>NC_079328.1:40653995-42067745 GCF_029931775.1 Euleptes europaea
AGAAGTTTCATGATCAGAGCTCACAGCGATTTTTGAAACTTAATTTTCAAGTCCCTGTGCCCGTTCTTCGGGACTCCTGGTGCATGTCTGGTTTGGCCCCAAGTCACAAAAGGCAGAGCTAGGATGTTTGGTAGACAGCTTGTCTCTATGAGCTGGATATCACACACTTTTAAAGAAATTCTAAAAATCAACCATGGGGCTCCCAAAATGGATTGGCCATGTGGCAACAAGGGGTTAATATTTTCTCCTCATTGTTTTCCTGACGTGATCCCCCCATCTGCTATTTGCTCCACTGGGGGGGGGGGCAGAGGCACCAGAGAGCCAGCGTGGTGTAGTGGTTAAGAGCAGTGGACTCTAATCTGGAGAACTGGGTTTGATTCCCCACTCCTTCACATGAGCAGTGGACTCTTGGTGAACCAGGTTGGTTTCCCCACTCATACACATGACGCCTGCTGGGTGACCTTGGGCCAGTCACAGTTCTCTCTGAACTCTCTCAGCCACACCTACCTCACAAGGTGTTTGTTGTGGGGAGAGGAAGGGAAGGCAATTGTAAGCTGGTTTGAGTATCCTTAAAGGCAGAGAAAATCGGGGTACAAAAACCAATTCTTCCTCTACCTCTGTGTTTCCTCTCACAGTGCAATTAACAGTGGTGAGGGAGACAGCTGGACATGTTTAGATGTGAAAGAGATACGTAAGTCAGGAAAACTGACTGTTAAACCCCCTCTATCTGCTAATGCACCTTTAAATACAAACTGAGTTTTAAAAATGAAATTTCCCAGTAGTCTTCACACCAAAACACCCCAAATGCAATCGTCTTCCAGTTCCACGGCAAGCAGTACAAACAAACACTTTGTAAGTTTCTTTTATATACATTTCTTAGTACAAGGTATTGTCCACGGGCTCAGAGTTGTAAGGTCACGTTTAAGTGAGAAAAAGACACATAAACAAAGAAAGGTTTAGAAACCTATGAATTTCAAAAAAAGGCTAATTGGTAAAGAAGTCGGTTATTCTTCACAAGTATCGACAACACAGTTCGTAGCTGTGGGCATGCACAGTGAAAACCAGAGAGCTGCAGAGTCAGATGTTTGTGAGGCGTACTATTACCGGGCACATAGCATGAAGCTATATGAGAAGTAGGAGAGTTCTGTTTTATAAATAATTTGATCATAAAAAAATATGGAGGCAACAGAGTACTATTACTGGGCACATAGCATGAAGCTATATGAAAAGTAGGAGAGTTCTGTTCGATAAATCATTTGATCATAAAAAATATAGAGGCAACAGCTAAAGAGATGTAAAAAAAAATACCAAAGTAATTTCGTGAAGTAAGAAATGTTTCTTCAGTCTTGCCTACAAAACAAAGAAAAGCCCTGAAGTCTTACTGGTCCACCAAAGAGCCAACAACCTCTCTCTGCTGGAAGAAGAGAAAGCTTGGCTCTTGAGGGCCTGTGGGTGGTGCTGACTAGTCCAGCACATGCCAGCATGGTGTAGTGGTTAAGAGTGGTGGTTTGGAGCAGTGGACTCTAATATGGAGAACCGGGTTTGAGTCCCCACTCCTCCATGAGCGGCGGATGCTAATCTGGTGAACTGGGTTGGTTTCCCCACTCCTACACACAAAGCCAGCTGGGTGACCTTGGGTTAGTCACAGCTCTCTTAGAGCTCTCTCAGCCCAACCTCCCTCACAGGGTGTCTGTTGTGGGGAGGGGAAGGTGACTGTAAACCGGTTTGATTCTTCCTTAAGTGGTAGAGAAAAGTCGGCATATAAAAACCAACTCTTTTTGTCAAAAAACCTGTCTCTGAGTGGACAGAGGCAAAAGCAGCCCGTGTCGGCACTACTGGGGTGGAGGTTTGTAAGGAAACTAAAATGAATGTGCCTCATGCTAACCATTTCTACAGACTACAGTCTGGAGTTTGATGATCTGAGCTGGCTGGGAGCCAATTTTGCGGGTTGAAGATGAGCTTCACTGGCGATAACTAACATCAGGGTGACAATTCTTGTCCCTGAATAGGTGTCTGGGAAGCCTGGATACCCTAGATTCTCTGACATCTGAGTCCTGCCTAGTCTGCTATAGTGTTGCTACAGAAGTCTCATGGTGGGCAATGAGTGATCCTTCTTGGGACAGGTGTAAAGCATACCAGAATTCTGCCAAGAAACAAACAGGAAAGCCTCTCTGAGCACAAAAAATACTTCTGATGGCAACTAGATCGTAGGCAAGCATGCATACAATCTGCAACCAACTTAAAAAGTGTTTTTAAGTCCTCGGGAGGTGGTGAGCTCTCCTTCCCTGGAGGTTTAGAAGAGGTTAGATAGCCATCTGTCAGCAATGCTGATTCTGTGACCTTAAGCAGATGATGAGAGGGAGGGCATCTTGGCCATCTTCTGGGCATTGAGTAGGGGTCACTGGGTGTGTGTGTGGGAGGTAGTTGTGAATTTCCTGCATTGTGAGGGGGTTGGACTAGATGACCCTGGTGGTCCCTTCCAACTCTATGATTCTATGATATGTAACACACATTTTAAAAATAAACACACCCTTCTTCGCCTCAATTCAACCTAGGCCTTTTTTAGCCTCAGCTCGTCTAGGCCATCCATAACAGTTTGTATCCTTGAAACACTCAGTAAGAAACGTGCATTTTTCATCGATCCCTCATCACCAGGAGGTCATTGTTGATTCCAACAGTGACATCTGTAGGAAAAACTTTAAAAACAAGAGCGCTGTCAGACGCTTATTAACAACTCTTTTGAAAGACTCTGGAATACATGGGCCAATAGCCCTTTCACAGTTAAGAAGCTGTAACAATCGTGGTTTGCACAGTGTCGAATATGGCAAAATTCGCCTAGTGGCAGTTTATTTTTAAAAAATCCCTGATATATCACTGGAAGAAGAAAATATGTCATGACAGAGACACTGAAGCACTCTTTTTATAACCACCCAACCCAGGTGTCAAAGTGATACTTAACTGTACCCAGCAGCATATGGTAACAAGACTATTCAGTTGCAAGGAGTAACACAACTAAGTCATCAGCATGTACAGCAATGTCATGCTGAATCCACCCTTTGATTATTGTCTGTCGAAAGCCTCGGTTCCACAAGGGAACTGAATCCCAAGATGAAATAAAGATTAAAAAGGCCGACCCACCATTAAAAAAACAAAACTTTTTTGCAATAAACAGAACTTGAATTAATCCTATTTGCACCCTGACCTGGATGGCTCAGGCTAGCCCGATCTCCTCAGATCTCGGAAGCTAAGCAGGGTCAGTAACTCGATGGGAGACCACTAAGGAATACCAAGGTTGCTATACAGGGGAAGGCAATGGCAAACCACCTGTTAGTCTCTTGCTTTGAAAACCCTATGGGGTTGCTATAAGTCAGCTGTGACTTGACGGCACTTTACACACACATTTGTGCTGCTATAAAGGTTCTATAACGCTGGCCTAACACCACCAAACTTAAACTGCCAGGACACTGCTTATTTCTTTGTACAGAAAGCCGGGCAGCTCATTCCTGAGCCTTTTGGCGGCCATGGACGGCATAGCCGCAGCACCTCCAAAGAGGTTTGCTGGCCGCCAAAAGTCTAAAAAAACCCAAAAATGCAGCCTTTTAAAAGTTTTAAAATAAAAAATGGGTAATTTTGCCCCATTGAGAACAGCGAGGCTGTGCCAGGAAAAACCTGGCACAGCAACGCTGTTGCTGGACGGGGTATTCCCAGCCTGGAGGGGCTGTGGAAGCTGACATCAGCTCCCCCCGCCCCCCGCTGGTGCCACGTCTCTTCTGTGATTTACGTCCTGGAGTGACTGCGCCACCGGGGGAGCGGCGTGCAGCTCTGCTGCACCCAGGCGCCGATGGAACTGCCCTCGCCACCAGCGTGCCTCTTATCACGGAATAAGGAACACTTACGCTGGAGGCGGGGTCATGCCGCCTCCTGAGCCCAATCGGCCCCCAGGCTCAGGAATGAGCTTAGAACGGAAGGTTCAAGGAGCCAATGATTTAAAATGCAGCAAATAAAATCAGTCAAGACAAACCAGATGTATGCAACGTAACTCATCTGAGCCTTAACTGGCACTCAGCAGCACAGTAGCTCTAAGCTACAGTTTGACAAACTAAAGGAACACTTGAGCGTTAGACTGTGTGGTGCTGGGCCCCCTTATTTTTATTACTAATGTAATTAAAGTTTCAAACTGAAAATCCAAGTACCTGAAAAAAGAAGCTGCAACCAAAGGAAGGTAGAAAAATTTTTGTAGTGACTTTCATATTTGTGGATTTTCTTTAAACATCCAAGTAGCAGGTGTCCCATGCAAAACCTGTTTTGTTTTTCAACCAAATGGGCATTTCAAGGGAAGAAATTTGCTTTACGAAGAGCTTTCCTTTAGGGGGGCAAAGATAAATGAAGTTTTTTTTAAAAAGGTGAACACTCCATTTCTCCACCAAATCCCATATGATACATTTATGTACATGAAAATTATAACTTTATATATATATATATTATATATATATATATAATATTTACATACACTCATCTCACTTTTGAAATGAGACTAGAAGTCCATTGACAAGGAGCCCTGCGCCACGTCCTCTCGACCCCTCACGTAGATTTCGCACGGGATCTCTTCCATCACCCTGTCTTCTATGACCTGTTCCGGGCACTCGTGACCCTGTTTGAAAGTATAACTACTTTTTTTGAAGGTGCTATTAAAGGTCTTCATTGGCTGAGGCTGTGCAAAATCATTGCGGAAAGGGAGTTCCATCGAACTGAGGTTGGTCCTGCTTTGCTTCACCGCAGAGGCTTGAGAGCCGCAGTGGTGGTCGTGAATGCACCTGGAAGCGGTCGAAGATCGCCTCATTTTCTGGTAGTTTTCGAGTTCTTCGGACAGGTCTGCCAAGTCGGCAGAAATCTCTTTGTCTCTCAATGAGAAGAGCTCGTAATGAGGAGGGTCGAACGCCTCCTGGAAGCCAGTTTTGTTGAAAGTGGTTTTGCATGCCATCACCTTCTTCCGTGGCTGCTTAACCTGCACCAGGATTGAGATGATGAGGAGAACCAAGACAACCCCTGAAGTAATCCCAATTATTGTCCCATGGGTTCTGGTGATTTGCTCAAATAGTCCCGTCTTCTTCTTTTCTATAGAGGAACAAAGAGAAGAGGTGAGCACTTTTAAGCCTGTCTGTCACATGAAGCACATGGCTGCAATCCCATTTACAAGAGCAAGAAAATTTAAGCATTGCTTGAGAAATTTTGTAAAGAAAATTTAAAATTCTCCCTCCTCTCCAAAGCGGTGCAAGTAGTTGAACACATGAACACATGAAGCTGCCTTACACTGAATCAGACCCTTGGTCCATCAAAGTCAGTATTGTCTACTCAGACTGGCAGTGGTTCTCCAGGGTCTCAGGCAGGGGTCTTTCACATCACCTACTTGCCTAGTCCCTTTAACTGGAGATGCCAGGGACTGAACCTGGGACCTTCTGCATGCCAAGCAGATGCTCTACCACTGAGCCACAGCCCCTCCCCTCCCTTGTGACATTTAGAATGATTCAGCACTGATTAAGCCACAGAAGGGGAAAATTCTCTAATTCAAGTGAGTGATTAAATATGTTGGATGATTTGGTGGTGGTGGGGAGACCCTCGCTGACAGCCACAGCGTATTACCTCTAAAGGAGGCGCTTCACAAGAGGACTGCATCCAATACAAACCTATTTCAGCATAAGCTGAATTTCCTACATGTAGAATAACCCTGCTTTTCTGTAAGTGTCTACAGGTTGTACAAATGCAAAGGAATACAGTTCGTTCACTGGCAGTGGAAGAAACCTGATCAGAAGAGATCTATAAGAACATAAGAAAGGTCCTGCTGGATCAGACCAAGGCCCATCAAGTCCAGCAGTCTGTTCAAACAATGGCCAACCAGGTGCCTCTAGGAAGCCACTAACAAGACGAGTGCAGCAGCACCATCCTGCCTGTGTTCCACTGCACCCAAAACAATAGTCATGCTCCTCTGATACTAGAGAGAATAGGTATACAGCATAAGTATCAATTCTAACTAACAGCCATGAATACCCCTCTCCTCCATGAATATGTCCACTCCCCTCTTAAAGCTTTCCAAGCTGGCAGCCATACCACATCCTGGGGGAGGGAGTTCCACAATTTAACTATGCGTTGGTTGAAAAAATACTTCCTTTTATCTGTTTTGAATCTCTCACCCTCCAGCTTTAGCAGATGACCCCGTGTTCTAGTATTATGGGAGAGGGATAAAAACCTCTCCCTGTCCACTCTCTCCAAACCATGCATAATTTTATAGACCTCTATCATGTCTCCCCTCAGCCGCCTTCTTTCCAAGCTAAACAGCCCTAAGCGTCTTAACCGCTCCCCATAGGACAGTTGCTCTAGTCCCCTAATCATTTCGGTTGTTCTTTTCTGCACCTTCTCAAGCTCTGTAATATCCTTTTTTAGGTGTGGTGACCAGAACTGTACACAGTATTCCAAGTGTGGTCTCACCATAGATTTGTACAAGGGCAGTATGATATCAGCAGTTTTATTCTCTATTCCTCGTCTAGCTATGGCCAGCATGGAATTTGCCTTTTTTACAGCAGCCGCACACTGGGTTGACATCTTCATTGAGCTATCCACTACCACCCGAAGATCCCTTTCTTAGTCTGGTTATACAGAGACATATTGTTGCTGCCAGCACAGATTCCATCAGTGTATATGTGAAGTTGGGATTTTTTGCCCCAATATGCATCACTTTACACTTACTCACATTGAATCTCATTTGCCATTTTAATGCCCATTCTTCCAGTATGCAGAGATCCTTCTGGAGCTCTTCAGTCCGATTTTGTTTTAACCAACCTAAATAATTTGGTGTCATCTGCAAACTTGGCTACACTGTTTAACCCCAACTCCAGGATTGATGATCAGGTTGAAAAGCACCGGTCCCAACACAGATCCCTGAGGCACCCCACTGCTCACGTCCCGCCACTGGGAGAACTGACCATTGATTCCTACTCTCTGCTTCCTATTTTTCAGCCAGCTCTCAATCCATAAGAGGACTGGTCCTCTTATCCCGTGACTATGAAGTTTGCTTAGCAGTCTTTGGTGGGAGACTTTGTCAAAAGCTTTTTGGAAATCCAAATACACAATATCCACAGGCTCATTCCTGTCCACATGCTTACTGACGCTTTCAAAAAACTCTTAATAGGTTAGTGAGACAGGACCTACCCTTACAGAAGCCATGTTGGGTTTTGCCCAGCAGACCTTGTCCTTCTATATGCTTGACAATTCTATCTTTAATAATGCTTTCCACTAATTTACCCGGAACAGACGCTAAGCTAACTGGCCTATAATTTCCTGGGTCCCCCCTGGAACCTTTTTTATAAATGGGTGTTACATTGGCCATTCTCCAGTCCTCTGGTACAGAGGCTGATTGAAGGGACATATTACATATCTTTGTTAGAAGTTCAGCAATTTCCCATTTGAGTTCTTGAAGAACTCTAGGATGAATACCGTCTGGTCCCTGTGACTTGTTAGTTTGCAGTTTGTCTAGACGTTCTAGGACTTCCTGCCTTGTTACCACTATTTGCCTCAGTTCCTCATTTTCCCCTCTCCAAAATCTCTGTTCAGGAGAAGGAATCTGCCCTGTATCTTCAACAGTGAAGACAGATGAGAAGAATTCATTTAGTTTTTCAGCAATCGCTTTATCCTCCCTTAGAGTTCCTTTACTCCCATTGTCATCCAATGGTCCAACTGCTTCCCTAGATGGTTTCCTACTCCTAATATACTTAAAGAATTTCTTATTGTTTGTTTTGATGTGTTTAGCAATATGCCCCTCAAAATCTTTTTTTGCATCTCTAATTATCTGCTTGCATTTCCTTTGGGCAAGTTTGTTTGCTTCTGTTTGCCTCGTTTGGGCAAACCTTCCAGTCTCTGAAGGAAGACTTTTTTCCTCTAATTGCTTCCTTCACCTTACCCATTAGCCATGGTGGTGACCTCTTGGACTTATTACTACCTTTCCTGACCTGCGGTATACAAGCTAGCTGAGCCTCTAGTAATGTGGACTTGAGCAACCCCCAAGCCTTTTCCAGAGATTTAACCCTAACTGTTCCTTTCAACTTCCTCTTTACCAGTTTTCTCATTTTAGAGAAGTTCCCTCTTTTAAAGTCAAAGGTAATTGTGTGAGATTTCCCAGTCACTTTCCCAGTTGCATGTAAATTAAATTTGATGCCATTGTGATCACTATTGCCAACTGGCTCAACTACATCCACATCCCGCACTAAATCACTGGCAGAACCACAGAGTATTAAATCCAGGATCGCCTCCCCTCTGGTTGGGTCTATGACCAACTGTTCAAGGGCACAGTCATTTAGGATGTCTAAAAATTTTATCTCTTTGGCTTGACTGGAGCAATATAACATATGGGTATTCAGCATATACTGGGCTTGATCGATCCACGAATTCAAAGGCTTCAGAAGATGCGCTGGCAGTGAACAATCCATATTTCTAAAGAGTAGACAAACTCACCATGGCAACAATGTACCAAGAGAGTTGTGGTCCACTAACTCCCTTCTAAAAAAGGGTATGGTTACCCTGAAGACCTCTTCTTGAATTTCATCAAGGTTATTCTCTAGTTTGGTGGTACTCTTTCAGTTGGTTTCAAAGGAAGCATAGCCAGGCCGAAAGTATCTATCCCCAGATGACATTGTTTTTAAACTGGAAATCTAAGTTCTCTCTCATTTAAAGGCATTTTTTAAATGCTTGTTGATTTCCACACTACATTCTACTTTAATTTTTATTCCAGTATTTGCCAGTAAAGACAAGTAGGCGAACCAACCATCTGCGCTAATTCTCTTCAGTGTCACATGGCTGTATTGAGATGCTGTATTTCACTGTGGTGAAGTAAAAATGTATAAAAAGCTATAGTCTTGCTGAACTTCACTCCTCCCTCCTCGTGAAGAGAATCACATTCAAAAACTACCTTTGGTTATCTGTGATATAGGAATGCAGGTGTGTGGATTAATGGCCATTACAAACCTGTTTTGTTTTGTGGCAGGGTGAAGGGAGAGAAACTGAGACTGGATTAAACCTTGGTTTAGGATCCTGGTTAGTAGTGCCGGGGGGAATGGGACCGGTTAACATGCTTTTGCATGTCACAGATAAGCAGAGTAAGTTTTTAACTGCAATTTTCTAATCAAGAGAGGAGGGAAAAGACTGAGGTGCACATGGAAGTCTAGCAACAAGATGTATTTGTGAGCATGTTCATTTTTCTGCAGTTAACACCGACATCTGAATGCAGCCAGTGTATTTTCCAGCTCTGGTTATACAGAGACATATTGAGTTCCTTTTGCAAAATGATACAAATAACATATTTTCTCCCGAGATGCATCTCTTTCTAAAACCTGGAAGTATGATGGCTGTGTATCTAATGTGATAAACAGCCACTTTAGATCTCATTAGCACTAAATAAAAACACTGAATAATTGAATAATTTATTAGTTTGACCTCCCAACTGAGCTCATGTATTTTTATTTCGATTTTGAAAGCAACACCCTGGAGCAGCATTACAACACAGTAATTACAGAATACGCTTCTAGCTAGCAGAAGGCCCAACATATATCAAATCCCTAGAAACATCTCCTGCATTCACAGACCTATTGAGGCAGATGGGTGAATAACAGCATTCTTACTACAAGTTCATGTAACTTTACGTATGGATGAAGACTGGTCAAAGAATTCCTGTTTGTTGTTTTTTTTAAAACAAAATAACACGAGATGGGTTTACTTTTTAGAACTTCAATAATTTCAGGTGTAGTAGTTAAGAGCGGTGATTTGGAGCAGTGGCGTCTGGTCTGGAGAACCAGGTTTGATTCCCCACTCCTCCACATGAACGGCGGAGGCTAATCTGGTGAACTGGGTTTGTTTCCCCACTCCTACATGTGAAGTCAGCTGGGTGACCTTGGGCTAGTCACACTCTCTCAGCCCCACCTAACTCACAAGGTGTCTGTTGTGGGGAGGGGAAGAGAAGGTGATTGTACGCCGGTTTGAGTCTTCCTTAAGTGGTGGAGAAAGTCCGCATATAAAAACCAACTCTTCTTCTTCTGCACGAGAAGCAAACCACATGGAGGGCAGAGGACATGAAGCCCCCAGGAAACAAAGGATACTGAAACAAAGTGAGAGGCTTTTTTCTCCCTGCAACAGAGGCCTAACACTATAGCCTAACCAGGAGAGCTGCAGAGAGCAAATCTTTTGACTGCAGGAACTTTTCTCTCTCTTGCCTCATTCCCTGGTAGGCTAGTTTTAGGAGGAAGTCCAAGATACCCTTTTCAAATCCTCTTTTGATGTCATTACACAGGGCTTTATGCAGTCAACAGTAGGTTGTATACATGTGGCTGCATGCAAGGATTCTGCACATTTACAAGCGAAATAGATGGCTGCCAGTGGATGGGGGGGAGGGGGACATATGCTCAGAAGAGGCAGAGGGAGAGAGAGAAAGGGAAATCAGAAGGGAGAAAGAGTTCAAATATTGTGTTTGGATGACTAAAAAGGAGTGATTAATTGGGCAACACATTGTAAATCGCTTTAATGTACATAAATATGCATACAAACTGCAGATGACAGAGTGCCGTCTTGGAGGATGTGTTCCTCCTCCCCCCTCTTTCTCAGGAATGAACGCCCCTTCTAAGATTGTGCTTGCTGCAAAACACACAAGCCTCATCTAAAAACAAAGCATGTCCTTGGGAGCCAGTGTGGTGTAGTGTTTAAGAGCGGTGGTTTGGAGCAGTGGACTCTGTTCTGGAGAACCGGGTTCGATTCCCCACTCCTCCACATGAGTGAACCGGGTTGGTTTCGCCAGTCCTACACATGAAGCCAGCTGGGTGACCTTGGGCTAGTCACAGCTCTCTTACAGCTTTCTCAGCCCCACCTACCTCAAGGGGTGTCTGTTGTGGGGAAGGGAAGGTGATTGCGAGCCGGTTTGAGTCTGTCTTAAGGGGTAAGAGAAAGTCAGCATATAAAAACCAACTCTTCTTCTTCTGTTGTATTCATGTTATTTTAACTAGTCGGTTAAACCTCATACAATTAATCAGATTTTCTTCACCAATTACCTCCCTCCTCACTTCCCTTTCTCCTCCCTGAAACCAGTTTAAACTGATCTCAGTCCTGAACAAGCTGCTCTTCTGAAAATTGAAGGTCCTACTATACCAACCCTTACATTCTAAAGCTGTAAGGTCTAGGAGAGATGACATCTCTTGAAGATGAATGATTAATGATAGCAAGACAGATTCACAAACTATATTTGCTTTGATTAATAGAAGGTTATAGGATGACGTTTGCCACCCCTCAGGCACTGAGAGTTAACAGCTGCAGACAAGAATCATGAAGAGATTTGATAGTACTTCATTTGAAAACACTCAAGATGGCACTACTAGATTATAGCAATTGTCTCCATATAGCTGCTTAAAGGGGGGAGGGAAATCATGCAAGTTCAGGAAGAAAAGGCCGTTGTTCTGGGTGGTGACAAGAAGTACAACTATGAATAAAATAAGACATTCCAAAGGGGAAAAAATAGTGAAATTGTCATATCTTGGGTATTAAAAAGCTTAGAACTGTGTTTATGGCTAAAATACAAAGGATAAGTTATTTTCAACACCTGGTTCTGTAGCTAGAAAGACAGCACAAAGTTTCAGCCACTGTACTTGCTAATGTGAGGGCACGCTTCTGAACTGAAAGAACATAGGCAGAAGAACCAAAATTGTTACCTAGAGCAAAGCTTCTTAAAACTGTGGGTCACGACCCCATACGGGGTTGCACAACTAAAAGCGGGGTGGGGTGGGGTCGCAATTTTTTTAAAAAAAAATTAAAATGAACTTCTTTATGATTTACTATCAGTAGATGATTTGTATACTTATTTTATATACCTGCATACCCAGGGGGTGTGTAAGAAATTTCTCAGGCAAAAAGGGGTTGCGAGTGGAAAAAGTTTAAGAAGCCCTGATCTAGAGCATTGTTTTTTTCCTAGAAACCATTACTGACTAGGAGGAATGATTAATGCAAGTAATACTGTGCCAGAATGGCCACAATGACCCACAAACGTTGCTCTGTCCGGCTCTCCGAGGTGTCTAGACACCTGGCGATCATTCCCATATCTCTACCCACTCTTCTGGTTCCCCTGATTTTCAGAGGGGGGGGGGTTTCTCTCACGTCTCCTTCGGTATGCTGCCACTGACTGGTCTTTTTAGGTACTACCCGCCACACTCCCAGGGAAAAAATGGTTTGGCGACTGATTGCCCCCCTTCCCCCGATGCTACTTTTAAAAAGCAAGTTCGAATGATGGAGGTCTATGAGGTATGGGGAACAACTACCAGAATTTAATAGTAAAGAATTTATTAAAAACAAAACGTTTCCACATGTACTCTCTGTGCAGCAATAGATTGGGCAAGGAATGCAAAGAGAAGACATAAACACGAGATCCTGTCCCTCAGTCCTATAAATGCCCTAGCTGGTTTAGTTCTAAAACAGTTTTTTTTTAGCTTAGAAGCTGCCATGTTCTAAAAGCTTCCTATTACCTTGGAGTCTCCATTCAGGCAGACAGCCTTTTGTCTATCCACATGACATGGCCACCATCCAAGATGGAGCTTGATGTGAGAGCTCCTTCTTGCAAGTCATCCCCCCAGATGGAATCAGCCAAAATGGACCCTTCTGCCTCCATGCCAAGGGATTTATTATCTCTGCCCTTGTGGGTCCAAGAATCCTCGTGGGTCAATGATACAATCTAGCCTCTATGTCAACTTCTAGGTGTCAGATTCCAGCTAAGGTATGAGCTGGCAATTTTATTGTCTTCAGCCAGGAGGGGCATAAGAACATAAGGAAGGCCATGCTGGATCAGACCAAGGCCCATCAAGTCCAGCAGTCTGTTCACACAGTGGCCAACCAGGTGCCTCGAGGAAGCCCACAAATAAGACAACTGCAGCAGCATTGTCCTGCCTATGTTCCACAGCACCTAATGTAATAGGCCTGCTCCTCTGATCCTGGAGAGAATAGGTATGCATCATGACTAATATACATTTTGACTAGTAGCCATGAATAGCCCTCTCCTCCATGAAGATGTCAACTCCCCTCTTAAAGCCTTCCCAGTTGGCAGTCGTCACCACATCCTGGGACAGGGAGTTGCACAATTTAACTATGTCATTTGCATTAACAAAGCTTTGGTGGCTGGTACTTGTGTGACGCTTAAGAGCACTGTCTTGTGCTAGGAGAAAAACTTAAAAAACTAAATGTGGTGTTTTGTCAAGACCATTTCCTGAAGTAAAAAGGAATTTCTCCAGAAATACAAAGATTCACTTGCAGAAAAAAAAATGCTTTAAATTATTTAGACTTCACCTGCAATTGATTGTTTGCTTATAAAACTAACAGACTCTGCCAGCCGAGAAATATAACATCATACATCAAATGTATTTATATGGGTTTTTAAAAAATTCAAACCAAGGAGCTTTGGTGGAACCAATGCTCAGATTCAGAAGCCATATACATAAAATAAATGGAAGCATGCGGCTTCAAATATATCATGTCCATTGCTTTTCAAGCATGGGTAGACAGATCTCTTGGGTGCTGGAGAAGGGATATTGTTTAGAGCTTTGGAACACTGATGAGAACAACTGTCCTCAGGCACAAACAAGGTGACAGTTTTGGACTAAATGCTGCACTGTATTTACCTTTGCAGTGGTTTTCATCCCAAGGATATGCACAGTTTTGAATGCCATTGCAGACTAGAGAATTATTGATGCACATGTTGCTATGGCAAAAGAAGGTACTGCCTGAGCAAGGAGCTGAAAGGAAGAGAGAGAGAAATAAAGCAAATGTTATGAGCTGCCCGAACTTTTTGAAATGCACCTTCAATATGTAATTACTTCATACTTCGATGCAAAAATTTAGGTCTAAAGAAGATGAATGTTATGTTTTGGCCATATTCAGAATATCTCCCACAGCTATGGCTACAAGTATAAACAATCATCATTAATATTACATGTATTTAAAGCATCACAGCAGTACTGATTTTTTCCACCTTATGTTCTTCTGGCATCTTTTTCTTCTGACAGTTATTTATAGTAAATTATACTAGCAGTAATATAACCATGCCCTGACCTGGACAGCCCCAGGCTAGCCTGCTCTCATCAGATCTCGTAAGCTAAGCAGGGTCAGCCCTGCTTAGGATGGGAGACCTCTAAGGAATATCAGGGTCGTGAAGCAGAGGCAGGCGATGGCAAACCACGTCTGAACATCTCTTCCCTTGAAAACCCTATGGGGTGGCCATAAGTCAGCTGTGACTTGATGACAAAAAATAAATACGAAAAAACCACTCTCCAGCAGGCTGGTTAATTACATAGGTGGACAATGCTTTTAGTTATGTCATATATTCTTTAAATTACTATTAACAAGGTAAAGGTCCCCCTGTGCAAGCACCGGGTCTTTCCTGACCCATGGGTGATGTTACATCCCGACATTTACTAGGCAGACTTTGTTTACAGGGTGGTTTGCCAGTGCCTTCCCCAGTCATCTTCCCTTTACCCCCAGCAAGCTGGGTACTCATTTTACTGACCTTGGAAGGATGGAAGGCTGAGTCAACCTTGAGCTGTCTACCTGAAACCAACTTCTGTGGGGATCGAACTCAGGTCGTGAGCAGAGCTTGGACTGCAGTACTGCAGCTTACCACTCTGCGCCACGATATTATATGAAATATAATATCAATCGATCTGATTATCTACAGTTGCTATATAGCGCAACTGTAGAAAATCAGATATTTAGGGTCACCAACCTATTTGAGAACGGAGCCTTGGATACCTACCGTGAAGGCTCCTTCTCTCCTGAGGCGAAGGGCGTCTTGAGCAATGGGTTATTTTCCTTGATCCATCCGGGGAAGGCAGGACAAAAAATCGAACTTCCTGTCTTCCTGGCGGGAAAATAGCCTGGAGCAGCCCAGTTCCCGACTAGCCTAGCTCATTGGAAAGTAATTATAACCGAAAACTGATAACATAAACAACCAGTACAGAAACATAACTAATTGGAACAGTATATACGGGATAGGAAAGGTAAGAAAAACCCACCATCCCTCAAAGAGAAAACCTAATCCAGTAACTAGAATCAGAACATTCTTTAATGTCAGTCTAGTGAAGCTTTATCCTATTTGACTGTGAGCTACCTTTAATGCCTGATACTTCTAATGCCCGATATATTTTTGGGTGGGCAAGACGCCCTTCGCCTCAGGAGAGAAGGAGCCTTCACGGTAGGTATCCAAGGCTCCGTTCTCCTCTGAGGCTCCAGGCGTCTTGAGCAATGGGACCTTCAAGAACTCCCAAACGGGTGGGAAATAAACTGCTTAAACCACCTGCTGTAACACCCTTCGTCCGAAGGATGTTTGTGCAGAAGACCATGTATTGATCTTGTGGTGCTTAATAAAGGTGGAAACTGTGGACCAGGTTGCTGCTTTGCAAATTTCTTCTAGTGGGGCCTGTTTGTTAAATGCAGCCGTGGTTGCCGCACTACGCAGGGAGTGAGCGGTTATGCCCTCTGGGACTGGCGTGCCAGTGGCTTTATAGGCTTCGACCATACAGAGTCTGAGAGTATAACTGATTGCCGCTGCTGACATGCGCTTACCTTTATTTGGGTTGGAAATACCTATAAACAGGTAATCAGATTCCCTGAATTCTTGTGTTCTATGGATAAATATTTTAAGCGTTCTCCTAAGATCTAAGGAGTGCCAGGCGCGTTCTTTTGCGCAGGAGGGCTTTGGGCAAAAAGAAGGCAAATTAATTTCTTGCGAAGAGTGAAAGGGAGAATTTACTTTTGGGCGAAAAGTTGGATCCGGCCTTAAGACCACTTTGTCTCTGTGGAAAACACAAAGACCTTCCCTGATAGACAACGCCCTAATTTCAGAAATCCTTCTAGCGGAGGTGATGGCTACTAAAAACAGAACCTTCATGCGCAGGAACTTTAAGGGTACTGAATCTAAGGGTTTGAATGGGGCACAAGTCAGTGCGTTAAGAACCAGATTAAGGCTCCATGAGGGAAACCTGTGAGAGATCGGTGGTTGGATTTGTGACACTCCTTTTAGGAAGGCTACTATATGTTTGTGTCTGGATGTGGAACACCCCTCTAAGTTGGGGATTACCGTGGCAATTGCAGCTATTTGCTTCCTTAAGGTAGAAGCTGATAATTTAAGCCTTACTCCCTCCTGGAGGAACTCGAGGACCCCTTGCACGCCTGGGTTCAATGGGTCGATCTTTTTTCTCCATGCCCAGCGTACGTAAGCTTTCCAAGACGCATTGTATATGCGCTGGGTGCTTGGACGCCTCGCTTCCATAATGGTTTCTGTGACTTCTTGTGAGAAACCCTTATCTAAAAGCAGTCCCCGCTCAATAGCCATGCAGTTAAGCAAAACCACTCGGGGTCTGGGTGAACTAGTGGCCCCTGTCGGAGAGTTCCCCATTGGGATGGAATTTTCCATGGTTCCTGTATTGACATTTGCAAGAGAGTTGCAAACCACGGTCTGCGTGGCCAAAAGGGGGCAATGAATATGACCTTGGCTCTTTCTTTTTGAATCTTTCTTAGCGCCTTTGGAATTATTGGTAGTGGGGGAAAGGCATACATCAGTCCCGTTGGCCATGGACTGGTGAGTGCATCCGTTCCTTCCGCCATCTGGTGGAAGTAACGGGAGAAAAATCTTGGTACTCTTTTGTTTTCGCCTGAGGCAAATAAGTCTACTAACGGTACGCCGAATTTGGAAGTAACGAGCTGAAAGGCATCTGCTTCTAGGGACCACTCTCCCTCGTCTACAGTCTGACGGCTGAGCCAGTCCGCTTGGACGTTGAGGGCTCCCTTTATGTGTTCCGCTCTGATCGAGTGTATGTGTGATTGTGCCCAGGTGAACAGTGCCACTGCTTCCTGGTGTAGGGAGGATGATCTTGTCCCTCCCTGCTTGTTGGTGTGTGCCTTTGTAGTGGTGTTGTCGGTCCTCACGAGGACATGATGACCTCGGAGAGACTCGGAGAATTCTAGCAGGGCTAGTCTGACCGCCCTTAGTTCGAGAATGTTTATGTGCAGTTTTGACTCGTGTGATGACCAACGTCCCTGGGCTATGCGTCTGTTGAATGTGGCTCCCCATCCCTCTAGACTGGCATCCGTGAACACTTGTAATGGTTCGTCGTGAATGTAATGACTGGGTCTCTGCAGATTTGTCTTGCGTGTCCACCAAACCAGACCCTGTTTGGTTTTGTGGGTAAGGGGAATCAATTTGTCCCTTTTCCTGGCTATATCCTTCTGAAAGGGCCTTAATAACCATTGCAGAGGCCTTGAATGGAAATGTGCCCATGGTACCACTGCTATGCACGAGATCATCAGTCCCAGGAGTTTCGCCAGTCGCATTAGGTGAGCTGACTTTGATTTGATAAGAGCTGAGGTCAAGGTGGTAATCTTGGAAATTCGCTCTGATGGGAGAGATAAGGTGTTTGTCTGAGAGTCTATTCTGACCCCCAAGTGGATCAGAGATTGGGATGGTGTGATGGAACTCTTTCTTAAATTGATCAAGTACCCATGCTGTTGGAGAGATTGCATTACTATAGATGTATGTTGGAGAGACAGGGTTCTGGATTGGGAACAGATCAGGATGTCGTCCAGATACGGATGTATCTGGATTCCATCCTGCCTGATGGCCGCTACGATGGTGACGAGGATTTTCGTGAAGACCCTCGGGGCGGAAGCCAAACCGAAAGGCAGGGCTCTGAATTGAAAATGGGATTGTCCGATTGCAAATCTCAGAAAGCGTCTGTGGTGCGGATGGATAGGCACATGCAGATACGCTTCTGTTAAGTCTACCGCAGTCATAAATGTGTTTGGACGTAGGGATTCCACAATAGAACGGAGCGTTTCCATTCTGAAGTGTTTGCGAATGATCTTTTTGTTTACATATTTGAGGTCCAAAATAGCTCTCCAGTCCCCATTTTTCTTCGGGACGGTGAAAAATATAGAGTAGACTCCCTGATGTCTCTCCTGCATGGGTACTTGTTCTATGGCCTTGATCTGTTGGAGATGGTGAATGGCCCTGAGTGTCCGGTCTCTTTTCTCCCTTTTGAGGGAGATCGGGGAATAAATGAATCGGTCCCGTGGTTTGCTTGAGAATTCCAGAAGATATCCATCGGTTATTATCCTGGAAACCCAGTTGTCGGGATTGGAGGCCAACCAGACCTGTCTGAAAAACTGAAGCCTCCCCCCATGCCCATGGATTGGGCGTCACTGGGTGTTGGTTTTGGGAAACTTGTCCCCTTTGTCAGCTCTGTTAGATTGAGGTCTTTGGAACCGGCCGCCTCTGCGGAATGACCGGAAATTCGTGGTCCATGATCCTCTCTTATATTCTGCCCTGCCCCTATTGGAGGGGCGAAAGGAACAAAAGGGCTGGTAACTAGCAGACCTCTGCTCTTTACGCAACTGTCTGGGCATGACATGTTTTTTATCTTTTGTCTCAATTAGGATTTTTTCTAATTTTTCTCCAAATAGCTTTTCCCCTTGAATAAGATAAGCCATAAGTGTGGTTTTAGCCCTAAAATCTGCTGGCCACGCTCTTAACCATAGGGCCCTTCTGACGGCGGTGATTGAGGCCATGGAGCGGGCAGAGAAGGAAATAGAGTCTAATGAGGCATCCACCATTAGACTGACTGCGCTTAGGACCCTCTCTAGGCCGCCGATAACCCTGATGTTATCATCAGGAACCAGTTGGATCAATTTCTTGACCCAAAGAAAGGAGGCTCTCGCAAAAATAGACATGGTTGCGTTGGCCTGAATGGCCAAGGCAGCAGCCTGATGGGCTTTTCTGGTCAGGGAATCAGACTTTCTGTCAAGCTGATCCCTCAATGTACCCATACCATCTTCTGGCACCAGCCCCAGGTTCTGCAGATCGGCTACTGGTGCGTCTACAAGGGGTACCTTAAGTAAAGACATGGCATGTGGTGCCAAGGAATATAATTTCTTAATTGCCGGAGGCACCTGTTTTGTGGCTGAAGGATTATCCCATTCCTCCCTGACCGTTCTGGAGAATAGGTCAGGAAAGGGTACCAAATTGTGGGGGGCTTTCTTACGTGGAAAACATTCCTTAACCCCTTGTTTTAATTTAGGCCCCTTTTCCTCAGGAGAGGGGTCCTCTTCATTTAATTCTAAGGCTAAGATTGCCTTAGCCAGTAAGGATTGGTAGTCGTCCCCATTGAAAAGCCTATTAGTCTGTTCATCTGAGAGGACTCCTCATCGGAATCAAACTCGCCCTCTTCTAACTCTGGATCCGACTCAGTGGATAAGGTAGAGTCCAATTGTGTAGATTGGGTTTCAGGGCCCCTAGATTTTATTGCAGCCTTGGTGGGCCACTGCTTTGGAGCAGGAGGTTGAGTCTGATCCTGGGTAGGGTTCATCAGACTAGGACCTGGAAGTCCCCCTGGAAAGTCTCTGTAAGCCTGAGCAGAGGGATTGGGAGGAGAGCCCATGGGGGGAGGGAGGGGGGGGAACAGCCCATGGAAAGGGGGGGGAATCCTGCATTGGTAAGCTTGGAAGGCTTGCCACTGTCTTTGTAATGCATAATTAATCATATCATCAGCTTCTTGCTGAGTAAAATGGCGAATTCCCGCCTCTTCAAGAGAGGGGGGGTACGTTACCAACTCCAGCCCTGGAGGGATCATCCACTGGAACAGGGGAGACAGCCGCTGGAGGAGTCGCGGGTGCTCTCACAGGCGCAGATACAGGGGAAGAATGAGGCTTCTTTCCCCCTTTCACCTTGTGGCTGGTAAGTTTTGAAGAACCGGCAGGCTTGGGGCTGCGTTTCTTCTTCCCGGGTCCGTATCTGGCTGGCGCGGACTTTCGCGCCTTTTTCGGCGCTGCTTGTAGCGGCTCGGACTCCGCGCTTCCCCGCACGTCCTCTGCTTCAATCCCTAAGGGCTCGCTATTGCGGCCGTTGGGAGAATCGGGAGGAGCTTTGCCTGATTGTACCAGACCTAGCTGGTAATCCTCCACAGACAATAGGTCGTCTTCCCGGGGCTTAATGGCGTCGGCCATCTTGGATCGCTCCCCCATCCCCTCAGCTTACAAAAAACCCCAGAGGGAGGTAGAAAACACACACGGGGAAGGTTGGGAGGATAAGAGAGGAGGATTAGAAAGATAGGAATAAAGTTTTAGACAGGAAGGAAGAGAAGTAAATAGTAAACTACGCTGACTAAGCACAGAGCTAGGTCAGAGACCTACTTTCCCCATACGAAGGCAGGAGGAAACTGGGCTGCTCCAGACTATTTTCCCGCCAGGAAGACAGGAAGTTCGATTTTTGTCCTGCCTTCCCCGGATGGATCAAGGAAAATAACCCATTGCTCAAGACGCCTGGAGCCTCAGAGGAGAACATATTATCTCTCTAGCTTCTTTTAATCTCACCTCCTCCAAGTGGCTCACAGTCGAGTATGTGGTTCTCCCTTCCTCATTTTATCCTCACAACAATCCTGTGAGATAGGTGAAACTAACTGGCTCAAGGTGGTGATGAGCTGCTCCTCTCTTGACAGTCTTCAGGCAGCAGCCGGACAAACACTTGTCAGGGATGCTCTGGGCTGATCCTGCATTGAGCAGGGGGTTGGACTTGGTGGCCTGTGTGGCTCCTTTCAACTTTACGATTCTAAGGACACCCAGTGAGCTTCAAACAAGAGTGAACACTTCAACATGGGTCTCTCAGATCCTAGTCTAATCACTACACCACACTGGAGCTATCTGTATTCAACTAAAAAGACTTTTTAATTAAACATCTTGCTCCTTCCATCTGTTTTTAACAATGAAACTTCATTCTGAAAGGGCTGTGAATAACACCAACAGATTCAGAAGTACAACTTTAATTGGAGACAGCTTGCAGATGAATAGGTTTAGATCAAACTGGTCAGCCATCCTTTCTGGGTCTTCCAGTTTTAAATTCCTGACCTATTAAAAAAGAAACCCAGTTTCCATATATAGCATACCCTTAAAGTCTCATCTATGATAAAGGCTGCAGCACTGCCTCAATTTAAACTACAGCACTTTCAAAATACAGACGATAAAAGCCTCGCGGTACACACAGCACACAACACTACAGTAGGGTTATAGCCAAGCAAGGTGCTGCAAGTGAAATCTGTATGCCTCCATCTCCTCCTTCTCTGTAATTTTCACCTGATGAATCTCACGCTGAGTAAAAGCCTTTGCTTCCCTCCCCAATCATGACACAACATTTCACATAGTGTGAAATTACACTAAAATAGTATGCTGAAATTATACCAAATTACACTAAAATAGTATGCTAAAACTGCCTAGATTTACTGCAGACGCCATGGCTGCGAGCATTTGTTATCCAATTCGTACATCTCTGTTCCAAGGGCTAACCTGAAAAGTATTCTGATTTAACTATAGGTTATGCAAAGAGATCTGATCTGCTGATAGTTTAAAGGTCAAAGGTGTAGCCGAAATGTGGGCCAAGATGCTGCAGGGGTGTCCTTATCCCGTTTTCCCAATAGAAACTGTAATCCCTCCCCTAAATGAATAGTAATAAGCCCTGGTGGGGAAAAGATAGATAGCCATACTGTATATTTTCTCAATACTATGGCTACTAGTAGCTTGGGGGAGTCTACTTCTGTCAAGGAAAGGGCATGGGGCAGAAGGGCACCCATCCGACTACCACCTTCATCCTAACCTACTTTTTGCCCTGCTGCAGCTGCTTTTTAATGTTACAGGAAAACAGAATTGGATCCCATAGACCAGAGGTTCCCAAACTTTTTGAGTCATGGGGCATTTTTCAGGAGAGAAATTTGTCACGGAGCACTAATTTTCACCTAGCACCTATATACTAAACCAAAAACATTATTACTGCTTCCAAGCAGATATTTGATAAACATTAATGAAAAGCATCACTTCAGAATAACAACATAAGAAAAGCCATGCTGGATCAGACCGAGGCCCATCAAGTCCAGCAATCTATTCACACAGTGGCCAAGCAGGTGCCTCTATGAAGCCCACAAGCAAGATGACTGCAGCAGCATTCTGCCTGTGTTCCACAGCACCTAATATAATAGGCATGCTCCTATGATACTGTAGAGCAGAGGTTCCCAAACTTTTTGAGTCATGGAGCACTTTTCAGGAGAGAAATTAGTCACGGAGAACTAATTTTCACCGAGCACCTATATACTAAACAGAATGACAGTAGCATTTTTCTTTCCAATCTCTTAATGGAGCACTAGATGTTTCACGGAGCACCAAGTTTGGGAACCTCTGCCAGACCACAGAAAACAGAATTGGATCCCATACGCCATGTTGCTCAGCCCTGGATGATGCTTTTCGTGTGGTTTTTAAAATGGTATTTCAACCTGGAGGGTTTTTTTTTGCCATCTTCTGGTCATGGAGCAGGGCTCCCTGGGGGTGTGTGGGGAGCAGGTAGTTGTGAATTTCCTGCATTATGGACTAGAAGACCCTGGAGGTCCCTTCCAACTCTATGATTCTATTAATATACTTACGATCCACAAATGATGTGAAGAGCATTCTGAATCTGCTTAGCCTACTGCCTTCATCGGCCCACATCCGCACCACCCCGATTCCAGTCTGAAGCATCACGTCGTTTGCCACGGTGCTGCAAAACTTTGCTTTCAAGTTTTCAATGGAGCTGCTTCCATCGTACACAGCCACAAAGTTTCTCTTGCATTCATTTGAATGCTCCATTTGGTAGTCCAGAAACCTCAAATAAATCTGTTTGCCAGAGGGGAAAAGAACCTTTAAAAACGTGAACCAGTAGTAGTTAAGCTGCATACAACCAAAGAATGCAACAATCAACATTTGACTTTCAATTCTTTTAAATTTGCACATTTATAACGTAGGCTGCAATCCTGAAAGGGGGGGGGGAAGCTCCTTAGGAGCCAGTGTTACTCCCTGCCGGAGTAAGTGCCCATTTAACCCAAGATAAAGGGCATTTATGCCATCACAGGTGGCATCCCTGCTGGAACTGGGACGCCATGCAGCAATGCAGGGCTTGGGCGCAGTGTTCCAACAGCACAAGGCCCAGCGCTGCCTTTAGGCAACTTGCTAACCACTTTCGCCCCAGGAATGCCTGCTTGCACTGTGGCTTTGCTATGCCACCGTTTTTGGTGGCACAACCCGCATTTTCTTTTCTTTTTTTTAATTTTCTTTTTTATTTTAAAAATCTTTTCAATTTCTTTTCGGCATCCGGGAAGCCTCTGCGGAGGCGGCTTGGCTGTGCCACTCCTAGCCGCTACATAACTGCCCCCCCCCTTCAGGAATGGGCTGCCCATGAAAATGAAGGAGGCAGATACACAGATGACAATTTTATATTTATAGTTATCTATTTAGCAAATTCATATGTCACCTCTCTGGAGATTTGTGTGAGGTGGCTTATATAAGTAAAAACAATAGCATAAAATCATGATCAATATAAAAAACAAGACAAGCTATTCAAATATATGTCAAAACAAGTAACAGACAAACACTTACAATTTCGGACTGATAACACCCATCCCCTCTTGCTCAGGCCTAGCGCAAAAGTTAAAATAGTTCCAGAGTATCACAATATAAATCTCTTTTAAAATGTGTTCTTCCAGACAGACAGAATTGAAGATCCTGCTTAATAAAACAAAACCAAGCTCTTGTTTTTCCAAAAAAATTTCTGGGCTTGCTGATTTACACCTAAGAGCAACTGCTCTTTCCTTAGCAAGTTAAATGTGTATTAGTCAAGGAGCTATAACTGAAGGAGTTAGGTAACTGTTTTCATTGGGAGACAAGGTACCTTGGTTCTAAATGCTTTTTCATCCCGGGCTTCCACAATTATTCTTTGATTAAAGGTAGCAACTCTTAAGAACAATTTTGCATCAGGAAACAGTGCAAGACAAGCTCAGCATCTTATAATTTCTCAAGGGATGCATGCCTTCACCTATATTTGTACACGAATTTCCTCCATCAAGTCATTATTTCATACAATGCATTCAATTCTGCCTTGGTAGGAAATTTAACAAATCTTTGGCAATGATTTCCTTATACGGGGCACACTTGCAGTGTAAGTGGACAATGAACTGCCGCTTGGTTTCTGTTTTACAGGCTACCCAAAGAAGAAGAAGAGTTGGTTTTTATATGCAGACTTTCTCTACCACTTAAGGGAGACTCAAACCAGGTTACAATCCCCTTTCCTTCCCCTCCCTACAACAGACATCCTATTAGGTGAGTGAGGCTGAGAGAGTGTGACTTGCCCAAGGTCACCCAGTTGGCTTCGTGTGAAGGAGTGGGGAAACAAATCCAGTTCACCAGATTAGCCTCTGCTAATCTGGTGAACAAAGGTGACAATGTGCACAGAAATGCATTCAGGAAGTGCTTCAGTCCAGCTTGAAGGCCAGACTCAACAGCGTGCTAACAAGCTACCAGAAACCAGAATTCACTCCAGGCAGCAGCAACAAAACAGCAGAAACAACACAAAGCTTGTACTGGACAAGACAGAAACGAGAGAAAAAGCAAGCAAGCAAAACTCTCAAACCACTGGAACCTTTTCCCCCTTCGTGTCACTACCATTTCTGTAGCAATTATATTGTTGTGGTTACCCTTTCTGAGTGTTATGGCACAGGGGCTGGATCTGATGCCTCACTCCATTATGGAGGGGAACTTGTCTGCTTCCTGCCTCCTGCTGAGCCAGTGTGGTGTAGTGGTTAAGAGCTGTGGTTTGGAGCAGTGGACTCTAATCTGGAGAACCGGGTTTGATTCCCCACTCCTCCACATAAGCAGCAGACTCTAATCTGGTGAACTGGGTTGTTTTCCCCACTCCTTCACATGAAGCCAGCTGGGTGACCTTGGGCTAGTCACAGTTCGCTCAGAACTCTCTCAGTCCCACCTACCTCACAACGTGTCTGTTGTGGGGAGGGGAAGGTGATTGTAAGCCAGTTTGATTCTTAAGTGGTAGAGAAAGTCAGCATATAAAAACCAACACTACTTCTCTATATCCCCCACCAATTCTGCTCACGGGGGTTATACTCAAGACCAGTCGGAGGGGGAGGAATAATGGGGTTCTACTGTGGGAACTGGCAAAAACTGCTCTGTCCTTCATCAATGGAAGTATTGCTCTACTGGTGGAATGTCACCTCTGGATCCAACCCTAGGTTTTTAAGGCCAGTTTCCAAGTGGAAGGAGAGTGCACTGGATACTTGTGGTGTCTCTGATTTACAAGTGTACAGGTGATCCATGCACAGAAGCAAGTACACAGCAGTGTTATCACTGCATTATCCTACAGTCCGAATCAATCCCTTCAGGATTGCTCTGTCCACTGTGGAGCCATTAGCCAGCAATCAGATATGAATTCTATCACTGATGTCCATGTATGGCTAGGCCAGCTGCATCCAACACACACACATCCCTGTGATTTGAAGACGCCTTGGGGGTATCCAGCCCCAGCCCCCCAAATTGGGGGGGAGGAGGAGGAGGAGGAGGAAGAAGAGTTGGTTTTTATATGCCGACTTCCTCTACCACTTAAGGAAGAATCAAACTGGCTTACAATCACTTTTCCTTCCCCTCCCCTCAACAGACACCCTGTGAGGTAGGTGGGGCTTAGAGAGCTCTAAGACAGCTGTGACTAGCCCAAGGTCACCCAGCTGGCTTCATGTGGAGGAGTGGGGATACCAACCCAGTTCACCAGATTAGCCTCCGCCGCTCATGTGGAGGAATGGGGAATCAAACCCGGTTCTCCAGATTAACCACTCCAAACCACCGTTCTTAACCACTGCACCATGCTGGCTCTCCAGCATGCATGCAGGTCTAAAGACACATGCAGGATTTCTCTGATTAGAGAACAGGATTCTTCTACATTTGTCCCTCATATTTTACTAAGCTAACGAGAACTTGGAGGGGGAAAAAAATTCAGAGTTCAGAGCCAATCTGGAAAGACCCTTTCAAAAATATGGCTAATAACTTTTAAATAGCTGAATGGCTATCGGGTCATTAAAAAAGGCAGCACAGTTATCGTGCATCTGACACCCTCTATAAACCAGCATCCATCTTGAGCTCTCTCAGCCAACAGCAGGTAATGAATTTCGGTGGACGGGACACACTACGCAAATCATTACTAATGACCATTCCCCGCTACTAATAAACTGCAAGCCCATTACAGACGAAGCAATTCAGTGGTCCCACCTTGGCATTTTGAGTAGCCTTAATTGTCCATATGCAGTCAATGGCTTGCCCGGGCTTTGTTTTCTCTTCCTGTTCTACTTGACTGGAACGCACAATCCCGTCAGCACCAGAGAGCTCAAACTGGCAGTCTACTGAGAACAAGATAACGGCAGGATGAAAAACTGATTCATAAGGGTGATTTAGAACTTCCAACATTCAAAAGAGATTGATACTGCAATACTAGACCTGGGATAGGGTTTAAGATGCCTCCTAGGTAAGTAAAGTCAGGATCTGTAACAGATGGGGAAAAGGGAAAATGAATGACAAGGGCTAAGAAAATGTAAGAGTCATTTCAAGGTTTAAAAGGCACAATAAAGATTACATCGTACATGCTAAAAATTAAGAGTACTACAGTTGAGCAGAAGAAAGAGAACGTTTTGATCACTCACATACTGATTGTACCTACATAGGAATTTGACAGTGAGGCTGACCAATGCTCGGCCGCATCCACGCAACTCCAATCTTACTTGTGCAGGCAGCTCCCATGTCCATGTTTCCCATTAAATACAACCAGTTTGTACAATAATTGTTCTGTTTATTTATTTAGAAAAGTTCTGTGCCACCTCTCCAGAGAATCTGTTTGAGGCAGCTTTGAAAGCAAAATAACAAAAACATAAAGCCCTGTAAATTGCTAACAATGAAAAGCCCAACCAGAACATAAAAACAGCACAAAATAAATCTCATCAGGCTAGAATCAGACAATCAAAAAGTTAAAAGATAAATCCCTTAATTAAAAAAAATAATCTTTGTGGGCTGGTGCCAAAAGAGAGTTAAGGTAGGTGCCAGGCGAGTCTCAAGGGGGAAGGGCATTCCATGGGTGAGATGCCACTATTGGAAAACCCCTAATTTAATTGCCTCCAGGCACCGTGCAATCTGCAACCTTGGCTTATGATATGGAAAGCCAGATTTATAGAGTTCATCGTAGTGCAATCAAAAGTAGTATGACAATAAATATAATATTTTGGTTTGGGAGTTGTATGTGGCTCTCAGTGTGGCAAGGATAAACATCTATAAGCAGAATATATCAGGACTACTTTGATTTGACTAACAAGTTCGATAAATTCATTCTGGAGTAATAGGGAGGAAAGGAAGAACATTTTTTACCTGGTATAAATGAATATTTTGCTTTAAATCCCCCTCCTTCGATCTCCTCATCTGATGTAAACTTTATCCACATAAACCTCCCTGTAGATCTAATTAGGGCAGGACTTTTTGGACCACAGTAGCGATCAATAAGTGGGGAGAAGCCGAAAGGTCCATCGCGAACCTCCAGGTGATCAAATCGACATTCAAATGAGGGCTCTATATAGTACGGTTCATCAAAGGTCAGTTCTATCCTTTGGCGTGGGGCAGCTGTGACAAAGTAGAACCAACTCAGGTCAAAATAGCATTCAGCAATAACAAATAAAGGCAGTTTCTGGAAAAACATGACATTTTACACTTCTCAGAATAAGTTTGGAGCTAATTACTACTGCAGTAACACGAAGACAGGTTTTCACTGAGTTTAAATGTTACACAGAATGTGCACCAAAAATGGCACATATGCTACACACTCACGAGGGGCCATAAACTTCTTTCCCTCGGAACTGATTTGTAAGTCATGCAATTTTTTTCATGCAGGAAGAATTTGGTTTGAATAACACTAATATTTTCAATACTATTGTGGAATACTCTCTAATACTGAAAGCAACAAAAAGTGAAAAACATTTTTATTTGGTATAAATAAGTGTTCTGATGTAAAACCTTATGTAACATTTAGTCACATAAACCCCCCTGATTCAATTTCAAGTGGGCAATGTTGATGTTTATCAATACCTACTTTTATTATTATCATTAAAAAACAACAAACAAAAACGGTACCCATATTTATTAGATGATAGCACTTTAAAAAAATTGTGCGCACTTTGCTCAAATAATACCATCTGAGATTGAATTCTGCGTATGTTCTCTAAATAATACTTATCTATTTAGTACATTTTTACATAGTCCTTCTTCCAAAGATCTTACAGTGGTATACAAGGACCTCCCTTCTTTAGACCACTTTGAATAATTCAAACTGCATTTTCAACCCAGAACTATAGAACTCAACAAGGGGGAGAAAATAACATTTAAACAGAATTCCTTCCTCAGAACATTAGGAAAAGTTTGCTGGAATGCACCATCCAATCCAGTAGTTTGTATTCAATGTAAACCAGGTACCTTTGGAAAGCTTACAGTCCTTCTTCCCATTTCAAAATCAGAGTGCCTACATGCCCCAAAGCATCTTGTCAAAACTAATAAAACAATAGCCTCACCAACACTTAACCCAGTGTTATTTTTAACATACGCCTGTTTAATTCTAAGGGCACAAAATATAAATTTTACCATAGACAAAGTAACATGACTATCATTACCAGCTTACAAGTCTGGAACTGATGGTGACAGCTGCTGCTTTGCACCCAGCATCAGAGGTGGGATTCTGTTTAACTACTATGGTTAATCATAGAATCACAGAGTTGGAAGGGACCACCAGAGTCATCAAGTCCAACCCCCTGCACAATGCAGGAAATTCACAACTACCCCCCACACACCCCTAGTGACCAGAAGATGCCCTAGATGCCCTCCCTCTAATCATCTGCCCAAGGTCACAAAATCAGCATTGCTGACAGATGGCCATCTAGCCTCTTCTTAAAAACCTCCATGGAAGGAGAGCTCACCACCTCCTAGGAAGCCTGTTCCACTGAGGAACCGCTCTAACTGTTAGAAAATTCTTCCTAATGTCTAGACAGAAACTCTTTTGATTTAATTTCAACCCCTTGGTTCTGGTCTGGCCTTCTTGGCAACAGAGAACAACTCGGCACCATCCTGTGTGTGTGTGTGTGTTAAGTGCCATCAAGTCGCTTCCGACTCATGGCGACCCTATGAATGAAAGTCCTCCAAAATGTCCTATCTCTGACAGCCTTGCTCAGATCTTGCAAACTGAAGGCTGTGGCTTCCTTTATTGAGTCAATCCATCTCTTGTTGGGTCTCCCTCTTTTCCTGCTACCCTCAACTTTTCCTAGCATGACTGTCTTTTCCAGTTACTCTTGTCATCTCATGATGCGATCAAAATACGATAGCCTCAGTTTAGTCATTTTAGCTTCTAGGGTCAGTTCAGGCTTGATTTGATATAGAACCCATTGATTTTTTTTATGGCAGTCCACGGAATCCGTAACACTCTTCTCCAACACCACATTTCAAAGGAATCTATTTTCTTCCTATCAGCTTTCTTCACTGTCCAGCTTTCACACCCATACATAGTAATAGGGAATACAATGGCATGAATTAATCTAGTATTGGTGGCCAGTGACACATCCTTACACTTCAAAATCTTTTCTAGCTCCTCTATATGACAGCCCCTCAAATACTTGAGCATGGTTATCATATCCCCTCTCAGTCTTCTCCTCTTCAGGCTAAACATACCCAGCTCCTTCAGCCTTTCCTTATAGAACTTGGTCTCCAGACCCCTCACCATCTTTGTTGCCCTCCTCTGGACACGTTCAGAGTGACTCAATGGCTGTTGAGATTGAGTCAAGTTCTTGTTTAAAGCCATTAAACTTGGAAGTGTGCTAGTGAAGTGTGTAGAGAATAAACCCCAGATAAATCCCTATTCACAACTCCTATCTATATGTCCCCTACCTGTAAGAGGGACATGCATTCCAGCAAACAACAATAATGAAATATGAAACTGACCTCCAAAAAGCAACAAGAGGAAAGGCCAGGACTATGAAGAGAATGTAGAGTTTCACAGACATGAACAAACAGTGGAAGGTCCAGTGAAGGGAATCTCTACTTAGCATGGCCAAAGCATCGCCAAGCATATCCTGAAACGCTGTAGGCCTTTGGGAAGTAATGTTAGGATTTAAAGCTACCAGAATATTCAGCTCTCTCTTTATCCCGTGAATGTGAAAACACACCTGCATTATATACTTACGGTGTTCAGGGTTAGCAAATGTCATAATTTTTGTCTGCTGCAATGGAATCAATGCCTGTGTTCCATCCTAAATGAGTCAGTCGAGTTTATTGGTTCTTGTAGGTTATCCGGGCTGTGTAACCGTGGTCTTGGATGAGTCAGTCGAGTGTTTGTCAATGTTTTCTCAAGTGTATTTTATTCAGGTAGCAATATCAGGTTTAAAACTTAAAACTTTTGTCTATTCATATCCTCAGCAATAGAAGTATCAATATACATATAGCTGACAGTACCTTCTAAAATATAGACACACTCCTGGTTGGGTGGATACAAATTAGGGAAGTTCGGTGATGTGAAGTGGCCTCCATTGCTTGTTCGTACCCAGTCACTGCACTGGGTAGATGCCACACGGTTGCCTCCAATATTCTGCCCACCTTTTTGAAGAAAACACAAACGAACAATTAATGGTTGCTCCTGGAAATATAAATCACTAATAGCAACCCCCGGTGAGTCCTGACCACACGTCTATCAAGAAAAAATCAATTTGTTGAAAGCGGGAAGGGTTGCATAAATCAAATTGTTCTAAGGTAGGGGGAAAACAGAAAAATAATCACTGCAATAACAAAACCACATAGCCATAGCCTTTACTGTGTGTAAAGATCCAATAAATAGTCAAATTCACTTGAAAGGGGATGACTGTAAGGGGGTGATACTAAGATTTTGAAAAAACAACCATGATGGTAACAGATCCATATTCATCTCAAAAAGGAAAACTGTAAGCCCTAAGTTAGAGTGGGACTATGTGTGTGTGTGTGGGGGGGGGGGGGGAGGAGGTCGGTTAACTATTCTACCCCCATATGATTTTAACCATCTCCCCTGTACGTGTATTAGTAATAATTAAGTGCTGTCAAGTCGCATCCAAGTTATCGCGACCCTTCATAGGGTTTTCAAGGCAAGAAATAAGCAGAGGTGCTAAGAGAAGCTAAGCAGGGCCAGCCCTGGTCAGTATTTGGATGGGAGGCCACCAAGGAAGTCCAGGGTTGTTCTACTGAGGCAGGCAATGGCAAATTACCTCTGAGTGTTTCTTGCCTTGAAAACCCTATGGATCACCATAAGTCGGCTGCAAGTTGATGGCAAAAAAGGCCTTAAGGCAGGTTAAATGAGATACAGGTAGCTTGTTTCAAGAAAAAGCATTTACACTGCTCTTTCATGGCTAGGATAACAGTTCCAGGAAGTTGGCAGGACACTGTCTTGATAAGGAGGGCAATGTTGTAGGGGTACTGTCCTCAAAGATTCTGGACCACTAAAGGACTTCCCAAAGATATACTAGGTTCTTGAGAAATGTCTAGGTTCCTATAATCTTCCAGCCTTTGTAGAAGAGCTATGAATATTAGAATTTAGCCAGGTTTTTCTCTCCATGCATTACTGTCTTGGAAGGAAGAATGAGGACCGAACAGCAATTTGTTCTTCCTCTCAGGCTCTCCAAAGCAACAGAGATTTAAAAGAGGGGGTGATGAGGAAGAAGACACAGACATCCAATGCACAGACACGTCGTATGGAACATTCAGTGCAAATTTATTCTCAAGCAAGCCAAAAACCAGGAGTGACTTTTTCCACGAAAGCCTCCTACTCAGGGAGCAATTAACACACAGTATTGTGCTGTGAAAAAATTAATTAGCATTGCCCTTTAATGTCAACATTACATTAACATATGTTGAACAGAGACAGCTATTTCGTCATTCAGTGTATGTTATCTCAGAATATGTTATCAGTTTGTAAACTGTATTTAAAACTTTTAGGTGCTTTTAAGTATTCTACATTTTTTTTCTAAATGGGCAACTTTTCACATTTATTTGCTTGAAAGGAAAGGGGAAAAAAATCCCAAACTTCCAATTTTTAAGTGTGTGTGTGTGTGTATGTGAAGTGCTGTCAAGTTGCAGCCGACTTATGGCGACCCCTTTTGGGGTTTTCATGGCAAGAGACTAACAGAGGTGGTTTGCCAGTGCTTTCCTCTGCACAGCAACCCTGGTATTTCTTGGTGGTCTCCCATCCAAATACTAACCAGGGCTGACCATGCTTAGCTTCTGAGATCTGACAAGATTAGGCTAACCTGGGCCATCCAAATGTACAGACATGAATTACAATGTTTTCTCCAAAGAACTTCTTGTACTGTACCTTGAGTCTTCTGTGCCACAGCAATTCCTTCCACCACCAGTATAGTTATTAAGAACACTGGTGAGAAAAAACAGAACAAGATATAGATGTATGAACACATGAAGCTGCCTTCTACTGAATCAGACCCTTGGTCCATCAAAGTCAGTATTGTCTACTCAGACCAGCAGCCGCTCTCCAGGGTCTCAGGCAGAGGTCTTTCACATCACCTACCTGCCTAGTCCCTTTAACTGGAGATGCTGGGGATTGAACCTGGGACCTTCTGCATGTCAAGCAGATGCACTACCACTGAGCTACCCCCCCCCCCCAAGTATAAATGTAGCAAAAGCCACGAGTCTTCATCTGTTACACTACTGCCTGGATTCCAGGGACAGCCTAGGGTAGTGTTTCAACCTCATACAGCCCATTCCTGAGAGCTGCAGCGGCCAGGGATGGCATGGCTGCAGTGGCGCCACGCTGCCTCCAATGAGGTTTTGCGGCTGGCGCAGGAGGAAAAAAAAGGGGGGTATTTGTAAAAACCCGAAAATGGGGGGGGGAAGCCCCATAGAGAACAGTGATGGTGGCGCAGCACCAGCGTAGCTTGAGGGAGCGTTCCCGGTCTAAAAGGGGTTAGGAGGCTGCCTAACGGCAGCTCCACCTCCAGAACACCCCCCAGCACGCCAGTGCGAGGATTTACGCCAGGAGACCGCAGCGGCTGAGGCCTGTGCTGCCACCGTTATCCAAGCGGGCCAGCATAAGTGCCCCTACGTCAGCATCTGCGCCAGTTTGCATGGCGCAAGTGGCACAGAAGCTGGCGTAGGGGTCACGCTGCCTCCTATGCCCATTCGAACCCCAACCTCAGGAATGGGCTGATAACCACCCACCCTGTGAGGCAAATAAGGAGAGGCTTGCCTTTTTATTTGGAAAAAGCAATCTGTAACTTCCCATGGCTAATTCATACAAAAATCATAATTAAAGACAAGATGGCTTTATGACCCCAACCTTAATTATCATTAAAGTATTGGATTTTTACCGCTGTCACATAATGGGCACAACTGCAAATTCTTCTTGCTACCAGGCCACAGTATTTCCATTCAGATTCTCCCCCCCCTCACTTTTTGGGATAAAATAGTTTACTGTGCTTTATCTTAATTTTTATTAAGAATTTTTTTCAATACAAAATAAATTTGTTACAAGAATGATACTTCGTAATTGGTATCATCTATCCATAATAGGATTATATCTATCCATAAAAGGATTAAAGTATGTTTATAGTGGTTCAAAGAAATCAAGAGAGAAATCTTGCTGGCCCTTATATTGGTTTTAAAAAGAATTAAATGGTTCCCATTTTATTAAAAAAATGGTATTCAGTTTTCTGCCAGTTATAACTCAATTAGTTTAGTTACATCTGACACCACTGAAACACACCATATGATTTCTATTTCTGTTGGAAAGTCTGGTGTTTTCCATCTTTCTTCAATCCCTTCTTGAGTCATCATTATATTTAAAATCAATTTAATACCATCTTCAGTTATAACATATTTTAGATAGTTCAGTAACAAAATAATGTTAGCTTTATACCATTTATTTAAACCAGTTTAACTGCAAGACACCACAGCCTCCTGCAATTTATAAAATCTTCATTCAGACGACTATATTTCTAACAAGCCAGGTCAGAATAGTACATTTTATTCAATCTGGAAGGTGTCCAAGTATCTATATAAGAACTTCAGTAAAACTTTTCGTATTTGATGGTATGAAGTTTTATTATATATCACCATTTATGTTCCTGTATTATTCCAAGACCTTGATCCCACTTCATTTGAAGTACGGTATGACGGGTGGCAATAGTGAATTGTTTGTTTAAAGTGTACTATGTCCCTTAAGAGACATTTAGATTGCTTCTAAAGATAATAGAGTGCATTAAAACAATAATTTGTTAGGTGAAGTTGATGTTGGCTTGTATTTGTAACTGATTCAAAAAATGTCTAAATTATCTCTATATGGGAAAACAATGGAGGATGGCTCATTCTATCACCAACATCTCTGCTGACATTCTCATTAACTAAAAACAAAACATTAATTTTATGTATATCCAGGCCAGCTCCAATATCAAAGCTTCCAAGAGTGCCATATCAGACTTCTATATAAACATATGAATGGTATTGAACAAAAATGGGATGGATCAAAAAATACCTCTACCTGTGAGTGGATAGATGAACATTCATCTCTATACTTGCAACTGTCCTTCTCTATGATGCATCTATTATTCTTTTCTGTCCTACGTACTAACACTTCTTCTGTACTCGAGAAGTATCACCCAGACACATAGGAAGGAAACTCTCTAGAGATCAAATCAGGACTTTAACATCTTTCAAACTGCAGTCAACCTGAGCCTGGATTGTCTGGACACCACTGTACCACTATATGATGGACACATAAGCATCAACTTATACCAAAACCCTACCAACTCCTACACATATCTACTCACTTCCACTTACCACCCTGAGCATACCACACAATTCCTTGCTCACAGCCGAGCACTGTATTACAATCGTATTTGCTCTAATTCCTTGGACAGGGACTCACTCCAGAGGATTTACAACAGATCAATAAAGCCAGACTAGTATCTAGAAACAGCGTACCAGCAGAATGAAGAAAGAAAGAACAACAGAATACCGCTTGTCATGTACAGTTCCCTGCTCAAACCAGATAATTACCTAAACAATCTACAGCCCACCCCAGATAATTATTACTCTCACACAATGAGCCACCTAACAGACATAAACCCAGGGATCAGACCCTGCAACAAAACAAGATTCTTCAACCTCTGTGCCCATATACACTCAGGCAATTCTGTTCCAGGAACTATAAACATCAGCTGTACCATCTTCATCCACTCGCTTATCCTCCATTGTGAGGAATGCCATCCTATATCAACCATGCCCTTCTCTCTGCATAGGATAAACAGGTAAATCCCTATGCAAAAGAATAAATGAACATAAATCTGACATTCAGTTTCAGTCACCTTTATTGGCATGATAACAGTAATAATAGTAACAGAAATAAATCTGACATTAAAAATGACACTGTTCAAAAACCAGTAGGTGAACATTTCCGTCTTCCAAACAAATTGTGGCTGGATTGGAAGTTATCATCCTTTAAAAAAAAAATTAAAAAAATTAAAAGGGGGACTCCAGCAGTCCCCCTTTAGATTTCATTAACAGCCCATTCCTGACCTCCAAGGATGAAAGTCCTCAGGAGGCCAGGAAGGGGCTGTACCAGCGTTGCCCCCCATCCCCGCACTGGCACCTGGGCTACTTATGCTGTGGTGAGTTGCTTCAATGCTAGCGGGGAGGCCTGGACGCTGGTCTCCCAGCGCTGCCCAGGGACACCAGCTGGGCCTTCTGCCAGTGACCCACTGGTGCAAAGCCCTGTGCCAGCGTTCCGGGAGGTGTGCCAATGTACTGGGGGGCGTTCCCGGGGCTTGTTGTCCCCAGCTGCCAAAAGGTTAGGAATGGCCAGTAAAATGTTGACACTCCTCCTGCCCAGATAAACAGGGACTTGAGACCTCTTAGCCACTATAGTTGATATAGTGTTAACTAGTTTGCCTTAATTAAAGAATGGTCTCTGTATTTTCTTGATTAGATTTTATTTTTACTAATTATGTTTCATATGGTACTTCTTGTATTTCATTCCCCCTAGAGCCTGTTTTTTATTTTCTCATACCTCCAATGTAAAATGTGTGCATAGTGAGAACCTACTCATTGCTCTTGAAGAAGTGAGCTCTAGTCCATTAAAGTTTATACTGGAATAAAAATGTGTTAGTTTTTAAAGTGTCACAAGGGTTCTGTATTATTACTAATTGACTGTACCAACGCCATCTAATTAAAAGAATTTTAAATGGTTATGATCAAAGAGAAAAAAGCAATCAATATTTTCTATACGCAGTAATAAATCTCCATTAATCTATAAGTAGTCAATGGCCAGTTTACTCTAGAATCAACTGCAATCCATCATATAATCCATTTTAATCAAGCAATTAAAGTAATTGTCCTTTTATGGTCAAAAAACTTGTGATTTGCTTCTATCTTCTTCAATATATTTAATGCTTAAAAATATTGGATTTCAGTATTTTAGTTTCTGTCCCAAGGTTTCTCAGTCATCGTGGGCATAAATCACTCAGGAAACTGCAGCATCTCTGAGCTCTTCTGTGGAAAGCTGTAATTCTTTCCTTCCAGTTTATCATTCAGTTTCTGTGACTTCTGCTATCTTGCAGTGCTTCAAACGACAAGACTTCCCTGCATCCCACACCCATCCTCTGTGCAAAAACAAACTCCTCTCTGAGCTCCTGTTCATTTGATCTCCCAGTGTGATCACTTAGAGAGGGAACACAGAGAAAGAAACAAAAAACTGTGGCCTTGGTTTGTGCAGAGGGCGGGGGGGGGGGACGCACAACAAAAATCCCCAAAAGCCCCCTTACTGGAGCAAAGGCTATCCAAGTGTGCAAGAAGTAGAGGAGTTGAAAGCACCTGATAAGACTTCTAGCAAACTCTCACTGTACTTTCTCCTTGGTCTTTTTGCTAATTTACTTTTCACATTTCATTCAAGATTTGAATTTGTACAGAGATTTAGCTCAAAAACTGTACTGAAAGCATGGTCTTTTCACCATTAAGAAATAGGATATATGACCATTGGCTAGAGATAAAGGTTTGTGGATGCTAAAAAACTGTGATAAGGGCATTCGTCGTGACACACTGCAGCTCTTGATAAAGGGTCTAACATTAGGCTAAGCATCCAAACCAACTCTACTGCAAACTGCTGCAGTTTCTGGCCTGAACCAACACTACTCACCAGGCAGGTCCAGACGAGCAATCAAGCACTGATTCAGTACTAGTATTGCTCAATAAAGCTCATTTTTGTGAACATCTAAACGGCTCTATATTTCCCTCAATTACAATATATTCAAGAATTAGGACTAGGGGTATGCATGAAAAAAATACCAGAAAAAAGCCATTTTGGTAAATTTCTGGTTCGGGTTTAAAGCCCGGCTCTTCCATTGAGATACACAGCAAAGTTTCCTCTAAAGAATCTGAATACAGTCAGCCACATCATTATTTTCTATGGAGGAAGGTGGGCCGACCCCTTCCAGACCCCATAAAATTGGACCCTACGACCCAATCTTCACCAAATGTGGGGTTCTTGCAAGGAGAGTCCCTTGCAGCCACGCTGCAAATTTGGGGGCTCTACCTGCAAAAATGCCCCCCTGGAGCCGTGGAAAGCCCCGTAAGCTTTATTGGACCCGATTTTTTTGGGGAAACCTGGAAAAAACCGAATTCCCATATTACCAGTATGGAAATTTGGCTTTTTTGGGTTCCCCCCCCCCAATAAACGTGAATCCGAAATTTACCAGATTTCTTTTTTGCACAGCCCTAATTAGGATTCCTCTTTTTTTCCAAGGGCACAATTCTTGCATGTTTTACAGAGAGCCAGATTGGTATAGTGGTTAAGAGTGGCGGTTTGGAGCGGTGGAGTCTGATCTGGAGAACCGGGTTTGATTCCCCACTCCTCCACATGAGCGGAGGCGGCTAATCTGGTGAACTGGATTTGTTTCGCCACTCCTACACATGAAGCCAGCTGGGTGACCTTGGACTAGTCACCCTCTCTCAGCCTCGCCTACCACACAGGGTGTCTGTTGTTGGGAGGGGAAGGGAAGGTGACTGTAAGCCGGTTTGAGTCTCCCTTAAGTGGTAGAGAAAGTCGGCATATAAAAACCAACTCTTCTTCTTTATCAATGGCCTGTTGTAAGATTCCTGAAAACTGCCTGAACCAGAACCACACTACTTCAAATTCAGGGCAAAATTCAGCATTATTTGGGCTGGGGTGGGGGGAGAGTTAAATAAAAGCAAAGTGTTAGGTGACCTATACTGGGTCCTTGGAATAAAGTATCTCCGAGTAAAGCTTTTACATCCCAAGAGTTTAAAGCCTTAGTACCAGTGCGTGATTTTGTTGGTATTATCACCTCCCTTCTAAAACTCAAGCAAACACTGGTCCAAATCTCAGTCCCCAAATGCCACACATAGCAGGTGATGAAGGGAAGAGGGTGGTTCGCAAATGACTGCAACGCCATGGTTATCGCAGCAATGTTTCATGTCTAACCCAGTACTGTTGTAGTTTAGTCAGCTAAAGCATCAAAGAAGGGGAACTTAGATCTGAGCAAAATGCAGTTGCTAGGGGCACCAGCAACAGTTCTTCAGCAATGTAAGTTATCTTGCTTGCCAATGGAAACTGGGTAACAGCCAGTCGGAATGCCAAATCTGGAAACAATGGGCATCACCATCTGCTCCGAATGTCTGTTTTCCTTGAGCTTTTGGTGACTGCAAGCCTAAGCAACAAAATGAAACTGTGAAGTTGTGTTTCTGGTTGACAATATGAGCTTCTATTTGCTTCTACAACTCTAGACCTTGATCCCTAAACTGAGGATACCAGGTGTGAATCTTGAATACTTTATAACTGCTCCAGACTTTGAGACATCTTTATGACAATGATATTTTGACAACTGTATTTACGGCTGAAAATATAACATCTCCTCATTTAGGAGGGAAACACACATGGGGGTTAGTTGCCCATTTGTATGGAGGCATAAAACAGATGAGGATGTTTTGCAGAACACAACGCACCTACAGCCGTAAAGATTTTTAGAAGTAATGTATGTTTGTAATCTGGAACTGTGATTGTTTTGACCACTGAAGAAGGCCATTTGGCTGAAATGCGTTTGGTCAAAGTCTAATTCTGTGATTGTATGTCTACATGAATATGTTGGTTTGGTAGGCTATTGCAGGGCCTTATATATGTTATTGATTTTAGCTTGTAATAAATATATACATATTTGTACTAATATAACCTTTACATTGTATAATCTTTGGCCTTGAATGTTGATTTTCTTGACCTTTGTGTACTTAATTCTGTTGTTTTTAGGGTTAAGTTTTTTCCTCTTTGTTATTGGTGTGTGAATCTGTATGTAGAATACCCTGACCTAGATGGCCCCGGACTAGCCCAATCTCTTCAGATCTTGGAAGCTAAGCAGGGTCAGCCCTGATTAGTATTTGGATGGGAGACCACCAAGGAAGTCCGGGGTTGCTATGCACAGGCAGGCAATGGCAAACTACCTATGAACATCTCTTGCCTTGAAAACCCCACAAGGTCGCCATAAGTCAGCTGTAAGTTGACGGCAAAGAAGAAGAAAAAAAAGAATGCACATGGCTACATTCAGACATCATGAACAAATCATGGCTTAATTCATAGTGGGTAGCCATGTTAGTCTGTCTGCAGTAGTAGAAAAGGGCAAGAGTCCAGTAGCACCTTAAAGACCAACAAAAATATTTTCTGGTAGGGTATGAGCTTTCTGAAGAAGTGAGCTGTGGCTCACGAAAGCTCATACCCTACCAGAAAATATTTTTGTTAGTCTTTAAGGTGCTACTGGACTCTTGCCCTTTTCTACTAAATCATGACTTGTTTGCAACAAAAACAAGCCAAGGTTCTAAATTTATGTGCTCTGTTCTCTCTCCCCTCCCCTCCATACACAGAAAAAAAACTGAAATCCAAGAACTCAAAACACAGTTTTGTAGTGACATCCAACTGCTGTTGCTTCCTGCTTACTAGCCAGAATTTTCAACCAGTTTAATCCTTGTTTAGAGTCCTGGTTTGCAAAACTAAACAAAATTTTAAAAACACTCCCTGATAGATACATCACAAGAAATTGTGGTTTATGGAACTGATTTGAGATTTTTGTGCTGTATGAAAGGTGATGGAACACACTATCTCAAGGACTTGGCTGACTCAGTCCAGTTATTTTTATCCTTTATAATAATTTATTTTTTTTTTTTTCTGAGAAGTTCAAGACAGCAGACAGGTTCCTCCTCCTCAAATTATTTATTTAAACAAGTCTGTCTTGACCTTCCTATTTGAATTCTGCTACAGAGCAGCTTACAACAAAGAATTAAAATAAAGCAAGCAAAAAATAAAAAAACCCCAAAATACTATGAACATAAAAACTAATCATAAACACAATAGCAATAAAATCAACGCACCTACAGCCATAAAGATTTTTAGAAAGGCATGTAAGTATGTAATCTGGAACTGTGATTGTTTTGACCACTGAAGAAGGCCATTTGGCTGAAATATGTTTGGTCAAAGTCTAATTCTGTGATTGGATGTGCATTTGTACCACTACTGAGAAGGCCCTCTCTACTGTGGTCATCCACTGTAACTCAGCTAGTGATGGGACACAACGAAGGACCTCTCAAGAGGATCTTAAGTTTTGGGAGGTCTGTTTGGAAGACCTTAAGATTATCCTGATTCCAAACCCTTAAAAGTCAAAAACAACATGATAAATTGGAGCCACACTATGTGGCAGTGAGTGAAGATGATAGAAAATAGAAGAGAGATTACTCCCAGCCGTTTGCCAAACCAAAAACTTAGCTTGTGTTCCAGGAAAGAATGAAGCCCCCCAATCCCAACTCAGATACTGAACACAGCAGAGAAATCCAGGAGAACCAACAGGGATGCACCATCCCCGCTCCTCAGTCCACCTCTCAGAATAGGTTACTCACTTTGGAGAAGTATTTCATTCACTTTCTCCTACCGCATCAGTTCCCAAAGGGTGACCAGTTAAAGCCTTGGGGGGGGGGTGTGTGCCAGGTTGAACAAGGAAGAACAGGTCTACTAGGTATAGTAGTCACGTACATGGGCTAACACCATTTAAGGACTGTCTGGCATGTGAGTACAGTACAAATCCAGCCCTCATAGTGTCTCTGGCATATTTAGGTGCCTACATGAACTGGGTATGCACCACAGAAATTCCCTGGAAGCACATCTTTGATTCAAGCATGGATTCTTTGCCATGCCTTGGGCAGCCAAAAAAACCCTTAAGTTGCTCTGCCATTAAGTACAGCAGAAATTATTTTATCCTGCCAAGTAATACAAGAGGCATGGCCAATACTCTGTACAAATATGGAACACAAGATGAAAGTCCATCCAGTAGCTCCTTAAAAACCAGTGAGATTTGAAATCCTACAGCCACACAAAACACTTGAGTATGTCAAGCCTTGTACTCAGCGACACCAAGAATACTGTAAGCTTTATTTGCATCCACCTCAAGAGTTCATTTTACAAAGAGAAGGATCAGATTAGGAGTTGATCAATAAAATATGATCAATCCACTAGAGAAAAAAGACTTGGGAGCAACGTCTCTCATGCTCTGGATTAATAAAGTAACTCTGCTTCGGTCTTCTCTCTTCCCAAAAGAATTTGTACCAGCTATTCACAAGATCTTACAGACAACTCCATTGTTGCTTTGGTTCTCTTGGGAAATTTGTTTGTCAATTGACTTATTGTAATAGGCGGTATCCCATAGAAGCTTGTGAGGTCATGCAAATGAAGTTAACATTCCTGAAGACATCCTTGCCTCCCCTTGGATTAAATGTCAGACGACAGGTTAGATTCTGCACTAACCCTTAAAATCCCCATATGTGCCATCGCTTACAATTTCATTAGCAGTAATCTATAGCAAAATATGAGTTCCCAACAGACGGTATTCCATCTGTTACAGATGGTTAACTACTTTGCATTACTACTGACCTACTATGGACATTGAACAAGCATCATAAAGAAGAAAATCTTATTTTCCAACATAGGTCCCCAGGGCACTGCTGTACTAATTAGTTACCACCACCAAAGACACCTACACATTATTCAGATCCTAGTTTCTGGGTATTGGGGATACAGGTCAAGCAGTTTTATTTAAGAGAAGAATTCACAAACCTTCACCATTCCAAACCGTGGCGAGATTGAGGGGCAACATTTAATGAAGAGAAAGAAGTCATGTGTTCCCACTGAGAGACTCACGACACTGGATCATATGGACCCAGCGATATATAAACTGATTTAATAGATTGCTTGGTCCTGGTACAAAAGAATTCTGGTTATGGATTTTCTCCCAAGGCAAATTCATATAGCATTATCACTTCTATTTTTTAGATGTCAGGCTAAGCACACCCCTTTTGCCCAAGTTTATAACTCACAATGTATACTGATTGGTTCTGACTCTACCTACTGGCATCTGTTCTGTTCTGTTTTTCATTTAAGTTTTGTTAATTAAACTGTTTCAAAGAACTGCGAGCCACCTCAAAGCCTATGGAAGAGGAAAGGTGGGATTAAACATCTTTCAAACCAAATAAAAGGTGAGAGTCACAAGGATAGGATTACTGTTCCACAGATTTCTGCCTTAGGCTTTGAGAAGTCTAGAGAGAAAAGTACTATCGCTGCCAGTAATGAACATACTCCTCCATGCCTGCAGTCCATTCAAATACCTACTTTTATGGACAGCTGCTCTCTGCAGGCTGGCTGGCTAGCTAGACAGAACTTTCTACCCAATCCTGCAGCCAAACTATATCAAGGAAAATCTGTGCATAATTTCATGGCTGCGATTCCTTTGGCATCTGAGAAGAATTGTGGTGCTTAGCAAAAATATCTATTCTTTAAGGGTGGATGGCACCAGCAATTCTGTTGGTCCAGCATTTTTTGTTTTTAATGCTTGGCTGTACATTTTCCGTGGGCTCTGAAGATAAAGACAACAGAGAGATAGTTATCTGTTCCCTGATGTTCTCGGAACAGGACAGAAACTTTCTTCCATTAAGCTGGTAGGTCAATGTGTTCTGCGGGGGCTTTGAATCACTGTAATAGTTTTGAGCTGTGCATCTGCTTCTGTGGAGTTGTGATTTGGTTTGAAACCATGCACTGTGAATTCAGAGGCTTCCACTGCTTTGTGAATCCTTTAGACAGCTTCAGGCATCATGCCCACAGTGCCCACAGTGCCACGGAAGACACACAGAAAACAGTACATCAGTTCCACAGAGACTGTAAGCCTGGATCACTTTATGCAGACCTGGAACTGTTTCAGTACATGTTTTTGCGCACTTATGGATGCCATGTGGTCAGTACAATAAAGACAGACTGAGGCCCATTCTAGACATGATAGGGCAGCCCCATGTATTTATGAACATGTCTGCTTGCTCAGAGCCCTGAGGCGCAGAGTGGTAAGCTGCAGTACTGCAGTCAAAAGCTCTGCTCACGACCTGAGTTTGATTCCGACGGAGGTCGGTTTCAGGTAGCCGGCTCAAGGTTGACTCAGCCTTCCATCCTTCCGACATCGGTGAAATGAATACCCAGTTTGCTGGGGGGTAAAGTGTAGATGACTGGGTAAGGCAATGGCAAACCACCCTGTAAACACAGTCTGCCTAGTAAAACATCGGGATGCGACGTCACCCCATGAGTCAGTACTTGCACAGGGGACTGTGTGTGTGTGTGTTAAGTGCCATCGAGTCGCTTCCGACTCATGGCGACCTATGAATGAAAGTCCTCCAAAATGTCCTATCTTTGACAACCTTGCTCAGATCTTGCAAATTGAAGGCTGTGGCTTCCTTTATTGAGTCAATCCATCTCTTGTTGGGTCTTCCTCTTTTCCTGCACAGGGGACTACCTTTACCTTTTACTGCTAGTTCATGTATAAAACAAGAACTTGAGGGGGGACTATTTATTTTTGATCACAATGAGCACATGGGTGAAGGAAATTATAGATGCCCTCACCTTACCCTGCTATACTTCTTCGGTTGGAGAATTTTTCTCCTAGCTCAGATCCAATATAGGAAGTGAGCCAGGATGGGGAGCTAAGAGCTTGAGGCAAATTAATTTAACATAGTAAACTGGGAGGGAAGGTGGAGATTCAGTTTTCCCCTACCAGTGTGCTTCTCCCCTCATCTTTATATGCAAATATCATATACAGGGGAAGAAACAGATGAGGCTGCCACCAATGCATCTAGTTTGGCCCTGAGGTACAAGAAAAATGAGACTTGACAGATTGCTGGGATGGATGACTAAATGAGCAGGTGATGAACAACCTCAACACAGCATCCTGCTCTTACAAAAAAAGAGGGTGGGTCGCCCCGTCATACCTGAACACTACCATATTTTGGTACAATCTTCCATCACACACACACACACACACACACACACTATGCATAAGCTTTATATCAAACTCCAGTAGGGAAATTCAGCAACTGATTTACAGGTATTGCTTCACAAAATGTACAACAAAATGTAAAACCACCCAGAATCCCACATCACCAACACACAAGCCTTTTATCAATAGCGTAATTCAACAAACCGGACAGCCAATCACTTCTAACTGACAGTGATAAGTCTATTTACTATGGCTGCCCCTTTATTGTACGCTTATTTTAAGAGAAGGGAAAAGAAAAATCAATGAACATCGATGCTTGTTCCTGTGGTACCAGCTTTTTTTCCACATTCTGAATTAGGAGGAAAAACAAAAGAGACCACAGGCTACATATTTCAGTGCCACTCTCCAGCAATTTCACTTATTTTGACTGCTGCAGCTACAGAAACAAGCCTCCTGGAGGATTTATAAAATCTGATTGGTTTTCACTAAAGCTCGTGTTGATTCTATAAATAGTTGATAGCCGTGTGTATGTGTAGAAGAAAAGCGTACCGGAGCAGCATGGCTAAGTAGCAGATAAGCAGGCAATTACAGCAGATAAAACAGCTAGGCATTTGGGTTTCTGCAGGCCAGTTCCCCATTCATTTTTTTAAAGTTCATTTTCACCATTTCCTTCTCTGAATCTTTCCCCCTCTCCCAGATGATAATTTTGCCATGATTCTGGGGACACTGAAAATATCTTCTGCCATTTTTTCCTATCAAAGGCAATAACGTAATATGATTGAAACGCCTTCAGAAAAAGAAACTTCAGCGAAGTAATAATTAAATGTGGCTCCTCTAGTGCAGGACTAAATAAAGCCGATTGTCTAGCTGAGTGGTAGAATGGTACCCTTGATACAAAAGATCCGAAAGGCCTTTGCAAACTTCTCTCGGTCAAACCTCATATTAAGGCAAGTGTCTTCCCAGTTCTGATAGCTTAATATATGGGAGAAGGCAAAGGTCAGCAGGCAAGATTTCTTCAGGGGTGGAGCAGGTGCAAACTGGATCATTATTTTGTTCTATCATGGCACACTGGGCTTTACAGCGGGTAGGGAAAATGGAGGAAAAGGTACAAGGGAAAAGGCACAAGTTCAGGTTCTCAACTTTATTTTCAAACATCACAACACACAAAAATGCAATTTCAAAAATTAGTAGTTAACACCCCAAACTTGGGAGACTGATTAGGTCATTTATAAAACTGGAGCTTCTGTTTAATTTTTTTTAAAAGATGTTTTTGAGTTACATTGTACACACGGGTACACCAGGGTTCTGATGTCGACATACGGTGCTCTATGTGCACTCCATAGCTCCCCCCTGCAACCTCGTGCCCACAGCAAAGGTAAGTCTTCAGACATAAAATGTGGTGCCAGGGAACAGTCAATGCCCTCTGTGCACATTAGGGTTGCCAAGTCTTCCGCTATAGTGAGAGACCTTCTGCCAGCAACCCTTGCTGCCTACCGCAGCTCCATCAGCTGGCAGGAGAAAAATACATTTTAAAAATCAGCACCGGCGATGGTGTTAGGTCACTTCCAGGAAAACCAGGAAATGACACCATACCTCTCTAGAAATTGCCAAAATGAGCTTCCAGTGATTCTTAGAGAGGTGTGACATCACTTCCAAGTTCCCCAAGGAAGTGGTGCCCCCCCCATGTCCCCATCCTCCTTGACTATAGCTGGCTGCCAGCCAGGCTAAATGGGTTTTCTTTATCAGTATGATGTTCTTTGCACCTGAGCCATTATGAAGCATTCTTTGCAATAATCGAGTGTATTGATTTACTGCAAACCAAACAGAATCCCATGTGGTAGAGAGTTTAGAGTAGTCTAGAATCTGGGAGATGCGCGTTCAGATTCCAACTCTTCCGTGGAAGGTTGCTGGATGTCCTCAGTTCAGTCACAAACTCTCAACCTAACCTTACAGGGTTGCTGGGAGGATAAAATGGAGAACAATGTAAACTGATGAGAAAGGTGGGGTAAACTGATGAGAAAGGTGGGATATAAACAAAGCAAAATAAACAAATAAATGCATAAATAATCCCACAAGAGAGATTGAAATCTGGAAATTCAACAGAAGCCCAATTATTTTTACAACTGTTTGTTAAATAAATTGCATTAACATGTTTAGACTTCGGACACAATTACTACCTGGCAGAAGTGATAACCACTTAATTTGAAATACAGCTTTTACAATCAATTTCAAATCAATGCTACACATTCTTCAAAATTTTCCTCACTGCGTTTCAGGGTTGGCCCAAAATATTCAGGCATCTTGAGTCAGAATTTTTTTGGGGGGGGGGGCATCAAGTTGCAGACGAGGTATAAAGGTGACATAGGGTTTTCAAGGTTTGCCATTGCCTGTCTCTGTATAACAACCCCAGTATTCCTTGGTGGTCTCTTAAGTAATAACCAGGGCCGCCTCTGCTTAGCTTCTGAAATCTGACGAGATCGGGTTAGCCTGTGCTACTATTATTTGGGCAGAATAGCAAAAAGACAAAAGAGCAAATGAAAGTGTCTTTCTGCTGCTTTTTAGTGGCGTTGTGAAATGTACCACCCAATATAGATGCCAGACTCTTCTTCATAGTATTTCTCATTTACTTCATTTATACCCCATCTTTCTTCTCAATGGGGACCCAAAGTGACTTACATCATTCTCCTCTCCTCCGTTTCATCATCACAAGAACTCTATAAAGTAAGTTAGGCTGAGAGAGAGACGGGCCCTAGGTCACCTAGCAAACTTCCATGGGCAGAGTTGGGATTCAAACCTGGGTCTCCAAGATATTAGTAGCCAGACATGTAGGAAATAATCAGTGACCACAGTGAAAAGACAGGCACTATGGCTACTCAAAGGAGACGTAATACAATCACAAGATATTACCCCACTGTACCCCCAAATTACTTAATCTCCTATCCCCCCCAGATCCTTCACAACCAATAAAAATGAGGAGCATTCCTCATTTGTAACTTGACCCTTCTTTTCTACAATACTACAATGGAACAGCCAGTGTGGTGAAGTGGTCTACGTTCTGGGAGATCTGGATTTAAGCCCCCGCTTGGCCATGAAGATTTTTGGTGGACCTTGGGCCAGTCACTCAGCTTAAACTATCTCATAGAGTTGTTATGAGGGCAAAATGGGGAAGAGAAAACCATGCATGCCACCCAGAGATCCTTGGTGGAAGGGCAAGATTCCAAAAAAGCATTCAGGTTGGAACATGACATTTGTATGGGACAAAATGGGTAGGTAGAATGAATGATGCGAGAACAAAAGATGGAACAGATCTTGGGTGTGCTTTCCCCCACAAATGCTTCCAAATCTTGCTTGAATAATTCCTAAGTGTTAACTGTGATCACCCATTTATTTATTTAGATTTAGAAACAGCCCTATTTCAAAAACTCATTCTATTCCTAAACTGATAGATAACATTCTAGAAAGGTTAGCTTGGTGCGGCGAAACGAAGGCTGGGGGGACCTTAAACCCCCCATTTATTGCAGCATGAACACATGAAGCTGCCTTCGACTGAATCAGACCCCTGGTCCATCAAAGTCAGTATTGTCTCCTCAGACCGGCTCTCTAGGGACTCAGGCAGAGGTCTTTCACATCACCTACCTGCCCAGTCCCTTTAACTGGAGATGCTGGGAATTGAACCTGGGACCTTCTGCATGCCAAGCAGATGCTCTACCACTGAGCCACAGCCCATAAGCTTTCCTTGGAAACAGCCCACTTCAGCTGCATGAACCACACTGCTTTAGATAAACTGTTAAGGGTTTCAGGAAAAGGCCAATGGAAATACTGCCATTATGATCCTCACCTCGATACACTGAGTTTTTACAATGGTCAGTGGTGGCCTATTACAGCTTGTTTCAGAATCAAGGCTGCTGTTCTTGGCTTGTACAGTCTCCTCAGAATCTAGCAAACCTTCAGAGAGTGGGAAACCTGATAAATTAATTCCACTCGAAGCAGCATTAGCTTCCATTTCAAGATCTCTCTATGTGCCTCCAAGGAAACTATAAAAAGGAACCAAAGACAGCTACACGTCCCAGAAAATAAAAGGGCTGGAAACAAAATAAAAAAACTCTTTTAGTGTTGACACTTGGGAAGGTGGGACTATTATTTGAGAATTGGGCTCAGGTGGAAAGCATTAATGCCGCATATATAGCATCCCCCCCACCCACAAACAAATTGTTACTTTTCAACAAGTAGTACAGTCAGGAGCTGGGGCAGAAGGCAATTCAGTTTTCTCTTTTTTTGCTTGTGCAAGTAATTGTCCCTGAAACAGTAATAAAGATGCTACACATCCAAGTACATCCACATGGTTATACCTATTGTCAACCATGGAAAGTCCAGGACCGGAATGTAAGAATGTAGTGAAGTTTGATCTTATGGATTTAAAAAAAGTAGTATTTTGCCGTCTGATTGAGGTTTATTATCTAAATAGGAAAGAGAAATGGCGACTTCATCAAATAGTGTTTACTTTAGCTCCATGAGAGTTTGAAGTTGAGTCTAACTTCCTCAGCCCGAAGAAGAGTTGGTTTTTATACGCCTACTTTCTTTGCCACTTAAGGGAGAATCAAACCGGCTTACAATCGCCTTCCCTTCCCCACAACAGATACCCTGTGATGTAGGTGGGGCTGAGAGAGCTCTAAGAGCTGTGACTAGCCCAAGGTCACCCAGCTGGCTTCATGTGGAGGAGTGGGGAATCAAACCCAGTTCTCCAGATCAGACTCCACCGCTCTAAACTACCGCTCTTAAACACTACACCACACTGGTTAAGACTACACCACTACACAAGCCACCTGAGGCTTGCACAGAATTTTTTCCCAGCATTCCTGGATGGGAAATGTAGGATTACAAAGTTCAGTTTACAAGTTATATTGCGTAGAGCAGAATCGTCTGGGAAGCGCTTCAACACACACAGCGCAATGAAATCTTTCGTGATTTTCTCCAGAATCATAACAGGCAAAATTTTGTATTTTAAAGCGAATAAAGATGTTGATGCCTTTTGCAAATGAAAAAAGGGCCAAAAAATCCAAAAAGGTAGGCTCAGAAAGGTAGGCTTTAATTGAATAAGGATTCTACACTGTGCTTGTAATCATAAAAGGACTGCTTAACCTTTCAACAGGGAGAAATTAATCAGCAATTCTATCAATCAAAGGAAAACATCCATAGATTTCAGAGGAAGAAGTGGCTTTTGAATACTACTTCAAGTTGTAGTCTAACAAGAAGAGTACATTTGAATAACTGATTTTACTGAGGTTTATTCAAAAAACAGCTATATTCAAGTGAAATGCTATTACGCAGACAGAAAAAATTAAAAGAGAATTATAATATGCTCCTATATAGCTGTCAATGATGGGTAAGTTAGATCCTAGTTCGTAATACTGCATGTCAATCATAATCAAAGCATTTATATTTTATATCACTATTAAGAGCTCACTGAGGTTTGGGGTGGGAAGAGAAGCATTCCTTTCCCATAATTTAGGTGCTCAGACAAAAATTCTGTTGATAAAGACAGTGTGAAAGCAAGGGAATGTATATCTGTGGAAGAAAAGAGAACATTGGCTGGGTAGCAAATCCTGAACCAGAGCTACAATCTCAATATTAGCCTTCATCCTTTTAGTTATCTTCTTTGCAAAACAGAGGTTGTTATGGGCAACATGGATAAACAACCCTACCATAGAAGCATCATCTTTAGATTTTTTTAATATCAAGGAAACTACATTTGTCTTATGAAGTACAGGATTTATATCCAACTAGGACCCTAAGCACAGAAGAGAATCATTGGCACCATGGAGTCAGCTAACTGAGTAAATAAGCCAAATGTATTGTTTCTAGTTCTATAGGTTAAGAAGAGTTGGTTTTTATAAGCAGATTTTCTCTACCTTTTCTGAGAATCAAACCAGCTTACATTCTCCTTCCCTTCCTCTCCACACAACAGACACCTTGTGAGGTAGGTGAGGAGATCAGTGACTGGCCCAAGATCACCCAGCAGGCTTCATGTGAAGGAGTTGGGGAATCAAACCTGGTCCTCCAGATTAGAGTTCACCGCTCCTAACCACTACACCACGCTGGTTAGCTACACTATGACTAATTTTGCCTAAGCAATATAGTAAGGAAGTATTATAGAATTATTAAATAGTAACCAGGCATTGCTCCAGTACGGTTGACAGAAAAAAGAATTGAAAGTATGGCACTCTTGATTCTCAACTATGATTCCCAACCTACAGGGGGGAAAAAACTGAGATCAACAGTACAGTTTTCTCTCAGAGTAAGGCCAAATGCTCACTTTACTGGCATCTCCTTGTTTAATTCATAGAATTTCACATAATATCCCGGCTACATAGGACATACAGGAAAGGATAAAACAAGCATGTGGTAAGTAATCAGAGTCTGTTTATGAAATCCAAGTGAAATAGTTTCAGACTACTACAGAAGCTCAGTATAGCATAACATCAATATTTTAACAGAAATAAGGTTGAAGTAAACTAAAAATAAGACACCCAAATGAATATTTTAAAAGTTCACTGGAATATTACTAGTAGCTTAATGAGACAAGCTAGATAAAGACATGGCGGCAGTAACAAGGATTATGACCTAGATGGATTTATACATACTAATAGCTCATACATCACGTGCAATTAACAATTCACAGTGCAATCCTAAACAGTTACTCTAGCCTAAGCTCATTCATTTCAGTGGGCTTAGACTGAGGCGACTCTACATAGGATTGCAGTACAAGTTTTGAATTGTTCAGTAATGTAATAGTACATTTATGGATTCCATTCTATGGTCCGTACTACAGCATTTTAGAGGAATGTTTTCAATGCCCATACAAATATGCATTTAAAACTGCTTCCCCATCACACACAAAATGAAGTATGAGGTAATCACATACAATATTTACTGAATAGTACTAAATATTACTGAACACTAGCAGTATTTTTTTACATCTTATTAGCCGGCCCTAAGCTACTCTGTTTCATAGGGGAATGTATGAATGAGTATGAATAAATGAGGGAATCAAAATGAACGTTGCAACCAGCACATCCTAAGAGGTCAGCCTACCACAAGAGGCATGGTCCTTTCTAGCTGCAATATTTATCTGCCTGTGCCCTAAATTAGGAAAAATGAACCTTGGGAACGACTCTTCCCCCTCTCCCCAACTGAATATTTGAACAAATGATGCAAGAATTCCTGGTAGCTCTAGATCAACTGTTATTAAAAACACACATCTGGCACATTCATGCTACAGAAATATTTAAGAGAGATACTTTTAACCATCTGAACTGTGGAAGGTAAAATAAAGGCCGATAAAAAGATGAATGACCATGAAAGTATGAAAAGCTGCAGCAGTGCCTTAAATTTTTCTGATTTTTTTTAAAGAGAACAGTTGCTTGCACTTATGATGATAAATGAGTGGAATTATAGAGAAGTAACATATCCAGGACTACCACCAGCACAGTTAAAGCGACAATACTGGGAGACTTTGATTTTCTCAACACCTCCTTGATTTTCTGCCTACTCACCTTCTAGAGTGACATCTCCTTCTGCCCTTTCTCTCCCGACTGCTGTCGAGTTTAAATACGAATTACCTCCCCTATGATCTACTGCTCTGACAGTCAGCAATAAGACATGATAACCCCCTGGCAGGTAGTTAGCGAGGGAGTGAAGGTGTCATCTGGACCATCTTTGCTGGCAGTGCCACTAGAACTGCACCAACCCAATTAAAAAACCAAACCCCCCCCCCCCACAACCAAGCTTCCAGGGTCTTCTTTGGGTCTCCCTCTTAATCACTGGTCGGCCACTCTGGTAAACAAACTTCAACGCTCCAGCAGGTTGAAACACAATCAGACAGGCAAAAGAAGCCAGAACTACAAGTCTCCTTTGTATCTGATGAAGGGAGCTTTGATTCTCGAAAGCTTATACCTCGAAAATCTTGTTGGTCTCTAAGGTGCTACCGGACTCTAATCTAGCTCTTCTATTGCAGACCAACATGGCTACTCTCCTGAAACTGATCTCTTTAGATGGCCAGACACAACTGGAGAAAAGCAACGTGTTTAAGGAGTCAATGGATTTTTTGGGAGGTGGGGATGAGAACGTAGAAATGCTAACTAGCTACAGTGGGTATTTTGGAAGAGTGTCACATGAAGCTGCCTTATACTGAATCAGACCCTTGGTCCATCAAAGTCAGTATTGTCTTCTCTGACCGGCAGCGGCTCTCCAGGGTCTCAGGCAGGTGTTTCACGTCACCTACTTTCCTAGTCTCTTTAACTGGAGATGGCCAGGGATTGAACCTGGGACCTTCTACATGCCAAGCAGATGATCTGCCACTGAGCCACGCCCCCTCCCCTTTGTAATAGCGGAGGTTGCAGCTGCAGATCCTGCCAAGGAAAGTGTCCCCCCACCCCATATTGGAGCAAAGGAAAATCTGGGCGATTCGCTTACCCTGGCAAAAGAGGAACCTTGTAAACCACAGCCATAACGAACACTGCAGACTCTTCCCTCAACAGGTGAAGGGTGACTGGCCAAAGATCTCGACCCAGACCTTTGCACATTGAAGTTCCACAATGACCCCACACCTAGGCCAAGCCTTAATCTTAGCAAAGAGGAAGGAAGCAAAAGAGAGTGGCTTGCTCATTCTCCGGCAACCTTGGATGTAGGGGATGGTGCTTTCCCCGGCAACGGAGCTTTCCCCGGCAACAAATCTACAAGCCACTGAATGCTCCGAACTGGTGAACGGAAGCCTGCTGGGGAACATGCTGGTCTTTGTTTCCTGGATGTGTGGGGCATCCCTCGCTTTCCTGGGGGAGGAGGGAGGAGGAGGGGAAGGAAAGAAAGCATATGAATGAGGAAACCCCAGGTGTATTGTGGGGGAGGTGGAGATCTGTTTTCTTTCTTTCTTTTGCTGTCATCTTCCTTGGCCTTAAGGGCAAAAGGGATGCCCACAAATCTCCATGTGCTTTTGCTGGAAACACTACATATGTGGGGATGTCAGATGTTAGGCAGCTAGGACCTGTACTGCCCAGGAAATCTTGAAATCAGCTGGAAGGGAGTAAAGGAACAACCTCGTAACAACTCCCCCCCCCCTTAGAGAAGGACAGACCTTGGGGTAAAAGGGCCATGTCCTGGCACACATTTTTTCTTCTCTTCTCTACCCTCTGTGGTTGGGACAGCAGAGCAAAAATATGTTCCCTTTCTCCCAGATGTCAGATTAACTCCTATTAAGGGCTTGGAAAAGTCAATGTCTTCTTTTTTCGCCAACATGGAGATGGATTTATTTATTTATTATTTCCATTTGTTACCAAGCTCTTCCCGGCCAAAGCTAGGCTCAGAGTGACTTACAGAATATAAAAGTCATATTAATCAATAAAAGCATTAAAACATTTTAAAATAGCCCTATAAATCATAATCATTACACTAATTTACCTAGGTGCCTCTAACAAACGAGTCACAATACAACAACCCAGCTAGGTGAAAAGGTGTTAACCACAATGGGAAGGTTAGGGAGGCCAGTCTTTATATATAGGAATTGTAGCTGGCCTCAACCATAAGCCTGGCAGAATGGCTCTCTTTTACAGGCCCTGCGGAACTCTTTGAGGTCCCGGTCTCGCTACCGAGGCTATTCCACCAGGCAGGGGCCGGAGCAAAGAAGCCCTGGCCCTGGTCGAGGCCAGCCGGGAACTCCTCGGGCCGGGAACCACCAAAAGACTGTTATTAGCTGAACAAAGAGTCCTCTGGGGAACATACCAGGAGAGGTGGTCCCGCAGATTTTGTTTGGGTTTGGATGGGGGGGGGGGGAGGTTAAATGTTAAGAATCCATTCCACCAAGAGCAAGGTAAAGAAAGCTAGCCCTTTCCGCTTGTTCCCAACAATCATTAGTACTCAATGATAGCATTAAGTGTTGTTATTGTTATTAAGTGAATTGATCACACATTCTTAAGGGCCACTATAACAGCTACTAAGCACCAGGATCACGCCATCAAGTGCTATTATTACACATGTTTAAGCATTACTGCTGCTATTAAGTCCAGTTATCACATATTATTACACACCCCAAGTGCTATTCTTGCACATCACTACTGTCTTATTACATATCATTAATATGGACAATTTCTGCATATGCTCGTCTATCACAAAGTGCACGCACTGCACGTTGTTCATTAATGAAAACATTTATATCCTGTCTTTCCTTGTTCAAGGCGGCTTACATCAAGAATTATATGACCCGTTATGAATAAGCATGAGGTTTTTTTTTTTTTGCATTATCACTAAATGCTATTATTATTAAGTACAGCATCCTGTTATTTAGTAAGTTTTTTTTGCATCCCATTTAACACAGGTCTAAATGCGATCCCTGCGTGGCGAGGACCGTATTGCACCCACTTAAGGAGCGCAATTTTTTGCACATCGTTGCAACAATGAGGGGTCTCTCACACTTCACAGGTGCAATCTTTGCAACAATGAGGGGTTGCATACACTTCGCAGGTGCAATCTTTGCCCATCGTTGCAACAATGAGGGGTCGCATACACTTCACAGGTGCAATCTTTGCACATCGTGGAGGGGTCGCAAACACTTAATAGGCGCTCCCTTTCCACCTATTTTGAACGAGGACCGTATTGCACACACTTAAGGAGCGCGATTTTCTGCACATCGTTGCAACAACGAGGGGTCCCATACACTTCATAGGGGCAACCTTTGCAACAATGAAGGGTCGCATTCACTTCCCAGGTGCAATCTTTGCACATCGCTGCAACAATGAGGGGTCCCATACACTTCATAGGGGCAACCTTTGCAACAACGAAGGGTCGCATTCACTTCCCAGGTGCAATATTTGCACAGCGTTGCAACGATAAAGGGTCGCATTACACTTCCCGGGCGCAATCTTTGCACATCGCTGCAATGACTGGGGTTTGGGGGGGGGTGTTTTGTGGCCCAGCGCCGTCCTCGCATGCAACCACGACCTTACGGCGATTCTCACGGCCGCCTTCCTCACCTCCCCCCCACCCCCATCCCCCCAGCCTTACCCTACCTTCCAGCACCGAGTAGACCTTGTCCAGAGCCATCTCCGCGCACCTGTGGCCGACCCGGGCGGCGCAGCCTCTCAGCGCGGGCGCTTCGCCGCCGCCTCCATCCCCAGCTGCCGTCGCCCCCCCCCCAAAAGAGCCTCCCCCCCCCCAAGCCGGCACCGTCTCTGCCTCCCGGTCTTCTCCCCCGCCTCCCACCCTTCTTTCCTCCTCAGGCTCGCCTCCTCCGACGCGCCGCCCTCAGGGCTGCCCCTGGCTGGCCGCCCGGCCGCCCCTTCATGGCCGGCGGGCAAAAGGGCGGGAAAGTTGCCGCGGGGGGGAGGGGGAGGGGGTGGGGGGGGCGCCGATTTCGCCTCAGCGGCGCCTCAGCGGCTCCCGCGCTTTTTTTCTCTCCCCCTCTCCTCTCTCTCTGGCCCGGCGTGGTGGCCGAAGGTGGGGCGGACGAGGCACGTCGGTGGGCTCCGCCTCGGCCGGCGAGGCTCTTCTTCCCGGGGCGGCCGGCCTCTCTCTTCCCGCCGCCCTCTTCCCCTGCCTTCCCCCGCTTCGAGCGGCGAGGCGGGGAGTGAGGCGAGGCGAGGCGGGCGGAGGACGGCGGCGTTGTGTGAGAGGGGAGAGACTTCGCCGAGAGGAGCCGTTGGTACGCATGCCCCCCCCCCCCCACACCCAACCGCCACCCCCCCACACCCAACCGCCACCCCCAACCGCCACCACCAACGTTCACGCGCTTCCCCCTCCCCCCCTCACATGGAGCGGCCGGGTGGGTAGGAGGAAGGAGCGCTCCCCACAACCACGGAACACATGAAGCTGCCTTATCCTGAACCATGAAGAAGAAAGCTCGCACCCTGCCAGGAAACATTTTTAGTAGTAGAAAAGGGCAAGAGTCCAGTAGCAAACCCAAGGCAAAACCTCCCAGGCATAAATGGCCAATACTGACTTTGAATGGACCAAGGGGTCTGGTTCAGTATAAGTAGAAAAGGGCAAGAGTCCAGTAGCACCTTAAAGACTAACAAAAATGTTTCCTGGCAGGGTGTGAGCTTTCGTGAGCCACAGCTCGCTTCTTCAGAGAACAGCTAGAATGTGAACCCACCTGTCTTTAAGTAGAGGAGAGTGAATTCGGACAAGCGTCAGAAACCACAATGTTCAAAAACCAGCGGGAGAACATTTCAACCTTCCAGGACATCCTGTTGCAGATTTAAGAGTAGCCGTCCTCTTACAAAGGAATTTCAAAGGGAGATTGGAAAGAGAAACTGCTGAATTACAGTTGATGGTCAAACTAAAGACAATGCTTTTTGCAGGACAATGATTCAGCTCAACCCAACCCCTTTCTGACTATATATTACTCTTCGTACACACTTGACACTGAGAGACACTGTCCTTCAGTGTTACTCCTCTGAAGATGCCTGCCACGGCTGCTGGCGAAACGTCAGGAAAGAAAATACCAAGACCACGGTTACACAGCCCGGATAACCTACAAGAACCAATGAACTCTGACCGTGAAAGCCTTCGACAATATAAAGACAATGCATTTACCTGGGCTGAATAAAGACCTTGCATTCATGGCTCATGACCGATGCTGATTTCTCCACACCCATCTCTCCCCTGGACAGTAGTAGTAGAAAAGGGCAAGAGTCCAGTAGCACCTTAAAGACTAACAAAAATATTTTCTGGCAGGGTTATGAGCTTTCGTGAGCCACAGCTCACTTCTTCAGATACAGCTAGAATGTGAATCCATCTGTCTTTAAGTAGAGGTGAGTGAATTCAGACAAGCATTAATATGTCAATGTTAACAGTATGTAAATGTGAATAGCAGGCATGATGGGGTTAGGTGTGGTAAGCAGAAGAGTCTGTGATGTCCAGGGGAGAGATGGGTGTGAAGAAATCAGCATTGGTAATGAGCCATGAATGCAAGGTCTTTATTCAGCCCAGGTAAATGCATTGTCTTTAGTTTGAATATCAACTGTAATTTAGCAGTTTCTCTTTCCAATCTCCCTTTGAAATTCCTTTGTAAGAGAACTGCTACTCTTAAATCTGCAACAGAATGTCCTGGAAGGTTGAAATGTTCTCCCACTGGTTTTTGAATATTGTGGTTTCTGATGCTTGTCTGAATTCACTCTCCTCTACTTAAAGACAGATGGATTCACATTCTAGCTGTATCTGAAGAAGTGAGCTGTGGCTCACGAAAGCTCATACCCTACCAGAAAATATTTTTGTTAGTCTTTAAGGTGCTACTGGACTCTTGCTCTTTTCTACTTATACTGAACCAGACCCCTTGGTCCATTCAAAGTCAGTATTGGCCATTTATGCCTGGGAGGTTTTGCCTTGGGTTTGCTGAATCTCTAGATGCACTTTGAAATGTGGTGTTGGAGGAGAGTGCTACGGATTCCGTGGACTGCCAAAAGACAACAACAAATCAGTGGGTTCTTGATCAAATCACAGCCTGAACTGACCCTAGAAGCTTAAATGACTAAACTGAGGCTGTCGTATTTTGGTCACGTCATGAGAAGACGAGCGTCACTGGAAAAGACAGTCATGCTAGGAAAAGTTGAGGGCAGCAGGAAAAGAGGAAGACCCAACAAGAGATGTCGAAGGCTTTTCACAGAGTTCATTGGTTCTTGTAGGTTATCCGGGCTGTGTAACCGTCAAGAGCAAGTAAACAGCATTATGTTGGAGAGTTCAAATTCTCTCTTGGCATGGAAGTTACTGGGTGACCTTAACATAAGAAGAGCCCTGCGGGATCAGACCAGGGGTCTACATAGGGCTGCTAGCTCCGAGTTGGGAAATACCTGGAGATTCTTGAGGCAGAGCCTGAAGAGGGTGGGGTTTGGGGAGGGGAGGGACTTCAATGCCCTAGTCCAATGGCCAAAGCGGCGATTTTCTCCAGGTGAACTGATCTCTATCGATTGGAGATAAGTTGTAATAGCAGGAGATCGCCAGCTAGTCCCTGGAGGTTGGCAACCCTAGGTCTACCTAGTCCAGCATCTGGTTTTACACAGTGGCCAAACAGTTGCCCTGGAGGGCCAACAAGAAGGGCACAGAGGCAGAGGCCTTCCCCTGATGTTGCCTCCTACCATTTGTTTGTTTGTTTATATATTTATTTAAATATTCACATTTATAGTCCGCCCTCATTCCCAGCAAGCCGGGCTCAGAGCAGGTCACAACATAAAACATGGGTTAAAACCATAAACCATGGGTTAAAACATAAATTAAAACTACAATTTTAGTACAGTAACCATAAAACAAGATGGGATTTGTTAGTAATAAATAGGAGCTACTGGAGACCTGGTCAAGCAGAGTATCCCCCCATAAGAGAAAGTGTGGGGGGGGGGAGTATGGGGAGGCCAGCAATGATGTAAAAAAACAACAACCTGGGATTCAGAGGTTCACTGCCTCTGGATATGGAGGTTCCATTTAGTCACCATGGCCAGTAGCCATTGATGAACATGAGTCTGTCTAATCTCCTTTTTAAAACCTTGAGCCAGTCGTCCTTAACCTACCTCCCAAGGTTGTTGTGAGGATAAAATGGAGGGGAGAACCACGTACACCACCCTGAGATGTTGGAGGAAGGGTGGGATAGAACTGCATGGATTAAATAAATAATAAATTTGTGGCAGAGGCAAGATTTGAACCATCGCCTGCTTTTTAATTCAGGCGGGGATAGTGCAGAGTGCAGAGGAAGGATGGAATGCAATTGTCCAATCAGGCTTCCTGCAGCAAGCTCACAGGGGCCACTTTTCGTGCCCCTCTGCTGCTGTTCATCTGCATTTGTGGGAAAAGGTAGAAAGGCCATTTTTAAATGTCCATGTGTCTGGTTTCTAACATGTGAAAGCAAAAATAAAAGGCAATCTTTGAAAGGGCTTGAACTGTGTTTCTGAACTGATTGCCAGCCTGTGCAGGAAAGGTGATTTACAATCCCATTTCAGCCCTCCTGCGCTTCGCAATGTACGTGGGATTTCAGTCTCTCATGGCTGTCAATCGTTTCAGCAACCTTTACAAGTCCATTAAAACGGGCTGTTTTTTTCACTCGTGCCAACCTGCAGCAGGAGACCAGCTGAAAGGGATTTTGTTTTAATTTGACGTCAGTGGGACAAAATTATTTACCTGTGCAAATTTGCACACTTTTAAACCAGACCCTCCATTGCTACACCTGCAAACTAGAGTGGGCATTTGTAGCAGCACACAGCCATCTAGGGTTGCCAGGTCCCTCTTCGCCACCAGGGGAGGTTTTGGGGCGGAGCCTGAGGAGGGCGGGGCTTGGGAGGGGAGTAGCATTGCCAACCTCTAGGTACTAGCTGGAGATCTCCTGCTATTACAACTGATTCCAGCCGATAGAGATCAGTTCACCTGGAGAAAATGGCTGCTTTGGCAATTGGACTCTATGGCATTGAAGTCCCTCCCTTCCCCAAACCCCACCTCCTCAGGCTCTGCCCCAAAAACCTCCTGTGGGTGGCGAAGAGGGACCTGGCAACCCTAGAGGGGAGGGACTTCAATGCCATAGAGTCCAATTGCCAAAGTGGCTATTTTCTCCAGGTGAACTGATTTCTGTTGGCTGGAGATCAATTGAAATAGCAGGAGATCTCCAGCTAGTACCTGGAGGTTGGGAACCCAACAGACATTGCATGCGTAACTGTTGTGCTCACGAAGTGGCCTTGTTTCAACAAGAAACTGAGTATGCGCAAAGTTGTATAGGTGAGCTCTTCTGTCCTGCCAGTGGTGTATTTAAATTGGGCTACCCAGAAGTTTGGCTGTACACTAAACCAGCAAGAGGGCAGTGAGAGTTATGTGGTTTAGTGGTTAGGGTGTTAGACTAGGACCTAGGAGACCTGAGTGCAAATCCCCACTCTACTGTGAAGTTTGTTGGTTGACCTTGGGACAATTGACTCTCAGCCTAATATACTTCACAGCCTGGTTGTGAAAACAAAACAAGGAAAGGACAATTATATTCACTGCTTTGAGTTCCTTGGATAAAAGAATGGGATAAAAATATAATAGGTACCCGTGTATGGAGGGAAAATATGGAACTGGGGCAGTGTTGTTCTCTTAAAGGAAGTTTATGTGTGTGCTAAGTGCTGTCAAGTTGCTTCAGACTCACGGCGACCCTATGAATCAATGTCCTCCAAAAAGTCCTATCTTGAACAGCCTTGCTCAGATGTTGCAAACTGAGGGCCGTGGCTTTCTTTATAGAGTCAATCCATCTCTTTTTGGGTCTTCCTCTTTTCCTGCTGCCTTCAACTTTTCCTAGCATTATTGTCTTTTCCAGATACTCTTATCTTATAATATGACCAAAGTACAATAGCCTCAGTTTAGTCATTTTATCTTCCAGGGAGACTTCAGGCTTGATCTATAACCCACTGATTTTTTTTTTCTTTTGGCAGTCCACGGTATCCGTAACACTCTCTTCCAACATCACATTTCAGAGGAAGTATATAGGAAGGGGAACTTCTGGGAGCCCATAGAGACAATCAAACTGCCCCAGGGTGAGCCTTCTTTCCCCTTCTTCCATGAGTTTGGACATGTGGGGGGGAGCTCTGATATAAAATGGTAGGAGTGAGTGCAGGAAAGTAACTCTCTCTCTCTGAGAAGATGCTGGATGTGGAGAGGAGCCTTCATTGGTAGGGAAAGGAGAGGTGGGGGGGGAGAGAGGGGCTGCGGCTCAGTGGTAGAGCCTCTGCTTGGCATGCAGAAGGTCCCAGGTTCAATCCCCAGCATCTCCAGTTAAAGGGATTAGGCAGGTAAGTGATGTGATGTGATGTGAAAGACTGCTGCCTGAGACCCTGGAGAGCCCCTGCCGGTCTGAGTAGACATTACTGACTTCGATGGACCAAGGGTCTGATAAAGCATAAGGCAGCTTCATGTGTTCATGTGGTAGAAAGTTGGGGGGGGGGGCGTTAAATTTAGCCAAGGTTTTGGCCCCAGAAGCCAATGCCTGGCCTCACTCTAAGTCCCCTGCACAGAGTGCTTCTGAACATACACAGAGGGCCTTTCCCTTTGCCGCAAGCAGGTGACATGAGTCTTAAGACCTGTCAGGGCAGAGGGTGCGACGCCAAGGCTGGATTGAGTCCTGAAAAAACTATTTTAAAACGCCGAGCTCTGGCTGACATTCCTCCCCCCTTCCCCCGGCCATCTCAAACTGGCACTCCGCACATCACGCCTTCCTCAATCTGTGTTTCCTTCTAAATACATTGGCTGTGAGATGTAACCAAGCAGCCAGTTTCTCAAATTGCCGCCTGAACAAGCAGCTGAACACACTGCTAAATAGCACGGCTGGGAGAGAAGGAAGTGGGGTGGGGAAGTCATTGCTCCAATTCCACATGCGCTTGATTTCATTATGAGTAAACCTAATTGTGTACAATGAGATTTCTTTCTGTTTGCTGGAAACTGGGGCTGGCCTTTGCGACTCCTCAGCCAGACAGAGGAAATCGGGGTAGCCGGGAGGGTGACATTGCGGAATCCTTTCAAGCTAACCGCTGCACACACGTCTTGCTGTATTTACTCACTCATGTTTGCCTGAGAGAGACTCAGCAAGTTAAGGTGATTGAACCTTTTATTGGATTAACTTCTCTCTCTCTCATCCTCTGGGGCTGACAGGGCAAAAATGCTCTATACCAAACAGATTTGTCTAGCTCTTCTCAACAGTTCAAATAAGGCTTATTGTATGGGAGTGGGATGCTTCTATAAAACTGCACAGGGGTGGGGAGTGCTTTAGAAAAATTAGAAGAGCAGCCATGCAACCGTTTATTGGCAGTCTTGCTTTTTGAGTTCCAGACAGTGCATAATTCTTAGCAAAAGGGTTGCAGATTTGGACGCCTGGATGGATGGAAGCACTGATCTGGTAGCCCTTCCCTTCATCCCTGGTTTATGGAGGAGGAGGAGGAGGAGAAGAAGAGTTGGTTTTTATATGCTGACTTTCTCTACCATTCAGACTGCTTACAATCACCTTCCCCTCTCCACAACAGACACCCTGTAAGGTAAGTGGGGCTGAGAGTGTGACTAGCCCAAGGTCACCCAGCTGGCTTCATGTGTAGGAGTGGGGAAACCAACCCAGTTCACCAGATTTGCATCCGCCGCTCATGTGGCAGAGTGGGGAATCAAACCCGGTTCTCCAGATCGGAGTCCACCACTCCAACCCACCGCTCTTAACCACTACACCATGCTTGCTCTTCTGTATTTAATCGGGGCAAGGAAAATGCATTTCTGCAGCAGCTCAAAGGGACTGTCTCCTATCGTTTCAGGGATGGATCCCTTGCATTGAGAACGGCAGGACTGAGTCCTGAATCCATTTGATTGACAAGCAAGCAAGCCTTTCTTTTCTTTTTTTATGTTGTCCAGGACATTTGCAGGACAGATTCCTGAGCTGTCTATCTGTGAATAGAAATATGTGTCATCCCACTTGTAGGATGTGACTTGTGGGAAGGTGTGCATCATTTGCATCCCTTTTTCATCTCTGTTTACGCCTGGACCTGCAGCTACATAGTATATGATTCCAAGGCTGTCTGTTTTTTCTGTGCCATAATTACAAGGCACAGTTTCATATTAGTTTTGATGGAGTCAAACACATGCCATTTCTAGGCACTGAAATAAATATTTTCCCCCTCACACTAACTCAGTGTGACACCAGGCATAAAGTGTCTCATATTCTCCCCCTTCACACAGAATTCTTCTTTGCTGGAAACTGCATCTTTCCCAATCTTTCCTATGGGATGTGGAATGGTATGGTATAGCCTGATCTCAACAGATCTCGGAAGCTAAGCTGGGTCGGTACTTGGAAGGGAGACCTCCAAGGGAGACTCAGCAGAGGAAGGCAATGGCAAACCACCTCTGCTTAATCACTTGCCTTGAAAACTCCACCAGGGGTCGCTATAAGTCGGTTGCGACTTGACAACACTTTACACACACAAACGCAAACACATCTTTCCTATGTGGGAAACACTTCAGCCACTCAAGAAACGAGGGTGGTGGGAGAAAAGCCTTAATTTAGCGTTCTCATTTCAGAATTCACTTTGGGTTCAGTGGGTCAAAACTTTTTGTGGGATTATTTTTTTACTTTTTGGAATGGATCATCCCTTCTGTCTACACTACCCTGATGCATGAGATTAGGTTTCAACAGCACAGTAATGTATCTTAGCAAATATCTTCCAAAATCATGTTAATGGTATAATAATTATAAATACCTCAAACATCTAGGCAATACACACACACACACACACAAAAGGAGCCCCATGGCGCAGAGTGGTAAGCTGCAGTACTGCAGTCAAAAGCTCTGTTCATGACCTGAGTTCGAGCCCGACGGAAGTTGGTTTCAGGTAGCCGGCTCAGGGTTGACTCAGCCTTCCATCCTTCTGAGGTTGGTAAAATGAGTACCCAGCTTGCTGGGGGTAAAGGGAAGATGACTGGGGAAGGCACTGGCAAACCATCCCGTAAACAAAGTCTGCCTAGAAAATGTCAGGATGTGATGTTACCCCATGGGTCAGGAATGACCTTGTGCTTGCACAGGGGACCTTTACCTTTATATATAGACAAAGACAGGCTTTGGTCCAGTAAGGTTATTCACAGTAGTGCGTATATCATACTTTGTGGTATAATTACTAATTTAACAGATGCAATACTTGAAAATTCCATGCTTTCCCAATAGCAAATATAGTAGAATATAGTCAAGCTAATCCTAACGTCCATGATCAATATAGTTTGCACAGTTGGTACCCTTGCAGTATTTCATCTGCTGGGCCTCTAAGTACTTAAGGCAGCAGTTTGCAATTGAATTCAAAGAGCCAGTAAATCTAACAAACTGCTTGTAAATTAGATGGATACTTATAAATGGCTGCCTTTTTATATCTATTTTAATGGCTCAGTTTACTCACTGGAGCTTGAACAATAATGGATTCCATTCCTTATGTATTCTGCCGTTGTCCTGATGTTGCGCAACAATTTGAAAGGTTTTTTTTTGTTATCGTTATTGTCTCAAAAGGTTAGCTATCCTTACTGAAAAGAAGAAAAGGTCGTTGCTATCTTTCATACTCTTGTTAAATGCTTCCAAGCAGGGAACATGATACCTTGGTCCACTATCTGATGGTGGTGGTGGTGGGGAATGCGCAAGCTTTCAATTTGCACAGAAGTCTTGAGAATCTGTGAATTATAACAAGTGAGATAGGGGGATGGGCTCCCTGGGATGGAGATAGGAGAACGCGAGGACTGAAGATATTTTTGGTGCAGTAGATGGCGCTGTTTCATCTACTAGCTCTTGTGGTTTAGGATGCTGGGCGTTGAAGATACAGGTTTGGTAGGATGGTAGGAGTCGGGGTCATAAACTTGGTGCTAATTTGCATTTTTCTTAGCAATTTGTTTTCCCCCCACATTCTTTATGGGATAAGCAGACAAAAAGATTTTTCAGAATCCCTGTCCTTTTTATGTTGCAAAACTGCTATACAGTCTCACAGTTAGAGGAATGAGGAATTTCGTGCATCTTAACATATGCATTCCTCTACGTCAGAGGGCAGCTGTGATGCTTCAATAAAAGAAACAGACCGCAGAAATGGTGCCACCTTATTCAGCAGATTTGGGATTTCAGCACTTTTAAAAAGTCTCTGCTGCTGACATGAGTGACAGAAGTTTTTGCTGAGTGACTGAGACAAGAAATGCAGCTTGTTAAAGGATATCTGCCAGTATTTCTCCCCACCCCACTACAGTTGGGACTCTTCATGCCCAAGGTCAAAACGTGCTTCACTTCATTGGGTAAGTGTAGCTAGGATGGCTGTGGCAGGTGTCACTGACTATTAGGATTTATATAGTGCCATCGGTGTATGTGGCATCTTGCAGAGGAGCTGAGGCAAGAGCCCGGCCAAAGCCTTGTTTCAGTGGGGAAGGAGGACAAGAACATGGCATAACCCATGGACATTTTGAATTGTGTCTGGCTACGGGTTAGAAGAAGAAGAGTTAAGGCAGAATCAAACCAGCTTACAATCCCCTCCCCCTCCCCACAACAGATGCCCTGTGAGGTAGGTAAGGCTTAGAAAGCTCTTAAAAGAACTGTGACTTGCCCAAGGTCATCCAACTGGCTTCATGGGTAGGGGTGGGGAAATCAACTTGGTTCACCAGATTAGCGTCTGCCACTCAGTTTTCCAGATCAGAGTCCACCGCTCCAAATCACCACTCTTAACCACTACAACACGCTGGCTCTCATATCAGCTTTCCTATTACAAGACTTTCTATACCTTGGCTCCATCGTCAACCAAAAGGGAGACTGCAACCCAGAAATCAGATGGAGATTGAGACTGGGAAGGGCAGCCATGAAGGAGCTAGAAAAGATTCTTAAGTGTAAGGATGTGTCACTGGCCACCAAGATCACGTTAATTCATGCCATCGTATTCCCTATTACTATGTATGGGTGTGAAAGTGGGGCAATGAAGAAAGCTGATAGGAAGAAAGTAGATCCCTTTGAAATGTGGTGTTGGAGGAGAGTGTTACAGATACCTTAGACTGCCAAAAAACAAACAAAAATCAGTGGGTTATAGATCAGATCAAGCCTGAACAGACCCTAGAAGCTAAAATGACTAAACTGAGGCTGTCATACTTTGGCCACATTATGAGAAGACAAGAGTCACTGGAAAAGACAATCATGCTAGGAAAAATTTAAGGCAGCAGGAAAAGAGGAAGACCCAACAAGAGATGGATTGACTCTGTAAAGGAAGCCATGCCCCTCAGTTTGCAAGATCTGAGCAAGGCTGTTAAGGATAGGACGTTTTGGAGGACATTGATTCATAGGGTTGCCATGAGTCAGAAGCGACTTGGTGGCACATAACACACACATACACAGGCTACTGCCTGAGAATAGCCCAGATTGTCGAGTAGTTGCCTACTGAGGGCTCCCCCACCGACAAGCAGAGAAAGCTGGAAGGGAGTGCAGTCACACACAGGAAAAAAACACACCATTGGTTGCATTTCTTCCATTATTTTTAGTGGCTGATTTTGCTTGGCAGTTGGGAGGAGGAACTCAAGGCAAAATTAGCCACAAAGGAAACAAAGAGAAGACCAATGGGAGAAAGCATGTGGTTAGCCTCCTTCTCTCTATGCACATGCATGCTATCAACTTGGGGTGGGGGAAGCCTTCCAGAACCTCAAAGCAGAGTCCACAGAGAAAGTGTGCAATATGTAACTTCACTGAATAGGCTTAACTTTTAGAGGCATGGTTAAAAAGTAAGATACATTTCACTGTCAGATCCTGAGACAGATTTGTATTTTGAATTTTTTTTTTTTGCATATTTATACCAACTGGAAAGAAATAATCATGAAAGTGAAAACCCACGTACAGTCTCCACAATTGGGTGCTATTAGAATCCATATCCAGGTATCCTCTAGTAGGAATAGTACTCAGTATTGTTAGATCGCTATAAATCGAAATGTCTCTGTGATAGTAATACAGAGATAAGTGCCCTTGAAATCATTGACATAAACCAAGTAAATCTTGGGTCTGTTATCTGGATTAAAGAGCATGGTGTCTCTACAGTATAACTGTGTAGTCATTATTCACAGCGAAACATTAGATTTCTCAAAACTCTAATGTGCAGTTGAAAGACGCTGTGCAAATTATAGACTTATCCTACAAATGCTTAGTTGCACATGGATTGGCCCAAATCTGTGGTGCTGTTAACCACTACAACACACTGGCTCTGATATAGTGTGCATGACCAGCTTTTGAGCCTTGGCTCAGGGATGCCCTGGGAGTAAAAGTACATGTCTTTTCAAGGGATACTTCCTACCGTTCTAGACCTATTGTGGAAGGGCCAATAAGAGACCACATGACCTGCAGGAAGAAATGCCCTCTGGCAGTCTGTCAAGAGCTTTTCAGTGTCATAGGAACAGGTCTTTTACATCATCTACTACCAGGCCCTTTTACACTGGCAATGCCGGGGATTGAACCTGGGACTTTCTGCATTGCAAAGCAGATGCTCTACCACTGAGCTACAGTCCTTCCCAGGCTGCCTGAAGGACACCTGGCTAGCTACTTGAGCTGTACTATATCTAAGTCATACCTGCCAGTCAAGGCCAAAGGTCTTAAAAAACCACCGTAGGAGGGCTCTAGTTGTTCTACAGGTTATGAAATAACTACACAGCAGGTTAACTTGATACAGGAACTGACACTGGCAAACACTGCATATTAGACCTGTGGAGTTTGCACTGAGAACACACATGCTGGAAAGTTGAAAAGTTCTGCCAACGACATTATTCATCGTTACTTTAATTCATATAATTAGGTCTTTTCACCATCCAATTGCCGTAAAGACCTCTTGGAGGTGCACTTTTTAAACTACAGTTGTACTTTTCATCCTGCTGCTTGTGGCGGAGTTGATAAAAACATGCTTGCAAAAATGTGGAGCATCTAAGAGACACTCAACCTGTGTAAAGACTAAAGTCATACTGGTTAAATGATCCAAGCAACTGTTAAAACAATGCTTGCTTTTCTATACACTGCCAAATATAGCCCATGAATCGGTCGATTTTATAATTGCCTGGTTTTTAAAAGCTAGCTCTCATGACACCACCACAGCAGAGTGTTCTAAAGGGTCGTGAACCGCACACTGCTCTGCTCAATGCAAGCTCTGTTCATTTTAGCTGTGCCTCAGTTGGTGCAACGCCAAATGTTAGGTGATGTGACCTGTGAGCTAACTGGCAGGGGAAAAAAAACAGATCTAAAAAGTTGCTACAGTAATTAAATACAACAGCAAATCTTGTGTCACTATTATCAGGAGAACAGATCTTTCTTGAACAGTTTTTAGAATTTATGGAATCATACTTAGTATATTACATAACACTTTCACTGTTCAAAGCACTGGGCATGGAGTAGGGGTCACTGGAGGAGTGGCGGGGGAGGGAGTTCCAAATTTCTTGTGTTGTGCAGGGGGTTGGACAGAGGTCCCTTCCAGCTCTGATTCTATGTCTGTATTTTCTATACATTTTTCAGTAATCCTCAAAGTAGCCCTGTAAGGTAGACCCTATATTATCTCCAATCTACAGGCTGGTGGGGGGGGGGCAGGCCAGGGAAAACATAACTTGCCTAAGGTCACTTGATGAGGTTGGGGCAGAGGTAAGAAGAAGAGTTGGTTTTTATATGCCGACTTTCTCTACCACTTAAGGGAGACTCAAACCGGCTTACAATCACCTTCCCTCCCCTCCCAACAACAGACACCCTGTGAGTTAGGTGAGGCTGAGAGAATGTGACTTGCCCAAGGTCACCCAGCTGGCTTCATGTGTAGGAGTGGGGAAACAAATCCAGTTCACCACATTAGCCTCCACTGCTCATGTAGAGGAGTGGGGAATCAAACCCGGTTCTCCAGATCAGACTTCACTGCTCCAAACCATCGCTCTTAACCACACCACACTGGCGTCGAGAGGTTGGCGTGAGAAGGTGGCATTCAGTCGTCGCCTCCCTCCCCAAATCAGATGCTTTTACCCCAAAAGGGAACTCTCACCACAGCATTTCTTTCCCCATCTGCCTCACAGCTGCAGCTGGAAATATCCCCATCATACTTTCTATTCCCCTCCCCTGCTACTGTGTTAGTGGTGGGGAGACCAAAAAAATTACTAAGGGAGGAAGAAATAGCAGAGATTATACCATTCACTTGAAAGGTCTTCCCTCTATATTTGGAGTGTAGAGCAGGGAATGGTGCCAGAGCAAAATAGCCAGAGCAGTTAATAGGCACAGACAGTGGTGCAGTGTGAAAACAACAAGCTCTGTCAGGGTTTGACCAATATTCACGAGAAAGGCCTGTGACAGCTAGGGAGAAAATGGCTCTGAGTTTGTTGCAAATGTGCCATACCTGGCTCTTTCCTTTTTTGCTGCTGCCCTATGCGGTCATAAAGGCAGGGCAGAAACAATACAAAACAGACATGGATTGGAGGGAGGGGAGTGTAGCTCAGTAGCAGAGCTGGTGGCCCCAGCCCTTCCACAGAAGAGGAATTCAGACTGCAGGGCTGGGAAAGACATCTGCCTTAATATAAGGAAGTGTCACGCGAGAAAAGGTTTTGCAGTTGCCATCTAAAAGAACCAGACTCAGTCCACCATATCCTCTTGCGCTGCCAATTTTTTACCCAACAGCGTTCACAACTAATTAATCCTCACCTTAAAAAAAGGTAAAGGTCCCCTGTGCAAGCACTGGGTCATTCCTGACCCATGGGGTGATGTCACATCCTGACGTTTACTAGGCAGACTTTGTTTACAGGGTGGTTTGCCAGTGCCTTTCCCAGTCATCTTCCCTTTACCCCCAGCAAGCTGGGTACTCATTTTACTGACCTCGGAAGGATGGAAGGCTGAGTCAACCTTGAGCCGGCTACCTGAAACCGACTTCCGTCGGGATCAAACTCAGGTCGTGAAGAGCTTGGACTGCAGTACTGCAGCTTACCACTCTGCGCCACGGGGCTCCTTAATCCTCACCTACAAGTCCAAAAAAACTCAGTAGACAAGAGTATTAAATTCTTATTGAGAGAGAGAGAGAATGGTGGTATAGGATAAGAAGTGCTACCATAAATATGCATCAGGGTATTTGACATTAAAGAGTCTAGATGGTAATATCAGCTTATCATATGAGGAGTTTTTTTTCATTGTTAGTTGTATACTGATTAACAGATGGTCATTTTACGATGGAACATGATTTCTTTCTATAAGGTGTCTGTATAAATGCATGTTGCAATGCGGTCATGTCAATAAAGGTGTATGTATGTATGTATGTATGTAAGACATCTGCCTTGAAGAGATGGTATCAGAGGAAACACATGCAGAGCTAGTCTGGATCCAGCACGAAACAGCTTTGTAGGCATCCTGTTTCTCCTCAGTTTCTTTCACCGATCCTTTCATAAAGAAGACCATGACCAAATAGCCATATTGATCCAACGTTTGGTCCTGCTGGTCATACAGAGAACCCATTTCCTATTGCCAGCAAGCACTGGTGCCTTTCGGCATTTGTAAACTGAGCCAAAGTACATCATCTAACTTAATAGACACAATTTATTAAGGAACACAGGTTAACAGTTTTCAAAAAACATCATAAATCATGAATTAGAGGGTCTAGAATAAAGGGACATCCACATTACATCAAGTATTTCCAACATAATTAATTTAATAAAAGAGCCCTAGCGTAAACAGTATCTGGCGTACAATGAATATCTTGAACTTAGCTGGAGGTTCTCTTTGCTCACAGCCCCGATGCTTAAATCATTTAGTTTGGTATTTCAACACAGCCTCAGATAAGATTACATTAAAATTAATATGGTGTAGTCTGGCCCTTAATCATGTGAACTTGGAAGATCATACAATATGCACCTGTCCTTAGAGGATTCTGTCCTGTCGCCCAAGAACTTACTTAGTCTTGGTGGTCAAATGTTTTCATGATTAAGTTATACTATAACAGCATGATAAATGCCAATATGAAAGAGTCATGCAATGTTCTTCCATTTTAGGAAGGCATCATTTGAAATATAAATTGAATGACATACTTACATATCAAATATTAATCTATTAATCATAACAATAGTGATGAGGGTTTTTTTGTTAGCTACTACAGGATGTTTGTATCTTCCAATTTAAAGCTTTTCCTCTCACTTGATTGGCTACAAAGATTAATAGAAAGATAATGCAGTCAAGAGTGCTTCAAATCAAACACCCCAAGTGTACAGTTGGAACAATAAGAGGTGTCTTGCTTCATCTGACAATCTGCTGGAGAGTGGATTACAAAAACACAGTTCCCAATTTGGCACTGCACAAGCAGAAGGACCAATTCAAGCAGCGCTAAGAGGAATTTTGCTTGCTGAAACTTTTAATTTACACGCAACTTCCCTGTCATGAAATGCACAGAAGAAAATGAGGGTTATGTAAATCATGGAATGCATACGATAGAATCCATGACTGAATAGGAATTTATAGTTTGACAATATATACAGCAAAACCACTGCAAGGCCATGTGAGATAGGTGTGATTTTAACACTTCTCCAAATAAGTTAAGAACAATGCAACATTTACAAATAGTACCGCAACAATACCCTCCCCCCTTCTGCTGTTGCAGGCTAGAATGTAGTATTTTAGGTCCAGCAGCAATTTCTCCATCAAGCTGTTAAGGCATGTCACATAGCATCGAAGTGGAACCGGTGGGCTTCTTGTCTTTTCTCTCGGTCGTCTGCTTTCTAGAAAATAACAGTAAGAGGGGTGGGTAGGGTGCAAGTCCTGTATTTTCAGTGCAATCCTAAGTATACTTTTCTATAAGTACACCCAACTGAATAGCCCTGAATAGGATTCTGAGCAGACTTGCTTAGGTTGTTCTCTTTGGCTCCTGGAAACTCACAGGTCACATGGAAGAAGATGGAAAGCTCATCATGAAGCTTCACATTCAGTTACTTAAATACCTGCCATTTTTGGAGAAGGCAGTACACTCAAAAATGTATTTATTTACTGCATTTATACTCTGCCTTTCTCCCCAGTGTGAACCCAAAGCAGCTGATGTCGTTCTCCTCTCCATTTTATCCTCACAACCACCTTGTGAGATAGGTTAGACTGAAAGGGTGTGACTGGCCCAAAGTCACCCAGTAAGTTGGGGGCTTGACAGACTGGGGGCTTGAACTTGGGTCTCCCAGATCCTAGTCTGATGCTCTTAACTACTACACCACACTGGCTCTCAGTGGCTGCTGAAGGCGAGAAGGAACTCTTTTTGGTATTAAGATCCAATTGTTTGGACTGGTCTATTAAGCAGTGTTACTTTTTCTAGAGGAGCAATTAATTAAAGCAGAAATTTGCAATCATCTGGACTGCAAAAGAGAATCTAATATCCTGAGATACAAGGAGAGACGAAGAATCTTCTACAACCTGATGGGTCTGCTACTGCTCTTTTTCGAAATTCCGCTAGAATACTATTCAGAATGCCAAATTGAGACACAATTGGAGGAGGAGGGGGCTAGAACTAACATTGAAGAAGAAGAAGAGGAGAAGTTGGTTTTTATATACTGACTTTCTCTACCACTCAAGGAAGAATCAAACCAGCTTACAATCACCTTCCCCTCCCCACAACAGACACCCTGTGAGGTAGGTGGGGCTGAGAGAGCTCTAAGAGAGCTATAACTAACCCAAGGTCACCCAGCTGGCTTCGTGTGTAGGAGTGGAGAAACCGACCTGGTTCCCAGATTAGCGTCCGCCGCTCATGTGGAGTGGAGAATCAAACCCGGTTCTCCAGAGTCCACCGCTCCAAACCACAGCTCCAAACCACTACACCACACAGGCTCTCTTGTAGGTACAGAAGAGCCACCGGCACTTTTTAAATGGAAGGAATGGTTCCGAGGGAAAAAAAATTGATTTAAAACCTTCCCAGGAAAGTAGATAAAATGTCAGAGCCCACTCTTCCGGTAGATATAATTGATTTGCTGATGCTTTGGACAAAACAAGGAACACCCATTTTCGCCTCTATCGAGGTCCGGAGTAACAAGTTGCCCATAATAATCTGACAGAGACAGCTGACAGGTAGCTGCCAGATCAGAGGCATCTAGGATGATGCAAGAGGCAGCAATAGCCTTGCAGGTTCTAGGGTGAACTGCAACTAACCGGTTTGAAGCAGTAAGGATGATGTAATACTGTGGCCAGGTCTACAGGTGGCCTTATTGGTTTCAGGTGGAGTTTTGTATATAAGCCTATGTAACTGTAACTCTGTGTTGGGAAGTTTGGTGGCGAGAAGTGTACGTGACAGTTTGTCTTTTGTATCTGTGCACTGTAAATTAAACAACACTGTTTTCTATAAAGCAAGGAGTTCTGGTGGTGTGTCCTGGATAACTGCTAATCCGCCTGCTTCCACGTTAGGTTTGTCTTCACTTGCAGCCTGTCATCACCCCTATACTCTGGACTATCATCTATCCAGGACACAGAAATGTCTCCAAGTATTGCTTTCTGCTGGTTTACCAGGCCAAGCGCACGCTTACACCTGTAACTAGAAGATAAGTCAGAGGCAGCAAAGGTGACAACTCCGCAAGGTGGTTTGTGCAAAGTGTGTGCCCTCACCTCCCTCAACCTTATCTGACAAGCTGTTCTTGCTCTGAGGTTGCATGTCGAACTGACTCTGCCGCCCTTCTGGATTCTGCTGTCAGGCCTTTTTTTATCTTTCTGGAAAACAGTACTGCTAGGAGGTGTTATCATCACACTCTGGCTTCTCGGCAGCGACAGGCTCTTGCCACGGAGGCTCTGACATGTCTCAGTCTATAAAAACATCCTGCAGTACATTCCCAGCCCCCCCACCCCATGGAGCCAATTCACGCTGCATAATGTGCTGCTGTCTCTCTTTCTCTCTTCACCCTCCCCCACCTTCTCCACCTTTGCTCCTTTCACATAATAATTCTAAGCCGGTCCTGCTCTCTCTTTTGCATGGCATTTTGGAAAGGTTAGCTCTTTCATTTGTCTCTCCAGTCTGAAAGCCAGGTGCATTATGGTATATATATGGAGGCACTCCATTGTATACCAATTGTATCCGGAACAAAGAAATATGCATTAAATGGTGCTGAATTGGGCCAATTGTTTTTAATGGGGGGGGGGGGAGACAACAAATCCCACAACATTTTTTTAAAAGGTGACGCGACACCTTCAGATCTCACCCACAGACTGGTTTTCACAAAACTCTCTGCTTTCCCGAAAGCTCTGCAGTATGTCAGCTTCCATATACCCACCACATTCTTAGAACATAAGAAAAGCCATGCTGGATCAGACCAAGGCCCATCAAGTCCAGTAGTCTGTTCACACCGTGGCCAACCAGGTGCCTCTAGGAAGCCCACAAACAAGACAACTGCAGCAACATTGTCCTGCCTGTGTTCTACAGCACCTAATATACTTGGCATGCTCCTCTTCAGAAGGGTATACTTTCCTAGAGTGATATAATGCCCTTTATTGTATTTCAGCGAGTGCCCCAGTTCATTGGGGGAAGGTTTCCCTGCCCATTTTAGAGTTTAGGGATGAGCAGAATCCTCAACCAGCAAAAAGACAGTAGCAAGAACTTAGCTCTGAATGTCAAGGCAAAGATAGAAACATCTTCCGCATCCAATTTCCTGGTTAGTTTGCATTTCCAGCCTCTGTCACTGGTGTTAAATTTTTTGCAAAGTTTCATGAAAATGCTCCCTGCTATGTTCAAGCGGTGTGCAAAACCTTTTTCTAAACATTAACTTGTTCCTTTTGTTTCATGAATGCCAACAAGCACCTATAGCGAGTTTAAAATGCAGTAATTTTGCCCAGCTAGGATTACAGCCTGGCTAGGCAACGGTGCATATTGGCTACCCTGCTGGCTGGCTGTTAACTGTGAATAGAGAGCCATGTGAGAAATTGGGGCACATTTTTTCTTTTGTAGTATTAAAAGAAGCTTCTTAAATGGCTTCTGCAGATCAATGTATTTCTATAGAGTAAAACAGTCAGTTTTGCTCATGGTAAAATGTTGCGGTTTTGAAGCTTGTCAATAAAAGTCAGCACGGGTTCCTGATTCAGAGGGAAGCAACCCTTTTGTAGTACAGTTTGGCTGAAAATGAAGAAAAAGCAGTTTAAATTTCATTCATTGCCAGACAACACATTGTGTGGTGTGCCTTTCAGTCAAGTGTGGGCAGAGCAAGACATTCAAGGCCATGGTTGCAGAAAAGCTTCAAATTTAGCACACCTTTAAGATTCCTTTAAGAACTCTTCCCACCCTGAACTGGCCTTCATGGGCTGCAGATCAAGGTGGCAGAGTAGAATGTGGAGGCTACTTTTTTTTAAAAAAAATGCTTTTCTATGTAAAGCAACAAAAACATCAACTCTGCAGAAACAAATCTGCAGAAAGGTAGCCCAGCCCCTCTGCTTGATGTGCTAGCATTCTGCTTGCTGGAGTTTTTTTTTACAAAAGAGGTGGGCATTTAAAATTATGCTCCCCACACCAGTGATTAGAAGTGATGTTTATTTCATTTTTTAAAAAAAAATTATATGCCACCTTTCTGCCCAATCAGTGCCAGCAAACAGCTAAGGACTACTAATACCACCACTAGTCCAGAAATGGGAGCACTCTGGCTTATTCTCGTGGATTCAGCGAACAAGTTTCTCCTGGTGGGGAATCTAATGTGTGAATGGTTCATGTGTGAATGGTTCAGGAGCCAGCGTTGTGTAGTGGTTAAGAGTGGTGGTTTGGAGCAGTGGACTCTGGAGAACCAGGTTTGATTCCCTACTCCTCCACATAAGCGGCAGACTCTGATCTGGTGATCTGGGTCGGTTTCCCCATTCCTCCACATGAAGCTAGTTGGGTGACCTTGGGCTAGTCACACTCTCTCAGCCCCACCTACCTCACAGGGTGTCTGTTGTGGGGGGGAAGGTGATTGTAAGCTGGTTTGATTCTTCCTTAAGTGGTACAGAAAGTCGGTATATAAAAACCAACTCTTCTTCATGTCTTGAATAATTCTTAACAGGAGTATCTAATACCTGGTAAGACCCAATGCTTAATGTACAATTGATGAACACCATTACGTGCCACTCTCTTCTACATTTGAGCCTAAAGCCATACAAGGTTGTATCTGAAGTTGCCTTATACTTCAAGAAAACGGTCCTTTGTGGTTCACTCTACGGGGGCTCTCTGACATCCTGGACCAATGTCTTTCCCAGCCCTGCTAACTGAGATGCTTTAACTGGAGATACTGGAGCCTGAGCCTGGGGCTTTTGGCATGCTGTACCACTGAACTGGGACTCCTTTCTCTGCAACGTTCACTAGCATTCTAGCACTTGGTTACTGAAGGGACTGCTGGAAACGATTCTCTTTAGAAAACTAAAAGCTTTGCAAAACGGATAAGCTTAATACAAAGATGGTAGCATATCGCTACACCATCTGATTGGTGACAAGACAGACAAAAACATTTTCAATTAATTAGAGCTTACCTTCTCCTGCCAGTGCAATATGCCAATTATCGCCAGGATGAACACACAAACCCCAATCAGGGCAATGGCTGTGAGCAACACAATGTTACTTGGGGTCAGGTACAGTTTGGCGCTCCAGCTGTGGGGAAGAGGGGAACCCGTGAAAGCATCAGTACTTTTGCTTACAGACCTGAAAACATATTCTGTGGAAATTATGGTAAGCAGAATGATAAAAAAGTATGATTTAAGAGTTACTTGGTATGCATTTTATGGTCTGTTAAATAGTCACACTCTTTATCCCTGACCTCCATGGCCCAGGCAAGCCTGATCTCGTCAGACCTTGGAAACTAAGCAGAGTCAGCCCTGGTTAGTACTTGGATGGGAGACCACCAAGTAACTCCAGGGTTGCTACACAAGATAGCCGAATCAACCCTGGCCATCAATGGGGTGACAGATGTCGCAGCCAGATCGTCCTCACATCCACACAAGATAGCAATGGCAAACCACCTCTGTTCATCTCTTGCCTTGAAAACCCTATGGGGTTGCCCTATGTTGTCTGTGGCTTGACGGCACTTTCCACCACTGACACGCTTTGACTTCCCCAGCACAGAAGCAGGTTTGTCACATCAGTCAGAATAACATTTTGATTTGTATTTTCAACAACTGACTTTTCCACTGCCAAGCTGATGTTCTCTTTTTGTAAGTGGCACCTTAGAATACAGACAGCAAAGGACTGGAGTGGGAGATGAAAGAAAACAAGAAAGGAAGGAAGGAATCATAGAGTTGGAAGGGACCACCAGGGGCATCTAGTCCAACCCCCTGCACAATGCAGGATATTCACAACTAACCTCCCACCCCACACCCCAGTGACCCCTACTCCATGCCCAGAAGATGGCCAAGATGCCCTCCCTCTCATGATCTGCCTGTCATAGAATCAGTATTGCTGACAGATGGCCATCTAGCCTCTGCTTAAAAAGCTCCAGGGAAGGAGAGCTTACTACCTCCCGAGGATGCCTGTTCCACTGAGGAACCGCTCTGTTAGAAAGTTCTTCCTAATGTCTAGAAAGAAGAGGAATCTTCCTGCCATTTAGGATTGCCAATAGGAAGTTTTTTCTTGCTCTAGCACTGAACCGTGCCCATGACCAGGAGCAGTACAAACAGAAGAGGTGGAAAAGGTACGTCGTCACAGCTCCCATTTTTAACATGACTCGTTGTGTACGGAGATTTACATGGCAATAAAGCTGCCCTCAGAGGTCTCAGCAGAGGAGTATAAACCTAAACAGAGTAAAGGCACTTCCTTCCATTTTACAAGTGCCATTTGTCATGCTACATTGTTATACTCAAACCTTATGTGTCTTCCCAGTGCACCATATTCATGGCAACCACAATAACACTGGAAAGAGACGATTTGCTTCCCTCAAATGTAGCTGAAATGGTGAATCAAGTTTGGATGGCTTCACGAACCTTACCCTAGAAAAATGATATACATACGAGGTTCTTAATTATTGAAGGGGGGATAGAGTCTTTTATAAGCCCCACAAGGGGCCGTCTCTGCTACTGTGGTGCGTGTTTAATTGCTTGGCAAATGGCTCTATCGATTATTGGAAGTTCATAAACAGTATGTCAATGTAGGGCCCTCAATACAGCATTTAGCCCATCATGTGCCATCTCGCTCTGTCCTCAGAGCACAGTGTGCTCGATATTGATTTAACTTAATGCATTTCAGCAAAATGAGCTGTAACTGCCCTGTACGTAGAGAGGGGCAGAGAGTGGCTTCGACTCAGCCAGGTAGAAAATAACACCATTAAAATGGTCTTTTCCTAAATGGTACGTTAAAAGTGTATTTTTTCCAGTCCCTCCCTGCCCATTTATTCCTTCTCTCTTTGGGAAGAATGGTGGACTGGGAACAAGTTGCCTGCTTCTGTAATTCCCCTCTCTTGGTTTGCGGGTCAGAGTTAAGCACTAGCATGTTCCCTAGATTAAGGCAGGGAAGCTGCCCTTGCTTCCATTCCATTTTATAGAATGTGTTCACAATCCTACCCTTTATCACAAAGGAAGCTGTATTAATATCATACCTTTCCCCATACTTCCAAGTTTAACTATGGCTCTTTAACACCATGGATCATAATTAGACAGAGATAAAATCTTTTGTACATTTGATTATGCTTATGTTGATTAAGCAACAAGCGTGATTTCTGAAATCCCACCTATCTTGTTTTCATTGATTTGCATAAAACAATCATGAAAAGCATTGTAGGTTCATAGATACTGCAAACAAACAAAAAACCCTTCTCTTTTCATGTGTATTTGTGCATAAGCAAGAATAATTTGCTGTAGTGATATACATCCATCACCAGAGCTACCCACTGGCTGGTTCTCTCTCTCTCACACCCATGTCTTTTGGGAGAGGTAGATAATGCTATACTTGTGATGTTAGCTGCCCTGAGCCTGGCCCTGCCGGGGGAGGGCGAGATACAAATAAATTTTCTATTCCATTATATTTAACTTTTCTTTCTACACCATATATAATATGACATACCTATTTTATGACCACCAGGTAGGCAAAGGTAGTCCCCTGTGCAAGCACCAGGTCATTACTCATTCCTGACCCATGGGGTGACGTCACATCCCGATGTTTACTAGGCAGATTATGTTTACGGGTGGCTTGCCATTGCCTTCCCCAGACAGCTACACTTTACCCCCAGCAAGCTGGGTAGTGGGTACTCATTTTACCGATCTTGGAAGGATGGAAGGCTGAGTCAACTTTGAGCCGGCTACCTGAAACTGACTTCCCTTAGGATCAAACTCAGGTCATGAGCAGAACTTTTGACTGCAGTACTGCAGCTTTGACCACCCCCCCAGTCATTTTTCTTCCAAACTGAAAAGACCAAGCCCCACAGCAGCAATTAGATTAACAGATTTCCAAGGTGCTATTTTGCATGTTGCTTAAGAATAGTGTTCCCAGAGTCCCAAGCTGATGGAACTACTCTGGAGTAAGCAGATGGCAGACTGCACCCCTTCTGTATAACCTCTCCCAACTGCCATGTAATTACAACTTGTAGTTTCAAAAAGATTGTTACCTGCCCCAAAGCATATGGGAAACTCATTTTTTCCCAAGTACTGTGGCATTGCTGGTTTATTTCCAAGATTAATAAAGGTTTCCCCCACCCCCATAAGGTAGTGCTTTGTTTTAGGGTTTTAATAAAGATTTAGCAACCACTGAGGTTACTTGCTGTGATCAATAAAAGTTAAAACAGACTGAAAACTGAAATCAATATACATTTTATAATGGCACACATATACATGCCTTCAGAAATACCAGAAGCAAAAATAAGAAATTAATGATTAAAAATTCATTTATAGCCAGAAGTGGTATTATACTGAAATGTGCTAAAACATCACAACCAAAGACATACTTGATGCCAATTATGAAGAGGAGTCTCACAGCCCAACGCATTGCTTTCAACTAAATGAGATGTTATTGTAACAGTCACTCATTATGCTTATAGTATCTAGATTCAATGGTGCTTGAACTGGACTGTAGAGTTAAATGAATACATTTGGGTACTTTCACTTGGAAGTCAATTTTGTGCCAGATGTAATGCCTGAATTATTCGGTGACTATTATAATTTGGAAAAAAAAGAAATAGCTTTTATCAGGAATCTGGGGAATACAACACGCAGACTGCGAGACCCATGCTGAGAGCTGCCCCCCCCCCCCAAATATTCTCTGTGATGAGGCAAGAAGTTTCTGACCTCTTTCCCAGCTAGGAAACCTCTGGCTGGGACTAGAGACGTGAAGGCCCAGAAAAAGGTGGAAAAAAATCAGGGGGAAAAGCCCTCCTTTTTCCTGAGGACTCCACCCCACCAATTTTGGGGAGTACAGAAAAAAAACCATGAGACATTTTCTCATTTAGAATGAGTGAAATGCTAGAAAAAGAACATGGGGCAGGAACTTCACCAAAGCCTCAGAGGAAAACTTGACCCAGTGCTTGCACAGGGAACTACCTTTACTTTTTTTTTTTTGGTGGCAGATGCATGTAAGACGGCTGGCTACACAACACCATCACCAAAAGAAAGGTTCATTTCTTGCCAAGTGGCCCTGGGAACCATGCTATTCCTGGAGACTGTCATGTACATTTGCCCTTCAATTCTTGGCCTCTTTATGCTGCATAAGCAGGTTCCCTTCCAAACTAGTTTCAGCACTGCCTAATTTGTATGAAAACACAACCAAAGAGCCGTTCACAACTGCAGAACTGTCTGCTTGCAAGAAAGCGCAACATTCAACATTATTGATGTGTAAATTACTCTTGCTCGTCACAGTTATAAACCTCGGTCTGATGCTGAAGTGGTACACAACTCCAGAAGAGGCGACAGTTTCATTCTGCCAGCTTGCAGATGCGCTGACAGGCAGTTGATAGCAATTAGGGAGAATCCGTTCCATTAGGAAAGTTTCTTTTAGCATGTAGTCTTAGTGGAAAGAATTAAGTCTTTCAACAAGGCAGCGGATTAACATTTATCAAAGGATTCCAAGTCATACATGTTATATATGTGTGTGTGTTTCTGAATGAGTAATGAGTTATTTCCCATTTAGAAAATCTCTAAATCCCATTTCTAGAATGAAAAGGCTGGCATTTCCTGATCTCTATGGAAGTTTCTCTTAATCGCCTTAAGCAATACACAGTGTGCAGTCACCTTTATCTTGATGTCCTGAAAATGTCCAGACTACTTTTCCTGTATTAGGTTCAAAGAAACAGGAGTGCAGTTTATAAAGGGAACACACAGATAATCCAGAGAATGGTAGATGTGTACAAGCAGACAAGGGCAAATATTTTCAACAAATTTTGGTAAAAGTGGCTTCCCCTACTCTGTATTTTGAACCTTTTCTGGGCTCCTGGATCAATAAACCATTAATATTTGCATTCAGATGGAGCCACTACTATAAAAGAAATAACCTATTTATTTATTTTATATCCTGCCCTCATTCCTGGCAAGCTGGGCTCAGAGCGGATCACAAAATAATAGTAAAACAATGAAGAAAGCTGATAGGAGGAAAGTAGATTCCTTTGAAATGTGGAGTTGGAGGAGAGTGTTACAGATATTGTGGACTGACCAAAAAACAAATTAGTGGGTTATAGATCAACTCAAGCCTGAACTGACCCTAGAAGCTAAAATGACTAAACTAAGGCTGTCATTCTTTGGTCACATTATGACAAGACAAGAATCACTGGAAAAGACAATCATGCCAGGAAAAGCTGAAGGCATCAGGAAAAGAGGAAGACCCAACATGAGATGGATTGACTCTATAAAGGAAGCCACCGCCCTCAATTTGCAAGATCTAAGCAAGGCTGTTAAGGATAGGATGTTTTGGAGGACATAGATTCAAAGGGTAACCATGAGTCGGAAGCGACTTGACGGCACTTAACACACACACAATTGACTTATGATAACCCCAACAGGGTTTTCAAGGCAAGAGACATTCGGAGGTGGTTCGCCATTGCCTGCCCACCACCTCCCACCACAAACCCCATTGCTTTACTCTTCTCTTCCCATTTCTGCTTCCTTTGCTCTGCTTCTTGTAGGGTCTAAGCAGCTTAGCCAACAGAAGGCAAAGAACTTTGGGATCACAGCAGTGATGCCCCAGGAAGCAAGACCCCTGCGTCTAGACAGCTCAGTCTCTCCACCACCACAAACCCTTGCTATGTCACAATACAGAATGTGCTTCAGAGTCCACATGCGATCTTCTTGAATGTGCATATGCCCTTTTTGCCTCTGAAGCATGAGTCAACACCCTGAATATGCAACCTACAGCTTGGCATTACTCTGCAATTCTACGGAAGCTGGTTTCAAATGTCTCTTAGAAAATAGTTAAGCATTATAAGACCATTATTTTTCCCCTGTAGGTACAAGGATTTTTAGGAGCCCCACGGCGCAGAGTGGTAAGCTGCAGTACTGCAGTCAAAAGCTCTGTTCATGACCTGAGTTCGATCCCGACAGTAGTCGGTTTCAGGTAGCTGGCTCAAAGTTGACTCAGCCTTCCATCCTTCCGTGGTCGGTAAAATGAGTACCCAGCTTGCTGGGGGTAAAGGGAAGATGACTGGGGAAGGCACTGGCAAACCACCCCATAAATATAGTCAGCTTAGTAAACATCGGGATGTGACGTCACCCCATGGGTCAGGAATGACTCGGTGCTTGTATTTTGGTTGGGAAAATATATGGCCTGGTGCCTGACGCAATATTGTACGGAGAGATGGTCATTACGGCCGTCTGCTGTCATTTCTGCACTGTTTACTCCAAGGTAACTCCAAAATCAAAAGCGTTACCTTCGAGGCGTGTCCTGAGGATATGGAATGACTATAAGCTGGGAATTCGGGATGATGGCCGTCCACTCCTGCTTTCTTACAGACTGAAAGAGAACGAATGAAAGTGCTCACAGCGTATGTCCTACCCGCACTTCCTAATTTTCAAGCTTTATTTTGAATCCCTCTGGAGAAATCTGGGCAGCCAAAGCAACATGTATTCTCAATAAAACTGGCTGAAATGTCATTCTAAAAGCCCCAGTTCCAAAAGTCTGAGTGGTGCCACAGTTAACTCTCACAGGTATTCTGACGGCTGCAAGAACAAAGCTACAGGTATTACAGCCCACCGATTCAAATTTCGGCCAGCGAGCCTTTACTACAGTTTTTAAGACAAAACCCCAGCATGGTCATGACCTCCCCCCCCCCCGGGGGTTAAGAATCCAATGTGATCCTGAACAGACCACTAAACCGGGTTCAAATATTCATACTAAACATCAATACAGTTTTAGGCAAACTATGGACTTTCACGTACCTTCCCACCCGGAGGACGAGGGATGCCAACGAACAAGTGATCCAGGAAATTGGCACTCCGTCCCAAGCCCAAAACGTTATATGGGAGCTGGAGAGCAAAGTGTGCGGACTGACTCAGTTGTCCAGCTGCAATGTAATTTTAAAAAAGGAACATGTAACAAATATATTGCTTAAAACCTCCTGAGCAATAATTGCTTTTTATACAGGAGCCAGTGTAGAGACAATTGGTTAGATGGCCATCAGCAACATTTCAGCCCTACAATTGTATGAATTCAACGTTAATCATTGACATTTAAACACTGATTTGAACAGCTAAACACAACACATAGACATTATCTTGTACCCTTTGCAACAATCCTGCAAGGTATTATTCCCATATTCCAGACAAGGGCTGAGGCTAGGACAGAGAAAGGCAAGCTTGCTTAGTGCCACCTAACAAGTTCATGAGGGAGCCAGCGTGGTGTAGTAGTTAAGAGCACTGGTTTGGAGCAGTGGAGTCTGATCTGGAGAACCACTCCTCCACATGAGTGGCGGAGGCTCATCCGGTGAACTGGATTTGTTTCCCCACTCCTAGACATGAAGCCTGCTGGGTGACCTTGGGCTAGTCACAGCTCTCTCAGCCCCACCTACCTCACAGGGTGTCTGTTGTGGGGAGGGGAAGGTGATTGTAAGCTGGTTTGATTCTTCCTTAAGTGGTGGAGAAAGTCGGGATATAAAACCAACTCTTCTTCATAGCAAAAGTAAGACTGGGGCTTTCTCATTTGCAGCTCCAGCTCTTAGCCACTTCTCTAAGCAGCAAGAATGCAACTTTTAAATTCTTTCCATATTTAACAGTACACTGATTCATATTTACCATATTGTCTACTTTTGGTGCATCATACTGAGAACGGGCTGTGTCCCATTTTAACAAGGAGAATTAACAGAAAAAGAATCAACAGGAGGAGAATCCAGCGTTTAATTTTTTACTTGGTTAAAAAAAAAAAGATTGATAGCATGTCGGTGATGAATTAACCCAACTTGACCCATCATTTTATTTTGTTTTGGGTACCCACGTGATGTGCGTTCCCTGATTTCATGTGCTCCAATGTTATTAAACTGAGGATCTCAAATGAAGAAATAATTTATAACAGATATAAGTCATCATATATTTTAATCACAGCTTGCATGATAGATGGGAACTTGTAGGCAGAACTTGGTCTCTGCAACTGGGCGTGAATTATCATGCTGTGATTTGTTCACTGCGTCCCTTTAATAAGTAAAAACTGACTATGTTTCCCTCTAAGGTGAAAGATTCTCTCAGATAGATATGGGAGATGCACACACTTGCAAAGTAAAGTCACCAAAACATTCCACACATTTAAAACACGACTGACTTCATGATCTTTCGGGGGCTTAAAAGCTATTGGGAACTTTCATTTTATTTTCAACAATATCCAGAACAACCAATCTCCCAATTTGTTTTGGTCTACAGTCCAAAATATAATCTGTGCAATGCTTTACATGCAAAAGGGCCTCAAAACAATACTGGCGTTCATGAAAGTCAATTGACGCACTCAGTCCTTGCTGGTTCCTGTTTTACGAGCTGAAGGATAACCTTGCTCCCTGCCCACCTCCCCATCCCCAGGCAGCTGGTGCATTTTCCACCACGGAAGGGATTCCAAACAGCACCACAGCTATAGTGGAAATGGCATGCGCAGCATCTATAATTCACATCTGGAGACTTCATTTTGTATTCCAGCATGGCCCCGTGCCCAATTTTATTGGGTCCAGATATCTGTGCCAGGTGAAAATTGCAATTATATCCACTTCAGTGGAGATGAAAAGTTAATACATAAAATGCTAGTCTGATGCTCAACAGGAACAATGTTATGAAGTGTTTGAAAATGGAGTCTTACATTTACTATGGTAAGACAATAGAGTTATGCAGCAAAGGCATTCTTTTTGGTAAAGATTTTTGTGTGTGTGGAGAAAACGGGAAAATGTGAAGTGCCAAAATCAACCTTGACTTAAGAACCCTTTTTAGAAGACAACTGGCATTTGGTGAATGGGGGTGGGTGGGTTGCACAGCACAATCATACTTATTGGCCCGGCCTCTCACTGTTTAATCGAAGGTGGGAACAGACTTTACACACATGCAACACTCTGCTTGATTTAGAATCCTGTTTCCCCCTATCTCTATGGGCGTTCGGGTGTATACACATGGAATGCTTCCAGATCATTGGTTAAATACATGGTAGGTTAGAAGGTGGAAACATGATTCCTTTCCCCCCCTTCTCTTCCACTGTTTGTTCTCCAAATACCAAATGTCATCCGAAAAGATTACAGAGTCTTACGGTATACTGGATTAGCAAAGGTCATGCAGTTCATGTCATGATTCTTCATCTCCTCCCACTTTTTGGCACCTTATACTCTTAATGCAGTTTACTCTAAACTGGGATTGCAAGACAAATGCCAATATGATGAAACATTAGATTATTAAAAGAAATGCGCTTAACAGTAACTTCCTAAGTCTTTGAAGGAATGATAGAATGCTTAGCTAGGGGGAGAAAAATGGACCAGCAATTAAAGGAACTCCAAGAATGTTTGGTGCACAGTGAAGAATGTCAAACAATGCTGAAGGTGTCTGAAAGCATCATCAAAATATGTCCATCATGGGCAGCGTTCAGAGTTCGGATGCAGATGATAGAATAAAGGCATTCCACAATGCCGAGCAGTTTTCAGATGGGGTTTTCTGATACTCAGAGCAATAAAGCAAATCTAATGGTAGAACAGAATCAATGATAATGGACCACATCACAGCATCAAGAGCCAACCATGAAGGCAAAACTGTGGACTTTCGAGACAATGTTGCCTCCTCAAAAATCTCTGCTGCGTGCAAAACAAAGGAGCAGAATCCAGCCACACATGTGCAACTGACCCAGCCCCTAGAGAGGTCGAATAGATGAACACATGAAGCTGCCTTATACTAAATCAGACCCTTGGTCCATCAAAGTCAGTACTGTCTACTCAGACCGGTAGTGCCTCTCCAGGGTCTCAGGCTAAGGTCTTTCAGATCACCTACTTGCTTAGTCCCTTGAACTGGAGATGCCGGGGATTGAATCTGGGACCTTCTGCATGCCAAGCAGATCCTCTACCACTGAGCCATGGCCCCTCCCCAACAAGGTTCAACAAGTTATTTTTGTACTGCACCATGCAAGTGTGACAGAAGATGGGCATTCATTTAGGATGTGACTGTGTCTCTGATCCTAAATCCAGACTTATCAGAGCTATAGCTGGTAAAAACCATCTCTGGAGGAAGACTTCTGATGACCTAAGGCAGGCCTGCAACCCTTTTGGATACAAAGGGCAGACTCGAGGCTGGTGACTGACAGAAGAAGAAGGAGGAGGAGAAGTGTTGGTTTTTATATGCCGACTTTCTCTACCACTTAAGGCGGAATCAAACCAGCTTACAATCACCTTCCCTTCCCCTCCCCATGACAGACACTCTGTGAGATAGGTGAGGCTGAGAGAGCGCTTAAGAGAACTGTGACTAGCCCATGGTCACCCAGCTGACTTCATGTGGAGGAGTGGGGAAACCAACCCAGTTCAACAGATTTGTGACCGTCGCTCATGTGGAGGAGCAAACCACTGCTCTTAACCACCACACCACACTGGCTCCAACATTACACCATAAGGCTCCAACTGCGTGAGGGAGCTGCAGGATTCTCCAGGTGGGGTACTGTTCCTGGGCAGAGCAAAGGCACGTGGTGAGAACATGGTTAACTCCCAGCATTTAGCATTTTTCCAGTCTCATCTAAAATAATAGTTTCCTAAACCACAAGTACTGCAACATGCCTCTGGGGATAAGTAATCTTGGCCTGTCTCTCTCTTCATTGTTCTTGCCCTGAAGATTTTCTTTTAGATCATGTTCCAGGACTGTGAGGCCTGGCTGTATGTGTGGGAACTCTGAGGAAAGGGGATGCACATGTTAGATTAGGTTATCTTCAGTGGAGAACACAGATCCCTCAAAAATATCAGATGCTAGTTCAGAGCAGTAGAAAGATACAAGAGGAAGCCGAAAAATGGTCTGCTAAAAGGACAGACGGGTGTCCTAGGAATTTGCTACCTTGCAATTATATTGGAGGATTCAAATTCAGATTTTATAATGTCTTGAGGTTTTTACAACCCAGCATAACATGTTCCTAATTTAGACTGCTAAAAGGATTTAGCAGCTGCTTGCTCCATTTTATATATACACTGCTTGGATTTTTGTGGCTGGGAAAATGAGCTATTTGTTTAGGATGACAAGCCACTGTCACTGAATAATCTGTATGCAGGAACAGACATCAGCTGAGGCAATTTTTTTTAAAAATAAACAAATTAAGGCAGTTAAGGAAAGCACTGATGTAGTAAGCCATTATTGATTATTTTGTAGCACTGAAGTCATTCTTAGCTCGCTTGTCAAAAAAGTGAAGGGCCATTAATGAATGGTTGAATTTTAATTAGATCCAGGATCTGAACTGAGATTACATTCAATTTTCCAGTGGGCACTATTTTTCAATGCTTCCTTTTTCCCCTAGCACAAATCAAGTCGTCTTCTTTTTTAAAAAAGCTTCTAAAATGAACCTTCTCAAACTAGGCAGAGTTGTCGGACTCTACCCTCAAATTAATCAGCAATTCATAGTAAATACTAGCACTTCATGGACATGTGAACAGGCAATTGTATACCACAATTCCGATTTGTTCCCTTCTTTCCCCATTACTGGATGATCCAAATTCCAAACGGTTGAGTTGCCTTGCCTACTCTTTTGGTTTATCTCCGCTTCTTCTGTTGACCTGAGGATGATCCTGATGGGCCAGCACGAAAGGCCCAGACTTCCAGAGAGGGGAAACAGGTCGATGACAAGCCTTCCATGCTAGATGGGGCTATCACATTTCTCAGAGGCACTTCAAAAAATGAACTGAAACTCAGCAATTGCCTCAAAACAGGTTAACTACAACCCTGTAACAAACCCAAAGAATCTAACAATGCATTCCTAAGGAGAGTTACTCCGGTCTAAGCCCATTCATTTCAATGGGCTTAGCCTGGAGTAACTCTCCTTAGGAATGTACTATATGTGCATTTTGTCTCTCTTGTTAGCTCCAGAAATATATGTGTGCGTTAAGTGCCTTCAAGTCACTTCCGACTCATGGCGACCCTATGAATCAATGTCCTCCAAAATGTTCTATCTTTGACAGCCTTGCTCAGATCTTGCAAATTGAAGGCTGTGGCTTCCCTAGAAGCTAAAATGACTAAACTGAGGCTATCGTATTTTGGTCACATTACGAGAAGACAAGAGTCACTGGAAAAGACAGTCATGCTAGAAAAGTTGAGGGCAGCAGGAAAAGAGGAAGACCCAACAAGAGATGGATTGACTCTGTAAAGGAAGCCAGAAATATATAAGCTGAATAAGAACATTTGTTCTGAGTTCAGAAGTGTTGACTTACTTCTATCAAACACCATCCTTAAACAGTATGTTTCTTGGTATGTTTTAGCAACTTGCTATGCTTAAGTCATACTATTGCACAGGGGGATCTCTCCCCCAGGATGACTTAAGCTTGATAAAGGTACTGGAATTTTGAAGAGAAAAAAAACATCTACCAAAGGCGGATGCAGCTGGGCAGGTCAGGTGGATGGAGTTTGGAGAATATCAGCTGGAGGAGGAAGCGCCAATAGCCACTTCAAAAAATAAAAAAATAATAATAAAAAAAAACCACAAGAAAAAAACACAAAACTGAACATGTTCCTGTAGTAAAACCAAGTTCACATTTTTCAAATGGACACTGTCATGCCACATATTAAGAAGGCTACCTTAACAGGGTTTTTTTTTTTTTTTAAAAGGCAAAGTCCGTGCACCACTACTGGTTCCATCTTGGCTACGGCCCCAAAGGGAGTTGCTTGCTTGATGGAGAATCAGAGAGCCAAAATACTTCCCAGCGTGGTGTAGTGGTTAAGACCGGTGGTTTGGAACGGTGGAGTCTGATCTGGAGAACCGGGTTTGATTCCCTACTCCTCCACATGAGCGGCGGAGGCTACTCTGGTGAACTGGATTTGTTTCCCCACTCCTACCCACAAAGCCAGCTGGGTGACCTTGGGCAAGTTACAGCTCTGTTAGAGCTCTCTCAGCTCCACCTACCTCACAGGGTGACTGTTGTGGGGAGGGGAAGGGATTGTAAACTGGTTTGAGTCTCCCTTAAGTGGTAGAGAAAGTCGGCATATAAAAACCAAGTCTTCTTCTTCTTCTTCTTCAGTGGCAGAGAAAGCACATAAAAACTAACCTTCTTCTTCCCAAATCCAATACACCAACTGATTAGCAAAAACTGGCTGATGGTTTAAAGAGAAGAGAAAGCTGAGGAGAGGTCAGAATAGGCTTTCAGCCCTTGTGCTGAAAGCTGCCTTGGTCAAGTAAAGGAAAGTGGCTCTCATTTTCCCATCACGTTCTGGGGGTTGCTTCTGCCCCTCTCCCTTCCCGAGGGGTCTGGAGCTGCTGCCAAGGGTGACATATCAATGCTCATTATTATGCAAATCAGAATGGCCGTGATTACAAAAAGGAAAACAGCTGTGCAAACTTTCATTTTCCCCTTTCAAGTCCCACAATACTGACACTGTTGATTAAGGGTAAAGTCTCAGACATAAAATTGAAAAAAACAAAAACAATTTATTGGGAAAACTGCAAACAAAAACAAAATAAAATGATTTGTGGAACTGTTAAAAAACCTGCCTACTTTGACAAAGCCACAGCAAAGCAGACTCAGGCGTATAGCAATAATAACGCTCGAAGTAACAGAGTACCTTCCGAGAGAGAAATCTGGAAAGGTTATTCCCTCTGACAAGGCCTTGGGACCTTGGTCCAAAAAGCCACCTTGCCAATTACTTTAATTTATAAAGCCAGAGGCCAACAAAGCCAGCAGCTGGAGGGCAATAGACTGGCTGGAAGCAGCAAAAAGGGCACGCGGTTCTAAGTCAAATCGGTTGAGTCTGCACAAATATAATTTGCAGGGGCGGTTGCAAAAGTGGACCTTGGACTCTGAGTGTTGTGCACAAAAGCCCACCTCTTTCCCACTCATTTGGTGCTTTTATTTAGAAAGAAATACACACACTTTCTTTCTTCTACCACCATCACCTGGTGGACGGCTCAGTATCTTCCCCCATAAAAGCATTCACTCTTCAAAGGGGATATAGCTACCTCCATTCTAGCTGCAAATGTGCAGTCCTGCCCTGGCATTCCCTGCTTTCCCAGCCTTCTTCCCATCTTGGCCCCCACTCCCCCGGTCAGGTGCAGCCAACTTTCTGCCACAGTTGATATGGGCCACTGCTCCTCTGCGATCCCTCTGAAGCCCTTCCCTGCCCCCTTGCTTCCATCTGTCCTCTGCTCTCCCTGTGCCATCCCTACTAATTTCCCAGGCAGTCCTTTCTCTTGGTAAACAGTTAGAAGAATGGATGCCATCTTAGTCCAAGCGAAGATGCACCTGCTTCACAGTGCTTTTTATCCAGCCAAAGGGGAATATGCAGCAATCTTTCAAACTTCCAAAGTACTTGAGAGTCAGGGTGGTATAGTGGTTAAGAGCGGTGGACTCTAATCTGGAGAACTGGGTTTGACTTCTCACTCCTACTCGTGAAGCCAGCTGGGTTACCTTGGGCTAGTCATAGTTCTCTTAGACCTCTCACAGCCTTACCTACCTCACGAGGTGTCTGTTGGGAGAGGAAGGGAAGGAAATGACTAATTTGTGGGTAGAGGAAGGGAAGGAAATTGTAAGAGAGCCAGCGTGGTAGAGTGGTTAAGAGCGGTGGTTTGGAGCAGTGGACTCTGAGCTAGAGAACTGGGTTTGATTCCCCCACTCCTCCACATCAGCGGTGGAGGCTAATCTGGTGAACTGGATTTGTTTCCCCACTCCTACACACGAAGCCAGCTGGGTGACCTTGGGCAAGTTACAGCTCTGTTAGAGCTTTCTCAGCCCCACCTACATCCCAGGGTGTCTGTTGTGGGGAGAGGAAGGGAAGGTTATTGTAAGCCGGTTTGAGTCTCCTTTAAGTGGTAGAGAAAGTCGGCATATAAAAACCAACTCTTCTTCTTCTTTCTGAAGAAATGTTTGCATGTACCAATTTCCGAACATTTCCTTTCCCTCCTGGTGCCTGGGAAATGCCTCCCCCCTACACGTTATCGTCCTCTTCCACCACATTGCTTCCATATACTGCCTCTAGAGCACACGGGGTGTGGTGGGGACACACTCTCCCTAACGAGAATTGCTTTCCTGCTCCCCAAACTGATTATGTGTTATTACACTTCAGCGCCGTCTCAAACATGTGTGTTTTTCTCGTAAGGACGTCGGTAAAACTGCTGCAAACAACTTGTTCTTGGCTAGCCCTATTACTGTAGATCATGAGCTCGAGGACCCAAAGCGGCACTAAATAACCACGGCATTACGAAGCTGTGTGAGCCCAGAAGGGCTACTGAGATGCTGGCTCAGCAGCAGGTGAAAGGCCAGGCTGCTGAGGAAGGTTGGAAATTGTCAGCGAAGTAGAAAAGCGCCATGGCGAGGCATCGGTCATCAGATCTGGACGTAAGGAGCAATGAATTGAGAAGAAAAATGACCCCGGAGTTTAAGGACAGAGATAGCCTCTTGTGCCCTTTCTGCCTGTCAGGCTGGGCCACGGGGCTAATATGCAACAGAATTTAATGATGATTAGTCATCTCTTTCTTTTTGAAATATTACAGAGCTCCCTTACTAGGTCATTCAAGAACTGGGAGGGGAAAAAACATTTGAAACAAACAGAATCCTCTTTTGCATCTATGGGATACTGGGAGCTTTTTTTTAAGGAAATACCGGTCCTCAAAACCAGTACGCTAATCCTTTTGCACTCAGAATGAATGATTCGAGTAATCCAATTACTCCATGCTGGAATTTGCATTTTTTAAATTTAAGCTTCGCAAAGGGTGGATTGTTGGGGAGGAAGGCAGAGTCTGAAGTGGGCACAGGGGAAGGAGAAGAGGGAAAGGATTCCCTGCATTGAGTTCATGTTTTATGAGAGAATGGGGAACATCTGATGGGTCACAGAGGTATGTGCCGCTTTCATCTGGGACTCAACCACTATCATGGGTCCTGATAGATTTTAGTCCAGTAGCACCTTAAGAGACCAACAAGACTTTTGGAGTATAAGCTTTCAAGACTCAAAGCTCCTTTCATCAGATACGAAGGGAGCTTTGACTCTCAAAAGCTTATAACCTAAAAGTCTTGTCGGTCTCTAAGGTTCTACTAGACTGAAACCTAGCTGTTCTACTGCAGACCAGCATGGCTACCCTCTGAAAGTATAATGGGTTCTGTATCCTAAAGTAGGAGCCCCATGGCGCAGAGTAGTAAGCTGCAGTACTGCAATCCAAGCTCTGCTCACGACCTGAGTTTGATCCCAATGGAAGTTGGTTTCAGGTAGCCAGCTCAAGGTTGACTCAGCCTTCTATCCTTCCGAGGTGGGTAAAATGAGTACCCAACTTGCTGGGGGTAAAGGGAAGATGACTGGGGAAGGCACTGGCAAACTGCCCCGCAAACAAAGTCTGCCTCGTAAACATCAGGATGTGACGTCACCCCATGGGTCAGGAATGATCCGGTGCTTGCACAGGGGACCTTTACCTTTTTTTATCCTAAAGTACTGGGAATCCTAGAAATAAGAAGCTCGATGTTTTTTTAAAAAAGACCTAACAAACAGCAGCATTAACACCTTGAGTTACCAAACAAGCATATTTCACAGAATCAGAGAGTTGGAAGGGGCCATACAGGCCATCTAGTCCAACCCCCTTGCTCATCACACCGTCATGCCAGTTCAGTATAAACCCTGGGAGAGACAAACTTGCCAGACATTCTGGACTACTGGCTGGGCTCAAGAGATGGAACCACCCCTGAAGCTACACTGGGCACGGAAGCTGTTCTACTGAGGCTGTGGCTAGGGCAGACAAGAGCCGCCTTTTCTCCTGGCCTGCTGAGGCCGCGCCACGCTAATGCCCCCCCCCCCGCCTCTGCGCCATACCCCCTTTCCCCCTCCCGAGGCAATCTGGAAACGGATTAAGCCAGACGGCAGCAGCAGAGTACAAGAACTGCTCTGACTGAGCCACATCTCTGTTAGGTTCCCTGGCGGCCTCTATGGCCTCCCCCTTCCCCTCCAGCACAATTCTACAGAGAGAAGAGAACAGCAGATGTTTATAGAGGTTGTCCACTGTTTGGTATAGATGCGTTATCTGGATTAAGCAGCGCCAGACTTGGGGCAGGCAGGACTTTCATTTGATGGCATTTTATTCTGCAAAACACCTCGAAGAAGCCACAGACAAGCATGGGCTAGAAGGTCTAAAACACTTCAATGGCAATGCTTACGCCATAATAAAATTGTAGTCTTTAAGATATCACGAGACCATTTACCTTTGAAAACCACTCTCTATTTACCCGGTCCCCTTTATTTAGCAAAAGGTCCAACAGACCACTTGGAAACTCAAGGGAGGGGCTTGAGAACTGTTCGCTGGTCCCCATCCCTGGGGTCTCTCTTGAAAGTAGTCCTGCGCTCACAAGAATGTCAGACTACTTATATAGCGATTATGAGTGCTACTGACCATGGGAAGGGGATTGGTCTCTTTTCTGCACTGATGAAAAATTTCTCTCTGTTTCTGCTTAAGACACCTGTGGGTAAAGCAGTCCCAAGAAATAACTGGTTTGATGGAGCTTGTAGGGCTGCTAAGCGTCTAGTATCTCAGAATTTGCGATTAATGAGACAGCTTCGGACCGATAGCTCAGTAAGATATCACGAGGCTTGCTGTTTTCAGTACAATAGAACGGCTGTGCAAAGCTATGCAGAGTTAGTGCGGTCTAAGCCCACTGATTTCGGGGGATGGCATTTCTCCCACCTGAGAACATGCCTGATTCAGACAACTCCGTGAACCTTAAATGTTCGACCTTGCCAGTTATGCAAATGATTTACTTCCTTTCTGGTATTTAGTTAGAAACTGAAATAAGCTTTCTCCAGGCTCGAAGAAGCTTTGTTAAAAGACTTGAAAGCTTGCCTAATCCTCTTTCACATAGACAAGTAAATCATTTTCAGTTGGGAGATGCCTGAACATGATAATTACTAAGTGCAGAGAACAAAATAATCGTGGGTGCAGCTATTATTTAAGAAAGAGAAATCTTTTATCCGATGCAAAGTGCAAAAAAAAAAAGAATAGCATGCATCAGTTTTAAAACAAAAAGCAAATATTCGAGTATGCACTGTGCTTCTAAAGCACATAAATGTATTTTGAAACATTTGAGTTTAATCAAGAAAAAACATTTATAGAATTATCAAAAACAAAGCTAAGACTATAGCGTAGTGGCTAAGAGAATGAGCTATGAATCAGGAAGTCCCCACTTCAAATCTTCCTGTGCCATAAATTAGCTGGGTAACTTACTCTCTCGGTCTCAATCCACATCTGCAAAATGGGGAGAATACTACTAGCTCAACCTCACAGGGTCGTTGCATGGAGTACTGAAATAATATATGTAAAACACTTTCAATGCTCTAAAGTACTATACCAGCAGAAAAGAGCAAGAGTCCAGTAGTACCTTAAAGACTAACGAAATTTCTGGCAGGGTATGAGCTTTCATGAGCCACAGCTCACTTCTTCAGATAAAGTACTATATAAATGAGAAAAACTAGGTTTTCATAAATTAGCTAGAGTAAAATGAGGAACAGGATTCCTGGCTATATTTTAGTTTGGACAATAAACCCCCTTTTCCTTGTAAGCCAAGGCAGGAAACCTGCTTCTATTCCTGAGCTTTACTGTTCAGCCCCTAGTTAATGTTAGGCGCTAATCAGCTAATCATCGTCAGCCATATGAAGGCAAGGTTGAAGAGAGACACCAAAGCCTGACGCTCAACAAGCTGACTGTAATATTTGCTTGCAAACAACAGGGCATTAATATTTAAAAACTAATCTCACACATTCATCAATATTTATACATCAGAAGGCTTTAATTTTGGGCTCTGCTCAATTGCGGCTTCAAGTCTTCAGTCTGCCACCTACGTACATGCACAATTTGCATTGTTAACTCCCCCAGCTCTTGCAAAGAGTACTTTCGGCAGACACTGGAAATTGCTGGAGCAGGTCCAGTCAAATCCTAAGACGTTTAGGGTCAACCCACCACGGTGGCTGTGGCTAACATCGCCCGTTTCTCTGGCTGACTGATGACCACAGCAGCATACCAATAACAAGATGAAGGATCACCTCTTCCCATGCTGTCCAGCTTGCCAGCTAAAATCTGCCTCACAGACTCTGTGTGGCCCCACCCCCCGGTTGCAGCAGGTGGCAACCAGAGACACGGCTTTTTCAGTGGTGGCACCTCACTTATGGAATGTCCTTCCCCTTGAGGCTCGCCTGGCACCTACATTGCTATGTTTCTCGTGTCAGGCCAATACGTTTCTGTTTACCCGAGCTTTTAATTAAGGGGTTGTTGATCTCTTAACACCATTTCTGTAGTGTGCTTTTAGTCTGGAAGCTGTCAACTCTATTTTAAACTGGTCAGTTTTTTGTTCTTGTGCTTTGGCTGGGTTTTTAATTAACAACTTTTCATGTTTTATGTTTTTATTATGTTTTATTTTGTAAGCCGCCTCGGGCAGGTTCCCTGAGCATTTTCTAAGTAAAAAAAAATACTAGAGATCGCAAATGGAATAGACGCCCAGGCACCAAAGCAGGCAAGGCTATGTAAATTGGCACTAGTTTCTCTAAAAGAGATTAGGAATAATCTGAGAGTTTGGGGTTCCTTCTCCACTCCATGTGCCATTGAATTGCTGAGTGGAGGAACAATCTGGCAGCTATTCAAAGTGGGAAACTTAAGGTGTAGAGGAGGTAGTGATGTCCACAGGCTTTAAAAGGGGATTAGACAGATTCATGGAGGAGAGGTCTTCAGCAGCTATTAGCCATGGGAACCTTCCACGTTCAGAGGCAGTCACCCTCTGAATACCAGTGCCCTGAGGTTATTTTCCTAGCTGCTATTCCCTTCAGCCTAGGTACATGTCCCATCTCCAGAGCTTGTGTGTTTCACCTTGACATCCTTTGTTTATGGGTTCTTGACAGCATGGTATAGTGGTTAGAATGTCAGACTGGGATCTAGGAGAGCCAGATTCAAATCCTGAATTAGTCACAAATTCACTGGGTGACCTTAGGCCAGTCAAACATTCCCACCCTAACCTACTCCCCCATTTTATCCTCATGACAACCCAAGACGAAGAAGAAGAGTTGGTTTTTATATGCCAACTTTCTCTACCACTCAAGGAAGAATCAAACCGTCTTACAGCGAGGTATTAGGTATTACAGTGGGGAATTAGGATGAGTGTGTGTGACTGACTCAAGGTTACCCAGTGAGGTTCCCTGGCAGAGCTGGGATTCGAGCCTGGGTCACCCAGATCCCAGTCTGAAACTCTAACCGCTACACTGCATTGGCTGTCTTAAAAATATTTGAGACAATGCCTCTGTAAATTGTGGAAGATTTTTGTTATTGAAGAGGTGAAGCAGCTATTAATGCCTCACTTTTGCCCCGCCCTATGCTACAAGGAAGATGCCCGCCACAGATTGGGGCTTTCACATGGTTAATCCGCGAGGCCCAAAACATTCTTTTATTGAAGTCTGTGCAACAAAAACCACCATCTCTGTCCATTCATTTTGTAAACCAGCTGGCAGCATTTCTCTTCCGAAATGACGAATCGCATACAAGATAACTATTGTACCAGAACGCCTTCTGTAAAGTCGTATTTCATAGAGAAATATATTTTTGTTATCTGTGGCTACAGCTGCTTTCCTTTATTTTGCTTTTAGTTCAAACAGGAGGTTCATCATTCATGACCATTTTACGCGAGCGAGAAACGCTACAACCAGTTAATAGCTCAAGAACAGTTTCTATAAACTGCATTTTTCTTCCCAGCTACGCCAAAGGTTACGTTTGTTGCTGCTGATTAGTGATTGAATCGGGCCGTTCCTTGCTAGGGCCACAAACTGGCCACCCAACTCGGCTTCTTTGTCAATTGGTTACAAGAGCATTACAGCATCTAAATCATAAGCATCTCCTTGATTAATTCACTGCATTTCACCCAGTAGTATTTTGCGGCATGCGATCTCTGGATAATGGCAATTTGCCATATTCATATTACAATTAAAAGCCCAATGTGTTTCTCTAGCTTGAAGCGATAGAAAAAGCGTACAAGTGGTATTTGGTAAAACACAAGAGTTTGTTAGAAGACAACTGAGCTGGGATTGCCAGCACAGCTTCTTTGTAGAACACATGTTCAGAAGCCCTGAAGTCTCTTGCCTTGAAAATGCTATGGGGTCACCGTAAGCCGGATACAACTCGATAGCACTTTCCACTTCTGCTATTCATAATTTCACTACCCTGATTTCACTGTTCTTCTTTGCAGACAGAGAGGCACTGGAATCTGCCTCTCCCCCCACCCCCCATGAGACTTGAACCTTCCAGGGGCTAGTCAGGGGCCTTTCCCCCTAGATGTTATTGTGCCATTTCCAATGGATGAATGGAAGAGGACTCAGGTGGTCATTAGTTATGAGCAAAAGCACAAGTCACTCGCGCATCTGAGTCCCCTCTCCTGAATTATTCTACAAAGCAGAGCGACTTTAGATCTCAAATGACCTCTTGTACAGGAAACTCACCAAAGGCAAAATCCACAAGTTCCACTTCAGATGATGCCTGGGAAGCTTCTTGTACTTTGGAAACAACTGCCGCTAATGAACATCCAAATTGGATCAAATGGTTAGTCTGGGTCACCGAAAGGTCCCATGATTGATTGTTGTGGCCTGGCCTAGTCCATTCTGCGTAGTGCGCTAGACTTGTAGACAAGCTCGGTTTCCAGTGAGCTTTATTCAGGGCTCATTGTGCCACCTTTGCCCCTCTTGGTCTTTCTATCGGGAAAACAGGTTTTCCTTACCATCTGCGCGCTAGAAATGTTTTTAATTTATTAGCAGCCAGCTTGGTTATAAAACCACCCTGGACTGATGGTGCTCATGCAGAGTTTCAGTCTGTTGCCGGTTTTGAATCGTTAAAATATGACCGCCCTGTATATGAGATGCTTATTGTAATCTGCTTAATTATATGGGTACCTGCAACCAGCTGTTCTACGGCACTGTATACAGTTATGGCATCAGGTCTCCTGAAATATGAAGCCTGAGTTTGCGCCAACTATTATTATTCATAACCAGCACAGGGCGGAAAAATAAATGCACAAAAAAAGAGCCATGATTGCATAAACAACAGATCCGATGAGTACAATTAAGCCTAAGGAAAGGTCATGATACAATTCATTTAAAGCCTAGCTAACTGTTCAGCCTCCTGCCCCCATAAGAAAACTAATAACTGTTTTTTTAAAAAACAACCTTTATGCAGTATCCTTTCCTAAATAAATGCACATAACTTTTCTGCTATGGAAAAGAGACTTGCCTGCCTAAAGTTACAATTTTTGGGGAATATAGTTATAACGTGGTCATGCATATTCATGGGCCATCACAACCTTTGTCTCTTACAAGAGAAGTGGGCTCACAGCCAGTTAGTAGAGAATTTTCTCCTCTATGAGCGAAACTATAAGTGATCATGTTATAACTGCATCAGAGGGACTAAAATCTCAAAACGGCAGGTGCAGTTGGATAACACAGCCAGTGGACGGGGAGTGAGGAATTGAAGAAGATCTTGCTGGAAGCAAGCCAGAAGATGAGTTCCACTTGAGCTATGTTTGTCTTCCTTTCCCTGCAGGTCAATGGACGAATCCATGAGGTATGTAGACGGCAAAATAAGTGATAAGAGTTCTTTCCCTAGTTTCTTCTTTCCATCTTTCCTTCCAGGAAGCAGATACCCTTTACAGTTCCTGGGGCTGGCAGGAAAGGACAGAGCAGATACAGTTGAGTATCCCTTATCCGGACATCCGATATACAGACCGATCCGAAAACTGGACGTTTTGAGCTGGCATGCAGGCCTTACTCACAGCCCCTCAACAGCGCCATTGATCATGTTTAAACTTGGGTCCCAACCCCAAGATATCTCATTATGTATATGCAAAAATTCCAAAATATTCCAAAATACAGAAAGATCCAAAATACGGACCACTTCTGGTCCCAAACACTCTAGATAAGATAAGGGATACTCAACCTGTAGTTAAGAGTCATAGAAGCATAGACTCATAGAGTTGGAGGGGACCACCAGGGTCATCTAGTCCAACCCCCTGTACAATGCAGGAAATTCACAACTACCTCCCCCCACACACTCCCAGTGACCCCTACTCCATGCCCAGAAGATGGCCAAGATGCCCTCCTTCTCATGATCTGCCTAAGGTCATAGAATCAGCATTGCTGACAGATGGCCATCTAGCCTCTGCTTAAAAACCTCCAGGGAAGGAGAGCTTACCACCTCCCGAGTAAGCCTGTTCCACTGAGGAACCGCTCTAACTGTTAGAAAATTCTTCCTAATGTCTAGACGGAAACTCTTTTGACTTAATTTCAACCCACTGGTTCTGGTCCAACCTTCTGGGGCAACAGAAAACAACTTGGCACCATCCTCTATATGACAGCCCTTTTCCTGCTATCCTTTTTTTTTTGCTATCACTAGCCAAGGACCCAACTTTGGGAAACAGACGTAGAAAGCAAATCAGCAGAAAGCAGTCTTACCTGAACCTTTTTTCATATATCCATTTGCATCTACTGTTGTGTACATAATATAAGGTCCAGGCTGGTTCACACCAAAGGGCTGGAATGAAAGATAATCAGTTTTACTTCACTTCCCCCCACCCTTTTCAAAGCAATCAGCACAGGAAATTAAAAAAAAATCATGAAATGATTGCAGACTCCTTTTGTTCCCAGCACCGAGGAGGCCACAATGATTTATTGTTGATATTCTGATGGAAGAAGACAATTTGTTTTCGTGTTGCAAACGATACGAGGGTTGCCTGTTCCACCTCCCTCCTACCCCCCATAATGATACTGCTGTCAGTTCATTCCTGTACACGCCTTCCTGAACACACTGGGACAGGAATTGCTGTTTTTGACACAAAGCATCCCAGCGCTAGCCCAGCGACTGAATTTTGAGGTCGATTTGAAACGACTACAATAGCATTTAAAGTAGCAAATCCAATCTGGTGTGTATGTGGGGGAAAGGGACGCTGGGGGTTCTTTTTAAGCCAGTGATGCAGAAAACAGTAAATGTTTTCCAACAGAGATACTTTTATTCTCATCAGCTAATACAAATCTAAAAAAGACGGTGACAGTTTGGTAAGAACAGGAGATGCCTGAAAAGGGGGTTGCGGAACGGTGAAAATCACAATGGCTGACCAACAATTTTATTTATTTATAATTCCATCCTACAATAGGGCTCAGGGTGGCTTTTATTACTGGTGGTGCCCTCTGTTTTAGAAAAGGAACATCTGGCAGGAGAAGCTGATGAAACAGTGAGCCATGCCACACCACATCTGGCTGTGCTGTTACCCACCTCATTCCCCCCCTCCCCACCATACAGCTTTGGTCTCACTGCTTTCCTATGCTGCTGCTTCGGGTAGCTCCCTCGACCACATCACTTAAGAACATAAGAAAAGCCATGCTGGATCAGACCAATGCCCTCAAGACCAGCAGTCTGTTCACACAGTGGTCAACCAGGAGCCTCTAGGAAGCCCACAAACAAGACGACTGCAGCAGCATTATCCTGCCTGTGTTCCACAGCACTAAATATAATAGGCATGCTCCTCTGATACTGGAGAGAATAGGTATGCATCATGACTAGTATCCATGGATAGCCCTATCCTCCATGAATGTGTCTGCTCCCCTCTTAAAACCTTTTAAGTTGGCAATCATCACCACGTCCTGGGACAGGGAGTTCCACAATTTAACTATGTGTTATGTGTCAAGTTCAGTTCTAGGGCAGGATATGAAGTTGTGAGATGCAGTCACACCTTGAAACTAAGCAGGTCTAGGTAAGGTCGGAACCCAGATGGGAGACCTCACGTATGCCGCCATGAAGAAAGATAGGTGAGCTAGATGTGCAATTCAATAAAACGAGCAACAAGCATCTTCATCTTTCCTGCTAAGTTTTTTCTGTTCTCTTGTTCCTTCCTACTACTTTTTGCTTTCTTGACCTCCTCATTTGCCTCCACTCATTTGCTATCCTTCTTAATTCTATTGCTATCAAGCTGCTATGCGAATTTTCTTTAGCTGCCCCCTTTGTCCTTGAATTGTCCTCCGCTCAACAAGTCTCCCTCTCCATCCATCACCATCCTCTTTAAAATCAATCTCTTTGTTCAGGTCTTCTCATTGCAGTTTGGAAGAAGGAAGAGGAGGAGTTGATTTTAATATGCCGACTTTCTCTACCTTTTAAGGAGAATCAAATGGGCTTACAATCTCATTCCCTTCCTCTCCCCATAACGACACCTTGTGAGGTAGATGGGGCTGAGAGAGTTTGGAGAGCTGTGACTAGCCCAAGGTCACCCAGCAGGCTTCATGTGGAGGAGTGGGGAAACCAACCTGGTTCACCAGATTAGAATCTGCTGCTCATGTGAAGGAGTGCGGAATCAAACCCGTTTCTCCAGATTAGAGTCTACCGCTCCTAACCACCGCTCGTAACCGCTACGCCATGCTGGCTGTCCTCAGCTCCTTCTACCTCAGCGCCTTCTCTTACAGAACAACAAGTTATCAATTAGGACAGTAAGTCTTCAGGAAAGGCTTCCGCCATTTTCTTTCTGCAAAATGCCTAGTCTAAAGGCTAGGGCTAAATGCTCCGTCTGTACAGTTGTATAATTTCCGTCTTAATGCACCAGACCTGCCAGGTCAGAATTTCAGGCGGGATTTTAGGGCTTGCAGGTGGCCATGTAGACTATACAAGGAGTACTGAATGCCAATACCTCTCTAAGCAGCCACAAGATCAATTAAAACAGAGAGCCAGTTACATCTTTCAGCCCTGATAAGATCCATTCCTTGCAGGTAACAGCTATTCTGGTTCATTAACAGTATTCACGATGGCAGTCGCACTTGATACTATAAAGAAATTATTCTGAAGTGAAAATCATTATGAACTCCACATATGCCTCCAAGGGAGTTTAATACAAACGTCAGAAGGACAAAGCGTATGGAAAACAGAACGTCCTTTAAATTTTCTCCCCAACTGTCAGGACAGTGGCACGGTATCTTTGGGGAAGGAGAATAAAGACTAAGGCGAGCCATTCGACGAAGGCTTGATCCTCAAACAAAGTCCAAAGTAGCTAAGCGAGAGGCAAATATTTCAACGCCAACAGTGCCTTAGGGACCCAAGCTGTCAAGCGAATCAGCTAACGAACGGCTCTTGCAAACGCAGACATGACTTTCAAAATTAGTGGCTTTTGCTCAAGGCCTATTATTTAGAGACAGCATCACAAAAGTTAGGAAACTGGTGAAAGAAAGGAAAAAGGACAGCAAATCTCACTAAGCTACAAACATGTCCAGTGGAGCTCTCCCCCGCCCCCAGCACGTCTGCCCTTCCATGCTTCCCACCCTCTATATATTACACTAATGCAATAGATGTGGGGTGCTATGGGGTTAAAGTTGCTTCTATCGTTTAGGTGAGTTTTGAAAGTACCTTGTAATACAGTGAGTAAGGGTAAAGAAGGAACAGGTACAAAAAATGTGTTCTCCTACTGAGGCTCCAGCGTCTTGATTTGTGGGTTATTTCCTTCCATCATCGGGTAGGCAGGACCATTTCTTTTGACTTCCTGTCTCCCCCTGGTGGGAAATAGCCTGCAAAACCTCAGTTCCGTCCTGCCTCAGAAGGGTACGCAGGTCGTAAGCACAGCTCTGTGCTTGCTCAGCTTAAGTTAGCCTTTCAGGTTTTCTACCGTAGCTCCTTATCGATTTGTGTTTTTTGTCTGTTTGTTTGTAATATCCTACTGTTTGGGTGTTCCCTCCCTCCCTCCCTCATTGCCGTCCCTCGTTTCCCTTGTGAGATTGAGTGAATAGGAGCCCCGGTGTTAATCCCGGAGATTCCTATGGCAAACGCCTCAGAGGAGAGGGAGGATGGCCTCCTCTCAGTCTCGGACTACCAGCTGGTCCAGCTTACTCCGAAGAAGTCCGAGACGCCCACTCCCAATGCCCACAATGTTGGTGCCTTAGGGCTCAGCGCAGAATGCGGATGATGCGCCTAAAAAAAAAAAAAGGCACGAAAAGCCGCGGCGGCTCTTTGAAAAGTCGCAACGAGCTTACACGGCGTAAAAAGAAAGCGCTGTCACAAAGTGCGGGGGCATGTCGAGAGCCGGGAAAAAAGGATCCCGTCTACTCGCTGCATGCCGACGGCGAAGAAGGCACAACTCCCACAGTTTTCCTGACAGCGACTCCGGGCTTTCCATCCGGAATCGGTAATGTTCAGCCACTGGTCCCGGGGGCAGGTGGCCATTTTCCCTCCTCCTTCCCGACGACAGGAGTACAGGCTTCTACTGCCTTTCCAAAGGGGGGCGCCCATTTTCCCGCTTTTTATTTGCCAGTGCCAGCACAACCCCCGCCATTTCCTTCAATGATGGGGGGGGCAATTCTCTCCCTCTGCTCCTAGGGCAGCTGCCCCGGTGCTTATCAGGGAGGAGGCAGATGAGTGGATTAATATAGCCTTGCAAAGACAGTGGCAGGCTTTTCATGCATACTTAATGAGAATTCCCCCTCAGGGACCGGTTGAGTCAGCAACTTCCTCGTCTACCAGATCCCATTCCGTTGAGAGTGGGCAGATTACAGGCCCTGGGGGAGGTCCTTCTACCAGTTCACAATGGCCTACCAAGGCCGCACTAAAACAATCTACTGATCTTAATATTGCTGGCACTAGCTCCCGCACTTCCTCCCTCAATACTGATGTGTTTGACTCCGTGGACGAGTCAGCCCCTGTGGAGGAGTCACAGAGCCGCCTATTCAGTGGGGAGGATTATCAGGCCCTCCTGGCAAAGGCTATATTAGCTTTGGACCTGAATGAAGAGGCCTCCTCTACAGAGGACTCTAATTCTAAACTGAAACAGGAAGTGCCTGAATGCTTTCCTAGAAAGCAGCCATGTCATAATTCAGTATCATTCCCAGAGTTTTTTCTCAGAGCCATTCAAGAGGAGTGGACCAGTCCTGCGTCCAATAAGCAGACGCCTCAGTCCATCAAAACACTATACACCCTCGCTCCTTTTGAAAGTACCTCTTGTGGATGCACCAGTGGTGGATTTGCAGTCCCCTGGCCTTGCGCCTGAGGACGGCATGGGATCCCTGAGGGATCAATTGGATCGAAAGGCTGAGTCTTTAAGCAGAAGGGCCCACGAGAACGCAGTATTAGCTATACAGGCCAATGTTACTACATCAATATTTGCAAGAGCCTCCTTCCTTTGGATAAAGAAGCTCATCCAGTTGATTCCTTCAGAACATCATAGAATACTGGGAGGATTAGAAAGGGTCCAGGACGCCATCACCCTAATAGCTGATGCCTCTCTGGACTCCATGTCCTTTACAGCACGATCCATGGCATTGGTAACCTCCATAAGAAGGGCACTGTAGCTCAGAGCCTGGCCAGCGGAATTTAAGGCAAAAACAAACTTAATGGCCTACCCCATTCAGGAAGGGCGCCTGTTTAGAGAGAAATTAGATAAAATATTAGTGGAGACGAAGGATAAAAAGCAGGCCTTGCCTAAACAATTTAAAAAGGAACCACGAGTCCCTGGTTTCCAATCCTTTCGTGCCCCACGAGCAACAAACAGGTATCGTTCTGACTTCAGAAGGGGATTGTGGAACGCTTCACGACCCTTCCGTAGGGGGGGCAAGTTCACCAGACCTCAGAATCAACCACCCCGGTCGGACAGAGGTGACAAATTCCCAAAGAATAATCCCCAATGACTCCCATCTGTCTCCAGTGGGGGCAGATTTTCTTTTCTTCAGTGCCAGGTGGACCACCTCACAACCAGACCACTGGGTCTCTCAGATCATATCCAGGGGTTACCTCCTGGAATTCACATCTCTACCAAGGGATCACTTCTTAAGATCTCCCATGCCACACAGGGCAGAGAAACATTCCAGAACATTAAAGGCCATTCAACATCTATTGTCTATTAGGGCCATAGAACAGGTCCCTGCCCTCGAAAGGGGCCTCCATATTTTTTACAGTCCCCAAAAAGAACGGGAACTGGCGAGCCATCCTTAACTTACAATATCTAAACAGGCGGATGGCTCGAAGGCACTTTGTATGGAAACAGTGAAGTCAGTAGTGGATTCACTGCTCCCAGGCACCTTTATGATGGCAGTGGACCTGACAGAGGCGTACCTACACATACCTATACACCCTTCACACAGACGCTTCCTCAGGTTCATCTATGGACAAGACCATTTTCAATTTCGGGCCCTCCCCTTTGGGTTGACATCCAAGACCCTAGTGACAATCATTGCCACTCTCAGACAGGAGGGCGTCCAGGTACACCCGTACCTGGGCGATATCCTGATCTGTGTTCAATCAGAACACCAGTCCATACATCACAAGGGTGGTTCACGTTCTTCAGGAACATGGATTCTTATTCATTTTTCTAAAGAGCTCTCTCATACCCTCTCAGTCAATGTTACACCTGGGGGTCAGAATATATTCCTCTCTCAATGCCCTATCACTGCCCCAGGAACGCGTTCAGAAACTAATCAATGTCTTTGCATCCTTAGCCAGAACAAGGAAAGCCGGGGTCATGTCCCTAGCGAAGTTGCTGGGATTAATGATGGCCTGTATAGCGGTCGTTCCCTGGGCCAGATTCCACTCCAGGCCTCTGCAGTGGCTGATTTGACCGTACCAGAGGGACATCGCAAAGAAGAGGAACAGATCCATTTCCCTATCCTCAGAGACTCGGAGGAGTCTTTGATGATGGACTGATCGAAGGAACCTGGTCAGACACACCTTCTATATACACGGGGAGCCCACACAAGTGATCACAGACACCAGTCTGGAGGGTTGGGGAGCCACCTTTGGCTACCAACTCTACCCAGGGACGATGGTCCACAGAGAAGACATCGTTACATATCAATGTCCTGGAATTGAGGGCGGTATGGCTTGCCCTCCAAGCCTTCGCCCCACTCCTCAGGGGGTTGCATGTCCTGATAAGAACGGACAATATAGTAACCAAGGCTTACATAAAGGGGGGGGGGTCCCGATCCTCTGTTCTGCATCGGGAAGCGGTGCAGATTTTTACCTGGGCCCAGTCAAACCTTCAGTTGATTCAGCCAGAACATATCAAGGGAGCTCTGAATGTGCAGGCGGACCATCTAAGGCGCCAGTTGGCAGATGAAGGAGAATGGTACTTAGACCATGCGGCCTTCTCTCAGATTACAACCGTCTTCGGAGCTCCCTTAGTAGACTTGTTCGCCTCCGCAGAAAATTGCAGAGTAGAAAGGGTTTTCTCAAAGGGTTTTACCACCCGGCAGCAGAGGGCATAGACGCCCTTCTGAATCCTTGGCCCCGGGGACTTCTGTACGCTTTCCCCCCCGCTGTCCATTCTTCCCAAGGTTCTAAGGAAGAATGGGCCGAAGTCATCTTGGTGGCCCCCTGTTGGCCACACTGGCCTTGGTTCACGGCTCTTCGTCAGATGTCATGCCAGGAACCTTGGGCTATTCCAACCCATTGGGGAACATTGCGCCAGGGCCACTGGTGCATTCAGATCCTCACTGGTTCTCCTTGACCGCTTGGCGCTTGAACGGCAATCTCGCCTAGTTAGGGGCTACTCAAAGGAGGTAGTGATCACCATCTTAGTGGCTTGCAGACCCTCCACTTGACTCATATACAATGCGTCGTGGAAAGCATTTGTCCGATGGGCCAGATGGAAGAAGGTAGACCCACTCTGTCTGGGCATTCAGAGGGTACTGATTTTTTCTTTACAGGAAGGTCTACAGCTTAATCTCTTAGCCTCAACCTTAAGGAGACAGATAGCAGCGATGGCCACAGTTATTCCAGAACTGGATAGGGTACCTATTTCCAGGCACCAGCACGTCATCTCCTTTTTTAAAGGGTGTCTCTCAGACTCAACCACCGGTTATACACCGTTTTCCCTCATGGAACCTCAATTTGGTCCTTAGAGCCCTCACAAAGGCTTCCTTCGAGCCCATATGTACCATAGACATGAAGTTCCTTCAGATGACAGTCCTTTTCCAGATTGCAATCACGTCTGCGCGACGGGTTTCCGAAATCAGAGCTCTGTCCATTCGTGAAGGTTTATGTACCTTCTATAAGGACAAAGTGATTCTGATACCAGACCCTACCTTTACTCGAAAGATAAGTTCTCCCTTTCACAGGTCGCAGGAAATCAACCTACCTTCCTTTTGTCCTAAGCCATCAGGATCAAAGGAACAGGCCTGGCTTACCTTAGATTTACGTAGGGCTCTACATATATACATAGACAGAACCGCTGAAATCTGTCAGACTGATTATATGTTTATTGGTATCAGCAATCCCAGTAAGGGCAAACGGATGTCGGCAGCATCTATTAGTCATACCCTTAGACTCTGCATCATACAGGCATATAAGGCCTAGGGAGTTATAGCGCCACAGGGAATAACTGCTCACTCCCTGCGTAGCGCGGCCTCATCAGCGGCCTTCGATAGACAGGCCCCGGTTGAAGAAATTTGCAAAGCCGCTACCGGGGCATCTATTTCTACCTTCGTTAAACATTATAGGGTTAACACATGGGCATCGGCTCAAGCGGCCTTTGGCCGTAGAGTTCTTCAGCACGTGGTGGAATAGGGTGCTCTACCCACCCAGTTGGGAGCTCTTGGAGGTCCCACAAATCAAGACGCTGGAGCCTCAGTAGGAGAATGGAGCATTGTTTACTCACCATGAATGCTCCTTCTCTCCTGAGGCGAAGGCGTCTTGCCCACCCGGCACAGGTTAGAATTCTTAGTTAAGGCGGAAACGTTAAGGTCAAGGTTCTGGAAAAATTTTCGAGTTAGGTTCCTGAGATGACCGTTTTCAACCAGTTCAGTCCTCCTTGGTCTTATTACTGTGGTTGTTGTCGTCAATTATGTTTACATGTTTTTTATCAAGGAGCTTCATTCCTGTTGATAGCTAGGCAAGACTGTAACTGAGGTTTTGCAGGCTATTTCCCACCAGGGGGAGACAGGAAGTCAAAAGAATTGGTCCTGCCTACCCGATGATGGAAGGAAATAACCCACAAATCAAGACGCCTTCGCCTCAGGAGAGAAGGAGCATTCACGGTGAGTAAACAATGCTCCATTATGAAACCCTACGGAAACCCAAACACGCACAAAACAAAATTTGCAGAATATCGGTTTGGATGTATTTGTGAAATCCTGAAGCCCACTTTTTTGAGAGGAAGGACAGACAGATTTCTCTACCCTGGGAAGATCTTGTAGATCATCTTTGAACGCCGGGAAATAGTGAATGCTGATCTGGAGGCAGAGTCTTTTTCTGGGGCGGCACCTTGATTATAAAACACCTTCCCCATGCCTAAATTGTTGAGATGCCAACTGAGAAGCGCCAGGGCAAATAACCAAGCTGGCCGATTAGTTTTGAAATCGATTCTTTGTTTAATTTTTTAAAAATCTTAGATTGCTATTGCGGAGATGGGTTAGCGTAACTGGCTCATACAGCGGCATGACTGCATCTTATTCAGCTGGTTTATTTCCACTGCTTGTTAACTATTTTACCATCCTGTTTTGGCTGCTCTTCTATTTTATGCTGCTTTTTCTATTCCATTTTAACCCCTTGTTGCTGCAATGCCTTTTTTGTATGTTGCTTCTTTTTCTGGTTGTATTACTGATTTTAATGGCTTTACTGACCATAGAATCATAGAGTTGGAAGGGACCACCAGGATCATCTAGTCCAACCCCCTGCACAATGCAGGAAATTCACAACTACCTCTCCCCCCACACACCATGCCCAGAAGATGGCCAAGATGCCCTCCCTTTCATCATCTGCTTAAGGTCATAGAATCAGCATTGCTGACAGATGGCCATCTAACCTCTTCTTAAAAACCTCCAGGGAAGGAGAGCTCACCACCTCCCGAGGCAGCCTGTTCCACTGAGAAACCGCTCTAACTGTTAGAAAATTCTTCCTAATGTCTAGACGGAAACTCTTTTGATTTAATTTCAACGCATTGGTTCTGGTCCGACCTTCTGGGGCAACAGAAAACAACCACTCCTTTTACTTGTTTCATGAGTTGTGTGAGGTTCTGGGGTGTCTATGGCCCTGTTCCCAGGAGCTCCCTCGTCTGTCGTTCCCCTGTCCACCCCATCTGGGGTTTGCAGGGCCATCAGAACGGAAGAGGGGAGGAGGGGCCTTCCTCCTTCCCCTCCTCATCTCTGCTGGGTCTCTCCTGCACAGCCTGGGGAGAGACAGCCCAGCCACCTGGTTGGCCACCGTGTGAACAGACTGCTGGACTTGATGAGCCTTGGTCTGATCCAGCAGGGCCTTTCTTATGTTCTTCTGGATACTGGTCATGGTGCATACCTGTTCTCTCCAGGATCAGAGGAGCACGTCTATTATATTAGGTGGAAAACAGGCAGGACAATGCTGCTGCAGTCGTCTTGCTTGTGGGCTTCCTAGAGGCACCTGGTTGGCCACTGTGTGAACAGACTGCTGGACTTGATGGGCCTTGGTCTGATCCAGCATGGCCTTTCTTATGTTCTTATGTCTTGTTTGTGGGCTTCCTAGAGGCACCTGGTTGGCCCCTGTGTGAACAGACTGCTGGACTTGATGAGCCTTGGTCTGATCCAGCAGGGCCTTTCTTGTGTTCTTCTGGATACTGGTCATGGTGCATACCTGTTCTCTCCAGGATCAGAGGAGCACGTCTATTATATTAGGTGCCGTGGAACACAGGCAGGACAATGCTGCTGCAGTTGTCTTGCTTGTGGGCTTCCTAGAGGCACCTGGTTGGCCACTGTGTTAACTTGATGAGCCTTGGTCTGATCCAGCATGGCTTTTCTTATGTTTTTATGTTCTAATGAGGCTGTTGACATAGACTTCCAAGCCATCGCAAGAATACTTTTAGCAAGCAAACTTACCGTTATCTTACGAGGACAATCATTGGAACAGAGACCACTGAGAACTGTGGATAAAAGGGTGGGGAGAAAACACACAAAGCCACTGGTTATTTGTGCTGTCAAAAGTGTTCCGCTCAACACATCTTGTAACCTTGTAATAGTTGCTGCTGCGTGCTCATCTGTGGAGGCAATTCGAACTGCATTTCCTTTACAAAGATTCATAAAAAGTTTAAATTACTGTTGTCTGCCTCACATTGACATTTTAAAAGATGTTATTGATTTGTCCAAATTGTGTGGTTTTGCATAACGAAGACATTAAATTAAGTAATCACTGCTCTAGCACACCTATTACTTGATTGGTAGCGTGGCGCCAAAGACAGGCACAATAACTCATCTAAAACTGAACACAAATTAAAATTCATGCTAAAAATAAAACTTTGAACACTGCCCTAATTATGCTTATTTTCCAACTCTTGAATTAATACTCCATTTATTAGTATTCACTATTATTATGCATACCCTACCCTTCCTCCAAGAAGCTCAGGACAACAAACATGGGATCGTCCTGTTTCATCGTCACAAAAACCCTGTGATACACATTAGTCTGAAAGATGGGGACTGGCAGAAGTCCATACAATATGGCTTTGGTATCAGATGGAGATCTGAACCTGGGTTTTCTTGATTCAGTGCTTTATTACCTTCTTTTGTAAACTTTTTGCACTACAACTTTTGCTGTTGTTAAAACACTGGCTCAAGCCATTGTTTCTCATTACATTGGATCGTGAATGATGACTTTGTTCACTTCCCTCTAAACAAAGATTTTCATCGTCACAATTATCATCTGATGTTGACAGATTAATCTATTTGCTGTCAGATATGGACCTTATCTTTCCCGAAAAATGGCACTGTTTGGTCTGGCAGCCAAGAAAATCAGGGCGAAGCAAATCACGAAAGGTGGTAAATCTGGATAGAGCCAAGTGGGCGTATTTTAATTTCTTAATTTTTGTATTCTTTTAATGGTTCTGGTTTTGTATATTTTAACTCATTATTATATTGTTTTAGATTGTAACGGCCTATGGCCTTATACATTAAACTTGATCTGATCTCTAAACAAAGATTCCAAATTCTGCCTTCATCCCAGTTTGATGGAAAGACCCACCCAACCGATATCCAGACCCAGCCACTATTTGCCACAGAAGCAGAAGTGTTTATGTGGTCGTGTATGAAGGAAGGACGAAAAAGCCCCCAGTTTCATTCCTTTCTCAGCTTTGCCTGTATTTGCTTTGTCATTCTGTAAAAAACTCACAGCCACATCTACTATATAAAGAAGGAATGAATAGAACTGTATTCAAGTAACTATCTATGCATATAGGAAGCAAATCACAACAGGCCAAAGGGACAAATGCTTGGAAGGCCTGGGTTCAAATCTTAGGTCAACCACAGAGCGAGTGTGACACGGACTCCACTGTTATAAAGGGTTAGCTTTATAAAAATACGTTACTATCTCCCTCAGCTTGTAATATACCCAACCTTTACACTTCATTGGCAACAGGGAAGTATCATCTGATCAGTTCTAAACACAAACGTTAAAAAAAATCAGTAATAGTCTTTTGGGTGGGGAGTACTGAAGTGGTAATGAATGCCTGAGCAAACAGCACACTGGCTACGGAAAACAAAGAAAAGTCTCTTTGTCAGCAGGCTACAAATTAATGTCTCATTCCCTTCTTTTCCCCTTCCCTGCCCCTTAACACTGACAACATCTGCTCCTGAAAGAACTTAATCTTTGTGCCAAGACTTAAAACTGGTTCAACCATGTAATATGCTGTGATTAAGCAGCCGATTCCTTAAAAACGTCGTGCCAAAGCTGGGCATCTTTGGAAGAAGTTTGCCCTCTTGCAGGGCTGCTCTTTCTAAAGTAATTGGTAGGTTTACATTTTTAGATGCAAGAAACATGAGTGCCGCTTTCAAGGGAGAGAATGAAAAGTAAAAAAGAAAAGGATTTCCGTGAATACACATGCCATTGTGCTGGACTTCTTATACTTTAACACTGTACAGCCTCTTAAATGTAATATTTAGGTCATGGCCATTGTCTAGCAGGTATGTAGAAGAAAAGAATGCTGTATTTAAATTAACCATTTTATTGCATTCTCTGCTGAATTAAACCATTTCCCACACATCAGGCTATGCGCATTCCTACAGTGAACTTATTTGCTCCAGTCAAATGACGCAAACTAATGTGTGTGTGTGTGTGTGTGTGTAAAGTACCGTTAAGTTGCAGCCAACTTATGGCAACCCCGTAGGATTTTCAAGGCAAGTGATGTTCAGAAATTGCCACTGCCTGCCTCTTTGTAGCAATCTAGGACTTTCTTGGTGGTCTCCCATCTGAGCACTAACCAGGGCTGACCCTGCCAGCTTCTGAGAACTAAGGAGATCAGGCTAGCCTGGGCTATCCAGGCCACAGCACAAATGTGGTTACCCTTCTGGAATCACTGTGTACATGCTCATGGAGAGCATTCAGGTCATGATATGAGAGCCTGCGGTGGTTTGGAGTGGTGGGCTCTGATCTGGAGAACCAGGTTTGATTCCCCACTCCTCCACATGAGCGGTGGAGGCTAATCTGGTGAACTGGGTTGGTTTCCCCACTCCTACACAGGAAGCCAGCTGGGTGACCTTGGGCTAGTCACACTCTCTCAGCCTCACCTACTTCACAGGGTGTCTGTTGTGGGGAGGGGAAGGGAAAGTGATTGTAAGCTGGTTTGATTCTTCCTTAAGTGGTATAGAAAGCCGGCATATAAAAACCAACTCTTCTTCTTCTTTTGCAACAAAGAAGAGTGTGTAATTTTGTCGGAACCACAAACTGGTTTCTCTCTTCCCTCCCAATTAAAATTTCAAGACACAGTTTAATCCTGGTTTGGAGTGGGGGAGAAATCAACTCTCTACAGGTCGTATGATTCAGAAAACACAATACGGTAAATGATGGCACGCTGCAGAAGCATTACAGCTAATCTTGTCTGAGCTTAAACTTTTGTTTTCTGATTTTCTTTGTGTGTGCTTATTTTCTTGTTTTTGTTGAGAAGCATGTAACCATTTGCAGGAAGAAATGTATTCCCATGTATAAAATATTTAGCCGTATATTCAAATATGTAGAGGGCTGCAACGATAAGGGGTTTTGGGGGGGATATAATTAAACTTTTTACTTGTAGAAGAAAATATGCAAGGTAACCAAAAGTGAAACACTATTTTCAGCAGCTTTTATCCAAAGCCCAGGAGGAGGGCTGCTTTTAATCAGGGCTATGGAGAATTAACTTCAATACGATCTACCTCTTGCTGCTTCTGAGTATACAGACTCTGGCGTTGCCAGCGCACAGTTGATTCAATAAAAGAAGCAGCATACTCTGGATCACCAGGCACTCCGATGAGGACTATTGATCCTCAGCCTCTGATGACAGGATTCATAGTGCATGAAGACTACCGAAAGGTTAAACTGAAATAAAGTCTTTTAAGCAACTAAGCAAATTGTGCATTTAACGAACAGAGCATTTCAGAAGCACGGCTTCCAACATTTCGTGTGTAGAGACGTGGGATGTTTCTTAGTGCTTGAACTATCGTACTTCTCACATCAGTAGAAGAAGAAGAGTTGGTTTTTATATGCCGACTTTCTATACCACTTAAGGAAGAATCAAACCGGCTTACAATCGCCTTCCCTTCCCCTACCCAACAAGACATCCTGTGAGGTAGGTGGGGCTGAGAGAGTGTGACTAGACCAAGGTCACCCAGCTGGCTTCATGTGTAGGAGTGGGGGGGGGGAATCCAGTTCACCAGATTAGCCTCTGCCGCTCGGAGGAGTGGGGAATCAAGCCCGGTTCTCCAGATCAGACTCCACCGCTTCAAACCAAAGCTCTTAACCACTACACCACGATGGCTCTCCAAAAGTGTTTAATTTCTGAGCCATACATGACAGGAGGAAGGGCAAGGAAGGAGAAGATTGCTCAGCTTCATTCTCAATCCACATCTTGTCTTTGGAATTAAAGCCAATGAGATTAAGCCAAAGGTTTAATGGAACAGATAGGCCTGAGCTGGGATTTGAAGAAAGAAACAGATAGCACAACGTAGCTGTTGCACCGAGAGGAGGTCCAAGTTAGATTTCCACAAAGATAGTAACAACATAAATAGATAAATTGACACGGATAAGGAGGAGAATAAAGGCATACCCGAGATTATGTAATTGAACATGTGGGGTTGGATTCAGCCAGCCTTTTCAATCAAACTCACTCAACCCCGCTCCAGCCCCCTCCTACACAGCTATTGTACATGCATGTCCCATGATTCTCAACGCAGCCTTTTTGAGTGGTCAAAGAGGATGCCTCCTCCCTTTTATACCAGCAAAAAAACTGGGCCCGTGGCTCAGTAGTAGCCTGCTTGGCATGCGGAACATCCCAGGTTCAATCCCTGGTGTCTCCAGTTAATAAGATCAGGGAGCGAGTGATGTGAAAGACCTCTTCTGGAGCCTCAAAAGCTGCTGCCAGTCTGAGTAGACAATACTGACCTTGATAGAGCAATGGTCTGATTCAGTATAAGGCAGCTTTGTGTGTTCATTTGGTTGGATCCAACCTGTTCTCCTTAAAGTCCTCACAAATTTGTCTCCAGTGACTTCTCCTTTTTTTCTACAGTACTTTCTGTTGCTCTAGACATGCAAGTAGAAGCAATAGCACTTCCACCCCAAGCAAACATTGAAAATATCTTCAAAGTGATCCACTTACCAATGACTTTAACAAAATAGGCATCCGCTTCAAAGTTATTTTTTAATGCGTGGATGGCAAGGTCTGTCTTAGAGGTCTTGTTGAGAACAATTATATCCAAGATGCCCTGAAGAAAGAGGGTAAAAAGGGATAAATGGCTAACCAGAGCAGCATTTAAATACAGTCAACTAAAAAAAAAAAATGACAAAAACATTTAAAGAAGCAAAATACCTAAGCAAAAGTCATGAGATAGCAGATATGCTTTAGCTCAAATTAGAATTTAAATCATAAAAACAGAGATGTCTGTCTGAAGACGCATGGATACGATTTGGCTCTGAATGGTTTTACCTACCATTTCTCCCTACCCCTACCTATTTCTATTAGGGCTGTAATGAAAATTTAGCCGTCATTTTATTCGCAAATAAAATAAAATAGTTTTAAGAAGTTGTAAGAAAGAGAAATCCTGACCTGGATGGGCCAGGTTAGCCCGATCTTGTCAGATTTCGGAATCTAAGCAGGGTCAGCTCTGGTTAGTACTTGGATGGAAGACCACCAAGGAAGTCCAGGGTTGCTACGCAGAGGCAGGCAATGGCAAGCCACTTCTGAATGTCTCTTGGCTTGAAAACCCTAAGGGGTTGCCATAAGTCTGGTGTGACTTGACAGCCCTTTCCGTCACCAAGAGCGAAAAATTTTTCGTTTTAATATTTCTTTCTCTTTTCTATGTTATTCTCTGGCTCTGCACTGGCGCTCCATAGTTGTAACGCTCTTGATGCCAGGTGGCATCAGATTTATTATAGAGGGGGTTGTGTTCTGCTGCAGAACACATTTTTAGTCACCAAATCATGTTTTGAAAATACACCGGCAGTCAGGAATACACAAGCCAGTTACCCTTGTTTGAATAATTTAGTTAAATTACATGCACCGAGGGGGAAAACTGTTCACATGCGGCCAGAATGCTTTCATTCTGTGAAAAAAAGAAGGGAAACCATCCTTATGGAGATTTTGAAATTTCAATTTTGATTTCTGCAAATTCAGTTAGATTTTGAAAGCTGGTTAGGGAAGCTAAATGGTCCTGGGAAGAAGGGGGAGAATTAATTAAGATCTGGTCTATTTCTCTTTCAATTTAATTCAATTCAATTCAATAACCTTTAATAGGCATGGTACAAAAGTCAGCTCATACAGATTCTCACGATCGAAAACAGATCACACAAATCCCTGACGAACAAACCAGGGCCCCTACAGAGTATACAATACAATTAAATTTATCTTCTTAACTATATGATTGTGGCACATACATAACGATCAGGCAGGAAGCTGGGGGAAGGAGCGCCTGGGGCGGGGGGAGGGAGGGGGTATGCCATGTGTTCATGTGCTAGAGCCAAGCTCTGGTGGCCTCAGGGGCAGTTGCCATGATGCCACCACATGCTTGCCCGTCCCCTGGCCTCGCACACAGCTGATGTAGGTGCAGTGCAGGCGATGAGGAAGGGCGGATGGCTACATGCTGGGCGGCTGCGCGCACATCAGCTGGGCCACCGGCAGGCAGCTGTGCCCATGCCGCAGTGGCACTCCTCTTCTCCATGCCCGCGCTGGCACCCCCTTCCTTACACCCGGGGCGCTTGCCCCCCCCCCCGATTTCCCCACGATCCGGCCCTGATAACAATGACCCGTAACAACCCAAATAAAGTTTTACCAGTTATTTCAAACCAGTACTAATATAAGTGGTGGATTTTTGGACCTCCAGAGATCTCCAGAGGTCCACTACTTATATTAGTTTTATAGCTATGACTCCCTCCAAAAAATCCGGGGTATTGCAGTTTGATGAGGATACTGAGAATTCTATCAGAGCAACCACTGCCCATCCCCCTTCTCGCGACTTCAAAAAACAATTCTTAGATATCCTTAGATGACACAGGTCAGTTTACACCTGCCACACACATATGCTCCGTGAGTAACATTCTTAAGACGTCATACTAGTTCTAAAGGCACTACATGGTCCAGATCTGAACATCCCCCGTCATAAATTAAATGGTGTCGAAAAGGACCCGTAACCACATGATAGCTTTTCAAGTGTGTTCCTTTCCAACTCAGCTTTGCTTGGATGGAGGCTGTAGGCACCTGTTTAAGTACAAAGTAATGTATTCTGGGGCAATGCCATTCCATCCATCACTACATTTAACAGGAAACGTGTCAGTTTTATGACTTCTCCACAACAGGAAACACTGCTGTGCTAAGCAGATATCAAGCTTGCATTTAACAATCCTTCAAAAGTGTCAGACTTCACCTCCAGATATCAGGGAACATGAAAAACATTTTGAATGACTTATCTGCCAAGAACACACAGCAAAAAAAAGTAAAAAAGTAAAAAAGTGGAGATGTACTTTTCCACCCTTCGAACTTCCAACTAAACCTGCTGCCACAGGGGGTGGGTGGGGGGAACCAGAAGTTAAATCTGATGAAGAGGTTCAGAGTGGCTTCGTGATTTGGAGTGAACAAACGGTTAGGGACGGTTAAAGGTTCAAATAGCTGGAAGTGAACTTGAGGCCAAGGGAAGTTTGGCACTGAAAGTCGAGAGACAGATGTGTTGTATGCTCATGCACTGCGCGGAAATGAATTTGTGCAAACACCTGGCAGTCAGCAGGCGCTGGAGAAGCCTGGAATCTTACAATTTACATTAGCTTTGGTCAGTACAGATTTTCCAAAACTGCACGGCAGGACTGAAGCTTCAAGTCCCTCTGCCTTAGCAACTCAGTTGTGATGTTTCTTGGATCATAATAACACAGCAGTGCTCCAGTTTTCCTAATGTTTTTTCTTAACGATTTGCCTCCAGCATGCACAGTTCTGGGGCTAGGGAGATGGAGCTGGACCCAGGAGATGAGATGAATCCTGCTGGATCGGACAAGGGCCCACAAGGGCTCGCTAAATACTGCCAGGAACTCCATAAGCAGAGCGTGAGGGCAGCAGTCCTTCTCTGTTCTGCCCCAGCACGTACAATTCAGCGAGAGACTTCCTGTGAACATGGAAGCTCCATTTAGGGAGCCTAGTAGCTTTTCACAGACCAATCCAACAAGGTTTTGCTCTTTAAAGCCCTTCAGGACCTGAAGACTAATGTCTCTCTCAAAGTGTCTCTCCCCGTGTGTGCCCTCTTATCAACTAAGATCCACTGTCCTGCTTTCGGGGAGATCAAGTCACCATCTTTCGGGGAGATCAAGTCTACCAAAGCAAGAATCAGAGCTTACTCGGAGGAGGAGAAGGAAGAGGAAGAAGAAGAGGAAAATGAAGAAGAGGAGGAGGAGGAAGAACAGTTGGTTTTTATATGCCGACTTTCTCTACCACTGAAGGGAGAATCAATCCGGTTTATGATCACCTTCCCTTCCCCTCCCCACAACAGACACCCTGTAAGGTAGGTGGAGCTGAGAGAGCTCTGAGAGAGCTGTGCCTAGCCCAAGGTCACCCAGCAGGCTTCATGTGTAGGAGTGGGGAAACCAACCCGGTTCACCAGATTAGTCTGCCGCTGATGTGGAGGAGTGAGGAATCAAATCTGGTTATCCAGATTGAAGTCTACCGCTCCAAACCACAGCTCTTAACCACTACACCACGCTGGCTCCAAGGATCACCCATTGTAGTGCCCCAGAGCTGTAATGAAACAGCAGGGTAGTTAAGACTGGGTAGTTAAGGATCATTTCACGCACTGTGAAGGGCAAATCTGGGCTTACCACAAGTGTACTCTGAACAAGAAAAAAGAAAAGGCAAGGAAATGGGGGGGGGGAGAAAATGGGCCCGGTTGTGTCTCTCATTTAATAATAAGAATTCCAGCAGGCTTGTTGAATTTAATTTTTAGGGTTGACACTATATACCTACCCCTTAGGGCAGTTCTACTCACTGGGGTTACATCCCCTCCTTTATCAGCAAAGAATTATATGATTAGTCTTTATTGCAAATGAAGCATGGCTACTCACTGGGGAAGAGGCCTTGGATCACATTGAACACATTAAGTTGCCTGATATTGAATCAGACCCTTGGTCCATCAAAGTCAGTATTGTGTACTCAGACTGGCAGGGGCTCTCCAGGGTCTCAGGCCCGGGTCTTTCACATCACCTACTTGCCTGGTTCCTTTAACTGGAGAGGCAGGGGATTGAACCTGGGACCTTCTGCATGCCAAGCAGATGCTCTACCGCTGAGCCACAGCCCCTCCCCTAAAGCACATACTTTGCACAGAGAAACTTCAGTCCCTAGCATGCCCAGCGAAAGGGTCTCGGGTAGAAAGTATGGGGGGAAGACCTTTCTCTTTGTAAGACGCTGGAGAGGCACAGCTACTCAGAGTGGACAGTGCCGAGCTACGGGTCTCGCTTGATATAAGGCAGCTTCATCCATCAACAGGTTTCCCTCTAGCTTGAAAATGACTCGTTCCCCCCCTGCCCCATCAAATGGTTTGTTTTGGTTATGTGCTGTGGATCATCCTGTCAAAATACTATGAAGTGCTAGTTTGGAATGAAATCTCAAACAAGAACGGGCAGATGGCAATTAAAGCAGCAGGAAAACACTGAAGAGAGCTGAACTCACGTCTTCATAAATGTCAAAGAAGGTTGCCACCACCGCGCCTTCGATTTGATTTAGATCCGAGAGATCCCAGTGGACCTTAAACATGCGGCCGACGCTCTTGCAGCTCGCGTTATTGCATGGGACGTTCTCTAATAAGAAAGCTTGCTGGTTGCTGCAAAAGAGTAGAGAGGAAAAAACATGTAATAGATTTGGGATTTCATTTCCATCCTTTCTTCTCTGCTGTGAGTATGGTTGACTATGAATGGAAAACTAAGAGGTTCTAAACAAACTCCATTAGTGGGATGCTTATATACTGTCTCTCTATGAGTCTGGGATACAGAAACACTCACTGCTGGGTTGCGGAAAGTGGGGAGGGACAAGGTCCCTTTGTTTTAAATTTAGTAAGGAATCAAATAAATAAATAAATCCCATAACTGTTCTCTGATGGAACAGTTATGAGGTTTATTTATTTATTTGAGGACAGGTCTTCTAACACTTATTTAACAAACAATGTTGGTCCAGGGCTTGTAACCTCCGAAACATTTCTCATCTTTTGTTGTCGTTACTCTGTAAAACTCAAAGGATAGTGATGGCTGTATGGCCAGAACTACATGTGCTCTCATGTGCCCAAGGGGGCATTTTCACTTCTGGTTGTCGTGAGCAGCAGGGATCTAGATACTGAACAGACACAGATCCCGGCTGAGTTGGTAACAGAGGCAGAGGCCGGGCCCTCTGTTTCCTCTGAAGTTGGCAGTTTGCCTCCGTCGAAGTCAGAAGTTCCCACTCCTCTCATGATTAACGATGAGGAGAGTCAGCCGGCAAGGATAGAAGATTCACCCCCACGGATAGATAGGCTTCGGGAAAGATTACGCAAAGACTTAGCTACCCGTCGCAAGCAGGCGTGGGAGTATAGACGGACACAAAGCCCTGAATACTGAGAGGAGCCAGGCTAGATAATTGATGGGGTGAATGAGCACACTACCGGAGGGTCATATAATCCCAGGCTGTTGGAAGGTTTCTCCGTGGAAGCAACGATTCAGTTTCCGGACTGCTTCGCATCCACTTCGGCTCCTGACTCTCTCTCTGACCGGCTTGAATTCCTGGCACTCTGACCCTCGGCTTGATTAACGACTCTTCTTCTGGACACCTTTGGACTCCTGTTTTGATTTCCACTAACTCGACCTTGGACCGCCCGACTACCCAGCCTCCTAGACCAGCCCGGGACCTGACACTGGTTCATCAACACGCCCCACCTCATGCATAGCAAGCAGACTGTCAAAAATAGTTTGATATGGGGGGGGGGGGGGCTCTGTTATTAGGGGAAAAAATCCCACTGGATTTTTTAAGGTTGTCTAAAAGTCCTTGAGCCCCGTGGCGCAGAGTGGTAACCTGCAATACTGCAGTCAAAAGCTCTGCTCACGACCTGAGTTCGATCCCGGCGGAAGATGGTTTCAGGTAGCCGGCTCAAGGTTGACTCAGCCTGCCATCCTTCCCAGGTCGGTAAAATAAGTACCCGGCTTGCTGGGGGTAAAATGAAGACGACTGGGGAAGGCAATGGCAAATCACACCATAAACATAGTCTGCCTAGTAAACGTCGGGATGTGACGCTACCCCATGAGTCAGTAGTGACCCAGTGCTTGTACCTTTACCTTTTTTTTAAGTCCATGGGTATGCCAAATGTAGCTCTTTGGGTCCCAGACTACAGCACAATACTTGTATTTAGTATTTTTCATGACTTAACTTCCCACCAAACTATATTTCTTGATTTGAGCCAGATATATGATAATCACAAGTGACAGCTCACACAAGCCATACTATTTCCTATATGGAAGAAAGAGGAGTTGGTGTGTGGAAAGCCTCTAAACTGAGGACAAGAAATTATCAGATCAAAAGAAAGAAGCAGAATCACACAGACTCTCAGGATATTTTGAGGTGCCGGAGCAAAAGGCACTGGCAGAAGGAAATATTTTCTGGGTGGAACTTTAGGTTAAAAGATGACACAGAGCTGTTGCCAAAAATGGCACCCCCTGTGTCTTTATACATACTGTGTAACATGTCGCGGCACTCACTTTATGATGTGTCACATCGCCTGGCAAATTGCCCCATTTTTTCCCACATCACTGCCAGCTTTATGTTTAAAGGTGACATGGAGCTGCTGTTAAAAATGACATCCCTGTGTCTGGTTGTTCCTCTATGCTGTGTAGTATGTCGTGGCACTGACCTTATAATGCATCACATCACTTGGCAAATTATCCCAATCTTTTCTGTATTGCTGCTAGGGGATGGACAAATTCATGGAGTGATGATGTCTCATCATACAGTGACTTCCAGTAGATGTTATAGAAGGCAGGGAGGGGGATGAAGGGGGAACTAGACACAGGGGTGCCATTTTTGGCAGCAGGACAGCGGTGTCTAATGTCTAGTTTCTATCCATCACTGCAGGCTATTCAGTTGAGGTTTTGGGGAAAGAATATACACACACCCCTCTTCCATCTGTCAAGTCAAGTAATTTAAATGGCACTGTACATTGCTTCTTCCCTGCTGTGCAAAATCTACAATGTACGATTCAGACTTTCCCCTTCAACTCCACATTTTAATGAAGCTTTTCATTACCAACATGATAACAAGCTTCTTCTTTAACACATTTCATGAATATTTACATATTTACATGCAGCATGAGTCACGGCTATCATTATGTTGCATTGCCATTATTTCCCATTCTGCCTCAGCCAAATATCAAAACATACCATTATATAATTTACTAGCTTATTCCAATTTCTTCTTTTTGTACACTATTAATGTCCTGTCATTCAGATGTGAGAAAAGGTGACATGGTGTAGCTCACAGATTGTCTAGAATTTCTCTCATCCTCTTGTTAAACTTTTCTTTATAAATGCTGCTTACTATTTTCCAGATAAAATTACAAAAAACCTTTTCATTTGGTATGTGCCTACGTGCCATTTTAGCACTGGGATGCAAATTACTATTTTTTCAGAAGTAATGTGTGAAATGCTCCATTGGCAATGGCACACATTGGTTTTTATATGCCGACTTTCTCTACCACTTAAGGAAGAATCAAACGGGCTTACAATCACCTTCCCCTCCCCTCCCCACAACAGACACCCTGTGAGGTGAGGCTGAGGGTGACTAGCTCAAGGTCACCCAGCTGGCTTCATGTGTAAGAGTAGGGAAACAAATCCAGTTCACCAGATTAGCATCTGCCGCTCATGAGGAGTGGGGAATCAAACCCGGTTCTCCAAATCAGGCTCCACTGCTCCAAACCACCGCTCTTAACCACTACAACCTGCTGGCTCTCATTAACATTCTGCCAAGGAGCTCAGGTTAGCATGTATCATGTTCTACAACCACGATGGACTATTGGAAAGGTTACAGGTGCATCTTCAGGGCATACTGGAGCCAGAGTAGGGCAAGCAGATGGTTAAAAGGGGGAAGAGGGTCAGACAAGCAGGTGGGTCCTGAAGACAGACAAAATTCTAGCTGTTAATTTATTTAGGGGACAGCTAAGGAACTACAGTTCTGTACAGCGGAACTCATCTTCACAAACAATGGAAAAATGCAGAAATAAATCTAAGACCAATGTCAAGCCTATGTGCGATATTAAAATGATAAAATGCTGAGCTATGCTAATATTTACAGTCAATTTTAAAACTGTTGCCATGAAATACTGCTATATAGTTGAGCAATATATAAAACAAGAGCAATGGCATTCTGGCTGGCCCTTTCGGCTACTGGCCGCCTTTTTTACCGTGTGGTAAATTCCTGCATTTTGCCTGGGAAATAATTCACGCAATCGGACAACTATTCCCATAGGATTTGGCCATTTGGATGTTAAACCACCATATGAACAGCCATGGTGTGTAAGATGGAGATGTTCCCCCAGAGGTAAGAAGGAGAAGGTTTTTATATGCCGACTTTCTCTACCATTTAATGAAGAATCCAACCAGCTTACCTCCCCTTCCCTTTCCCTCCCCACGATTGACACCCTGTGAGGTAGGTGGGGCTGACAAAGCTCTAAGAGCCGTGACTAGCCAACGTCATCCAGCTGGCTTCATGTGTAGGAGTGGGGAAACCAACCCGGTTCACCAGATTAGAGTCTGACGCTCACATGGAGGAGTGGGGAATCAAACCCGGTTCTCCAGATCAGAGTCCACTGCTTCCAACCACCTCTCTTAAACACTACACCACGCTGGACAGTGATAGTTATGCTGATCAGCAGGCCTCCCTTCCCTCTCCTGTACCCTTCCCTTCCTTTCTCCCCTCCCTTTCCTTTCTGTTCCTTCCCCAGTCCCCTGCTGTTCCTTTATTTCTTTGGACCTGTGGGCTTCTCGGTGGCTGCCATCTCCCTATTGTCATCCTTGCACCAACCTCCTCTATCAAAGATGGCTTATCTGTATGAGCCGGTTACGTAGCCTACGGTGCCTTCTTATAATTTTAGAACAGGATTCACGGTTTTGGAGTTATAAAGTTATATGTTTTAATGTTAATATTATATTGTATTTACTGTTGTTGGAAGCCGCCCTGAGCCCAGCTGTGCCAGGGGAGAGCGGGGTACAAATCAAACAAATAAGCAAAGAGCGCCAGAGCTGGGAAACCGTAGTGAGCCCCCTGCTCCATACAAACCTAAGTGATCGTCCTAACCAGCCTCAGCTATGTAAAAGACTTAAGTCTCAATAATTAGTTTTAGGAAGGAATTACAGAAAGAATACAGGTTATTTTCAATTTTTCAGTAGGATGAAGTCGACGCAGTTTCAAAGATGCTGTCTGAAGGTACACGAGGATATAGCAGCTGTCGGGAAGCACGTCCAATGCTCATCAGTGCCTGGATGAGAAACCATCTGGGAACCCTACAGATGCCATTCAGAGTTCCAAGGAACAAAACCAGACCGTAAACGAAACAAAAACAACCTAAAAGATACTTCTAAAAAACACTCCTCAATTTAAAACTCTAAATATAAAGACACGCGTTCAAAGACCAGCAGTAGCTGCAGCTATAAAGCAGAGTGAAACAACAAATTAAGTCATCTTTGACAGGTGACTGAATGGTTTTAACGCATTCATGCTGTCAACATGTTATCTGAAGCTCCCCCAACCCACCCAGTATTAGGTGCAGATGTAGGGTTGCCAACCACCAGGTACTAACTGGAGATCTCCTGCTATTACAACTGATATCCAGCCGATAGAGATCAGTCCACCTGGAGAAAATGGCCACTTTGGCCATTGGACTCTGTGGCCTTGAAGTCCCTCCCCTCCCCAAACCCCGCCCTCCTCAGGCTCCACCCAAAAATTTCCAGGTATTCTCCACTCCGGAGTTGGCAACCCTAACACACACGGGCGCGCACACACACACACAACCTTCTTCTGGCAGCTCACCTAGGAAATGCATCAAAATAACCCCAACAACCTCAAACCCTATTATATGCATCCCTTTCCTACACAGTTTGAGAACTAAAAACACACCCTGTTTCGAACGAATTTTTGAGAACGATGATAAAAGCATATAATTAAGTCTCTCCTGTGTCACAAGGCTGCTGCATACACCAGCATGGCCTCGGACTAACAGAAAGCTATGTTGCCCCCCTTTTAATTCTACTCTGCTACGGATCCTAGCAATTAAGAACCAGGCCCCCTGGACTAATGGTGCCGTCTCAAGGCAAAGGGTCGCAAAAAAGCTCTTATCACTTAATCATAGTAATCAATCACCAAAATTAGATCTGTGGTACCAGTATTAAAAGCGGGAAGGGAAAAATAATTAAATGGTTTGCTTCGACTCATGACGTATCCTTAGCAACTAGCTTGCGGCGGCTTTCTTCTTCCTCCCTGCTCTTCTTCTCTTAACTTAATTGTTATGATTTCTTGGTGAGTCACCTAATGTGGTTCATATAAAGTAATTGAATGAATAATGTGAAGTGAAGGGCATATTTGTTTCCGTACAGTGAACATTCCTGGTTGTGTTAAAGAAATACAAAAGGGTACCAGTTATTTCTTTTTTTTTTAAAAAAAGCACACACTTCTGTAAATTCCGCACAGTTCGTTGAGCTTGGCTAGAGATGCCCTGTTCTGCATTCCTTTATTTGAGCACGGCTGTGAAAATATAGGGCAGGGCTCTTTCATGGATGGCACTGTTTTTAAGGACTGGGCTTCCCCAAGAGACCCACCGAGTGTCCTCCCTGCTGCCTTCCTATCGGCAGGTGAAAACTCCTAAGTTTTGAAGGCCATCTTCCTCTGGCTGCTGAATGTGACGTGGAACATTAAAAAAAATACAGTTGCCGTTTTAAGGTATCTGGCTTTTGTGGGTTTTTTTAGCATTGTTTGGAGGCTTTGCTGTTTTATTTGTTTTGTATTGTTTTAACACACCACTGTGAGTGGTTAAAAGCAGAATCTGAATACTAGAAATTAAATAATGAACACATTAAATGTCAATGGGGAGAAGGCAAACTTTAGAAGGAACTGGCAAAATAAATAGTTGCAGTTCTCTCACATGGACTATCTTTTCATTGCTTTTCTTCCTTTGATTACTTAACCCAATAGGTTTCAGAAACACTGTATTTGCTCCTAAACTCTGGCTCACAAAGCCACAAGGTGCTTCCCATTTTCTAACAAGAAAGGGGATATATCTTTGCTGAGCTTTCGTTTTTCCATCCTGTTCCAGCTTGGTTGCGGCCAAAGACTCGAGCCTTTGGCAAGAGCTAATGGACCCTTGGCCCTTTTGGCTCTTAGCCTGAGCCTTTGGATGGGAAGGCCACTGAATCCAGGATGGGCCGAAGATGCGGCTTGTTCTTATGTTTGGTTTATCAGTGCTGTATGCTTGTCCGCTGTAAGCCACTATGGATCCCTTCAGGGAGAAACAGCAGGACATAATAGCTAACCAGGTAATGGATACTGTGGACTGACAAAAAAACAAATCAGTGGGTTATAGATCAAATCAAGCCTGAACTGACCCTAGAAGCTAAAATGACTAAACTGAGGCTATCGTATTTTGGTCACATTATGAGAAGTCACCGGAAAAGACAGTAATGCTAGGAAAAGTTGAGGGCAGCAGGAAAAGAGGAAGACCCAGCAAGAGATGGATCGACTCCATAAAGGAAGCCACAGCCCTCAATTTGAAAGATCTGAGTAAGGCTGTTAAAGATAGGACATTTTGGAGGACATTGATTCATAGGGTCACCATGAGTTGGAAGCGACTTGACAGCACTTAACACACACACACACACACACACACACACAATGGGGCCTTTGAAGATTCAGCAGCACAACACCCAAGCCCTGCGCTACCTCTAAGGCTGGAGGCTGGAAATGGCTGTACAGAAAAGCACCTTCTGCGGATAGAGCAAGCAGATACTTAAACGAGTGTTTTGCTGCCAACATCAGAATTGCTCATGCGGGGATTATCTACTTTGAAGCAACAAATAAGCCAGCTGGCTGCTGCTGCTGAAAATTTAAGACCAGAATACAGGTCAGGCTGCTGTGAAACAAGGAAGACGAGGCTTGGCTGAGCAGAATAGCAATGCCTACCCTCACAAGGCCATCTGCTTGACCCCAAGACCGGATGCCCTGTCACGTGATGCGGAGACAACCCTGGCTAATTGTATTGCTTGCGTTATTTTATACACCCACGTCTTCTACTAAATAACTTGTTTCTTAAACCCACTGTGCAATGCATCTGCTGGATTTCAGCTCGCCGTCTGTCTGATCGCCAGATGTTTTCCTCCATCCCCATACATTCCAGTTATAAAGTGAGAAAAAAACTGTACACAAATGGTATCTTTTGTACCAGTCTTGGCAATCTCAAAACATTTTTTCCCCTGAAGCACGAATGAGGAGTTCTACATTATTCCCTAGGTGGTACTGTACCCATCAAAATTAAAGTGAATCTTTATGAGAGATCAAAATAATGTCTGAAATGTGCAGCCAAGGGTTCATACATATATTAAAATGGGTACTTGGCAGTGAAGACATTAAACGCTTAGAGAAGCTACAGAACAATTCCTCCACCCATCTCTGTGCAGAAGCAGTTGAGTTCTAGAGTGCATGACAAATATCTAATCAGCTGTTCATCTGATTTAGGCTACCTAAGCATGGCCAATTTCACGACAGTCATGGAAACTTTCAGTATTTTATTGCCGCAGTTAACTACTGTCAAGATATTTCCGCTTTAAAATGGCATGCTAAGTGTTTCGTGTTAAGAGTCTTCCCTGCCAATTATCAGCTCAGATTTTACAAGGATTTATAAATATTTATAACCACCTTTGGCAGCTCATTTGCCGTTTGGAAAAATCTGATTTTTTTACAAAATCCCCCAACCCCCCTTAAGAGAATACATCTTTATGTACCTCTTTCTCTAGCAGAAAAAAAATTGACGCTAAAGGTTTAAAACACAAATTCTAACCAAGTTACAGATTGTAAGGGGGGGGAAAGATTCTAAGTATAAAGGAGAAATATCACAGCAAAGGGCTGAAATGGAGGTTGCATCTTTGAAAACTTGTTTGAACAGTTGCCAGTTGGAACCAGACATGTGCGGTTCCAGAATTTAGGGAAAGAAAATCACTCACCAGCATATATTAAATATGGATCCCTCATGCATTTCTCATATATAATTATTTCTTTTGCTCATTGCACCAAATCTGTTTTGTTTTCCACTCCTACCCCCAAGGGAGTGTGGAGGGGGTGAATCAAAGAAGGCATCTTCATTCTATAGTCTTCTCGTTATCTTTCTTCTCTCCTTGCATTTTAAAATGCGTTGACATCTCACTGAAATTATCTTCAATTAAGCAGCTGTGTACAATTATTCCTTAAAAGTCAGAACAATTTGTCTCTTTGAAAAAAAAAACTTGCTTTCTTAAAAGCTTTTAACTTGTGCTGAAATGAGGGCATTCATTAATAAACAATTTCTAGCTGAACCTCGAAGCCACCCGGAATTAAAAAAATCTCTCCCCCATTTCATCTTTTACATGCAATGGAATGTTTCTTTTTTGTAGTGTGGGAAGCGAGAGAAGGGACGTCTTCCTCAATTGTAGTAATCAGAGAAGCTTTTCACTGCTTGTTTCTGAAACTGTTACACATCCAAAGCCAACACATGTGCACGTGCACACACACACAGTCACACATCTAGCATGAAATGCACAAGACACAAAGGATGCTAATCAAGGCCCAGCATCTCTCCATCATAAAGAGTGATTTATACCGGGGGTAGTGGGATTCATTTACAACAGAACTGTTTAGACTCAATGGGTGGCCTACGAATTAATTTGGATTGTTGCTTAAGATACAGGGGGAAATTTCGGTTGAATGTTAGGAGAAATTTCATAACAGGAAGAGCAATGGATGTGCGAATTAATTTGGTTGTTGCTTCAAGAGGCTTAGCTCACGGATAGGCAACATACAGCTGACACTTGGCATGGGATTTACTGCTGCATTTTCGACATTTATAAACATCCGTCTATAAAGGAACACCAATTATGCGCCATCTTTTCAGCAAAGGGAACAATGGTGGAGTGAAGTCAGATTCAATTTTTGCTATTATAAGTTAAGCAAACTCTATTATTCTTGTCCAATATAAAAGTTTTTCCCACCCTAACGCGGGATAATGAGACGGTATGACCTAAAGAGGCTGCCATACTTTGGTCACATCACGAGAAGACAAGCCAATAATGCTAGGAAAAGCTGAAGGTAGTAGGAAAAGACCCAACATGAGATGGATTGATTCAAAGAAAGCCACAATCTCCAGTCTGCAAGACCTGAGCAAGGCTGTCAATGATGGCACGTAACATGCACAACCTGGAGTAATAGGCTTGAATCTTTCACCATGGTTAGACATCACCTGGATAAGCAAGCCTGCAGTACTAGAAAGCGCTATGATCACCCGTTTTATTTTCTAATGAGATTATTGCATTTTTCTACATTTGCTTTAATGGTGGCTTTTTAAAGATGCCAAACATGATCTAGACTTCGTGTTTCTAGATGGCCCACAGAGTCCAAAGTGGCTCTATAACAATCTTGTCCAACCTGCCTCCACTCAACGCAGAACACCCAAAGAAGATAAGAATTGGTTTTTTATAAGTCAACTTTCTGTACCACTTAAGGAAGAATCAAACCGGCTTACAATCGCCTTTTCTTCCCCTCCCCACACAAGACATCTTGTGAGGTAGGTGGAGCTGATAGTGTGTGACTAGCCTAAGGTCACACAGCTGGCTTCATGTGTAGGAGTGGGGAAACAAATCCAGTTCACCAGATTAGCATCCGCCGCTCATGTGGAGGAATGGGGAATCAAACCCAGCTCTCCAGATCAGATTCCACCGCTAGAGCTCTCCTGACAGATGGATGCCCGGCTCAGCTTACAGACTTTCAGCAAGGGAGACCTGACCCCCTCTTCCCTGGTAACAGGTTCAGTTGTCTAACTGCTCTTCCTGTTATGAAATTTCTTCTAACGTTCTACCGAAATTCCCCCCTGTAACTTAAGCCCATTAGATCCAGCAGTCTTCTCCAGAGCACCTAGAGAACAAATCTTTGCCTTCTTACACAAAATAGCACTTACCGTATATACCCATGTATAAGCCGACCCGAGGGCCTCTAGAGGCCGCTCCCGGCCGGGAGAAGGCGGCGGGGGCGGCTGGTCGGCCTCCCCGCGGCCGCAGGGGGCCTCTAGAGGCCGCTCCCGGCCGGGAGAAGGCGGCGGGGGCGGCTGGTCGGCCTCCCCGCGGCCGCAGGGGGCCTCTAGAGGCCGCTCCCGGCCGGGAGAAGGCGGAGGGGGGGCCGCTGGTCGGCCTCCCCGCAGCCGCAGGGGGCCTCTAAAGGCCGCTCCCGGCCGGGAGAAGGCGGTGGGGGCGGCTGGTCGGCCTCCCCGCGGCCGCAGGGGGCCTCTGGAGGCCGCTCCCAGCCTGGAAAAGACGAGGGGAAGTTCCCCCCTCCCTCCTCCCTCCCTCCTCTACCGTATTGACCCGCGTATAAGCCGAGTTCGGCTTTTTCAGCCCTTTTTTTGGGCTGAAAAACTTGGCTTATACACGAGTATATACGGTAAAATATGTGAAGTAAAAAATACCCCACTTTGTAGGCTAAACACAACTGGAACCTTTTCAGTAGCTGTGCCTTCTCTATGGAAATGCTGCCCGATAAGAACATAAGGAGAGCTCTGCTGGATCAGACCAGTGGTCCATCTAGCCCAGTATTGTGTTTCACACAGTGGCTTCCAAGTTGCCCTGGAGGGCCAAGAGACAGGGCACAGAGGCCAAGGCCTTCCCTTGATGTTGCCTCCTAGCACTGGTATTTAATGATTTGGTGCCACTGGCCACGAAGGTATCATTCAGTCACCACAGCTAACAGAGGCCAGAAAAGTCCAGTCTGTTGAGTTTTCTTAGAAACTGCAAGAGTCTTTCAGTTGGCTTTTAATGAATGACTGGAAGGGTAAGGTATTTTTCAAGTCAGGCCTGTGAAAGAATCTGATTAAGGAGTTTGTTTTTATTGAGCAGTTTTAAAGCGTAACTTATTGTGATTTGAATTATGAGTGGGTTACATATGCTTGCTGTGGTTTTATTAGACTTCATATTTATTGACAAAAGAAGCCACAGTCTTCAGCTTGCAAGACCTGAGTAAGGCCATTTTGGAGATGATTAATTCACAGGGTCAGGAAAAAATGTGCAGAGCAACATAGGTTGCAAGGCATTTATCTAACTTGTCGCTACTACAAAATTATATGAAATAGTCATAATAAAGGTTCAAAGAAATTGTGAGACATGTATTGCAGTATACATATAAGAATCAGATTTATTGATATGGCATATGCCAATAAAACAACGATACATAGATTTGAGATAAAAACAATAGACATTTAACTGTATCAGAAACAAAACAGTTCCTATCTAAAATAAAACACTGATTGTATCACTTTAGGGGTTGGAACTATTACCTATAATCAACCTTGCAAAGTGGACTTTAATCGCTATTGAACAAAATTTAGCAACCTGAATATTGTCGAAGGCTTTCACGGTCAGAGTTCATTGGTTCTTGTAGGTTATCCGGGCTGTGTAACCGTGGTCTTGGTATTTTCTTTCCTGACAGCAGCTGTGGCAGGCATCTTCAGAGGAGTAACACCGACGGACAGTGTCTCTCAGTAATATATTACTCTTCCTACACACTTGACACTGAGAGACACTGTCCTTCAGTGTTACTCCTCTGAAGATGCCTGCCACAGCTGCTGGCGAAACGTCAGGAAAGAAAATACCAAGACCACGGTCACACAGCCCGGGTAACCCACAAGAACCAAAAAAACAAAAGTGTTGATAATATAACACAAAACCACAACAGTGACTGTCACTGTTGTGGTTTTGTGTTATATTATCAACACTTTTGTTTTTGCTTATTATATGTATACTGCAATACATGTCTCGCAATTTCTTCAAACCTCTTTCGTATAATTTTGTGGTAGCTAAAAGTTGTTAGGTAAACACCTTCCAGCCTCTGGTGCTGTGCACATTTTTTTTCTGTCTTCTATCAGAGGTTTCTTCCCCTTCTTCTTTAATTCATAGGGTCACCAAAAGTTGGAAGCGACTTCACAGCACGTAACACACAGAAGGTGCACAAGACCAGTAAATACGTAAGAGAGACCACTAAAAATAAATACTTTCTCCCGGACTCTGAACTTATAAATAATTTGTTTACATACTGACAGAATCGGAACAGGTCAAGAATTTCTACTGCAGTGCCATTTCTTACCTGGGAATCTGCACATGGCAAAGTGAACTGTGCCTTTCTGAGGAAGGTAATTATCACATGCTTTATATGCACACGGCTAGATGTCAAGGATGTACAACCAAAGCAATGACGGAAAGTGACTTGTATTGCCTGGCTTCTTGCTTTTCACCTCTGACTGAGAAAACACTTCACCATAAATTTGTAACCAGGCATCCTTTACATGGTGACGGAAGCTTGGATCTATTTAACTGGTACCTCCATTTAGTAAGACTAAGTGTAAAATATACATTGATTTGTGGATCACAAAGACCTGCATTTTCGTTCTCCTTCTGCCAAATTTGTTGGTGGGGGGGGATTATTTTTCTTGTTTTTAAATTTTTATTGATTTTAATATATGGGGATACAGAAAAAAGAAAATAGGGGGAAAGATCTGGAGAAAAGATAATAAATAACAACATATATGTGCCCAAGTTTCTCTATTTGGATCACTATGTTCCTTAACTGCCCAAAGATTTCAACATTCAATTACTAAATACAATGACTATTAAGCTAACTTTTCCTACTATTATCTATTAATGCAAATACTAATTTAATTGCTTATTATATAGAAATGTTATCTTTAAATACATCGTGTGTAAATTCCCTGAATTGACTGAACTTGAGACACCTACTACTAATATGAAACACCTTAAAAGCATAAGTTTTTCTATCCATCGCTTAGTTGAATTACTTTGACGACTTGCATATGTATCATAAAGTGGTTGCCATTCTTTTTCAAGTATGCATCCAAATGAAATAATTACCTTTAAAAAAATTGGCAAAACTGTTGTGGCTCTCTGAAAATAAGGGCCATCAACAACTGAAGCCGAAAACTCGTAGCTAGCCGCAATCTGTGTCGATGGACCTTTTAGATATGGATTGCAGTACTGACGGGAGTCAAAGTGCTTCATTTTTAAAGGCACTTTGGATGCTGAATCAGGACAAATGAGGAAAATACGCTCAAAGGGGTCTGGGCAATTGCAGTCAATTCTGGCTTCCTGGAAGGGTGCCTACTTTTCCCTTGTAGTCAACCATGGTGTTGCCATAGCAGGATTCCTGGGGGAAGGTAACAACACACGTCGTAGTAGTTTGAAAAAAATATATATCACTGGGATGCCAGGATGAAACAACATTATGGTCTCCAGGATGCAGCCAGTACAATGTAGAGCAGATTCTACTATCAATTTCACTCCTGTGGTCTGTACAAAGCCTCATCCCACACGTTGTTAGGAATGAAAATAATAAGGGTAGCGTTTACTCGTGCAAAGCCTAATTGGGGCTAGCCCTTCCCACGCACAGCAACATGGCATAGCTGGGAGGTGATCGCAGATCAATTGGATTGCTTTCAACAGCAGTCTTTTAATCAGGAAACCATGCTTCCTCCAATAATTGCGTAAAAAGTCCGTGGGAAGAATCAACCTGACGCCTAGCATAAGCCCACCGTTTACCCGCCCCCCATAAAAAAAAGCCCTGCAGAAATTGTGTCAATAAATTAAAAACTGGATGAACAGATCAACAATTAGCACAATGAAAGACAGAGAAACTTGAAGCGCTCCTCTCCTCTATATATGGTCTTTTGGCCTTAACGTGCTACATCAAAAGAAAATGCTATCTGCTTTGTAGTCATTGATCCTTCTCGATGACCTTCAGTAATGCTGCTTTTCAAACCAGAAAGTCAGAATTCAAAAAAACTACAGAGGGGGCTTTGGAGTTAGGATGTGCTGCTGGATTCAAGATCAACATAATTCATGCAGTAAAAAAGGTAAAGGTAGTTCTCTGTGCAAGCACCGGGTCCTTTCTGACCCATGGGGTGATGTCACATCCTGACGTTTACTAGGCAGACTATGTTTACGGGGTGGTTTGCCATTGCCTTCCTCAGTCATCTACCCTTTACCCCCAGCAAGCTGGGTACTCATTTTACTGACCTTGGAAGGATAGAAGGCCGAATCAACCTTAAATGCACAGCTCAGAAACACTATTTTACTATTAGCTCCTAGATGTCACGAAAAAGTTTCGTTAATAGCCCAAGATTTTTAGTTCAAACACACACACTTTAAAATTTGGTTTTTATTACGGATTACATTTCAAGACTGCCACAGTAATCTGCTTTAACAGAGCTTTTAAAATGAGGATTCTAAGGGATTTTTCAAGGCATTACAAGGTATTTGAGGATTACCCTGCCTCCCAACAATCAACATGGTAAGTAACACAACCTACCGTATGCTAGTTTAAGAACTGACGGCCACTAAAATATGACCAAAGCTCTCTGGGAAAGAAGATTGTCTCGAGTTATGAAGACAACAGCTGGGAATTACACGAGCATTTCTACTGGCACAACTCCTTGTACCCATGGAGAATCATTTTCTCGCCTCCCATGATGTCCTGATATTCCCTCTGCAATTCTGTTCATGGGGAAGGGGGACCCCCCCAGGAATAGCATTGTATAGTGGTTAGAGTGTCGGACTAGCATCTGGGAAACCCAGGTTCGAACCCCTGTTCAAGGCTAGCTGGGTGACTTTGGGCCAGTCGTACACCCTCAGCCTAGCTTAACTCACAGGGTTGTTGTGATAAAGCAGAGGAGAGAGCAGCGTAAGGAACTTTGGATCCACACTAGGGAGAAAGGCAGTGTATAAATGGAGTACATATAGAAGAAGGAGGAGGAGGAGTTGGTTTTTATATGCTGACTTTCTGTACCACTTAAGGAAGAATCAAACCGGCTTACAATCACCTTCCCTTCCCCTCCCCACAACAGACACCCTATGAGGTAGGTGAGGCTGGGAGAGCTCTAAGAGAGCTGTGACTAGCCCAAGGTCACGCAGCTGGCTTCATGTGGAGGAGTGGGGAAACAAATCCAGTTCACCAGATTAGCCTCCACTGCTCATGTGGAGGAGTGGGGAATCAAACCCAGATCAGACTCCACCGCTCCAAACTACTGCTCTTAACCACTACACCATGCTGGCTAACTGCAAACACTTATACTGTGACTGTCGAATTCATTTATTTTCACCTCCTGTGCTACTTTTAATCTTAGTGAGTTAGCTTTCGATAACTGGGTCAAATTACTCATCTGCTCTGGTGAAACCTCAGCTCGTGCTATAAAGAAGAAGAAGAAGGGTTGGTTTTTATATGCCGACTTTCTCTGCCACTTAAGGGAGAATCAAACTGGCTTACAATCACCTTCCCTTCCCCTCCCCACAACAGACACCCTGTGAGGGAGGTGAGGCTGAGAGAGTGTGACTTGCCCAAGGTCACCCAGCTGGCTTTGCGTGTGTGTGTGTGTGTGTGTGTGTGTGTGTAAAGTGCGGTCAAGTCGCACCCGACTTATGGTGACCCCTTATGGGGTTTTCAAGGCAAGAGACTAACAGAGGGGGTTTGCCAGTGCCTTCCTCTGTATAGCAACCTTGGACTTCCTTGGTGGTCTCCCATCCAAATACTAACCAGGGCTGACCCTGCTTAGCTTCTGAGATCTGACGACATCAGGCTAGCCTGGGCCATGTAGGAGTGGGGAAACAAATCTAGTTCTTAACCACTACACCCCGCTGGCTCTCGTAAATATTTTGCGCACAATTATTTAAAATGTTGCAACGGCTGTTATGCAGAAACGTATGTGACAGCTACCAGAAAATGCATCTATACTGTATCCATCAAAATGAAATGGGTCAACAACCGCTTGAGGGGAGAGAAGCCGCCTGGGGCAAAAATGGAACTGACAGGGTGTGCTGCAACTGCTGCCAGGAACCAACAGCCTCCGGGATAAAAAGGCTACAGCCGCTCGCGAGTCACAATGTTTAAAATAAAGGAGAGGGAGACGGTGTAAGCAGAACCTATAATCGGCAGCACAGCAATTCTTCCTTCCGAGCTGGCGAAGGGGGAAAAGGTGGGGAGCACCAGTAAAACATTCCCTTGCATTTCTAAGGAGGAAAGGAAACAGGCAGGCAGGTGGGGCGGGTTTTGAGAAGTCAGCAGAAATTGACTTCAAGGAGGGCTTCGGCTGACCCACATCGTTATCACAGAGAACGGGATGTTGCATTTGCTACCGCCTGTGGGTTGCGTGTGTTGTCCAGCACCAAGCAGCGATGCACCCAGAGGCTCTCGCGGTTGCCACTGGCTCTGGTATCATGGAAGAATGGGGAAGATGGGATTGCTGAGGGAGACCCTCAACATTTGAATCCCAGGAGCAATGAACACTTTTTAACTTCATCTACCCATAGAGCTATTGTCTGTGTGCCATAGGTTTTGAATGTTAGATGAGTGCAGGTTAGTTGGCAGATCCTGAAAACAGAAAGACGACACATGCGGATTGGAACTGGGATCCAAAAACGACTTCATGCATGCCCAGTGTGATTTTGGACTCTTCCTGCTCTTCGGCAGACCCTAATGCCGCATCCCTTCGGTTTGAAAAATGCTTTGCCGTGTTTTTCTGGACTACTTAAGGGAGACTCAGACTGGCTTACAATCACCTTCTCTTTCCCTCCCCACAACAGACACCCTGTGAGGTAGGTGGGGCTGAGAGAGCTCTAAGAGAGCTGTGACTAGCCCAAGGTCACCCAGCTGGCTTCATGTGTAGGAGTGGGGAAACCAACCCGGTTCACCAGATTAGAGTCTGATGCTCAGCTGGCAAAAATTAAGCTATACTTGGGTCTCTCTGAATATCCTACTCACAGCTCCGTCTCTAAAACTGAGTAAACTTGCAGCTCTTGTATTAATAAACCAAAGGCATCTATACCTATAAATTATATTAAAATGCCCAAAACATAATTTTGTATGCTAAATTATCCATAATTGATATTATGTTGTAATATCACTAAAGTATGTTTAGGTCTCATGGGACAGTACTGCATATCTTCTATTATTTGCAAAAAAAATATTGATTTTTTTCCCCCAGGGGTGGGGAGCAAAAGACACTTTGGTTTCAAAGTTTTTAGAAATTTTACATCTCTAGCTGCTACTGCAGAAATATTCTTTTGCAGATACACCAACAGCACAATGCAGTTTGGTCAGTGTTTTTCTAAATGTACTAGCCGGTATTCTAGGATGGAGATTAAAAAACAATAACACCCATATCTAACTGTTCTATTTACACCTAACTCTTTGTTGCTTGGTTTCATGTGGCGAGGATAAAACATACTATCTCTGCTCAATACTCTATTCTGCCTGGACTGCCACTTATCACATCCCATTAAGAGACAGAAAAGATTGAGAGTTTCCTTAGCACTGATAAATAGGCCCATTCGCAAACAGTTCAGGTGCTTCTTAAGAAGCCGTGATTCAGCTCGTAGAGAGGATTGTGGTATTTCAAGGCGACAGTAATGAACAATAACGCCAAGAGGACGGCCCGACATTCCCCCCCCTTTTAGCGACAGTACTATACCTTCCAGATGTGTTTTTCAATATGGCAAGTGCATCCGGATAGCCATCCATGTTATAATCTCCGATGTGAAGGGTGATAGGGACTGAAAACGTAGCTGAAGCTGGACTAGGTAGAACAAAGCCCCATAAAGTGCCTTTGTTTGTGAAGTCCAGCAACACTGGAAACCACTGTGAACAACAACAACAAAAGAATAAAGCAAATGGATCAGGGGTTGTTGGCTTCAGGTGTCTGATGGTACTGGACAGGATCTTTCTTCCTGTTACTGTATTGTGCCGGTGGTGGTGGAACCTCATGTGACACCAACGGACTGAATTGGTGTGAGGCCCAGGGACATTCCCAAACCTTCTCATAGTTCAAGGGGGCGGGGAGAATCTCTCGGAATGTTTGCAGTCCAACTTCTGTAAAGGAAGGGGAAGTTTTTATTGTGGCTGGGATTTAATAAAGAGGACAAGAGGTGGTTTGTGGGGCTAGAAAAGGACTGGGGCCACTGAGGGAAGTTTAGAAGCAGGGAATCGAGAGGAACAGCAGCTGGAGAAAGGGTGCAACAAACTAAGCAACAGACGCTTGAGGGAAGAGCAAAGGAAACAGGGCAATGGGCCAACGGTATGTGCAGGGGCTGTCCTCAGTGACCTCTATCATCCCAGTCGCCTTTGGACTTACTCTTTTCTGCTCCCTACCTTCCCCTCCACTCCCATGACTGTCTTCTTATTTATTTATTTTGCGATTTGTAGCCCTCCCTCCCTGGCCAAAGCCAGGCTCAGAGCGGGTAATGTCACTTAAAAATGCAACAAAACATTAAAACAATAAGAATATCGGTAAATCCCAAATTTAAAAACAATAAAGTCTCAATTTAAAAGAATCCCAAAGAATCCCAAAAAAGGCGGCTGGCTGCCCTCTCAGTTGATATTATATATAGTCTGGAGAGGAGGGGGGTAATTGAGGCCACCAGATCTGATACCCGCAGCTGCCCTCAACTATAGGCCTGGTGGAATAGCTCTGTCTTACAGGCCCTGCGGAACTCTTGTAAGATCCCGCAGGGCCCTGCTGTCACCAGACAGAGCATTTCATCATATCGGAGCCAGGGCCAAAGAGGACAGCTCTCGTCGAGGACAGCCGCACACTCTTAGGGCCGGGAACCACCAGTAAATTGTTCTCAGATTATCATAAAGCAAGGAATATTACTGCACAAAGCAGCAAGCCCTAAATCTCATAGGCATGACCTGTCTATGAGATTCAACTGCCTCTCACACATGAACACACATGAAGCTGCCCTATAATGAATCAGACCCTTGATCCATCAAAGTCAGTATTGTCTACTCAGACCAGCAGCAGCTCTCCGGGGTCTCAGGCAGAGGTCTTTCGCATCACCTACTTGCCTAGTCCCTTTAACTGGAGATGCTGGGGATTGAACCTGGGACCTTCTGCAAGCCAAGCAGATGCTCTACAACTGAGCTACGGCCCTTCCCCAGTGGGCCTCTCCCACTGCCGGTCTTTATGCTGATTGTCTTGTACTGGAACCCAGCACTACGTCTATGCTGAAAACTGAAGCATTACTAATACAGCTATTGGGAGAGCTCTCCACCCACCTGGCAATAGCACTATCAGCCAATACAATAATGCAAAAGCAACAGTATATCCCCCCTCCTCCCTCTGTCCTTTTCCCACCCCCACCCTCCAAGTTTGTACATTTGGTGTTTTTATAGCTCTGGGCATCACAGCAAGCTGTTATGTTTTTGAAAAGTCTCTGACAAGTTGAGAAAAAGCAATGGGCATTTTAAGGGATTTGGATGGATCAAAATAATTCACTAAGGCTGATTTTTCGTTCGACAGAAAATATCCAGCTGATCTCTCTCTCTCACACACACACAAAGGAAGGCTGAGTCAGAATAATGGTGTTCAAATGGCTTCTTCACTCAGAAGAATTTAACACTGCAAAATTCATTACAACAATAAAAGAAACAGAAGGATCATTCATAGTGAGCTTCTAAATATCTTATGTCCAGTAGCACCTTAGAGATTAACAAGGTTTTCAGGGTTTAAGCTTTTGAGAGTCATATCTCCGTCAGATACCTTCGTCAGGGAGCTTTGACTCTTGAAAGCCCATACTACAAAAATCTTGTTGGTCTCCAATGCACTACAGGACTCGAATCTAGCTGTTCTACTGCAGCCCAATCTGGCTACCTTCTAAGACGAAATATCTCACAGATGCCATTCTGATCACAAGAAGTAGGGATTCAGCTGCATCTGCTAAAATATTGTTAGGCAGGAACCGCCAGACAGAAATCTGAGATCTGCCGCTGTGAGTTCTCACCCCCTGCAGGAAGGCCAGTTGGTAAACAAGCAGCCTCAAATTCAGCTGGTGCTGTTACCAGGAATATCAATAAGAATGCAAAAAAAAAAAAAAAAAGTTAGAGATTCTCAGTTTAAAATAATTCTGCTGCTCTGCAGAGGCTCAGTCCTTACCCATCATGGATATACACAGCTGGCTGAAAGCCTCTGAGCAACAAAAATCTGCAGCGGGGTGCAATAATTAACCAGGTAGACAGGTTGACTAAAGACCTTTTGAGCCATTAAAACAGTCCCCCTATTAATCAAGGAGGTGATTTAATTGAAAAAAAATATGTTTAACTGTTTTTTAATATGAGCCCTTGCTAAAATCGTTGGTGGCAGGCACCATTTCTCAAAAAGGAGTTTCCACTTCTGTCCCTCTCGGGAAAAGGAAATGATTCTCCTTCAGCGGCACCTGCTGTCACATATTTCTGCAACACCTAAACATAAAATATGCTTTGTTTCCCCCAGAAAGGGCATTTTAACTTCATGCAAAAACATGCAGATTTAGTAATCAAACGATTAATCGTTAATCACATCCTAACTTTTAGACAGGCAATCCCCCCCAAGAGCATCAGTTTGGGCTGCAGCAGAAGGCAAGGAAGTCCTGTTCCCCTCCTGGAAATGCCACCATAGGTGATGGAGATTTCCTGCGGTATCCAGGCCTGTATTTTCAGTGTACTGTTTGCGGAATGCCACTCTTAGGTCAGCAATGGAATGAACTGGAAGATTAAAATGTTTCCCCAGTTTTTTTTAGTGTTGTGGTTTTTAATGTTGGATTTATGTCCATTTATTCTTTCGCAAAGGGGAGAACGTTGTAAGGAGAGAATGTCATATGGCACTCTGGGTCTCCATTGGGGAGAAAAGTGAGGCAGAAATGAAGTAAATTTGCCATGGACTACCTTGGGGCTCCTTTGTCGTGGGAAAAAGATGTGAGGGCAAACATGGGCCGGGCAGGCTGTGATTGGTTACAGAAGTCTAAGCAAGTTACCACCTGTACCCAGGTGCTTTGAAAAGTACATTTAACGTTTACACGGTGCGTTTAATGCCGCAAACACAGGCCATTTATGCAGGCCTGTTTCTCCGCGGTCGCCCCCGCCGACTGCTTCGAGGCTTCCTTTTGATTTTGCATGCCTTTCCCAACCGTCAGAGGTCATCTCGTGCTCCCCGAGCATTTTGCCCAAGTTTTCCAGATTTTGGCTAAAACAGCATTTGGAAAACACGGGCAAAACATGCTCGGACAGCAAGGCGACCTCTGATGGTCGGGAAAGGCATGCATAATTGAAAGGAAGCCCTGAAGCAGTCGGCGGGGGTGACCGCGAGGGAAACAGCCCTGCATAAATGGCCACCGTTGACAAATGAGACTGCCACAAATTGCCAAGCAGCCCCATCTGACATTCTTTTGTGGCGAGCAGGCCTTAAACTGAATCTGACCAACCGCATGCATGTTTTGTGATCTTTGCAGAAAGAAACTCGACTTACTTTGCCCAAGCGTGGCTTAGATAGGTAGATGACACTCTTGCGGCAGGCTTCGTCATCACAGGCTGGCAGCAAGTGCTCAGTCTGTCCATCACCATCTGGCAAGACAAGATGATAAAAAATATATATAATTCTGCATAAAGCGCTCTTTTTATCAGTGAGGGGGGGGAAACCTCTGTACACTCGCAGAAAGACAATATAGTTTGATCAGATGGAAACGAAAGGATGTGTCAAGATAATTAAAAAGATACACTCCAATCTGCAGCTCTGTCAGCCGGTTATCTAGCCTTTCAGATCATCCCAATGACAAGAGATTCTTCTCCTCACCCCCTCCATTAAATGTTGAAGATTATTCATACAGGTCAGACCCAAGTCCTCTGCAAATGGAGCAGTTCATAGAAGAGAATTTTGCTGCATTCTGCAGTTCCTTGCTCACTGTGCCCCCAGCTGCTGGAACATCAGGAGGGCCTCCAGAACCATATCTGCATGAATAAGGGTTCAAATGGAGTCCCCAGCATCTCCTTCCTTATCTCCCTGTGCACCAGCTATGGACACCAGGCAGCCATCTGTTGGCTACCCTACCACTTAGGTTGGCCTGCCTGGTATCGACTACAGCCTTGGCTTCTTCCCCCATGGCTAGGGTTGCCAGGCCCCTCCTCGCCACTGGTGGGAGGTTTTAGGGGCAGAGCCTGAGGAGGGCGGGGTTTGGGGAGGGGAGGGACTTCAATGCCATAGAGTCCAATTGCCATTTTCTCCAGGTGAATGGATCTCTATCGGCTGGAGATCAGTTGTAATAGCAGGAGATATCCAGCTAGTACCTGGTGGTTGGCAACCCTACCCATGGCTCTGGCTCTGTGGAATGGGCTCCCTGAAGAGGTGAGCCCCATCCCCCCGGAAATCTTCAGGAGATGCTGAAAGGCCTGCCTCTTTGGCAGGGCTTCTGAGGGAGTTTGAATGGTAGGCATCTTTTAAGGAAGGATGGAGAGATCTGGGGTTTGTTATTTTATTTTTGGTTTTAACTGAATTTTTTTGACTATTATTATAAGCCGCTTTGAACAACGGGAAAAGGCAGGATATAAATGTTTAAATAAATAAATAAGGGTGGGGGAAGGGAGGATTTCTGCAAATTCCCCCTTCTTGATGCAGCTCCCCCCCCCTTCGGCTGCACTATATGCTGTTCCAGAATACCTTCTGATGCTTAGCAGACTTTTTACAGGGAGGGGGGAAGAGAACAGGGAGCTGCAGAGGAAAGTGGAGCCAGCAAAAATCCCTTTTGCAAATTATCGTCTGAAAATTCACTCATTTTACAAATGACGTGAATGTAACTCTGCAAGATTAAATGGACTAACTTATGGAGAACTGTGAGAAAGATTGTTTTTTTTAAAAAACTCTAATTACCACTAACTTTTTTAAAGTAGTTTTTTGGAGACTGTGCTTTATTTACATCTTTATATAGCCTGCTTTGCAAAAAGGGTCATTGGTTTACCCCTCTTTCAGAAATCTCACAAAATCTTCCTTACGTGTGCTAACTTGCTTTCTCTTCTCCTTCTTTCCCACCCACTGCGATAACTTTTATGCCTCTATTTGGATTAATTTTCAATTTAAATAAAACCCTCCCAAGGCTTTGTCCTTTTTAATTAGGGATGTAAATACCACAGCAGGAGGCGACAGGGACGGGAACAGGATTACATTAACACGTCCTTTCCACCTCAATCAACTTTCTGGGAGCTTACGAAAATATGACTGCATCACCCTGCTACACTTATTAATGAATACAAAATTTGTAGGTGATGCTAGAACAATTCGACGAACACCTGACTAATTGAAAGCTGCAAATAATCACAAATAATTTAGCAGAAACAATTTGAGGTAAACGCTGGGATCTAAAAAGAGTACTGAGTCTGCATGAGTAAAAGAAGGACGTGCTCAGAAGGACTGCAGGTTTTTTCCCCTTTCCACCTGAATCTCCATGCACCACATCAGATATTGCTTCAGGAGGGGTCGTGGCTCAGTGTCAGAGTATCTGCTTGGTGTGCAGAAGGTCCAAGGTTCAATCCCTGGCATCTCCAGTTAAGAGGACCAGGCAATAGGTGCTGTGAAAGACCTCTGACCGACACCCTGGACAGCCACTGCCTGTCTGAGTAGACAATACTGACTGTGATGGACCAATGTGATGGACTCAGTAGAAGGTAGCTTTGTGTCTGCACTCTCCTGAGCTCCTTCACAACATTCAGAAATGTGGGGGGGGGGCATAAAAACAGGGCACTGGAAAGCTATGGAGTGTGTGAGATCCTCTTCAGAATGTTTTGTGCTCCTGGGTATGTGAACAACTTAAAATTCGTATCTGAACAGGTGGACGATAATATCTCAATGCAAATTCAAACGTGATTGAATAGAAGCCGAGGGTAAAGAGAGCTCTGTTTAACATTCAAGCTTTCGATTCTAAAAAGCAATTCACCATTATGTTTGCTTTTCAAATGCATCAAGGTAAATTGTGCCATGAAGTCGTAACTGACTCATAGCAACCCCATAAAGTTCTACCTCATGGGCCTTTCAAGGCAAAAGATGAGTAGAGATGGTTTGCCATTGCTTTCCTCTCCATAGCAGCCCCAGTCTCCTTTGGTGGTCTCCCATCCAAGTACTAACCCTCCTTAGCTCTGAAAGGACCAAGATAATCTGGACTATTAGGGCTGCTACTCCAAATGTATACTTGGTAAAAAACCTTCAGAGTAGCTACCAGCTGAGCAAAAGTAGTCCATACCCTCCAACAGTTCACAGGTGTCTTTGTGCCCTCACTGCCAACACATTCAGCAATACACATTCTCTGGACGGGATGGTAATATACACACTAAGTTTAATCTGCTGCAGCCAAAGCAACAGAAGAGTCTTGTGCCACCTTAACAGACCAACAAATATAAGCCGTAATTAGTTTTAATGTTTAAGGTGCCACAAGACACTCTCATTATTGAAGATCCCGCTTCCCCCTTTCTTAGCTTTCCCTTTTAAGTCACCGGAGTGATTGTAAGAGGGTTGGTCCTGATCTGCTGGCATAACCACGAGAAGGCCAGGATCTAAATCCCCTGGGGAAATGTACTAGTCTGCCATCTTATTTTGGCAGGAAACTCCTTTCCTCCGAGAAAATTCTAAGTAGGTAGAATAGTGTAGATTTAGAAGATTAGATTATAGTTAGACCCTATAAGTAGATCAAGTATTAAGGTAGTATTAAGATAGTACTAAGAAAAAGGACAGTAGATGGTTTCCTAAAACTAGCTAGCTGAGAGCGGCAAAAGGGCTGCTCTCCCGTTGCGAGGCAGGAAACAAAACTGAGGAGGAAGGGGGTGTTTCCCTAAGGAGACAGGAAGTCGAAGTTTGTTCCTGCCTCCCAAAGCAAGCGAAGGAAAACACTTTGAAGATGCCCTCCTTCCTCAGAGCGAGAAGAATTGGTTTTTGTTTGCCGACTTTCTCTACCACTTAAGGAAGGATCAAACTGGCTTACAGTCACCTTCCCTCCCCCTCCCCACAACAGACACCCTGTGAGGTAGGTGGTGCTGAGAGAGCTGTGACTAGCCCAAGGTCACCCAGCTGGCTTCATGTGTAGGAGTGGGGAATCAAACCTAGTTCTCCAGATTAGCCTCCACCGCTCCAAACCACTGCTCTTAAACACTACACCACACTGCCTCTCTGACGGACAAAACAGGGCACCACCCAGAAAACAGTGGCTGTCCCCAGCAGATTGGGGAGGGGGGAAGTAAGAGCATATTCGGGAGGGCGTGGTATAGCAGGATCTCCTCAGATTTCGGAAGCTAAGCAAAGTCAGTACTTGGATGGGAGACCATCTTAGAGGGACTTGCAGAGGAAGATAATGGCAAACCACCTCTGCTTCTCACTTGCCATGAAAGCCCTTTGCTGGGATTGCCATAAATCTGGTGCGACTTTACAGCGCCTGAGTACATAACAGCATATGCAAAGCTGAAGTTAAAAAAAATCCCCGTGTACATCTGGCTCTTTGTCGCAACTAAAAAGTGCTGTCTCGACTGAAAATGGGGATAATACTTCCTCCCACAAGATCTTAATGCAAGATGGTAAAATACAATTCTGAAATTAATTCCTCAGTCTTTATGCTCCTTGATAAACACACCTCCTCATGCTTGGAATCTCAAGGGAAACACACAAGTCCAAATCTTTTAAAATTCTGAATTAATCTGAAACGACTTCTAGGGTACAAGCATTTGGGGGGAGTGTGAGCTGGCTAAGAGTGTAAGTCCACATGTCTATGTAGTTACAGAAATATAATAATTATCCCCCCCCCCCGCATGAACCAGGGTGATTGTGGAGGTATTCGTTGATAGTGTTACTGACTGGAACCTGGGCTTGAAAAATTAAACTTGCCATAAGGATACAACCACTGATAAAACAATACAAAGTTTTTTCCTGAGTGTCTGGGTTTATAAGGGCAAGATTCACGATCGTTGTGAGGTTCACATAGTAAGCGACTGTCAAATGATGTTGCGTTTCCTGCAGAGATCATTTCTAGATGAGATGAACTTCAAGTTTAAATTGGATTCTTGTAAACATTCGGGGTATTCTTAGGCTGACAGCATGCATAATTATCTCCACTTTTAAAATAAGTTGACACAAAACCAGAAATGAAGTCAATTAAAAAGGGCAGAGTTGCCATTTGAGTCTCTGAAAAACATACTTTGAATATTCATTTTTTTAAATCCGTGAATCAAGTAAACACGGTTTTAGCCCATGTTTAGCATTTAATATCAACCTCAGCTATAAACAAACCGTCCCTGTACTTGTGTTACAAGTTTCAGCCTTCCACATAAAATACTACACTGGTGAAAGTGCAAAAATACCTTGATAGGGTAGGTTGTAAACATGTAGTGGGTCTCAGCATTTATTTTATTCTTAAAAGATGCCTTCTGTGCAATGGAAGGTTGGATATATTCTGTATCCTGTTTCATACTGAGTTTCTAAATCCAATTTCAGGATGCAAACACCTCTCCCAATAGTTTGGCCATCCCCACAAATCTGTGACAAGCTTATTAAATGGTTTTAATCAGTCCAGCTCTCCTCGCTTCAGAAGAAAAGACACTCTCGACCACCACCGCTTTCTCACTCATTCCCGAGGATGCAGTTCAATGGAAACGGCTCACAGATGAAGATTGCCAATTTACCCGTTATTAATGCTCATACTTGTACTGAAGTGGCTGAAATAATATTTCCCGGGCTTTCTCAATACCGTACATCTATACTACAGAACTAATTATAATCAAAAAATTAAACAGATAGAGAAGAATACTGCAGTAGATGAACAGCACGGGCATGATGGGATGAAATCACCAGGCAGGTTACAGACAACAAGTGGTGGGAGGAGGGATCCATGTATTTAAGGTTCTTTGCGATGGAAGTTTTTCTTGCAGGGTCGATCCTGCTCCTCGCTCAATGCTGATTTTTTAAAATCCCACCTTTAAAATGACTATTCATGGTCCTGATGCAAGAGGAGAAAGTAAAACAAATTCCACCCCCCACTCGCCTGCTCCTTTGTTTGCATAGCCATTAGCAATACTCGTTTGCATAGCTGAGCCTCGGTTGGGATTCTGCATGCTTCCTTCAGTGAATGCTTCGATGAGGGGGTGGAGCAAATACAAAAGGTCGCTTTAAAGGAGCTCTTAAGAAATGCAAAGCAGGTATGCGCCGGCTTTGCAGTGATGTGTGGAATGACGGTTCAGCATTAAGAAATTTAAAAAAAAATATGCGGGGCACTTCAGCCTGGAACGACCTGCTAATTACCAAGCATAAACGGCCTTGATGTCACTGTGTTGGCTTTTTAAAAATTGGACTTCCATGAAACTGAAGTAGCCCATAGCTGCTTTAAAGTGCAGGCAAGCACCGTCGGTATCTTGAAAGCACCCCCCCCCCCAAACCCATGCACAGAGCAGCAGTACCAGGTCCCAAAGAACTACCAAACTGAATGCAGTCCACAAACCATGCATGGTGAGCTGTCATGTCATAGATTGCAGGACTGCAGGATTGGGGTGGGCTACATTCAGCTGAAGAGGACACTAGATGTGGCTTCACAACCACAAATTCTTTGTGGTGGAGGAGCTGGAGGGACGAGCCCCCCCCCCAGCGCGTCTATCAACTCAGGGGAAACCACAACAAGCCTAACGAAACAAGACAATTTTAGTTAGTTGCCCAAATTCTAATGGGGCAACGTCTGCCTGCTGGAGTTGAGAACCCCGCAGTCATGGGGCTGCCACCAAGGCAGCTCAGTCTCCTGCTGCCACCTGCAACGATAGAGGCACGACATTCAGCTGGAACAAAAACTCTCAGAGGAAAGGGCGGCGAGGAGATCGGCAGGGAAGGAAGGTTCTGTATTACTCCCCTCCAGACTTATTTTGTTGTTAAAAAGGGGCCTCATCACTCTTTCTGTCTGGACAGATCCACGCGTAGTGTAGAGGTTAGGAGTGGCGGAGGGCACCCTGGCCAGCTTCTGGGCATGGAGTAGCGGGTCACTGGGGGTGTGGGGGGGGAGGTAGTTGTGAATTTCCTGCATTGTGCAGGGGGGTTTGACTAGATGACCCTGGTGGTCCCTTCCAACTCTATGATTCTATGACTCTAATCTGGAGAACTGGGTTTGATCCCCCACTCCTCCACGTGAGAGGCAGACTCTAATCTGGTAAACCAGGCTGGTTTCCCCACCCCTCCACGTGAACAGCGGAAGCTAATCTGGTGAACAGGGTTCGATTCCCCACTCCTCCACATGAAGCCTGCTGGGTGACCTTGAGCCAATCACAGTTCTCTCTGGACTCTCTCAGCCCCACCTGTTGTCTGTTGTGGGGAGAGGAAGGGAAAGGGCTTGTAAGCCGGGCTGAGGCTCTTTAAAGGTAGAGAAAAGCGGGGTATAAAAACCAACTCTTCTTCTTCTTAAGCATACAGAGATCTGCTGTCATCACGTCTAAAAAAGAACCTCACTTCCCATTGAATAGTGTCTTGGGAAATTATATATTTTTATGGAAGTGTGGCGCTGTCAGGTGAATAATAATTGCAGCACTGGAACATGTGCAGTTTTACCTCAGGCAGCTATGTTTTTTGTCCCTTTAGTGGTAGGCATATTAATTTTACCTGCTCAAAGCTGTAGCTATAATCTTCCAGCATATGATCTCTTATATCAACTTATGCTTTGCATACACCACTAAATGCTGCAAGTATTTTTCCTACGCAAGTCAAGATGTGTCAACGTTATTTATCTGAAATGTTTATAAGCCATACTGTCAAGGCTTGGAGCGGCTGACAACAGTTGGCTCTGAAGCCACAGTTATCTCAATTTCTTTTTCTTCAACAATTGGGTTATTTGGATATTTCAAAAAGGAGGAGGAAGAGAAAGAGAAGAAGAGTTGGTTTTTATATGCCGACTTTCTCTACCACTTAAGGAAGAATCAAACCAGCTTACACACACCTTCCTTTCCCCTCCCCACAACAGACACCCTGTGAGGTGGGTGGGGCTGAGAGAATGTGACTAGCCCAGGTCACCCAGCTGGCTTCATGTGTAGGAGTGGGGAAACCAAACTGGTCCACCAGATTAGTGTCTGCCGCTTATGTGGAGGAGTGGGGAATCAAACACAGTTTTCCAGATCAGAGTCCACCGCTCCAAACCACTGCTCTTAACCACTACACCATGCTGGCTCCCACCGATTGGATCCAAAAGTGCCAGTCCCCCAGCAGAAGAGCAGCTGTGCTGGGGTAATCGCACTGCTGTGGGCAGAGGGGGGCAATCTCTGCAAAGGTACCTCTTCTCTGCAGACGACTAGCTTGACACGATGTTTTGAGCAGAGATGGGGGTGAGGAAATTTTTCCATAGGATTTTCCCGTGCATTATTTTTCTGTGGAAAGTTTTCTGTCCCTTAAAGATTTCATGAGAGCCAGGGCGGTGCAGTAGTTAAGAGTGGTGGACTCTAATCTGGAGAACCGGGTTTGATCCCCCACTCCTCCACATGAGCGGCAGACTCTAATCTGGAGAACCGGGTTTGATCCCCCAACCCCCCACATGAGCGGCAGACTCTAATCTGGAGAACCGGGTCTGATCCCCCACTCCTCCACATGAGCGGCAGACTCTAATCTGGAGAACCGGGTTTGATCCCCCACCCCTCCACATGAGCGGCAGACTCTAATCTGGAGAACCGGGTCTGATCCCCCACTCCTCCACATGAGCGGCAGACTAATCTGGAGAACCGGGTTTGATCCCCCACTCCTCCACATGAAGCCTGCTGGGGGACCTGGGGCCAGCCGCAGTTCTCTCCGAACTCTCTCAGTGATGGAAAACCACCTCCAGATGTCTCCTGCCTTGGAAACCCAACAGGGCCACCATAAGTCTGCTGCACACACACACAAACACACAAAGATTTCATCATTTCCTAAAGTGCACTGGATGCTGCCGCCAACACAATATTAGGCAAACTTGGCAGTTTCAACGTTGTAATTAATGTTTTTCAGGTGAGTACCCCTAGAAATCGTGCATAAGTACATGCTTGTTTCACTGATTTGTCAATTTGGGATGAGAGGAATAAAACTACAAATGCAGTTAATGATCCGTTTTTTAAAAAATCAAGTTACGGATTCACCCGATTGGCTACGCAAACAGGGCAAATCAAACCAAAAACTACACTTCATTTCCAGCGTGGTGCCATGGTTAAGAGCGGTGGTTTGGAGCGGTGGACTCTGATCTGGAGAACCAGGTTTGATTCCCCCTCCTCCACATGAGCGACAGAGGGTAATCTGGTGAACCAGGTTGGTTTCCCCGCTCCTCCACACAAAGCCAGCTGGGTGACCGTGGGCTAGTCACAACTCTCTTAGAGCTCTCTCAGCCTTACCAACCTCACAGGGTGTCAGTTGTGGAGAGGGGAAGGTAAGGTGATTGTAAGCAAGTTTGATTCTCACTTAAGTGGTAGAGAAAGTCGGCACATAAAAAGAAGAAGAGTTGGTTTTTATATGCTGACTTTCTCTGGCACTTAAGGGAGAATCGAACCGGCTTACAATCACCTTCCCTTCCCCACTACAGACACCCTGGGAGGTACGTGGGGCTGAGAGATGCAGTCCAAAGAAAACCAGCTGCCACGGCTGCGCTAGCTGCTTGGCTGCAGCCCGCGTTATTCACAAATAAGCCTCAAAGCACCAGAACATAGAAAACAAAGAAAGAAGAAGAAGAGGAGTTGGTTTTTATAAGAGGAGTGGGGAATCAAAACTGGTGCTCCAGATCAGAGTCCACCGCTCTTAACCACTACACCATGCTGGCTAGAGCTTGCAGATGTGAGGGTGATCTAGCTGCAACATCTGTCACCCCATTAATCGCCAGGGTTGATTCGGATGATCTGGCTGGCTAGGAAAGGCTAGAGCTTGCTAGAGAAGGCGCATGTTTGACTTCAAGTGGCCAGAACGGGCAAGCCTCAACAGACGGGCTGCTGTGACATGCTTAATTGGTGAGAAAAAATTTAATTGGACCAGAGAATTAATGTAAGGCTACAAACCATCGAATGGAAGGAGGAAGGGCGGTCCCCCTCTGTGCTTCAGCAGCCCCAAACAACTTACTACAGTTACACAACAGAAGGTATGAGACTCAGTCGGCGCAGCTGGAATCCATTCGCCAGGAGGCAACAGATAGCGAGCTGACTTTGCAAAGGGAAAACAATCACCCTGTATTAAATGCATGCATGGGGGTGAACGCACAACATGCCCTCGACTGTGCTATTAAACTCTTGTTAAAGAACATTTTCCCTCTTTGCTGGGAGAAACAGGCTGCAGGATACCGTGAATGCTAATGAGGCTGACTGCGAGCAAAGACGGAAAAACAATCAGACAGGTGCCATCTCTCCTTAAGTACACGGCTAACCAGAAAAGCCCTTTTATCTCGGTTCAGCAACAAGGCAGAAACCTGGTTAATTTTAGTGGAGGGTCTATTTTAAAGGGGGGGAATCTAATCACAGTGATTGTAAACATGGAAGTGAACAAGTTTTTGGAGTGGTGGAATCTGATCTGGAGAACCGGGTTTGATTCCCAGTTGTCTTGTCTAGGGCTACCTATTAAGCTTGGGGCAGAAGCAAGATCTAAACGGAGGACTGTTTGATAACAGCGTTCCCTCGCATAGTCACTACACCAGTCAAAATACTTAAGCAGCTTTTGTCCCATGATGCCACTTCCTGAAAACAATTCATACGAGGCTACATCGGGTAACTATGCAACAAACCTGGATGGCAAAATTCTGCAAACAAACTGAAATGTCAAAACAGTCATCGCAAAAATTTTACTGCCAATATGGTATTTGTCTTCCCTTCCTGCACCCTGCTATTTCTGAGCTTGTTACGAGATAAGAACCACAGCCGACTGAGTACCTCTGATCAGGTTTTTGTATACGTGGATTATTTTGTGTTGTTCCATTATGGGAGAAAAAATATTTAAGAGCCTTATGACAGACTTTGATAGCATTTATTTCTAAAGAAGAATGGCATTACTGTACATTCGAACAGCAGGCGTTTGGATACACACAGTTACAATTGTGTTTTTGTTTGGAAAACACTACCAGAAAAAGTCAGGCTGTGGAACGTGCCTGAAAAATTCCCAGTTTTCGCTACTTCTAAAAAAGTGCCCCTGAAAACTCTGCTAGGGAGGGACTACGGCTCAGCCACTGAATATAGAAAGTTTCAGACTGGCTCCTTAGCATTTCCAGTTGTAAAAATCTTCTGGCTGCCTGTCAGGTTAGGCAGGACTCTGATAGATGGACTTGTGATTTGACACAAGATAGGTCAGTCTCACATGCCAAAGAGCAATTCGTGACAAAATTACTGCGCATTCCTGAGCCGCGCCGGTGGCCAGGACAAAAGGCCTCCGGGCAGCGTACGTCAGCGTTTGTGGCCCTGATGCTGGCGTGAAGGCCTGGATGCCGGTCACTGCCGTGGCAGCGCCAGGCCGGGATGCTGATGGAGCCTTCCGCCGGCGTACGGACACTGGCAAAGGCCGCGTTGACGTCCTGAGAGGCGTTCCCGGGGCATCCCAGCAGGCGTTCCCGGGGCATCCCAGCAGGCGTTCCTGGGGTGTCACGGTGCCAGCCTGGGGGCGGGGCAGTATGCAGGTTGCACAGATTTTTGGCACCAGGCGGAGGTTTCGGCAGGGCCGAAAACTCCTTAGGAGGCAGCACCGCTGCGTTGCCTCCTAAGCCCAGCGCAGGCATTCCCCTCAGGAATGCACAGTTAGCCTTTCTAGAGAGAGAGAAAAAAAATACATATAGCCTTAGCTTAGAATTTGGTCTATCCCAAAGAAATCTGTAGAGAGAGAGGGAGTTCAGAAAGAACAACAAATCCATCCTTCCATTAGCTGAAGTCATTGGGACTGAACTCATGTACAGTTGAATTTCCCCCCCTTCTACATTTCCTGAATTCTAAGTCAAGTTTCCTGAAACGTGGCAGATTTCTAAAATTACAGTGCACCCTTTGGTGATATTATCCACTGCTGTTAGCTCTAACACTTGGCAAGATAAAATTCAACTCCAGATTACTTTTTCCCTCTTACATCTTTCAACATAAATGCATCTGACATATACTTTAGGCTTATTAGTATTCATGGCATTTTTCAAGACCATCTGCTTTTGGGGAATCATTAACAACTTTCTACACCAGGATAATGTAAAAAATGAAGATGCACTGACAAAAGATAGTTTGGAGTATTATGACTCTCTTTCCAAAGAAAAGCCCTGTGGGACTTGGAACAATACACTTCATGCAAACGTTTGAGCTTTGCTTAAATTATAATGAACATTTTAATTTAACCTCACTGTTAAAATCAATATGGTTTTTCTCAGTCTAATCCACGTGGTTGTTTTTTTACTTTGGCTGGTGTCTGTGGACACTGAAGACATTTTAACTATATTTATTACAACAGAACAGTGTGTTACCCATGGGAGCTGGTATTTAATTACAGTCAGGATTACCATGCGATTTGCGGCACACAGTAATCGTCAGAAGTCTCTGTGTGTTTTGACCATGCTAATTCCAAATCTGAACAACGCCACCTTGTCACCCAAGGGAAATGCACTTTCAAGATGTCATCCACAGCATCTTGTGGAACATCAACATAAGAGGACCCCTGCTGGAACAGACCGGTGGTCCATCTAGTCCAGCATCCTGTCTCCCACAGAGGCCAACAAGTTCCTCTGGAGGGGCGACAACAGGGCACAGAGGCCGAGGCCTTCCCCAGATGTTGCCTTCTGGCACTGGTATTCAGACGTTTACTGCCTCTGAATGTGGAGGTTCTCTCTAGTCGCTACAGCTAGTAGCCACTGATAGACCTCGCCTCCACGAAAACAGATGCAACTCAGCGACTGTAAGAGCTAGGAAAATGTGACTAAGTGTAGCTATTTGGCCAGTTATTTCATACTTGCAACATGTAAAGTCACTCTCTAAACAAGAATAAAATACACTGGACAAGGCTGTAATAACAATAGAAAAACCTCTGGATAAAGATAGACATTAAAAAGTTAAATATTAGTTGCAGCCTTTTTGGCTTGAAATGATACTTAATGTAGTGCGTGTGTGTGTATGTGTGTTTTAATATTGAGCTGGCCAAAAAATTGCTTTAAGCTAGATTTGCATATAAATCAAGAGTTCTCTTTGTTCCGAAGCTTAGCGAAACAACCAGCAATTATAACCATTAAGAATGTTGACATGTTTCATCAATCTTTTTATAAGCTACTTTAATTAATTTAAATGTTTCCCATGCATATCAGGCTTTATGGGCACTTTATCTGTTAAAATTTTGTAACTGAATGACGGAGATTATAGAAGAGGGTTTTTACAAAACAGTAGTGCAACAACATAGGAGAGGCCGTGCTGGATCAGAACAACAGATTACCTGGCTTGGCTTACACTGTCTTGCGTTTTGTTTACCAGAGTTTGGTCTCCCTCAAACTTTCCAAATCTGAGTTTTTTGTTTTGTTTGTTGCTTTTTTAAGAAGAAGAGTTGGTTTTTATATGCCGAATTTCTCTATCACTTAAGGGAGAATCAAACCAGCTTACAATCACCTTCCCTTCCCCACAACAGACACCCTGTGAGGTAGGTGAGGATGAGAGAGTGTGACTAGATATGACCCTCCTGATTCTTCTTTTCAACTTCCTTTTTTCCTCCTCTTTGAGAAATTAAGTCTTTTGAAGACTTAAGAGAAATAAAAAAGACTCATTTAGGAAGTGGAAGGAGGGCCTTATAACCAAAGAGGAATATAAACAAATAACTAGTGCTTGTAGGGAGAGTGTTAGTAAAGCTAAAGCTCAGTATGAACTTAGGCTAGAGAGAGATGCTAAACGCAACAAAAAAGGGCTCTTTTCCTATGTACAGAGTAGGAGTAAGAACAAGGACAAGATAAGCCCATTGTGTGGACCGGAAAGTGAAATTGTAACAGGAGATGGAGAGGGCAGAACTCCTCAATTCCTACTTTTCCACAGTCTTTTCTCGTGAGGGAAGTGGTGCTCAACATGGCATAAACAGAACATGTGATGAGGGATGGGATTTGCAGCCTAGAATTGGCATTGGGGTAGTGCACAAACACCTGGTTTCTTTAAACGAAACAAAAATTTCTGGGCCAGATGAATTGCACCCAAGGGTACTCAAAGAACTTGCAGATGTAATTTCTGAACCTCTGTCCATTATTCTTGAAAAGTCTTGGCAAACAGGTGAGGTGCCAGAAGATTGGAAGTGGGCAAATGTTGTCCCCATCTTCAAGAAGGGGAAAAAGGAGGATCCGGGTAACTACCGACCCATCAGCTTGACTTCTATACCAGGAAAAGTGTTTGAACAAATCATCAAACAGTCAGTCCTTGAGCATTTAGAAAGGATGGATCTGATCACTAAAAGCCAGCACAGGTTTCTCAAGAATAAGTCATGTCAGACTAATCTTATCTCCTTTTTTGAGAAAGTTACTACCTTCGCTGGATCAGGGGAATGCTGTAGACATAGTTTATCTAGATTTCAGTAAGGCTTTTGATAAGGTTCCACATAGTATTCTAGCTGAAAAATTGGGAAAATGTGATTTAGATCCTATTATTGTTAGGTGGATCTGCAACTGGTTGTCAGATCATACCCAAAGAGTTCTAGTTAATGGTTCCTCATCCACTTGGAGAGAAGTGACTAGTGGAGTTCCTCAGGGATCTGTGCTGGGCCCTGTGTTGTTCAACATCTTTATAAATGATTTGGATGAAGGAATAGAGGGGATGCTTATTAAATTTGCAGATGATACTAAATTGGGAGGGGTAGCAAATACGGTAGAAGACAGAGCCAAGATCCAGGATGATCTTGACAGGCTGGAGAAGTGGGCTAGAACTAATAAAATGCACTTCAACAAAGACAAATGTAAAGTTCTGCATTTAAGTAGGAAAAATCAAATGCATAATAATAGGATGGGGGAGACTTGTCTGAGCAGTAGTGTGTGTGAAAAGGATCTTGGGGTCTTAGTAGACCAAACACTGAACATGAGTCAGCAGTGTGATGAGGTAGCTAAAAAGGCAAATACAGTCTTGGGCTGCATCAACAGAAGTATAGTGTCCAGATCACACAAAGTGATGGCATCGCTTTACTCCGCTCTGGTTAGACCTCAACTAGAGTACTGTGTTCAGTTTTGGGTACCACAATTTAAAAAAGATGTAGACAAGCTGGAACGTGTCCAGAGGAGGGCAACAAAGATGGTGAGGGGTCTGGAGACCAAGTCCTACGAGGAAAGGTTGAAGGAGCTGGGTATGTTTAGCCTGAAGAGGAGAAGACTGAGAGGGGATATGATAACCATGTTCAAGTACTTGAGGGGCTGTCATATTGAGGATGGTGCTGAGTTGTTTTCTGTTGCCCCAGAAGGTCGGACCAGAACCAACGGGTTGAAATTAAATCAAAAGAGTTTCCGTCTAGACATCAGGAAGAATTTTCTAACAGTTAGAGCGGTTCCTCAGTGGAACAGGCTTACTCGGGAGGTGGTAAGCTCTCCTTCCCTGGAGGTTTTTAAGAAGAGGTTAGATGGCCATCTGTCAGCAATGCTGATTCTGTAACCTTAGGCAGATGATGAGAGGGAGGGCATCTTGGCCATCTTCTGGTCACTAGATGTGGGGGGGGGGAGTTAGTTGTGAATTTCCTGCACTGTGCAGGGGGTTGGACTTGATGACCCTGGTGGTCCCTTCCAACTCTATGATTCTATGAAGTTATATATGGCTGCGGTGGACTTTCGCAGAACTTATTACTTGCTTGTATGCTTAATCTGACAGCCCTGTGGGTACTATTCCCTAGAGGTTTGACCTCCTCTACCGCCAGCCAGCATAAGATCCCAGGTGCCACTCAGGGTCAAATCACAGATCACTTTCCCGCAAGTTGGCCCCATGACCAACTGTTCTTGGGCCCAGTCATTTATCACCTCTAAAAATTACCTCTTTGTTACTATCTGAATAGACATTTAATGCAAGACAGTAAACACATTTTTTTCAAACCACCAAAAGAGCTTCTGCATCAGACACAAGTCTGTACTCATGTGTGTCAAACATTTCAAACACAGAGAACAGAACCTTACCAAAATCTGCAAACACTGATTGTCCGACAACCTTCACATCTGTGGGCTTCTGGTTGGTGTATGTAGCGTTGGAAAAATTTCCCTCCTGTCAGGGATAAACATATTAAAAATATATATATATCAAACCAACCAAGCTGTAAACAGGGAAATAACTACAACACACATGTAAAAAATACCATAACCCTATATTTTCAAAAGTCGTTCTCACGTTTGAGAACTCTTTTGCAATTACCGTTTTATTTGTACACTTTATTTGTAGGACAGTGATGCTTTTTAAAAATTGGGAATAAACAACTGCATCCTGGCAGCTCCATCTCAGAGGCCCTCAAGATTGCACAAACGCAGCCTGAGCAATCATGAAATTTGATAATCGAACATAGTAACTACTTCTGAGATTGAAGACTCAAATACTGGCCTTGGTGTTTTGGTCTGTTTGTTATTGAGTGTAAGTAATTATGACTCTTTCGAAGTTCCCCTGAATCTCTGGTAGCTTTACAGTATTTGAGATTGTTGAAGTTTCCATTTAGCAATAATTGCGCTTTGGATTAACCTCATTGGCTGAAATACTGCCACTGCGCAAAACCCATGCAAAACAGAGAAAGTGGAAACAGTAGAACATGTTCTGCTGCAATGTCCCTTCTACAACGACATAAGATCGCAGTACATTCTCCCCGTATTGTCATTCTTTCCTGGGAGATCGGAAGAAGCTAAAGTTTCCCTTCTCTTAGCAGACTCCTCTTGGGAGATAACTACTCAAGTAGCCGAATTTTGCCTCCGGTCTAGTGGGATTCGTAAACGGCTGACTGGAAACCTTTCCCCATAGAAGATCTTTCCTCCTCTTCTTCAAATCATCCCTCCCAGAATCATCAACTTTTATTATTTTATTTTATTATTTTAACCTAACTTTGATTTTTATTTAGAGCTGATAATTGTATCGAAATAAACTTGATTGATTTATTGATATTGTTGAAGCACACAGGCATGCATCCAGCCGTACAATTTTTCCAGTAGAGCAGCATTTCTATTTGAGGAAGAGGAAGCAGGGATCTCCCCAAATTTCCCCCTCCACTGCAGACCTAGGCAATATGAAATGATAGCATTTATTGCATATAGCCAAAGGCCATTACAACTGATCACAAGACAATAAAACATAGAATCATAGAGTTGGAAGCGATCTAAGCCATACAAGCCATCTAGCCCAACCCCCTGCTCAATGCAAGTTCAGCCTAAATCAAAAATAACATTATTAAAATAACCAAGTCCAGAAGTACTTATGTTAAAACATTTCACCCTTCAGATTCAACTTCCACTTGTATTTTCATGGCAAACAATGAGACTTTGTATGAAACGAGAGACAAAGTCAGTATCTGAGAGAAGGAAAATCAACTTCTCTGCTTTCAGGGAAGAATTTACGCCCCTTCAAGAATTCTGCCAAGAAATTTGGTTCTAGCATCTTCTAGACCAGGAGTCCCCAAGGGCACTATAGTGCCCGCTAACACCTTTTGTGGTGCCCATCAAGTATTTTTGGAAAGTGGGTGGGGCTCCTGCACATCAGGGCTTCTGATTGGCCACTGGAGATCCAATTGGCTGGGTAGATTAAGACAGTGTCATTTTGGCAGCAGCTGCCACCACAGTGTTGGTTTTATTGTTTCTCACTCCTCATTCCCAGTATATTTCTAAAAAATGACTCCTCTTGTTCCCTGCACTGGGCTTCCTGCGGTTGGCTCTGCCTCCCATGGTGGCCATTTTGTGGTTTTTCCCACCACCCTGTGTCAGAATCCAAAGGTACCCACATGCTCAAAAAGGTCGGAGACCCCTGTGCTAGACCAAACTGCTTCTTCTTGACATAGGATCCTCTTTGTGAACAGAAAGAGCACAAATTAGCTCAGCTTTGTGGTTCAGCTGCTCACTCTAGGAAAACAACAGCTCCAAGCCTTCTTCCCTTCTTCGCACCTAGGGTTGCCAGGTCCCTCTCTGCCACCAGCGGGAGGTTTTTGGGCTTGAGGAGGGCAGGGTTTGGGGCGGGGAGGGACTTCAATGCCATAGAGTCCCATTGCCAAAGCGGCCATTTTCTCCAGGGGAACAGATCTCTTATCGGCTGGAGATCAGCTGTAATAGCAGGAGATCTCCAGCTAGTACCTGGAGGTTGGCAACCCTATTAGCACCACACCAAGCTGTGCTTGAGATCACTCCTTGGGAATTTCATGGCTTGTACAAGAAGAGCGGCTGTACAGGAGGAAAATCCCAAAGAATCCTATAATGGACTCTTCCCACTTCTCCCATGACTCTATCCCAGACATGTTCAGACAGTACAGAAGCCTGACAACAACTAGGAAAAGAGCGAACTCCATTGAAATGCTCTTTCCTCATCAGCCATCCCGCCGACACATTAAACGGCAGTAACCTCGCACAACAGATGACACCACGACGGGAATCCTGTTAACATACACATTAGGGCAGACTGATTGGTTTAATTGGCAGCCAGGCTAAAATCCTGCGGAGGGAAGGATGCTGAGGAAAGCATTACCGCCTTGTAATATTGAAAAAGTTCACGGTGCAAAGCTGCAGCGACTTTTCTCATCATTCCACCGCTTTGCTCTTAAAAACCAGCACAATCGTGCGGCCTTTGTGTTTGACAGGCCCGAAGGCATCGCTTATTTTGTTTTCCTGCCCGACAGCAGTTTGCAATATTTATTCTCCTTACCTGATTTACCCATGTTTGGAACTGAATTCCATCTGAGGTTTCTGTTGTAAGGAACAAATCTGTAAAGACACGTGGGGACAGAAGTCAAATAAAGGCAAATAATGTGCGACAATTGTATTTTGTGTTACTATTTAGTTCAGCCTAGGTACATCAACGTCCTAACCTGGATGGCCCAGGCTAGCCTGATCTCATCAGATCTCAGAAGCTAAGCAGGGTCAGCCCTGGTTAGTATTTGGATGGGAGACCACCAAAGAAGTCAAGGGTTGCTATACAGAGGAAGGCACTGGCAAACCACCTCTGTCAGTCTCTTGCATTGAAAACCCCATAAGGGGTCACCATAAGTCGGCTGCGACTTGACGACACTTTACACACATACAGGTACATCAACACCCACCCTGACCTGGATGGCCCAAGCTAGCCTAATCTCATCAGACCATGGCTAAGCCAGGGTCGGCCCTGATTAGTACTTGGATGGGAGAGGACCAAAGAAGTCCAGGGTTAACACGCAGAGGCAGGCAAGGGCAAATCACCCGCGTACACCTCTAGCTTTGAAAACCCTACAGGGTCTCCGAACGTCTGCTGTGACTTGATGGCACTTTCCACCAGCACCACATTAACCCCCCCACACACACACACACACAATACAAAGCCATATATATGTTAGCAACATGGCAGTCAAGATAAGTTCCCCAGAGTAGCGGTTCCCAAACTTTTTGAGTCATGGAGCACTTTTCAGAAGAGAAATTCGTCACGGAGCACTAATTTTCGCCTAGCACCTATATACTAAACCGAACGAAAGTAGTATTTTTCGTTCCAATCTCTTCACGGAGCGCTAGGAGATGTTTCGCGGGGCACCCAGTGCTCCATAGAGCACAGTTCAGGAACTGCTGCTTCAGAGCATTTGGGGCCGTTATTAGATTCCTGACGTTCTCATGCCCCCCCAACCACACGCAAACAGTTTAGTTATGAAAATGTGCAGCCCTGCTGGATTAGACCACTCGTTTAAAGAAGTATTTCCTTTTGCTCGTCCATGATCTACTGACCATCAATTTCACTGGATGCCCCCCTCCATCCATTTAACAGGTCTCGGGTTTGCAATACGGAGCACAGCACATTCTGGGGTTTATGTCTATCTTCTGGGGTGAGTGGGGGGGGGAGGGAGTCACAGCAACTTCTTTTTGCAACAACTGTTATGCTTTGGGCTTTTTTTGTGCTATGCTCCCTTTGACTCTGTACTATTGCTAGTGCAATGGACGACTCATTCAAATTCCGAGCGTCAACCATATTAATTTTGTTTCCTTCAACTAAAATACCCTTTCAGAAAACTGACGGTGACAAGCCGGTTAGCCAAAGTCCCCAAATGATCAAAACAAGGTGCAGTCTAACATTAAAACCTTTGCAGCAGCTTTACTTACTATGTTAGCATAATGACAACATTATAGTAATTTTACTCAGTAGACATCGTTATGAAGTTCCCCCCTCCTCCCCCCGTGACAATTACCCTCATCTACATTTTAATGCTGCCTCGATCGCAACACATTTTCAACTGGAAGAGTCTGAGCCAGTGGAGAAAATCCTGGCACTAAAATTAAAATAGCTGGGTTTCTAAAAATTCATTTTATTCAAGGTCAGAATACACAGCCTAAGCTACACTCTAATGCTGAAGCCAAAATTGTGAGCATAATGGCAGTGCTTGAATAGAACAGCGACTAAATCTGGAAAAATGGCCTAAAGCTGAGACAGACTCATAAGGCACGATTCTGTTGAATCAAGCCAGCTAACCCAATGCTAGAGAACAAAATACCTTGGGAAGCCAACCAAGATGATCATAAGAACATAAGAAAAGCCATTTTAGATCAGACCAAGGCCCATCAAGTCCAGCAGTCTGTTCACACAGTGGCCAACCAAGTGCCTCTAGGAAGCCCACAAACAAGACAACTGCAGCAGCATTATCCTGCCTGTGTTCCACAGCACCTTATATAACAGGCATGCTCCTCTGATCTTGGAGAGAATAGGTATGCATCATGACTAGTATCCATTTTAACTAGCAGCCATGAATACGCCATAACGCCCCGGGAACGCCGGTGCAATAGGCGACCGGGCCTTTCCGACGCCAGCAGGAACCAGGAAGGCCCAGTAGCCGGTTGCGCCGGCGTTTGGGTGGCTAATGCCAGTGTTAGCTGCACGGATGCCACCGAGGCACCTTCCTGGCCTCCTAAGGGCTTTTGCCCTGGAGGCTCAGGAATGGATGGTTAGCCCTTTTGCAATGGCTTCCCTCCCTAGTTCACACACACATACACACATTTTATGTATACTATATAGGAGACCAAAAAACAGTTCTATGGTGGAATATATATAAAGCTCAGAGCGAGAGGACAGGAATAACAATAAGCATCTCCAAAACAAACAGAATTAAAAAAAATGTATATAAAGCTCAGAGCGAGAGGACAGGAATAACAATAAGCATCTCCAAAACAAACAGAGAATTAAAAAAAAAACAGCCAATAACACAGTGGCGATGGTGTCACCCAACTTAGCAATAAAACAAAGCATGGGTTTGTTTGGTGTGTGGGAGGAATAAATGTGAGGATTTTTTAAAAAGAGAGAGTCAAACTACAAAGAACAAACTCAAAAGATGATAATTTAAATGTCGGAAAGGTTTACTGCGTTAACAAAAATGTAGAGGTGCTTAGAAAAAAGACACTCGTTCCATTGACTGCAGAGCGCTTTGCATCCGAGAAAAGGCTGTGTGGGCTCGCACTGTTTCCTGGAAAAGGGGGTGTTTTTTCCCCCCCAAAAGTGGCAACCTACAACATCACAAAAACTGCTGAAAGTTTAGGGCAAAACGTGACGGAAGCCTAGGCGCATACAGTGGCGGATCTACAGTTTTGGGGTCCTGAAGCTTGAACTGTTATGGGGGCCCCTTCGCAACCAGCAACAATAGGGCAACATCCAACAAGGCCCTGGCCCCAGCCTGATGGAATGTTCTTCCAAGTAACATCAGGGCCCTATGGGACCTTCAGAAGTTCTGCAGGTCCTGTAAAACAGAGCTTTCCCACCAGGCCTACAATTGAGGGCAACCACGGGTTGTCATCGTTACTGGCCTCCCTCTCCTCTCCCTCGGGGCTTCTGATATGAGGATTTGGCTGCTTGGCCGGGCCTCCAATGGCCCTGTAATTATATGAGTACCATCTTGTTAACTGTATTGAATGGTTTTATGAATTTTATTGATTACTTATGAATTTTAGATATATATGATTTTATTATTTATGTTGTTACCTGCTGTCAAGTAAGAGAGAGGAATGGGGATCTTCAGTAGCTGCCACCACTTTGGTGTGAGCCTAACTCAAGAAGGCCCAGAGCACCCTCCCTGCCCCTGGCTGCTGCTTCTCCCAACAGGGTGTACTTTCTAGGGACCAAATGAGGCATGAAGACCCAGGGCAGAGTAACAAACAGTTTATTAAAAAGGTCTAATAATAATAATTCAAGCCACAATAAGACAACAAAACCAATAAAGGCAGGCACTCAAACAATTAAAAACCCTAACACATCTATCTTTACTGTCCCTAGCAGCCTCCTGGCACTAGGCCTCAGGCTAACTCACCCCTTCCTGGAGGAGGGATCCCTCCATCTGCAGCAGTCTCTCTCCAGCCCTGCTCCCTAGGAGTGAACCCCCTCCCTTTTCAGGCAAGGCATTTTATTCCTTCTCCCCAGGCACCACTCCCTTACCCTTGATTGGCCCTAGCCTTCCCTCCAAATCCTCTTCCACCAATCACCAGACCCAGAGGGTACCTGGGAGATGTAAGCCTGGTAACTACTTTAATATAGGCCTCCCTAGGGCCTGAAGGCTGCACTTGAGGCCTAGGATCATGACACCCACCCAGAGCCTGGCTTTGACCGGGAATGTTACTCTTTAGAGGAGTAACACTGAAGGACAGTGTCTCTCAGTGTTAAGTGGGTAGGAAGAGTAATATATAGTCAGAAGGGGGGGGTTGGGTTTGAGCTGAGTCATTGTCCTGCGAAGTATTAAAGGTAATGTGCAAATCATTGTCCTGTAAGTATCAAGATAATGTGCTAATGAGGGTGTGGTATGTTAATGTGGAACCATTGTATCCTGAAGTGATCTGTTAACAGGTGGAATCCAAGGCTGATCCGCATGGCTATTGTGGACTGTAGTCTTTGTTAGTCTGGAGGTTTTCAGGACAGGAAGCCAAGCCTTATTCATTCTTAAACTCTCTTCTTTTCTGTTAAAGTTGTGCTGATGTTTATGAATTTCAATGGCTTCTCTGTGCAATCTGACAAAATAGTTGGTAGAACTGTCCAGTATTTCAGTGTCTTGGAATAAGACCCTGTGTCCTGTTTGGGTCAGTCCATGTTCAGCCACTGCTGATTTCTCAGGTTGGCCAAGTCTGTAACCAAGACCACGGTTACACAGCCTGGATAACCTACAAGAACCAATTTGTAACTATGTCTGTGCTTTTTAGAAAGCCTGTATTTTAGGCCCTGTGTTTTAAAATATAATTGTGCACAATATATAATAAAAATAGATGTATTGGTTATTATATTAGGTAAGTGTTCAGCTCAACCCCTTGGGTTTCCCCTGACTTTTAGGTGGAGTTTCCTTGTTCCCCTTTTTCTTCAGTTATTTTCCTTCTTGCCCCATGAATTTAACTTCCGCCTTCATCAGTCCACTATTAATCTAATCCAATCCTTGAGGTTTGCTTATAATATGCATCTAATACAAAAAATTACAATATCTTGATATCTTTTTACGGTTTACTCCCACTTTCAAGTATTTCTTCACACAACATACAGTTAACTTGTGGAACTCCCTGCCCCAGGATGTGGGAATGGCTGCCAACTTGGAAGGCTTGAAGAGGGCAGTGGACATGTTCATGGAGGAGAGGGCTATCCATGGCTACTAGTAAAAATGGACACTAGTCATGATGCATACCTATTGTCTCCAGGATCAGAGGAGCATGCCTATTCTATTAGATGCTGTGGAACACAGGCAGGATGGTGCTGCTGCAGTCATCTTGTTTGTGGGCTTCCTAGAGGCACCTGGTTGGCCACTGTGTGAACAGACTGCTGGACTTGATGGGCCCTGGTCTGATCCAGCATGGCTTTTCTTATGTTCTAAGTGCTTGTGAGAGTGAGAAGCGGAATCTGGCCAGAAGCATCATCTCTGGCTAGGATCTCAAGTAGTATGCCGCTGCGTCGAGCTCATTTCTCCCCACCGACAGCCGCCCGGCCCCTCCTCTCCTTATGCCGCAGGAAAGTCAAAGCACTTCTGCATAATTGATTTAAAAAATGCAACAGGAGCCATGTTTTATCTCCTGCTGTTGTTTTTAGTTATTTATGCCCTTTTATGATTGTAGTAAAACCAGTGAAATAAAATTCTTATGTTATGGATGTTTTAAATTATTTTTATAAGCCATTAAAAGAACCTTATTGGCTAGAGAAAGGGACACAAATCCTAGAAAGCTGTGGAGAGTGGGTGAACCCTGTCATAAGGGACAGGGGTTCAAGTAGGCTTACCAGGTCCCTCTTCTTCTTCGGTGGGAGGTTTTTGGAGTGGAGGTGGGGGGGGGGTGTCGTGCGCTCCCGGAAGTGCTGCATTGCAAAGGGCCGGTTTCCACTCAAACTTACCAGTTTGAGTGGTAAAGGCCTGTTGCGATGCGGCACCTCCGGGTGTAAAACGCACCACAAGGGGCCGTTTTCGACTCAAATGGCCCCTTGTGATGCGTTTTACGCATCGCAACAGACCTTTACCACTCAGACTGGGAGTTTGAGTGGAAACCGGCCCTTTGCAATGCAGCACTTCCGGGTGTGAACCGGAAGTGACTTGTCCCTGCCTGCACAGATTGCTCGCCGACCCTCAGATGGTCAGCCAGCGGCCAGGTGGATTGGTGGGGGTTTGCCCACCACCACCTGGCACTTGGCAACCCTAGGTCCAAGGGGGAACAAGCGCTATAAAATTACATAGGATGTGGCAATGGTAGCTTTTCACCTAATCAATCTCTGGATGCTGAATATTGAGCATTCTTGCATTCGGAAGACTAAGACAATATGAGTGCATACAGACAGAATGCAAAAATATTAGCAATCATTCCAATCGGTTCTTTTATAGGGAAACCTGAAATGTAATTATATTGTGCTTTGAAAATATTGCTTTCTGGTCTTTGAAATGTTAAAATAGACTCCGTAAGCCACACTAAAATGGTAGAATGTTCACTCCCTGCTAAACGCCAATCGCTTAAAATATCTGTATTTTGAATATGCTATTTTCAAGTACGGCAGCATTTAGACAGCTGAAAGGGAGGGAAGTGCTGGAAATAATAATTTGGCAATTTGGACTCTCTGTTTCCAGGTTCCCCAAAGTATTCGCTGTAATTGTTTCTTGCAAAAAAAATAAATAAATACTCGGCAAACAGTTGTGGTCTGTCTGTACCTGATGCAAATACTTCATGGCAAAAACAAACTGTGCAAGCTTGCTGTCTAGCAAGAATAATTCTTAAACTGTCTACAGAAATGTTCTTATCCTAAGGACCATGTAAAAGGTTTAAAAGGTTAGATGTGTACCCCCGAATCAGTCCTGCTCGGGACTTGAATGGCAACCACTTCCCTTTCCTCCCTCCATGCTGAATGGTAAACCGCTTTTGAGGGAGGGGCTGTGGCTCAGTGGTATAGCATCTACTGGGCATGCAGGAGGTCCCAGCTTCAATCCCCAGCATCTCCAGTTAAAGGGACTAGGCAAGTAGGTGATGTGAAAAACCTCTGCCTGAGACTCTGGAGAGCCGCTGCCGGTCTGAGCAGACAATACTGACTTTGATGGACCCAAGGGTCTGATTCAGTAGAAGGCAGCTTCATGTGTGTTCATGTGTATGTGTAGTGGACACAGGTCAAAATGCTGATTTTCATCTATATGGGATCAGAGTACATGAAGGTCCTCCGTAAAGTTTTGTCCCTTTCCAAGACCCCTTGTATGTAATACCTGTAACAGCATCTCTCTGTAGTGTTTTGAGATGACTTGCATTATGCTGCCTCTTTGCCTTCCTTAGCATTTTCTACTTATTTTCACTGCCACCAAAGGCTCTCACGTTCTTAGCTGAACCCAAAAACAGAATGGCTTTATTATATTTGGTAGAATTACAGAACAGTCAGCGCATGGGGTGGGTGGTGGTGGGGCTCTCAGGTAAAATAAAACAGGTCTAAATAAAACAGCTATAGGTACAAAAATTAACCATATGGTACTTTAAAAATTATTTATTTCAAAACTTCACTGATTTATGACAATAAGAGCATTGGGAACAGCCTATGTTGGGCATAGCTAACTACTATCTCTGGATACAACTAGCTATACATTTTAACCGCGGAGGTCCATTTTAAACTGTACAGGTATTCAAATTAGCTCTCTACAGAAAATTATGTTTCTGATTATGCGGCTCAACTGGGATTTACCCTCTGGAATTTTCATACTTCAAGCATGGCACTGTGAACTGGAAAAGCCATTTATTCTGGGCAAAAAAGTGTATAGTGTTGCCATGGGCGGTAGAAGAAACCCCAGCCCACAGCAGCAGGCTTTCAAAACTCATTATTTTTATGTTCAACACTTCATAAGCTAAACAATATTGTTTTAAAAAAGCCAATTAATTTCTCATTTGCATCCAATTCTCATAAAAAAAACCAACTTCAGCAGCGAAAAAAAGTCCCAGCATGAGCATACAGCGAAACATTAGCCCCCATGTGCAAATGTGAAATGTACTACACATAGATTTGCAGAATACAGCTTGCAAATTCACAGCTCATTCCTGAACCTCCAGGATGAAAGTCCTCGGGAGGCCAGGAAGGGGCTGCGCCAACATTGCCCCCCCCCCCGGTGCCCGGGCCACTTATGCCACGCAACGCCAGGGGGGAGGCCCAGACACTGGTCTCCTAGCACTGCAGTGCCGCCCAGTCTTTTGGCGGCATCACACTGGCACAAAGCCCCGCACCAGCATCCCGGGGGGCGTCCCCGGGGCGTGCTGGTGGGGGGAGCTGCTGATAGGAAGCGTCCTGTCCCCTTTCAGCATGGCACGCCGGCGGGACAAACAACATTGCTGTGCCTGCTTTTATGCAGGCACAGCATTGCTGCTCTCAATGGGACATTTTGCCCCATTTAAAATTTAAAAAGCCTCTAAAAGGCTTTTTAAAGCCTTTTGGCGGCCAGAAAACAGGTTTGGAGGTGCCGTGGTGGCGCCTCGGCTACGCTATCCTAGAAGCCGAAAGGTCGGGAATGGGCAGTCAGTGTCTTTGCAAGAAGCCCTAGGCTTTAAGAGAAACATCTACCTTCTAAAACCATTTTCAGTCCTCTTTGGAGAGAGCCAGGCCATCAAATTCAAATGCCAGCCAAATAATCACCTAGGTATGGCACGAGCTGAGCCTCACTACTATGATACCAGGAATACAGAATAAGACAGCATACACAGAGAGTGAGAGATGACTCATGAGAGCAAGCGGAATCAGTCTTTCACCAGGGTAAGGGGTGAAGGTGTGTGGGGGAAGAGGACAATTTAAATCAGAGCAGCAGCTGTACCTGGATTTTCAAGGACTTGTCAGGATCCCCTCAAGGCATTTGCTTTGCTGTTTGGTTTCTTTCCGGAAAAGAAAGTGACAACAGTCTGTACGCTTAGTCATGTCTACAACCGCAGTTGCCCGTTGACAGCTTGTGCGATTGGTGAGGCGTACTAAGGACAGCTCCCACCACTATTAGGAGAGTTACCACCAAACAACACTGGCAGTAGTTTTGGGTGAATCTGGCCAGTTTGGAGACCATCCACTCTGCATGCACCTGGGGTTCTTGCTTTCATCTTGTGACACAGCTGTTAATTCATCCATGGTGGGCCTGATAATAACAGATGAATGATGTTGAACTCATTTAGTTGCCTTATCCTGAATCAGATCCTTGGTCCATCAAAGTCAGTATTGTCTGCTCAGACCGGCGGCAGCTCTCCAGGGTCCCAGGCGGAGGTCTTTCACATCACCTACTTGCCTGGTTCCTTTTACTGGAGAGGCCGGGGATTGAACCTGGGACCTTCTGCATGCCAAGCAGATGCTCTACAACTGAGCCACACCTCACTTGCTCAGTAGCAAGAAGCCAGTAAGCATATGCAACAGTTGTCTGTCTCAGATGAATAGAGAGCTTTCGGTGGTGGCTGGCCCTTACGCTGCACCCAGGTCCCAAAATGTTCTGTTTCTTCCAGGGTATGGTTGCAAGCCAAATGATCCTGCAACCTGACTGAAGCTAAGCGGGTTTGTTTCTGGTCAGTGTCTGGGACTGAACAGGACAAGGCCAGGAGCCAGGTGGGGGCATGGTCCGAAGGCAAAGTCGAGCCCGGACTTGGGGAGGGCCAGGATGGGCGAAGCTAAGAGGCAGCCCTGAACAGCTAGGGGAAGGGGCAGGGAGATGGGCAGGGAAGGCTTCCCTTTCCTTTTGTAGCCTCCCAGGTGGGACCAGGGAATCCCATAAAAGGAAAGGCACCACACCCAGCTGGGAAGGAAAGGAAAGGTGGAGCTACAGAGGCAGCCAGTCCTGGGAAGGCAGTGGAGGAGGAGAAGAGGAGGAAAAGGAGGAGGAGGAAAAGGGGGAGGAAGAATTGGTTTTTATATGCCAACATTATCACTTAAGGAAAACTCAAACCGGCTTACAATTACCACAACAGACACCCACAACAGACACCCGGTGCGGTAGCTGGGGCTGAGAGAGTGACTAGCCCAAGGTCACCCAACTGGCTTCATGTGTAGGAGTGTGGAAACAAATCCAGTTCATCAGATTAGCCTCTGCTGCTCATGAGGAGGGGTGGGGAATCAAACCCGGTTCTCCAGATCAGAGTCCACCGCTCCAAACCACTGCTCTTAACCACTACACCACACGTATCACCCTCTCCTTCCCATTCGGAGGCCTCAGGACAGGAGGCCTGATGTCAAACAGAATGGCAGAGGGTTGCAGGCCCACAGTGGGGCGGGAGGAGGCTTACAACACCCAAAGCGTTGAAAGTAACTTTTGAATAAAACACCAGTTGAGCCATTGAGAAGAATGAGATCAACCCTTTAACGCTTCTATATAGGTGATTCGGAAACAGTGGAAATGTCAGCTTTCACTGTCGGTGTAACAGACACAAAGGAAATTCTACATTCACAGCATCCTCAGCAGACCTGCCACGAGATTAGAAAGAGGAATGCTTTGGTCCTAGACAAAAACGGGGTTGGGTCACGTTAGCTGGCCAAACATCAACCAAGGCTGGACTTGTTCTATCCTCCAATAGCTAATGACCTCATTTCACTGCTGGGAGACAGATCGCTTCTTTGTGATTCATGCCCACACATAACTATTTACACAGCCACGTGCACATGTAATCATGGATCCTCACATCTCTTCCCCCAGTTTCTCCAAGAGCAGTAAACACAGAAGCTACTGCATCTGGAATCTTGATAGGTATGCATTGGCACTGTTGGGAATCCTGTGTACATCTGAGGTCCTTCCCCCCCCCCCCACCTACAGTCAGTGAGATTTCCATGTTGAATAAAAACATACATAGAATTGTTCTGTAGCACGCACCTAATAAAAATGGGAAAGATTAGTACAACTTGACAGAGTTGAATTTGTCACAATCTCATTGGAGTCCAAGAGGACAGACGAATACACGTGAACACATGAAGCTTCCTTATACTGAATCAGACCCCTGGTCCATCAAAGTCAGTATTGTCTACTCAGACCGGCAGTGGCTCTCTAGGGTTTCAGGCAGGGGTCTTTCACATCACCTGCTTGCCCAGTCCCTTTAACTGGAGATGCCAGGGGTTGAACCTGGGACCTTCTGCATGCCAAGTAGAGGCTCTACCACTGAGCTACGGTCCCTCCCCTGAGAAGGAGAGAGAAGTGATACCGACAGAACACAGGAAAATCTACTTATGAAAGGATGTGGTTATTCCATAAAAAATTTTTTTTAAAAAAGTATCTGACCTCCAAAGTGCTTTAATTTATTTTTAAATTTATCTTTAGTCTTATATCCCAACCTTCTCCCTGCCGAAGCCAGTCTCAGGGCTGCTCACAACAGACAAAACAACATTGAAACATAGTAGCAAATAAATTTGAGAAGACCAGAGTCACTAGAAAAGACAATTATGCTAGGAAAAGTTGAGGGCAGCAGGAAAAGAGGAAGAACCAACAAGAGATGGATTGACTCAATAAAGGAAGCCACAGTCCTCAGTTTGCAAGACCTGAGCAAGGCTTTCCAAGATAGAACATTTTGGAGGATATTGATTCATAGGGTCGCCATGAGTCGGAAGCGACTTGATGACACTTAACACACACAAAGCACATAAAATTATCTGAATTAAAACCAACAGTCTCTAAGTTAAAAACAGATGGGGCTCATTACAATAAGCAGGGTCCAGGCCTGCCTGGAAAAGAGCCAGGTTCCCCTAATCCGGGTCTTAGAAGGCAGCAGGGGAATATACACATATCTGACAGTTTGTACTGCAGGATTATCAGGCTCAATCCCAGGCTTTTAGACAATCCTGTAATGGCCAGGACGCCAGGAGTGGGTTTGCAAACTGCTGGCCAACTAGCCGATGCACCGCTAGAAAGGAAGTTGCAGCTTGGAAACAAAGCGCTGCTTTCGCCTGCGTATGTTGCCTGCATTACAATTAGCAATGCACAGGGCAGAAAGGCTGCCGGGCCTTTCTCTGAAATGTCTCTGGCCGCCTCCTCGCCAACAGAACCTACTCCGCAAAGCACCTATCGTCTCTTGAACAAACAGCCGGCAGCAGATTATCTTTACATGGTCAACTAAGGTTTTTTTTTTTTTTTTAATAGAGAGAGGGAAAAGGGTGAAATTTACATCGACAGCTGTTGAGTAAAATCTCCGCAGACAGCCATTTAATTCTCTTCTCCCTACCCATTGTTTCCATTAACCCCAGCACAGGATATCACTGGTGACATTTATGTCACTTATTTGCTTTTGTGCTTATTAGCTGTCGTGCAGTAGAGTCACTCAGCTTAACTGTTTTATGATGCTTAGGCCAGAAGACGAAAAGCTGCTTGAGGAGGGCCCAAGGGCTTATGGGACTTTTGGCTTTGAACAGCAGATTCAACCCATTTGTTTATTTACTTCATTTACTTCTTGCCTTTCTCCCCAAAGAGGCCGACGGCCTTCTCCTCCAGTTTATTCTCACAACAACCCTGTGAGGTAGGTTAGGTTGAGGGGTGTGACTGGCACAAGGTCACCCAGTCAGCTACCGTGGCAGAGTGGGGATTTGAACCTCGGTCTGGCACTTTAATCACTACACCATATCGAAGCTTTATGAGATTCTCCTTGGTCCTTCCAAAATATTTTTTTGTGCATTGAAGTGGTCGGTTTTGGTATGAGCACCTTTCAGTAGTTCTCTTTAGCACATCGTACTAGTTAGGAGAGCCAGCGTGGTATAGTAGTTAAGAGCGGCGGACTCTGATCTGGAGAACTGGGTTTGATTCCCTGCTTCTCCACATGAGTGGCGGGTTCTAAACTGGCGGACCAGGTTCGATTCCCCACTCCTCCACATGAGGCCTGCTGGGTGATCTTGGGCTAGTCACAGTTCTCTCTGAACTCTCTGAGCCTCACCTACCAGAGCCAGCGTGGTGTAGTGGTTAAGAGCAGTGGTTTGGAGCAGTGGACTCTGATTGGAGAACCGAGTTTGATTCCCCACTCCTCCACATGAGCGGCAGAGGCTAATCTGGTGTACTGGGTTGGTTTCCCCATTCCTACACATGAAGCCAGCTGGGTGACCTTGGGCTAGTCACAGTTCTATTAAGAGCTCTCTCAGCCCCAGCTACCTCACAGGGTGTCTGTTGTGGGGAGAGGAAGGGAAGGTGATTGTAAGCTGGTTGGATTCTGCCTTAAGTGGTAGAGAAAGTCAGCATATAAAAACCAACTCTTCTTCTTCTTCACAAAATGCCTGTTGTGGATGTGTGTGATTGTAAGCCGCTTTGAGACACTTTTCGGTAGAGAAAAGCAAGGTATAAAAACCAACACTTCTTCATCTTCAGGAACTCTTAAAAACCCAGAAAGTATTAAGAAATAAGACTTTTAAACAATATTCCTTGCTGTGGGGCCTAGATCAGCTTCCCAATATCACCACTGCATTGAGAGAGGCCATACTGTAAAACCCCACAGTGGAATAGGTCCATATCTGCACAGCTAGGTCTACGGAAGGGGCCGAGGCCCAGTGGTAGAGCATTTGCTTGGCATGCAGAAGGTTCCAGGTTCAATCTCCGGCACCTCCAGTTAAAGGGACCAGGCAAGTAGGTGATGTGAAAGACCTCTGCCTGAGAACCTGGAGAGCTGCTGCTGGTCTGAGCAGACAATACTGACTTTAATGGGCCAAGGGTCTGCTTCAGTATAAGGAAGCTTCATGTGGAAGATGCATGGCATTGTATTCCACAGTGATGCTCACGCAGAACGCAGCAGGAAATTCACTGTGAATCTGCTAGTCGTCTTGTCCCGTTCAGATGATACATCGGAAGCAAGAGATCGTTCGGTCAGCCAAAAGAAATGTGTTAGGTTTAGAGATTTGCAGTGGTTGCACAGAGGTTGAGGAAGGCATATATTAAAGTTGAAGTGGCGAACTGTAAAAATCTGTCAAAACCCATCTGCCCCCCCCCCCCCCGGTGTACTGCAATAACCAAGCTCCTTTCAATCTGAAGTAACTGCAGTTGCTGTTGACACATAAGTACTTTAAACACACAGTCTGGAGCAAGTTGTATTCATCACCCCTGATATAATTTGCAATTGTTGAAAATATTTATTTAGAATTCATTGCTTGTAACCAGAGGTCATTGCAAACATAACATAACAAAACAAACAAACAAACAACCCTCCAAATAAATATCATACTTTCATTTCAGGCAACGACTGTCTTTCGTTAAACAATAAAATTCAAATTACTGGTTCAATGTTACAGAAATGGAGGAAGGATAAAGGAAAACATATACAGGTACAACTGTCTCCTGAATAGGTGAAAGTGTTTTCAGAACAAAGAGAGCTTGATTGAACAGATAAAGCAATGCTGAGAAAAACGACTACTTTAGCCATAAAGAAGACAAGCCCCTTAAAACCCGTTACGGCAAGCCACCTATGAACATCTCTTGCTTTGAAAACCTGACGGGGTCACCTTAAGTCAGCTGTGACTCGATGGCACTTTCCCACCACCACCACTACAGATCTGATCAAAATTATTTTGCCCTGATTGACAATATTTTGCCAAGAAAACCCTCATGCGGTTACCCAATGGAGCACTGTTAGGGTTCAAAGTCCATTTTTAGTTATATAATTAAAAATCACAATGACTCAATAGGCTCCCATTCAGATAATCAGCATATCAAATACGATGATGATTATCATTAATAATAATTCCAGTGAGGTAAACCCTTGAAGGTTTTGTGGTTATTGCTGTATGACACCTTTTGGATATAATGGGAAAGGAGAGCCAGCGTGGTGTAGTGGTTAAGAGCGGTGGAGTCCGATCTGGAGAACCGGGTTTGATTCCCCACTCCTTCCACATGAGCGGCGGATGCTAATCTGGTGAACCAGGTTGGTTTCCCCACTCCTACACATGAAGCCAGCTTGGTGACCTTGGGCTAGCTGTTGTGGGGAGGGGAAAGGAAGGTGATTGTAAGCTGGTTTGAGTCTCCCTTCTGTGGTAGAGAAAGTCGACATATAAAAACCAACTTTTCTTATTCTTCTCTTCTAGGGGGGAGTACATAGTGAAATTCTCAGGCCCAGGATCCAAAGAGCTCTTTAAAGTGCACTGAAAAGCTTAGAGCTGTTTGGAATATTTGTGTTGTTTGACCAGCACGTGTCCCAAGGCCACGTGTCAACCTGCTTTTGTGGTATTTGGGGAGGGGGAGGTGTTGCGGTTGCTCTGTGAAAGGAACGACAGCACCCCTCTGAAGTGCCCAGAGTGAGGTACCCAGTTCTTTGGATCCTGGAGGGGGGCAGAAGGCTGACTTCCAAGGAGGTTTCTATCTGACTATGAATGGAGCCCAGAAGCGCCTCACATGGACATTTCAGAGAACAGTGTTCTGCAACTCTGGAGCCACCACAGAGAAGTCCCTGCTCCTGATAAGTAATAAAGTTGCATCCCTGATCTGTCAGCAATGCTGATTCTATGACCTTAAGCAGGTGATGAGAGGGAGGGCATCTTGGCCACCTTCTGGGCATGGAGTAGGGGTCACTGGGTGTGTGTGGGGGAGGTAGTTGTGAATTTCCTGCATTGTGCAAGGGGTTGGACTAAATGACCCTGGTGGTCCCTTCCGATTCTATGATTCTACAGGGTGTGTGTGTGTAAGAGAGCTTTAACTGCTTGAAAATGGATTAGGCAGAAATTGGTATAAAGATTCTCAAAGTAGAGAGGATTCCCCCCCTTTTTCCCCCCAGACACACTTTCAATCTGTTAAGCTGCTTAGAATGATGGAACCATCAAAAACAGTTTAAGCGGGCTCAACTATTTCGGTGACATCTGTTGCAAAATAGTGTGTTTATACACAGGGCACCATTGTCCTAATGGAGGGAAAATGGCAATACATAGAGGGATCCCCATGAGAACTCACTTTTCTTTTCTACCCTGAAGATGCGCACAAGAACCCTGTTCCATGTTAGTTTAATGTAGGGTCTCTGCACATTGGGGCTGGGGTAGGGGGCCAGGAAATGCAGTTGCGTGTGTGGCGGCCTGACAGTGCAATCTTAGGCAGAGTTACTCCAGTTTAAGGCCACTGAAATGAATTAGCTTAGACTGGAGTAACTCTCAAATCCTAGTCTGACATTCTAACCATTACACAATACTATCATTCTCACCCACTTTTTAAAATCTAGCAGTTTTTCTTAAGCCAATGAGGGTTAATTAGAAAAAAAGAGGTGAATATGAGACATTTTCATAACAGCTTTTTAAACAAATTCTAAAAAGGCACAAGTTTATGGGCTGATTTAAAGGATAACCCATTTCAGAAAACATCGATATTAAATTTGAGCAAATGAAAAACAGGCAGCAAAACAACTCTTTCGAGAACTTCTTTTTCCATGCAAGACAGATTTTTAAAAATCTGTTTTCAGTTAGGTAGGGATCTCCTGAAGCTAAACAATATCACCAAGCTTGACTGCTGGACTTTAATATCAGATACAATCAGAGAACCAATAAGCCCACATCCTCATGTGGCAAACAGGAACGCACAGCAAGCAACAAGAAGGAACTATTCTCAGAGTCCCCTTCGAGCAGTAGAGAGACCGACTACACCACAAACATCTGAGCCTCGATGACTTTTCTGTTGAGAGTGCCCTGGTGACTCTCTTATTAATATTTTAGAGACCACCTTTAAGCAGAAAGTTGGCAACAATTTGAACATACCAACTGAACTGAAGGCCAATCAGTTATAAAAAATAAGAACACAGAAGAAACGCCGAACTACATAAACACAACAAGAACTTCTACTAGGCCTCAGACGTCCAAGAAGGTTTCTATCTGACTACGAATGGAGACCAGAAGCGCCTCATATGGACATCTCAGAGAACAGTGTTTTGCAACTCCAGAGCCACCACAGAGAAGTCCCTCCTCCTGATAAGTAATAACGTTGCATCCCTAAAGAAAGAAGCCAGCAGAAGGGACTCGCTAGTGGACCATAAGGCCCTGAGGAGGTTCATGGGGGAAAAGGCATTCCCTGAAAGACTACCAACCCAGGCAACAAGCGCCTTTAAAGGTCAAAATGAGGAACTTGCATCTTATCCTGGAAACGTGATAGTGTGGATGTAACACGCTCTTTTTTTATAATGGGATACAGAAAAAGAAAAGGTGGGATGGGAAAAAGGATAAAACATATTTCATTATCCGAGCCCCAACTTGATCCAAACTTAAGAAGAGAGGAAAAGCTATTACCCAAGTTTCTATCGTTCATCCAAAATAACAAAACATCTTCAAACTCGCAAAAACATACTCCCAAACCTCAGAATATATTAAACTGGAAAAAATCCATTACCATAACTTCTATAATTTATCATAAACATTTTAAACATCCTAGATCTCACTAAACAAATTCTTTTAAACCATTAGTTACTTAGCTTATAAGATATTTTGCTTATCACGTGAATAGTAGTCATAGAAAGATTCTTACCAAACTATGGTGATGGTGAAAAGTGCCGTCAAATCGCAGACGACTTATGACGACCTCTCATGGGGTTTTCCAGGCAAGAGTTGTTCAGTAGAGGTCTGCTATTGCCTGATCCTGTTTAGACCCTGCATAGCAACCCTGGATTTCTGTGGTGGTCTCCCATCCAAATTATAACCAGGGCTGACCCTGCTTAGCTTTTGCGAGCTGATGAAATGGGGCTAGTCTGGGCCATCTGGGTCAAGATAACCTGTCAACCTGTCAACAAATGGGTGACGCGCAGAAGGATGGAAAAATCTGGAATCTTTTGATTCAGCTGAGCTGGGGACTACAGGCAGGGCTGAGTTTAAACTTTGCCTTTTTTAAAACGCTGGGAAGCCTAACTAAACTGAGAATTTAATTGAGGTTTGCTGGGAGAGTGTTGTGATTGTTGTGCCGGGGGTGTGTGTGTGTGATTAAGGTTGATTGCTGCCTGAAAGCTTGATTGTTCCCTTGTTAAGTGGGGTTGTTGTGATTGGAGCTTGTGTCTGAGAGGTGGGGGCTGTGTGCATTTAAATTCCAAGGCTCCTGCTCACCAGAGGCTCTTAGCCTGTGGATCGTGACTGGGGAACTGTAGGTGAGTATAAAATCTTTTTATCTTAGCACAGTAACTCTCTCCATCCGGTTGGAGTACCGAGCAACTTGAATATCTATGTGAATTAGCAGCAGATAGCTGCAGGGCAAGCTGCAGGGCACAGTTCTTATTTGGTATAGGAAGAGTGCAAGAGAGTAAAGGGCAGGGTTACAACACCAAAAAATAATATAATAATAAATTAATTAATAAAATACCAGTTATGAAGGGACAAGCCGGGCCTATACAAAAGGGATGGGCTCCACTTGAACCAGGATGGAACCAGACTGCTGGCGCGTAATATAAAAAAGGTGGCAGTGGAGCTTTTAAACTGAACCTGGGGGGAAAGCTGACAGGAGCTGAGAAGCATCTGGTTCGGGCAAACTCAGTGCACATGGACAAAGGAAAAATTGCTTCAGATTGCCCACATGGGAATTACTTGGACATGAAAGGGAATGGGGAAAAACTGATGGATAGCCACTTAAAGATGCCCAAAGGCACATGCCAGGCAAGTCGGAAGAGAGAAACAGTGTGGAGGTGTTTCTATGCTAATGCTAGAAGCCTCCAAGCAAAAATGGGGGAATTAGAGTGCATGGTTTTAAGGGAAAACATAGATACAGTGAGCATTACAGAAACCTGGTGGAGGGGAGAGAACCAGTGGGATACAGTCATCCCTGGTTACAAACTGTATAGAAATGACAGGGAAGGGCATATTGGAGGGGGTGTTGCTATGTATATCAAGGAAGGCACAGTGTCTAATAATCTAGAGACCATAAAAAGGGCAGACTCATCCACAGAATCCTTATGGGTGATGATTCCGGGCCCCAAAGGAGATTTAGTACTGGGGACATTCTATCGGCCCCCTGACCAAATGGCTCAGGGTGATCTTGAGATGGAGAATGAAATTAGGGAAGCATGTAAAGATAATGAAGTAGTAATAATGGGAGACTTCAACTTCCCTCATATTGATTGGATAAATGTCTGCTCCAGGCAAGCCAAAGAGATAAAATTTTTAGACATCCTAAATGACTGTGCCCTCGAACAGTTGGTCATAGACCCAAACAGAGGGGAGGCGATCCTGGATTTAATACTCTGTGGTGCTGTCAGTGATTTAGTGCGGGATGTGGATGTAGTTGAGCCAGTTGGCAATAGTGATCACAATGGCATCAAATTTAATTTATATGTAAGTGGGAAAGTGACTGGGAAATCTCACACAATTACCTTTGACTTTAAAAGAGGGAACTTCTCTAAAATGAGAAAACTGGTAAAGAGGAAGTTGAAAGGAACAGTTAGGAGGGTTAAATCTCTTGAAAAGGCTTGGGGGTTACTCAAGTCCACATTACTAGAGGCTCAGCTAGCTTGTATACCACAGGTCAGGAAAGGTAGTAATAAGTCCAAGAGGTCACCACCATGGCTAACAGGTAAGGTAAAGGAAGCAATTAGAGAAAAAAAGTCTTCCTTCAGAGACTGGAAGGGTTGCCCAAATGAGGCGAACAGAAGCAAACACAAACTTGCACAAAGGAAATTCAAGCAGATAATTAGAGATGCAAAAAAAAAAAAGATTTTGAGGGTCATATTGCTAAACACATCAAAACAAACAATAAGAAATTCTTTAAGTATATTAGGAGTAGGAAACCAGCTAGGGAAGCGGTTGGACCATTGGATGACAATGGGAGTAAAGGAACTCTAAGGGAGGATAAAGCGATTGCTGAAAAACTAAATGAATTCTTCTCATCTGTCTTCACTGTTGAAGATACAGTGCAGATTCCTTCTCCTGAACAGAGATTTTGGAGAGGGGAAAATGAGGAACTGAGGCAAATAGTGGTAACAAGGCAGGAAGTCCTAGAACGTCTAGACAAACTGCAAACTAACAAGTCACAGGGACCAGACGGTATTCATCCTAGAGTTCTTCAAGAACTCAAATGGGAAATTGCTGAACTTCTAACAAAGATATGTAATATGTCCCTTCAATCAGCCTCTGTACCAGAGGACTGGAGAATGGCCAATGTAACACCCATTTATAAAAAAGGTTCCAGGGGGGACCCAGGAAATTACAGGCTAGTTAGCTTAACGTCTGTTCCGCGTAAATTAGTGGAAAGCATTATTAAAGATAGAATTGTCAAGCATATAGAAGGGCAAGGTCTGCTGGGCAAAACCCAACATGGGTTCTGTAAGGGTAGGTCCTGTCTCACTAACCTATTAGAGTTTTTTGAAAGCGTCAATAAGCATGTGGACAGGAATGAGCCTGTGGATATTGTGTATTTGGATTTCCAAAAAGCTTTTGACAAAGTCCCCCACCAAAGACTGCTAAGCAAACTTCATAGTCACGGGATAAGAGGACAAGTCCTCTTATGGATTGAGAGCTGGCTGAAAAATAGGAAGCAGAGAGTAGGAATCAATGGTCAGTTCTCACAATGGCGGGATGTGAGCAGTGGGGTGCCTCAGGGATCTGTGTTGGGACCGGTGCTTTTCAACCTGTTCATCAATGACCTGGAGTTGGGGTTAAACAGTGAAGTAGCCAAGTTTGCAGATGACACCAAATTATTTAGGGTGGTTAAAACAAAATCGGACCGTGAAGAGCTCCAGAAGGATCTCTGCGTACTGGAAGAATGGGCATTAAAATGGCAAATGAGATTCAATGTGAGTAAGTGTAAAGTGATGCATGTTGGGCAAAAAATCCCAACTTCACATATACACTGATGGGATCTGTGCTGGCAGCGACAGACCAAGAAAGAGATCTTGGGGTGGTAGTGGATAGCTCAATGAAGATGTCAACCCAGTGTGCGGCTGCTGTAAAAAAGGCAAATTCCATGCTGGCTATAATTAGACAAGGAATAGAGAATAAAACTCCTGATATCATACTGCCCTTGTACAAATCTATGGTGAGACCACACTTGGAATACTGTGTACAGTTCTGGTCACCACACCTAAAAAAGGATATTACAGAGCTTGAGAAGGTGCAGAAAAGAGCAACCAAAATGATTAGGGGACTAGAGCAACTGTCCTATGGGAAGCGGTTAAGACGCTTAGGGCTGTTTAGCTTGGAAAGAAGATGGCTGAGGGGAGACATGATAGAGGTCTATAAAATTATGCATGGTTTGGAGAGAGTGGACAGGGAGACGTTTTTCTCCCTCTCCCATAATACTAGAACACGGGATCATCTGCTAAAGCTGGAGGGTGAGAGATTCAAAACAGATAAAAGGAAGTATTTTTTCACACAACGCATAGTTAAATTGTGGAACTCCCTGCCCCAGGATGTGGTGATGGCTGCCAGCTTGGAGGGCTTTAAGAGGGGAGTGGACATATTCATGGAGGAGAGGGGTATTCATGGCTGTTAATTAGAATGGATATTAGTCATGCTGCATACCTATTCTCTCTAGTATCAGAGGAGCATGCCTATTTTGGGTGCGATGGAACACAGGCAGGATGGTGCTGCTGCACTCGTCTTGTTAGTGGCTTCCTAGAGGCACCTGGTTGGCCACTGTGTGAACAGACTGCTGGACTTGATAGGCCTTGGTCTGATCCAGCAGGGCCTTTCTTATGTTCTTAATCTGCTGAGTTTTGTCTCTATTTGCTCTTCTTGAGAAGAACCTTCTTCACGCAATGCATAGTTAAGTTGTGGAACTCCCTGCCTCAGGATGTGGTGATGGCTGCCAACTTGGAAGGCTTTAAGAGGGGAGTGGACATGTTCATGGTGGAGGGGTATTCATGGCTAGTAGTTAAAATGGATACTAGTCATTATGCATACCTATTCTCTCCAGGATCAGAGGAGCATGCCATATATATTAGGTGCAGTGGAACACAGGTAGGAGAATGCTGCTGCAGTCGTCTTGTTTGTGGACTTCCTAGAGGCACCTGGTTGGCCACTGTGTGAACAGACTGCTGGACTTGATGGGCCTTGGTCTGATCCAGCAAGGCTTTTCTTATGTTCTTAACCTTTCCCCCCACTCCTCTAGTCCCAAAGCCCAGCCAGCCATGGAAAAATCATAACCTATCCAGAAACATTTTAACACCCGTGGCACTTATGAACCGTTAATCTGCCCAATAAAACTTTCCAAAAGGTTTCAAAACTGATCACTCACCTGCAGTGAAATCATTACTCAAATCTATGAATGCATGAGAGTGAGGTCGACGCATTTTGCTTGGCAGTTTCGGTACCGGATACCATTTTAGCTCCCTAAGAAATAAAGTTGCAGAGATTCATTTTAAACAAGGTACTGCTTGGATACTTGCTGATGAAGCATGTATAGCTGGAAAGTTTTGCTGACACTGGGCCTTCCTTGGTCAAAAGCAACCCTAGTTGTATTCATATACCTTCTTCAGCACATTTGTAAGAATGGGATTTGGCCCATAAAAGCTCACGGAAATATGAGAAGGTACTGTGCAAACATGGCAGCAGCAGAGGAGGAGGAAAAGAAGAAGGTTTTTATATGCCGACTTTCTCTTCCACTTAAGGGAGACTCAAACTGGCTTACGATCACCTTCCCCTCCCTTCCCCACAACAGACACCCTGTGAGGTAGGTGAGGCTGAGAGAGTCTAAGAGAGCTGTGACTAGCCCAAGGTCACCCAGCTGGCTTTGTGAGGAGGACTGGGGAAACAAATCCAGTTCACCAGATTAGCCTCTGCTGCTCATGAGGAGTAGTGGGGAATCGAACCCAGTTCTCCAGATCAGAGTCCACCGCTCCAAACCACCGCTCTTAACCACTACACCACGCTGGCTTAGAGGTCTGATCCTCTGGCATTAAAGTGCAGTTTGGCATTAGGTCTGAATTAAGCATGCAAATACCATTTTTTCAAGTTATGTTTTCCTTTGCATTCAAATCCAAAACACTGGGAGGGGAAACAAGCAGCACTCTATCTAAGGGCCAAGAGCCTCTGTTTAAGTACCTGTTCTTTGCATTCATTATTTTTTCTTTCCAACCTAACCACCCACTTGTCAACTTGCCCTGTGCCTCTAAGTATTTTATTTTTTAACAACACATAACTAAAAAAGAAACATTAAAAACACAATCTACCAACAAAAACCTAACAATACATCGAGTGTGCCTCTTAATCCAAGTCAATTATCTATTATAGTTTAACCTTTATTCTCCACTATTCGTATTCATGCTTGTTACTTGTACCATTAGTAATTGTTTAACTTATTAAAAAGCACTTATTCACTATCAGCCTTGCACAGTATTATCCGCAATGCAAATATTAATGTCTGAGTATATTGTATATATATTATAAACTCTAAAACACTCTAATAGTTTCTTTTGTATTGCTTATGATTCCACACTTCAGCTTGCCCTGTGCCTCTTTGTCCAGGGATGGCAAAGCCTACACCACACTTAATGGACTCTTGCTCTTTTCTTCTGCTACAGACTGACTAACACGGCTACCCATCACAATCTAGTGCCACACCATGTATGCCTGGAAACAGTATCGCCAAAAAAATCATACCCAAAAATCCACCTCTTTGAGAATGACTAAAAATGCAAAAGCATATGCAGGTATGCCTATGTAGTACTCTTTCATATGAAGAAAACACTATTTGGGATTACACAGAACTGCCACAATTACATGAATAAGACAAGACCATGGGGCAGAAAGCTTATGGGACATCAGCCAGGGGATAAAAATTGTCTTCCACACTGTCACCGATACACATTTTGCTGCTACTCTTGCTGAACCAACTAATACAACCCACAGTTAAGTATTCTTTAAGAATATTAAGCCTGATGGTAATTCCTTCAAAGATGAAGCCCATTTGTAGTCTTTACACTTATTTAACCTTCTGCTCTTAAATTCTAATCTCCAGCGCATATTTTATTACATGAAAGCTACCACCCAATTACGGACAGAAACTGCAAATTAATGATTTTTGGGAAAAAGCTTGACCTCTGGATAAAAGCTTTGTGGAAATGGATGTCATTGCCTGAACCGTTAACGGTGGTAGAAAGTGCCGTCAAATCATAGCTGATTTATGGCGACCCTGTAGGCTGTCAAGACAAGAGACATTCAGAGGTGGTTTGCCACTGCCTGCCTCTGTATGGGCTGAGAGAGTTCTGAGAGAACTGTGACTGGCCCAAGATCGCCCAGCAGGCTTCATGTGGAGGAGTGGAGAATCGAACCCGGTTCTCCAGATTAGACTCCATTGCTCTAAACGACTACACCACACTGGAACCACTAATAGGGGGAGAAAATTACGGAGAGAGATAGTCCCTGGTAGGATCAGGCCATCATAGATGGACTTCCCAGTAAATTGAAGTCTGATACACAAAAGCCTCAGTGTGATCATTACAGGAGGGAGCAGAGTCATCATCATAGTGGACAGTGTTGGCCTAGGACTGGGAAGAAGTTGGTTTTTATATGCTGACTTTCTCTACCACTTAAGGAAGAATCAAACTGGCTTACAATTGCCTTCCTTTCCCCTCCCCACAACAGATCCCCTGTGAGGTACGTGGGGCTGTGAGAGTGTGACTAGCCCAAGCTGGCTTCATGTGTAGGAGCAGGGAAACCAACCTGGTTCACCAGATTAGAGTCTGCCGCTCCAAACCAACACTCCTAACCACTACACCACGCTGGATCTCAGTAAATGAAAACTTGAGCTCAAATGCCTGTTCAGCCATCAGGACTCAGTAGATGAAAATGAGTTAGTTGCTATCTGCCTCATATCACTGTGGAAAGAATGAAATGGGAGGGGGAGCGGAGGGAGCGGAGCTTGCTTACCCCCCATTTTGAAATGTCTAAAAACCAAGAATCGCATGCACTGTCCTTGTTGCCAGCATGGTGTAGTGGTTAAGAGTAGTGGACTCTAATTTGGAGAACTGGCATATAAAAACCAACTCTTCGAGGGTCCGAATACTCACCAAAGTAATGTAAACCCAATGGAATACAGATTGGGGTTAGCCGTTTAACTGATTTTAATTTGCAAGAAAACATTAGTTTATTCTTACATCTTGCTGACTCCACTCAGTTAATGCAAGGGTATTTTATGCTACAATTCTATACATCTTTTTACAGAGGAATCTTCCAGGAACAGGAAGTCTCAAATACGGAACACAGTCCTAGTTTAGGCATCTCAACTGTGTCTGCCCTTATTTTCCCTCTGCCCATCCCCCATCCCCCCAAACTAACTGTGTCCAACATAGTGCTATCAACCTGACCACCCTCTCTTTTAGAACTACTACTTTTCAGATTTTTGCATATGTAGATACCGAAAGTATTGTGTCCTATTTTAAATTAGCTGGCAGTTCAGCTCATAGACAAACATTTCCATTTCCAAATGAAAACAGACACCATGCTATCAGAGTCTGCAATTTTTTTTCCGACGTCCCCTAGGATCTTATTACATTTCTCCCATTAGAAACAGAACACTGATTGGCAAAGAAATACCAGTATACCTATGGCCTTTCATACATTGCAAGAAGTACATTATAATATGGCATGCAGCAGGCACTCTTCTTCTGAACTTTCCACTAAAAAAATATTCCCTTTGAGGGAAGGAGGGTGGTTGCAAGAAGGGAGAGACTTTTTTTTTTGCTCAAAAGCTGATAAAATCTTCCCACATAATCATTGCAAGGTTACAGTTGCTGTCACGCACGCTCTTGAGAAATGTGCAGGCTTTGTTCCGCAAGTCATAGATTTTAAAATCAGAAGTCATCTTGATAAAAATGAAAAAAGATTAATAGCCCCCTCCAAAAGGGCAGAAAACTTCTCCCATGATATTTAAGATGATTTTCAACATCAAGACACTGTTTTCTCATGCTATAATCCAAAATAATTTGCCCTGTCAAAAAGATGTTAAACAGATTTTTCTAATAAGAAGCAAACCCAAAGTGTCAAAATGACAGTCATCCATTTCTATCTACATATGGATATGTTAAATTACTGGGCAATATACCTAAACGAAGGTATCTTTTACCTTTTTATTTAACAACAACATCCTTAGCTGTGACTGGCATGAACAGGTTCTTTAATTAAGCATTTAAGTGCTTGGGGGACATATTCTTTTTTTTTTTAAACCCACCCTGATGCACTTGTTCCTATGGAAACGGAGGCGTAATCTGATTGACTTCTCCAGTTCTAACATGCTCCTCTTGACACAATAGCTAAAAAGCCCGAGGGAAGCGCAAAACACTTCACAACAAACCATTTCCTTTCCAGGTGATGAGCACCGCCATTGATTACATATAAACCTGAAACATCTGTCAAAGGCTGTCGACAGCTGGATGCGTTCAGCAAACGAATGCTGAGCCACGTTTCCATGTTAACAAACACTCCTATATATTTACAAGAAGAACCAATGGGAGTCCAGGCCATATAAAAGTCTATAACCAGAGCAAGAAGAACCAAGTCTCATAAAAGTCTATAACCAGAGCAGGAAGTAAAGAGCAAAGGCCCAGTAAGATGGAAAGCTTAGATTTATCTTTGTGCCTCTCTTACTCCGTACTCTTAGATTCGAGTCCAGGAGCACCAGAAAGACCAACAAGGGTTTCAGGTAGGGTTGCCAACCTCCAGGTGGCGGCTGGAGATCTCCTGCTATTATAACTGATCTCCCGGTGACAGAGATCAGTTCACCTGGAGAAAATGGCCGCTTTGGCAATTGGACTTTATGGCATAGAAGAAGAAGAGTTGGTTTTGATATGCCAACTTTCTGTACCACTTAAGGGAGACTCAAACCGGCTTACAATCACTTTCCCTTCCCCTCCTCACAACAGACACCTTGTGAGGTAGGTGGGGCTGAGAGAGCATGACTGGCCAAAGGTCACCCAGATGACTTCGTGTGTAGGAGTGGGAGAACAAATCCAGTTCACCAGATTAGTCTCCGCCGCTCATGTGGAGGAGTAGGGAATCAAACCCGGTTCTCCAGATCAGACTCTACCGCTCCAAACTACCGCTCTTAACCACTATACCACCACACACATTGAAGTCCCTACCCTTTCCAAACCCTGCCCTCCTCAGGTTCTACCCCCCAAAATCTCCAGGTATTTCCCCAGCTAGAGCTGGCAACTCTAGTTTCAGGGTATAAGCCTTTTTTGCATCAAAGCTCCCTTCACCAGACATGAGTAGAAATGGAGATTTCTGAGTCCTTTTAATCTAGACAGCAGACCAACACAGCTACCCTCTGAAACAATCTCCATACTCTAATTCATTTACAACATTTATGCCCTGCCTTTTCACAAACAGACCTTGGGAAAGTTTACACGGTAAAGCCCGGAAAACAGTTACAACATCTTGAAGCCAATTCCAGCTGTAATCAATCTTCTACTCTGTCTCCCAGGCATCATCAGCGTCAGAAAATGTTGCCATCCAGATTACTAAAGGGTAAGCCCTGATTCTATGACCTTAGGCCAGGGGTGGGGAACCTTTTTTCCGCCAAGGGCCATTTGGATACTTATAACATCATTCGCGGGTCATTCAAAATTATCAACTTAAAAATTAGCCGACCAAGCCCCAAGCTGCCCCAGATGACACCCCCACCCCCGGCCCAGGCAAGCAGGCAGGCATCCAACCGGTGGCGCACTCGGGGGGCGGGAGAAAGGTTCCTTTTCTCTGCAAAACAAACTCACATCCGCCTTGAATAGAGGCTATTCCTGTCCCCGGAAGGGGGCAGATCACCAGTCTTAGATCCTTCTGAGCTAGAGATCTGCCAGGACCAACAAAGGACCAGACCAAATGATTTCACGGGCCTTATATGGCCCCCGGGCCTGATGTTCCCCACCCCCGCCTTAGGCAGATCATGAGAGGGAGGGCATCTTGGCCATCTTCTGGGCATGGAGTAGGGGGTCACTTGAGGGTGTGTGGGGGAGGTAGTTGTGAAATTCCTGCATTGTGCAGGGGGTTGGACTAGATGACTCTGGTGGTCCCTTCCAACTCTATGATTCCACCTCCCCACCCCCACAGCTCTCTGATATTCAGAACAGCCTTGCAGTTAATTTGTCCCTGCCACTCTCTACAATTTCTTCCAGGAACTGTGTCATCACAAAGAGCAAGAGATTAGTATGCTGATAATGTAGAAACGATGCAGATATTGTGGCCACAGCATCTGTAACGTTCTATGTCTATGCCAGTTCCACTAACACATGCCGAAAACTAAGTTCAGTGTAAATCCAACTTTATCTGACAGCAAGATGATTTATGGGCATCAACCCTGCAAAGAATGCTCTTGTGATACAACCACACATGCTTCCAAACAGTTGTAAATACATTTGGGTTACCTGCCAATTAGTATTTGTGGCGTTGCAGAGTTGGTCGGTACTCCAAAAACATCAGGAACTAAATCACCATTGAAACTGCAACAAGAAGAAAAAGCTGAGTTTTTCCAGTGGCACAACTAAATAGTAGCCCAGGTCATAATTACACTGAATAACTGTAAAATGCTACGCTGCCCCCCCCCAAAAAAAAAAACTCTAGAGCCTTAAAAACCTAAAAAGCAAAATCTGTATGAAGCCCATATGTGAACTTACAAAAGAGAGAGAGAACGACCTCCTTGACTTTATCATTGTATTTGTTGTGCGTCGGTCCAATTTAAGTACTTCAAATACTTGAAGGACTGTCATATAGAGGTGCCGAGTTGTTTTCTGTTGCCCCAGAAGGTCGGACCAGAACCAAAGGTATGAAATTAGATCAAAAGAGTTTCCATCAAGACATTAGGAAGAACTTTCTAACAGTTAGAGCAGTTCCTCAGTGGAACAGGCTTCCTTGGGAGATGGTAAGCTCTCCCCTGGAGGTTTTTAAGGTTAGATGGCTGTCAGAAATGCTGATTCTATGACCTTAGGCAGATCATGAGAGGGAGGGTGGAGTAGGGGTCACTGGAGGTGTGGGGGAGGTAGTTGTGAATTTCCTGCATTGTGCAGGGGGTTGGACTAAATGACTCTGGTGGTCCCTTCCAACTCTATGATCCTAAGTTTAAAACTCTTCCCATAATAAAACATACTTACTCCATGATTAGTGGCTCATCTTGAAAAGTGTTGTTTGATGAAATGTTACGATAGGTATCTGAAAACACAATTTAAAAAATTTACCTGGGTTTCCTGGGTTTTGGCATCCCTTTTCCTGACTAACTATCAGTGACAGATGGCTATGATCCACCTTTCTCAAATGAACCATTTCTTTAAACAAAGTTTAAAGAACTTCAGCACAATATGAAAACCTTTAAGAGATTTTTCCACTATTGCGGTCAATTGGGTTGAACTCTGACTGGATGGTGTCCTCGATATAGCACTTTAGTAAGCATCTATCAGTATTTACAGCAACCATAAAAAGACGACTAGCATTATTGTCACTCCCACACTTCAGAGAGAGAGATATGAAACTGGGAGGAGGAGGAAGAAGAAAAAGAAGAAGAGTTGGTTTTTATATGCCGACTTTCTCTACCACTTAAGGCAGAATCAAACCGGCTTACAATCACCTTCCCTTCCCCTCCCCACAACAGACACCCTGTGAGGGAGGTGGGGCTGAGAGAGCTCGAAGACAGCTGTGACTAGCCCAAGGTCACCCAGAAGGCTTCACATGTAGGGGTAGGGAAACAAATCCAGTTTGCCAAATTAGCCTCCGCCACTCATGTGGAGGAGTGGGGAATTGAACCCGGTTCTCCAGATCAGAGTCCACCACTCCAAACCACCACTCTTAACCACTATACCACACTGCTCGCTGGAAACCAACTGGAGTGTACAAAGCCAGCAGGTAAGCTGGGAACACTACAGATCAAAACTCATTCACCCTTTCTCAAAGCTACAGTGTATGGATAGGTTTGACCTAGAATTTTAAAATCGGGTTAACAATGTAGGTCAGAAGTAGCTTTGAGTTGGTTACAGGTGGGGCAAGGGAAAGAAAACATGATGCTTAGCTGCTCCTCCAAACAGATCATACTGCTAGCCAACTATTTGGACTGAACCCAATTCTTTTAATGTTTTTAACATCAGCAGTACTTACCTAGGTTTTGATTATTTCCCAAGTAAATAAGCACTGATAGGTCAGCACTGGTTTGATTCTGTGGGCGAGTTGTCAGGAGGACATCCATTTGTGAATCGCCATTATAATCGCCAGGAACCACGCTGGTTATCTCACTCCTAAAATTCAAGGGAAAAGGAAAAGTGGTGAGGGTCAATTGAACAACTTCCTCAAACGCTGTGAACAAAATTAACTTTGGGGGGGGAAGTAACTCTTCAATGATATTTTGTGCAGAATTTAGTTTCTAATTTATTTGTATTAACACATTTATTATACCCTGCCTAGGGATGCCAGGGCACCAGCTGGCATCTTAGGAGCATTTGGGCCAGGGCGATGGGTGGAAATGACATCCAGCCACATGTGATGTCACATCTGCCTGAAAACCCAGATGCAACATAAGCACACTGGGAGGTGCTCTGGCTGTCCCGCAAAAATGAGTTTTTGGAGAGGGCCAGAGCATTACCTGACACACTGACATCACATTTGGATTTCTGGGTGGACGTGATATCGCACATTGACAGACATCATTTCTGGCCCAGGCCATTCCTCCAGCTGCTTGGAGGAGCATGGGCAGGAGGGAGGACCAAACCATGGGTGGCCACCTACTGGAAGCAGGCAAATGCCATCCCTAATCCTGTCCCTTGAGCTACATGATCTAAAATACAGATTTAAATAATTTTATGGTCTACGAAGCCAGGTAAAAACAGAATCTCACATTTTTTTATTTACTTCATTCATAGCCCACCTTTCTCACTGGGACTCCAGGCAGATTACAACATTTAAAACAACATCACTAAAACAGTATGATACATACAACAGATGATGCAATACAGACTAAACTACACGGAAACATAACTAGTATGATTTGAAAAAAGTATCAGCAGCAATACTCAGCTTAAATATCGAAAGCAATGAGTGAATACAGGCATTGGACAAAGGCATCTCTAGTCCATGAAAGCTTATGCAGGAATTTAAACTTGTTGCTTTTCAAAAAGATGTTCATATATTTTGCTGCCACAGACTAATGCAAGGCTTTCTGAAAGAGTTCTGTCCTCAACTGAACTCTAGGGCAGTGGTGGAACAAGACCCTGCCCACTGTGACAACACTGAAAAGACCCTGCCCTACATAATCAGGTAATGCATCTTTGTTGAGGGCGACGTGCCAAGCAGACCTTTCCAAGGAACACCTTAGAATGTGAGCAGGGTCAGATCCTCAGTAGAATGCAAAGTCAAACATGAGCCCTAAATCATCTCCTTTGCTCTCCCTCCATTTGAACTCTTTGAGAATTTCAAGCTTACTTTCTAAACCCAGTTTTTAGTAACTGGCTCCCATACAGCATCAAAGCTGTTATTTGTAATTGGAAACGCTGTTGTAAATCTCTGCTGCTGGGCGCTCAGAATCCTAGCTCTGCTTTTGTACTTCTTGAAATCAATAATTCAACAACTCTGCGTTTGCCTCTTTCTTCCAACACATTAAGTACTTATACTCCCGGCAGCAAATAGCCTTGCTGTGAGCGTAGCTTTCCCCTTGCAAATGGATGCCTGTGTCACCAGTGAAGACTATCTTGAAGTTCCTTACAGCAACAGGACCGAAACAATCCGCACACTTCAGCCCAGCAATACCTTTCTCTACAGTCCAGCTACTGAGAATTGGATACATACTTGTACCTAATTACCGTCAAGGCTACTTAAACAAATAGTGGATTTTTGTTTAATGAGAATAATTGGAAAGTATGAAGGTCGTAACACAGCTAAAGATATGTTCGCATTTGCAGCAATGTGGGCTACAGCAAGCTGTAAATACCGAGCCTAGACCAGCAGTTCCAATGTCGATGATGAGCTTCTCCCTTAGCACACAAGCTCTAGTCAGGGCCTAAAGTAACAGAAGACCTGGCCCCAGTGTACCCTGCAATTCTGGGCTTCCTCTCACTGCCTGCTGCTTCCACTTGGGCCCACTTGGAGGGCCGTGGCTCAGTGATAGAGCATCTGCTTGGCATGCAGAAGGTCCCAGGTTCAATCCCCGGCATCTCCAGTTAAAGGGACTAGGCAAGTAGGCAATGTGAAAGACCTCTGCCTGAGATCCTGGAGAGCCACTGGCGGTCTGAGTAGACAATACTGACTTGGATGGACCAAGGGTCTGATTCAGTAGAAGGCAGCTTCATGTGTTCGTGTGTATAAATAGGGTCACGTGCTTAGTTACTACCCATTCCTCTTCATACAACGGTCACTGTTTGCCAACAAATGGCAATGTTAGTATTGTACCCTGTGTTTATTGCATCAGCGAGGAAACGATAGCAAAAACACAAGTTCATCAAAGTAAAAACAAGAGAAGCTGCCTTTTACTGATTCAGACTATTGGTCCATCAAGATCGATATTGACTGGCTGGCAGCAGCTCTCCAGGGTTTCAGGCAAAGCTCTTTCACATCACTTACTGCCTGATCCTTTTTAACTGGAAATAACAGGGATTGAACCTGGGACCTAGAAGCCACAGCCCCTGCTACGCAAGACTGCCCAAACAGTAAAGAAACTGAACATTGCGTCTCTTCTAGTCCGCAAGCCATGAACTATGAAGGCTGCCATTTTTCAGGGTTTCCTGATTTCCCCATACCCAAACCCAGACTTAATATTGTCCACGGCAAAATAAACTCAGCAACTGAGCAGATGAAACAAAACAATGAGAAGAACGAGACTTAAACTTTCTTGGATGGAATGAAAGAAAGACCCAACTTGCTATGTATACTTACTTCAATTTGAGACTGACTTTGGGTTTAAAATAGGGTTCTTTTTGGTCTGCCAAGAAGATAATTAATTCACTGCCTGAAAAGCAAAGAAACATGTGGCTTTAGATTAATGAAGTTTTTTGACCAGCAATTATTGCAAATTACAGAGGGGTTTTGAACCCTATCTCAGGGAAGAGTTTTCCACATCAGTTTGCGGAGGAATCCCAAAGCATCTCCCATGGAACTACTGCATTTTGTAGATGTTCCAGGGCCACGCTGTAAGGAATATACTCAAAAATTCTGCCATAGGTTTATGATCTAAACAAAGAGACATTGTACTGGTTCTGTACAATGCTAACAATAAAAAGTTGAGAGTAATGGAGACAACAGATGAAGGGACACACTAACAGTGCAATCCTAAATATATGTATTCAGAAGGAAACTGTGACAAGCCTTTTCTAATGACAGAGAGGGACTCACAGTTGTCCATTCTCTGACCTGGTTAGATTACTATAATGTTTTCTACACAAGGCTGCCTTTGAAGCTAATTCAGTAACTTCACTTGGACCAAAAGCAGTAGACAGATTAGTATAGGTTACTGAGCCCTGACCTGGATGGCCCAGGCTAGCCTGATCTCACCAGATCTCAGAAGCTCAGCAGGGTCGGCCCTGGATGGGAGACCACCAAGGAATACTAGTGTCTCCATGCAGAGGAAGGCAGTGGCAAACCACCTCTGTTAAGTCTCTCTTCCCTTGAAAATCCTACTGGGGTCATCATAAATTGGCTGCAACTTGATGACACTTTACATAAACACATAGGTTATTGAGTACACAGTACCAGTCTGAAAGGGACCTGAATCCAGAAAAGTGACAAATTTAGCAACAAACATCACTACTTTTAGCAAGGCATCCCCCAAAGGCAAGAACATGGATAAAACAGGAACAAAATCCAGGAGTGAGAGCGAGAATACCAATAATCTCACTGTTTCAATGCACGTTTTTATGCTGCATCGCTGTCTTTCAGCTTGTACCTTACTATTCATATAGGACAGGATTTATTTATTTTTAACTGTTGTTTTTAAAATACAATAATAATAAAAAACAGTCTTGTTTTGGAAGCCACCTAAGGTGAGTTTTTAGTGAGATACATTTTAAATAAACAAGGACAGGGGGAAGAAGACAGGGAAATAATATGCTCAAACTCTTTGGAGTGGGGGAGGAAAAAAAAGACTGCCAAAATGTCCAGGAAGGAAGTACTTCTGTACCTCAACAAGTAACTCAGTTGTGCAATTCACTTCCAGTGTATTAATGACTGCTAACATACGCAGTTTATAGAGTCCAGGAGAACATGTCCAGCATTGGCTATTAACCATGATGACTAAAGGGAACTGCCACACCCAGAGGTAGCAAACAACTGAAGCCCAGCAGTAGGAAGCAACACAAAAGGAAGGCCTTAACCTTTATGCCATTTGTTGGCCCTCCAGAATAACTTCCTGGCCACTGTATGAAACAGGATGCTAGACTACATGGACCACTACTAGTCTGATCCAGCAGGGACCCAAGATCTTACGATCGTGTCTCATCCCCCGCATTGTCTCATCGTGTCTCATCCCCAACTATTGCATTGTTACCCCTTCTTTCTTTTGCTCCTCGGGGAGGCATGGGTGGCCTCCATGAGTTTAGGCTCATGGCAACCCCCAGAAATAAGTTAAGCCAAAAGAGACGGGGGACGACACCTCCCAGTAGGGTTGCTAGGTCCCTCGGCCACCGGTGGGGAATGGGTGGGTAGTAGGGTTGCCAACCTCCAGGTACTAGCTGGAGATCTCCCGCTATTACAACTGATCTCCAGCCCACAGAGATCAGTTCACCTGGAGAAACTGGCTGCTTTGGCTACTGGACTCTATGGCATTGATGTCCCTCCCCTTTTGAAACCCCACCCTCCCCAGGCTCCGCCCCCAAAACTCCAGGTAAAGAGCAAACGCCCCTAGTGGGTAGGGTTGCCAGCTCCAGAAACTCCTGGAGATTGGGTGGACGGGGCCTGGGGAGGACAGGGACCTCATTGGGGTATCCGCGATCCAAAGCATCCATTTTCTCCAGGGGAACTGATCTCTACAGTCTGGAGATGAGCTGTAACCCCAGGGGATCCCCAGGGCCCACCTGGAGGCCGGCTTCCCTCCCTCCCAGCGATGATGGAGGATCCGAACCCAGGCCTCCCCCCGCTCAGGCGCCTCCCGCGGGCTCTCACCTCCCCTCAGCACGAAGATGTCCGTCTGCTTGTCGGAGTTGAAGTCCCCGAAGGCGGCCACCGTCCCGAAGGCCTGCTCCCCGAAGAGCTGGGCGGTGACATCCTGCAGGGCCCAGCCCGGCCTCCCCGCCAGCAGGACCAGGAAGAGGGCGAGGGGGACAGGGAGCCCGCCCGGAGCCCTCGGCCAGGCCAGGCGGCGAAGCCCCATGGCTCGGCGGCGACCACAACCCCCCGGCCGGCCGCCGCGGCGACCATCCCTCAACAGCGGAGCGGCAGGGAGCGGCGGCGGACCCCCGCCCGTCACCATGGAGCCCTCCCGGCGACGCCTGTCAGAGCCCGCGCTCCGACTTCCGGGTTCGCTTTACGGCGTCGCGCCGTTTGGCGGCCGCGCGCAGGCGCAGGCGCGACGGCCCGGCTGGGCGACCGTTAACGGCCCAAGGGGGGGGGGTGAGAGGAGTCGGAGGTTTTGTTGCTGTCGGCCTTCCTATTGCCGCTCCTGTCGCCTCCTCGGCCTCCATGGCGTCCTCCCTGGCCGATGTGAGCTGGAAAATGCTGGAGCTGAGGGCCCGCTCCAAGCGTTCAGGTCTGACCCCCCTCTCCACCTCCGCTTGGGCTTGGGGAGGGGGAGCTTAGCTTGCCTGAGGCTGCCAAGGGGGGAATGCTGCCTAGGAACACCGCCCCATATCTCTTGTTTCTCCCCCCATAGCCCTGTTCCCCCCATAGCTCTTGTTTCTCCCCCCCATAGCTCTTGTTTCTCCCCCCCCATATCTCTTGTTTCTCCCCCCCATATCTCTTGTTTCTCCCCCCCCATGTCTCTTGTTTCTCCCCCCATAGCTCTTGTTTCTCCCCCCATAGCTCTTGTTTCTCCCCCCCCATAGCTCTTGTTTCTCCCCCCCCATAGCTCTTGTTTCTCCCCCCCATAGCTCTTGTTTCTCCCCCCCATGTCTCTTGTTTCTCCCCCCCATGTCTCTTGTTTCTCCCCCCATGTCTCTTGTTTCTCCCCCCATGTCTCTTGTTTCTCCCCCCATGTCTCTTGTTTCTCCCCCCCATGTCTCTTGTTTCTCCCCCCATGTCTCTTGTTTCTCCCCCCCATGTCTCTTGTTTCTCCCCCCCATGTCTCTTGTTTCTCCCCCCATGTCTCTTGTTTCTCCCCCCCATAGCTCTTGTTTCTCCCCCCATAGCTCTTGTTTCTCCCCCCATAGCTCTTGTTTCTCCCCCCATAGCTCTTGTTTCTCCCCCCATAGCTCTTGTTTCTCCCCCCATAGCTCTTGTTTCTCCCCCCATAGCTCTTGTTTCTCCCCCCATAGCCCTTGTTCCCCCCATGTCTCTTGTTTCTCCCCCCCATGTCTCTTGTTTCTCCCCCCCATAGCTCTTGTTTCTCCCCCCCATAGCTCTTGTTTCTCCCCCCCCATAGCTCTTGTTTCTCCCCCCCATAGCTCTTGTTTCTCCCCCCCATATCTCTTGTTTCTCCCCCATAGCTCTTGTTTCTCCCCCCCATGTCTCCTCTTTCTCCCCCCAAGTCTCCTCTTTCTCCCCCCCTTTCTCTCTTCAACTCCATATTTTACACTTATGATACTCTTTTATATCTGACAGCTGTCAACGGTTCCTCCTTCTCCTTCAGGAGCCCCGTGTTGCTTTTAAAGATTGCTCCGGCATAATCTCTAGTGGATGAAGCCCCTGTTTCACGTGCACGAAGTGTACACTTGCTAGGCAGAGACACAGGCAGTGCCTAACCTACCCTGCGGGGTTGTTGTAAGGCAAAAATAGTGGCAGGAGCAATCCACGTATACCGCCATGAGTACTTTGGAGGGAAGGTGGGCTAAAAGGCACTAAAGGTTTTCAGCAGTGTGTGTCACTTTCAGTAGAACGTAAATGTTTTTCTAAAACGTTTATGTCCTGTCTTGTTTCCTTAGACTCAAGGTGGCTAGCATTGCAACAACAAGTTATGAGGGCACAGAAATGTGTCTGCTAACAAGATAAAAACAAATATGCAGGGTAAAAACAAATATTTCCAACCAATGTAAATTAAAAGCAACTGCATGAAGGCTGTGTCTCTGTTTAGGATTGCACTAGTCGACAGTGAGTGATAATTCCAGATCGGTAAGGCAGGAGTCCAGCATTACTGTACACATGAAGCTGCCTTGTACTGAATCAGACCCTCAGTCCATCAAAGTCAGTATTGTCTACTCAGACCGGCAGCGGCTCTCTAGGGTCTCAGGTAAGAGGTCTTTCACATCACTTACTTGCCTAGTCCCTTGAACTGGAGATGCTGGGGATTTAACCTGGGACCTTCTGCATGCCAAGCAGATGCTCTACCACTGAGCTTCTGGGACTAGAGCTCACTTCATCAGATGCATGATGCATGAATCAGACGCATATATACATTAGCTGGATATATTTATATGAAAAGGTATAAACAACAAAAAGATGAGAGTTGTTACAGAGAGACGCCAGTTTAAAGCAGGATTCAATCAGAAGAGTAATCAAGCCCAAAGAGGACCCTGCCCAAATGTGGACAGGTAGGCAGATCTAACTGAGGAAAGTGCAGCGTGAAATGTGATTGGCAGATCCAATTAAGTAACATGACCACGTAGAGACACAAGTGAACTAATGACCATCTATCAAGGGTGGGTTATGGTGAGATATTAAGTGCCTGCCATGAGTGAGAAAATCCCAAATCCTTGTTCAAACCTGCTTATGCAAGCTCTCTAATAAACCAGAGGTCCATCTAGTCCAGTGTTCCCCCTGTGGCCAAAGGCAATAGTCATTCCTTGTTGCTGCCCTGTCCCGGACCACTGGTATTCTGTGATATACTGCCCCTGAAAGTGGAAGTTCAGTTTGGTCATCATGACTACCTGTACTCTGTCTGGTTTTCTAAAGCAGGAATGGTTGCTTGAATATGAAGCTGTCTTATACTGAATCAAGCTATTTCAGGATTGTCTATTCTGATGGGCAGTGGCTTTCAAGCAAAGAAAGGTGCTTCCTGATGTGCAAGCAACCTCCTTTAACTGGATATACCAAGAGCTGAATTGTGACCTTCTGCATGTGGTCTGCCACTGAGCCACAACCTATGGGTGGGCCCATGGCTCAGTGTTATAGCATCTGCCACAGGTTCAAACCCCAGCATCTCCACCTAAAAGGGTCAGGTAATAGGCAGTGTGAAAAAACCCTGCATGACACCCATGAGAGCTTCGGTCAGGCAAAGTGAACAATACAGACCTTGATAGACTAATGGTCTGACCGGGTATAAAACGACTTCATGGCTTCACATCCTAGCCCTATAGTCTGTAAGTCAATCACTGTCTTTCCATGATTTCTTATGAAGCTTCCTTATGCTTCATAGAATCATAGAGTTGGAAAGGATCACCAAGGTCATCTAGTCCAACCTCCTGCACCATGCAGGAAATTCACAACTGCCTCCCCACCACACACCCTCAGTGACCCCTGCTCCATGCACAGAAGATGGCCAAGATGCCCTTCCTCTCATGAGCTGCCTAAGGTCATAGAATCAGCATTGCTGACAGATGGCCTTCTAGCCTCTGCTTAAAAACCTCCAGAGAAGGAGAGCTTACCACCTGAGGAAGCCTGTTCCACTGAGGAACCCCTCTAACTGTTAGAAAATTCTTCCTAATGCCTAGACGGAATATAGGCTATTGGACCAACTAGCTCAGCGTTGTCTACTCTGACTAGGAAAAAAATACAAAACCTTCACCTCTAGGTGAAGTGTCCTCAGGAGACTTGGTATATGGTATTTGCTTTGAGATGGGGTGATCAGAAAAGTACACTGTTCTTTTATATTCTCCCCTGTGCCATTTCTCCTTGTACCCACCAGAACTGCCAATTGATGAGGAAAGGCACCTTAGCCTGGCGGGCTCTTTGAAGCATCGCTTGATCTGTTGAAATGGGTAGCTGAAGTTTAGTTTGCACAGCACGGAAAGAAAGCATCACCCCAGGCAGTCTCATAGTTCAAGATGGAATCTTCTATTTGTGGACCTGTTCCTGTGTAATTTAGAGCATCAGAACCGGCAGAAATGCCAGCAGCCCCACTGTTTCTTGTTGTTAGTTGCAGCAGCAGGGAAAACTGAGCTGCGTTTCTGCCTGCCATTCAGTTTTTAAAGTTACAGGAACATGTTCGTGTAAGGGAAGTGGCTCTATTTCCCTCCTGTCTGTTCTGTACTTACTTTCTTCACACTTGTCTAGTTTCTTCCACGTAGGAACTCTCTTCACTTCATTAACTTTACTTTTCATTTGCCAATTTCCCCCTGATTTTTTTCTCCTAGTCTACCCTCCTCCAGGTTCTTTGTCTTTTATTTTTTTTTAATTTAAATTTCTAATAAAGCCTCTGTAATAGCAACATGTCAGACAGAGAGTAGATGCATCTTTTGGCCTGTGACTGGAAGAACTTCACCTGTTGAATCTTTGCCTGCCACGCCAGTGGTAAAGATATAAGAGCTCTATCACAGAATAAGCTGGAAATACAAGCCTCTTCATACTTTCCCTTTTGCCAGCGTCTGTCCATCCCAAGTGTTTCCATTTTCCTCTTTTATGTAACATAGCTGCAGGCAGGATTAGAATAGCTATCCCACTGGATGCACATTCGGGCACGTGAAATATTTCTTCCTTTCCAACCCTGTGCTGAACTGGCACTTAAAAATTGAATGCCTTCATGAACAGGATTGAGCATTGACCAGTCGAAAAAGATTTGGTTAACTGACGGGTCAAATATTGTTCAAGTATTTTTAAAGCATTATTTTCATTAGAACATCAACAATTTTAATTATCATTAACTTTTTTTTAATGCCAAGTTAGTTAACTGTTCCTTGCCAGTATGAACACAATTTCTCAAATTGGCTCTTGTGAGCAAATGATTCCATAATGAACTTTTAAAAAAGATATGCTGTTACCTACATAGTGGCATTTTTGGCTTCACCGAATATTTTACAGTGTTTGTTTTATTTCTATGCCGCTTTTTCTTGTTGTTCGAAGTGGCTTACGATAAAACAAGCACATGTAAACATGAAGGCGAGTGGTCCAAGTGTATGTGACTATCGAGTCCTCAAGGTAGTTTACAGCAAATTAAAACATGCAGCATGAACTATATTTCCCGATATTAGTCACAGTTGCTGAGTTGCTCCTTCTCCCAGCACGAGAGGTCTTTATTGCCCTTGCGAGCCAAGCAGAGAATAGCCAGGTGCTTCTCTGCCTTCGACGATAAGAATAGCCACAGCTAAATAACAGGTGTTCAGTTGACAATATTTGACAAGTCACTTGTCCATTTGGCCAACCTTAATCACCAAGGTTTCATAATTTCCCCCAAATCTTGCCAAAGTAGCCTTCCTCCTCATAGGCATGCTTATTTTGCTGCACTGGTCTACTCAAGTGTCCTCAGGAGATTCCCCCCCACCACCACCACCTTACTTTTTCCTTAGCCATGGCAGTTAGAAATTGAGTCTCCCATTTTGTACATTGGGCAGAGCCAGCAAAGGATGGCTCTTCCATTTCCTAATTCGGTAGACTATCAGAGACACGCTGGACAGGATGGGCCTTCAGCCTGATCTAGCACAGCCGTCCTCCAGCTTGGCTGTGTATAACTGACTCCACCTTTCCTTTAGGGGGGGGAAACGTTCTTGCACATCTTTTCAGTCTTCACTCCCATATTTTGCTTTCTCGGTCTTCCGAAATCTATTTCCCCCCCTCACTTTCCTGCCCTTCATGACTTGACCTCTGCACCCGCCAGACCCTGTCTTCTCTTCCCCTTTCGCCATACACTTCTTTCTTCTGCTCTCCATTCCCTTGGCCCAGCGACAGCCCTTTCCCTTCCTTGGCCTGCGGCTATTTTTGTCCTGCTTAATCCATCTGGCAACTTCACAAATCACTCAGAGAGAGGGGCAGTAGCTCTGGCTGACACCGAAGATGCAAGCTCTGCTGTCGTCTGTTTACATGTGCCCTCCTGGCTCAGCTATAAATATCACTAATAAAAGTCTTCAGTGAAGCTATGAAGGAGCCTCCGTGGCTGGCATGATCTCCTGCATGTGTTCAGCAGTGTCTTGTTTTATTGCTGTAGGCCAGGGGTCCCCAGCCTTTTTGAGCATGTGATCACCTTTGCAATTCTGACTCAGGATAGTGGGCGCAAGCCGCCTAGGGTTGCCAACCTCCAGGTACTCGCTGGAGATCTCTTGCGTGGTGTAGTGGTTAAGAGTGGGGGTTTGGAGCGGTGGAGTCTGATCTGGAGAACCGGGTTTGATTCCCCACTCCTCCACATGAGCGGCAGAGGCTAATCTGGTGAACTGGATTTGTTTCCCCACTCCTACACATGAAGCCAGCTGGGTGACCTTGGGCTAGTCACGCTCTCTCAGCCTCACCTACCTCACAGGGTGTCTGTTGTGGGGAAGGGAAGGTGATTGTAAGCCGGTTTGAGTCTCCCTTAAGTGGTAGAGAAAGTCGGCATATAAAAACCAACTCTTCTTCTTCTGTTACAGCTGATCTCCAGCTGATAGAGATCCGTTTGCTTGGAGAAAATGGCCGCTTTGGCAATTAGACTCTATGGCGTTGAAGTCCCTCCCCTCCCCACACCCCGCCCTTTTCAGGCTCTTCCCCAAAAACTTCCTGCTGGTGGCGAAGAGAGACCTGGCAACCCTGTGGCCGCCACATGAGGTAGAGCCAACCACAAAGTGGCTGCCTCAGGAGGCAGAGCCACGTAGACCGAGGAAGCTGAAGAGCAGGGAAGAAGAGGGGGGATTAAAAATACACTGGGAAAGAGGGGTGAGGCGGAATGAAACAAACACTGGCGGCAGCTGCCACTGAAACAGTGTTATTTTGATCTGCATAGCCAATCAGAAGCCCAGCTGGGTAAGAACCCCAATTGGCCCTACCTGGCTTTCTAAAAACACTTGATGGGTACCAAGAAATGTGTTGCCAGGCACCATGCTACCCATGGGCAGCATGTTGGGGACCCCTGCCGTAGAAGTTTCTAGCCTTTATTGAAGCGCACTAAGGATTTAACACAAATTTGTAGCTCCTTCCCAGAGGAGTAGGGGGGGGAAGGAAGTTTTCTGCTTCCATTGCACATGCCTGTTGCTGCATAATGAGTGTCCCTACAACCACCACTGACCAGTAAATACAGTCATTTGGGCTTTGCTTTTCAAATTCACTTTTTGCTGTGATGGGTGACTTCACTGCAAATTAATGGAGTTATACTGTTAAATTTTGCCTCTCTTTGAATTCCACCCACTTCCACAAAGCTGAGCATGATGGAAATGCATGCTAGGCAACTTAGTAAACATTAACGCAGGGGTGTCAAACATAAAGAGAGCTCTTATCGAGCCAGCCAAGACAGCCACCCCCCTCCACTGTCGATCTGGGCTGGTAAGGCATGGCCCGACCAAGTGACATTTATGTCATATTTGGCCCTCGTAACAATTGAGTTTGACACCCCTGCATGAATGCATTCTTACTTCCCAAAAGTTATACTGCTTTGAACATTCAGTAACAGACCAATCCTAAAGAGAGTTACTCCAATCTAAGCCCATTCATTTCAGTGGGCTTAAACTGGAGTAACTCTTTAGGAGTGCACTGTAAGTGTTGTCTTATTTCCGTTAGAGCTCTTCCAACAGCATATTTCAGGCTATCAGGTCATAGTGGCGCTCTACAAATAATAGAAAGGTCAAAATTAAAGCAAGAGTAAGCAATAATGCAGATACCTTCTCCTTCCCTTTTGTATTTGACTTCCGGAAATCAGTTTGAATCCTCAAGTCCTGCTTTTATTGAAAAGCCCATACTGCAATAAATATACCTTTGTATACAAATAAACACATTTTATACAATATATGCTCTAATCAACTTCTCTATAGTTGAATGCATGCTAGAAAAAAAATTCTTGCCAACTAGATATATCGTAAGTTGATTTCAGTTAACCAGTGACGGACCCCCCAAATGTTGTTTAAATTTTCCATTTTAACCTTGCGTCAGATATCGCACAGACACAGTGATTCAAATACTAAATGCCTACCAGAGGATGGAATACTGTCCCGCTTGTTGATAGAAATTATGCCAATGTTATATAGGCATCAATGAAAGTACAGCCAGGGCTGCAAAACTCCTGGCTGCCTCGGCATTTTTATTCTGGCCCCTGTACATTTGAAGCACCCTCTGTTCAAAAGCTTTGCACTTCTCCATTTCCTGATATACACGAAGAAATTGCCTCTGCTGCTGCCTGTTGTTGACGCGAGTTTAAATCCAAGGGCAGTTCTTATAAACAACAAGTTGTAAGAACTAGAAACAAAACTTCGTGGTCTTGATGATTACGTTAGAGGGTTGCAAATATTTAACTAATGCTTGTGGGCTTTTTAAAAGCGTTAGAAATGGGGGAAGGTGTTTGGAGATTTGAAGCAGATTATTTAAATCATGCTAACATATTTTCAGAAGCCCTCACTGAGGTCAGAAGCATTGATACAGACATGATAATTCAATCCCGAGTATATCTGGCAGGATCAATCTTGTGTCCAAATACTGCAAACCATTATTTGCCTGTTAGGGTTGTACAAATATTGGGCTTTCTAGGATCGAGACCCAAATCATGCAACAGTACATTCCCCCTTTATACCATTGATTGGCGCAAACTTGCTTTGACCAAGCTAAATAAGTATGTGATTGAATGTTAGTAGACCATCTCTGAAAAATGGTTTGCCATTAATGGCTGCCTGTACTTAAGTCTGTGGAATAGAATATGCATGGTACTGATAATGGTACATAGTTATTCATACAATTTGTAAAAGACAGGTCAATTTGGACTAGGGATGTATTTATCACAGCACAGAATACTTTTCCCCACCTTCTTTGGTGTACATACTCAATATTATCTGGCATTATAAGAAACATTAATGCCAAATAATGTTATTGGTGTAGACCATTTAACGCACCTTATGTAAATATAGGTAATAGGACTTCAACCAGTGAGATTTATTGAAAGTTATGAGGAATTAAGTTTTGGACTACAAAAGGAAAACATAAAATATAGTGAATCTAAAATATAATGAATCCAATTACCCCCTTTATTGTACGCTGCATCATGTTATTAACTCCGCTAACACCGCTTTTGCTTAATTTAAAGCTGATTTCCTCTAACCCTCACTAACCATTTCCCAACATTGCTATAGTTTAGCCTGAGACGTTTGTGGTTAGCTGCGGCAGCTTGAAATGGCCAGTTTGGATGCTGACACGGCCGCCTCTGCTCGTGCTTTCTCGTGGCTCGGTAAGTCTGCCGACCTTTTACGGGTCACTTTTTTTTTGATGTTGTTTTGTGCTGGTCTCTAAAAAGTGTGATTGCTTATCAATACATTTAAAAAAAATGTCGACTAAAGAAGGCTATGGCGTTCTCTGGATTTGTTTGCATCATAAGGATTTGAGCTCTCTGGGGAATAAACTTTGGAATCAATTAAATTAAATCAAAAGAGTTTCCGTTTAGACATTTAGGAAGAATTTTCTAACAGTTAGAGCAGTTCGTCAGTGGAACAGGCTTCCTCAGGAGGTGGTAAGCTCTCCTTCCCTGGAGGTTTTTAAGGTTAGATGGCCATCTGTCAGCAATGCTGATTCTATTACCTTAGGCAGATCATGAGAGGGAGGGCATCTTGGTCATCTTCTGGGCATGGAGTAGGGGTCACTGGGAGTGTGGGGGGGGGACGGTAGTTATGAATTTCCTGCATTGTGCAGGGGGTTGGACTAGATGACCCTGTGGTCCCAACTCTGATTCTATTACTCTAGAGCAGTGGTTCCCAACCTTTTTTTGACCAGGGACCACTAGGACTTTTTTGTTTGGTGCAGGGACCCCAAGGTTCAAAATAAAAATTCTGAGAATTTGAAAATAAACTTTAATCATAACTGTTAGTTAAACATTAAACTTAGAATAATATTTGAATATATATTTTTATAATAGAGAACTTTTAATTGAAAATATTAATTTATTATGGGTTTATAACTTTGTTTCGCAGACCTTAATTTAGTTCTCATGGACCCCTGGTTGGGAACCAGTGCTCTAGAGTGTCACTGAGCTACTCAGGCTCAGCTGCACATGGCTCTTTGATGTGCCCTCTTTGGCTTTTCTGAGCGCTGTTCTCCAATATAGTGCCTGTCTAATGTTTCAGGAAAATGGCCAAGGCCCTTTCCTGGTGGGACCTGTGGTTGACAAATGGTTCCCACCCTGATATAGCCACTGCCAGAGGAACGGGTAAGCTGTGAGTCTGCCTGAGGGGAAGGCCTCACGCCAGGGATAGAAGTAAATATGGCTCTTCTGATTGATGGTAGATGTGATTCTCTCCATGAGGGGCACATCAAATACCGCTGGGCTAGATCCTAAGAACAGTGAGTACAGGTCTTCCCGCCTGTGCCCACTTTCTGCAGCTGCCTGGCAGCGGTGGAAAGTGCCATCAAGTCACATCAACTTGACCCCACTGCGATCCCATTGGGTTTTCAAGGCAAGAGACAATCAGAGGTGGTTTGCCCTTACCTTCCTCTGCATAACAACCCTAGGCATCCCTTGAGGTCTCCCATCTAAGTACTAACCAGGTCCAACTTTGCTTAGCTTCTGAGATCTCATGAGATCAGGCTAGCCTGGGCCATCCAGCCACCTGCACCTTCTAAAAATGTGGAAGCTTTTTGTGGCGTGAAACAAAACATCTGCTCATTGCTGGGGCTCAAAGTACTGTCCCAGTCCCAGTTCAAAATCTGGCATATGTAGCTTTATTTAGAATCAATACCTTTCAGAATGGGGATGGGGCCATGGCTCAGTGGTAGAGCATCTGCCTAGTATGCAGAAGGTCCCAGGTTTGATTCCCGGGCCGGCACCTCCAACCACTTAAACCCAGGGAATCGTATGTCACTGGGGTTTTGCTAACACAGCCATTCAGGCAACGTAGACACATATTGTTTGTTAGTCATGGGTTTGCCACAGGAGTGTGACATTGTGGGAAGCTGATGACTTGACTGAACATAAGGAGAGATAACTTTGTGGGCTTCGTAGAGGCACCTGGTTGGCCACTGTGTGAACAGGCTGCTGGACATGATGGACTTTGGTCTAATCCAGCAGGGCTTTTCTTATGTTCTTAACCAAAAGTGTTGGGTAGTAGGTGATGCGAAAGACCTCTGCCTGAGACCCTGAACAACACCTGCCAATCATGGTAGACAATATTGACCTTAATGGACCAGTGGTCTGATTTGGTATTAAGCAGCTCTGTCTGTGTTCATGTGAGAAATTTAAAAAATAGCAATATCTCCTATTGCTGAACTGTGTGTTCCGTACTCTTTATTCCTCTATACATCTGGTAGTTTTAGGTTTTTAAAGAACGTTTAAAAAATTTTCATTGCATTGTTAGCCGTGATCTACTCTGACAGCAGAAGGACAAAGCATGGAAGCACGTCAGAAACTTAGCAGGTTGGATGCATCTGATGACCTAGGCTATTGGGGAGGGCATTTTTACCACAAGACTGAGTTGCTGTCTTGTTTGGAGATCTGTTACTATACGGAAGCATTTTAATGTACAATTGATTGGTTCAAGGATGCATTTCACCAGCAGCACAAGTTCGCAGTCGCCTTTGAACCTGTCAGAGCCTTCATCGTTACATTCATGTGCCATGTTAAAATAGTATAAAATATATCATAATAATCCTTTGAAATGTGGTGTTGGAAGAGTGTTACGGATACCGTGGACTGCCAAAAAAACAAATCAGTGGATTATAAATCAAATCAAACCTGAACTGGCCCTAGAAGCTAAAATGACTAAACTGAGGCTATCGTATTATGGTCACATGATGAGAAGACAAGAGTCACTAGAAAAGACAGTCATGCTAGGAAAAGTTGAATGCAGCAGGAAAAGAGGAAGACCCAATAAGAGATGGATGGACTCAATAAAGGAAGTCACAGCCCTCAGTTTGCAAGATCTGAGCAAGGCTGTCAAAGATAGGACATTTTGGAGCACATTGATTCGTAGGGTCGCCATGAGTCGGAAGCGACTTGACGGCATTTAACATACACGCATATCATAATAAATCTATAATTCAATCTATAATTCATTCTTGTCGCGTGTTCATGTGCCTTACCAGGAGTGGTCTTGTGGCTGTTTACAAAGAGTCCAGCTACAAAGGAGTCAAATTAGTGATGTAATTTTAGACTGTCATTGGAATTACTGTGAACCTTGTGATGAAATGATTCATTAGTTGAAATCATCGGGTCACACTTTGAGACTGTAAAATTGGATTTTACATATGTACGAGAGTGTAGGGCTCATTTGCACTTGTCACTTAGACCCTGGCCGTCGTCTGTCGCCAGGGTTTCGCTAACAAATAAACACAGCCATTCAGGCAGCGTTGACGAATATTGTTTGTTAGTCATGGGGCTTGCCACAGGAGTCTGATATTGTGGGAAGACAATGGCTTGGCTGAACATAAGGAGGGATATGCTCCAGGCTTCTTGACGGGAAAAAAAGGTTTTACATTATGTTTGGCGAGAAAATGAAGGGACGTCTTAATCTTTTACGCACATCCTTCTGTCATTTGGCTTGCTTGGTTTGTTCAGCCTCTGAAGGTTATTAAACTTTTTACTTTCTATCTCTGCCTCGTAAGACGGAACATTACCTTAAATGTTAACTGTAATGTTAACAACACGAATAGATTTAGTTTGGCAATACGCAGTGTCGTTTTTTAAAAACGTCTTAGATTGTCACTGGAAATGGAAGAAAATGCCACAAACTTACTAAGTGGCCTTAAACAAGCCATCCAGTCTCTCAGCCCCTCTGTCGGGGGGTTGGGCTCTGACCCCGATGGGGAGTTGATCTTGGTTGGTTGTGATTTGACGACCCAGTTAATCTTCCAGTTCAGAAAATTAGCATCTGTAGTGAGGTAAGAATCCTATGTCCCTATTCAGACCTGGGAGGGGGTCCATTTTCTGAATTTGTGAATGGACTCACGTTCAGCAACCTCACATTGTAATCTCCCCTTGAAGCTTCTCTGTTTTGAATTGGTTGCCTTCTGCGGTCCCAGAAGGAATCCCACCAGTGGTCTGAAGAGGCAGTGCCCTCGAAGGGCTGTTGCATAGCACGGAGCTGCAGATAATGACCGTTCAACAATATTGATGGTACATAAATGGCTTAGGCTGTACCGAGACTGAGCAATGAATATTGTGTGGTAATAGCTGCTCGATAAAGTACAGAGTTCCCTGTGTCAATGTCTAAATGCTTCCTAACATAAAATAATCTTTTGTGGTGTGACAAGTCCGAATCTGGGCTGTTCCATCCTCCTATCTCTGGATGTTAATGAAAAGGTTGTGATGTTGGCTAACTTGCACATAAGCTCATGCGGACAGCTCCCTATCTGAGTGTCATTTCCTGCACATTTTGGATTTGCTAATGTGCAAATCCTTAGTTATGAGTTTTAAAATAATAGGCTTTTCTCAGTAGAATACATGTGGCAAGGGGCGCGTGGAGGATACGGAGCTTTGAAGCAAAACCGTTTTTCTCTCATATGCATTCCTTTGCTTATAAATATCTTTCATAGCCTATCTTCTGCTTCATTTTGCAGTGAAGCCATAATCCGGTGTTTACGACATGCATTTGTTGCCATGGAATAGATTGCAATACTGATTAAGCATAATTTTAACACAGGATTTGTTAGGCAGAGAATTTAAGCTGTCAGGCGACGACATATTTTTGTCCATTAAAATGCTTTTGAGCAACATGAACTGCCTGAAAATCAGAAGGCACAGGAAAAGTAAATTTGTTTTTGTTGGTCTGACAAATACAATTTTTCCCACTTATGAAGCAGATGTACTTTGCTGCTTGATTATGTGTAGACGTTTGAAAGTCATACAATTAATCCTATTGTACTTCTCAGCCTGAAAACAGGTAGGCAGCCTGATCAGTTATTTTGAAATAATCTCATTAACTCGCTTCAACCTTGGATTTGTTTACATGATCATGGGGTGATTTGGAGCTTGAAGTGAGTTAAAAAGGCTCATTAACTTTAACGGCACCTTTGGCTAACTAAGTCTGCGAATGGTAGTAAAGTCAGTATCATCGAGGATCCAATAAGCATGTCATAAACACAGGATTTCCTGCAAAATCTAACAGAAAGAGAAGTTAGGTCATTGACAATATGTATGCATTTAAGCAAGCCCCAAGATCCTGGGATCCACTCTGTACTTAAACAAGATCTTGGTTGATAACTGCAACTTCTATGCTATTATTGTTGTGCTTGTTCCTTACATCTGTGCAGTCACTGGGCTTGGTCTTTGCTCATGTTGTTAAGTAATGTAGTGGTTAAGAGTGGTGGTTTGGAGCAGTAGACTTTGGTCTGGAGAATCGGCTTTGATTCCCCACTCCTGCACATGAGCGGCGGACTCTAACCTGGTGAACCGGGTTGGTTTCCCCACTCCTCCACATGAAGCCAGCTGGGTGATCTTGGGCTAGTCACAGCTCTCTTAGAGCTCTCTCAGCCCCACCTACCTCACAGGGTGTCTGTTGTGGGGAGGGGAAGGTAAGGTAATTGTAAGCCGGTTTGATTCTTCCTTAAGTGGTAGAAACAGTTGGCATCTAAGAGAGCTGTGACTAGCCCAAGGTCACCCAGTTGGCTTCATGTGTAGGAGTGGGGAAAACAACCCGGTTCACCAGGTTAGAGTCCACCGCTCATGTGCAGGAGTGGGGAATCAAAGCCGGTTCTCCAGACCAGAGTCCACCGCTCCAAACCACCGCTCTTAACCACTACACCATGCTGGCTCTCTACACCACGCTGGCACCATTCTAAGTGCTTTGTCTGCACTTTTCCCGTGATTCATATGACCAGGACTTTGAATAGCTTGAAGGACAAGTTTACCCAGCGCAAAACTGGAATTATGAGAAGCAGTACTGGGTAAGAGATGACATTAACTGGCACTTGTTCATATATGGCTCCTTCCCCAACCCACCAAATATATGTCCACAATTCCCAGCATCCGCCATGAGGTCCAGTAGGAAATCAGGGTAGATTGGGCACTGTTATGGATTACAGGGATTGGCTGTATTGAATTAATATGCCCTGGGTATTTTTTAGTTTACGTAGCTACGTGCCACCCTTGGTAAAAATCAAACCAAAAGTACTTTTTGATTTTAACAGGCATTTTATTTCTCTGTTGGCTGCAGAGGGCAGATTTCTTGGCAAGGGTAGCTTTTGCAATACCAATGAATCTCTTTGTAATCTGTTCAATGATGTTGGCTTTCTTGCTTTAGTACTATTTCTTAAGATGAATACCAGCGATATTCTTTAGTGTCAGAATAGTACTTTTCTTTGGTTTTCTGTGTCTAAAAAAAAACTGGCTCCTGAATAAAGATGAAATGATTGTTCTTATTTCAGACATTACCCAGAGCTGGGCGTAATAGCTATTTTATGTCCTTCGGTTTGTGTGCTTATCTTTAGGGCGTCTAGACTGAAATGTCGCAATGAACATCCACAGCTATCTTTGGAAGTTCATAACTATTAAAAGCCTTTGCCTTGCAAATGGCCCCATTTTCGATAAAAAAAAGTGTTCACTGGGGATAGAATATTAACCTTTTTTTGTTCAAAAACAGAAGAAAAGTTTAGAATCAACTTTGCAGAGGTCAGATCGCAGTTAGGAAGTTGCCCGTTTCCATTTGAAATGGTTTGATTTCACAATTAAGGTGGGCTGTTTTTCCTTTGTTCTGACAGTTGTGTAATTGGGTCTTTAGCCTGCTTTGGGAATATTCTGCTGGACACAGAGTTAATTTCATCCTCGCTTTCATTGATACAGTGTTAAGACTTGTTCTGTAATAATTGATTCTGCGCAACCAAATGGCAGGAGGCTTGCTTAAAGTAAGTTAATTTGAGATTCATTATAGGTATTTAATGCACTCCTTCAACCTGGGAAGGAACTAATTAGTGTGATTCCCCCCCCCCCCCCAGTTGCTTTTGCATTTTAAATCATCAGTACTATAGTCAGGTGCCGCGCTTTCAACCAACTGTCCCCTGTCCTTGTCTTGTGTTATGATGGAGCTAGAAAATATATTTCTGCATACCGGCTTGGCTTCAGCGATGCTCAAGCGGAAACATAAATGGCTTAGCCGCTCTGAGCCTGGCTTTGGCCGGGAAGAGCGGGGTAACAAATGGAAATAATAAATAAATAATAAATTAGCACAGTTCCAAGATCCTGTGAGTGGCCCCATCGCCGGCGTGCAGGCCCAGCCGCCGGTCCCTGGCCGCCGCCACGGCAGCTCAGGGTCCAGATGCTGCCGGAGCCTCCCGCTGGCCACTGGCACAGGCCGCAGCAGCGCCCTGGGAGGTGTGACGGCGCCCTAGGAGGCATTCCCAGGGCGTAACGGCACCCCGGGAGGCATTCCAGGGCGTTTTGGCAGGGGGCCTCCTGAGCCATTTTGGCTCAGGAACGCCCCCCCTTTTTTTGTTGAGATACGGCGTATCTGCCGTGCAGCACCTCATAGGATTGCACGGATTTTTTGCACCGGGTAAAGGTTTCGGCGGTGCCGAAACCTCCTTAGGAGGCAATGCCGCTAATTTGCCTCCTAAGCCCGGTGCATGCATTCCTCTCAGGAATGTTTTGGTAGTGCCTAGAAATTGGTTGCACAAAATCTTGTGGAAGCAGAAATGCAAGTAAGCACACAATAAGTTTAATGCAGTGCCAGCTGCTACCGTGTTCTTTTTCTTGCATTTCCACTGGAACAAGAGCTGTAGCTCAAGTGGACATTTTGTGCTGGATCCAGCCCAATAAATACTTTAACATCCTTCCCTGTGGTAATGAAATGGGTATGCACTGGGTGGGAAAACAGGGGGGGAAAGGGGAGGAAGGAGTTACTGCACTTCATACCCTATATACTCGCGTATAAGCCGAGTTTTTCAGCCCAAAAAAAGGGCTGAAAAAGCCGGCCTCGGCTTATACGCGGGTCAATACGGTAGGGGAGTGGGGAGGAGGGAGGAGAGAGGAGGCAACTTACCATCGCCGCCCATGCGGCTTCGCCTGGCCAGGAGCGCCCTGTGAGGGCCTCCTGCGGCCGCTCCAAGGCCGCGCGGCCGCTGGGCGCGCCGGGCTCCCCCTGCCCTGGAAGGGCTGGTGGGAGCCTGCTGCGGCCGCTCTAAGGCTGCGTGGCCGCCACCGCCGGGCGTGCCGGGCTCCCCCCGCCCTGGAAGGGCTGGGGGGAGCCTGCTGCGGCCGCCGCCGCCGGGCGCGCCTGGCTCCCCCCACCCTGGAAGGGCTGGGGGGAGCCTGCTGCGGCCGCTCCAAGGCCGCGCGGCCGCCACCGCCGGGCGCACCTGGCTCCCCCCGCCCTGGAAGGGCTGGGGGAAGCCTGCTGCGGCCGCTCTAGGCTGCGCGGCCGCCACCGGGTGCACCTGGCTCCCCCCGCCCTGGAAGGGCCGGGGGAAGCCGGCTGCCGGGCGTGCCTGGCTCCCCCCGCCCTGGAAGCCTCCTGCGGGGGGCCCACTGCCGCCACCACCGCCTTCACCGGGAGCCCGTCAGGTAAGCCTGCGCGGGGGGGGAGGGGTTATAAGCCGACCCTCGGCTTATACGCGGGTGCCTATTTTTCCCCCATTTTTGGGGAGAAATTAGGCACCTCGGCTTATACGCGGGTCGGCTTATACATGGGTATATACGGTATGTATGTGGGAAAATGGAAGTCAAAACGGCCCCTCCCCCAGGTGGTATACCAGGGTGCCGAGGCAAGTTAGCATCAGAGAGCAGTGTAAACTCTCAGGTGGGGTAAGGTAGCGGAGGCCATTGGCCTGCCACTTTCTTCCCTTCAATCTATGGTTATTGGAGGGGTGGTGGTAGGGATTATCATAGGGTGGGATTCAGTGACTCCCTTCTACTGTGTCTTCCTTTGATGGAACATTAAAAAAGCTATGCTAGATCAGACCAAGGTCCATCAGCAGTCTGTTCACACAGTGGCCAATCAGGTGCCTCTAGGAAGCCCACAAGCAAGACGACTGCAGCAGCATTATCCCGCCTGTGTTCCAAAGCATCTAATATAACAGGCATGCTCCTCTGATCCTGGACAGAATAGGTATGCATCATGACTAGTATCCATTTTGACTTGTAGCCATGGATAGCCCTCTCCTCCATGAGCATGTCCACTCCCCTCTTAAAGCCTTCCAAAGACTTTCTCCAACAGAACAAGCCATTCTCCATTGAAATAAGTCTTTCTTCCTCAGCTTGCTCCTTACCCAGTGCCTGGTCCCACAGTGATGTATAGCGAGACTAACCTTAACACTGCTAAACTGAGTATGGGATTCGAGAGTAAAGCTGCGCATCAGATCATTAAGGCTGCCAACCTCCAGGTACTAGCTGGAGATCTCCTGCTATTACAACTGATCTCCAGCTGATAGAGATCAGTTCACCTGGAGAAAATGGCCGCTTTGGCATTTGGACATTTGGCATTTGGCATTGCAGTCCCTCCCCTCCCCAAACCCCGCCCTCCTCAGGCTCTGTCCCCCAAACCTCCCGCTGGTGGCGAAGAGGGACCTGGCAACCCTAGGGATCATCTCCACCAACATACATAATTTAAAACATCCTGTAGCATCTTGTTGTTGGTTCCTGCTTGTCTCTGTAGATTGGAAACATCCTGGATTGTGCCTGGAAAGAAATTGGAAACCTCTTCACATCTTCATGTAGCTCCTCACGGGTGACCATCGTGCAAGTGTGTTGGTCTTGCGAATCATGGTTTCCCACACAGTTATCATGTGACGGTGTGCCAGTTTCACAATTTCCTGTGTTGGAAGCACCATATGGTAATCCGCAGTGCGTGAAGCTGCCACACTCAAGAACCTTGTCAACGGCTGAACCTGGCAAATACATTTTCATAAATTAATACAAATAAGTGACTTCCATTTGTTGCTTTTCATCCACTAGTTCTCCCCCCCCCCCCATTATTTGAGAACATGAAAATGGAAGGTGATGCTTCACGTTGAAAGGGTGCAATTTTCTTTGCAAGTGGAAAGAAACAGCACGGAGTCATCAAATTAAATGCATCAAAGACTTGAGAGAGTCATAGGGCTGATTTCCATTATGTCTCATTGATGCAGAATTAGTTTTGTCTAATTTTGAACTGACTCAAGTACAATCTTGAATATCTAAGTGCGCCTTGACTTTGGCTCCCTAATTCCATTGCAAGTATGTATAATAGCATTTATTATTTATTATTCTAGTTTATGTCACTTGGGTTATATGGAGAACTAAACGATATATTTGTAGCAGATAAGAACTTAAGAAAGGCCCTGCTGGATCAGACCATGGTCCATCAAGTCCAGCAGTCTCTTCACACAGTGGCCAATCAGGTGCCTCTAGGAAGCCCACAAACAAGACAACTGCGGCAGCATTGTCCTGCCTGTGTTCCAAAGCACCTAATATAATAGGCATACTCCTCTGATCCTGGAGAGAATAGGTATGCATCATGACTAGTATCCATTTTGACTTGTAGCCATGGATAGCCCTATCCTCCATGAACATGTCTACTCCCTTCTTAAAGCCTTCCAAGTTGGCAGCCATTACAACATTCTGGGTCAGGGAGTTCCACAATTTAACTATGGATTGTGTGAAGAAATATTTCCTTTTATCTGTTTTGAATTTCTCATCCTCCAGCTTCAGCAGATGACCCTGCATTCTAGTATTATGAGAGAGGGGGGAAAGATGGCTATTGTAGTAGCAGTGGTCCCACTCCCCCTACCCGGAACAACTTGTTCGATATTGCAGAGCTATTTCCTGTGGAATCTTTACTAAGAGGATGTTGCTATTTATGACTTCAGTGTGGCGGACCTTTCCCTATTAGTATTCAGGACCGTGCTTTACGCATGTTTACTGCATCGACTGGTATTACGATTTTTTTTAATTAGAATCAATCACTGCTGTGTTCATATTAAATATACTGCAGCATTTATCAGTATGCAAAGTACTGGCCACTTTTCCTAAGTGTGTAAATGATAACAGAAACATGTTTAGCTGCTTCTGTCTCCCTCGTCACCCCAATCAGCATGTTAAATAAACACTGCACTGGACGGCACCTGTTTTCTTGACCTCATGCGCTGCAGTTTTGATGGAAGCCGCACTCAGTTGCATTGCATATGATTGTTTTTTTAAAGAGGATTGATGGGAGAAACTGGGTACATGAGCAGAACATAGTTTTGCTAGGGTATTACATTAACCGAGAAGTAGGCTCAGATTGATCTGGAAAACTGAGGGGGGAAATGATAAAACTTTGTATTAGATCTTCTGCAAACTCCATACTCCATTTTTTCTTCCACCTTAATGGGGTCAATTGTCCTCTACCGTTTCCTGCCCTGTAATTGCTGGTAAATTGCAGTGTATCCTCTTGATGGTTTGAGGGTCATTTTTACTCTTGACTGTTTAACTAAAGGTTAACTAAAAGGACCCTTTAGGGTGAGTATAACAAAATCATATTTCTTATATGTTCACCCTGATGTCGTTGCGATCGTTCTATACTGGCAAAAGGATATATGTAATAAAGGATTAATATTTTTTTCTTGACAGCTTGGTGATATACTCAATATCACACCCAAGGGTTTTTTTATTTTATTTTTTATTTTTAGGACATACTTTGGGGTCTGTTCAGCATTTATACTGAATTAGCAAAGTACGCTTTTAGTTTGGGCAGGGGTCAGCTTAAAAATTACTATACCTAGGTTGATGGCATAGCTCTTAAAGGCATAAGTGTGCTTTAAATCAAATTCTACAAGGCAGGACATGGTAGTTTCCTACAGCAGGAAACAACAGAGAGCCTGGTTGCAGTTTAAAGATCAATGGATTTATAAGCATTTGTGAACTAGAGCCCACTCCATTGGATTTGTGAAGTATTTTACCCTCTGTCTTTCTGTCTCTTGACAATACACATGAGGGCTTGGAGGAAGATGCTCATTGTGAGATGGCTGTGTGTGAGAAAGCTCACAGGCTTTCTTGTTGTCTTGTATTTCATGGTGTTTTGATTCCACTGTTGGCACTTTTTTTCCTTTTTACCCACATATATGTCTACCACCTGAGGTTACACTTCATGTATCTGATCAAATAGATGCTAGCCAACGAAAACTTATGCAGCGATACCTACGCCAGTCTTGAAGGTGCAGCAAGTCTCCTGGCGCTTCAAGGCATTCGAACTTTCTATGTTCATAGAACCCTTTCCGTATGGAGTTGTTTTCTGAGGCGACCCCTGCCTCATTGTAAAGGGTTCCAGAGCATGTTCTGGGATGCACAGTCTGTTTGCACAAAAAGCTGACCATTCCTGAGGATATTCTTCTTGTCCCACAAAATGTTAGGATATGCCAAATGTTCTGTTACTGCTGTGCATCAAAGAGGGAGATTAATGGTGATAGGCAATCAAGGAAGCTTATCTATCATTACAGATATTCTAACTGAGCTATCTGATAGACTTCCAAGGAAGACTACAATTCCTTGGTGTATCACTGCTGTAGATTATACCCTTGTGTTCAAAGGCCTCCCATATTCAAAGCTTTTTTCTGGATCCATTTTCATCCACCTGTTACATACTTCGCATTGTTAATCTTTTACTCTGAAATCCTCTATTGATAAAATTAGCATGAAGTATCAAGCCTAATTGGAGGGGCTTTCATTTTTATAGCTCGTACACAAGAACGATGAATATATTATTCAACGAACAGATTAATTTTTATATGCAGCTAGCTGGGACTGATTCTTAATTAACGAGATAGGACTGATTCTTAATTAGTCCTGAGATTTTAACAGGCAAGTTTGGCAACATAAAGACAGAGGGGAGAGGGGAGCACAAATATTTTTTATTCTTCATGGTGGTATAAAACCTTGCAATGAGCGTGAGTGATGACTGTTTCAGGTAATCCCTGAAGGTCACTGTCTTATAAACCAACCAATCAAAAATCTGACATTGCTACACATACTTCACTGAGAACTGAATAATCTGTTTTCAACAAATGAAAGAAACAATAGTAATATCTTAATGAGGGAGGGAGGATCCTGCAGATCTCCCAGAATTACAATTGATCTCCCGGCTACAGAGATAAATTTCCCTGAAGAAAGTGGCTGCTTTGGAGGGTGGCCTTATACCCTGCTGAGGTCCCTCCCATCTCCAAACCCTGTCCTCCCTAGGCTCCACCCCCAAATCTCCAGGAATTTCCCATCCTGGAACTGGAACCCTAACATTATGTTTATTTTTTTTAACCCCTGTAACCATATTATATTGGCAGGCTCTGTAAAATATCGCTGTCCCATTTATCCAAACGATTGACTTCCTGTGCCAAAATATGATTGCAGAAGATATGTAGTCCAAATTGGGCACTTGCCTTCCACAAACATAGACGAAGGCCTGCCTAACACTGCAGATCCTTTCACCACAAACTCAACACTGGTTCCAGTATGGAAAGGAGGAATTCCAGCATGCCCTTCGGGTTTTGTATGTTTGGGGCTTGACTTGATGGAAGCTGGAGAGCCAGCTGTTGTTCCGAGGGCAACTTTGTATCAAAATTTCAGCATGAACATGCTGTTTTCAGATGCTGTTAGTGTCTCTTGGGCTGTTTGTATGTGAAATTTTCTCTGTCTGTGAAAGTACCCCCATCATTTTGCTACTTCCAGAGGGAGGGAGGGAGGGAGACCCAGGCTTCCCCTGGACTCCTTGAACACAAGGATATTCTCGACAATATCTGTATGACAACTTTAACTGGAATTTCATATTGTTGCAGTAATTGTGATAATAAATAACCTCTTTCTTTAGGCTCCGTGTACGAGCCCGCGAAAAGCATTAACCTTCCAAGACCAGACGGAGAGAGCTTATGGGATAAGTTGGATCATTACTACAGAATCGGTAAGCCAAATAAAATCCTTTCTTGGTGTTAATATACATAGCTTTTGCCAGTGTAACTTCTTAAAACCGTTAAGGAGGTGTCATTGTCACCACTTCTAATCCTGTGGGGGGTCATCCGTGTGCTCAAAAGTGTATTTTCTTGTGATGTAGTACAATCAAGATCGTGAATAATTCAGGTATTAATTATCTGAGCTTTGGGGGACAAGAGGATTGATTTGGTTTGTTTCTCTTGACAGTCAAATCAACAGTGCTGCTGTACCAAAGTCCAACCACTGGTCTCTTTCCCACCAAAACATTTGGGGACAACCAAAGGGCAAAAGTACATGACAGTCTGTATTGCGCCGCATGTGCCTGGGCTTTGGCGCTTGCGTATAGGTAAGTGGGATTGTTTGTTATTTGTATAGCCCATTGTAAAATAAATCCACTGATACCGATCCACAAGAAGGTTGGCTAGGGTCATGTTAGGAAGAGGTATGATGCTTAATGACATTTTAAAAATGCTTCCTTTCAGAGTCAACTGTAGGTATGAAGCTAAATAGTGAGAGCAAGTAGCTCAGGAAAAGGCCAGATCAGACTCCACAGCTCCAAACCATCACTCTTAGTGGTTGAGAACCCGGCTGGCTCTCAACCACTGCACCACGCTGGCAACACAAAGATCAAAAGGAAAATGCATAGTGCGCATATGGATTTGTGGACCCCTTGCAGTAACTCCATGGACCCCTGGCTTAGGAGCCACTGGGCTAAATCATGGTCTTGGGCAAACCAACAGGGGAAAGCACTAGGCGTTACACAAGCTCTTATGTGGGCGGAACTGTGCTTTGTCTATTGATGCTTTGGCTTGCACATATCTGGATCCAAGCCCTTGTCTTCTTCATGCCACAGCAGATGGGCCAGTCTGAGGACTTCCCTTCCTCCTGCCTTGTTCCTCCTAGTTGCTAGGGGGAGCTTTTTAAAGGAGCCAGCGTGGTATAGTGGTCAGAGTGCCAAAATAGGATCTAGGAGACTCTGCCGGGGAAGGTTGCTGGCTGACCTTGGGCCAGTCATGTACTCTCAGCCTAACCTACCTCACAGGGTTATTGTGAGGATAAAATGAAGAAGGGGAGAAGAACGTAAGCTGCTTTGGGTCCCCTTTGGGGAGAAAAGTTGGGTATGAATGAAAAATAAATAAGTAAATAACCAGTACAGGCTCTCTGTACTGAAGTTCCTCTGCTGAAATTCTCCTTTCATCCCCCCCTCCCCGCAAAGACTTCTTTCCACATGGCTCTTCACATCCTAACCTCCTTCCTTCCTTTTAATTATCCCACAAGTGAGAGGATAAATCAAAGTAGTTTTGTTGGCTACACAGGGATGGAAGTTTGCTGTGATTTGGCTCATTGGATAATATCACTGGTTCCCTTACACTGAAATTCAGAAAATGGTAAACTGAAATAAATGAATAAAATTCAAGCTGAGCAGAAAAATGAAAGTATCCAACAGAAAATCAGAAATAAATGTGGAATAATTAATGTATGATACTTTAGTACATTGCATAATTAAATATGATGAGGCTGTCTAAATTATAAATGATGAGCAAGTGCAGTTATAGAAGGATTCATTACAGGTTGGTGTTACCATAGTAACTGGTGAGTACTTTCCAATCAGCAGCAATTTTGCAGTGTACCAGTGCTCAATAAATACTTTTCACCTGTAAAGCAAGGAGTGCTCTAACTCAAACCAGAGCACCCCTCCCCCAGTGGGTAGAGAGTATGGTATGGAAGCCCCAACTTGGATGGCCCAAGCTAGCCCAATCTCATCAGATCTTGGAAGCTAAGCAGGGTTGGCCCTGGTTAGAACTTGGATGGGAGACCGCCAAGGAAGTCCGGGGTCACTACGCTGAGGCAGGCAATGGCTAATCACCTCTGAATGTCTCTTGCCTTAAAAATGCTCCAGGATCGCCATAAGTCAGCTGTGGCTCAATGGCACCACCACCATGGAAGTCAGAGTGTTGCAAGGGAACTGTGTAACGGTATGAACATAACTCATAGAATCACAGAGTTGGAAGGGACCATCAGGGTCATCTAGTCCAACCCACTGCACAATGCAGGAAATTCACAACTACCTCGCCCCCACACCCCAGCAGATGATCTTAATTCTCTTTGCAAGATGCACAGCCCTGTCTCATCTCCCTCCTGTCTCCTCTCAGGGCCCTTCTTTTACCCATTCTCTCTGTGTGGGAAGTGTGAACACATGAACACATGAAGCTGCCTTCTACTGAATCAGACCCTTTGTCCATCAAAGTCAGTATTGTCTACTCAGACTGGCAGTGGTTCTCCAGGGTCTCAGGCAGGGGTCTTTCACATCACCTACCTTCCTAGCTCCTTTAACTGGAGATGCCGGGGATTGAACCTGGGACCTTCTGCATGCCAAGCAGATGCTCTGCCACTGAGCCACAGCCCCTCCCCATGTGTGGAGGATCGATGGCCCTGCTTTGCATCAAGGGGGTTGGTTGAGTTCAGAGAATCTTAAAAAGGTTCCCGAAAGGTTAACTCAGGTGAACTCTGAAGCCAAATGGAGTACTCTCTGAGTTGTGGAAGATATGAGTCAGCACACTGTGTGAAGGCCATGGTTGCATATTCAAATATCAGTGTGAGTGCACGGGAGGTGAAACACCCCCGATTCAATTAGTCCAGTGTTTTGTTCTTCACACATGTCACTAAAATGTTTGTTTTTTTATGTATCCCAGAGGGAGTTTTAAAAATCTTGCCTCTCTGCAATGTTTTTTTCCCTCTGAGCCATGAATTTTTATGGATTTCTAGAGTAGATCACCAAGGTTTTGAACTTCTATAAGTACGTAGCGCCAGTGGGCTTTTAGACAAAAGAACTGCTTGCTTCGTTTTTGGAGCTGCTGGGTCTCTCTGGGGTTTTAAATTCTGCTACCTTTGTGTTCATGTACCTCTTTTAAGACTTCAGTGTTCCTGGGTTTTTCCCCCCGGAAATTTTCTGAATTCCTTTTTTGTTTCATAAGCGTGTCACTTAATTTTTTTAACGTTGTCCTTCCAATTGGCTCATTTTGGCCGTGCTTTTTTATGAGGATTTTTCCAGTGATTGAACAATCACAGTAATACTTTCAAAAGCAATTCTGAAACACTTTAAACCTTCTAATCTTGCTTTATAAGAAATTGCCGATGTCAGGCTGACACAGTTGAGGGCTGGCTAGTACATTGGGCAGGGCCCCTAGGTTGCCAACCTCCTGGTGGGGCCCAGAAATCTCCCAGAATGACAATTGATCTCTAGACTACAGAGGTCAGTTCCCCTGGACAGAATAGGGGGTGGGGTTTATGGCATTATACCCTGCTAAAGTCCCTCCACCCTGACTTGGGTGGCCCTGGCTAGCCCGATCTCATCAGATCTTGGAAACTAAGCTTGGTTGACCATGGTTAGTACTTGGATGGGAGACCACCAAGGAAGTCCATACCCCCCAAGGTACTTCCCCTCCCCAAACCCTGCCTTCCACAGGCTCCAAGTCTCCAAGAATTTCCCAACCTGCTAGCCCAAACAATCTTCTCAGGTCTCAAAAACTAAGCAGGGTTGGCCCTGGTTAATACTTGGATGGGAGACCACCAAGGAAGTCCATGGTCCCTATCCAGAGGCAGGTAATGGCAAAACCACCTCTGAATGTCTCTTGCCTTGAAAACCCTGCAGGGTCACCGTGCCCATTATGACTTGACAGCACATTCCACCACCAAAGTCCCTCCCCAAACCCCGCCCTCCCCAGGCTCCACCCCCAGACCTCCAGGAACTTCCCAAGGCAAAGCAACCAACCTTACCCCACCCCCTCAGCAAACAAAAATAGAAACCTGGAGGAACAAAGGGAGAACCGACACCTTCCTCATTGGCACATTGCCCAGATTGAGGGAAGGCAGCAAATCTAGGGAGCCTTGTATCAGACAGCAGCACTGGATCCCACATCCTGGGCCAGGGTAATTCTGGGCCATTAGGTGGGTGTCCCAATTAGAATGATCCGCAGCTGCTTCACTTTACCAGCACAGCCTCAGTGTCAAGGCTGCCCCCACCCCCGATGCCTAACTGGCAAAATAATGCATTTTGGGAACATTTATGTGCGTGATCCTAATGGGATTAGTTGTAATTGTACACTAGGATTTCATTTTGAGAAATTAGAAATGTTTATTGCACATATTTTCAGTCCCCCTAGAAATAGCTGAAGGGGTTTCTAGTATAATGCCGCCGCCCCCAAACATAGATATAGATAGTTCTTAAAAAAAAAAAATCTCGCTTGGTGTCTTTGCAAAATATGCTCTAACTTAAAGGAGACTTTTTGTTTCTTTTGATGCAATACACAGTGTCACTCGGCGTTGTTTAAATTTGCACTTTGTGTTCAGTGTTCAAAATCAGCATGTATAGTTTGGGGAGCGCTAGCTTCACATTTAGATTAAATATTCTGTGCCATTCTGGATGTCCTTTTTATGGACATAATTTCCTCTTCCAACTCTCCCATCTTCTCATTTAAATGGCTTCAACCTTCATGCTCTGTGAAGGATGCCTTCGTCTTCAAAAGACATGCACAGACCGTTTTTGGAAATGAAAGTGTGGCTTTGTATCCAGGGCTAACCAGCCTGGTCATGTCATTCCTCAGACTGCATTATTGCTCCCTTTTAAAGCATTGTAATTATTTGTTTGAACGCCGCTTGTGCACAGTTTTCAATCTCTCTGCCAGGGCTGAAAGTAAGGGTAAGATGTCCTTCCCTGTGCTGCCTTTCCAGAGGTCTGAGCCTTTTTGGCAAAGTCAGCGCTGCTTGACATTTCGGCTGTGGGTTTCAGGTAGTGGTGTTCCTGCTTCTCAGGTCGGAAACCCCAAGCCAGATGAGGTGGGTGCTGCTGGCATTTGAGGGGGTTAGAGCACCTTCCCTATGAGGAAATGCTGAAGAGTCTGGGACTTTTCATTTGCGAAAAGAGACAACTAGGAGGGATCATGCTGGAGGTTTATAAAATTAATCATGGGGTGGTGAGAGTTGACAAGGAGAACTTTTTCTTCCTTTCACAAAATACTAGAACTCGAGGGCATCCAGTGAAGCTGATGGGCAGTAAATTCAGTACGAACAAAAGAAAATACTCCTTTACACAATGAGCGATTAAAATGTGGAATTCACTGCCAGAGGCTGTAGTGATGGCCACAGGCATAGATGGCTTTAGAAGGGGATTAGACTGATTCCTGGAGGATACATCTATCAGTGGCTACTAACCACGGTGACTAAAGGGAACCTCCATGTTCAGAGGCAGTAAACCTCTGAATACTAAAGCCAGGAAGCAACATCAGGGGAGGGCCTCGGCCTCTTTGCCTTGTTGGACCTCCAGTGGAACTGGTTGGCCACTGTGTGAGACAGAATGGTGGACTAGATGGACCACTGGTCTGGTCTAGTAGGGTTCTTCTCCTCCTCCTCCTCCACCTCCTTTTCCGCCTCCTCATTCTTCTTAATTTATTTGATTTATAGGCAGCCCTTTCCTGAATGAATGGAAAATGAAGAAAGCTGATAGGAGGAAAGTAGATTCCTTAGAATGTGGTGTTGGAGTAGAGTGTTACGGATACCATGGACTGCCACACACACAAAACAACAACAACAACAAATCAGTGGGTTATAGGTCAAATCAAGCTGAACTGACCCTAGAAGCTAAAATGAGTAAACTGAGGCTGTCGTACTTTGACCACATTATGAGAAGACAAGAGTCACTGGAAAAGACAATAAAGCTAGGAAAAGTTGGAGGCAGCAGGAAAAGAGGAAGACCCAATGTGAGATGGATAGACTCTAGAAAGGAAGCCACAGCCCTCAGTTTGTAAGATCTGAGCAAGGCTGTTAACGATAAGATGTTTTGGAGGACATTGATTCATAGGGCCGCCATGAGTTGGAAGCAACTTGACAGCACTTAACATACACACACTATCTTGACCATGACCAGACTCAGAACAGCCATGTTCTTAACCATGCCAGTTCCACCTTTCCCAGAAACTGCAGCAATACTGGCTTGCACAGAAGCTGTAGTGGTGGCCATTCCCAGGTATCCCGTGGCTCCCGACATTCTCTTCACATTGTACAAATTACATCACAGTCATAGCATACAAAGGGACCCTGAGTTTTGGATTACTCTGGTTCACAGTTGTCAACGTCTACCTATTTCTGCAACCTGTCTGTGTTTCAAAGATTTCCCGCTGTTAGTATCCAGACTATCATCCGCAAGCAACTCGTAGGAGAGTTCATTTCAGATTTCCCCCAGCCTCACCAGGAGCAAACCAGCTCATAGCGACCGAAGGGTGTGTGTGTCAGCCAGAACGCATCCTATAGAATCGGGCAGAAAGTGCAGCAGGAGTAACATCCCATCATTCCTTCATGATTAATTCTGAAAGTGTTTATCGGCTTCAAAATATCGCTTCCCTGGGGTTACTGGAGTCTGCATTCTTTTTCTTAATGCGCCGACGCGCAGGAAGGTGATGTTAGTTTAACTGATATATTTATGAGGGAAGACAAATGACATGGGAATGCTGAATAATTTACTCCCTCCTTCCTGTCAGCACCACGCAGCAGGGAGATCATTTTTCCCCCTCGATCTCTTCCCGGAGCACAGCTCTGCGAGCTTTTCATTTGAAGAGCTAATTATAATTTCGTTTTCATGCGCAGACTTTCCCCATCAAGTTCAGATGATCTCTTCTCTGTGCAACTTGCTTCACTGAATTCTAGCTCCCCCGCCCAGTTTCGACGGGCAGCCTTTGTTATTTTGAAAGCTGGCGTAGCTCTATCAGCTACCTTTTTCTTCAAATATTCATTTTGTGACTGTTTGATTTCCAGGCAGTTTTTCTCCCCCTTGCTGGATCCGCTCACCTTTAAAAGCCTCCCTGTTCATTTTTTAATGATGGCTCTTAGTAACTGCAAATCAAAACCCAAATGTTCTTTTAGCCAGCAGAGCTCCACCTAAGGGGTTTCAATTTAATGACAAGCCCAAAATGGCAGCTTCTCTAATGTATATGTTTAATTGTATACCTGCACCTATATATGTGTGTGTGTGTGTACACATATGTATTCATTATAAAACACATAGCAATAAATGCAATGACAGGACATGTTTAAATTAGTGAATTTATAAAGAGGTAGCCAGGATGCCTCTTCTGTTCTGTTGCATGTATCACTCAGAAGAATGTTTGACATCTTTTTATTGAAGCTTTAATTCTTTCTTTGGTGTGACATGTGTTGAAATATACAACAGAGGCCATCAGGGTTTGGGGAGTCATTGCTTCTTTTTGTATGTTGCTGGAGAAAACAGGGTCTGCCAGCAAGCGTTCTTTGTTCCTGTTTTAAATGCTTTAGCAATTGATGCATTTTTCCTACAAGCTCAGCGTTCCTGCTTCTTCCCATTTCTGATCTTCACAACAGCCCTGCAGTGCTGATTAGGCTGAGAGAAAGTAACTGGCTTTGTGTGTGTGTGCATGTATGCGCCATCAAATCACAGCTGACTTATGACAACCCCATAGGGTTTTCAAGGCAAGAGACATTCAGAGGTGGTTTGCCTTTGCCCACCTCCGTCTGGGCTGAGAGAGTTCTGAAAGAACTGTGACTGGCCCAAGGCCACCCAGCAGGCTTCATGTGGAAGAGGTTGGAATCGAACCCAGTTCTCCAGATTAGAGTCCCGCCACTCGTAACCACTACGCCACACTGGCTGTCTTGACTGGTCTTGGGTTCTCCCTAACCTCTTTTGGATCTTCAGGCCTGCCTTGTATGGTAGATTAGGCTCAAAGACAATATCTGTCCCAAAGTCACCCCACAGGATTCAGGGCCGAATCCAGCACTCTCTTCACTGATGCTGCCCTGTCTCTCTGAGCCAGAATTTCTGGAAGAAGTCCTCATGTGAGTTTATAATTATCCTTTATACTGACCTTATACTGCAAACTAATGATTGGAAACTTTTGGAAATCCTGCTCTGCTATTTATAGCATGGGGGCTGGGGGGAGACAGCTGCTTTCAAGACTTCCGTGAAACAAATAAAGCATTAAAGCTTCCATGTAGGTCATTGTTGTTTTTGTAGCATGATAGCCCCCATAGATGCATGCAGCTGGATCCTTATGCATGTTTTCTCAATATGTCACTGTCAGTTCTCAGGTAAATAATTTTCCTATAGAGTTTGATGATAAGTGTGCACTTTCTCTAAACCCAAAGGCAAATTCAAAATCATTTGAAAAAGGGGGGGAAATTGATTTTGGGGTCTCAAGTTTGTATACAACCTTTATTTGACTTCATTCTTTGCATCCTGAGTTGCTGTTTTATAAGCCATCGGTTTTATTGTAGCCAAGAGGTTGAGGCCTGAGCGTATCAGAGATAGCTCGGGCCGCTATGTAACACATTCTTAATAGTTAATTATCAACAAAAAAGAGCTGCTGGTACCCTTTTAACTTTCTTCCGAATGCGTTTCCAATTTGTTTCCCGGGTTATCTCTCCCACCCAGGCGCATTGACGATGACAAGGGAAGAACCCACGAGCTGGAGCATTCTGCTATAAAATGTATGCGAGGGATTCTCTACTGCTACATGCGCCAGGCTGATAAGGTAAAAAAAAAAAAACATTGCCGCATGGACCACAAATGCACACTTATTTCTAAAGGATTAGGTTAATTGTCAGTATTTCAAATGTTCCGAGCAGGAATCAAATTAAAATGGGGCATTGGCTGTAAGGCCACAATGTACACTGCTGGCTAGAAAAGGTCGGCTCCCGGGCGCGTTTCAAAGCCGAGGACGAAAAAAAACACTTGACAGTGTAAATCAGCTCTAGAATTCATTTTTAAAACTTCCTCCTTTTAATTATTGTTAGAACATAAGCCTATGAGAGACAGCAGCTCCGTAGTTTCAGAGGGTAGCCATGTTGGTCTGCAGTAGAACAGTGAGATGCAAGTCCAGCAGCCCCTTAGAAAACAAGATTTTCAGGGTGTAAGCTTTCGAGGGTCAAAGTATCTGATGAAGGGAGCTTTGGCTCTCGAAAGCTTATACCCCCCCAAATCTTGTTGGTCTCTATGGTGCTGCTGAACTTAAATCTAGAAGGTCAGTATTAGCACAAATGCATTGCAAGTTTTGTATTCTCACGAGAAGCGCTGGGTGTATGTAGAAGCTGTAGAGTTAGGAAGGGTTCTGAGAGTTGGTTCGGACAATACATTAGAGCAGGGGGGTCAGACATAAGGCTCAAGGGCTGGATCTGACCCCTTGAGAGCTCTTATCCGGCTTGCTAGCCAGCCACCCCCTCCAGTCCTGATCTGGGCATGGCCTGGCCCGGACAAGTGACATTTATGTCATATCTGGCCCTCGTAACAATTGAGCTCGACACCCTTGTATTAGAGGCTGACTTGTAGGTAAAATATTGCCCATGACGTGAGCAGGGTGATACGGGAGCATGAACTGAAACATCTCACTTTCCAGTCATAGAGGGAGCAGGCCATTTCACGCAGTTCTGCAGCTCCCATGTTACGCTGCTCCTATGAATACACTCTGCACGTACACAGCATTTTTGACTACATTGGACCACACTCTCTGAAATGGATGCCCATGTATCAATCAATCTTTATTAAAACAATCATAGACCAGCACAGCTCTTTACAATTTACCACGGAAACCCTTAGTATGAATGCACGTGTAAGAATTCCCACCTTGCTACAATAGATTCTGTGGAACTTGCGCGTTGGCTTGTGTGTTTGTATTTGGATTTAGTTTCACTTCCCTCGTATATGTTCCATACCCCAAGCTTTGAAACAATCCTTTGGCGAGCGGAAAATGCTTCCCACATGTGGAAGAGTGCCCTTGGATCCAACCCCTTGAAGAGTAATGGATCACTTTGAGTGCTCTCTCTTGTAAAAGTATTATTCATATTGGTGCAGAGCCAGCATGGTGTAGCGGTTAGAGTTTCAGAACGGGATCCGGGAGACCCAGCTTCAAATCCCCGTTCTGCCATGGAAGCTAGTTCAGGTGACCTCAGGCCAGTCAGACGCACTCAGCCTAACTTGTCTCACAGGGTGGTTGTGAGGATAAAATGGAGGAGAGGAGATGGACGTAAGCTGCTTTGGGTCCCTCTCAGAGAGAAAAATGAGGTATAAAGGAAGTAAAATAACTAAAAATGTATCCCCGTTAGACCTTTTTTAAAAAATAGTATGGACCTTTTAAGACTGCATTCGATCATGTTATTTAAAGGATGATGTGCCTGACATGTCTTTTTGCTTTTCAGTTCAGTGCATAAAGAATTCAATGTGACACGGTCTCCTTTAAATAAAGTATCCGTCTCTTTTCTGTGCAGGCTCATATGACAAGGTACTCTGCCACCAGCTTTGATAGAGAGATTATTTATGAGCCTGGCGCCTCCAGAGACTCGTGTCTTCACAAACGGGGAGGCTTTCTTTTCGCTATTTTAAAGATGCACTCATTTTTTTCTTGTAATTAAGCTAGAGCTTGTTTCTGTAGGGGGTCAGCCTTGACTGTCTGTTACTATTGGACGGAAATGGAGAGAACAAGTGGGGCCCCCGCCAGGGCTTACGAGGAGGGCATGTCATTTCCCACTCCTTGACAACATTCTCAAAAATCACTAGACAGGAGTTCCCACTGTGTTTCCACGGGTTCTTCAAATTCTTGCACAAGCAGTTGTGCAAATGGGAGATCATTTGTCTTGAACAGCACCAGAAGTGGAATTTTTTTAGGTGCCATCTGAAGTTTTTAAGTTTTAATCGGGATTTTATTGTTTTTAAGTTTAGAATTTATGGTTAATTTTACTATTGATTATTATTGATGTATTTTAAATAATGTTACCCTCTCTGAGCCTGGCTTTGGTTGGGGAGGGCAGGCTATAAATCTCAAAAATAAATAAATAAAATGGCCCTTCCATGCCTGGAAGCCACCTTTTACGTGAACCGGACTCTGGTTCTGGATGTTCAGTGTTTGAAATACACATGCAATGCAGCTGGCGAGGGAATGTTGTGGCAGGAAGAGAATGCATAAAAATGATAACAAATAGGAGAGTAAACGTATTCATTAGTTGATGGTGAAGCTATTTAACAAGCCTATAATTTGTCTACCGAGGCTTGACACTGCACATCATTATCAAGAAAGATCTTTTCAAATGTTATGCTACAGCTGATGCTATTTCATTCCCCAGTACAAAGAAGTAAGTAGCTACGCTAATGGTACCAGTCATTTATAGCGTGGAAGCATAAAAAACCCCAACTCTGATCTCCGTATCAGATGGATTTGTTTTTCTTCTGACTGAGTAATCTAATATAACTAACAGTTACGCCATGTTTTATATTTTCATTTTTACTTTCTTGGCCACTGTCAATATCTTGGACACCTGAGACTAAAGGTGGTTCGAATCAGTTTTGCTTAATCATAGCTGGAATGGCGCCAGTGAGCGAGTTGGCAGCCCTGTGCTTTCTTTAATATTAGTTCTTCGGGCTTTGACCAATCGGACCCTAACTTTCTTCTGTCTTCATAAGCCCAGTTGTTGTTTTTTACGATAATCGGTGCCACGGCGGTGAGATCAGAGCAAATAAGAATAAAATAAATAAATAAATAAAAATAAACAAGGATTATTTATTGACCGGTAACAACACTCGAAGAGATGCAAGCGATAATAGGTGGGAGGGCGTGGCAAAGCCGCGAGGCCAACTGATGGCATCTTGGCCATCTTCTGGGCATGGAGTAGAGGTCACTGGGGGTGTGGGGGAGGTAGTTGTGAATTTCCTGCATTGTGCAGGGGGTTAGACTAGATGACCCTGGTGGTCTCTTCCAACTCTATGCTTCTATGACCCCAGGCAGGGCAGCGAGGCCGTATAAATACAGGGCTAGTGGACCAGAGGGAAAACCTCTCTGCTGCGGTCCACTGGCCCCGCCCACCCTGCAGCATCAGGTTGAGCCTGGTTGGACAGGCCGGAGGGGGAGAGGGCTGGGAGGAAACAGCCGGGACAGAAGGGGATCAACCACCGGAGAGCCCACACAGCCACACAAGCTTCTCTGGCCATTTCCCCAGAGCTGCACCGCCACCCAAGACCGTTAGGAGCCGCATCACCACCGCCCCTATCCCATTCTCCCATATGGGCCAGCAAACAGGGCTCCAGGTAAACCCGGACCCCTCACCTTAAAGTGAAAGTTGATTATTTGATGCATTTCCCTCAGAAGTCACTCCCACCAAACTAAATAGTTACATGCTTTCTAATAAGCGTACATCCTATTGCAGCCTCGGTTGTATACAAAACACTGGGTGCATTAAAAGATGAGGCTCACAAGAAACTTCTGGCTGCAGGAATTCATTTTGCACATGTTTGCCACATATTTTGTCACAATATCCATCAAATGTTTGATGACAGTTTGGTCACATTTTTTCCCCAACCAAGCTCTTTGTATCCTTGACGTCAGACTTTTTAAATGCCTAGAAGAAGTCATGAAATGAGTAAGGTTTTTCAGAATTCTGTTTCTGGTTGAGCTTAGGAAGTTACTCCCTAGATGTTTATGCCAATTAGGGGAAAAAAGATGCTTAATTTCTTTTCTTGTTTTATATGAATGCTGTAGTGTTTTCATTAATTCCCAGACAGCATCCCCTCTTAATCACTGAAGTTTGTCAAGCTTGTCTTTTCACTTAGTGTTTTTAAATTAGTTGTCTTATAATAGTTTCAGCCACTCAAAAGCACCATTTCTTTAAAAAAACAAGCAAACTTTTTTTATCTCTTTGTTGCTGGTATTTCCTTTCTGTAGTACTTGAAAATTTAGTGCTCTGATCCTGTGTATGTTAAGGAGAGATGCAAACGATAGAGTGTTGGATTGTTATTTTGAAGCCCATATTACTTTACTAACCAGACAATATCATGAACACGTTGAGTGGTGTGTTTGATCTGTTTTTAACATACCCAGCTCTTTCAGCCTTTCCTCATAGGACTTGGTCTCCAGACCCCTCACCATCTTTGTCGCCCTCCTCTGGACACGTTCCAGCTTGTCTACATCCTTTTTAAATTGCGGTGCCCAAAACTGAACACAGTACTGTAGATGAGGTCTAACCAGAGCAGAGTAAAGCGATACCATCACTTCACGTGATCTGGACTCTATACTTCTGTTGATGCAGCCCAAGATCGCAGTTGCCTTTTTAGCTACCGCATCACACTGCTGACTCATGTTCAGCGTTTGTTCTACTAAGACCCCAAGATCCTTTTCGTACACACTACTGCTAAGACAAGTCTCCCCCATCCTATAATTATGCATTTGGTTATTCCTACCTAACTACAGAACTTTACATTTATCTCTGTTGAAATGCATTTTATTGGTTTTAGCCCAATTCTCCAGCCTGTCAAGATCATCCTGTATCCTGGCTCTGTCTTCTACCATATTTGCTACCCCTCTCAATGTAGTAACATCTGCAAATTTAATAAATATCCCCTCTATTCCTTCATCCAAATCATTTATAAAGATATTGAACAAAATATTGAACAAGAAGAGTTGGTTTTTGTACCCCGATTTTGTTTACCTTTAAGGATTCACTAACCAGCTTACAATTTCCTTCCCTTCCTCTCCCCACAACAGAAAACTTGTGAGGTAGGTGGGGCTGAGAAAGTTCGGAGAGAACTGTGACTAGCCCAAGGTCACCCAGCTGGCTTCACATGTAGGAGTATAGGAGTGGGGAATCAAACCCGGTTCACCAGATTAGAGTCCGCCGCTCATCTGGAGGAGTGGGGAATCAAACCTGGTTCTCCAGACGAGAGTCCACCACTCTTAACCCCTACACCACACTGGCTCTCTTAAGGGTCAGTTCCACATTCTAATGTTTGGTATTATGCAATGATGTTTTTGCCTTTTACAATATTATATCTTTGATTTTTTTTTAAAATGACGGTGGACACCATTGGTCATAGCAACCTTTTCTGTTTATGGCATATGTACGAGACATGTTGACGTGTTTGTGCCAGCGAGTAAGAAAAGTTTTGTGCTAAAAGAGTGAAGATTGATGGGTCTGAATGATTATTCCTGACAAGGATGACAAAGCTTTGGTGTCAGTTCTCTCACAAAGACTGCTGCCTCTCTAAGTGGTTGCAAAATTACTAATTTTCACCGGCATGTTAAAATTAATGAGGTAAACCACTCAGATAATGGGACTCCATCAAAGGTCATACATTCTGTATGCAGCTGCTGTCTGGAGAGGGGGGAAATGAGCAGTTCTAGGTTATGTGCAGATTATTGTTTCTTATGCACAAGAGGTTTTGCCTTGGATTTTCCGCTCTCTGGATGCACATTTTCCCCATCCGAATTCTCAAAACTCTGCATGGGGGCTTATTTTTGAGTTTTGAGAATTCAGACGGGAAAAATGTGCATCTATTGAGCGGCAAATCCAAGGCAAATCCTCTCGAGCGTAAATGGCCTAAGTGTGGATTACAAGTTTCTTCGGATGTTTTTATGCCCCCTATATTCTTGTTGAGAAGAGACCAGAGCTGACTTGGAGCTGGATTCTCTCCACACGTACCCCCTCACTAGGGGGAAAGAGGAATGAACCTCCCAGAATCATTAGAGACCCGACATTCAAAGAACCCCAGCCTGTCTTGATTTGGTTGTTCATTCATCCCTACAAGTAGGGGAATTCCCTCTGTGGGAGGTCAAGATCCACTCCAGATCACTCTCCAGGGAGAGCCCCAGGGGAAAACAGTGTTTGAGCAGCCCATGAAAATGGGTATTTGAAGGAGAGATCAGTTGCCTTTTCTATGAAAGAAAACAGAAACATTAAACAAGACCATGTTTTCTGTCCCAGCAGAGGTAGCCTTTCAGTCCACCGGTGTTCTAAGCCATGCTAGATTCTTAAATCCTATCTGGAAGAAAACTTATGTTAGGAAATGGCCTACTGCATGATTTGTACTTACTGCCATTCAAAATTAGGAGACTGGGTTAGAAGAAATATGGGTCTGATATCTTCAATAGGCTATATTCCAGTATTGTTATTAATCCAACAGTTGGAGTCCATGTGACTCATGAGACTAATGAGATGGAGGCTTAGCCATTTAAAGTTTGTTTAGGATTGTGGGTAATGTCTGTCTTGTGCTTTTTCTCATTTCCTCCCCAAAGGTTCAACAGTATAAACAAGACCCGAAGCCCTCCAAATGCCTCCATTCTATTTTTGGCGCCCACACAGGCGACGAAGTCTTTTCCCATGATGAATACGGGCATCTTCAGGTACAAGACACATTTATGAAGTAACTCTCAGGGACTGGCTGCCTTGGAGCAATCTTATTTCCCCTCGCTGCTTGCTTAAAGCTTGGAGTCCTTTAAAGATGTGCCAAACTATGGAGCTTGGTAAATTGATTTTTCTGCTATAAGATTTAAACAGCAGCAAACTGCTTTGTAGGCTGACTCCATTCTGTACGTACAACAGGGAGGGAAAATCAGCACCACAGTAGAAATGTTTTCTTTGAAGATTGGCAAGCAGTTGTCAGTATGTAAACTAGGCGTTAAAAAAAAAACACCTTTCATTTATACTGTATTATAAACAAAATGTACAACTGATGAGGATTGATGCCATAGTTTATCCGAGTTTTACCCTCATATAGTATAAAAGAGCAGCCATTAATTAATGGGTGTAAGCTCTAGCCCTGCGGCAAACCCATAAACAGATTTCAGCAGACGGCAAATCCACGAAAGCAGTTTTATTGGTTAGAATCGACAGGTTTCAGAAGCCATATTCAAAAGGACACTAGTAAGGGGCAAAGGCAAGGTACACAGCATATATGGAAGAGCAAAAGGAGATAACTGGTAACCCAGGCAACCCCCCTCCCAGAGGCAGGAAGGAGTACTTGGCAATTCCCACAGTGTGGGAATCTATGAAGACTAAACACGGGGCACAGACTGGCCTTGGACAGAATAGCACAACAGCACCTGGAAGCAGCACAATCAGACTACTGCATACCATCCCCATGGCCTGCTCCTGACAATGGGAAGGGTTCCATAGATCCTATTATTGATATCTTCATTGAGTTTTTAGCTTTAGTTTTAAATGATGGCCCATGGTTCCCATAGCTTGCATTTGTATGATACTGGGGTGAGAGCAACCAGCCTTTCTGCTGATGAAGGAGGACGGGTTGGCTTTGTCCACCCAAAAAGCCAGTGCTGGGGATCGTGGGACCACCATGGACAAAAGTCATGTCCCACTGGGGCTATAGGCATGTAGATTTCTGCTTGGTTTCAGATTTCTGCAGTCCTAATCCTGCTACATTGCTTATTTGAGTATCCAGTCCCGTTGTCTGCATTGATTTACTCTGCGTAATCCACCTTGAGTCTCAGAGAGAAAGGCAGTCGATAAATAACATCAATAAATAGTAAGGAGGAGATCTGGGTGACAGTGAGTGAAAGAGCTGGTTGGATCCAGCCCATTGATTAGACCTGGAATAGTTCCTAATGTAGGAAATATCCAAATGCTTCCCTTCATGCTCAGGCATCTTGTTTATTGATCAGTGTTGCTAAAAAACAACAGCCCTACTTGTCTGCCTGTGGTTTCCCAATGCACCTCTTAAGACAGAATTGCTTTGTAGAAACAGCTAAGAACAGTTGGGGGGAAAAAAACCCTGACAGTATTTCCATGCTGTAGTCAGTATCCCATCTAATACTATAGATGCAGAGGTGCACCTGAAGGCCCGCATGTGCCCAGCAGGGTTTTTTACTCTGTTCTTTGAACAGCAGACTCGGATGCCATGTTACAAAGTGCTTTTGAAATTTCTCTCTTGTTCAAAAGTGGTCGGCAATGGGGAAAAGAGGCAGCTGTTCAAGTCTAGATGACCCTGGTGGGCTAATGACCCTGGAGGCCCCTTCCAACTCTGTGATTCTAAGTATTTACAAAGGCTTCTCGCGCACTTAGATTTGTGGTGTGATCCTGTGTTGGGAGTTCTCCAGGGAGGAGGAATCGTAATTGGAAATGATTTACTTATCACGTAGGGCAGGGATCCCTAACCTTTTTGAGCCTGTGGGCAACTTTTGAATTCTGAAACGGGCCAGTGGCCACAATCACTAAATGGCTGCCACAAGAGGCAGAACCCACCACAAAATGTCTGGGAGTGCGGTCATCCATCTATCCATCTATCTATCCATCTATCTATCCATCTATCTATCCATCTATCCGTCCATCCATACAACCCTCCATCCATCCATCTATCATAGTACCTCTTCAACATTTCAGGCAGAAGGTCTGTTTAACAGGATGACTTTAATCTGCACAGCCAGTCAGAAGCCCCTGCTGGGCAAAAGCCCTCCCCGCCCCCCCAGCATTCGGCAGGTGCCAGTTAGGGTGTTGGTGGGTGCCATGGCACCCACAGGCACCTGTTGGGGGGCCCTGACTTAATGAATGGGCATGAATGAACATAATATAATGTGGTACACTGTAAAATAGTCGTGGCGTGGTGTTTGTGTATTTCTTTGTTGATATCCGGCCGTGTACTCCCCTGGTATGATGCCATTCAGGGAAATGCTACAGTAGCTGCTGCCACCGCCTGCTGTATAAGCTGAAGGAGAAAACAACTCATTTTCCCCTCCATCAATCTAATTTAGATCATATACGTTCAAATGCCAATGAGTTGATTAAAATGAATACTTCGCTCTGCAGGGGGCTGGATGAATGTTTCATTGGGCGTGAAACGGGGACGCTTTGCCAGTTATGTAACCTGTACAAGCTGCCTTTGTGCTCTGTCACCAGAGCTGTCTCTCGCGTACAGTTGAGACACTTTCCCATAAATGCTGATAAAATTAATATCTTAATAAATCAAAAGAGTTTCCCAGGGGAGAAAAATCTGTGACTTCGTTAACCATCTGTGGTCAGAGAGAGATGTGCGTTAGTGTGAATGTGACCCAGTTTCCACTTCGGTCCAACTCTGCACCAAAATAGCCTGCGCATAAGAAAGGAAGCTTCCTTCTGCCAGCATCCGCTTCTGCACGAAAGGAGCTCCTGGCTTAGGTTTTCCACTCTGCTTAAGGGAAGTCCCCCCAATCACCCCGCACGTGGCTATAAAGGGTTCGGTTGGCAAAGTGGTGAAGCTTCCCCTGCAAGCTCGGAAGGAGTACTGAAAATCCAGGCACAGTGGAATCGGAAGCACATTTTTATTGAGGGGGAATAATACAAACAGCTGGTCTGGAGAATTAGCAAACTCAGGCAACCGCAACCATATCAAGCATATAGCGATGTGTGTGTTAAGTGCCATCAAGTCGCTTCCAACTCATGGCGACCCTATGAATGAAAGTCCTCCAAAATGTCCTATCTTTGACAGCCTTGCTCAGATCTTGCAAATTGAAGGCTGTGGCTTCCTTTATTGCGATAATATGGCAATAATAATATGCTAGAATGCCTACGTTAGGAGCTAAATATTCCCCCCAAAACCGTACTTACACACTGTGAAATATGTTCTAGTCGAGCAGGGGAGGCACAAGACCAAAGTACTTTCTGCTGCTGTAAGTAGGTTCCTACTACGTAATTTTTGCCTTGTGGGCAGCTCTTTCCTGAGGGGAAGGGCTGTGCCAGCGACTGGAGGCAGCCCAGCCACGCTGCCTCCAAAGGAGGTTTCGCCTCCCTCCCACTGAGGCCAAAACCTTCCCCTTCCCTGAAAAACCTGTGCAACGGGTCCATAGGGTTGCACAGGGATATGCCTCCTAAAAAGGGGGCGTATCTCGGGAAAAGGGAAAGGGGCGTTCCTGGGCTGAAAGGCCTTAGGAGGCAGCCTGGCCCTGCGCGGGAACGCCCCCAGGAGGACGGCATCCCTGAGCAGCGCTGCCATGGCAGTGCCGGGAGAATGGTGTCCGTGCTACCTGGGCAGCATAAGTGGCACGGGCACTGGCGCAGGGGGCCCAACGCTGGCACAGCCCCTTCCTGGCTTCCTAAGGACTTTCGTCCTTTAGGCTCAGGAATGGGCTGTGAATGTTGTCATGTCAAGACTTATGCTTTGCTTCATCGTTTCTGATCTCTGGTTGGCTCCAAAGTTCTGACAATCAAATCATATTGCACTGTCCATTTGATGTCCCATCCTGTTGATTGTGTTGACATATTCAGTGTAATCTGTCTTGAGTCCCAGCAAGAAAGGTGGACTATAAATAACGTAAATTTTAAAAAAATTAAAGTGCGAGAACAAGAGAGTAAAACAGAGCTAAATATAGCTGGCTATCTGTGGAGGTTTCAGGCAGAGATTCGGTCCCCACAGCAGGGGTCCAAGCATTCAGGCAGCCAACCAGTGGTTCTCAGTGGCCGTGGAGCCACACATGGATCTCTGACATGTCACTTGTGGCTCTTCTGAGCAGCACTCTATAATGTGTTCCCCTGTGTTTCAGGAAAGTGGGAAAGCCCCTTGCCCAGTAGGGATTGTGGTCAGCAGTTGATTCCCACTTTGAAACAGCTGCCACCCTAGGAACAGGAAAACTGTGAGGCTCCCTGAGATGCAGGCCTCACTCTAGGGATGGAAATAAATGTGGCTCGTTTGGTGGATGGTGACTGCCAATGTCGTTCTCCCCTACCCGCAGAGGGAGTACCTATGAACTGAATGATAATCCAGAGGGAAAAGCAGTGCCAAAGTATATGGCATGTGCCTGAATGGGTACCCCCTACCGTATAGTTTTCTGGGTATCATTCTCAAGGTGCTGGAGACTGGGTAGCTGAATCTGTCTGATTTTTTGAGACAGGGGTGTCAAACATACGGCCCGCAGGCTGGATCAGGCCTCTTGAGACCTCTTACCTGGCCCGCAAGCCAGCCATGCTCCCAGTCCCTATCTGGGCTGGCGAGGCATGGTCCAGCGCAGCCAAGTGACATTTATATCATATCCTGCCCTCGTAACAAATGAGTTGACACCCCTGTTTTAAGATCTGTTTCAGATGCCCTTTTTCCTGAAATTGAAATCATGTCAGTTCAAGTTCCAAAGAGTTGATTAAAGTGAATAGTTCCCTTTGTGCTGTTCTGTTCTTGGCTTTTTTTTTTTTTTTTTTAGTTTCACTTGTGAGCAGTTTTTGGAGTATATGGAAAAGGAAGAAATAAATATTTAGGCCACATAGATATTGTTGCTTGCAACTGTGATTAAATCTTTTTTATAAAAAAATATAGATGCTGTGTGGAGCTGTTGTAAGCAGCACAACTTAGAATCATAGAATCATAGAGTTGGAAGGGACCACCAGGGTCATCCAGTCCAACCCCCTGCACAATGCAGGAAATTCACAACTACCTCCCCCGCCTCCACACCCCCAGTGACCCCTACTCCATGCCCAGAAAATGGCCAAGATGCCCTCCCTCTCATGAACTGCCTACGGTAATAGAATCAGCATTGCTGACAGATGGCCATCTAGCCTCTGCTTAAAAACCTCCAGGGAAGGAGAGCTCACCACCTCCTGCTACTATTATACGAAGTATAATACAAAGTAGCTGGCCCCTAATGCAGATACTGCACAGAGAGGAGAGAGTTCATTAAAAAGCAACCTAGAACCTTTTAGCCAGGTTGAAGCCTATTGACTTTGTGGACAAGGGCACACAATCAATTCTTTATCTGCTTTGACTGTTCTCACTCCCTCTGTCGGTTTCTCTGTAATCACTTATGTTCTTGACAAGTTGGCCATGAGGGTTCTTATTAAAGAGGAAGATGCAAAAACCACCTGCAGACATGAGAGGCGATTTTTACTTGGAGGGATATTTGTTTTACCAACAGCTCATTTTCTGCTCTCTTTTTCTCTCCTCCCGGCTTCAGATAAATGCTGTGTCGTTGTTCCTCCTCTACCTGGTTGAAATGATATCATCTGGCCTGCAGATTATCTACAACACAGATGAGGTACGCATAAACCAATTCCCTACACCCGTAAAACACGCTGAAGTGTTCGTGCAGGCTACATAAATTAAACAAAACAATAGCAGACTGTTTCCTCAAGCTGAAGAATCCTTCCAGGATGCATAATTTAAATGAAACGGGAGCAAACAATTTTCTTCTTACAGCGTGAGGTATAGCAAGAAACCATTTTCTTTCTTTTTCCATTGACGTAATTCATATCAAGGAATGCTGGGTCATAAAACATTATAGCTTCCAAACAGTGTATTTATGCTGGTCTCATATAAGCATTCATAAATTCCCAATGATTGTGATGAATCTGATTTTGTCATCTCGTTTGCCTTAATCAGAAGCTAAAAGTAATATAATCCAGCGGATAATATTTGAGTGAGTTTTGAAAAATCAAAAAACTATCTTGCCCCAGTCCTTACGTATGCTCCGGTACATTCATAGAGCTCTTTGACCTTCAGTGGCTTTCTCTGCAGACGCCCAGTGCAATCCTAAGAATACTTTCCTGGGAGTAAGCCCCATTGAATAGGCCTATTTAGGACAACATTGTGTGGTTTTAATGATAGCTTCCATGGCACTTTATTGTTAAAAAGATTTTCTTGAAGCTGCACATCTGCTGTGCCCCATTATAGTGAATGGGAGGGGGAGCTTCATGCGTGTTCTGGAACCTTCGCACTTAGGATAGATTGCTATATTGGAGTGCATTTTTTAAACATTCCACTACGCAGCTCTACACTGTGCTTGGCAATGTAAACCCTGTGGTAAACCAGACTTCAAAACAGAAGGAAGAATCTATTAGTCCAGTCAAAATCCGATAGAGCACATTTCCCAGAAGTCAACATATGTTACCAAAGTCTTCCTAATTGTCCTGGACGTTGCCTTTGGTTTGTTTGGGTCCAGCTCTCATTTGCATCCACAGGCCAACTTTTTGAACGGGTTTAACGCATACGTCAACAAATGCATTAGTCTTTATGAACCACATACGTGATTTACTTAAAGTACAGTCTGAGGACTGTACCTAGATATTTTAAAAAACAATTTCCGATTTCCAGGGTCATATTTTAAAGCAAATAAGACAGGGAGCCAGGATTTTTCATAGCAACGAAACACTTGGTTGCAGTTTCAGAATGTTCCAGCAGTAGAGGCTGAATTTATCCTCTGGATTCATTGGCTAGTCTCTTGAGGGCTCTGTTTGAAGGGAGAAACCCTGGTTAAAATCCCTGCTAAACCTTGAAGCTCCATGAATGGCCTGAGGCGAGTCATTATCTCTCAGGTTAAATTTACTCCTGTGGTTGGTGAAAGGACAACATGAAATAATCCACCGAAGCTGCTCTGAGCTCTAGGAAGGGAGGGGTGGATCCTTTCCCCCAAATCTCATGGCACTGTGTCGAAACAGGCTGTGTAGTGGGACTTCCAAGCTGTCACTGAAATATGATTCCCCCCCCCTTTCATCCCATTTTTCATGAATAACCTTGCACTTGCTCACTAATCTCACATAGTCTGAACTCATTGATAAATCAAAACACCCCTGTACCCCTTTTAAGAAGAAGAAAAGAGTAGTTGGTTTTTATACCCCACTTTTCTCTACTGAAAGGAGTCTCAGAGTGGCTTACAATCATTTTCCCTTCTCCTCCCCACAAGAGACACCTTGTGAGGTAGGTGGGGCTGAGAGAGTTCTGAGAGAACTGTGACTGGCCCAAGGTCACCCAGCAGGCTTCGAGGAGTGGGGCAAACGAACCCTGTTCTCCAGATTAGTCTGCCGCTCTTAACCCCAACACCACGCTGGCTCACCATAAAAGCCCTAATCGGAAATATAGTTTGTCTTCAGAGGAATGACCTCTAATGAGTTAAATTTATGCTGTCTTCTAGAAAATTGCTTTGTTGTATGTAATGGGGTTGTTGGTATTATTATATTTGCCCAAAAGATTATCTTGTCCAATGGCTTCACACATAAGGTGTTTCTTCATCCTCTTTCTTTTCCTCCTCTTCTTCCTCTTCCTCTCTCTCTTCTTCCTCTTCTTCTTCCCTTTTCCTTTAACTTGTATGCAAATAAGATGACCCCCTTTTTTTCTTAATGGCACCCTTGGGAAAAATCCCTAGTCTTCCTTTCAGGTAAACAGACATGTATTAATGCACTTAATATTGCATGAAGAATGCTACACATTTAAACTGCAAATAAAATATGTAAGATCCTTTCAGCGGCTTACTATCTATGCGTTTGCTTAGACAAGAGCCGCAATCCAGATCATGGGGCCCACAGAGCTCCGGAGACCTTACTTCTCAGTAAACACACCTTGGACTGCAGGGTTAGAAACATTCTTCTTCAAATAGTCATCTTTTAGATTTAAGGGGGTAGGAATTCAGAAAATTCCTCTCGTGTAAACATAAATCATGCTCAGATATAAAGCTGTTGTCATATCGGCTACCCTATTGCACAAAAAGAGGCAAAATCTATTGCCAAGAAAAGCTGCGGATGTTTACTCCCTTATGTCCTATTTCAGCCCAGAACTGTTGCCGAGACGGTGTGTGTCAGTTTGAGTTTAATCCAAAGCTGTCCAAAGCTAATGGTTCCCTGACACAAAATAACTAAGCACCCTAGTGCCCAAGCACATAGATCAATTTTCTTGCTGTCGTATGGGCCAGCTGAGTATTCCGTACGATTACGAGAATTGGGGAATGGCCGTCACTTCTGATCCAAATAGCTAATGATCTCAGGTGCGGGCAAAGGTTGGCTCAGCCTGCAGCTGCTCCTCAGGCCTTGGGATATCAAAAAATCTTCTGCAAGTCCTGTAAGATGCTGCACTTTGTACACTTCTGTATCCAATCTCATATGCACACCTGATACATCTTGGAGCCGTGGAGACTGATCTGGAAAACCGGGTTTGATTTCCCAACTTCTACCACATGAGCGGCGGAGGCTAATCTGGTGAACTAGATTTGTTTCCCCACTCCTACACACAAAGCCATCTGGGTGACCTTGGGCTAGTCACAGCTCTCTCAGCCCCACCTACCTCACAGGGTGTCTGTTGTGGGGAAGGGAAGGCGATTGTAAGCCGGTTTGATTCTGCCTTAAGTGGTAGAGAAAGTCGGCATATAAAAATCAACTCTTCTTCTTCTTCTTCTTCTTCTTCTTCTTCTTCTTCTTCTCTGTCATCCATTACGAGTGGTTCATTTGCCCATAGGGGGCTTGAGATACCCGGGGAAGCAGTTGCCTTGTAGGGTCGTATCCTGGGTTGTTTCAAGTTCTTGGTCAAGGGAATTCATACATGATGCTCTCAGCTCTAGTATGAGCCGGATACTACTTCTGCTCATTCTGCAAAGTGGATCCTACACGGTCAGTGCTTGGCCTGCTACTTAGCTGTGTGCAGCATTCATATGTACAGGGAATCCAAGCATCAGCTGTTGAATCTGCAACTGTGGGCCAGTTTGCTCCACCCGAAACTTAGCCTGGGTACTGATCATCCCAGGTGTGCAACAGCCTTCCATGTTAAGGAAGCTGGGATCTGGCATTTCCATCCTACGAATGAAATCAATTTTTAGCCTATGACAAGAATTGTATATTTTCTATGGGCCACACTAAATGAGTCACCGAGAGACTATCAATGGCAATGCAATCCTATGCAGTTAACCCTGTTTTAAGCTCTTTGGAATCAATGAGCTTTAAGTGCAGCAAATCTGCATACGATTGCACTGTAACTTTCAAAGCGTTCCCCCCCCCATAGTAAACAGCAGTTATGATCCTGATTCATTATGCATGCATTTTCTGACCTTCAGAGGTCGCCGCGCTCTCCCTGTGCGTTTTGATGCGTTTTCCAGATGCTGGCTAAACAGCATCCAGAAAACACGTGAAAAAAGGGGGAAGAGAGGCGACCCCTGAAGGTCGGAAAATGCATGCATAATCAAGACAAAGCCCCAAAGTAGTTGGGGTGTATGTGTGACCGCAAGGGAAACAGCCGTGCATAAAAGGCCGAAAATATTTCTAGCAACTAAACAGTACATGGTTAATGTTCAGGGTGGTTCATATATATTTTCCCTTTAATTATTACAGTTTCTTAATGTTTTCAACAACCCTCTAAGTGTTCTTACCCCAATTTGTTTATGGGAGGCTGAGAGATGGCCCAGATGGTGTTGTAGATTTTCCATTTGCTGCTAACTAAGAACGGATTTGGGGCATTATTTGAATAGGTGGATGAGTCTCTCTTGATTCTCGGAGACTTTTCTGGACCTTTTATAAAAAAAAACATCCTTTCATTTCACATTTTGACAGTTCATTTGTGGAGGATGCTATGCCTTTTGACCGCAGTGAAGCAATTTGGTATTTAGCCTTTTTTCCCCTTGGAGGTAAATGATTTGACTCTGGTAATAGAAGAAAATGCTGAGCAAGTGTAAATGGTTGGGTAAATTTAATGGGGTTTGTCCTCCTATGTAGAACAGCAATATTAGTTACATTCTTACAAAGAGCAAAAAAATAAAAATAAAACAAAGCTCCCCCCTTATTTCCAGTTTCCTGTTCAGGTAACAAATCCGTACAACACCCCTATACCTTGTAAGGTGCCCACAATGTTGTTCTGCATGTGCATGTCATTTCAAAATTCTACATGTAAAATTGCAATTTGTGTAATTGTTAAAAATAAATAAATCAGGAGACAACATATAAAGAAGCAATATTGTAAAGACACTAATATGTTGAGATCGATATATACCAATAATTAGCGGGGTTAAATTAGAATTACTTACCGTAGATATAGCTAGAATTTGTTCAGACCTATAAGTTACAGATAGTACTTAGATTTGGATTTTTTATTATGTTTTGTAATTCAATAAAATAATAGATGGGGCCAAGATAAGATAGCTTTTGTTAGTGTTTAAGGGCATGGACCAAGAATGTAATGTATTTCCCCCCATATATTTACCCTTTCCCCTTTCGTTTCTGTACCTCTTAAAAAAGCAAATTAAAAAAAAAGGAGACAACATTTATTAGCAATGAATTGATTCGAAAGCTTGGGAGTTGGCTCCAGTGATATCTTTTCTTGAGTGGAAGAGCTTCTTTCACAAGTGGAAGAGATACCTTTTACTGTCCCATGTATTGGATTCAAGCTTGTGCTTCAGATTGTTTGTAGAGTGAATGCCCTGGACATTAAGGGGGAAAAAAAGGTTCAGCATGATTGTTAACCCCAGGGGAAGGCCTTGCCCTCAGTGCCCTGTTTGTTGGTCCTCCAGGGCAGCTGTTTAACTGCTGTTTAAGGTTGCTGGACTAGAGGGACTACTGGTCTGATCCATAGGGTTGCCAACCTCCAAGTGGCACCTGAAGATCTCCCACCATTACAGTTGATCTCCAGTTGACCAAGATCAGTTCCCCTGGAGGAAATGGCTGCTTTGGAGGGTGGATTCTATGGCATTATACCCTGATGAAGTCCCTCCCCTCCTCAAACTCCTCCACCACTAAAATCTCCAGGTATTTCCTAGCCACAGCTAGCAACCCTGTCCACCAGGGTCCTTCTTATGTAAATATCCACCATCTTTAAAATGTTGACCCAGGGCAGGAACTGCAGTGGCTGATCTAGAATGTTAATAAAAATTCATCCCTATGGCATGATAAAAGTTAGTGAATGGCTACGTTCACTTGAAAATTAGGGTGGCAAGCAGCAAACCTAAGGTGACTTTGGAATTCCCTTCCAAAACTTTATATGTTTATGCCATTTTCATATTTTCCATTTAAACGGCCAGGTTTCCGTTTTCTTCTCCCGCATGCTTCCCACCTCATGCCACGGTGCCAGGTTTGGCATGGTTTCCCTTCATTTCAATTTATGAAGAGGGCCGTAAAACCCATGACTACAGATGCACAGATGGCAGTCGTAGCTGGCAGCTAGGTATCTTCTGCTGTAGGCTGGTCCCCTTGGCTAGGAATAAATCATTCGCAAAGCATAATTGCCTGTAGGCCCTGGAAACAGCCAGTAATACCTTTCAAACACAAAACAGTTGTTACAACTAATCAAAAGCTAGGCAAAATGACAATGCAGCTGTGACTGGGTGGCTGGTCAACATTAGAAAAGAGGGGGTGGGGAGGAAGAGGGCAAGAAGCCCATCTACACATGGAAATATAGTGTTGCTGTAGCTGTTTTGGACTTCCCTGGCTTTTTCTTGATATTAATCTCACCAGGTAGGGTTGCCAGCTATGAATTGGGAAATACCTGGAGATTTTGGGGGTGGAGCCTGGGGAGGGAATGGCTTGGGGAGGGACTTCAGTGGGGAAGAGTGCCATAGAGCCCACCTTCCAAAGTGGCCATTTTCCCCAGGTGAACTGATCTCTATCACCTGGAGATCAGTTGTAATCCTAGGAGATCTCCAGCCACCACCTGGAGGCTGGCAACCCTAACACCTGGGGAGGTGTTGTGGGGGGGGGAGATTGGCATAGGCATACCTAATGACAGTTGCCAATCAGAGCAGCGCAGAGGGAGTGTGGCCCAAGATTGGGAAGATGAAACAAGGGCTGGTTTGGAGAAGAGAGGACCATCCAGAATAGTGAATGGAGTAGGGTATGGGCAAGCATCGCCCTCACCTGGATGGCCCAGGCGAGCCTGATCTCGTCAGATCTCAGAAGCTAAGCAGGGTCAGCCCTGGTTAGTATTTGGATGGAGGACCACCAAGGAATACCAGGGTTGCAGTGCAGAGGAAGGCACTGGCAAACCACCTCTGTTAGTCTCTTGCCACGAAAACCCCCAAAAAGGGGTCGCCATAGGTCGGCTGCGACTTGACGGCACTTTACCCACACACACATGGGCAAACACCACCTGAATGCGTATTCAAACCCTGGTGTAAAGAATTAAAATATGTCTTCTTAAAGTTTCATCGTACATGCCTTGATTTATGCACAGGAGAATACAAACTTGAGTTAGATGACATGAGTATTTAGAAACAGGGCGGTAGCTTTAAATATGGATGAAATATCGGTATATTTCAACCTTTCTCTATTTCTCTATCCACATCCCCTTTTCTCTCTCTCTCTCCCCCCCCCTTTAGGTATCCTTCATTCAAAACCTCGTATTTTGCGTGGAAAGAGCATACCGGGTCCCAGATTTTGGTGTGTGGGAAAGAGGAAGCAAGTATAACAATGGCAGCACCGAACTGCATTCAAGGTAGTTTGGGGCAACGTTGGTTTTGGGTCCCCCCCTTTATAGAGGGAAGGGTGTGTATACGAACTTTTTAAAGAGTAGGTCAAAACAGTTTCTGCAGCATAATATTTTTAAGCTACTTTGGGCTGGGGAGGGACACTTACGTTGGAGCCATTTAAAGCAGGGGTGGGGAACCTTTTTCCTTCCAAGGGCCATTTGCTTATTTATAACATCATTCAGGGGCCATAACCAGGTGTAGATCTCCCAGCGTGGGGAGGGAGGCCAGGGTTGCCAGGTCTCCAGCCACCACCTGGAGGTTGGCAACCACAGGGGAGGCCACACAGAGAAGGCCTGGAGGGCACCCCCGCTCCCCCCTCCCTCCCCCCTCCCAGGCAGGAGGGCAGCCAGCGGTGGGCCCCAAGCAGCCTGCAACCGATCCTCAGGGAAGGAAGGAAAACAGAGAAATGGAGGGGGAGAAAAGGACAGAAGGAGACAGACAAAGAAAGAGGGAGAGAGGGGGAGAAAGGAGAAAGAGTGACAGAAAAAGAGGAAGAGAGAAAAGTCTTCCCCCTACACACACACACACCTGCACACGCCGGCCTCACGCAACCGGGCCCCAGCCTCCACGCCCTCCCACCCTCCACCCCGAGTCCACAAAAGGCCCTCCAAGCCCGATCAGCTCCCGCGCGCATGTTCCGCCACTGGGAGCCACCAACCTCTCCCCCCCGCCCCACCGCTTGACAGGTGGCGAGAGGGGCTTCCAGAGTGCTGTGGCGTTCCTGCATGCCGCGACTGTAGGGGGCAGCCTTGGGGGAAGCGCTCCTCCCTCCTCTCACCGACCAACAGTCGACGAGAGGAGGTCCAAAGGGCACTGTGGCCCCAGGGACACCCTTGGGGAGGGCCGCGCTGTGCTGCACCTCTGTGGCTGGGCCCTGGAGCTCCCGAGGGCCACTGAAAATGTCCTCGGGAGCCGTATACGGCCCCCGGGCCGAACGTTCCCCATCCCTGATTTAAAGCCAACAAGTTAGAAGCTTGTTAGGAACCACAGGAGAGGGTAGATAGTTACAAATCTCTGCCCTCAAAAAATAACCCTTCCCCACTTTAGCCTTGTTAAGCTCTCAAGGGCTTGACTGGTTAATTCCACCACCTGTTTCCTTGAACTGACATTCAACTGCTGTCAGTTTTTCTCTGGAGCATTTAAGTCCTTCTCCAGTCCCTTCTACCACGTTGGGAAGTATACAAAATTATATTATCCTGCACACCTAGGGAATGTCCTAGATATGTAGAGACCCCCAGTCGGTGGGGCCCCTGGTCAGGCTGCTTTCATCGTCCATGTGGACAGCCAGCTATGGAGAATGTACTGACAGCAGTAGCATTAAAGGACATTATATAGGGGAGGGGCTGTGGCTCAGTGGTAGAACATCTGCTTGGCATGCAGAAGGTCCCAGGTTCAATCCCCGGCATCTCCAGTTAAAAGGGATTAGGCAGGTAGGTGATGTGAAAGACCTCTGCCTGAGACCCTGGAGAGCCACTGCCAGTCTGAGTAGACAATACTGACTTTGATGGACCAAGGGTCTGATTCGGTATAAGGCAGCTTCATGTGTTCATGATCCCATCTCCATTTGTATAGCATGCTCGTTTCCACTACTTCCGATTTGAATGCAATAATTTTGTGTTTTCTTGGGGTGGGATAGGGGGTGCATTATGTAAAGGGTTTCTTCTGCCTTGTTAATGCCCACCTCTGAAATGATCAGTTACTCCTTCTCCCCGACCATGCCAAAGAGAGCCTCCTGAAGCCGCTTCGCTTCTCATCCAGTGATCATTTTAAGTAACAAGTGCCTGACCCCCCGTAGTTTTTAAATGTAACCCTGAAGATCAGCCTGTACTCTTCAATTCCAGGCGTGTTCAAAGAGGTGTACCTTATGGTTCATGTAGCCGAATCATTACAGACTCCTAGGTAATATAAAACTTCCATGGTCCATCTGCTCTCTGTGTTAAAAATACCAATATTCTTTGTAACTGTGTTCTTTTTTATTACCTGTACCCTTTTGAAATAAAATTCTGAAATTATATGTTACCTCTGTTTGTGGTCCATTAGCGGTGAAGTCAGTAGAACTGTGGCCTTTTAAAGATGACAACTGTAATAATTTCCTTGGGAAAATAGCTTACAAATACTGTAGTCTAAAAGAGTAGTCACAATGACAGTTGTTACATATAAAATGTGCTGTATTGGTTCGGTGCATTTATTTCAGTGTGCAGTAACATTAAAAGAATCAGGTGGGTGCTTGTGTCTGCAATTTTAAGTATTTTGTAACTTTTCCCTTGCAATAAAAATGAGATACTCATATTAATTTTAGCTGTTCCCTTTCATTGCTTTAGTGCGTGTTAAAATTACATGGGTAACATTAAGTCAGGACTCCAAATGGTTTTCTTATATCTTAAACTATTACTTTTTTTTTAACCTGTCAGCCAGTAGTCCTTTCATTTGAGTTCAGCGGATATGTTTAGGGAACGTGTCAAGATCATAAGCCAGGCATTTCTGCTGCGGAGAGATTATGCAGTTGTGTGGCAGAAGCCAAGTGTAAGCTATTCAGACAGGGCAGAAGAGGGCGGGGTGAGGGGAACTGTATGACCGTCTGCCCAGGTATGTTGTTGTGTTATTGCCAGGCGCTGGCTGTGGAGGGGACCTTCAAAATTAGAGCATTCATGACAGCATGAAAAAGCCAAGAAAAAAATTAAGAATAGCAAGCTGAATCAAGTGGAACATCGGCAGCATAAGCCACATATAGCAACAATGAAATTGTGATAATTTATGGCACGTTCTTGCTAAAATTTCTGGATTCTGTCATTTGTGCTGCTGAAGTCAGATGATCTTGGGAACATTTGTATTTTATAAATCCAAGGCTTGGTTAGATGGTCTTGAAGAAATGGCGCCATGGTATAAACCTGTGCATTCCTGCTTTTAAGCAGTTTGACTTGATGGTTTTATTGTTTTAGTGTTGGACCGGATTGTATTTTTAAATCTGTTAGCCACCAGTGTGACCAGTAGGCCAAAAACAGGGTATAAATTGGTTTGTGGGTTAATTAAATAAGTACTATGCCTTTTATGTTCCTCCATGTTTTTTATCCCTTCCCTGTTTCCCTATCCCTCCCTCCTTTCTTGGTCCAAGACTGCGGTCATAGACCTAATTAAAAAAAAAATGAAAATTAAATAAGTACTAATCTTATAAAGTTGTATCTTAAGAGTGCCAATCAGATTCTTGAAAGTTGCAGTGCCCATTCAGGATGGATTCCCCCCCCCCCTGCACTCTGGATTTATGGTGCAGCAATAAAATTCTGATTTATAAGCCTGCTGAATCTTGATTTGGGTTGAGCAATCTGTAGCCAATTTACTTTCTGAGGTGGTAACGCCACACAAAAAAAGTTGTTTCCCACTGAGTGTGGAAAAGGGAATCGTGTTCATCATTTGATAGGTGGAGGCAGGGTTGTGACAGATAGCCTATGATCCAGAGATGTTCATTGACTAGAATCTTATCGGTCCCAGGAAGCCAAGATCTCGGGCGGCCAGTCCAGTATCTGAGTTTCAGTCAGATATTGATAGCCATAGAAACACCTGTAGAGAGCCGTGCGAGGGTAGACTTGTCAAGAGACAGGTCCTCAGGAGGCTGGTCAGACCAAGAGGCTGAGGCCAGGCAAATCTTTTGTTGGGCTGCTCTTCCTCGGGAGGTGGTAAGCTCTTCTTCCCTGGAGGTTTTTAAGAAGAGGTTAGATGGCCATCTGTCAGCAATGCTGATTCTATGACCTTAAGCAGATTATGAGAGGGAAGGGATCTTGGTCATCTTCTGGGCATGGAGTAGGGGTCACTGGGGGTCTGGGGGGGGAGGTAGTTGTGAGTTTCTTGCATTGTGCAGGGAGTTGGACTAGATGACCCTGGTGGTCCCTTCCAACTCTATGATTCTATGATTCCAGCCATTATTCCTGGGCTGGCAAATCGAGGCAAGATTCTTGCCATCCAATACAATGAGGGATATTGTAAGCTCAGTCAGGTGGATTCGGGCAAACCGCCCCTGGAGATCCCTGGAGCTTTCTTTTTCTGGCTGTCGCAGGTTCGCGGAAGGAAATTCCTGTGATTATAAACTACCTTTGGGCCGGGCTAGTAAGATTGTGCGGTGAAATCTGTTTGAAGTGGTTACTGCCTGCGCTCGTGGTAATTAAACAGCCACGTCTATAGCTACAATGGTGACTCTGTTTACGTGTCTTCAAGATTCACACAGGACTGAATCAAGGCTTCATTTGGAACATCCGCTGCCACTGTTCCTGCCACACGCCATGTCTTTTACTGCCGAGTCCTCAGTACCAAGTTTGCAGTCTTCCGCTGAGTTTCGATAAGCAAGCTTTGTAACATCTTTTCAGAATCTTATCCCATGTGTTCAGGCTCCTGAAATATTCATTTGTCCTGTAACCATTTTGATCAAGCTGTTTCCAAGCATCTGCCGAATACCTCTCCAAAAACATTTTTTGACGTCTCCCATCTGTGTTGCTCATAATGGGGGGTGTTTCTGAGATGCAGTGTCTCCTTACTCCGAGCCTTAAAAAGCACTGGAATATTTAACTTGGTCTCTTTTGTTCTGCAGCTTATCTGCTGCTGTCATGTTGTCTGTCCCTATTAAGGTTATTTTGTTCGTTTATCTGCCTGGCTGCCTTTTTTTTAATGCAACTTTCAGTCCCTGACACCTATGTAGGATTTATTTTTACACTCTTCGCCGCCATTCCCAAGATGCACAGTTTGTGAAAACAGATAAATTTATAAATTGGATACAGAAGGGCGTTTCTGAGCATTTCAGAAGCAGGATCCACATTTTCCTCGCGGAGTTTCTTTACAGTGCCTTCTAATCTACTTTCTTGGTTTTTAGCTGAAGACACACACACCTCCTCCTCACCCTGGTATCTAGTCTCTTGCGGTTACTTTCAATCACTTAATTAGTTCTGGCTGGAAGCCGTCATGTCCTAAATAAATAAAGAATTCAACATTCAGCTGCCAGTGAGCAATGAACTGCTGGGCTGGATGAACAGCCAGGTTGGCAGGCAACTTGAAGAATTACGGCCATCTTGTTGGTTAAGAGTGATCTTCATTCCATACTATTGCTCATTGCCATTTTTAAAAATTTAACTAGCTTCCAAAGGGCTCTAGGTGTTGATCAGGTTTGTCACACAGATCTCGGGGAAAAGTGCTTTTGACCGTGTCTTAAGGAGGAAGAAATCCAAAGCTATGTCTCAAATTAGATCAAACCTGCTCTCTCCATATAAAACGCTTAAGGCGGCTCACAGCAAATATATACTTTAATAAAGCATCAAGTTTAAATTTAACCAAATTAAAAATGGCAGCACAATAATATAATCTCATTAAGCAAAGAGCAGAATTTTTAAAAAATCATTTGCTTTGAAACATACTGTCCAATCAACTGCATTAAAACTAACGTTACCAGAGCCACAGAAATTAAAATAATAGATCAGGGAAGGAGGAGAGGACGTGTGTGAAATGCCTTGGGAAACAAAAAGGGTTTTACCTGGTGCCTAAAGCTCAGTATCAGGCATACTACTGTGCGGCAGGAATTTAAGAGTGGAGACACCACAACCATTAAGGCCCTGTCCTCTGGATACCACCCACCTCTCCTTTAATGGTGATGCCACACAGTGCAGGGCATCTGCAGAAGATCTCAGCTGATAATCTGGTTCATACATAAGTAGGCCGTCTTCCGAGTACCCTGCTCCCAGACTGTGTAGGGCTTTAAGAACCAGCATTTTCAGTTATGCCCAGAAACAAATTGGCAGGCAGTGTAGTTCTGCCAGACTTGACATGGTGTGTTCTATTTAACTTATGCTGGCCAGCAAACGTTGACATGTTCTGAACCAACATATGAAACTATAGGCAGTTCCATATGGCAGACCCACACACACCAGAACATAGAAGTCTAGCTTGGACTGGGTCAGAGCATGGATTTTTTTGCCCTCACATCATAGCTGACTTATGGCAACCCCCGTAGGGCTTGCAGGCAATAGATGTTCAGAGGTGGCTTGCCATTGCTTGCCTGCGTGTCACAACCCTGGTATTCCTTGGAGGTCTACCATCCAAATACTAGCCGGGGCAGACCCTGCTTAGCTTCTAAGATTTGACAAGATCAGGCTAGCCTGGGGCTATCCATGTCAGGGCCAGAGCACAGATAGCTGTGGCTAAATCTCATTTTTCATGAAAAGCTGGCATGTCACCCAAAGTTGATGAGAGGATCTATGTGCCACCAAGAACAGCTTAGCCTCTAACTGTACACAATGATGTAGTACCCTCGCCAGGTGACAAAGTATTCCTATGGAGTAATGCAGTCCATCCAGAACAAGTGGACTCCTTCATCTCTGACTGGCTGTTGCACAGATTTGTCTGAATTAAGTGTCAGTTTATTGGCCTTCATCCATTCTGCAAGTCCATGGTCTCATCTGCTTCTGATAACAAGGAGGAAGCCGTTTCATTCTATATAAGTATGTCACAGAAATTTTATTTAGATGTTAAGTAACATGGGGGGCAAGGTGAAATTCTTCACCTTAGCACAACAGTTGAGAAGGTATCCCCTAATCAACTAGGTAATCAACAATTATCGGTGCATCCAACACCTATTTTGGCCACACCTGCCCAGAACAGCCCTTGGATGATGGTATTAGAAGTTGTTGAGCGGGCCAAGAGAATTAACAGATTGCATTTCCAAGTTCTCTTCTCAATGAAATATATCTGTCAGAGCAACCAAAGAAGTTTCAATTTCAAAATCAGGCTGGAACCGGGATTTAAATGAACCTTAGCCAATCTGTTTCCTCTGAGTTTAAGACTGCGTGACAATCCCCTCACTTACCCCAGCTGAGGGTATTTGACAGTGGACAATACTTATTGTAGGCCAGGGGTCCCCAAACCTTTTGAGCCTGCAGGTACCTTTGGAATTCTGACACAGCATTGTGGGCACAGCTACAATATGGCTGCCACAAAATGGCTGCTGCAGGAGGCGGAGCCAGCCACAAAATGATTGTTGTAGCTTTACTTCAGTCACAGAGTGAAGATTCTTGTGTGCGGTGGCAGCTACTGCCAAAGCAACATTTTAAAAAATCTGCACAGCCAATCAGATCTCCAATAGCTATTCGGAACCCTTGCTGGGCAAAAAGCCTCTTCTGGCGCCACCTACTTCCTAAAAACACTTGATGGGTGCCAGAAAAAGTGTCAGCAGGCACCACGGCGCCCATAGGTACCACACTGGGAGCCCTTTGAGTCTAGGGTCAGCCGTTTCCCCCCTAACCGCTTCCCTCAAGGTACTCAGCGCTGCTTCCTCCTTCAGTGAAGCATTCACTGTTCCCTGCATTTCATGTTCTGTAAGCCTATAACGCCTCCGTATACTTTCACACCAGTGTATCACACTGAAGTATATGGCCTGTTTCTTAAATTAATTATTGGGTTCTGCAATTAAATTTTTTTCAATAGACAATAGTCACATTTTATTGGTGGAGTGCCTTCTCTGTTGTATCTCCCCCCCACCCCCCGGTGGCACTTAGGATGGCATCAATCGTCAAACTTTGAAAAGCAGTCATAATTCCTCATCATGGAGCCTGTTCTTCAGAAAACTGTTCAGTATGTTCTATATACATACTGGCTCCTGTTAATACTGGCCGCTCAGGAGTGTTACGAGCATAAGAAGAGCTCTGCTAGATCAGACCAGGGGTCCATCTAGGCCAGCATCTGGTCTCACACAGCAGTCATAACAGTTACCCCGGAAGGCCAACAAATGGCATGGAGGCCAAGGCCCTCCCTTGATGTTGCCTCCTAGCACTGGGTTTCAGAGGTTTACTGCCTCTGTATATGAAGGTTCCCTTTATTCACCATAGCTAGTAGCCATTGTTGGACCTCTCCTCCATATATCTTCTATCCCCCTTTTAAAGCCATCTATGCTTTTGGCCGTCACTGCATCCACTGACTTCTATGAGTACATTTTTTGCCCTCTGAATAAACAAAAGGCAGCAGGTAATTTGACTATTCTTCTTTTCTGCCTTCATGATTTCTGTGTTGCTGCCCTCAATTTGAGTGGGTGGGGGGGAGGGTGACGTCCGGTGCCACTTGGCTAATCCTATTTCTCAAGAACCTGTTAATTTGTGCTGTTTCAAACAGGAGCAACTCCATCAACGACTAATCCAATTACCCAAGAGATGGGTTTATCATGCCTTTTGCGTTTATCTATATACCTGCAATTCTCGCAGAAAATGATGTTTTCCTGAAGTTGCTACGCCTCTGTCTTCTGTGTCTGCTTGTGTTTAAAACTCCATTTAAAAATGGCTCGTTTATAAGAATTATGTGAAATAGCTGAAATTTGGGTGTGCATTGATAGGTAGCCATTGTACTGCACCAGAGCCAAATGCCTCTGTAAACAGGAGGGTATAAGCACTCTGTGAAGGAGCAGAAGAAGAAGAGTTGGTTTTTATATGCCGACTTTCTCTACCACTTGACGGAGAATCAAACCAGCTTACAATCTCCTCCCCCCCCCCCACAACAGACACCCTGTGAGGTAGGTGGGGCTGAGCTCTTAATAGAATTGTGACTAGCCCAAGGTCACCCAGCTGGCTTCGTGTGTAGGAGCAGGGAAACAAGTCCAGTTCACCACATTAGCATCCGCCGCTCATGTGGAGGAGTGGGGAATCAACACTGATGCTCCAGATCAGACTCCACCCCTCCAAACCACCGCTCTTAACCACTACACCACGCTGGCTCAGGAAGCACCACAGGCCCAGTTGTAGCCTATAGCTAGACTTGAACAGAACCAGGAGGGTATAGTGGTTAGGGTCTCAGACTAAGATCTGGGAGTCCCACGTTCAAATCCCCACTCGGCCATGGAAGGTTGCTGGCTGACTTTGGGTCAGTCACACACTCTCTGTTGCCCAACCTACCTCACAGGGTTGGTGTGAGGGCAAAATGGAAGAGAAGAGAATGATGTGAGCCACTTTAGGTCCCCGTTGGGGAGAAAGGCAGGGCATAAATGAAGAAAAGAAATTGAACGTAAAAGCAGCCATGCTGGATTAGACCAATAGACCATGTAGTCCAGTATCCTGTTTCACACAGTGGCCAACCTGATGCTTCTGGAAGGCCTAGAAGCAGGGCCTGGAGGCCAAAGCTTCTCTCCCCTGCCCCCGTTGTCACCTGCACTGACATTCAATGTATTACTGCCTCTGAACACAATGTTTCCATTTCATCCTTGTGGCCAATAGCCACTGATGGGACCTATCCTCCATGAATATTTCAAATCCCCTTGGATGGTTCCATTTCATCCTTGTGGACAATAGCCATTGATGGGACCTATCCTCCATGAATATTTCAAATCCCCTTGGATGGTTCCATTTCATCATTGTGGCCAATAGCCACTGATGGGACCTATCCTCTGAATATGTCAAATCTCCTTGGATGGTTCCATTTCGTCGTTGTGGCCAATAGCCACTGATGGAACCTATCCTCCATGAATATGTTAAATCCCCTTGGATGGTTCCATTTCGTCCTTGTGGCCAATAGCCGCTGATGGGACCTATCCATGAATATGTCAAGTTCCCTTGGATGGATCCATTTAGTTATTGTGGCTGACAGCCATTGATGGGACCTATCCTCCATGAATATGTCAAATCCCCATTTAAGGTAAAGGTAGTCTCCTGTGCAAACAGCGGGCCATTACTGACCCATGGGGTGTTGTCACATCACGCCTTTTAATGCCAACTAAACTGGTGGCCATCGCTCCTGTGGCAGTGAATTCTATTAGCCAATTACTCTTTGATTAAAGGAATGCTCCCTTTTGTGTGTCCCGAATCTGTTGCCCTTCCGCTTCATTAGGTGCACATGTGTTCTAGGATGGGTCAGAGAGCGAACTGGTTCATAATAATGAACACAATCACAAAATGTCTGCCACAGGAGGCGGAGCCAGTCACAAAATCTCAGGGAGTGAGGTTATCTATAACTCTAACAGTACCTCTTCAACATTCCAGGGAGAAGCCCTGTTTAACAGGATGCCTTTTAATCTGCACAGCCAATCAGAAGCCCTTTTGTGCTGCTTTTCTTCCTGTTTAGCTGAATGTGTGTTTATATGCATTTAGCGCTACTTCCTGTATCTTGTGATTTGAGCCGGTTTCAATTCTTGCAGGTGGTTCCTTTATTTATTTTCTAAACTTAAAGCCGTGAAGGGGTATAACAATACAGTGGGTGAATAATTTAACGTGTTTCGTAGTGCCTTTTATGCGGTCACCCCTCCGATGACTTCAGGCCTTTGTTTGGATTATGCGTGCCGTTTCCGACGGTCAGAGGTCGTCGCCTCGCACTCCCCCTGCGTTTTCAAATTCGAGATAAAACAGGTCCCTGAAAACACGGGCAAAACACAGCGAAACACAGGGGGAGAGCGAGGTGACCTCTGACGGTGTGAAACGGCATGCATAATCAAAACAATTACCCAAAGTCATTGGAGGAGTTACCACGAGGGAATCCGCCATGCATAAAAGGCCAAAGCGTACTGTCTCTAATTTTGGTTTGCTACATGCTTCCCTAAAAATGTTGCTCGTCCGCTACTGCTTTAGAAGCTTGGCACTGAAGGTGATATTCCACCGGACCAGTCAGTCCAGGTGACCTTAATGTGTCTTCACGTGGTCTTGGACTTCTTGTCCACGGAAGGTGGCGGAATTGTGGGATTTCACCAGGTTTGAGGGGAGCTGCTTGGAGCAGAGTTTTTGTAGTCAACTAATCAGCTTTTCCTTGTTGAACCAATTAGAATTAAATCCCACAAGCCTTTCTTTCCCCCCCTTGGCACAGCTTTTGAAAGGCTTTGAAACCTGGTGGTATGATGGTTAGAAATAAAGAAGTGGTCTCAAATCAATGTTTCATGGTAAGCTGTTAATGAAAATGTTTCAACAGAAGCTATTTTTATAATAAATATGCTACACGCGGTCCAGCGGCCAGGCTCTTTGTTCTTGTTTCCATTCTGCTCAAAGCATCTTTCGTGCAATTCTGGCAGAGTCGCCCAGCGAAGGTTGCATTTATGTTTGAACTTGATTGGTTTTTCTGCCTCGCATTTAGAATCAGCACATCCCTGCGTTTCTGTGCACGAGAAGGGAAGTGATTTGGGTAAGGATTTAGCTCCTCCTGTTTGAATTCACACAGGTTGTTGAATGCAAAGTCCAAGATTTAGAACCATAGAAGCATAGAGTTGGAAGGGACCTCCAGGGACATAAAGTCCAACCCCCTGCACAATGCAGGAAATTCACAACCACCTCCCCCCCCGCACCCCCAGTGATCCCTGCTCCATGCCCATAAGATTGCCCCTTCTCTGCATAGATTTCAAGGTGAATCTTGCTATATCAATCGTGCTATATCATGGCACTATGCCATCTGTTATGCTAGGAAAAGTTGAAAGCAAAAGGAAAAGATGAAGACTCACCTTGAGATGGATTGACTCTATAAAGGAAGCCACAGCCCTCAGTTTGCAAGGTCTGAGCAAGGGTGTTAATGATAGGATGCTTTGCAGGACACTGATTCATAGGGTCGCCATGAGCCGGAAGCGACTTGACGGCACTTGACACACACATACGTGCCATCTGTTCACATGGATGTTTTAAGTCATGGTGCTAAACCATCTGTTCCCTGGAGAGGCACATCTGTCTAGGAGGCGATGGATTGGACCCAGATTAAATTGAAAATTTTCACTGATATCCCCTTCCCCCTGCAGACACACACACACACACCATGTCATTCTTCAGGGTCCCCTATCCCCACAAGCAGCCTTTTCATGGAGATCTGTGGGCTTTGGGGGGAGGGGAGGCAGAAACGTTTTCTATTTGGTTGGGGTCCAACTCAAAGCAAGTGGCTGTGCGGAGTGAAAGAGTTTCATAAAGAGAGCTGCCTGAAGACAATGGAAGATCACTGTGCTCATTTCAGTAATTTGTTACCTTTTCGAGTCTCTTTCCTTTTGAATTTTAGAATAACAAAACATATGAACACAGTAATTATCTGAGTAATTAACTGATAATCTCAGGATAAATGCGCAGAATGAGAACAAACCCGGATGAATCGTGCACCCATCTACCAACCATTCTTGAGGAGTTATTTAATTTGGGGGCTGGGGACACTATCCTGTTCACAAAATAGGTGTTTTCTGTAGGTCTCAGAAGAGCCCCATGGCATAGAGTGGTAAGCTGCAATACTGCAGTCAAAACCTCTGCTCACGACCTGAGTTCGATCCTTACGGAAGTTGGTTTCTGGTAGCCGGCTCAAGGCTGACTCAGCCTTCCATCCTTCCGAGGTCGGTTAGGGTTAGAGGCCGGCGAAACAAGATGGCATGTAGGTTGCCGTAACCATGCAAGCGAGTACTGTGCACCTCATCCGTCTGCTCTGAGAGCCAGTGTGGTGGTGTGGTTAACAGCAGCGGCTTGGAGCGGTGGACTCAGAACTGGAGAACCGGGTTTGATTCCCCTCCTCCACACGAGCGGCGGAGGTTAATCTGGTGAACCGGGTTGGTTTCCTCACTCCTACACAAGAAGCCAGCTGGGTGACCTTGGGCTAGTCACAGCTCTCTTAGAGCTCTCTCAGCCCCACCTACCCCACAGGGTGTCTGTTGTGGGGAGGGGGAGGGAAGGTTGATTGTAAGCCTGTTTGAGTCTCCCTTAAGTGGTAGAGAAAGTCGGCATATAAAAACCAACTCCTCCTCCTCCTCCTTCTTTGTCTTTGTTGTACAGGCAGAGCTCTGTTTTTGAGTCGAGAGTGCCATACTCTCACCTACTTTTGCAAAAGTTCTCCATGAGTCACAGGGCTGCGAACGTAACTTTCCCCGACAAGACCGGCCCTGCTTGCACAGAACTCTGCTTGTACAACTTCTCTTCAAAGTTGTCTTTCATCATCAAGGTTTCAGAGGACTGTGTTCGCCCCTAAATAGCTCTGTGCTTTTTGCCCGGAACTGCCTCCCAGAAAGGTTGCAAGCTGCCATCTCTCTCTTCTTCTCAAGTGTTCTTCTTCCACAGAACCTTTGGCTTAACCTTTTGGTCAGCAACCTCGGCTGAAATAAAAAATCTAAGTAAGGCTATCCTTTCTTCTCTCCTTTTCCATCTCTCTGTTGCTGTCACTGTGTGAAGCCTTTTTGGGGCTGGATTTTAAAGTTTGGGCGATGGATTAGACTAGCTTAATATTTCTAAGGCTACCCCTCCCCTATGGTGTCAGACATTTTCAGGTTGCCTGTTTGCTGATATGTGACTGTGAAATTTTTTGGGCTGTTACTCGCAACAGATCCCTCCTCTACCCCCTTTGTATGTTACAAAATAACTGTGAGTATTGCAAATGCTTTGGGACAGTGCCCTCTTTGATTACTCCATGGGGGGTGCTGCATGACCTATGACTATACACGTTACAGGGCTTGGTGCGCAAGTGACATCCCTTTCCATGAGGTTTTAGAGCTATGTTTGTTTGTTTAAAACGTTCATTAGCCTCCTGTCCACCTTATGGAACTCAGGGCAGCTTAAAGCTAAAGGTAGTCCCCTATGCAAGCCCCCAGGTCATTTGCTCATGCCTGAAAGATAAGACTCAGATGACACTGAGATTCTTTGTTCATTTTTATCATAGAGTTGGAAGGGGCCATACAGGCCATCTAGTCCAACCTCCTGTTCAACACAGGATCAGTCTAGAGCATCCCTGACAAGTGCTTGTCCAGCCTCTGCTTAAAGGCTGCCAGTGAGGGGGGAGCTCACCACCTCCCTAGGTAGCCGGTTCCACTGTCGAACAACTCTTACTGTAAATACTTTCTCCTAATATCCAGCAGGTACCTCTCCACCTGCAGTTTAAACCCATTATTGCGAGTCCTATCCTCTGCTGCCAAGAGGAACAGCTCCCTGTCCTCCTCTAAGTGACAGCCCTTCAAATACTTAAAGAGAGCGATCATGTCTCCCCTCAACCTCCTCTTCTCCAGACTAAACATTCCAGGCTCCCTCAGCCTTTCCTCATAGGTCTCCAGGCCTCTGATCATCCTCGTTGTTCTCCTCTGCACCCGCTCCATTCTGTCCACATCCTTTTTGAAGTGGGGCCCCCAGAACTGCACACAATACTCCAGGTGTGGCCTGACCAATGCTGTGTACAGTGGAACTATGACATCTTGCGATTTGGAATGTTACGCCTCTGTTGATGCACCCCAAGATTGCATTAGCTTTTTTTGTCGCTGCATCACACTGGCTGCTCATATTTAACTTACGGTCCACCCGCACCCCAAGATCTTGTTCACACACACTGCTACCCAGAAGTGTATCCCCCATCCAGTCTGCATGTCCCTCATTTTTGTTACCCAGATGTAGAACTCAGCACTTATGAGAGGGTTGATCAGGCATCTTCAGAGATCTTTGGATTGTGAATTAGCAGTTTTGGATCCTCTGCGTGTCAGGGAAACAGATTGAGGGGGCACGAAGACTTAAACCTCCCCCCCCCCCGCCGCAGATCCTCAGTTGTTTCTCTACAAGAGCCTTCTGCCAAAATTCAGAATATCAGCTTCTTGCTCTGTCAAGCGCCATGTACATCTGTAGTCCTTGATAACATTTTTAAAAATGTATTTAGTGTCAGATTTCCAAGTGTTAATGTTAACATTAAATTAAGTGAAAAAGTACAAATGCTTGCCAATGAAGATTTTTTAAAGAAATCTACTGTTTGTATGCTAATTTGCCCTCTCAGCACCAGATGTCCAAATGCAAAGCAATTCCATATATATATATGTATATGTATATATTTTACAGATGGCAGGTGACCTTTAAAGATAAAAAGCTGAAAATAATAAAAGAAACCTACTGTATCATAATTTTTAGACTCAGTGTTGTTTTTTTAATCCTCTGAGCCAGAGGTAATCTGACGTACAAGTCCGTCTTCAGGGAAGGTGAATTTTATTTCCGGAGTTATAAGCGTAACGAGCAATTCTCTCTCTCTCCCCCACCCTTCTTCTTTTTGTCTTTTAGTTCGGTCGGGTTAGCGAAAGCCGCCCTAGAAGCAATTAACGGATTCAACCTCTTTGGCAATCAGGTAGTAAAAATATTTAAGTATTTGTTCATTCTCCATTTTTAATTAACTGCTTGTTCTTGAGAAAATTGCTTTCATTGTAGATCAAAGAAGGCCTAATATCCATATGATAAAGCCTGTTCCATCTTCCTTTCTTTCTTTCTTTCTTTCTTTCTTTCTTTCTTTCTTTCTTTCTTTCTTTCTTTCTTTCTTTCTTTCTTTCTTTCTTTCTTTCTTTCTTTCTTTCTTTCTTTCTTTCTTTCTCTGAAAGAATAGCAAATTAGTTCTTGCTCCTTTGGGTACAGGATTCAGATTCCATCAAGATCAACTTTTTCCTTGTTTTATTTGGCATAATTTTTCCTTCCAGTCATCAAGTTTGCTCTTGTTTTAAAAGTGAAATGTCTAGAGTTTTCCTGTGTTTTCCTTCCATTCCTTTGACTGGCATTAAACAGTTCCAGTTGCTTACATCAACAGCTTCCTGACTTTTTTCTGGTTTTTTTGTCTCTGGCTTGCATCATACCTTTATCGGATGTGTTGTTTTATGGATTTTGTTATGGTTTCTGTAGGGTTGCCGACTGCAGAGTCACAGAATTACAGTGCTACAAGGAACCTGAATGTCACCAAGTGAAACTCCTTGGAATAAGCCACAGTCTCATAACCTGGTTGCCAGCTCAGGAATTCCTAGAGATGTAGGGGTGGAGCCTAGGAAAGGTGGAGTTTGGGGAGGGGAGGGACCTCAGCAGGGTATAATACCATTGTTGTTTTATGGATTTTGTTATGGTTTCTGTAGGGTTGCCAACCTCCAGGTGGAGCCTGGTGATCTCCAGGAATTACAACTGATCTCCAGATGGCAGAGATCAGTTCCCCTGGAGAAAATGGCTGCATTGGACGGTGAACTCTATGGTATTATACCCTGCTGAAGGTTAAGGGGAGACATGGTAGAGGTCTATAAAATTATGCATGGTATGGAGTGGACAGGGAGAAGATTTTCTCCCTCTCTCATAATACCAGAACACGGGATCATCTGCTGAAGCTGGAGGGTGAGAGATTCAAAACAGATAAAAGGAAGTATTTCTTCACACAACGCATAGTTAAATTGTGGAACTCCCTGCCCCAGGATGTGACGATGGCTGCCAACTTGGAGGGATTGAAGAGGGGAGTGGACATGTTCAAGGAGAGGGGTATTCATGGCTAATGGATACCAGTCATGATGCATACCTATCCTCTCCAGGATCAGAGGAGCATGCCTATTATGTTAGGTGCGGTGGAACGCAGGCATGATGCTGCTGCAGTCATCTTGCTTGTGGGCTTCCTAGAGGCACCTGGTTGGCCACTGTGTGAACAGACTGCTGGACTTGATGGACCTTGGTCTGATCCAGCATAACCTTTCTTATGTTCTTATCATAGCCACTGCTGACTCTTTACCACCCGTCTTAATTGTGAGTTGGCTGGAGGCAAGCATCATAAAATACCCAGGGCGTGTGATTAGATTTCCCCCACCCCCGCTTGCTGCTCTCTATTCCATATTTCCACAATATTCTGTGTGTGTCACCGAGAAGGGCTGAAAGTAGAATCCCTCCCCCATCATATCAGTCAGTTCTCTTCCCTTGAAAAATCACCCCAAAGTCACTTGCTTCTCTTACCCAAATGTTGCTACTAAAAAGCAATGGCGTTGACAATGTGTTATCCTCGTTGAGTTTTTGTGTGAAATCATCCCCAGCTTTATTAAAAGCACAAGCATAGAAAGCCAGATGCTGTGGGAAGACAGTCCAGACGGTTAAACGAAACATGAAGCAAGGCATAAGTTGCATTCTGTAAGAACTCGGTCCTTTAAAAGATTCAAAATGGCAGATGCTGCTTTTTTGTGGAAATACTGTTTTCACCCTTGAGACTGATAGCCCCACGGCAGGCGCAGCAGTAGAATATCTGAAAGCTCGGTGTGATATTGGTAGGAGTGCAATAGAACTTGAGAGTGAGAATAGGCTGATAAAAGGAGGGCTGAGACCAGAGACCAAAGGGCTGAGCAAGTCATAAGAACATAAGAAAGCCCTGCTGGATCAGACCAAGGCCCATCAAGTCCAGCAGTCTGCTCACACAGGGGCCAACAAGGTGCCTCTAGGAAGCCCCCAAACAAGACAAGAGCACCAGCACCATCCTGCCTGTGTTCCACAGCACCTAATATATTCGGCATGCTCCTCTGATCCTGGAGAGAATAGGAGAATCATGACTAGTATCCATTTTTACTAGTAGCCATGAATACCCCTCTCCTCCATGAACATGTCCACTCCCTTCTTCAAGACTTCCAAGTTGGCAGCCATCACCACATCCTGGGGCAGGGAGTTCCACAATGTAACTATGTGTTTGTGTGAAAAAATACTTCCTTTTATCTGTTTTGAATCTCTCACCCTCCAGCTTCAGCAGATGACCCGGCGTTCTAGTATTATGGGAGACGGAGAAGTTATTGAGGATTATTGGAGAGAGAAGCATCTTATGGGTGTTTATATGGGCGTTGAGAGCCAGTGTGGTCTAGCGGTTAAGAGCGGTGGACTCTAATCTGGAGAACCGGGTTTGATTCCCCACTCCTCCAAGTTAGCAATTAGGCAAGTGAATAGAGAATTTGAGAAGATTACTAAAAACATCAAGACCAGCAATAAGCATTTCTTTAAATATAACAGAAAATCAGCCAAGCAGCAGTTGGTTCATTGGAATGCAAAGGACTAAAACATGGCGGCCAAATATAAGCCCACGGGCCGGATCCGCCCCCTTGAGAGCTCTTATCCGGCCTGCTGAGGCAGCTACCCCCCACTCTCAGTCTGGGCTAGCGAGGCATGGCCCAGCCTAACGAAGTGATACTTATGTCATATCCGGTTCTCGTAACAATTGAGCTCGACACCTCTGGACTAAAATAATTGCTAAAGGGAGATGGCAGAGATACAAAATGACTTCTTTGCATCTATGTTCACCGTGAAAAGTGTGGGGTACATACCCACACCAGAACTACTCAAGATGGGAGTCTAAAGAACTGGGTCGAGTTGAGGTGATGAGAGACGTAGTTCTAGGACTATTGGGCAAATTAAAAACCAGTTAGTCTATGGTTCCCAGAGTTGTATACCAGAGGATTCTTAAGAAACTCAGATGTGAAATTGTTGCTCTACTAACAAGTGCATGTAAATTGTTGTTAAAATCAACTGCTGTTCCAGAGGACTGGAGAGTAACAAAGGTTACTCCAATTTTTTTAAAAAGGGTCCACTGGGGAACCAGGGAATTACAAGCTGATACTGGATCCCTTACTACGCATGCAGGAGTTTCATAATTCCTTTGTTGGGGGCGGGGAAGAAACTCATTAAATTCAGACATTTCCCCCAGAATCCATTGGACCATGCCTAATGTAGAAGGTGTTGGCAGCCGCTCCTATTCAGCTGTTTTATTTCACCTGCAACATTTAGGATTACATTCCTGATTCTGTCATTATGTATTGTACACACTGGAGTGCGCTGGACGAAAAAGCAACTGTCCTGTTGACAACTTGGGAAATGCATTAAGGATATTAACATAGATGCAGTTTTCATCTGTGCTTATTTGTACAACCGCCTAATCCTATCATCTGCTACCCTGTCCATTAAGTTACGAAACTTCCTCCCTTAGGAGGAACAACTGTCACCATCTCTGCAGACCTTCTGGTGTATATGAAAAAAAATCTGGGTTTGTTGTTGTTGTTTAGTTTTAAATATTTTAATGATGGTTTAATTTATTTTACTGATGATTGTGTTTTCCTGTGTTCACCGTTAGCCACCTTGTAGAAATGTGAAGTGTAGCCAGCGTGGTGTAGTAGTTAAGAGGGGTGGACTCTAATCTGGAGAACCGGGTTTGATTCCCCACTCCTCTACATGAGCGGCAGACTCTAATCTGGTGAACCGGGTTGGTTTCCCCACTCCTCCACATGAGTGGCAGATGCTGATCTGGTGAACCGGGTTGGTTTCCCCACTCCTACACATGAAGCCCGCTGGGGGATCTTGGGCTAGTCACAGTTCGCGCCGAACTCTCTTATCCCCACCTACCTCACAAGATGTCTGTTGTGGGGAGAGGGAGGGAAGGCGATTGTAAGCCGGTTTGATTCTTCTTAAAAAGGTAGAGAAAGCCAGCATATAAAAAAACAACTCTTCGGTCACTTAGGCATGGTAGGTTTAGCCTCCTTCATTCCCTGTTTCAACCAGGATCAAGTTTTTGAAAATGCACGTTACCTCATTCCTTTTCGGCTCAACCCCGTTTCAACCTTGAACGAACTCGGCTTTTCCCATTCCTCTTCTTGCCGGAGTCAAATGGTCTTTCCAAGCTGAAACCGGATCCAAAGAGCGTGCATAACACTTGCCTCGCATTGAGCTTTCCCCGCCCCCTTTCCAAACCCCTCTTCTGTTCTGCTTGCTGATAGCCATACAGGGGAAGCAGCGAAGTGGCAGGGATTCAATTGCTTCCTGCTTCCTGGGAGCTCTTTCTGAGAGAAAGAAAGGCTTTTTTAAAATAAGGCTTGGATTCCCCCCCCCTTCTTTCAAATGGCCCCATTTTTTGTTTTTTTGTTCTTAAAATGCTTTTTTATGCGGCAGTTGGGTCTGGGGGGGAAGGAAATGTTCTCTCACGAGGTGAGCCAATCACAGACCAGCAATTAAAGGGGTGGGACTTGATTTGAACTTGGGAGACTGCTTTCCTGTATTCATGCCCCCCGATTTGCACACAGTTTATTCCCTGATCATTCAAGCCCGTGCATACAGTTTTCCCCAGCCCAGGTTGCTTTGATCCTGGCTGAAACGGGGAATAAAGAAGGGTAAAGCGAGAATGCATAATCGGCCTTCTTCTATATGTAATAAATCCCAAATCAGTAAATACCAACTCGTGCATGAGAATGGCTGTATGTGATCACCAGAGATTGTGGCCACTCTACGTCCATCCACCATGGGACCTTTCTTCAGAACAACAGAATATGTCTCTGTTGCTTTTCTGCAAGGTCCTTGTCCTCCAGTTGATGCAGATCAACTGAACAATGGCGTTATGCTTCTTCTTCTTTTTTTAAAAAATAATTTTATTTATATAATTGAAGGGGTACAGGAAAAAAAAGGAAGGGATTGAATATTATAAGTATAAAAACAATACAATAATAAAAAATAAGCTCGATTGTATATTAAGAGACATTCTCTATACTAAAAAAACTATTACATAGTGTCATTCTGTTATTACTTATATTAGTATTCTATTGTATAAGGGTCTAAGATTACATTACTATTGTGTATAACAAATTGAATATTACATAACCGTCATGTTACATTCAATTAACTAGAATTCATATAGGTGTAGAATGACATCCACTTATCATGAAATTGCTCTGTAGATTCAGTAGATTTTGAATTAATCTCGAAAGTCATCTTAGCCATGCTAGCATATTCCAATAGTTTTTCTTTCCAGTCTTCTATTTCGGGTATGTGGGTTTGTTTCCAGGTTCTTGCAAGAACCGTTCTAGCTGCAGTAGTAGCATATTTAAAAACGTCCTGAAATTTCGCAGGTAAATTCAGTGGCACTATACTGAGTAGATAGAATTTGGGGTCAAAAGTTAGCTTAATATTTAACATTAACTGAATTTCTTGATGAATTCTTTTCCAATATGTTTGTATCTTTGAGCATGTCCACCAGACATGAAAATAAGAACCATCAGTATCTTGGCATTTCCAACAGGCACCTTTTTTTCCAGGGGTAGTCATCTGAGAAAGCATATTAAGAGTCAAATACCATCTATAAAATGTTTTGTACCAGTTTTCTCTCACTTCTTGAGAGACGGTGTATTTCATTTCGGAAGTACAACGTTTTTCCCATAAATCCATATTAATCATTTCTCCAAAATTTTGCATCCATTTTATCATATTGATTTTCACTTGTTCCTCTTCTGTTTCGCATTTCAGAAGAAGCTTATAGATGTTTCCTAATAAGTGTGAGTCATTTTTGGATGTTATCTGCTCGAATTCTGTTAGTTCACGAAATGGTTGGGGATAAAAACAGTCTTTTTGTAAATTAGACCTCAGTTGTAAATAAGTCAGCCAATTCAATTTTTGAAAATCTTCTTGAAGATTGGTCAGGGTCTTAATTTCTCCTGTGGGCTTGATCATACAATTATAAGTAAAATGAACGCCCGGTTTTAATTTAACATCATCGTGATAAGCTTCAACTGGAGACATAATGGATGGTGGAGAGGGACTTATTCTCTTTTTGTATTTCTTCCATACTCTTAGTAACGCTGTTTTCACATCACAGTCTTCTGGTATTTTATCCTTTCAGATTTTCGTTGTAGAGTCCCACAGAACTTTGTGGAAACCTTGTCCAAGGTCCGCTCGTTCTAAAATAACATGTCTGGCGTTAGGGCGCTTTATCCATTCTGTAATCCAAGTCAAACAGGCGGCATGATAGTATAATTTAAAATTAGGTAATGCTAAACCTCCTCTTTTCTTTTCGTCTTGTAACACTTTAAATCTGATTCTTGGTTTTTTCCCGTTCCAAACGAATCGGTTAATTTGTTTTTGCCAACTTTCTATTGTTCTATCTGGAATTTCAATCGGCAAAAATTGAAATAAAAAGTTCAATCTAGGAAGTACATTCATCTTAATTGCCGATATCCTACCCAACCAAGAAATATTCATCTTTGACCATTGACTTAAGTCCTTTTCTATTTTTCCCCAAATTTTCAAATAGTTTGACCTTAAAAATGTCTTATTCTGTGGCGTTATGCTTCTGATTAATGTTTGACTTGCGTTGCAAAAGAAATTTACATGCAAATTCTTATGGAGTTCCTCACGGATAATGACTTTCTAAACATGTCAAGTCTACAGTTCTGCTGGAACGCAATTATTTGACGAGGTTGTTTGTATTCAACAAGTTGTTGCAATCACCATTGAAGCTTTCATCTATTTGCCGCAGGTGCAAACATCCAAAATCTCAAACCCTATATCTACTAACTTGGTGTAAAATGCCTACTTAATCTGTCAATATTAAATGAAGTAATATTATGAGCCTGAACTTGCTCTAGAAACTAAAATGACTAAACTGAGGCTATTGTACTTTGATCACAACATGAGAAGGTGAGACTCACTGGAAAAGACAACAATGCTAGGAAAAGTTGAAGGCAACAGGAAAAGACCAACATGAAATGGATTGGCTCATTAAAGGAAGCCATGGCTTTCAGTTTGCAAGACCTGAGCAAGGCCATTAATGACAGGATGTTTTTGGGGTCATTAATCTATAAATATTGCTGAAGGCTTTCACGGTCAGAGTTCATTGGTTCTTGTAGGTTATCCGGGCTGTGTGACCGTGGTCTTGGTATTTTCTTTCCTGACATTTCGCCAGCAGCTGTGGCAGGCATCTTCAGAGGAGTAACACTGAAGGACAGTGTCTCTCAGTGTCAAGTGTGTAGGAAGAGTAATATATAGTCAGAAAGGGGTTGGGTTTGAGCTGAATCATTGTCCTGCAAAAAGTATCCAAGGTAATGTGCTAATCATTGTCCTGTAAGTATCGAGATAATATGCTAATGAGGGTGTGGTATGTTAACATGGAACAATTGTATCCTGAAGTGATCTGTTAATGTGTGAAATCCAAAGCTAATCTGCATGGCTATTGTGGACTGTAGTCTTTGTTAGTCTGGAGGTTTTCTGGCTTCCTGTCCTGAAAATGTCATTGTTTATTTGAAACAATTGGTTTACAGTTGCAGATGATAATCGTCCTCGGAAGCCGTTCGATTTACCATTATTTTCTACTCCAGGCATTTCTATACATACTCTCTATAGTGTGAATTTTCTGTTCCTTTTACAGGGTTGTTCCTGGTCTGTTATATTTGTAGATCTTGATGCCCACAATCGGAACAGGCAAACTCTTTGTTCATTGCTTCCCCGAGAATCACGATCTCATGTAAGTAATGTTTGATGAAATTGAGTTTAACAGAGTAGGGAGGGAATGAACTTGGATATCATTCTTAGCTGTATTGCAGTTTTAATATCCTGTTTAATAAAGGGTCTGAAGTTGTTGGTTAGGGAGCAATTAGAATTTGTTCTTTAAATATTACTGTGCAAGAGAGACCATTCTAGAAGCTAATTATTATGATGGACGTGTCTTCCGTCACTGTGGACAGGATGAAATCCTTTTATAAAGCAGGGGTGGGCAACAGGAATATTTTCCCCTGAGTTATAAGTGGATAGATAGATATATCTTTGTGTGAAATGTGTCCTAAGGCAGTGGCTCTCAGCCAGTGTTATGCATACCACCAGTGGGATGCAGAAGTACTCTAGAAGGGATACAGGGTTTCATAAAATAACCACACCATTTTCTTTCTGTAAACAAGAAAAGGGCCCAGGGTACACAAACCATCCCAGAAATGTATGCATTTTACCACTGAGTAAAATTTATGCATTTTATCACCCCAGCCTGTAGTTTGGGGTAGGAAAAATTCCCCATGAAGGTCACCCCTCCCCCTCAAAAAAATAGTACTCCAGGAAAACCTTTTAAAGTGTCCTGGAGAGAGATGTAGCCCTTCCTAACAAACTGATGCCCCTTCATGATAAATATTTACCTCACATCAGAGATCGGTTTGGGGGTAGAAAATAATGCCATAAGATGCAGCAGTGTGGGAAATAATTACTTTAAGATATTTTTGATGTTCTTTAAAATTCATAAACGTTTGCATTTGTTATCTAATATCCTAGGTTCAAAACATAGTTTTTGCTTTTCAAGTAATTGGTTGGGGGTAGAAATACACCCCAAAGGAAATATGTATAATTTTTTTACAGTGTTGCTAGAGGGTTAACAGGGTTAACAGTATTAGAGGGTAACAATTCACAATGCTTACCCAATGTTGTTTGGCATCATCCTTATTCAGGAACATGTATACTAATTACATGCACTGAAACGCAAATCGGCTGTTCAGCACTTAAAGCTACATGGCTGGTTTACAGTACGTCTTCCGGAACTGAGCACATTCTGCCTGTAATACACAATCTGTATTGTCTCTAAATAGTGTAAATGGAAGGCATCCTGCCTTTCCCCCCAATTTAAAGTTTCTGGACATTAGAACTCTACACTGTCAAATTTGAGGACCTTTATAATATGGAGCAATATGTCAGTTGTCTTTGGGCTTGACAGTTTCCATGTGGGTTATACGGGAAAGGCATTGTGAGAGGCCAACTGAGTAAGTATGGAGCGGTAGACTCTAATCTGGAGAACCGGGTTTGATTCCCCACTCCTCCACATGAGCGGCAGACTCTAATCTGGTGAACTGGGTTAGTTTTCCCACTCTTCCACATGAAGCCAGCTGGGTGACCGTGGGCTAGTCACAGCTCTCTTAGAGCTCTCTCAGCCCCACCTACCTCACAGGGTGTCTGTTGTGGGGAGGGGAAGGGAAGGTGATTGTAAGCCGGTTAGATTATGCCTTTACTTGGCATATAAAAACCAACTCTCCTTCTTCTTCTACATCTAAGAAGCCTTTCATCAAGGATGCTAGTTTAGCGTTAGGCACTTTTCATTAACATCACAAGCGCTATCTTTCAGTGTCTTCAATTAGCAGTCATGGCACGATGCCTCTTCCTCCATTCCTGGATCGCGTAGCATTTCCACAAATTAAATAAACCATTAATCTCCACTCTTTCTATTGTGTGTGCCTCATGAAAGAATTATATTTCAGAAAGGTGGGGGGGAGGTGTTGGCAGCTATTTTGTTTATATTTTCTTCCACTCCTGAACTTCAAATGAAATTGTATTTCCCTGGTGAATGCTAGTTTGAATATTGTAATATTTTTTTCATGTGTACCAGGAGATGTTGATGGTGTGTCTGACAATTTCTGGTGTGTGTTTGTGTTAAGTGCTGTCAAGTCGTAGCCTGCTTATAGTGGCCCCATAAGGTTTTCAAGGCAAGAGACTAACAGAGGTGGTTTGCCGTTGCCTTCCTCTGCATAACAACCCAGGTATTCCTTAGTGGTCTCCCATCTGAGTACTCACCAGGGCTGATGCTGCTTATCTTCCGAGATCTGACGAGATCAGACTAGCCTGGGCCATCCTGGTCAGGGCTCGATATCTGGTAGTGAATTTTAAAGGCCTTTTCATTAGTTGCTTAAAAACTGGGGGAACTATCATTCGGGCAGAAGACAAAGTCTTTTGTGTAGCCCCACTGAGAGCACAGTGCTTGACAACTTCTTTGTCAGTTTTCCTCCAAACTCATATTGTACAGGTGGCTTCATTAGACAGTTTTCTATGTACTCCCAGTATGAGTGTCCCCAGAAGTTCTGATTACTTAATCGTGTAGCTGAAGATCTCTCCATAAACCATGACGTTTGGGATGCCTTCCACGTGCCGTGATCTACTTAAATCTTCCATTTTTGCCATTTGTGGTTGTCTCTGAATTGGAGACTATGGTGCGATCTCTTCCATACAAACCTTGATTTCAAGCTAAGATTACGCCGTGGGTTGCACAGAAGAGAAACAAACTATGGCTGGGATCCAACGCAACATTTTTGTGAGCAGAAGAATTTTCATCCATGGAGCAAGACTCTCTTGCGTCCTTCTGCAGCCCAAAATGCCCCCCTTGCTGATCGGGGGGAGGGGGTTCCCCCATGTCCATTTTTAAACACCTACTCCTATTATTTAAACAGTTGACGATCATAGTTTCAAGCTTTTAGCCTGAACTGGTTCAAAAGGGGTTCAGTCGAATGCGTTCAGTATGCTCCATGGTCTGTCCGTGCACGAAATTTTGTCCCTGATTTCAGCCTCGGGAAACAGCTCCTGAATCTGGAAGTAAGTGAGGGAAACCGGCCGTTGCAGGAGCACCATGTGCACCTTGGAGCACCTATTAAGAACATCCAGCCCTGCTGGATCAGACTAATGGTCCATCTGATCCAGCTGACTGTTTCAAACAGCCCCAGAGGGCCAACAAACAGAGCTCAGAGGCCAAGGCCTTCCTCACTTGAACTTGGATTGGAGCCGTCGGATTGAATCCATACTGAATTGGCAATTCCCATCAATATCCCCACTGCATACCCTCCGTGTCATTCCTCAGGGTCTACTGTCTCCCAGGAGCAGCATTTTGTGGAGTTCTATGGGCTGCGGTGGGGGTGGGGAGGCTGTAAATTTGGTCTGGATCCTACCTGTTATATGTCGGATACACAGGGCACAGTTTTTAAAATATAAGTAAGCCTTCCAGATGTCTGGATTCTCGTTACATGGTTTGTTTACTTTTTGAACTCCCTCATTCACCAGTTACTGAAACCAACATTTCCTTCGCCCCCCCAGAATACTGATGCTGCTCTCCTACCCTGCATTAGCTATCCTGCCTTTGCCGTAGATGATGATGCTTTGTACAGCCAAACCATTGACAAGGTGGTCAGAAAGCTCAAAGGGAAATACGGGTTCAAGCGATTTTTGAGAGATGGCTACAGAACCGCTCTGGAGGACAAAAATCGTCATTACTATAAACCTGCAGAAATTAAGGTAATGCAGCTATTAACATGATATGGGGAAGGGATTAATTGGTGGGCGCGTAAATGTTCGAACTCACGTCCCCTTGCAGGGTTTGTTTCTTGTTTATTGAAATGTGTGTGGTGTAATTACCGGATAAAGAAATTCCAGTTTGCCCACTCGGAATAGTTTTTACGCAGCTAATTGCTATGACTCTAAATGTCAAATTCTAATTTCTAATTACCTATATTATACCAGTGCAGTCGTGCACGCTGAAACGGAGCTTATACCAGACCTTCTGTTGTAATTTCAACAGAAAATGACAGTAGCACTTTTGTAGACTTAGCCAAAAGTTAGATACCTGTGATCACATTGTTTTATTGATCTCTTCTGCATCCCTGCTGTCCAGGGCAAACAACAAGTATTTGAGTTTGGCAGGGAAAATCTTGCTTTCCCCATAGCTAATGAAAGGGAACAGTTGAATTCTGCATGAGATGCCGTAGCGCAAGTTCTGCTGCATGATCGCAGCCATGCATGTTAATCTTTTAGCCATGCTGGTTATGTACTTAAGTGTTTTTATGTACTCTGCTTTATATCTTTTATTTATGTTGTAAGCCACCTTGAGCTCTGTAAGGAAGAAAGGCAATTAATAAATGTTTTAAACAAATAAATAAATGTACATCTGAAGCTGCCTTCTACTGAATCAGACCCTTGGTCCATTGAAGTCAGTACTGTCTACTCTGACATGCAGCGGCTCTCCAGGGTCTCAGGCAGAGGTCTTTCACATCACCTACTTGCCTAGTCCCTTTAACTGGAGATGCTGGGGATTGAACCTGGGACCCTCTGCATGCCAAGCAGATGCTCTACCGCTGAGCCACAGCCCCTCCCCATAAATGAAGGGCTGCCAACCTCCATGTGGGGTCTGGAAATCTCCTGGAATCACAGCTGATCACACTGCAGAGATCCCTTGGAGAAAATGGCTACATTGGACGGTGAACTCTAAGGTATTTTACCCTGCTGAGGTCCCTCCCCTCCCCAAACTCCACCTTTCCTGGGCTTCACCCCCACATCTGCAGGAATTCCTGAGTTGGCAGCCAGGTTATGAGGTTGTGGCTCATTCCAAGGAGCTTCACTTGGTGATGTTCAGGTTCCTTGTAGCACTGTAATTCTGTGACTCTGCAGTTACCAGCTTCTTCTAGTTCTTGTAAATGCAAAGCCAGCATGATATAGTGGTTAAAAACGGTGGAATCTAATCTGGAGAACCGGGTTTTATTCCCCATTTCTCCACGAGTGGTGGACTCTAATCTGGTGAACTGGGTTGGTTTCCCTACTCCTACACATGAAGCCTGCTGGGTGACCTTGGGCTAGTCACAGTTCTCTCCAAACTCTCTCAGCCTCTCCTACCTCACAAGATATCTCTTGTGGGGAGAGAAAGGGAAGGCGATTGTAAGTTGGTGGGAGACTCCTTAACGGCAGAGAAAATCAAGGTATAAAAACCAACTCTTCATCTTCTTCTTCATGGTAGATGTAATCCTTTGCAGGATTCTGGCTACAGTTAGGCCTGACCTGATGAGTCCCAGGTACTGCTTCCACGGCAGATGAAGCTGCTGTCCTCTCAACATATTTAAGCCTTGGGCTGGGAGTGGAAGCTTGCTGGATCAACTGGTCCCCTAGGCTGGATCAACTGGTCCCCTATTTAGTCAGATCTGTTGATGCAGGCTGAGCTTGAAGTGTTCCTTTAATTCAGGGGTGGGGAACGTCAGGCCCGGGGGCCGTATAAGGCCCGCGAAATCATTTGGTCTGGCCCTTTATGGGTCCTGGCAGATCTCTAGCTCAGAAGGATCTAAGAATGGCAATCTGCCCCCTCCCACGGACAGGAATAGCCTCTATTCAAGGCGGATTCGAGTTTGTTTTGCGGAGAAAAGGGATCTTCATTCCCCCTTGCAGAAGAGTCGTTAGCTATGGAGCTGCTAGGACCGTCCAAGAAACTGTGTTAACCCTTTCCCACCCAGGCCGTGGAGAAACGTATTCCCTCTGTTCTACAAGAGGGCTGGGAGCGAAAGTGGCAACAATGGAGGGGTTAAAGGGGGCAGGGCCAGAATGTGTGGGGGCAAGTTCTGAGTTGATACTTTTGTATGGCCCGCAAATGATGTTATAAATATCCAAATGGCCCTTGGCAGAAAAAGGTTCCCCACCCCTGCTTTAATTCCATTCTAACACTGCCACCAGAGCTTCTCAAACATGGGGAGACTTCCACTGCTTCCTGCTATAAAAAAAGAAAGGTGGGGAGAGAAAACAGCAAATCACGCGAACTGTTAGTGTTGGCACTTCCTGGCAATCTATTTTAGTGAAGCAGACATTACTTGCCACACTCGCTTTGGATGTGCAGGCCTAAGGGTATGCGCCATCAGCACTTTTCCCGCTGATTGATTTGTTTAGAGGTAAATGTGCTTACATTTCAAAGGCGATGTACAGTTTGTTTCTTATAACAAACAGCCGCGTTATTTATCATTGTGTTTAATTTCACAGCTGACTACAGACTAGAGTATATTAATAACGAAAATCTCTAGGTGCTTCAGAGTATTAATGCTTGCCGTCAAAGGCTTTCTGAACGGAGTTCTCATTTTTCCTTCTAACACTTTTATTTTTGCCTCTTTTTTTTAATTTGAAGGAAAGTTTTCCTGCCTAGAATAAAAACAAACACATAAAATTGTGCTGTGACATTTTTAAAGTGCTGCAAATCTTTATGTGCCACGGCGAGTCATCTTTTTCTTTTAAAAATAAGTTGTTTTACACTTAAGCATGCGAACAAATTATTCTTTTATCTTTGAATGCGTGATAAGATGTTGGATGTGCAGGTCTACCGCATGCTTCTAATTTCTCTTTTTATTTTATTTTAGCTCTTTGACGGCATTGAATGCGAATTTCCTCTCTTTTTTATTTTCATGATGATCGATGGTAAGTTTGACTTTTCTTTCCTTTTTAGATGGGGGATGAATTGTGGAATGGATCAATAAAACGTTTTTTGGCAATCTAGAAAGGAAGGCTATAATGTAGTTATGCCAAGGTTTTCAGTGACTGCTCTGCCTCCTAAGGAAAATGATTAGAATGAACATTTTAAATATTTCTTTTATGTAGTGCTGAGAAGGGAATGCTTCGATATGTTCACTGTTCTGAAATTCTCAAAATGCTATTTCTTGTTAGCGCCACCCGTAGGTTACACTAAGGTTCGGGCCTTGGTGCTTTTGTCTCAAGTCAAATAGCCAGACACACAAACTGGTTAAGTAAAAAAAGATTTATTGTTCACAATAGGCCACTGCCAACAACTCAATGGGTTGCTAAGACAGTGCGCATTTGACACGAGCATAATGTCACCTTATATACCTTTTTGCTAGTGTGCAGTAATACAACATTATGACATGCACGTGACATACAGTAGTACGTGACATACAGCAGTTGCCTCATATAATAATAAAACGTACTAGTGACACATGAGTTAGTATAATCAGTGTTGGAATGTGGACTGGCAATACATTGGTTGTTGGGTCTTCTTTGAAGTGCATACACAACCTTTGAAATGTGTGTTCTACTGATTTGCATAGATGTCAGATTGTCATCATTGATTTAGGACTTACATTCTTCTAGTATAGCCTCCGGATACCTACTATCCTTGTGATGTTCCATAAACAATATGCCTTAGATCTCTGTTGGCGCTACAGGCCTTCTATCGATGCATCTTGTTCTTTACACCAGCTACCTTTGGCATTTTAGCAAGGAACCTTGCCTGTCAGCATTCTTTCCCATAATATTTCAGCCCAGTAGGGCAGAGTGTAATCAAAGCATGGATTAATACAAAATCTAATACAGAAAAGGATTGATTCAAGATCTAATATGGCATGTCCCCTATCATTCTGTCAGGGTCTCAGGTAGAGGTCTTTCATATCATCTACTTGCCTAGGTCCCTTTAACTGGAGATGCCAGGGATTGAACCTGGGGCCTTCTGCATGCCAAGCAGATGCTCTACAAACTGAGCCACAGCTTCCCTGTTAATTTCCAGTATTATTCCCAGTATTATTGACATGAACGAGGCAGGCCATATCCATGTCCATAAGAGGTCCATGTGTACTTATTTCATCAGCACACCTCCGGATCCCAGCAAATCTGTAAAACTTTTATTGTCTAGAATTTGCTACCAAGAATGCTTTTGAACATAAAGTCCTCCGATTCGACTCTTGCCTCACGTATAAAAAATAACTGAATGGATTTCTCCAGAACATCTCTTTCTCCTGGAATGCAGGAGGAATGCATTCTTAGTCTTTGTCAGGCTGTGTTGTTTTGGGAATACCTGCTTACCTCGGGAATCCCTCAAGTGTGTGAGTCCTCCTGTCTTGTCTGTGGATAGTCCTATTTCACTGATGGGCTGATTCAGCAAAAGGCAGCTTCATGTGGACTTTCTCAGCAAAGCATGGGTTCTCTGTGACACAGTCAGGTTGTTATTGATATAGTGCTTTTTGAGTGCTTCGCTGTACAGTGACTTGTTAAGCTTTACACCTGTCCTGTAAGGTGGGTAGGCCTTATTCCCATTTGGCAGAATGACTGCAGAGAGAGTAGGGTTACCAACCTCCAAGTACTAGCTGGAGATCTCCTGCTATTTCAACTGATCTCCAGCCGATAGAGATAAGTTCCCCTGGAGAAAATGGCTGCTTTGGCAATTGGACTCTATGGCATTGAAGTCCCTCCCCTCCCTAAACCCTGCCCTCCTCAGGCTCCGCTGCAAAAATCTCCAGGTATTTCCCAACTCGGAGCTGGTAACCCTAAGAGAGAGTGACTTGCTATTAGTTTGTGTTTCAGGTGAAATTGGAATGAGTGATTTCACACCCCCTTATAATAAATTGGCTTTTAAAAATGTATTTATTTTAACCCACAAGGCCAGTCATCTAGCTTCCATCTGTTCAAGCAAGCATTCAAGTAGCTAGCAAAGGAAAGAAAAGCCAAAAGTAAAGAAGACCACAAGTTTGAAAGATAATTGCAAGGCCTCTGGGTAGGAACCATAATCCTTCCTGGTAGTGAGATATTGAATTCAAACAAACACCTTGTACCAAACCTTTGTGTCTGGCCCACACGTACTGCAGTTTGCCACCCTCTGCATTTGGATTCATGGTCGTCATGGTTTAAAGGGAAACTATTTGTATTGTAGAGAGCCTTGGGCGTGGTAAGGGGCTTCTTAGCAGAAGGTATTTGAAAATGTATGGGGTCAGATCATTGATCCCTTCCCGCTAAGTGAAGGAGCCTTAGGGTGAAGAAAGGAGTCCTCTTTGTTAATGTGTATTTTATTCTGCTGGTCTATGATTGTAATAAATTATTGATTGATTGCCTCAGACAAAAAGACTTGTTCTTCCGGGGCAAGACTCCGTGCTTAATGGAATGGAGTCAGAGGATCCATCCCATGCTTAGTAGCCAAGGTAGCTAAATGGGATCTCATATTCAGAGGCAGTCAGCCTCTGGATACCAGATGTTATAAATAAAGAACAGGGGAATGACACCATAGAATCATAGAGTTGGAAGGGACCACCAGGGTCATCTAGTCCAACCCATCCTTGGAGGTATCTGGCCAGCGTGGTGTAGTGGTTAGTAGTGGTGAACTCTAATCTGGTCAACCTGGTTTGTTTCCCCACACCTCCACGTAAAGCCCTCTGGGTGACCTTGGGCACAGTTCTCTTGGAACTCTCTCAGCCCCACCTACCTCAGAGGGTCTCTATTGCGGGGAGGGGAAGGGAAGGTGATTGTAACCCGCTTTGAGACTCATTAAAAGTAGAGAAAAGCGGGGTATGAAAACCAACTCTTCTTCTTCTTCTTCTTTACTGTTGGAATACTGGGCTAAAGGGACCATTGAATCTGATCTAGCAAGACACGATGATGTACATCCACTGTAAGGATTTATGTTTGTGGAGAGAGAGAGAGACAAACTCGACAGTACAGTAAACACAAGCAAGAATGATTCTATCCATAAACCACATGCTACAAAGAAATGTTTTTAGACTTACAACCTCGGTCCTAAAGGAAATGTATACAGAAGAACCAGAGAAGAGTAATAAGACTGGAAAGACGAAAGGGAGCAGCAGAAAAGTGTGAATTGTAGCAAATGTCATAAAAGGAAAGCCACGCTGATCAAAGCCCTGAAGCTGTAATCACAGGAGCAGCCTGCTGGAAGTCCATTTGTCATTACATAGACCCCTGCCTCCCAGGGAAATTATTTTCAGCCCAAAGTACACTAAAGCAAAGGAGATCAAAGCAACGTGTGAGAAACTGACTTCACAGATTTATAAGAATATTGGGCCAGAAAAATAGCATGCACTGCAAGTGGATCCTTGTATATCTCTGTAGCTGAAGTCAGCATTGGGGAAAGGCTCCCATTACTAGGGTTGCCAACCTCCAGGTATTAGCTGGAGATCTCCTGCTATTACAACTGATCTCCAGCCGATAGAGATCAGTTTCCCTGGAGAAAATGGCTGCTTTGGCAATTGGACTCTATGGCACTGAAGTCCCTCCCCTCTCCAAACCCCGCCCTCCTCAGGCTCCACTCCGAAAACCTGCCGGTGGTGAAGAGGGACCTGGCAACCCTACCCATTACCTTTATTGTGGCTAAAAACATCTGAAATTATGTTGGTATTTTCATAACGAGAGCCAGCATAGTGCAGCAATTAGATTGTTGGACTAGGATCTGGCGGGAGCCTGAGGTTCGAATCCCTGCTCTGTCACGGAAGCTTGCTGAGTGACCTTGGGCCAGTCACATGCCACTCTTAGCCTAACCTACCTCACAGAATAGTTGTAATGAGGATTAAATGGAGGATGGGGTTGCAAACCACTTGGGGTTCCCGCTGGAGAGAAAAGCAGGGTATAGATAACTAAATAAATAAACTGAAGTGTGCACATAGAAGAAAGAAGGTTTTTTTTTTTATGAAATGTTTGCTTTGTTGCTTTCTAGGAGTTTTTAGAGGCAATACGGAGCAAGTAAAAGAGTATCAGCAGCTTCTGGACCCTTTGCTGCAGCAGTCTCCGGAAGGTAATATGAAGTGGGTTCATTGCATACAGGCTGGGATCTGGTGGAGGATTTCCATGAATATAAGGAAGTGCAATTTCAGGGAGAATTTTGAGCCACAGCACGGGGGAGGGAGGGGAGGGAACCATGCTCCGTGGACAGAAATCCCTTGAACCAGCATGGTGTAATGGTTAAGAGCAGCAGACTCTAATCTGGAGAACCAGGTTTGATTCCCCACTCCTCCACATGAGCGGCGGACTCTAATCTGGTGAAATGGGCTGGTTTCCCCACTCCTCCGCATAAAGCCAGCTGGGTGACCTTGGGCTAGTGGCCGTTCTCTCTGAACTCTCTCAGCCCCACCTACCTCACAAGACATCTGTTGTGGGAAGAGGAAGGAAAGGTTTTGTTTGTGGCTTCCTAGAGGCACCTGGTTGGCCACTGCGTGAACAGACTGCTGGACTTGATGGGCCTTGGTCTGATCCAGCAGGGCCTTTCTTATGTTCTTATGTGATCGTAAGCTGCTTTGAGACTCGTTAAAGGTAGAGAAAAAGCGGGGTACAAAAACCAACTCTTCTTCATCCGTGGCGATTACCGGTAGATCTAAGCCCTGATCCGAACTTCCCAAAAAGTAGGTGGGAAAACTCTTACACTGCAGGGAACTGAAGCAAGCAAAGATCGAATCCCAAGAAACTGACTTACGTGTTCTTAGTAGAGCCGAGCTCCAAGGCGAAATGTGAACATAAAACTTAATTAATCTCTCCAGTAAAATACTGCTCATCGTAAAATGATGTTCATTATCTGGGGAAGGAGCCGCTGAGAGGTTAAATGTTAGCTTTGCATTGGAGCAAGCACCCCTCTGCCCCCAAGTCCTCTTACTTACATTGAAACTTTCTGTCAGGCCTTTGCCTTTTTTTTGCTGGAGCAAAGGCTCTTGACATGAGTCAGGCCAGGTTCTGGCCACACGTCAAGTCCTTGGTTCTCATGCCTATGAACGTCTCTGTATAGTTCCGCTCATCCACCATTACTAGCCTCACCTGCCTGTGGGCAATCCTTTAATCTGTCTTTTTGCTCCTAATAAAGTATTACTGCTTCAGAGCTACCTGCCTGGATGAGTTTGCTTATGGGATGCTAGGGACAGACGCCTGATACTGACACTTTCCCATCATTATGCGAGGAGCCTTGGAACAGCTCATTAGAGAAGTCTGGCCTGCTGATTTGATGGCATCTGGTTTTAAACATGGGATGGTATTCCAAAGTATTGTCACATCTTTCCTCTAAACTAGACGGCCATGAAATAATCTGTTTACCGATGAATAGGAGAGCTTCATCTTGAGACTCAGATAACACACATTTGTAGATCTAGGGCCATCTGCTGCACATGTCTTTTTCAGGTGCTCGTTCCATTGGGAAGTCCAATACAAGCTAATTTTCCCTCTCCTTAATCTAATAAAGGATAGCTTCGAGGAAGGGAGACTGAGGAGTCTCCTATGGAAGGGATCAGACCAGAGGGTGAAGCAAGTAGCTAAATTCTGTGCCGCAATGTATAAGATCCGTCAGACAAAACTGGGGCTTGGTAACTTAACTTAAAATAGAGAGTGTTTTATTAATTCGATGTCTGTTTAAATTATATAAACAGTTTATGAATTGTATATCCTATAGTTTTAGTTACTATATACTCCAATTTTAATTCGTTAACTGATATAAATGTTTTTAATGGCATTTGCTATATTAATAAATGAATCTAGATCTTGGGCCGAGAGATGACAAATTACATCCCCTCCTGGCTGAAGGGACCACAGATGAAATTGGCCCTGTAAATAGCAAAAGAGCAGTTGTGTGCTTGCCTGGCTCTGGTTGGGAGCATTGTGGCTTCTCTCTCCCTTTCCTCTTCCAGCCATTTCTGCTGTAACCTCTCGAAGCTGGGAAGGCAGTTATCCTAGTTCTCTCATTCAGCTTTCGAAAGCTCTTGGTATAACTGCTCGGTATCCTTTGCAACCAAGAGAAATGTACTGCTCATCTTTGTTCTTCTAAGGCTGTCGTAATAAAGGTCTTTGGCATTATACCCTACTGTGCTTCCTTTGACTTGCCCATCCCCCATTCCCATATATTTGTAAACTACCGGTTTCTCATCCCATGGATTGTTTTTGTTAACCCATTATGGGTAATCAACGTACAAAAAAAGTGAACTGCATTGGCAGATAACTCTCCTTTAACTCTAATCCCTTAACTCTCCCTTAACTGCCCCTGGACTCTAATCTGGAGAACCGGGTTTAATTCCCCACTCCTCCACATGAGAGGTGGACTCTAATCTGATGAACCAGGTTGGTTTCCCCACGCCTACCCATGAAGCCAGCTGGGTGACCTTGGGCTAGTCACGGTTCTCTTCGAACTCTCTCAACCCCACCTACCTCACAGGGTGTCTGTTGGGAGGGGAAGGGAAGGTAATTGTAAGACGGTTTGATTCTCCTTAAGAAAAGGTAGAGAAAGTCGCCATAAAAAACTCCAACTCTTCTTATTTTTGGATATTTTCAAGCAATTACCGAGGAGTAATGAAAAGGCAGTTTTTCCTCGCAGGCTATTATGTTGGCTTGTCTTTGACATTTTAAATCCTTGCTGCCATTCTGTATAATATTATGGGAGATTTACTGTGTAATGACAAAATGTTTGCTTATCCGGTTATAGCTAGCACCTGTGTAGGTGGTGTATTTAACTTTCAGGGGCTGTTATAGAACAATATTTATATTTCATTACACATCCAGAATACCTTAATCTATTTTGTTTTAAAAAATGTTAACATACAATGAACTAAGGTAAAACTCTTTATTTTAATGAAGCTTCACTTTAAATTCTGTGTTCTTTTAAGATATAAAATAATGATGTCCTGGACAGGACTATTTCCTCTTTGGTATGCAAGGTCTCACCTTCTAAAAAAAAACATTGGAGTGTAGCTAGACATGACCCAGCCCATGTCCTGCCAATTCAGGTAGGGCTGGGTGAGGCAATTTACAGAGGGGTAGGCGTGGGGTGAGGTTCTGTCCTTACCTCACCCATCCTTTCTTCCCCAAACTTCTTTGCTTTAGCAGTTTTTTGCTTTAGCACTTTTGAATCATGGAGCCCGTGTGAGGAACTGGGCAATTGGTCTTTGGCTCGCACCCCACATAGGGTTTCCAGCTTTGGGTTGAGAAACACCTGGAGATTTTGGGGGTGGAGCCTGAGGAGTGCGGGGTTTGGGGAGGGGAGGGACTTTCAGTGGGGTATAATTCCATAGAGTCTACCGTCCAAAGCAGCCATTTTCCCCAGGTGAACTGATCTCTCTTGCCTGGAGATCAATTGTAATAGTGGGAGATTTCTAGCCACCACCTGAAGGGTGGCAACCCCGTGTGTGTGTTAAGTGCCGTCAAGTTGCTTCCGACTCATGGTGACCCTATGAATCAAAGTCCTCCAAAATGTCCTATCTTTGACAGCCTTGCTCAGACCTTGCAAATGGAGGGCTGTGGCTTTCTTTTTTGAGTCAATCCATCTCTTTTTGGGTCTTCCTCTTTTCCTGCTGCCCTCAACTGTCTTTTCCAGTGACTCTTGTCTTCTCATAATGTGACCAAAATACGATAGATTCAGTTTAGTTGTTTTAGCTTCTAAGGTCAGTTCAGGCTTGATTTGATCTATAACCCACTGTTTTGTTGTTGTTTTTTTGGCAGTCCATGGTATCCGTAACACTCTCCTCCAACACCACATTTCAAAGGAATCTACTTTCTTCCTATCAGATTTCTTCAATGTCCCGCTTTCACACCCATACATAGTAATAGGGAATATGATGGCATGAATTAACTTAATCTTGGTGGCCAGTGACACATCCTTACACTTCAGAATCTTTTCTAGCTCAGAATCTTTTCTAGTTCCAATGAGGATGGGGGCAGAGGAATCCTTGAAGGTTAGCTACTGGGCAGCAGCAGTAGTGGAAGGTGACACCGGTGGAGGATCTTTTGTAGACAACAGCAGGGCCACTACAGCTAACCCTGGTTAGTACTGTGCAGAAGAAAGCACTGGTAAACCACTTCTGACCAACCTTTACCTTGAAAACCCTATAATGGCAACCCTACCCCGCATAAAGTGTATTTGTGCTTTTACAGTGTTGGTTGATACATGTTCTTAAAATAGTTTCAGAGGGTAGCCGTGTTGGTCTGCTGCAGAACAGCTAGATTTGAGTCCAGTCACACCTTAGAGGTCAACAAGATTTTCAGGGTATAAGCTATCGGGCGTTAAAGGGAACTTATACACCAAAACTCTTGTTGGTCTCTTAAGGTGCTACTGAATTCGAATCTAGGTGTTCTAAGAATTTTAAAAAAACTTTTCTGTTGCGTTCTCAAATCTTTTATTGCTGATGCTTGTCTGCTTAGCTTTGGTTGTTTTTATGCTGGTGTGTATACCTTTTTATATCGTTTAAATCACAGTGCTCAGTGTTTTAAGTCTATTTAGCGAACCATCTCAAAGATACCGTTACGGAGAAAGCTGAATATTTTAAATAAATACTCCACTGTGTTGATTTTTCTTCTGTTTCAGCAGTGTGCAAATAAATAAGAAATGTCAGTGCTGTAGTTGCAAGTCCTCTCATTCTATCCCAGATACCTTTCAATCAGGCTTTATAAAGTCGAGGGTTTTGATGGTGCATTACCAAAAGCAGTTTTCTCTAGTCAAATATCTCCTTAGTCAATACACTTTCCCAGTTCTATGGCATGAAACAACAGTACCTCTAATTGCAGTTCTTTATCTGCCAAAATTACTACATATTTTGTCTCTCTGAATAGATTACAGAGTGCATTTGTTCAATCCAAGAATGAGACATAAATTAACCTGTGCTCAAGACAGCAGTTTGTGGTATTGGCTGGCTGAGGCATGGAATGGAAACCAGGAATAACAACTGGCAAACGTTTCCTTTATCTTGGTTGCCCACAGGGGCTACAGTTTTCTCATTTTATTAATGTTCAGTTCAGTTTTTTTTTAATATAACCAATGGCAGTTACAAAAATTAAAAAAAACACACCACAAAACTGGATGGCAATAAAAGTTACATTTTAGTAACAAATTAAAAGCTTTAAGGGTACATTTCTCTAACCCTCTGTATTTTAATGGTGTCATTTATAGGTTTAACGTTATCTTCTGAAATTCCACAGGCTTTCCAGTTGTGCCTAAGTATTACTATGTGCCAGCAGACTTTGTTGAGCTGGAAAAGAAAAACCCTGGCAGTCAGAAACGATTTCCTAGCAATCACGGACGGGATGGAAAGTTCTTTCTGTGGGGACAAGCACTGTACATCATTGCAAAACTTCTTGGTAAGTCGGAAGCAGCAGGAAAGCAGTAATGTTCTCAAGTATATGCCAATAAAGGTTCATTGATTGATTGAGTAATGTTCTCATCCCATGCCTCAGGTATCAGATTATTAGAAATAAGTTCTTTCCTGAAATAGATTTGTACACTATTGTGAACTTTGCACATTATGTGACAAAGTGCTTCTCGTGTGCATTTCAGTGCAGGCCAGTTCTGGTGGGTTTTCAAGTGATCCTTGCCGGCGTGCGCACGCTAAAAATGTTTCCATTGGAATGGGTCATCCGTCTAGGCTGAATTCCTCATTAGCTGCCCTTAATGGCAGCAGCTATAAGTTGTATTGAGTCAGACAAGGATCTGGGAGACCCAGGTTCGAATCCCCACCCTGCCATGGAAACTTGCTGGGTGACTTTGGACCATCCTAACCTACCTCGTAGAGTTGTTATGATAAAATGGAAGAGAGGAGAATGATCGGACCAGAACCAACGGGTTGAAGTTAAATCAAAAGCGTTTCCATCTAGACATTAGGAAGAATTTTCTAACAGTGCGGTTCCTCAGTAGAACAGGCTTCCTCGAAAGGTGGTGAGCTCTCCTTCCCTGGAGGTTTTTAAGCAGAGGCTAGATGGCCATCTGTCAGCAATGCTGATTCTATGACCTAGGCAGATCATGAGAGGGAGGGCATCTTGGCCATCTTCTGGGCATGGAGTAGGGGTCACTGGAGTTGTGGGGGGAGAGGTAGTAATGAATTTCCTTTCCATTGTGTAGGGGGTTGGACTAGATGACCCTGGTGGTCCCTTCCAACTCTATGAATCTATGATTCTGTGATGTAAGCCACTTTGGGTCCCCATTGGAGTGAACGGTGGAGTATAAATGAAGTAAAAAAATAATGAGAAATGAATAAATATTCTGTACAGGCACGTGAATCCATCCAGAGAGCAGCCCATGCAATCCATTACCTCCTCCAAGAAGTATATTCGTGTTCTGATCTGGTCTGATTTTTAAAGGAGGTGTCCTGCGGTTGAACTTATATCTATCTTATTTAAATCCATTGCTTTTCATCCTTTTTGTTGGGTCCCTAAGCCAGAGAATAAACCATTTTCAGTGATAAATGCTCTTAGCTTAATAACTAAAGTGATAAATTGGTGGTTTACTTTTCAGTTGACGGTTTAGTAAGCGCTAAAGATATTGACCCAGTGAAGCGTTACATACCTCCCCAGGATCAACGCAACGTTAGCATGAGATACTCCAATCAGGTATGAGTGCCTTTTATTAAACTGGCTTTTTGTTAGTTGACATTGGGAAATTAACACCCATTAAGCTGCCTTCTTTTGCCTCAGCCCATTGCTCCATTGCCTTGACCTGGATAGTCCAGGCTAGCCTAATCTTGTCAGATCTCGGAAGCTAAATCAGGGTCAATTCTGGTTATTACTTGGATGGGAGACTACTAAGGAAATCCAGGGTTGCTACACAGAGGCAGGCAATGGCAAACCACCTCTGAATGTCTCTTGCCTTGAAAACCCTACGGGGTCACAACAAGTCAGCTGCAACTTGACAGCACTTTAAACACACACACTCACACTCTTTGGTCCATCAAAGTCAATATTGTCTATTGTGTCTGGCTGGCATTGACTGTCCAAGGTCTCTTTCACATCACGGGCTGCCTGATCTTTTTGGTTTTTAACCGGAGATGCCAGGGATTGAACCTGAGACTTCCTGCATGCAAAGCAGATGTTCTACCACTTAGTCACAGCCCCTCCTAAGATAACTGTTGTTGAGAGTCATACGCATATGTAACCTGTTGCAGTGGTAATGTGGTTGCAGAAGTCCGTGCAGGCGTCTATTCCATAGAGAATGAGTCCTGAGGGACTAAAGGCCCTGTTGTTAAATTGCTTGTTGATGTTTTTGCCGTCAGAATAGACCTGCTGAGCTAGATGATCTGACTTGGTCTAAGGCAACTTCACATATACCTAGAGTCCCCACTCTCCATTGGCGGGAGGTTTTTGGGGCTGGGGCGATCGCATGCGCGTGACACGATCACGTCACTTCCAGGTTTACCCCCCAGAAGTGCAGCATTGCCGTGGTCGCTTTAGCACTCAAACCCTGTGGCAATGCGGCGCTTCCGGGGGTAAACCCGGAAGTGACGTGATCGCATCGCGCACGGCTGCGCACGCATGCGATCCCTGCTCTGGAGAAGCCCGGTGGAATGGTGGGCAACTGCCCGCCGAAACAACCCACCTGGCATCCCTACATACACCTTTGCGGCAGAGTTTCAGGAAAACAGGTGTGGGAAGGCACAGAGCATACCGGCAGATAGAAACCAACAGCGCCCAACCGCACAAGAAGCGTGGCTTCTGATGCACCGTTCATTTGGGCTACCCAGGAGGCTGGCTTCAACCAGTTTCAGCAGCTGAATCGGGTTCTGTCATCAAGTCAAGGAGCAACTAGGTGGATCTTAAAGCAATGAGATCATCACAGCTAGAACATGAGTCAAGGGGAAATGGCTGAGCCCTGGCTGAGTAGACAGAAGGAACGTCCTGTCGGTTCTTCATTTGATTAATGAGCTTGCAATATAAAAACACCCCAGCGCGTAATAAAAACAGAAAAAAAATCTAATGGGGGTCAGACGCACTAAGTGAGCTCATGCCGCCACTCAACAAAGCGCCGTTCAAACGTCCGTCTTGAGATGTTTGTTAAAGATGCCGGACGCAACTCCTCAGCTGCCTTACCTTTTAGACTGTGTTAAGCCCTCCTGAGCATAGGTGGCCATCGTTTGCGGGTAATAAACTGAAGGATGAGTTGGCGGTACGGTTTTCTTGGACTTCATGTCCCTCTCCATTTACAGCTCTGAGCCAGCCTGTGGTCGCCCTTTGACGTTTGGAAAGATTTATTTCAGAGGCCTCTAAGGTTTATTTCCGCTTTACGATTCAGATTGTAGACAAGAAGGGCCATAGATGGGGAAGGGCTGTAGCTATGGGGAAGGGCCGTAGCTCAGTGGCAGAGCCTCTGCTTGGCATGCAGAAGGTCCCAGGTTCAATCCCTGGCATCTCCAGTTAAAGGGACCAGGCAAGTAGGTGATGTGAAAGACCCCTGCCTGAGACTTTGGAGAGCCACTGCTGGTCTGAATAGACAATACTGACTTTGATAGATCAAGGGCCTGATTCAGTATGCTGAGGCCTCTTCTCTCCCCCCTCTCCCCCCAAGGAAGGCAGCTGCCCACTGGATGGAAACAACCACCTTTTCATTTTTCCCATTTCACTTTGAAATCATTACTTTGTGGAAGGGTTGCCAACCTCCAGGTTGTTCATAGTTTTGCTAAACCTCCAGGTGGGGGCTGGAGATCTTCCAGAATTACAGCTGATTTCCAGAGAACATACATCACTTATTTATTATTTATTTAGTGAAAACATTTTTTCCGCTTCTCCTGGAGAAAATGCTCCCTTCTCTCCCTAAACGCCACTCTCCCAGGCTCCACCCTCAAATCTCCAGGTATTTCAAAACCTAGAGTTGGAAACCTTACTTTGTGGTAATCTGTGAGGGTTCCCATAATTCTCTGTGGGCCTCATATTTTAATTAGTTTTCAGTATTAGTAGAGTGGTGTAGTGGTTAAGACCAGTGGTTTGGAGTGGTGATCTCTAATCTGGAGAACCAGGTTTGATTCCCCACTCCTCCACATAAGCGGTGAACGCTAACCTGATGAACCGGGTTGGTTTCCCCACTCCTACATATGAAGCCAGCTGGGCTAGTCACAGTTCTCTTAGAGCTGTCTCAGCCCCACCTACCTCACAGGGTGTCTGTTGTGGGGAGGGGAAGGGAAGGTGATTGTAAACCGGTTTGATTCTCCCTTAAGCAGTAGAGAAAGTCAGCATATAAAAACCAACTCTTCTTCTATTCTCATGTAGGGAAATTTAAGGCAGGGGCAGTTCAAGAAATGCAAGACATTATTTCTTTTTTCATTTACTGTTTATGGCTAATCTTTGGGTTTTTTTTATTTGACATGAATAAAGTAATGTTTTTCTCTATCATAGTGCCTCAAGAGCAGGAATCCTATGTATTCCGACATGGGCATATGCCTCATTGAACAACACACTGAGGCTTACTTCCGAGTAAACTGATAGGCTTGTCCCCTCCTTTGCAAGGCTTTATTTGATGTCTTTACTGAAATACTTTATCCAAATGGTTGCTGATACCCTTGTCTCTAATTTAACTAATTTGTGCGTAGTCAATATACAGCTGAAGGTTACAGCTGCTCTCGTCTGTGTTTTCTTTGAAGTGTTAACCAAAAAACGGAATCTGAAAATGGAACACGACACATTTCACTTCATTACGGCTTCCGAAACCGAAAGCCGCTCGCGGTTCTTAAAGTGCTTCGTTCCTTTTCCTCTGCAAAACTTATGCAATTAAAACTCCCATTTTGTTCCAAAGCAAATTTTAAAAAATCCATTTAGTCATCTCGACATATACAGTAATATACGGGCTCATGGAAGCAAAATCAATCAGTTCAGATTTAGCGCTTTAAAAATAAAAGAGCAATCCCAATCATTACTGGAATTCATTGAAGTTATTCTCATTAGTAATAAAACAGTTTAATCCATCTCAACCTTTGTTGTATCACAGATTGCCGTTACAGAAGTCCTTTGCTAGTAAGTGGCACCTTTTATAGGCAGCTATCTTGGAGCCAGATCTATCAAAAGATAAGTTATTCACCCGTAGCTGGAATTCAAGCAGGCAGGAATCTGCTGATGGGAAGGGACCGTGGCTCAGTGGTAGAGCATCTGCTTGGCATGCAGAAGGTCCCAGGTTCAGTCCCCGGCACCTCCAGTTAAAGGGACTAAGCAAGTAGGTGATGTGAAAGACCTCCACCTGAGACCCTGGAGAGCCGCTGCCGGTCTGAGTAGACAACACTGACTTTGCTGGACCAAGGGTCTGATTCAGTATAAGGCAGCTTCATGTGTTCATGTGATGTCCATGTGACATGGGTCCCATGCTGCCCATGGGTTAAATGATAGCATTGTTTGCAGTTTCCGTATATTGCCTGTGTCTTGTATGCTTCACACATAATGGCCAAGCCATGGTTTTGACCATTCATGTTTGAGTCTTGGGCTTATGTGCTTGCTCAGCCAACAGGCCTTCCTCTGTGGTACAAATTGTTAAAATACACACCAGGCTTACAGTTGAGGTCAGCTACGGTTCTCCATCAATTGCTGGCCTCCCAAACCCACCCCCCATTTCTTCTGTGGATTATCGTTGTGTGTGTGTGTGTGTGTGGGGGGGTGTTAGCTTATTATCTGCGGTAGTCTACACCACAAAGTATGCCAAAATGAGTTTTTGCGGGGCAAATTTTTATTTTTTATTTAAGAATGCTTTGACTATAAAATGATCTTTTAAATATGTTGTGTGCTGCCCTGAGCCCGTTGTCGCCAGGGAGGGTGGGATATCAATTTAATAAAATAAATAAATGAATGAAATAAAGTTGTGTGTGTGTGTGTGTTAAGTGCCGTCAAGTCGCTTCCGACTCATGGCGACCCTATGAATGAAAGTCCTCCAAAATGTCCTATCTTTGACAGCCTTGCTCAGATCTTGCAAATTGAAGGCTGTGGCTTCCTTTATTGAGTCAATCCATCTCTTGTTGGGTCTTCCTTTTTTCCTGCTGCCCTCAACTTTTCCTAGCATGACTGTCTTTATAAATAAAGTAGAATGATCTTAAATTCAAACTACAGCATTTCTGACCGAGCTCTAAAACACACGCAAGAAGTACAGCCAGTTAATTAACTAGCAAATCCCCCTTCATTATTGGAATAGATTAGGGCCTTCAAGAATCATTCTTCAGATTTGTTCTTCTATCTGCTCCAAATATCTCAGTAAGCAAGGTCAGAGTGAATCGTAGCCATAAGGCAGTGGTTCCCAAAGTGGTCAGTACCCCCCCCCTGGGGGGCAGTGGGATTACTTAAGGGGGTGCTAGAGGTGGGCCCCTTCAACTGTGTTGTTCACTTATTTACAATAGATCAAGCTATGGCACCATGCTGGCAAATTTGGTGGAAACTATCAGAATTTTTTCCCAGACTTTGAAGAGCTGGTACCACTGGATCAAGTTCATCAGTTTGTTGAATAAATTTCAACTAAAAAGTTTTAATTTGATTTTGAATAGATGTGCAATTAATTGTTACTGTTTTGAAAGTTTATTGTTATTATATTCTTTAGTGGGTCATACAAACCCCTATTTTGAATACTGCTTTTTTATAGGATAGGGTAGGGGGCGCTGGGGTTGAGTTTGTGGAACCAAGGGGGCAGTGGCCTGAAAAGTTTGGGAACCACTGCTCTATGGTGTGCTATGTCCACATTCAGAAAGCATTCTGCACGCTCCTTGTCCATAGAAGCAGGACACATTACGTAAAACAATCATAGGTCTGTTTCTGAGCCAGTGTGGTCTGGTGGTTAAAGTGTGAGACTAGGATCTGAGAGACCCAGGTTCGAATCCCCACTCTGATATAGACGCTTGCTGCAGGTCCTTGGGCCAGTCACCCACTTGTCAGCATAACTCACCTCACAGGGTTATTGTGAGGATAAAATGGGGGAGAGGAGAATGGTTTAAGCCGCTTTGGGTTCCCATTGGGGGAAAAGAAGGTATAAATGAAGTAGATAGATTGATTTGGGGGATAGGATTCTGCTTTCCTCATTCTAGAATTGGGGTTACCATTTGTGTATTTTGAGCATAAACCCGTTTGGGTTTAGCTGAGATGTGGGTGGCCAGATCCATTGTGCAGCATATCCATTGGGAGAGCGTCGTGATATAATATCACAATAAAGAAAATGCAAAAAGACACATGCTGATGTGTTTCTTCCATATTGTGTCATAAAATATCTTTATATCTTTTCAGAAATAAACCGTACCGAATTGCAAATCCAATAAATAAGACATAAAAAGTGCATTCCTTTCCCTCCACAACCGATTCATCAGGCATCTATTAAAGTACATTTACTTTACAACCTGTGTGTTAAAGCCTACTAGGACCTTGAACCGAATTCTCTGCACTTTGCCAGCGTACAATTCCCAGGATTCCTTGGGAGATGATACAGCAGCTGAAGTGGTATAGAATGTATAGAGGTTTGTTATATAGGTCAGTGTACGGCCCCTGAGCTCTTCTTGTTCTGACCTCATGCGTGGTGTCGTGGTTAAGAGTGGTGGACTCTCGTCTGAAGAACCGGGTTCGATTCCCCACTCCTCCACATGAGTGGCGGACTCTAATCTGGTGAACTGGGTTTGTTTCCCTCCTCCTCCTCCACATAAAGCCTGTTGGGTGACCTTGGGCTAGTCACTGTTCTCTCCAAACTCTCTCAGCTTCACCTACCTCACAAGGTGCCTGTTGTAAGGGGGGAAGGGAACGCAATCATAAACCGCTTTGAGACTCTGTAGAGAAAAAAATAAGGGGGGGGGAACCAACTCTTCTTCCTCTTCCTCCTCCTCCTTCTTGCCTGCCAGACTCCTTGAGAGTTGGGACTTACCCTGCAGAGTACCACTTGGTGAGGTCTGGAGCTGGGTCTGGCGCACAAGGGTAGCGGCCTCGTGAACTGGTTGGTCCAGCAGTGCTCCTTTCCTTGCCCTCAGCTTAAACAGTCTGAGGGAAAGCATCCCCAGCTCTTCTGGAGACGATTCCTGGAACTATCCTGGTGAGGTGAGGCCAGAATCCTGCAGAGAACTAAGTCTACTCTGGCACATGGGCTGGTCACCTGGTACGACATCTCCTCAGCTACCTTGAGCCTGCTGCCTCTGCTGCTGCAGTGAGGCGGATCCCATTGGGCTCGTAGGCCCTGGTCCTGGGCTGGTGTTTAGTTTGTCTGTCACACTACTGTCATGATATATAAGACATTTTCCCCCCGTCAAGTCACAGCTGATTTGTGGCGACCCCAGTGGGGTTTTCAAGGCAAGAGAAGTTCGGAGGTAGTTTGCCATTGCCTGCCTCCGCGTCACGACCCTGGTATGCCTTGGAGGTCTCCCATCCAAATACTAACCAGGGTCAGGGGTGAGTGTGTGTGACTGGCCCAAGGTCATCCAGCAGGCTTCCACGACGCAAGTGGGGATTTGAACCTGGGTTTCCCAGGTCGTAGTCCAACACCTTAACCATTACACCATCCAAGACATACTTATAACATTAACATAAGGAGGGGCTGTGGCTCAGTGGTATAGATAGCATCTGCTTGGCATGTTCAATCCTCAGCATCTACAGTTAAGGACCAAGTAGTAGGTGATGTTGAATGACCTTCACCTGAAACCTTGGGGAGCAGCTGCCAGTCTGAGTAGGTAATACTGACCTTGATGGATGGACTAATGGCCTGATTCTGTATAAGGCAGCTTCATGTGTTCCATAGAGCTTTGTTCTTACCTATTTTAACATTTTCAATGTGGTTTATGTTATTTAAAAAATGTGTTCATATTGGCTTACACTGAGTGTTGAAACTCTGTTTAAGGCATTGAGATGGATTGAAAAGCACATAGTGATGGTAAAACTGCCAGGATTCACAAGTGAAGTCCAGTAAGCACAAAGTATACGTATATGGGAAACTGAACTTAACAATTGTATAAAACCCACCCTACCCCAAAAGAATGCCTTTTAAGTGTCGAGTGGACAGGGAGATGTTTTTCTCCCTCTCCCATAATACTAGAATGCGGGGTCATCTGCTGAAGCTGGAGGGTGAAAGATTCAAAACAGATAAAAGGAAGTATTTTTTCACACAGCGCATAGTTAAATTGTGGAACTCCCTGCCCCAAAATGTGGTGATGGCTGCCAACTTGGAAGGCTTGAAGAGGGGAGTGGACATGTTCATGGAGGAAAGGGATATTCATGGCTATTAGTTAAAATGGATACTAGTCATGATGCATACCTATTCTCTCCAGGATCAGAGGAGCATGCCTATTATCTTGGGTGCTGTGTAGGCTGATCATACGTACCGTTTTGAAAGGAACAGTCCCGTTTTTATCATATTTCCTGGCCGTCCCGTCTTTTTAATTAAAATGTCAATTTTGTCCCATTTTGCACCTCATTACACTCCCAATGTTTGTTTCCTTCAGTTCTGACATTTCTTATGCTGTGCATGCAGGCGTGGCTGGGTAAATTGTCATAGAAAAAGTGTTCCAATCAGGTTACACTACTATTACATAACCTCTGTCCCGTTTTTGCCATCCCAATGTCCCTTTTTTGTCCCAAGGAAATACGGTCAGCCTAGTGCTGTGGAACACAGGCAGGATGGTGCTGCTGCATTCGTTTTGCTTGTCGGCTTTCTAGAGAAGGCACCTAGTTGGCCACTGTGTGAGCAGACTACTGGACTTGATGGGCCTTGGTCTGATCCAGCAGCGCTTTTCTTATGTTCTTGAGAACAAGCCCTGGACAAAACTGCACTTCAAAAGTCTTTAGCCGGGAGTGCAGATCTTTGTCCTTAAGATTTGTGTGTGCGCGTGCTCTTGTTTGCGTTACGTTGTGCATAAAAATAAGAGTCTAGCTGAGTGGTTTATAAAAAAGATTGCCTGTAAATGCAGTATTATCGAGAGGAAATGCATTAGCCGTCATTATGGCTGAGGTTGCAGCTCAGTGTACCTTTAATGCAGCTGTTAAAGGTGGTTCCTTGGTCATAGGCTTGCCAGTCCTCTGATCAGGGCGGGGCATCCTGGTCCCATTGCCCAGCACTGCTCCAAGCATGGCATCATATGCACCATTATGTCACTTCTGGTAAAAAGCCAGAAATGACAAAGGGTAGCTCTAGGAACTCTGTGGTTTTATCATGGAGATTCCAGGTATTCCTAGAGCCACCCTTTGTTCTTTCTGGGTTTTCCCTACAGGTGACGTTATGGCATGCGCAATGTTGTGGGTCCCCATGTCTTCTCCCTCAAACCTGACACTGGTTGCCAGGTAAGGCCCAGCAACTCTATCAGGTCTGGAAAAATCAAAGACCTCAGCTTTTAAATGGGGAAATCTCCTAAAGAGTCTGGGAGGGGGGGTTCTCTTGAAAGGTTTCTCCATGGCCACATGGAGTGGTGAAAGCAGCGACACATGGCCCGAATCAATCTCTGCCTGATGCTCTTCTCCTGCATGTTACCTTGGATTGTGCTGGGTTCCACCCTTCTTTGGTGCATGATCCTTGAGTCCCTACCTCGTAATTGCCAAACCAGCTGATATTAGGTTAATCTCAATAAAGCCGCAGCCTGTTTTCCTCTGAGCTCGGTGTGTGTGAGCGCTCCTTCTTGTCACTTCAGTTTCCAGCAGCTCTACATCTGTGGGCTTAAGTATACTTAATCCAGTTTTTAAAATAATGAATAAATCATTACCTTGCCTTATTGTCTTTACAGGCTGCCCGGGATAGTTAGATAGACAGAGAGAGAGAGAGAGAGAGACCGTGGCAGAGTGGTAAGCTGCAGTACTGCAGTCCAAGCTCTGCTCACGACCTGAGTTCGATCCCTACGGAAGTCAGGTTCAGGTAACCGGCTTGAGGTTGACTCAGCCTTCCATCCTTCCGAGGTTGGTCAAATGAGTACCCAGCTTGCTGGGGGTAAAGTGTAGATGACTGGGGAAGGCAACGGCAAACCACCCCATAAACAATGTCTGCCTAGTAAACGTCGGGATGTGATGTCACCCCATGAATGACCCGGTGCTTGCACAGGGGACTACCTTTACCTTTTTACCAGTGTAGACACTTGGGGTTTTTGTAGGGTTGGGGAGGTTGCTGTTATTGCGAAGAACAAAAGCAGCATCCCGGCTTCATGCACCAAACCTGAGTAGCCCACCATAACCCATCCCATCTTCCGACTGACTTCTCTTCAGGCAGGCACTCTGGAATAAAAATGACTCGAGCATTGAGTCACCTAGAGAAAAGATCGCACCCCCTTGTTGATAAAGCACTTCATCAAGTGCAGCAAGCCATGAAATCTTGCTCTCCAGCAAAATAAATAAATAAATAAATAAAAATGATTTAAATGAGAAATAAAAGAAGCAGCCATTTGTTTTAGGACAAAAGCCTAGCCCAGTTTTTAGCCTTATAATGGGCAATATTTATTAACTTCGGTGTGCCCAAGTGCCTTTTCTTTTATATCTTCAGTTGGGAAATAAAAAGCCAAATATTGGACCGAGCTGGACGTCTCTCATGACTGCGGATATGAATAGAAGGACCCCTCCCCCCAGTTTTCTCTCTTCCCATCTGTGAAGATTTCCCCCCGACTTTCAGCTTGAATAACGATTCTCTTCAGCCACATTTAATTATTCCTTAAATAATATGTGGAAAGACAGAAAAAAAATGCCATTTAGCAAGTATACGTATTTGCAGCGATTCCAGGTTTGGCGCTCCTGTGTCCCTTCGTTCTGCAATCAATTTTGGCTTGAGTTTTGCGCCGTCGTTTCTACAATAGATTTGTCTGGTACGCAGGGATGCCCGAAATCCTACTGTAAAGCCCTTGTTTTCAAACGACGCTTTGAAAACCAGCAATCCTGGCGTCATCGCCAAGTAGATCAAAACTGAACCTTATTAATAACAGCGGGAACTGGCCCATGCGGAAGTCCACCAGCTTCTGTCGTTCTTTTTTTTTCTCTGACTGCGCTCTGTGCTGTTTTGTCTGAGAAGCACGAACTTGGCACCGCCAAACACAGGAGCCGCCTGACTGGAATTTAATCACCCCGCGGCGCAGGTAGACGTGGGCTTCTGCATTCTGCTCTTGCATTCCCATCTCGCATGTCGCAGCTAAGCCTTCGCTTGGAGGAGTTATTTATCCGAACCCGAGGCCTTGGCGAATCAGGTCGGCAATGCCGTTCAGGGCGAGAAGTCCTGTGCTTTCAGCAGCGTAATGCTCAGAAGGCGCTTCCCCCCACCCCAGCCGGAGAAAACTTTGTTTAATTTCTTCCTGCGATACACAGTCCAGAACCGAGCTGTCCAACCCTGTCCTGGGGCTGGAAAACCGCATAAAATGCCTTGAGCCAGTGTGGTATAGTGGTTAAGAGCAGTGGATTCTAATCTGGAGAACCAGGTTTGAGTCCCCATTCCTTCACATGAGCGGCAGACTCCAATCTGGAGGACTGGGTTGGTTTCCCTGCTCTTCCGCATGAGCGGCAGACTCTAACCTGGTTAGTTTCCCCACTCTTACATATGAAAGCCAGCTGGGTGACCTTGGGCTAGTCACAGTTCTCTGAACTCACTCAGCTTCACCTGCCTCACAGGGTGTCTGTTGTGGGGAGGGGAAGGCGATTGTAAGCCAGTTTGATTCTCCTTAAAAGGGCAAGGAAAGGCTCCACCCAAGGGGGCAGCTACAACTCGTAGGCTGGGTGTGAAAGGCTAGGGGGGAGTTTGGGGCTGAGCTGAGGAGGGACAGGGCCATGGGGTTCCGTGCTTAACTTCCCAGGAGGAAGAGTGAGCGGAGTCTTCCCTGGAGGAGTTCCCTGGAATGCAAGGGAACGCCTGCTGCTGTAAACCTGAAAACAACCCAATAAATGGGCTGCCTACTTTTGACCCTTGCAGCATGTGCCTGTGATTCAAGGTGAGCATGGACAAATGGCTACCTCCTAGCCCATTGAGTCCATCCGTGCTCAGATTTCCAGCTCAGATCATGGTGTGCTGTCTGATGTTCACCTAGCTCTTTGGGGCACACAAGCACACCCATTCATGTCTACGGAGGGAGCTCACCTGTGCGCACACGGGGACCGGCTCTTGCAGCCATCATGACTGGGAGAAGCTACCTTGGGTAGGCTGTTTGCACTGTCAAAAGTGTGTTACAGATCAGAATAGCATCACGATGTGCCAAGGGTTGAACAGCCGTCAATAACGCCGGATTGCTTGACGCATATAAAGTAGGGGATTGGGTTTTTTTTTTTTGCAGTGCAAAAGCTATTCCAATAAATCAGAGGTTGGTGATTCGTTCCCTTCCTTTCGCTGCCAAGTAGTAAAAAAAGGGAAGGAGCCTGTCCTTAACTTCCCAGGATCGCATCATTCAAAAGTGTATTGATAGTACTGCTCCTTAGGTGGCACTGAGATTTATGCGTTGAACTTCTCTGGTGCTCCATTTCCCTGTCTGCACCATCAAATTGATTAGTAGGCAATAAAGTTCGAGGGAAGGCAGCAATGCAGCCGGACCATGACAGTCATATTAACGAATGGTTGAAGCATTGTTAATGTTGTCCTTGTTTCTCGTTGCATCTAACCAGCGTGGCGTGGTGTGGTGGTTAAGGGCGGTGGTGTGGAGCGGTGGACTCTGATCTGGAGGACCAGGTTTGATTCTCCACTCCTCCACATGAGTGGCGGAGGCTAATCTGGTGAACTGGACTTGTTTCCCCACTCCTACACATGAAGCCAGCTGGGTGACCTTGGGCTAGTCACACTCTCTCAGCCCCACCTACCTCACAGGGTGTTTGTTGTGGGGAGGGGAAAGGAAGGGGATTGTAAACCGATTTGATTCTTCCTTAAGTGGTAGAGAAAGTTGGCATATAAAAACCAACTCTGCTTCCTCTAACAAACAAGCAGCAAATACCTCAAATATAAAGCGCTTTATTTTTTTAAAAAAAGAACTCTTTTATGTTTTTAGGGTCCTCTAGAAAATGACTTGGTGATCCAAGTTGCATTGATTGCCGAGAGCCAACGGTAAGCCATTCATTCATATCAGTTACAAACCTCTCCTCTCCAATGCGAATGTTTGAGGAAGGCTTATGTTTAAGCTGAGAACTTCAGGGCCTGTATGTTGGAACTGACTGTATGGTGCATGATTAGGTTTCACAACCAACCCACTTTGTGCTCAGTAGCGCTTCTCAGTCTTTTGGCTAAGGTCAAGTGTGAGTGGTGTGCAACGTTTCTGAACAAAAAATCAGTTTGATTGGCTGGTGGTATAAAACCTCTGGGTCTTGCATAAATGCCCTGACTTGGGTGGCCCAGGCTAGCCTGATCTCATCCAATCCCGGAAGTGCACCAAGGTCGGCCCTGGTTAGTACTTGGATGGGAGACCACCAAGGAAGTCCAGGGTTGCTACACAGAGGCAGGCAATGGCAAACCACTTCCGTTCATTTCTTGCCTTGAATACCCTATGGGGTCACCGTAAGTTGGCTGCGACTTGACATGTTCCACCACCACCTGATATAAATGCCAAGGCAGGAATAGGCAACCTTTGGCACACTTGCTGAACATGGCATGCAGACCATTTTGCTTGGCATGCTGGGTTGGTTCTCCACCCAAGGAACCAAGATGAGCCCCTGGAGCTTGATTTTCTGTCCTTGCCTGGTCAGCGGAAGAACACTTCCTCCCTGCTACACTTCAGGGTCAAATTCGTCCTTGTCCTATCTCTGGCACCAGCTCAAGTCCATAACTCTGGAACTGACCTCGAGAACCCTTAATCTAGGCCCAGGTTCCAATACAGCAACTTGTGGCCCCAGCTTGGCCCTGGAAGTTAAATTCTTCCAAGAACTTCTGGGGAGAAACGCATATTGCAAAAGCACCCTTTGTGATCTTATTCTCTCTTTCTATGCCCTGCTCAGTAGTACACTCGGAACCCAGGGCTAAATTTCTTTCCGGGTTGGTTTCTGGCCTAAACACTTGTCCTAGTGCTGAGAAATTAGTATTTTTGTTAAAAAACTCCGATGGGTTTGCTTCTTATAGGGCTTCCCTGTATGCTCTTGGCAGTAAAGAAAACAGGGTCCAATATGGTTGCTAAGAGAGCTGATCTTTCGAGTTGATTTTAATGGTTGCAAGATCTCCTAGGCCGATTGGGATGGCACTGCAATTTTTAGCTATTATTGCTCTGCGTGCATTAATTTAGCGTAGTTTTATTATGTATATTTATTATCAATCTAGCAGTTTTTTAACATAGTATTTTCCTTTTATTATGTATTTGTGGTATTGTTGACATGTTTGTAATGGCCTATGGCTATATGCAAATAAAACTATTCAGTAGTACACTTGAAAGGCTTAATGTGAGTAACGTACGTGATTACAAACCGTGTGCCGTGGGTTCCATTATTTAATTTCACAAGCAATTGCTGCAAGGTCCTTGTTTGAAAGCAGGTGCCGGTTTTACAGTATGTTTCATCTTTCAAAACAGCCTGCAGGTTTTCTTGAACACCTATGGAATCCAAACACAGACTCCCCAGCAGGTTGAACCCATCCAGATATGGGCACAACAGGAGCTTGTGAAGGTATGATTCTCCCGCTGTTCTTCTAGCCATTTTCTTCCTTTCAGACAAACCAGTTTTTTGTGAGTCAACTTCTGCTTCCGATGCTGTAATGATCTGCCTAGCTTTTGTTGCATTCTTAGTTAATCCATAGAAATATACATACGTTGATCGATAATAATAACATGCTTTACTGAACGTAATTGAAGGCTAAGTACACACCTAGAGATAAGGTGGGAATAACTTCACAAGACGCCGTCCATTCTCTACAGCTTGCTGTGGAGAAGCGTCTTCTAATATGCTTGTCAGTGGTCCGGTTAGAACAGGGAATGCTTCTAGTCCTGTATAGGGTCCAGTTGCCAAATCATCCAACAACTTAAGTTTAATTTGATGTTTGGAGATTAGTTGATTACAGAGGACTAGACCACACCCACCTCAAATGGAATGTGCATTCTAAATCTGCACGTCCTTCCTGACGTTGAGTCCCGTTCATACTTCCACTCTTGGATGTCTTATAGGCTGCCCCATTTGTTTCAAAGGGAACCTTTCTCCATTGAAGTGAATGGTGGCGGCTATACCAGGAGAGTTCCACATATATCTACTCCCTTGCCTACAGATTGGGATTGTGAGAAGAATGTGAACTCTTGGTTTTCAGACACAATATGGAAGCCCTGAAGTGAATTGTAGACTACAATTACCTTTTATGCACAGGTTGTTTCCATCGCGATCACACACACACCCCGACTACTTCAGGGCTTCGTTTTCATTATGCATGTCTTTTCTGACCTTTAAAAGTCACTTTGCTCTCTCCCCACATTTCCCCCACGTTTTCTGGATGCTGTTTCTGGTGGAAGAATGATTTTTGGATTTTTATTTTGAATTTTCTTTTCTTCTCTCTTACCGGAGCAAGCTTGCTGTTGCTGACAGCTTTCTAGCTCAGACTCCAGTGCTTTTGCTAATTGAGCCCTGTCTATTTATTACTACATCCAGTTTTGCTCAACTTCCCCAAGTAATTTATGTTAACCAGGTGCCAAAGAACGCCACAACTGTTCCAGGTGCCCAAGGAGACTGATGTGTTGTTTTCTGGAGCAGCTACTTTTCATGCTGTGTGGCAAACTGTTCTTGAAATTTAGGGGATTTTGAAAAACTGCTTCTGATATGGCATTCGAATTCTCCTGTTCAAAGAAAGACCTGGTTAAGGCATCTGATTCGTTGAAACCATCCTCTAAAACCCTCATTTCTCCTCCCTCCATTTTGCCAGTTGACTTCTCCATTTCTTGATTTTCTCTTACCAGTATTTGCTACAATGTCCAAACTTTGAAAACGATGGAGATAGATCACGACGGGTAGCCATTTTAGTCTGTATGTAGCAGTAGAAAAGAGCAAGAGTTCAGTAGCACCTTAAAGACTAACAAAATTTCTGGTAGTGCGTGAGCTTTTGTGAATCACAGCTCACTTCTTCAGATACCTGAAGAATATCTGAAGAAGTGAGCTGTGACTCATGAAAGCTATTACCCTACCAGAAATGTTGTTAGTCTTTAAGATACTGCTGGACTCCTGCTCTTTTCTGCTGGGAAAACGATGGTTAGTGTTAACATCTGAATCTTTGAAACCACGGCTTGCAAACCAGGACTTGGAGATCAGTGGTAATGACAATTATTTGATTTAAGCATCGTAACAAGTTTTTGTTAGAGCAGTCCCGAAATAGAGGAAGTGGCTAGTGTGTGAAAAGAGAACATGAGGAGGGCATGAGCCTGCAACGCTTTTCTATTCCTCCAGACCATGGTTCAGAGGATCGTTTGAATGGAGCCAAAGTCTAAAATATCAGTTTATGTGCCCAAGCCCTTGGCCATGCCTAAAGTAGCTCTTTTGACTCCTCGCCATCCTATCTCTTACGAAGCTTATGAATGAATAGTAATTATTACAAAGCATGTGGTCACCTCAGTACAGAGGAGGATTATTTCTTTGCAAGACAAAGGGGCAACATTTATTTCCTTTTGTTGGCTGCCTTCCTAGTTTCATTTTTATTGGGCTTTGCCACTTCTTCCACAAGTGGGAGTTGAGGCTACCCTCAAAATATCATCTTTGGCTTTGCATTCACTTCTTGTTCTTTTCCGAGCAGCTCCATGATTTCCCAGCGGGGAGGGGGAATGTTCTTTTCCTTGCTTTTCTGCAGCAGAATGACCTTTAGTTTCTGAACAGATCACTCTGCTGCAGAACCATCGGCCAAACCTCCCTGCATTCTCCTCGGCTCAGAAAGCAGCAGATGGATCATCTTGGCTAGTGTTCTAAGAGTTAATGTGTTCAGTGAGGCTATCTTCTGTGCGCAAAAAAGTAGAAGCTGGTGAGAGAGATATGTATATATATTGGGGTGTTCCAGATCATTCCCCCCCTCCTGTTCACATTAGCTTGTCATCTCTTTTCATAAAGGCCATAAATTTCCTCGTTTGGCCCAAAGGAGTCTCTCATTGCTATGACACCTGAAAAGCAAGTTTCGGTAATTCTGGTTCCCCAACTACCCTACCCTAACAACTACCCATTTCCGCCTGTTGCTTTTTTTTTTTTTTAATTGAAGAAGTTTTCCACACTTGTTTATTTAAAAACTGACACTGAATAAAACCTGTACAAAACAAACCAAAGTTGCCTGGCATTTTTCAGTCCAAAATAATAATCACCCGGTGCTGTACTGAAAGATACTCAATTAAAATAACAGCACACTAATATGTTTTATAGCAAACACAAGTTGTATTAACATAGAAGTGACAAGATAATAGGAAATACCTAACTAATTAAGAGCATGCAAAAAGTATATACAAAAGGACAAGTGGTACTGAACCAAGCAATCACAAACTATTATTTACAAATATATACAGTATACAAAATAGGTCCCACAGCGTGCGTATTTTTTTTTTATTATCGAACTTATATAAGTGTGCTGTGGGACCTATTTTGTGTACTGTATATATTTGTAAATAATAATTTGTGATCGCTTGGTTCAGTACCACTTGTCCTTTTATGTATACTTTTGCATCCTCTTAGGTATTTCCTATTATCTTGTCGCTTCTATGTTAATACAACTTGGGTTTGCTATAAAACATATTCGTGTGCTGTTATTTTGATTGGCATTTTTCAGTGGCTGTAAGGAAATTATCACCTCGGACCTCCTCTTCCTTGGTCATGACTGCTTCCTTGACCTCTTCCTGCAACTGCTTCCCTTTTCTTGGATTTGACTTTTGCTTCAACATCCACCAGCAAAGTATCCAGGGGTAAACTGTCTAGCAAAATGAAGTATCTAATATTATTCCCTCAAATACTCAACAGTCTCCAGCTGGACAGGATCTCTGTTCTTCAGAGTCATCTTCACAGCTTTGAGATGGGTGTTCGTACCGACATCCACACCTGTGATTGTTCTATGTACTTGGGTCCCATCCTTTGGTTCGATGGTCACAGTCTCATGGCTGAGTTTCATGAGAAACCTCACACGCTTCACGGCGGCAGATGGACCGAAACGAAAGCAGGCCGGACGCTCGCCGGTGACAGAAAACCAAAGATGAGTGAGCACTAAGCAAAAAATGGAGCGCGGAGCAGGAGCCCACGACTAGGCCGCTCCGATACTCAATAAGGAATGTTGTTTGCTTGATGATTGAATTTATCCACATCTTCCATTCCTTAGAACTGATGCCCCATCCTGTTTTGCAGGCCTACTTCCACCTGGGCATCAATGACAAACTGGGCCTCTCAGGAAGACCTGACCGACCGATTGGCTGCCTCGGAACATCAAAGGTCCTTGCTTGGAATCACTGATCCTGCATGCGTTATTGTCAGCAGTGGTTCCCAAAGCGGGCAGTACCACTCCCAGGGGGCAGGGGGCGCGATTACCTAGGGGGGTACTAAGAGGCAAGGGGGCAGCAGAGGGGTGCTACACGTGGGCCCCTTCAACTGTGTTGTTGGATAGGGTAGGGGCGCTGGGGTTGAGTTGGTGGAACAGAGGGGGCGGTGGCCCGAAAAGTTTGGGAACCACTGTTGTCATTGTAAACACTGGACAAGGACTGAATGGTCCTTTAATCATGGAGAGCCATTTCAGTGCTTTGAGTTTACTTTTTTTATTTTAAAAATTGTTTCAAACATTTCATTCAAATGCGCAGAAGATAAGTAAGGTATTTCAGTGATACCACAGCTCGGGGGCTTTCATGAGGCTCATTTTTTTGTCTGTGAAAATTCATGCCATAGTAAATGCACTAGTCCTTAAGGTGCCATATGGATGTTTTTGCATGATTTTTCAGAGTATGATTAATTAAAGTAGTGCTTATTTGTGACTGTCTTGTTCGTGACCAGTGTGGTATAGAAGTTAGAGTGTCAGACTAGGATCTGAGAGATCAGAGTTTGAATCCTCCCTCTGCCGTGGAAGCTTCCTGGGTGACCCTGGGCCAGCCTAAAGAGCAAGAGTCCAGTAGCACCTTAAAGACTAACAAAACTTCTGGCAGGGTATAAGCTTTTTGAGTCAACTCACTTCTTCAGATATCTGAAGAAGTGAGCTGTGACTCACAAAAGCTCATACCCTGCCAGATATCTGAAGAAGTGAGCTGTGACTCACAAAAGCTCATACCCTGCCAGAAGTTTTGTTAGTCTTTAAGGTGCTACTTCACAGAGTTATTGTGAGGATAAAACTCTGAAGGGGAGAATGTTGTAAGCCACTCTCTTGGGGAGGAAAGTGAGATATACATGTAGTAAATCAATCAGTCTGGGTTTAATTGAAAAATAGAATGAAGATTTACCTCCTCTGTAAGAGCAGGTTTGATTATCAGCAAAAGTAATGGAGTTACGTTTCTTTATCTTCCTGTAGATTTATCGAATCCTGGGCAAGACTGTTGTTTGCTACCCTATAATCTTTGACCTGAGTGATTTCTACATGTCCCAGGATGTTATGATGCTGATCGATGACATTAAGGTACACGTCTGCTTAGTAAAAGATGGAATGTATGCCTGCGCATTAGATGTTGGTAGATAAAAAACATTATTAGCCCATATATCCAACTAATAAGGACCCTCTCTGTTCTTAGTGCTTTTAATCCTTGGTTGCAATTCTATGCATACTCACTTAAGCATAAGCCTGCTGAACACAGTGGGCTTGCTTCTGAGTAAACATGCATAGGGTCAGGCTACATATGTCACTTCAGAAGTTAGCTGCTCATTTCTCATTGGCGAGTCTTGCCTGCCAAGCTGTATGCAGTGTGCATGGTCTTTTTCCCCCCTACACAAAGATGCATTCAGTGTAGGAAACTGGCAATATTCCAGATGCTCCTAAGCAACTCAGGTGCAGGGTGAGTGTGAAAGGAGAGGATAATTCTCGGTAAAAGGGATGCAACTCAGTGTTAAAGGTCCACACAAATCACAGAAAAGCGGGGTTTCATAGTCGCCCAGGCAAGTTTTATGAACCTTACATTTAGAATTAATTGCATTAGCTCTGGAAGTGCAGTAAGCGAGATCATTGAAGAACGCGGAGAGGGATATTGGGAGGGAGGATGTTGAACTGATGGAAGGTGCTATCAGCAACAAGTGAGTTTCAGAGCTAACTATCCACGATGCAATGGGGCAGTTACAGACTCACTAAATCTGGCCTTCACCGTAATGAGAGAGAAGCGTAATGAAATGCAGCTCCCCACTCCAGCAGTTTCACTTGAACAGATGAAGCTGCCTTATATTGAATCAGACCCTCGGTCCATCAAAGTCAGCATTGTCTACTCAGACCAGCAGCGGCTCTCTAGGGTCTCAGGCAGAGGTTTTTCATATCACCTGCTTGCCTAGTCCCTTTAACTGGAGATTCCGGGGATTGAACCTGGGACCTTCTGCATGCAAATCAGAGGCTCTACCACTGAGCCACAGCCCCTCTCCTGATTTCATTGGGCTTACTTCTGCATGGACTTGTAGCTTAATGTTGTAAATCTGACATGGTTTAATTTGTAGCTTAATCAAATGAGGGCCAACAGGCAGGCTCGTTAATTGGCGGGCAATTGCCCACCATTAATGGGCAAATGGGAACCCTATCTGGAAGGCTTACATTTAGCAAAACTGTAATATTGCTGTTACGTTCTTAATTTTTATTGGCGCAATGCTGCAATAAATGTTTCTGATTCTGCCCTCTCCTCAGGTTTCATTTACTACATCACCAAATCATCCCCAAGACTCTTCCCCCATGAGCCAACCCCGACCCCCTTCCATGAGCTATTAAAAACCCAGTCTGTCCCGTTTTGCAAGTTTATTAGGTCTCAGCGTTGTCTGTTTACTATACCCTTCATATTTTTCTTCTTTGTTTTTAACGTGTATACAGAACGCTTTGCAGTTCATTAAGCAGTACTGGAAAATGCACGGCCGCCCCTTGTTCCTGGTGCTTATTCGGGAGGATAATATCAGGTAAGGCCATTCAGATACTAAAGTGCTTGCTGTTATCTGTTATCTTGCTGTTATCTGCCATAAAGTGTGCAGCGTCAGATCTTCTTGGTTTTTACATCCTCAGGGGAAGCAGATTCAATCCAATACTGGACATGCTGGCTGCCTTTAAGAAAGGAGTAGTCGGCGGAGTGAAGGTTCATGTCGACAGGCTGCAGGTAGGCTGATTTTTCACTAGGGTTGCCGGGTTCACCCCTCTCCACCGCCGGGAGGTTTCTGGGGTTCAGCTGGGGTGGGGATCGCATGTGCAGCCGCGCCGACCCAATTACGTCACTTCCGGTTTACACCCGGAAGCGCCACATCGCGACAGGCTGCTTTAACACTCAACCCCCCCAAATGCTAGCATTTGTGGGGTTCGAATGGTAAAGTGACCCATCACGCTGCTTCGCTTCTGGGTGTAAACCGAAAGTGACATCATTGCGTCACACGCGATCTTCACTCCTGAGCCAGCTGATGGATTGACGGGCTGTTGCGCGACCTAGCAACCCTATTTTTCACACATCATCATTTGAAATCCAGTTATTTATTTGTCTGAATGACTTTCTATTCTCACAGTGCAATTGTAGGCAATGTGACTCCAGTCCAAGCCCATTGGCTGCCATTGGCTTAGTTTAGAGCAATCCTGCAAGGGATTTTACTCTTAATAATCTTCTGCCCCTTTCTCCAGGGAGTTCAGAGAGGATTGTACTGTTGCTAGTTCTCCTCCATTCTATCCTAATACTAAATAGAGGGGGCCCAACATTTTTGAGGCTGCGGGCACCTTTGGAATTCTGAGACTGGGTGGTGGGCGTGACCACAAAATGGCTGCCGCATGGGGCGTAGCCAATCACCAAAGGCAAGGGACTGAAGTTATGTATAACTCTGATAGTAACTCTTAAACCGTCCAGACAGAAGCCCTGTTTTTTTAAATTATATTTTTATGATATAATATTAATAAAGATAAAGGATTTTAAAAAGTAGAACTGAGATTTCAGCAAATGAAATAGAAGGATTAATGCCAAGGACTCCATTGGAGATACCATAGTAAACATATAGTATGAAACGTATTACCTGCAAAGCATTAAAAGATTCAGTAGTAAATACAAGAATAAACAATATGTGATAAAATAAACAGTTATATTATATCAAGCAGGCAGAAGCTCTGTTGAACAGGATGCCTTTTAATCTGCACAGCCAATCAGATTTCCAGTGGCCTGTCAGAAACTCTTCTGGGCTGAAGCTCCACTTGGTCCCACCCACTTTTGAAAAACACCTGGTGGGCACCAGTAAAGGTGTTCGCGTGCACCTTGGCACTCATAGGTGCCACATTGTGGACCCCTGTACTTGTGCTTATACTGGAAGTGATGTCATAGCTAGGGTTGCCAGGTTGCCAGGTGGGTGGTTTCGGCGGGCAGGCTTCTCTGGAGTGACAATCGTGTGCGCAGCCGCACGCACACAACGTCATTTCCGGGTTTGAGTACTAAAGCAGCTGCAGTGATACAGCACTTCCGGGGCTAAACCCAGAAGTGACATAATCGCATGCAGGTGGCCCCCTAAACCTTCCGCTGATTGAGAGGGAGGACCTGGCAACCCTTGTCATAGCATTGCTGGCAATGCAGGAAGCTCTAGTATTTGGGCAAAAACTCCACGGTAAAAAAGGCTTTTACCATAGAGCTTTTGCCCAAATACCAGCCCATTACAGGTCACCAGTCATGCGATGACATCACTTCCCGTGTGTGCCTGAAGTGACACCAGCCTAGGTCTTTTCCTATTGCCAATAAGTCCTCTCTGACCCCCCACCCTGCCTGTTGCCAGGAGGGACCTGGCAACCCTAGGCTGTTCCAAGGTGGGAACCAACTGCCAATGAGAAGACCCACTGGGCAAGGGACGTGCCCACCTTCTTGAAACACGGGGCAAATACCACCTTAGGCAACAGTGTTCAGAAGAGTAGGCATGTCAAAGAGCCACACGTGACTCCCGAGCCACTGAGTCTCATTGCATTACAAGAAGGGCAGGGCAAAAACACGATACAGTGTTCACAATTGGAAACACTGTGTCTGAATGCAAATTCTGCACAGAAAGTTGTGTGGACCCTCCATTGGATCCTTTTGGCTTCATTTATTTTAATCATGCTTTGACAAAAAAAAAATGCGCAGTAAGATATCTTTTTGGGGTTGTTTTTTTTTTTTTACTTTTCCCACACACAGAGGGAAATTAGTATGTATTTTTCAAACAAGATTTTATCTGATTAAAAAGACATGCTGCCACATGGGAATTTCCTCAGACATCCTCTACCAAAGCATGCCCTTGTGTAATTTATTTTCAAAGCTGAGCCGTTTCAAAGTCCTTAGAGGGCAGTTGCTCTCCTCACTTTACTGCCTCTCCACAAAGATTCGCTTAATAATTAATAAGCATTTTAGAAGAATGTTTTATCTCTTTCACAATCATTGCTGTTTATGTTGTATGTCTTATTTATGAAGGGTGTTACCTTCCCCCCCTCAAAAAAAGCTTTTTAAAAATTTTAACAACCTTTTAAGCAGGATTGGCGCTGGACTAGTCTTTATCAAGGTCTCTTTCATGCTTTGAGCTGTGTAAGTATTGCGAATGGAGCCAGCTGTTGTATCATATCGTCTTATTACATCTTATTTATTTATTTATTATTTACATTTATATCCCGCTCTCATTCATGGTAAGCCGGGCTCAGGGCGGCTCACAACACAATTATAAAAATATCAATTACAATCTACATTAAAACATACTTTAAAATTCATGCTACATATTATAATAAAACAAGATGGCGTTAATTTCAGCTACTGGGCTGTCCTGACCAGCGGTGAGCCCCGAACCAGTTGCGGGGGGGTGGGGATGGGGAGGCCAGCAATTTGTAATAATGGAAAGGCTTGTAGCTGCCCTCAGGTGTAGGCCTGGCAGAACAGTTCTGTTTTGCAGGCCCTGTGGAACTCATTTAGGTCCCACAGGGCCCTGATGTTACTGGCCCTTGTCGAGGATAGCTGCATACTCTGCGGGTTGGGGATTGCCAGTAAATTGTTGTTCCCTGAGCGCAAAGCTCTCTGGGGGGCATTCCAGGAGAGGCGGTCCCATAGGTACGATGGTCCCAGACAGTGTAAGGTCAAAACCAGCACCTTGAACCTGATCCTATGCTCCTGCTGGAGCCAGTGCAGTTGTTTCAGCACTTGAGTTATGTGCTCTCGCAGCAAGGCCCCAGAAAGGAGCCTCGCTGCAGCATTTTGCACCAGCTGGAGCCTCCTGATCAGTCCCAAGGGCAGCCCTGGGGAAGATCAACAAATATTGCCAATAGTGTGCTGCAGTAGTTGGCAACAGATATTGCCAACAGTAGGGGATGTGGAATGGTATAATGTAGCCTGATCTCTTCAGTTCTTGGAAGCTAAGCTGGGTCGGCATTTGTATGGGAGACCACCAAGGAAGACTTGGCAGAGAAAGGCAATGGCAAACCACCTCTTCTAGACCACTTGCCTTGAAAACTCTATGGGGTCTCTGAACATTGGCTGTGACTTAAGAACATAAGAAAAGCCGTGCTGGATCAGACCAAGGCCCATCAAATTGGCATCTTCTTGCAAAAGCCCAACATCTTTTCTGCCTGTGTGGCAGAAGAATCGGGAAAGATTAATGCTTCCATCCTCCTAGAATGTATGAAAATTGCTTACGTGAGTGCTGACTTGGCTGGAGTTGGGATGTCAACTATAAGAACATAAGAAAAGCCATGCTGGATCAGACCAAGGCCCATCAAGTCCAGCAGTCTGTTCACACAGTGGCCAATTAGGTGCCTCTAGGAAGCCCCACAAACAAGACGACTGCAGCAGCATTATCCTGCCTGTGTTCCACAGCACTTAATATATTCGGCATGCTAGCTCTGTCCTCCATGAACATATCCACTCCCCTCTTAAAGCCTTCCAAGTTGGCAGCCATCACCACATCCTGGGGCAGGGAGTTCCACAACTAACGGCACACAGGCACACATGCTGCTGTAGAAACTATTGGGGCTTGCCCCAAAGCCTTCTGCTTCATTGCCTTTGGTGAAACGGGCTACACGCCATGATTCAGGATCAGACTATCATCCAGAACCGTGATTCCTTGCTGCTAGTTGTCCACAGAACAGGAGCTCCTCTTCCCTGTTATTGATAGATCCCTTGACAGTGCTTAAGATGTGGGCCAATTGACTGGGTTGCTAGTGCATCTATGCTTCCATGTGTATTCTCTTTATCACAGTTCCATAGGGTTGCCAGGTCCCTCTTCGCCACCAGTGGGAGGTTTTTGGGGCAGAGCCTGAGGAGGGCGGGGTTTGGGGAGGGTCTTCAATGCCATAGAGTCCAATTGCTAAAGCGGCCATTTTCTCCAGGTGAACTGATCTCTATCAGCTGGAGATCAGTTGTAATAGCAGGAGATCTCCAGCTAATACCTGGAAGTTGACAACCCTGTGGTTCCATCTGTATCTCCAACTCTCAGACCCTTAATATTTTCTGCGTCTTTCAAGCTCAGCTGCTCTATGCCACCCCTTAATTTATTATTTCCTTTACCCCTATATGTGACCCATAAATCCTCAGATCCCCACCTGTCCATATTACAAGTGCCATACAGCTATAGCATCGCTTTATCAAATTAGCATTCTCTGGCTCCTGTGTGTGTGTCAGATTGCCTGAGAGGGTCTTTTTGGTGATGGCACCAAAACCTGAAACTCTTTCCCCAGTGAGATTTGTCTGTCCCTTTCTGTTGCCGTCGTCCGCCAGCAGGTGAAGACTTGGGCTGCAATCCTAAAGCGGGGGGGGGGGGGCAAGCTCCTTTGGAGCCAGTGTGACCCCGCGCTGACATGTGCCCATTTAATCCATGATAAATGGCATTTACGCCATCACCGGTGGCATCCACGCTGGCTCCAGGATGCCACGGCTTGGGCGCAGGCACTGCCTCCTGGCAGCATTCCAGTGGCACAAGTCCCCATGAGTCCTGGGAGGCCTTCCTGAGGTGTTCCTAACCCCTTTCACCCCTGGGGTGCCAGAAAGTCTTGAAGGTGCTCTTTTCTTGCTCTTTTCTGCTGCTCCAGTTTTAATAACACTACTTTTTCCTTTTGCTGATTTTTAAACACTGATTTCCTAAATTAATCCTCTAAATTAATCAGTGTTTTGGATATTATCCATTTCATTAAAGCAAGGAGGGAAAGCTGAAATACTGAGATGGTGAAATGCCGATAATGCATTATCTATTAAAGGAATATATAGCAAGAATGGGGAACCTTTTTTCCGCCAAGGGCCATTTGGATATTTATAACATCATTCGCGGGCCATACAAAATTATCAACTTAAAAATTAGCCGACCAAGCCCCAAGCAGGCAGCTGCCCCAGATGACACCCCCCCGCGTGGGCAAGTAGGCAGGCATCCAACCGTTGGCGTACTCGCCCACCTAGTGGCACAGGATGGTCTGTTGCACCAGCTGGGCGTAGCCTTCCAGCTGCACGCCAGAGTTGCTCCTGCTCTGTATGGTTGGGGCCGGATTCGACAGCCGGCTCCTGCTACCTCCACCTGCAGGGATGAAAAGAGGACACACTGGCTAAGAACTCCCCCCCCCCCATGCGCATTCTGGCCCTGCCTCCTTTAACCCCTCCATTGTCGTCACTTCTGCCCCCAGCCCTCTTGTAGTACAGAGGGAATACGTTTCTCCACGACCCAGGTGGGAAAGGGTTAACACAGTTTCTTGGGCAGTCCTAGCAGCTCCATAGCTAAGGACTGCAAGAGGGGGAAAGGGTTACTTTTCTCGGCAAAACAAACTCATATCTACCTTGAATAGAGGCTATTCCTGTCCGTGGAAGGGGACGGATCACCAGTCTTAGATCCTTCTCTTCTAGAGATCTGCCAGGACCCACAAAGGGCCAGACCAAATGATTTTGCGGGCCTTATATGGCCCCCGGGCCTGACGTTCCCCACCCCTAAATCACAGCATGCTCATAATTTAGTTTCAGTGTAAGCATTTGTATGCTGATGGCAGGATTTATATATATATATATGTGTGTGTGCGTGCGCGTGTGTGTGCGCGCGCGCCATAGATGTAAATTCATGGAAGAATGAGCTATTTGCATAAAAATATTTCCTTGCATTTCGGCTGCAGATGTATAAGGGTTTCCTGTCCTAGCCGTAGTAATTTTCACATTTGCATCCTATAATTCTTTCATCATAATTTGTGCTTAGAGGGATTATGCAAGTTAAACACAGAAAGGCATCATCAGCAATAAAAACCAAGCAGGTACCATCGCAGGCAAGTCCCTCTATAGTTGTGGCTTTATTGTTCAAAAATATTTTTTCCTACGTAAGTTCAGCTTTTCCCCGTACTTGTATTTGTTTCTTCTCTTTGCTACTGCAAAGCCTTTACGGTTGGTTTAGTGTCATACATTTTCCCTGGAAGTTACATCTGAACCTTATCTGCACATCCGTTGAATTAAAAGCAACGAACAGCAATGAATACCCACTTAATAAAATATTAATAAAAGCGGGCAGCATTGTTCTGCCATAGAGCATAAATATTTGTGCAAAGAATTCAGCTGGAAGGGTGGAGAGAAGACAGAACGCCGGATCAAAGGCAGACCGATGAAGCCATGGATCTCTGTTGTGCTGTCTGTAGCACAGCATATTGTCAGAAGAAGAAGAAAAATGGAGAGCATCTTCCCAGGGATGGAGGAGGTAAATCTTGATTTCCAGGATAAAGCTGCCTACCTGGGTTCCTTTCCTTGTTTACCGGCAACCAACCCCAAGTGAAGCATCTTGTCTCTCTGCCTCCCATGGTAAAATGGAAACCTGGAAAGCAAATGAGAAGGTTGCTGTCCAGAGCTTCTCCTTTTTCTCCTTTGAGTGGGTGTGAACTAAGAAGTTTGGGGAGGGTCTGTGGCTCAATGGTAGAGCATCTGCTTGGCATGCAGAAGGTCCTAGGTTCAATCCCCGGCATCTCCAGTTAAAGGAACTGGGAAAGTAGGTGATGTGAAAGACCTCTGCCTGAGACCCTGGAGAGCCGCTGCCAATCTGAATAGACAATACTGACTTTGGTGGACCAAGTGTCTGATTCAGTATAAGGCAGCTTCATGTGTTCATGTGTTTAGTTCCCAGTCAGATCAGCCTCCTGTGCCAATTCTTGTGTCAACAGTAAGGGACAAACCATTTTGCAGAGATTCAAAGAATCATAGAGTCAGAAGGGGCTGTACAGGCCACCCGGTCCAACCCCCTGCTCAGTGCAGGATCGGTCTAGGGCATCCTTGATGAGTGTTTGTTCAGCCGCTGCTTAAAGACTGCCAGTGAGGGGGAGCTCACCACCTCCCTAGGTAACCGATTCCAACGTTGAACAACTCTTACTCCTGTAGCCCATACAGAAATTCAACCTGCAGGTCCCCAGAATGTCAGGCTCCTGTTCCCCATCTGACAACACCACGCTCTGCTTGAAGATGGGAGCATTCACTAGCATTTTGTGGGCAGGGTATCTTGTGTATGTGGGGAGGCATAGGTCCTTTATACATTCATCCAGGATCATTCTGAACACACACTATTAAATATTATTGCTAAAGTTTATTTTCTCTCTCCCCCCCCTTCCCTTTCCTCCCCATTTCAGACATTAATTGCTGGAGCAGTGGTTGAACAACTGGACTTCCTAAGAATCAGCGAAACAGATGAGTATGTATACTTGGAATCAAATAATTTTTTTTAGACAAAAGAATGTGCTGAGCTAGTGGAATTAAAGAGGGGTAAAAACCACATTTCTAGATGTTTTCCACCAGCGTGTAAAATCAAATTGCAAAGCTTGGACATTGAAGCGAGCTGTGGATTTTGGAAATTTCAATCATTCCTTTCTGCAGGCCTCCAGAGTTCAAGAGCTTCGAAGAGCTTGATCTTCCAAAACATTCAAAAGTCAAGAGACAGACCAGCACACCGAATGTTACTGAGTTGGAACAACAGCCAGATATTAATGTGAAGGACTGGAAAAACAGGTCAACTTACGAGATTCTTCAGAAACTGAATGTACGTATATAGAAGAAACTGAAGTCTGCTCTTCTCCCTTGAGGTGTAATATTCGCAACTCATAATAATTTTGAGGCATAATATTTGCAAGGCGCAGGTGAAAACAAGTTTTAAGTGTGCTTGTATCGAGTTTCCGACACAATTGATGTCTAAGGAAAATGGCAGGTTTACAATTGCATTTCCACCCTTCTGCACTTTTTATAGTTCATGCTTGAATTTCGGCCAAACCCTGAATTTCGGCCAAACTCTGTTAAATTTCCATCACTGGAAATTTGGTAGTGATTTCAAAATAACATTTATTTGTTTGTTCGTTGGATTTCTAACCCACCCTCCCTGGCCAAAGGGCAGGTAACAACGATAAAATCATTGAGCATACGTATAAATATAACAATTAAAAAATTAAAACAGTAAAATACAATCTCTACAAATTATTAAAACCCAAGATGGTGTACAAATCCTACAGCATCCGCTGCATCGCAGCAGGCAGGCGAATAGCCCTCCTCTGATGAAAATGCATCAATTACCAGAAAATGGGGTGGGGGGATAGGGAGGCCAGCATTGATAACACCTGAGGCTGCCCTGAATTGTAGACCTGGTAGAAAGGCTCTGTCTTACAGACCCTGCAGCACTATTTTGGGTCCCACAGAGCCCCAATGTCGCTAAGAAGAGCATTCCGCCAGGGCCGAAAAAGTCCTGGCTCTTGTCATAATAAAGGCCGTGCTGGATCAGACCAAGCCCCATCAAGTCCAGCAATCTGTTCACACAGTGGCCAACCAGGTGCCTCTAGGAAGCCCACAAACAAGAGGTTGACTGCAGCAGCACCGTCCTGCCTGTGTTCCACAACACCTAATAGAATAGTCATGCCCCTCTGATCCCTGAGAGAATAAGTATGCATCATGACATGGCGAGGACAGCTGCACGCTCCTAGGGTCGAGGACCACCAACAAGTTATTATCACCAGAACGTAACATCCGGTGCACCAGGAGAGGCGGTCGCGAAGATATGAGGATCCCATACCATGTAAGGCCTTAACGGTCAAAACCAGCCCCTTAAACCTGGTCCTATACTCCAGCTGGAGCCAGCGCATGTGGTGTGTATATATCTCTAGTGAAAAAGCAATGTTATGTTCAAGCTCGTAACAAATGGCATTTCCCCACCGGTTACTTACACTGGATGGCTCTTCCTTGCCAGGACTGCAACTGCCTAGCAAGCCAAGCAATTCTGCTGAACATTTTGCTCAAACGGGAAGGCCCGAATTTCATCACCAAGGAAGGTATGTTATCAGAGGTGTGTTTGCACAGATACTGAAGAACATGAATAATGGGCATGCACATTGGAAGTTGTGTTGCTATTTTCCTCTCCATTAGTGCACTTTCTCTTTTAAATGGGAAACGTACGTTCGTACACTGTAGAGCGGAATGAACCGTTAAATGTATTAACTCTTTTTCATTGTTTGCTTGTCGTACATTTCCTGCTTATAATTCTGAGCACATACTTTGAGGGTAAGTAGGTTCCATTTGCTGTAGTAAGGTGAAGCTGGAAGGCCAGTTTATTGCCTTGGATCATCCTGGGCTGTGGAACATGCAAAGTGCTTTATGTGTAAATATATTACTTGAATGATATATATGTATATGTGTGTGTGTGTGTGTGTGTATGTGTGTGTGTATATTTTATGTGTATGTGTGTGTGTATATGTGTATGTGTGAGTGTATATTTTATATATATATAAAATTTTTGAATGTTGTTGTAGGGCTTAGTAAAGTTTAGAGAAAAAAGAGTGAATCCCTCAAAGAAGCACAACAGAAGGGAGAGAGATTCAATCCATGGATATAAAATACTCCCCAAATTTATTGAATTTGAAAAAAAATTAATGTGTCCATATTTCAAGCTACAATTTTCTCCGAGAATGCTTTTCCAAATGAAACAAATATGGAGCCCTAACACCAGCAGTGCTTTTTATTTTTATGCACTATATATGCTGCTTAGCGAGCCCTATTTCATTATCATGTTTCTTTAAGGCACTCAGAACTGCAAAACATATTGGTAATCGCATATGATAAAGGGCATTGCTAATTTTCTTGTAACTATTTCTCCAAAAAAATTCACGCGACAGTTCTAAAGCACAGCTGATTTGTGCTTCTTCTGCTTTTAGTGTTCAAAGAATATTTCACTTGAGGAACAGAACACCTTACCAAGGGCCAGAGAGAGTTGTATTTTACTTACAATATAAGTTGTCCCTTTCCTTTTTGTTTTATAAAAAGCTCGTAGGTTTAAAAAAAATCATTAAAAAATAAAATGCAATGCAAATGATAAAATTGTAAAACAAATATAAAATTAAAAGTTAAATATTGTAGTAGGGTTCTCAGTCGCTTGTCAAGTCAGTAGAATGGGTTGCATTTTTGTCTTTTTTGATACATTCCAGCAAAATAATCCATGAAGCACAGTCCTAAATAGTTGTGCAGGTAAGAGCTTACTATTAGATTCAACCAAATCTGCTAGCACAATAGCAGGAGAGTTTGGGTCCGGCGAACAACGACCCTCAGGTAAAACTCCTGTGCATAAATGACCTAAATCTGGCTAGCTGCGGTGTGTGAACGCAGGTGCATGAGTTAACCCGAGTTTCCGTTTCCTCCCCTAACTGGGATTCTAACCTGGAGAGTAATTAAGGCTTAACATTCCAGTTAGTGGGGGAAGGCTGATCGCTGTCTGCATTTGTACATCTCAGGTATCCAGAGTTAGTTTCCAACCAGGCTTCCTTAATTGTGTCTTTTGTCAGAAAGGAGGATCAAGGCTTATGTGCTAGCCCAACAACAAGTCATGCTCATGAACATTTTAACCGCAGTTTGCTGCCTGAATGCAGTCTTAGCATATAGCGCTGCCCTTGTGCTCTGGCTTTGAAATGAGCCAACAAAACAGGTCAAACTCATTACGCTGTTGCAATTTAAAACTTTCTTTCTTTCTTTGTTTCTGCCTGTTCTTTGTGAATTAGGTACCGTCTCTGATCATATTGAAAGAATCTATCGAAAAGCTGGCAGCAAAAAACTCTGGTTTGTATATAGTATCTTCCTGCTTTCTGTTAGTGTCGTTATGTAGTGATGTTGAAGTCCCTGCTACCAATTTTTGACCCTCATTTTATGCAAGATGGTTTATATTTCTGCAAGATGTTTATATTAACTTCACAGGAAAGACATAGTTTGGGGATGCCGTTGGACAGATGTTAATAACGTAGGTTTTGATTATTGTTATTTTTAGCAGACTGCTGGAAATATTTGTTAATAAGTCCCAATTTCCGCCCATCAGAGGTCGCCCTGCTCTCCCCTCATGGTTTGCTCATATTTTCCGGATGCTGTTTTAGCCAGTATCTGGAAAATGGGGGCAAAACGCACGGGGAGAGCGAGGATTCCTCTGACAGATGGGAAAGGCGTGCCTAATTAAAAGGAAGCCCCACAGCAGTCGGTGGGGGTGACCATGGGGAAACATCCCTGCATAAAAAGCCAATATTTAGGGGTGCGCCTCCTCTAAAGATGAAAGTTCCACTTAGCTGTCATAGCTAGCAGCTATCGGCAAACCCTCTCGTCCCTGAATTGCCTGGTTCCCTTTTCAAGCCATCGCAGCTGGAGGCCATCTTGTGGCAGCGGAGTCTGTGAATTAATAATGCCTTGCGTGAAGAAGTAGTTTTCATTGGCCATTTAATCTGCAGCCAGTCACCCAATTCGGATGTTATGAAAGAGAGAGAAAAGATGGCTCGTGATCCCCATTCTCCACACCATTCATCATTTTATAACTCTCCCCCCTTTTGTCTGTCCTCCATCAGTATTGAGCGGTGGCACTGAAAATAGATGGCAGGACCGGCCCGGATTAAGCCCTGAGAGCATCCATGCAAGGAACCGCATTATAAGACTTGAGTGCCATTTCAGAGAAAGAGAGGGCAAAAAACTATTGAAGAGTGTCATTGTGATAATAGGATATTTTGTGCTATTCAAGGTGCTATTAGGCAGACACTGCAATTAAAAAAAAATCCCCATGATTACTGCAGAACACAGACATTGTGAAATTTGATGGGACCTATTCTTTTTTGGGGAGACTTGTCTCCCATTAAATGTAATTTGCAGCTAAGCTTTTATAAGTGGTAATCTTCACTTCCTATCTAGTTTGAGTCCCACCTCTTCCATATCATTGCCTCGCTCCCATATCTTAGATGTTTACCCAGAGGTGGTAAAATAGGATGCCGTTGAGTGTGTGTTCCTAGTCTGGCTCTCCTGCTCTGGGATCAGGCTCGTTCAATACCTGCCTTCTCTCACCTCCAGCCATTTAAGAAAAGAACTGGGTCAATCTTCTGCAGGAAAACCATTTCAGTTTGGGGTCAGAATAAAGTAAATATGCGCTCACTTGCCCAGTCGTACTCTGACTGGGATGGCCCAGGCTAGCCTGATCTCATCAGCTCTTGGAAGCTAAGCAGGGTCGGCCCTGGTTAGTATTTGGATGGGAGTCCAGGGAAGTCCAGGGTTGCTATGCAGAGGCAGGCAATGGCAAACCACCTCTGTTGGTCTCTTGCCTTGAAAACCCTATGGGGTCACCATAAATCGGCTATGACTTCACGGCACTTTCCACCACCTGTCCAGTCAATAAGCAAGACTATCCCCATTTAGTATTCTTTTTAAAACAATGGCCATTCAGGTAGCCCCTGAGTAGCTTATTTATTTATTTGTTTGATTTCTTACCCGCCCTCTCTGGCTAGGCTAGGCTCAGGGCAGGTCACATGATTTAAAATATACCTCAAAACATCACCGTCATCAAAATTTAAAACAATAAAGACAATAACGTTCCAATTAAAACAAAAAGTCAAAATGGCACTCTAGTATCCACTGATTTGACTGGGCAACGAGGCAGGCCACCCCTCAGATGGATTTCAGCGTATAATATGACGGGGGGGAGGGGAATAGGGAGGCCAGCAAGTGTAGTGTAGTATCTGCGGCTGCCCTCAACTATAGGCCTGGCGGAATAACTCTTACAGGCCCTGTGGAACTCCTTAAGGTCCCGTAGGGTCCTTCTGTCACGAGACAGAGCATTATACCAGGCTGGCGCCTGTCCTCGTTGAAGACAGCCGCATACTCTTAGGACCAGGGACCACCAGTAAGTTGTTATCAACTTATACCAGGAGAGGCGGTCCCAAAGATACGAAGGTCCCAGACAGTGTAAGGCTTTAAAGGTCGAAACCAGCACCTTGAACCTGATCCGATACTCCAGCTTACAAAGCAGGGCATGAAGTGGATAGCCATCTCCTGTTCTGTAGTCATAGCATTTAGGATAATACTGCCTTTGGCCACTGAGGTCCCATTTAAATGTCGTGACCTAGCCACAAGTTTATCTAAATAGATCATCTTTGCCTAGTGGCCATCACCAGATCCCACGCTGGAGAATTCCATAAGTCAATTGCGAGACGTGCAAAGATGTTCTTTCAAAGCGCTGTTAATTAATTCTGCACACCGCATTTGGTGTTTGTTTGTTTTAAATTCCATTTCTCAAACCAGCTGCGTTTCTCCGTTCAGTACCCCACCCAAAATAACTCTTGCAGTGGAGGGGTTTTGTTCTGTCTTAAAACAAAAATCCAACTGTACCCCCCCCCAACCACGCTGAACACTGCTCTCAAAAGTAACTGAACTTTTTTGTACAGCATGAATATGGAAAAGAGCCTTCCTTTTCATTGCCCGTTCATCACTGTCATGTGCCGTGTCTAGGTTGGTGCTACGCTGCAGTGCGGTGTACATTCAGAAATTCGCAGCCTCTTTAGCCCCCCACATTACCACCCTGGTCGTACACGGCAAGCAGGTAAAGTGCCCCCCCGGAGGCCTAAACCCGTGCTGCTCGAGATGTGTCAGCTTCTTTTGCATTTTGACGGTTGTCGCTTGACGTTGTGGTCCTGAGACGCTTTGCTCTGGGTTGTTAAGGAGTGCACACCCGTGGGTCACAGATGCTAGCATCAATTTGGTTGATGGGTTTTTTTTTTTTTTTGCGCTAACTTAGTGGGATCTTTCCCCGCTCGTTCATTAACTCTTGATAAATTAATGCCTTGGCTACAAAGCCAGTCTCAGAAAATGTGAAATGTGACATTCTGGTATGTCTGTTGTTTCTAGATCGAGGCAGATCAGATGCTGGAAATTCTAGTCTTTATAGCAAAGTAGCAAGGTGGGGGCTGGGGAGCATGGATCGGATTCAGGATATTTTCCTGGATGTGTTTGTTTATTTATTAAAATACTTGTTCCCAGTCTCTGCCCTTACCTGGATATAACAGATCTCAGAAGCTAAGCAGGATCAGCCCTGGTTGCTACTTGGATGGGAGACCACTAAGGAAATCTGGGGTTGCTACGGAGAGTCAGGCAATGGCGAACCACATCTGAACGTCTCTTGCCTTGAAAACGCTACATGATGGATTATGATTGAGGGCAAGGGAGCTTATAAATCCAAGGCAGCTTATAAATCCAAATTTATAACATACAAAATGCAGCAAAACCTACCTTCCCCCAAAAGGTCTGCAGCCTAAACTTGGTTAAAAAGCCCCAGTGAATGAAGCAGCCTTGCAGGATCTCCAAAAATCATGAAGGGAGAGTACCCTCGCAACCACCTCAGGTGGCCTATTCCATATGGTGGGAGCTACTGTGACTAAACTGAGGCTATCGTACTTTGGTCACATTATGAGAAGACAAAAGTTACTGGAAAAGACAATAACGGTAGGAAAAGCTGAAGGCAGCAGGAAAAGAGGAAGACCCAACAAGAGATGGATTGACTCTATCAAGGAAGCCACGGCCTTCAGTTTGCAGGATCTGAGCAAGGCTGTTAACGAGAGGAGGTTTTGGAGGACATTGATTCATAGGGTTGCCATGAGTCAGAAGTGACTTGACGGAACTTAACACACACACACTGTGAAAAGCACAGGCTACCTTAAGCAAGGGAACAACATGAGGACAGTAGTTGGCGCACAAGGACATATGGAAGGAGACGGACCTTTAGATCTGCGGGTCCTAAATCATAACCAGCACCTGGAATTGAACTCAGGAACAAACTGGCAGTCCGTGTAGCTGTTTTAAAATAAGCAAGATGTGTTCCTATTGCCTAACCCCTGACGATAACGTGGATGCCACATTTTGAATCAGTTGTAATTTTTGAGTTGTCTTCAAGGGCAGCCCAATGTAGACTGTATTACAGTAATCCAGCCGTGCTGTTGCGAAAGCCTGGATTAACGTGGCCAGGTTGACTGAGTCTAAGAAAGGCGAGAGTTTGTGAACAAAATACAGCTGATAGAAAGCACTCTTGGCCGCCACAACATAGCCACGGGGCATCCTTTCGAAGGGAGAGAAAAGGGCAAACAGGAAGCTAGCTCTCCCACAGCTGCTGTTTGACGATAAAATGCTCTGATCTTCCAGCATCTCATCTGTTTTGACCCTCAGAAAACAGAGGCAAAGTTTACGTTTGGTTTCCTTTGTAGGAGTAGTTGGACAAATACTCAAAGCGGCAGACCTTTTTAAAACCAAGCAGTTTACACATTTCTTGTTTTTCCCCATCCCTTGGCTATTTACACCGGCGTGCACAGAATGTTCCTCTGGTCCTGGATGCTGCACTTCATCAGTAGCTCTACGTGATGTATTTGCTGCAGGACTGTGCCATTTCAGACTCGGCACGAGATCGAACTTTGGAGCGCTTCCTCACAGTTGCAAAGCTCCTTGCACATACAAAAGTAGCGTGTAAAGGAGCAGGGTTCTAGCCTAGGTATCTGCCCAGCATGCTAGTTTTGCAAGGAAGTTTTTTCTATTCAAGTATTTCCCCCCACCTGCAGGCTGAAGTGGTACAGTCCAGCCGCAGATGCATCATGGGTCCCTGCTGGGAGTGTGTTTTGTCTGTCAGTATGTGTGCATCTTGTTCATTTTAAGAAGTGGGGTTTCAGACGATGATCCCAATGATCACCTGGTCAGTTATAATTTTCGTCATGGACCGTATTGTACATCTCACCTTGACTCCATGATGTCTCTTCCAGTACCCATTAATGGGGAGGTAAGCTTACATATGATGGATGTCGGAACGGGCTGTCCGAAACCACCATTAACACTTGCCGTCTTTGGCAAACGGCCACCAAATTTTGTCCGCCGAAAGCTGTGTTTTACACACAATACGAATGGCATGCATTTAAATATTTTTATTTTTCAGGCCAGAAGATTGTCAGATGGCAGTAAATACACTGTGCCTGCTCTGTACTTCCTCTCATGGCAGAAAGCCTTTATTGTCTGTCTCCAAACACATTTTTTAACTTAAGAAATTAAGCAAGTTAAGCACTTTGATTTTCTTTGCAAGATTGGGACAGGACCTGGAGAGAGTTTCTACTGAATGCAAATTTGTCAAGACGGTCTGGGGGGAAAAATTATTTCTTTTTAAAAAATTTTTGCTTTCATAATTGTATCAAGCCGATCTTCCCGTCATGTCAGAGAAAGGAACAGCAGTGGCCTATAATGTAGTATGCAGTTTAATGAGTTCAAACTGTGCTCCCAACATGGCCATTAAGAGTGTTCTTGCTTCAGTAATTTAAATAATTCAAGATTTAGCCTCCAAAAAAAGAAAAGAAACCTTTTAGGAAGTGACATCTCAAGTTCAAAAATACCATTCATATTTAGATGTTTAGCATTTGGGAACTGATCAGATATGACAACAAGTTTTCAATCCTCTTTTTTGAATTCATTAAACTAGTATTTGATATCCAGTAGGATTGCTCTGTTTTCTGCCCCCAGGTCTCTTGTGCGCTTCGCAGCAAGCATTTTATGTAAACTAGTGGACAGCCTTGCACCGTCTATTACTAATGTTTTAGTTCAGGGCAAGCAGGTAAGTCCTTTATTTTTTGGAATCCTTAAATCAGGCAGAACACAAGCTTTGGTGTCCAAAGCTTCTTGCACAGTATGTTGTAGGAGGCTTATGTGTTTCAAGACATAGCTCAATCAGCTCTAGATAATAACTAAAACTTTTGAGGCTATATAAAACCTTGCCACTGGGCCAGTGTAACCCTGGGTCACTTCTCCCACCAGGCGACCTAAGCTTCTGCTTCAACGGTGTAAGAAAGGAGGCACTCCCAAATCCTCTGCACCCTCTCCATTCTCATCTCACACCTTTCAGACAAGAGTTGAATCATATCCTCCACATCTTTCTATTCCTCTTCAGTACCACGTGGCACGTGCACTCATTAGTTCTTCCCAAACTTCCCTTGTCTTGTGATAGTTCAGGAGACATTTTGATTATCTTGGCAATCTTATTGTGCAGTGAGACATTTGGACACATTGCTGTGGGGCCTCGACAGAAAGGTCACTTCCTTCACCCCCTAGCATGCCTGATGCTAGGCCGAGGGAACTGACCTCTTTGCCCAGACCACCCCAGAGAGACAACAGAACATGAGGCAAACTTCTCACGGCGGGACGACATTCCCGAGACAGCCAAAACAGTGCCCAAACACTCTGATGTCATGAGAATTCAGGGAGATTTACTGGGCCTGCACAGCTTTCGACCCAATATTGAAAGAGAGGTGGAGCGGCCAAGAAGGGTGTGTTCCAGCTCTTGTTCAAATGGTAAGGCTCAAAAGCCAGAAGAAAAGACAAGGGAAGGGGAACCTGAGGATGTGTAGCTGGGGTGACAAAATCCTTTGGCATGGCTCTGGTGTAAACATGCTGACTCGCAGCACACTGGTTAGCAAACTGGTTTTTGCTCCCCAACTTCCGTTTCTGCTCTCTGTTCCCCAGAGCAGATTTGTTTGTTCATTGGTTTATGTTTTTATTCCATCACCATGGTGTAGCGGTTAAGGTCGTTGGTTTGGAGTGGCAGACTCTAATCTGGAGAACCGGGTTTGATACCCCACTCCTCCACATGAGCGGCGGACACTAATCTGGTGAACTGAGTTGGTTTCCCTACTCCTACACAGCTGGGTGATCTTGGGCTAGTCACAGCTCCCTTAGAGCTCTCTCAGCCCCACCTACCTCACAGGGTGTCTGTTGTGGGGAGGGGAAGGGAAGGTGATTGTAAGCTGGTTTGATTCTTCTTTAAGTGGTGGAGAAAATCGGTATATAAAAACCAACTCTTCTTTCCTTCTAGTAGCTTAGGGTAGATAGCATTATGTAGTCCCTGCCCGCACTATTTCTTCACATGAATACTGTGAAGTAGATAGATGGAAAGGTTGGTAACTATCCCAAAGACATCCTATGAGTTGAGTTGGGGATCCTGGGCTGGTACTGTGACCACTCTGTGTTACATGGCCCCACCACTCCCTTGACCATAAAGAAACAGTTTGTTCATTTAGTGCAGTTTTGCTCCGGTGACAGGAAAGGCATGACAAATCATGGTTAGAGGAGCCAACATTACAATCTGCACCATTACACAGTAAATTCCTGATAACATTTTGCAAGGAAAGTAAAATTGACTGTAGGAAAGTTATCTTTAGAGTGAATAGGCAGTGTTGTAGTCTTAAAAGGGTCCAAAAGTATAAGAGAGATTTAGTAGGAAAAAACAAAGTTTTTTCCCCTTTATGTTGTGAGGAGAAATAAAAATGTATCCGTATATTTATTGTACGCAGTTTTTCACTAGACCACTGGCTTCAAATCAGATCTTTTGGGTAGCTTTGGGCAAGCTGATAGCTCCCTGCTATTCTTTCATCTGTGAAATGGAAGCAGTATGGCTTATCTGTGAGTAGTTGTAGAATTGAATGACTATAGAGCATTTTCTCCCTAGCAGTGTCAATTTTTGTGAATATATAGCGCCTTTAGTATATCGGATGCTTTATAGAGCAGCATAAGGAAAAGGCAGATCCCTGCCCAATGAAGCTTACTGTTGAAATATCAATACATGCAGGGCAGGGTAAAAGTCCTAACAAAGTGGCAGATGCAATGCCATTGTGGCAAACAACCATTCTAGAGTGAATTTTGAAGTTCTCCAAGATCAGGTAGCTAAAGTTTCAGAATTCCAAACAGAACTATTTTCTGCCAAAGTAAAAGAATGATACTGCTGTATGATCCCCAAAATTAATTATTGACCATATAAAATAGAAGGTTTCCTGGGTACGTAGTTTTGAGTGCAACCTAAATTTTAATTTAACAGGTTCTTGCAAGATTTACAATGGCTTTTTCTGTCTTGAGCAACAAGGATACATGAGTAGAACTGAAAATGTTGTTCGGATGCAAAGGAATAGTATAAGTCAGTAACTCATACCACACGCACATAACAGAGTGCCCACGGAAACTGCTCACCTTGAAGGTTCTTGTGTGTCTCTGTTGTCTGTCTCCCCCCTTGCTGTCTGTCAACACATATCAAAAAGAAAGATCTGTTTTACTTTGTTGATTGAATGCTTCCTGATTACTTTGATCACTCACTGAATGCTTCTTGTTTGTATCCCTTAGGATACTGTTAATCCCCAATATTTCATCTTTTGTAGATAATTTAGCATCCATTGTGGGATGATTCAGAAGTCTTTATTTTAATCACCTATTAATCTGGGACTTTATCTTCCATCTGTCTGGAATTTGGCAAGGGGTGTGCCTGAGAATCTATCCCAGTTGGATGAAACAAGTTTCCCATTGAAACCAACACAAACAAAATAAATGGGATTCGTTCATTTGTTTTGAGTCCCATTAGTTATTCTTTGATTGCGAAAAATTCACATCTATTGTATTACACAGAGTTGGAATTGATGCATCCCAAGTACACGATGGACAGGAATCTATCATTTTTTTCTTTTTCAAAGGAGATGGTAGAGAAAGGGAGGTTTAACTACCATGACACTAACCCAGCCAACTTCTAAAGACAGATCCAATTAAAGATGTATATCCAGCTACAGCCAATATTAACAAGACTCCCACGGTCAGGTGAATTGAGAGTTACTTAGATTAGAAACTGGACTTCACATAAAACACTGAAAAAGATTCTCCAGCTGTATTATATAAGATAAAAAGTCTAGACATGCAGAGTTTATCACTTCAGAGATGCAGCTGGAGTTCTAAGATGAGAAAAAGGTTAATGTTTTGGGCATTTCCATTTAATGAACATCTCAACCATGCAATTCCCCGATCAACGTAGGCGGTGATAATTGCATTGAAATCCACTTTATATTTACCAAACTGCATACCTGCCCTTACAGTGGGAGCTTGCTTAAAAAAAATAATAGAGCACTTCTCATATAAAAAAGCTTTCATCACAGATGCCTTTATATAATCCTTCTAAATGGTTTGCCTTCATTTAGCATGATTTGGCGACGTTTTGTTGTAGCTGTGGCTGCTCCTGTCCTGATAACCTTTTCTTTCTTTTGCATGCGTCCATAGGCCGGTGCAGATGTACTACTGCCTGTCTCTTAGCTATGGTTAAGACCACAGGCTGCAGCAAGGTTATGTGCTCCCACCATACTTTCTGTCCTTAACGACTTAATCATAGTTAAAGCGGAGGGAAGGGTGGTTTAGATGGGTGAGTAGAAGACTTGGGACTCACTGCTCGTTAATCATAATTATGGGACGGGAGCAGCATTATATCTGCACTGGCACTGAGGCTGCGCGTGAAGAAATTAAACCCCAAGGTTGCAGAAGCGGCATGCCTTGCCAATCAGTTGAATGCTTGGATCAGAGGCGCCTCCCTACCTCTATTTCCCCCCCCCCTTTCCTTCCGTTTCCTCAGATGTTTCCAGCTTTGGGTTTCTGCACTCTCTTCCCTTTCTCTCCCTCCCCCCCTTCCCAATTGGCTATCCCCATCATGGTATTTATTGTTAAAGCTGCCAATTGGAATTTTAAGAGAGCCAGCGTGGTGTAGTGGTTAAGAGCGGTAGTTTGGAGCAGTGGACTCTGATCTGGAGAACTGGGTTTGATTCCCCGCTCCTCCACAGGAGCGGCGGAGGCTAATCTGGTGGACTGGATTTGTTTCCCCACTCCTACACACGAAGCCAGCTGGGTGACCTTGGGCTAGTCACAACGCTCTCAGCCCGACCTACCTCACAGGGTGCCTGTTGTGGAGAGGGGAAGGGAAGGCGATTGTAAGCCGGTTTGAGTCTTCTTTAAGTGGTAGAGAAAGCCGGCATATAAAAAACCAACCCTTCTTCTAAATTTAATAAAGTTTTTTCATTTGTATAGTATGTATTTTTAAATTGATTATTTTGGTTGTTAGCCGCTCTGAGCCTGAAATCAGGAAAGGGTGGGATATAAATCTAATTAAATAAAAATTGAACCTGCAAGAGGAAATCTGGGGCAGGATGGTTGGAAACTGGTATGGGGCTATCCCTAAAACCTTAGGAACCTAAGGGTCATGCTTCCAGCCTATCCTTTAAAGTTAACCTGCTAAACTCACAACCCCCAGTTCCTAATGCTCCAGTGAGCCCCCTCTAGCAGTTTCTAAGCCTCGCCCACCCACTACAAATTTTGTTGGTTTATTTTGATGCATACCCCACCCCAATCCAAGCCGTGCCTTCCTTTTGCTACAGAGCAACCTGAACTGACGTACACCTCCAAAGGGCCCCCCCCCCCCAACTGAACCAAATGCCGGAACTGAAGGGTGCGGGGTGAGCGATGAGCTCATGGAAATCTGGAAGGGTTCAGACCAACCCTAGCATCTCTGCAAGCCGTAATCATGGCCAGGAGGAGGAGCGCCCTCCCCTAATGCCCTAGAAGTTAGCTAGACAGATTTTCTATTTTATTATGCCTGATCAATTTTATTTGCAAGGAATTGATGGGGCAGGCCATGCCGTTTTCTGAACATGCATTTTCCCAGCTCCTTTCTCTTTTTGGGGGGGGATAATGCCTTCTTCTTGTTGTTCTTGCTGGGTGCTATTTTAGTGCAAAATAACCAGCCATGCAAATCTACGCGCTGTAGATTTAACCTGCCATGCTAATTATCCTCTATCCAATCTTGATAAGGGCAGGAAGAATTGACAAAGGGGGGATATGATGGATAAGTAGCCCTCCAACTGCTTTCCTGTCTCAGGTTGTAACTCTAATTGCTGCTAATAATATTCCTTCAGGTGACTCTAGGGGCATTTGGCCAGGAAGAAGAAATTATATCGAATCCCTTGTCTCCAGGCGCAATTAAGAACATCATCTACAACAAGTGTAATCTGCAGGACGAGAGGGAAGCTGTTCTTCAGCAGGAACTTGTCATTCACATTGGCTGGATCATCTCCAACTCCCCTGAATTATTTAACGGCATGCTGAAGATACGAGTGGGGTCAGTGAACCCATATTTTACTACATTTGTTTTGAGAGCCAGCGTGGTGTAGTGGAGAGCCAGCGTGGTGTAGCAGTTAAGAACGGTGGACTGTAATCTGGTGGACCGGGTTGGTTTCCCAACTCCTCCACATGAAGCCAGCTGGGTGACCTTGAGCCAGTCACAGTCCTCTTAGGCCATTTATGCAGGGTCAGTTTTGATGCTCGCTCAAAGCTCTTTTTTTAAATGCGACCTTTAAAAGGCCATTTCATGGACCCGATGCAAGAGGAGAAATTACACACACACACACACACTCGCCTGCTCCTTTGTTCCTTCCATTAGCAACTGCTGTTTGCATAGCTAATGCGCGGCTGTGATTTTGCATGCTTCCTTGAGGGGATTCTTCGAGGTGGGGGCAGAGCAAACCGGAAAGGCCACGTTAAAGGGGCTCTTAAGAAATGCGAAGCAGGTATGCGCCGGCTTTGCAGTCACTTCCTGAATGATGGTTCAGCATCAAAAAAATATGTGGGGCACTTCCGCCTGGAACGCACTGCTAATTACCAAGTATAAATGGCCTTAGAGCTCTCTCAGCCCCACCTACCTCACAGGGTGTCTGTTGTGGGGAGGGAAGGCGATTGTAAGCTGGTTTGATTCTTAAGTGGTAGAGAAAGTTGGCATATAAAAACCAACTCTTCTTCTTCTACCAATATTGTTACCCATGTGGAGCCTTTGGAATGGAGCAAACGATGATGATAAATCAGCCCATCAAAACGTTTCATACCGTTAGAGAGATGGCCGGTTTTGTTAGCGGATAAAGTCCCGTTTACCTGGCAGGCGTCCCCCTCGCCCCATCAGCAGAAGTTCCTTGTGTTATTTATGTTCTTGTGCCAGTGTTGCGTTTATGTTGCTTTCCTGATGGCACTTTAGATTGCGAAGCTGTCAAAACCGTACACTGGAGTGCCAAAAACACAATGTGTGTGTGTAAAGTGCCGTCAAGTCACAGCCGACTTATGGCAACCCCTTTTGGGGGTTTTCATGGCAAGAGACTAAGAGAGGTGGGTTGCCAGTGCCTTCCTCTGCACAGCAACCCTGGTATTCCTTGGTGGTCTCCTATCCAAATACTAACCAGGGCTGACCCTGCTTAGCTTCTGAGATCTGATGAGATCAGGCTAGCCTGGGCTATCCAGTAGCAGGCAACAAATTATGGATAGCACACCGGGGGGCCTGGCCGTAGCTTGCCTGAAGGGGGTGGAAACCTGAGACGATGCACCTTCTCTCTTTATCATAGGATCTAAATGGCAATCAGATAAGGGGATGCTCCCTTCAGCTCTACTGCATACGGCAGCCATAATTCACAACCCACTGTAAAAGTACTTAAATAGGTGCATCTCCATTGGCTTCATCCAGAGTGATTTGTAGATTGCCATTTCACTCCTTCGGTCTCTCAAAGCTAAAGCTCGGGATATCCAGTAGGATATATTATTGCCATGACAGCTTCAGTAATGCACATCCAGGATAGAGTTAGGATGCTTTTGGAACTGCCGCAGAGGGCGCGCGGCGCATGGTACGAGCATCTCAGCCACAGCGTTACACAGCCGCATCCTTTTACAAGACCCTAAACAAAGCTTTAAAGTGACGTTTGTTTGTCCGGGTTTTATGATGCTGCATTTTCTGCCCCTTTTTTGTTTCTCCTTACTTCTGGTTTACCATCTTGGAATAAGTTTAATTTTATTTCACTGGGATAACAGCCTCTTCCTCTGACTTCATGCAAATATACTCATAAGTAACTGATTCACTATGCCAGTAAAGGTTTTGAATTTGAATTTTAAAAAGTAACGGATTCCATAAATGGCACCCCCCCACACACACACACACACAACAGTTATGTCCTTGCTCTTTTCATCACTTGTTTCGGATGAGAAATTGCTACCTTTTTCACTGAAAGGTGATATAAATAAGAAGGCAAAATAACACTCAGACACCATAAACAGGAACCATTTACGTGCATGCCAGCAAATAAAAACAAAATTACTGGACAGCGGTGTATTTTCATTTCGAATGTGTGTGTTTTGATCTATGACTTCTCTGTGGCTTCTCTGTCATAGAAGAAAATATTCTCTGCATGGATACTGTTGCTTTGCTTGACTACTGTACCACTGAATGTTCTGTGCTTTGCAACTTCACAACTGAAAGATTTTTGCCTTTGCCACCCAATATCTCGGGGGGGGGGGGATCAGCTTTTCATTAAATGCATGAATGTTCTTTCAGTATGCCTTCGTTCAGCAAGATGTATCCATGAGGAAGGCTAGGTTCTAGAAACTTTTTCTATCTAACACTGAAATAATTCAATATATGCAGCGACGAATGTGACCGTAGTGGATCAGAATTGAAATTACATCTGAGCCATGTGTGTGTAAAGGGCGGTCAAATTGCAGTTGACTTACGGCGGCCCCAAGAAGGGGCTTTCAAGGCAAGTGAGAAGCAGAGGTGGTTTGCCATCGCCTCCCTCTGCAGAGTCTTCCTTGGTGGTCTCCCTTCCAAGTACTGACCCTGCTTAGCTTCCAAGATGGAATAGAAGAGTTGGTTTTTATACCCCGCTTTTCTCTACCTTAAGGAGTTTCAAAGTGGCTTGCAATCACCTCCCCTTCCCCTCCCCGCAACAGACACCTTGTGAAGTAGGTGGGGCTGAGAGAGTTCAGAGAGAACTGTGACTAGCCCAAGGTCCCCTTAGAGGAGAAAGGTGAGGTAAAATTGAACCACTTCAGTTTCTGAGCTATAGGAGTGAGATGGTGGAGGCTATGATAACCTCTCCTGGGCTTACTTGAATGACATAACAATGGGTCTGTCTAAGAGAGCTGTAGCTACTATAGTTGGCCTGTACCAGAGGGCCGTCTCTCAAAGGGGCTGCTGAATTAGTAGACCAACTATTAGTCAACTTGAGAGATGCAAAAGGTCTGGAAATTTTGAAGCCTCGGGTATTCAGGGGGACGACAGAAATTTGAAATATATACCATTCTATTCAAACCTGAATTTATCTTACTGCGAGAACAACATAAAATTCATCATTTGTAACGGGTTAGTGTGTAAAATTGTGCTGCTTGGCATATTGATGGAATTTAGAAGTAGAAGTCTTTTTACAAGCAAAACTCTGAATATGCATGACGCTTGAGAGAGAACGCTGCAAACCGCTGCACCTTGCGTGAGTTTTGCATACATATCGTAGTTTTTGCTGTTGGAGATACAGGAAAAAAGGAATTAAAAATGCAAAACAACATTTGTAGTAAACAAAAGGGTGCAGAGACTGTCTCAATAGTGCTAGCGGCATATCTGGATTTTGAGTTAAACTTCATAACTCTGAAAACACAGAAGTCTTCAATCATATATTATTCTGCACATTATATTAATTATGGACAACGCTGGTCATATTTGAACAATGTCATATTTTCATTTTACAGAAATATCTCCATACTACACATTTTGAGTAAAACCTTGCCTTTAAGAAAAAGTATTTTACTAATTCCAAAAGAGAAAATATTTATTCGGGCTCTTTTTAAAAAGCTCCCCGACAGTTCCAAATTTCAGTTGGAAACATAGGAAGGAGTCAGTGTGTGTGGGTGGGAAGGGGGTAGGGTTGCCAACCTCCAGGTAGTAGCAGGAGATCTCCTGCTATTACAACTGATCTCCAGCCGATAGAGATCAATTCATCTGGAGAAAATGGCCACTTTGGCAATTGAACTCTATGGCATTGAAGTCCCTCCCCAAACCCTGTCCTCCTCAGGCTATGCCCCAAAACTTCCCTCCGGTGGCAAAGAGGGACCTGGCAACCCTATATGGGGAGATACTCCCCCTCACTTTTTTGAATTATTTTCTGGGCCTTCACATACATTTCCAGTAAAATATAATTCTCAGAGGCAGGCAAGCCAGTTAAGGTTAGTGAGTGTACCTATTTTGGGGAAATTGTTTTAATCTGCTTATTTTTCCTTAGCATTTCTCTTTCTCATTTTATTATTCCTTTTTAAAAAATTATTCCAGTCTCTGTGTGAACCAGTTGCCTTCCTTGTCCCAAGGTTAATTCCGTCTTCTCAGTTTCATTTATTTCACTGTTCTTACTCCAGTGAACAAAATTAACCTTCTCCCAGAAATAGTATTCTGGTCCCGCTAATGATTAGATTTGGTGCCTCGTTATTGATTTGTGTGCTGGGTTTCCTGCCGAAATAGATCCAGATCCTGACAGCCCCATTACTGTAAAGACTTCCAGCCCAATACATCCTGTCCAGCCTCTGTCAGTCAGGGTTCGGCAGGCCGTGCCTCTAAAGGTTTCCCCTCTCCCTTCTTTTATACTGAGAGAATGACTCACAGAAGCAATTACAGATGGAGGAGACTTTTGTCGGTGAATGTCTCTCTCTTGGTTTCCAAGCTGCATCCCTGTGTATCCTTCGGGCGGTTTTCCAAACAGTGTGTTCCTGCATTGTTGTATCAGCATCGAGGGGGAGAAAAGAACTGTAACTGAGCCTGAGAACCGGTGTCTCCTTCCTACCCTTTTCTTAGTAGAGCGATGTAAGCTCCACTCAGTGCTGTTTCAGCAACGTTTGTTTTTTGCCCTTTGGCATGAAGGAAGCTGACATTCTCTAGCTGAGCCTGCTGTATTACCCTTTGGCCGAGTGAGGTGCTTCCATCCAGGAGTAGCCCACGGATCTCCTATCCATAGATCAAGCTTGCCCAAGTCAGCCATACTTGGCACCCACCTAAAATGACCGAGAGTCTTTTAGCACGTTAATGACAAATGAATTTGTTTTGGCATAAGGTTGTTAGAACCCAGAGCCCACTTTTCCAGATGGATTCTGGCTCACAAAAGTTTATGCTTCAGATGCATTCCCCTGTTCTTACACCAGCATGGTGTAGTGGTTCAGTGAACTCTAATCTGGAGAACCGGGTTTGATTCCCCACTCCTCCACATGAGCGGTGGACTCTAATCTGGACAACTGGGTTGGTTTCCCCACTCCTACACATGAAGCCGGCTGGGTGACCTTGGGCTAGTCACAGTTCTCTCTGAACTCTCTCAGCCCCACCTACTCACAGGGTGTCTGTTGTGGGAAGAGAAAGGGAAGGAGATGTAAGCCGGTTTCATTCTCCTTAAAAGGTAGAGAAAGTCAGCATATAAAAACCAACTACTACTCCTTATCCTCTTCTTTTTCTTCTTCTTCTTCATAACAACAACAACAATAATAATTCAGCTTAAATGGCCAGTAATTACATTAAAGCCATTGGGAAAGCAGTGTTAAGTATTTGGACTTTCTTACAAACTTAAGAGAGTCAAGGATATAAACATACAAAACACTTCACTGCTGTTCTTTTAGCTCCAACTGGACAGCAGGGGGTGATTTTTTTAAGACGAGGTACTTAGTCCTTGGGTATAATATAAATTGTGGTGTAGTGGTTAAGGTGTTGGACTAGGACCTGGGAAACCCAGGTTCATATCCCCACTCATGCCATGGAAACTTGTTGGGTGACCTTGGGCCAGTTGCAGACTCTCAGCCTCAAACCTGGCAATTATTTGGATGGGAGACCTCCAAGGAATACCAGGGGTGTGACACAGAGTCAGGCAATGGCAAACCACCTCTGAATGTCTCCTGCCTTGAAAACCCTATGGAGTCACCATAAGTCAGCTGTGACATGAGAACAAAAATAAAAAAAAATATGTCAGTGGTTGCTGAGAAGGTCTTGATGTATTGGTTTGGATGGTCAGGACCTTTGGTCAAGTGAGTTTGTGGTGTAGTGGTTAGGAGCAGTGGACTGTAATCTGGAGAATTGGGTTTGATTCCCCACTTCTCCACATGAAGCCTACTGGGTGACCTTGGGCTAGTCACAGTTATCTCCAAACTCTCTCAGCCCCACCTACCTCACAAGGTGTCTGTTGTGGGGAGAGGAAGGAGATTGTAATCCCGTTTGATTCTCCTTAAAAGGTAGAGAAAATCAGCATATAAAAACCAACAACAACAATAATAATAAAGGTCTTGATGTCAGGCTCAGAAGCAATACAAAAAGGAGGACATTATGATTGAGATGTGATATGATTGATTCTAGGGTGGTATTTTGCCATTTAACCATAGGCTCAAACTTGCCAGCGGTGATGTTCATTCTCCGAATCTTGTTTCACAGATGTTCCTTGAGGACAATAAAACAAAAATCAAGACCTCGCCTTGAAATGATTACATGGTTAAAAGCAGTGGTCAGGTGGCAGTTCAGAACGAGCTTCCCTGAGCAGAAAAGTTCATTTTAATCTAAACAGGGTTGTCTTTTAATCGTGGGGCCCCAGCTTTTGTAAGCAATTTTAGTAGCCTGTGAAAGCATCCAAGTAAAACAGTACATTCAACCTGCAGTTTATGGCTTTTCAGAGAATTGTGTTAAAGACTGCCAGCCAGATTTCATATTGTCAGCCTTCCGGCCACATTCTCACAATCCTATTCAAGCCTTGCAGAGCATTTAATTGTGTCTTGGGGAGGGACTGTATTTGTGTGCGAGTTCTTCTCTTCATAAGAACATAAGAAAGGCCCTGCTGAATCAGACCAAGGCCCATCAAGTCTAGCAGTCTGTTCACATCGTGGTCAACCAGGTGCCTCTAGGAAGCCACAAACAAGACGACTGCAGCAGCGCCATCCTGCCTGTGTTCCACTGCACCCAAAATAATAGGCATGCTCCTCTGATACTAGAGAGAATAGGTATGCAGCATGACTAGTATCCATTCTAACTAATAGCCATGAATACCCCTCTCCTCCATGAATATGTCCACTCCCCTCTTAAAGCCCTCCAAGCTGGCAGCCATCACCACATCCTGGGGCAGGGAGTTCCACAATTTAACTATGCATTGTGTGAAAAAATACTTCCTTTTATCTGTTTTGAATCTTTCACCCTCCAGCTTTAGCAGATGACCCCGTGTTCTAGTATTATGGGAGAGGGAGAAAAACACCTCCCTGTCCACTCTCCAAACCATGCATAATTTTATAGACCTCTATCATGTCTCCCCTTAGCCGCCTTCTTTCCAAGCTAAACAGCCCTAAGCATCTTAACCACTCCCCATAGGACAGTTGCTCTACGCCCCTACTCATTTTGGTTGCTCTTTTCTGCACCTTCTCAAGCTCTGTAATATCCGTTTTTAGGTGTGGTGACCAGAACTGTACACAGTATTCCAAGTGTGGTCTCACCATAGATTTGTACAAGGGCAGTATGATATCAGCAGTTTTATTCTCTATTCCTCGTCTAATTATAGCCAGCATGGAATTTGCCTTTTTTACAGCAGCCGCACACTGGGTTGACATCTTCATTGAGCTATCCACTACCACCCGAAGATCCCTTTCTTGGTCTGTCACTGCCAGCACAGATCCCATCAGTGTATATGTGAAGTTGGGATTTTTGCCCCAATATGTATCACTTTACACTTACTCAAATGCCCATTCTTCCAGTATGTAGAGATCCTTCTGGAGCTCTTCACAGTCCAATTTTGTTTTAACCACCCTAAATAATTTGGTGTCATCTGCAAACTTGGCTACTTCACTGTTCAACCCCAACTCCCGGTCATTGATGAACAGGTTGAAAAGCACCGATCCCAACACAGATCCCTGAGGCACCCCACTGCTCACATCCTGCCACTGTGAGAACTGACCATTGATTCCTACTCTCTGTTTCTTATTTTTCAGCCAGCTCTCAATCCATAAGAGGACTTGTCCTCTTATCCCATGACTATGAAGCTTGCTTAGCAGTCTTTGGTGAGGGACTTTGTCAAAAGCTTTTTGGAAATCCAAATACACAATATCCATAGACTCATTCCTGGCAACATGCCTATTGATGCTTTCAAAAACTCTAATAGGTTAGTGAGACAGGACTCTGCTCTGGTTAGACCTCAACTAGAGTATTGTGTTCAGTTTTGGGCACACAGTTTAAGAAAGACGTAGACAAACTGGAACGTGTCCAGAGGAGGGCAACAAAGATGGTGAGGGGTCTGGAAACCAAGTCCTGTGAGGAAAGGTTAAAAGAGCTGGGTATGTTTAGCCTGAAGAGGAGAAGACTGATAGGGGATATAATAACAATCTTCAAGTACTTGTAGAGGATGGTGCTGAGTTTTTTCTGTTGCCCCAGAAGGTCAGACCAGAACCAACGGGTTGAAATTAAATCAAAAGAGTTTCCATCTAGACATTAGGAAGAATTTTCTAACAGAGCAGTTCCTTAGTAGAACAGGCTTCCTCGGGAGGTGGTAAGTGCTCCTTCCCTGGAGGTTTTTAAGCAGAGGCTAGATAACTATATTTCAGCAATGCTGATTCTATGACCTTAGGCAGTTCATGAGAGGGAGGGCATCTTGGCCATCTTCTGGGCATGGAGTAGGGGTCATTGGGTGTGTGTGGGGGAGGTAGTTGTGAATTTCCTGCATTGTGCGGGGGGTTGGACTGGATGATTCTGGTGGTCCATTCCAACTCTATGATTCTTGATTCAAGATTATACTAACAAGACCATTTTGGGAGCAAATTCGCCAGCTGTGTGCAAAGCACAATGTGGCCTGTGGATTTTTTTTTTAATAGACAAGGCCTACACAATTTGTGTGACCTACTGAGCAATATGCAGCCTTCCTCCTATATCTAGCGGCTTGCCAAGAGGTTGATCCCTCCCCATTTCTGACCAACACAGACACGCAATACCCAACCAAGAGGTTTATTGGTCCCAGCAGACCACAATGTGTGGCTGGTGTCTACCTGGTGGGGTGGGGGTCGGTGGGGGTCACAAGTGACAGAGACTTGATGTATTCCATCAAGATCCAACTCTTCTGCTGCTACCTGTCTTCCCAGTGGGAACCGTGAGCTACCTGTATTTATTATACCTGTTTGGGTCTGGGAGACAGCACTTGATTTAGCTGTTGCTTTTGTTCCTCAGATGGATCGTCCATGCCATGAAATATGAACTGAAGATACGCGCTGGGGAGATGGCTCCCGTTGACTTATACCAGATGTCACCCAGTGAGGTGAAGCAGCTTCTCTTGGACATTCTTCAGCCACAGCAGCAAGGGAGGTAAAGGACACAGTCTCCATGTTTTATGTTTCCTTTTACAACCTGTTCTTTTTCCTGCCATGCCTTTCCCTTCCCCCTTTTTTTGGAAGCAGAAAGACAGTGTGGCACAGTGGTTAAGAGTGGTGGTTTGGAGCGGTGGACTCTGATCTGGAGAACCGGGTTTGATTCCCCACTCCTCCACATGAGCGGCGGAGGCTAATCTGGTGAACTGGATTTGATTCCCCACTCCTACACACGAAGCCAGCTAGGGACCTTGGGCTAGTCACAGCTCTCTCTGAACTCTCTAAGCCCCACCTACCTCACAGGGTGTCTGTTGTGGTGAGGGGAAGGGAAGGTGATTGTAAGCTGGTTTGAGTCTCCCTTAAGTGGTAGAGAAAGTCAGCATATAAAAACCAACTCTTCTTCTTCTTCTTCTCCTCCTTCTCCTTCTCCTCCTTCTCCTTCTCCTTCTCCTTCTCCTTCTCCTTCTCCTTCTCCTTCTCCTTCTCCTTCTCCTTCTCCTTCTCCTTCTCCTTCTCCTCCTCCTCCTCCTCCTCCTCCTCCTCCTCCTTCTCCTTCTCCTTCTCCTTCTCCTTCTCCTTCTCCTTCTCCTCCTCCTCCTCCTCCTCCTCCTCCTCCTCCTCCTCCTTCTTCTCCTCTTCCTTCTTCTCCTTCTCCTTCTCCTCTTTTGTTAGCTCAGTTGTTCAGGATTTTCAAGTCTCCATTTAACGCTTTCTCACCCTGGCTTTATCCCTGGGCACGGCTTTGCTTTATCATCCGATTTTTGATACCGCAGTTGGGAATAGTGACCGGCATCTGGTGTCTAGGATTTCTCTCCCCTAGTTTGACACTGGGAGGGGAGCCAGCGTAACCCAGAGACTGATTACTTAAGGAGCTTGCTTCAGTCACAGCAGGGCTTATCTGCTGATCGCCGTCCCCTTTCTTCTGGGTTGTCATTAAATCCCCTCTCAGCTTGCTCAAGCCGCAGCCAGGATGCCTGGAATGTGTTTGCTTCTCCAATACAACCTTCTTAGTTAACATTAGCAGGCAGAACATGTCTGTGCATGTGTACAGTATCATGCCGTTACTTAAACCTCAGCTAAGAGGTGGAAATCAGAGGCTGTACTGAGACACGGCAAACTGTAGATAAATAGGGAGGGGGGTTCTCCCATTGGGCACGGACACAGCGTGTCGGCTTTGCAGACACATTCTCCTCGCTTCTCCTGTGCCTGAAGCTTGATTGAAGACTTCCTAGTTTGATCAAGCTCTGATTTGCCATAACATCCAAATGCAGGTTCCCTTGGCAGATTGGAGGGGGGGGGGGCAAACTCCTCTTCGCGGCAATGCAATTCAGACGTCACGCCAAAGTGGAGCGCTATCAAACCTCAGAAGTGTTCTAATTTGGCTCAGGAAATGTTCTGTCTTGGCCTCTGAAATCCGGGGCTCCCTAGTTGCACAAGTGACCTCAACAGTCCAAGACCAACCGAAACAAAGAAGTTTTAATCAGCCTTTGGAGCAGGAGGGCCAACCTCCAGGTGTGGCCTAGAGAGCTCTTGGAATTACAACTGCTTTCCAGATAGCAGAGATCGGTTCCCCTGGGGAAAATGGCAGCTTTGGAGGGTGGACTCTATGGCATTATACCCCGATGAGGTTCCTTCCCTCCCCTAAATCCCTCCCTCTCCGGGCTGCACCCCAAAATCTCCAGGAATTTCCCAACCCAAAGCTGGCATCCCTACACCAGAATGTCACTAGGGAAGGTGCCTGATGAATCTCTCAAAGCAGTTAGTGTGATGGACTTGGTATACAAGATGGTATCTGAATCAGGCTCTCAATTTCCCCCCTCTGCTTTTGTTCCCCACTTTGGAGCCTTGATATAAAGCAGTATTAAAATACTGGTTCTCTGGACTGAAGAAGAAGAGTTGGTTTTTATATGCCGACTTGCTCTACCACTTAAGGGAGACTCAAACCGGCTTACAATCACCTTCCCTTCCCCTCCCCACAACAGACACCCTGTGAGGTAGGTGGGGCTGAGAGAGCTCTAAGAACTGTAACTTGCACAAGGTCACCCAGCTGGCTTCGCTTGTAGGAGAGGGGAAACAAATCCCGTTCACCAGAATAGAGTCCGCCGCTCATGTGGAGGCGTGGGCAATCAAACCCCGTTCTCCAGATCAGAGTCCACCACTCCACTGAGAGACATGATAGAGATAAAATTCAACAACTGGAATGTTAACGTATTAAAAAACCTTTTCAACCCCCTGCCCTGGCCTTCGTAGTTGTTCTTTAAACAATGTCTTTTACTATCACCAGTTAGGCTGTGGGGCCTATTTGTACAAAGTGAAGTTTTTAAATAGCTCTGAACATTTGGAGTGGCAAATTCTCTGCCAACAAATCTGCACTTATGTGTGTGCTTCTAATATGAACACTTTTTTTCCCTTAAAGAGGCAGTGCTTTATTTTTCTCTGTGGGGTGGGGGGGTCTATGCTAATACTCATAAACTAGATTTGTTTTTTGAGCCGAGGGATACGAAAAACGGGCTCTTGCTTACTTTCGCCTAGCCACCTGCTTCTTGGGAAGATGAAATTCCCGAGAAAAGACAATTCTTCTAAGCCCCTTAGCTTATTTTATGAGATCGCTTTCTGTACAAAATCAGCAAAGTAGTCCTTTTTGGGCTGCGTACAGAGAGATCTTCAAAGGGAAGTGCTGCTCTGAGGAGATACTGCTGCCAGGAGGAAAAAATGCATTTAGAATAATTTTAAAAGTTAATAAAACTTTAGAGGGTTTAAAAAAAAATTCCAGCTATAGCCCGGGCAGATTTTTAATAAGAAACCCCTGTTTCATTGCACAGAGCTGGGTAGGGTTACCAGCCTCCAGGTGGTAGCTGGAAATCTCCTGCTATTACAACTGATCTCCAGGTGACAGAGATCAGTTCACCTGGAGAAAATGGTCATTTTGGAAGGAGGACTCCATGGAATTATGCCCTCCTCAGGTTCAAGCCCCGAAATCTCCAAGTATTTCCCAACCTGTAATGTGACCAAAGTACGATAGCCACAGTTTAGAAGTAGAAGAAAGGTTGGTTTTTATATGCCGACTTTCTCTACCACTTAAGGGAGACTCAAACTGGCTTACACTCACCTTCCTTTCCCCTCCCCACAACAGACACCCTTTGCGGTAGGTGGGGCTGAGAGAGTGTGACTAGCCCAAGGTCACCCAGCTGGCTTAATGTGTAGGAATGGGGAAACCAACCTGATTCACCAGATTAGCCACCGCCGCTCATGTGGAGGAGTGGGGAATCAAACCCGGTTCTCCAGATCAGAGTCCACTGCTCCAAACCACTGCTCTTAACCACTTCCCCACACTGGTTTAGTCATTGTAGCTTCTAGGGAGAATTCAAACTTGATTTGATCAAGAGAAATTTGGTATCCCTGAGTGAAAAACCTTGCTGGATCCAACCCACAATAATTTCCAGGCTTTCTACCCAAGTGACAACAGGTTTGTGTTTGGAACCTGACGGCAGATGTAGAAATCTTTCAATCCTTTCTACTCCCCCACCCCCAAAATATCTCTTCCACCACACTTTTCAGTTCTGCTGGTCTCAAAGATGCACTGGAAGGAACCAGGATAGGCAGAACACTATTACAAGGAGAAGTCATGCTGACCTTTGCCTCTAGTCTGGCTTTACGTACTCCAAACGATGGGGCCCTCTTACCTGCAAAACCAGGTAGCCGCCCTTCAGCATTCTTGATGAACCCAGTAAAGGAGGAGTCAGACAGCTTACCTGTGAAGGGACAGACACGTCCACCTCCTGCTCCATCTGTGCACACACAACAGAGGGGAAACTGTGTATCCCTCGCCTTTTCCCCAGAGGACTATCTCACCCATCGAAAACATGTTGGCCTTTGTGGTGGCTATGTAGACCTTACGGTGCTGCAAAGCATAATAAGGACACTAGCATATATATACACCAGGGTTGTGACATGGAGGCAGGTGATGGCAGACCACTTCTGAACATCTTTTGCCCTGAAAACCCAACCAGGGGTTGCCATAAGTCAGCAGTGACTTGATGGCAAATATATGTTTGTGTGTGAATCCATGAAGCTGCCATATGAAATCAGATCATTAATGTGAACATTGGCACACATGAAAATGCCTTATACTGAATCAGACCATTGGTCCATCAAGGTCAGTATTGCCTACTCAGACTGACAGGAGTCTTTCACATCACCTACTTCTTGGTCCTTTTAACTGGAGATGCTGGGGATTGAACCTGGGACGTTCTGCATGCAAAGTAGAGGCTCTTCCGCTGAGCCACAGCCACTCTCCATCAGCTACATCAATGTATCTACATTGGATCCCCAGACTAGCAGGGCTGAAAAAGTCCTTGAAGAGCTGCTACCAGTAAAAATGGTACGTTGCCATCAGACGTGGATTTTTACTGGCAGCAGATCTTCAAGGACTTTTCCAGCCCTGCAAGCCTGGGGATCCAACCTAGAATCGCTTGCATGCAAAACTTGTGCTTTACCACTGAGTTATAGCCTCTCCCCATAAGGAGTGCACAGTTGGTTTATTACACATATCCTTCCTTCCTTTCTTCAAGGGAGTTCCAAGTAGTATAGACAGAGTAGTATGGACAGTCTTCCTTTTCAGGCACTGACCAAGACCCAGACGTTCTTAGCTTCATCAAGGCTGCTGTATCTCATGTCTTCAAATCATGTCTTGTCCCTCAAGGCCAAAATTCTTTGATTGCCAGCTTCATCCTTTCGAATTCTAAGTGATTACCTGACTCACCTGGCTGGGAAATTTTAAAGTAGGGAAATCACAATGGCCACATTAAAGGTAAAGGTAGTCCCTGTGCAAGCACCGGGTCATTACTGACATGGGGTGACGTCCCATCACGACATTTACTAGGTGGTTTGCCATTGCCTTCCCCGGTCATCCACACTTTACCCATTTTACCAACCTTGGAAGGATGGAAGGCTGAGTCAACTTTGAGCCGGCTACCTGACACCAACTTCTGTTAGGATCGAATTCAGGTCGTGAGCAGAGCTTTTGACTGCAGTATTGCAGCATTACCACTCTGTGCCACGGGGCTCCTGTGGCCATATTAAAGACCCCTATATCTTATCATGTGTAGACGTTGGTATGTTTGTCTCCTTGGGGGAAACCTAAGCAGATGCATTCACACATCTTTCAGCATCTCATTTGGTTTGCTCCCTAAGCATTCCACCTTTAGAAAACTTAGGCATTGTCCTTCGGTCTCCAGGATTTTTCTGTCTGCCTGCTCTTGCTAAAAACACTTGCTTAAAATACTAGCAACAGCCACTTCCTAAATTAAATATTATCTTTTTTTAAAAAAAAGAAGATGCTGCTGGGATAGTGGATGACAACTGAGACGAATCACAGGCAAAGCTCTGCTTGAATTTTTCAAACTTGACAAGATGCAAAAATATCTGAACAGCGAGAATGCTTTTTCTGCACCAAAAGGCTTTGCTCTGTCAGATTAACTTTCTGGTCATGACCCAAAGGGATTCATGTGGTTCAGTTCCTTTATTTTTCCACTTAAGGAAATTTAACTTATTTTTTTTGAAGATCTTTAGACCCATTAATACAGTTCACATTTAAGCATCACACTGGCTTTTAAAGCTGAACATCTTGCTTCGTTCTCATTAGCTCCTGGGGTTTTGTCTCTTTTTATTATTGTTAAAATAACCTTAAGAAACATTGAACAAGAAAAGCACTGCAGTGTACTGTGTTTTGCTGTATTGATGGGTTGCTGTTTCCCCTTTATTTCTGACTGGGTTTAATTAATCCACAAAACAAGCATGGTTTTGATCTGGAAACAGACTTTTATTCCCCTTAAAGGCCATCAACAATTTTATTTTCTTTCGTCCTCAGATGCTGGCTGCACCGACGTCAGATCGACGGCTCTCTAAACCGGACTCCCAGTGGATTCTATGACAGGGTGTGGCAGATTTTGGAGAGGACCCCCAACGGTTTAATAGTAGCTGGGAAATTTTTGCCACAGGTAAAATGACACACCTGGGTCACAATAATGTTGGGACTTCTTGCCTTTGTTTCTTTTACTAGCTGACCTAGTAGCAAGGGAATTTGCTTTGAAACGAAACACTAGGGTTTAAGTGTCTCTCTCTTTCCCTACCTGTTGTGCACTGACACTCTTTGTCGAATCCGGTGGTTTTTAAGAAAACAAGAACTGCCAATGTGGTCTCAGAACAAGGGTTGCACTAGTCCAGTACATGGTCTCCAGTTATATATTCCCAGGATTGTCACCAACAGAGCAAGATGGAAATAGCCATTTTTGCCTCGAGCACCTGATAGTCCAAAGTACACCGTCTCTAAGCCTGGTGTTTCCATTTAGCTATCCTGCTGACTAACTGCTACCAGGAGGCTTGTCATCCCATGAGATTGCCTCATCTTTTTAAAAAGCTATCTAAGTCCTAAGACTTCATTGCCTTTGGGTGACTATGAATTCCAGATGTAAAGGTTCTTTTCTTTCTTGTTTCCCGACCTGCTGTTGCCTTCAGTTTCACTGAATGACTCTGAATTGTGGAGTGCACAAGAGAGAGAATTGTTTCCCTTCTGACTACACCGTTCATGGTTTTGTGGGTTATCGTAAGAAGGCAATGGCAAACCACCTCAGCTCTTGCCTTGAAATTCCCATGGGGGTGCCATAAGTCGGTTGCAACTTGATGGCCCTTAATTATAATAATTACAGCAAGCCCCACCCCCGCATACACACTTTTGGTAAACTAAAAGCTCCGTTTTAATGGGCACAGCAGCTTGAAGACACACAACAGCAAGAACTCTCCCTCCTTATCAATATTGAAAATGATTCTCTGACATATACTTTCACACATGGACAGGCTCCCTCTGTAAGCAGTTGGACCCCTCCTCCTGCTAAGGGGTGTCATGGAGGCACAGGGGTCAAAGCCTGGCATAAGAGCAAGACACTGCTCCCCACAAAATGGATGCCTCTCAGAGAGTGAAAATATCCAGTTGCTTCTTGCAACTGTGGGCAAATCAGGTTCTGTAACAATTCAAATACTGCAAAGACGGTGTGTCAAAAAACCACAATCCTATAAAAATTGTCTGATCTTCAATAGATGTCACTATAACATCACACGTTAACATCTGCATATTTTATTTATTTGTTTATTTTTTACAGCAACCAACCTTGTCTGATATGACTATGTATGAAATGAACTTTTCCCTCCTGGTTGAGGATATGTTACAAAATATTGATCAACCTGAATACAGGCAAACCATTGTAGAGGTTGGTAAGGATTTATGTTGAAAAATATGAATAAAACGTTTCATGTTACATTTGTAGGGGAGCTAGTATGTTCAAGGACTATCATGCTAAAGGCGTTTCAAACTATTTATTTATTTATAGTATTTATACTCTGCCTTTCTGTTAATATTAGCTCAACCATAAATGCTTCAACACTGCAATCACAAAGCTTAGATAGGCTATCATTTCATTAGCAAAGTAAATATTTACCTTAACATTTAAAGTTAAAGTTAAATCAGAAGAGTTTCCATCTAGGCATTAGGAGGAATTTACTAACAGTTAGAGCGGTTCCTCAGTGGAACAGGCTTCCTTGGGAGGTGGTGAGCTCTCCTTCCCTGGAGGTTTTTAAGCAGAGGCTAGATGACCATCTGTCAGCAGTGCTGATTCTATGACCTTAGGCAGTTCACGAGAGGGAGGGCATCTTGGCCATCTTCTGGGCATGGAGTAGGAGTCGCTGGGGATGTGTTGGGAAGGTAGTTGTGAAATTCCTGCATTGTACAGGGGGTTGGACTAGCTGACCCTGGTGCCCCCTTCCAATTCTATGATTCTGATTTATCTCGCCCTTCCTCCAAGGAGCTCAGTTAGGTATATGTGGTTCTCCTATCCTTCATGTTGTACCTGAAGTTCATTGCTTGCTGGACCCACACTTTCCTGTTGGGAATCTATGCACCAGCAGTCTCCAAGCTGAAGTCCCTGCCCCATTAAATGCTGCTTTGTAATTTGCTTACTTTGTCATGTTTACTGTGAGAGAAAATTCCCCACCCCCAAACCCAATTGCTGCGTAGAAAAGCATTTTAAGAACAGAAAATGGAGCAATCTGAAAGGAGGGAGGGAGAGAAATCTAAGCCATAGTTTTAAAAAGCCTTTCTTCTCCCCAGAAAGAGCTCACAGGAAGTATTTGAATCCCCGCCTCTTTACATGCTGCTTTGTAATTGGCTGTGAAACCACGCTTGTGTGTCCCGCACTTTGCCTTATGCATGGGGATTTCACCCGGGCCGAGATGGAAGAAGAGGGAAGAATCAGGTTAACAGAGGAGTGGGAAGTCCACTCCTGCCAGTGAGGGCTGGCAGCGAGGTAATCTCTAATGGACGGAAAAGTCATGCATAGTTCCAAGGAACAACCGAGACAGACTGAGGGCGAACGTGAGTGAAGGTACCCATGCATAAACGACCTAAGTCTTAGCCAAGAGAGTCTGTGGGCCCATCTCAGAGACTTAGGAAATGTATGTGCAGTGTGTGTGTGCTTGTTTCAAAAGAGGTGTTTTTTTTAAGCAATGTGTCGCATTATTGGGGATACAAATCAAATACAGCATTATCAATAGCGAGATTATGTTGTTACACATCAAAACTCTCTCTTGTTATCTATAATGGGTGCATAAATTAGAAAAATAAAGAGAAGAAGGCAGGCAGATCAGAGAAAGTAGGAAGATAATGAAGAAAAAAACACTCTTTAAAAAAATGTAAATGACTTGTATTCTTACTGTGTTTCAACCCCACAAATGTTTCTGTTTGCCAGTAATTATGCCTTTTATCCAGTCTCTAGCTATGATTATTCTTCCGCCAATTCATTACAGTAATGTTTTAGTGTTGTTCTGCCTTAATTAATTTCTAAAGTATTTTGTGCCGTCGATAGAGCAGGTTCGAACCAAAAACATTAATGCACTGAACTGTTCCACGGAAATCAGTGGAGCTTAAGGAGTTTCACTGTGGCTAGATCATGCCCTGTAACAATCGTCGCTGGCAACTTATATTTCCATTTTTATTCATGGGTTCAGTCAGCTAATTACCATTATAATGCAGGCCTTGAGAGACTGTTGTATTTGAATATATCTCCCCATTTTTATTTTTATTTTGCTTTAGTTGTTGATGGTCGTCTCTGTGATTCTGGAAAGAAACCCAGAGTTGGAGTTTCAGGATAAAGTGGACTTGGACAAACTGGTGAAAGAAGCATTTCTCAACTTCCAAAAGGACCAGAGCAAGCTCAAGGGAACTGAGAAGCAAGTAAGTGCAATGGTAGTGGTAGCCGTACACTTTACAGGCTGAAGACATGCCTCAACATGTGCTATATATGTCGGGGTAAAGCAGCCAGTTGCTAATGGCGTCGTGAGTGTCTCTCACCCCAAAGGCCTTGGCAACTTAGAATCATAGAGTTGGAAGGGACCACCAGTGTCATCTAGTCCAACCCCCTGCACAATGCAGGAAACTCACAACTACCTCCCCCCAACACCCCCAGTGACCAGAAGATAGCCAAGATTCCCTCCCTCTCATCATCTGCCTAAGGTCATAGAATCAGCATTGCTGACAGATGGCCATCTAACCTCCTCTTAAAAAACCTCCAAGGAAGGAGGGTTCACCACCTCCTGAGGAAGCCTGTCCACTGAGGAACCGCTCTAACTGTTAGAAAATTCTTCCTAACGTCTAGACGGAAACTCTTTGGATTTAATTTCAACCCGTTGATTCTGGTCCAACTTCTGGTACTCTGCTTGTTGGCTGAGAATACACCTTCTTTTAGAGGGTTGCCAACCTCCAGGTGAGGCCTAGAGGTAGCCAATCTCCAGACAACAGAGATCAATTCCCCTTGAAAAAATGGCTGCTTTGGAGGATGGACTCTATGACATTATATCCTGTGGAAGGGCTTCCTAGTTGGCAACCCAGCTTTCCAAGAAGTGAGAGCTTATACCCTGAAAATTTTGTTAATCTCTGAGGTATTACTGGACTCAAATCTAGCTCACCAGGAAAACAGTGACTCAAAATACTATAGTATAACTGTCACCACTTTACCACATTGTAAAGCTGTTGTTTCAAGCAGCCACAGATTTAAGATGTTGTGAGCAGCGTTTTTTATTGAATAGACAGGTCGGATCCGTCACAAAATGTCTGTCTTTCATTTCTCTGCGTCTTATATTGTATCTTAAAAAGCATCTTTGTCTCTTTGTTTGAGCCAGCGTGGTGTAGTGGTTAAGAGTGGCAGACTCTGATCTGGAAAACCGGGTTTGATCCCCCACTCCTCCACGTGAGTGGCAGACTCTAATCTGGTGAACTGGGTTGGTTCCCCCACGCCTCCACATGAAGCCAGCTAGGTGACCTTGGGCTAGTCACAGTTCTCTCCGAACTCTCTCAGCCCCACCTACCTCACAAGGCATCTGTTGTGGCGAGAGGAAGGGAATGGTTTGATTCTCCTTAAAAGGTAGAGAAAGTCGGCATGTAAAAACCAACTCTTCTTCTTGTACTTCTTTCTGCCTCTCCCCTGCCAAAAAATGTTTTGGTTCGAATCCAATATATTTATCGTACTAAACTACAGAGAACATCAAGTGTGTGAAATGCCCTTTTCATCAGCAAAGTCTTTTCCATCTGTGTCTCTTCTTGCCTTCTTGCTCGTTGACTGGATTATTACCCGTCAGCACCGCGGCTCAGATCAAATTCTGTTTTATTCCTACAGGATGACATGACGTCCTTTTACAACACTCCTCCAGTGGGGAAAAGGGGAACGTGCAGCTACCTGACAAAGGCGGTGATGAATCTGTTGCTGGAAGGGGAAGTGAGACCCTCTGCGGATGACCCTTGTTCCATTAGTTAAAGCCGGTGGCGCCAGGTGGAAGGCAACCTGACTGGTCGAGGGCCGTGTTGCTGCTTGGCATGTGCTACTTAATTGCACCTCACGAAGGGGAGGCCTAAAAACGGTCGCTGCGATCGGCTCCGAGGCTTTAGAATAGCAAAGACCACAGCTGATTCTGTGGCAGCCAAAAAACACGCTTAATCAAGAAGCAGTTCCCCCCTCCCCAGTAGGTTTCCAATAGCAACCTGCACGTTCCACTTAAGCGCCGCAATCCTACGTTGGCAGAGGGAATGCATGAAATGCGCTGTAGCGCATACTGATTAAGACCTTGGCTATGTTAGAAGAATCAACTGGATTTGTAATTTTTTTGTTGAGCGTTGCTTCCAAATTATTGCAGTGGCAAAATGTATTTATTTAATAGTGGACTAAATGTGAACTTCAGAATTTTTTCAGCTCTCGCACTCCCTCAACCCCAATAATTTGTATTGTAATTCATTATGAACGCTGAATGACATAAGCATAAATTTGCGAAAAATCAGGGAATCTGCGTTTGATGCTGGTTTGTTTGATGCTCTGAGGAAGTTGCTATGGCTTTGGACTTGAGTGTTCCAGCAAAACTTATAAGGTGTTTTAAAAAAAACTCTATTCTATTAAAATATATAAATTTGCTTCAAAATGTGCCTGTAATTGGTTTTTCTGTTTGAGGATTACTTAGGATGATAATTGCTTATGCCTACGCATTTTATATAAATGGAAGGGAATTATTTTTTTTAAAAAACAGAACATCTCTTCCCATCATAGATACTTCCTTCGCTTCAATACGGACACTTTAAGGGGCATTGTTTAAGTTACGCTGCCATGAAGGTGAGTATTGCATCAAGGGGAAGAATCAATTAACCCTGTTGGACAAAGTGGTGTATCCAACAGTCCTATTTACAGAAGAAGAAGAGTTGGTTTTTATTGCCGACTTTCTCTACCACTTAAGGCAGAATCAAACTGGCTTACAATCACCTTCCCTCCCCTCCCCAAAACAGACACCCTGTGAGGTCGGTGAGGCTGAGAGAGCATGACTTGCCCAAGGTCACCCTGCTGGCTTCGTGTGGAGGAGTGGGGAATCAAACCCGGTTCTCCAGATCAGACTCCACCGCTCTTAACCACTACACCATGCTGGCTCTCAACATATTGTTCCAGAAGTAGAATTCCATCCCTCCACATAAGAAGAGCTGGGTCTGACCAAGAGGTTGTCTAGTCCAGCATACTGTGGCAGTGGCCAATCAAAAGCCAAAAGGTATTTATTACGGTCCATGACCAGCAAATACAGTAAAAATATAAAAAATGGGAACAATTAAAAATAATAATGGTACACATCAACCACAAATACAGATGAATGTTGTGTATTTAACATATTAACACTCCTTAATGAATACTCAGTGGCCAATCAGGTGCCTCTAGGAAGTCCACAAACAGTGCTTGAAGCAATAGCCCCACCCGGCAATGCCTACCAGAACTGCATTCTGGGGGCATACTACAGTGGAGGTTCCATTTATTCATCACGGTGTATATCCTTTAAGGCAACGTAAGGGCCCTTTTACACAGTCAGACTAATTTGTAAATTTGCTCATTTTCACATGGGAAAGCTGGCCATGCCCTGACCTGGATAACCCAGGCCATGCTCATGACCTGTTGGTCCACAAGCATAAAGAATGGAATAAAGGAAAAGAAATAATCTCGTCGGATCTCGGCAGCTAAGCAGGGTCGGCCCTGGCTAGTATTTGGATGGGAGACCTCCAAGGAATGCCAGGGTCGTGACGCAAAGGCAGGCAATAGCAAAAAAAGAAAAGAAAAAAAAACCCTCTGAATGTCCCTTGCCTTGAAAACCCTATGGGGTCTCCATGAGTCAGCTGTGACTTGAGGGCGCTTTCCACCACCAAAGGTGGCCATGCGAAGGCTGTCCCTCCATATGCTGTTTGAAGCAGTGATTGAAATCGCCACAGATCTCTGCTTCAACATACCCTCTCTAGGTTGGGATGTGTAAGTACAGTTGCCAACACGTGGTTGGGAAATTCCTAGAGATTTGGGGGACAGAACCTGAAGAGGACAGAATTTGGGGGAGGAAGGGAACTCAGAAGAAGAAGAAGCTGGGATGTGATACCATAGAGCCCACCCTCCAAAGGTGCTGTTTTCTTTGGGGGAAGTGATCTCTGTTATCTAGAAATCGGTTGTAATTCTGGGAGCACTCTAGGTCCTAACTGGAGGTTGGCAACCCTATGTGTAGGAGGGATGGGTTCGCGTTCTGGGTTTTCTGCTGAAGAACAGGAAAGCTGTTCCTTCTGTTTATCTGTTTACCTGTAAATTAGAGAAGGGGAAAAAATTACAGCATGCCAACCCAAGACAGAGTTAAAACTTAAGAGAAATTGAAAGAAATGGAGCAGGAGAAGAGGAGGGAACAGAACACTGCAACCCGCAAGAAAGAAAATAAGAGAAAAATCAGCTAATCAGAAAAACATGCCAGAGGGATCCCCGAGGAACTGATACATGGAGGACACCAAACATGGGGAAAGGTGGGTGTTTAAAGTGATCCTAAGATTCTGGCCATTGTCATGCCTGCAGTACAATTATGGATGCACCATACTTTCGGTTGTCCATTGGGAATCTACTGCCATTTATTGTCACCAATTCCAACTTACAGAGGAACAATGGAAAATTTGGAGTGGTGGACTCTGATCTGGAGAACCGGGTTTGATTCCCCACTCCTCTACGTGAACTGCGGAGGCTAATCTGGTGAACTGGATTTGTTTCCCCACTCCTACACACAAAGCCAGCTGGGTGGCCTTGGCCTAGTCACACTCTTTCAGCCTCACCTACCTCACAAGGGTGTCTGTTGTGGGGAGGGAAGGGAAGGTGATTGTAAGCCAGTTTGATTCTCCCTTAAGTGGTAGAGAAAGTCGGCAAATAAAAAACAATTCTGCTTCTGCTTTCACCACTCTGCATCATTTTATTAAACCCTCTCATGTTATTCCCTTCCTCCTTTAGTCCAACACCTTAGTCGTTTTCTCCACTCCTGAGCAGTCTGAGCGTTCTTTTCACATTCCTTTTCAGTGAATCTTCCCCTGTATTAAAAATACAGGATATTCAAGAGAAAGAGTCCTAGCCTTTGCTAGTTTTTGTATGGGCCTGGAAAATATTTCCGTGGTGCATTTCACCCCCCTGCACTCTGAAGCGGTAACAGCTTTTACCGTCTTATCTGCAACACGTGTGAATTAAGACGAATGATTTCTGATGTGGATCTCAAACCCAAGGATGATCTCAAACCCGAGTTTGATCTCTTCAGTTCTTCATGTCTTGTTCTTTATTGTCATCACTGAAGCATGGGTAACTTTGGAGCTGAGCACCCTCTTACTGATGTAAATCTTTCCTCTATGCATTTTCCATCAGGACAGCGCTGTACTTAAATTTGATCCAACTTTTATCCCCGAGGAAAATTTCAGGCTTCATAGAGAGCCTGCCGAGATCCTAATACCTTTGCTCTTTCCCTGATCTCAAAGCATCATAGGGAGATTATCCAGCACTTGCTGGTGTAAGGAGAGTTCTAAAATTCTCCATTATTCGACAGAAAAATAATAATTTAGAAGGGGACAAAGCACAGTTTATTTTGCAGAGAGGAGGGGGCGTCTGTAATGTCTGTAGTACACTATCATTTTATTGATTAGTTATTCATTAGGAAGAACTTTCTAACAAAGCGGTTCCTCAGTGGAACAGGCTTCCTCGGGAGGTGGTGAGCTCTCCTTCCCTGGAGGCTTTTAAGCAGAGGCTAGATGGCCATCTGCTGGGGGTAAAGGGAAGATGACTGGGGAAGGCACTGACAAACCACCCGTTAACAAAGTCTGCCTAGTAAACATTGGGATGTGGCGTCACCCCATGGGTTAGGAATGACCCAGTGCTTGCACAGGGGACCTTTACCTTTACCTTTAGATGACCATCTGTCAGCAATGCTGATTCTATGACCTTAGGCAGATCATGAGAGGGAGGGCACCTTGGCCATCTTCTGGGCATGGAGTACGGGTCACTGGGGTGTGGGGGGAACGTAGTTGTGAATTTCCTGCATTGGGCAGGGAGTTGGACTAGATGACCCTGGTGATCCCTTCCAACTCTATGATTAGATGAATTTCCTACAGCTAATAGGCATTTTTAATCTAGTGGTGGCACAGTGAGATGAACACTTTTCAGAACTAAAGATCTCTTTATCTTCTGTAGCAGGGAGCCGAGGTGAATGGACAGCAGAGAAAGTAGCTTGTAGCATAGGAAGGCTGGAAACTCGTGGGCTGCTAAAATCCATAAAGAATAAAAAGGTCCCCCTGGTCTTTTTTTGCTTCCAAATATTTAAACAGCTGCAAGAGAGACGGGGCAAAAATATTAACACACTTAGCAGAGCAGAAAAAGCTTTAAAGCTGATTTAAAGCTTATTCTCTTAGAGATGGCAGGTCTGGTGACTGTAAGGTTATCTTCTATGGCCCATTTGATATGGGAGTGTGGCTGTAAGAAATTTATCTTTGTAGGATCTCCTCCAACTTATACTGTAATATTGGATTTGACCCTTTTCTCCACAGTCTTGTTCGTGACTGAAAACTTTTCATAATAGGGTTGCCCGGTCCCTCTTTGCCGTCGGCAGGAGGTTTAGGGGCGGGGCCTGAGGAGGGCGGGGTTTGGGGAGGGGAGGGACTTCAATGCCATAGAGTCCAATTGCCAACACGGCCATTTTCTCCAGGTGAACTGATCTCTATTAGCTGGAGATCAGTTGTAATAGCAGGAAATCTCCAGCTAGTACCTAGAGGTTGGCAACCCTATTACACAGGCAGGGAGACTTTTGCTTCGGGGCATGTTGAGACAAACAATTCCCTCATGTTCCTTCTTAGAATCATAGAGTTGGAAGTGACCAGCAGGGTCATCTAGTCCATCCCCTTGCACAATGCAGGAAATTCAAAACTACCCCCCACACCTCCAGTGACCCCTACCCCATGCCCAGAAGATGGCCAAGATGCGCTCCCTCTCATGAACTGCCTAAGGTCATAGAATCAGCTTTGCTGACAGATGGCCATCTAGCCTCTGCTTAGATCGTACCCTCTCATGAACATGTTAGAATTAGATCTCCTTAGGAATTCTTTGCCCTGACCTGGATAGCCCAGGCTAGCCTGATTTCTTCAGATCTTGGAAGCTAAGCAGGGTCAGCCCTGGTTAGTATTTGGACGGGAGACCAACAAGGAAAAGTAGGGTTGCAACACAGAGGCAGGCAACGGCAAACTACCTCTGAACGTGTCTTGCCTTGAAAAACCCATGGGGGGGTCACCATAAGTCAGCTGAGATTTGACAGCAAAAAATAAATAAATCTTAAAATGGTGCTTGCAAAATGGTTTCATTCCATCACCCTCTTCTAGCCTGTCACATAACTGGACTTTTAAAATAACTTTATTTCATTTAAATACATTTCATTTATAACATGGCAGTGCTCTGGAGCTCTGAAATATCGGAGTAAATGTTAACTGTGCATGTTTGGAGCACAATTATACCTCTCACTTCAGTTTATTGAAAATACAAAGGAAACTTACTGCTCGTTTTTCTCAAGTGTAAAATGTTACTACACTGCATAGTCCTATAGTAACAAAAATTAATAGCAATAATTCATTTTTTCTAATTCTCACCAAAAAATCAAAAGCAATAAAGTTTGTATCCATATCAACTCATAAAGTATTGATAAACCAAAATTCAATAAGATCCAATATGCTCCATACACCAAGGAAACAGTGTCCCTTAATACACTTATAATTAGAGTCCCAACATTGTTTAAACCTTTCCCCATTTTTTCAAAGGTATTTGTTCTCTTGTGGCGTCTCTGAACGATAACTTTCTCAGCCATTCTTGCATCAGTGGGGCATTATTCCTTTCTGAGTATTTTGGCATAAATTGTTCTTGTTGCCAATTGGAACAGTAGCCATACTTTCGGGGTATGGATTGGGTTGTTTCTGTGGAGTCCATGGACGGCTACATCCTCAAGAATGCTGTTAGTTACTCATAGAACTCCTAGGTAGTTGCATCACATCCAGACTGAAATCCCAAGGTTTGTCATGAGTCAACCTGCTGAGGCTTCCTTGGACGAAGAGGACCTCGAAGCAGAGGAAAGCAGTGGAAAAGAGCATCTGCAGCAGGCTGAGCAACCACAGGCAGAAAGGGCCTCCCAGTGTCTACAGCTTCCCAGTGCAGGGAACTTACCTGCACCAGAAGCTCAGTCTCAGTAGGGCTGTCGATTTGGTTCGTCCAAACCAAACAAACAGCTGAATTTCCCCCGATTCGGGGGTTTTCAGTTCGGATTGAACCAAACTCAAAAAAGGCAGGAAAAGGACGCACCGAATTGGGCGAGTTCCGGCGACCGCCGGATAAATTTGGCAGGTTTGGCATTCCCGAACTTGCCTTTTCCCGCCTTTAAAGACCCCGCCCGGTTTCCTGGGAGTCCCAGGAAACCGGGCGGGGGGGGGGTCTTAAACTGCTCCGCGCTGCCTGGGCAGGCAGCACGGAGCACTTTAAACCCCCCCTTCCCTGGAGTCCCCAGAAGCCGGGTGGTGGTGGTGGGGGTTTAAACTGCTCCATTGCCTGTGTCCTGATGCTCAGCTGTTGGGCGGGGCCACCCAACAGCTGAGCCTCAGGACCCAGGCAGCAGAGCAGTTTAAACCCCCACCACCACCCAGCCTCCCGGGACTCCCGGGAAGCCGGGCAGTGGGAGAAGCGCTCAGCTGTTGCTCGGGCCCCATCCAACAGCTGAGCGTTGGACGGGGTTTTTTAAACTGCTCCGCGCTGCCTGGGCAGGCAGCGCGGAGCACTTTAACCCCCCACACCCGGCCTCCTGGGATTCCCGGGAAGCCGGGCGGTAGGGGGTGTTAAACTGCTCCGCTGCCTGGGTCCGCTGCCTGGTGTGCTGGCCCACTAGGGCGGGGTGCGCCTGTAGCAGCACGGTGCTCTGAAGAGGCCTGCATCAGGCAGGGCAACAGGCTGGGGTTTCTGAAGCCGAGGCTTCTACAGCTGGCAGCTGTGTTAATTGGGAATGGGAGTAATAACGCAGTCCAGTAACAGTCCAAGGTCAGTCAGGGTGAAAGGCAATCCGTCAGAACGAAAGGCAGAGTCAAGGTCAGGCCGGTCCAAGGTCAGGCAGGGAGTCTAGAAGAATTCAGGGTCGAGAAAGCAGTCCGAGTCGATACAGCGTCAGCCAGAGTGGAGTGCCGCAGGTTCGCCACGCGTTGCTTCCACAGCTTCTCCTGACTCAGCCCTCCTAAATACTTGCAGCTGTCTGGGGGAGGCAGCTTCTGTAAAGACTCACTCACTATCTTCATGACTGTCCCGGTTCCTTCTTTGTTGATCCAACCTGGCTGAACGCCGGCGTTGTTCTGCCAGGACCCGGCCCATTTTCCTTCGACGAGTCCCAGGAGACATCTGTTCCTCATGGTCTCCCGGCTCCCTGGGCAGCTTCCTTGATGTTCCTGGGTCGGCCGGCGTCTGGTCTTCTTTAGGCTGCTCTGTAGCCGGTGACTTTAAGGTATGTCTTGGCAATACATCGTCATCAGCTGTTTTCTCTGTCAGTGTGGGTGGGGAAGGAGGACTCTGTCCCTGGATCTGGTCTCCGTCAGAGTCTGAATCTGTTGTCAGGCAGCCTCTGACACCTGGGCAGACAGCGTGGAGCAGTTTAAAGACCCCCCCACCCGATTTGCCGGGAAACCGGGCGAGGGTCTTTAAACCGAATTTGTTCGGGAATGCTGAATTTCCCGCTGAAATCGGCATTCCTGAACAGGGGGGTTTCGGAATTCGGCCAAACCGGACCCAAGTCAGGATGGGTTCGGCCGAATCCGAACCAGCCTGAATTTTTTCCCAACAGTCCTAAGCCTCAGGCTGTGCTGCCAGAAAGCCTTCCAGAGCCTCTGGAGCAGAGGCGCAAAAGACTTCGGGCACAACTACATGATAGAAGGAGTGCCAAATTACAAGTTCAGCAGAGGACACTCCCAGACAACTGTAATGAGGCTAACAATCTCCACCAGGCAGAGAATGTTGAGACAGGGTAACATGCAGCAGCTGATCCTCTTCAGGTCTACTTAAGCAGGCCACTGCATCTGACACAGTGTTGGGACAACTTGTTGCAACCACTCTGTGTTGATGGCAGACTCTTGACTACTTCTGAGACCCGTGTGACTCTGACCCTGGACTGGACCCTGCCCCCTCGCTTGGATTATGCTTTCGGTACTGTCGCTTGGAACCTGAACCTAGAGACAACCCGGCATTTGACTTGGACCGCCCCTGACCACACTTCACACCTCTGGCCCTCAGACCTGTTGCTATACAGGACAAGGTTGAGCTGAGCTCTTTCTTAGAAGGTTGTTGCGGGCATTGGCTCTTTAGGTACTTGGCAATTTTGGCATGGTTTCCCATGACCATTTGAAATGTAAATCTTCATCTGTTTCCAAGGGTTATGTGCACTAGCTGTCTTTGGGTCTACCTTATGGTGAAGGTGCAGAAAAGCCAAGGGCGTCAGACAATCTTCTGAACCACTTTCAACCTTGCTCAGTTTAGCTGAACGTTCCGAGCAAGGATTTCAATAGCAATTTCCTTTGCTTCTTACCACTCAGATGGAACCCTTCTACTGTTTTATGGCTTAGTCAGCTTCCACCTTAACTGATTTGATCCTCAGCTTTCTGAGAGTGCCTAATGTAGGCTTTTTGATCAATGTCAGTAACAATTCTGCTTGTGTCGGCATTTAAGGATGGCTTTGTTATAGAAGTAAGACTCTGAGCTGAGATGGTGGGAACCTTCACAATGTACAAGTCCCTTCATGCCATACTTCCCAACTCCAGCCCAGTCAGCACTCGCATAAGCATCATTCTCAAATTCTGGGAGGATGGAAGCATTAATCTTTCCTGATTCTTCCACACAGGCAGAAAAGATGTTGGGCTTTTGCAAGAAGGTGCCAATTTTTGTAGACAGGCTCCTGGCTCCAGTGACAGATGAACGACGGTTTTCAAGACTGTGATGAATGTTAGCTTAAGGGCTTGCTCATTGGACATGTATTCCAATTTCTCTTCCCTCCCACACTTCCAAGCTTCCCTTGATTTGGCAGCGATGCCTGGCCAGAGCCATCGGCTTCTTCAAGTTTCTTGTACGGTTGGGTCGTTTCAGTGAAGCTGAGCACATGTTTTGGCACATGCAATCCCCAGGTGAGCCTCTGAAATGCAACTTGACGTCAGGTAATGCCTTAGGAAGCTGTTCTTGCTGGCTGTTTCTGCTGTTCTGAGTCTTCTAATCACCGTCTGTGGGGTATCCTGGGGATCGTCTTGCAAGCAGCTCATCTATTTCATGGCAATGGGTTCTTTCCCGAAGCGGAAAAGCTGTATGGAATACAGGAAGAGTCGGGAAGGCTTCCAGCTATCCATGCTGGGCTCCTTCTGTCCCAGGTAAAGGTTGCCCTTGAACATGACCCTAGCAATCAGAATAATAATAATAATAAGAGTTGGTTTTTATATTTTGACTTTCTCTACCACTTAAAGGAGAATAAAACTGGTTTACAATCACCTTCCCTTCCCCTCCCCACAACAGACACCCTGTGAGGTAGGTGGGGCTGAGAGAGCTCTAAGAGACCTGTGACTAGCCCAAGGTCATCCAGCTGGCTTCATGTGGAGGAGTGGGGAAACCAACCCAATTCTCCAGATCAGAGTCCACTGCTCATGTGGAGGAGTGGGGAATCAAACCCGGTCCTCCAGATTAAAGTCCACTGCTCCAAACCACCACTCTTAACCACTACACCATGCCATGCCAAGGACCACCAGCAGATTGAAAAGAAAATCAGGGCTCATTGGGGGTGGGTGGGGAAGCACTTACCTGTGCGTGCAAATGGAGCCAGAGAGGTGGAGGAGGTTGTAGGTCATCTAGTCCAACCTGTCCAAGGTGGGAAATCCACAGCTGGAACACCTATGGCAGATGGCTGTCCAAGCTCTGCTTGAAGTCTTCCAGTGAAGGAGAGCTTTTCCCCTAGATAGGGTTCTCGTTGTCTTGACGAATGTTCTCTGCATGTTCAATCAAACCTGGTTTTCCAGATTAAAGTCCACCACTCTTAACCACTACACCACACTGGCATAGATGTGTGGATTCACAGAACTACTATGCATTATGTGCATATGTATATATCCCGCCTCTCAGCCATTTACATTCAAGTTGGTTGTAATTTATGCAGAATTCAGGTTTGGGTCGTATCAAACTTGGCTTAGTTTGGCTAAGAGTTCTGATTTTCTTTTGATCTTTTTAGCATGTCTATGAAGCCCTGTCTCCCTCCTCTCTGGGCTTCGCCTGCTTTTAAATCTGTTTGCACGTCCTTGCTTTCTGTCCGATTTCACCGTAGGAAAAGTAGAGTCATATTTAGTTATTAATATTCAAGTCCCAGGGTAGGGCTATCAAAAAAAAAAATTCGGTACAGTTCGGATTCGGCAAAATTCGGCCCGTTTTTATTTGGGCCGTGCCGAAGTCCGAACTCCCCCGCTTCGGATCCCCAGAAATTCGGGGGGATCCGAAGTTCGGGGGAAAATTCGGCCCCCACGCGCCTTCAGAGGGATTCCCTGAAGGCGCGCGGGGGCCCTTTAAACTGATCTGAGCCTCCCAGCTGGGAGGCGCAGGTCAGTTTAAAGGGCAGCCCGCACCTTTCAGCGGGCTCCCCTGGAGAGGCGCGGGCTGCCCTTTAAACTGATTTGCGCCTCCCAGCCGGGAGGCACACATCAGTTTAAAGGGCACCCCGCTCCTCTTCAGCGGGCTCCCCTGAAGGGGGGGCTGCCCTTTAAACTGATTTGATCCCGGCCGGGAGGTGCAGATCAGTTTAAAGGGCACCCCGCGCCTCTTCAGCGGGCTCCCCTGAAGGGGGGGGCTGCCCTTTAAACTGATCTGCGCCTCCCGGCTGGGAGGCCAGATCAGTTTAAAGGGCACCCCGCGCCTCTTCAGCGGGCTCCCCTGAAGGGGGGCGGGCTGCCCTTTAAACTGATTTGATCCCGGCCGGGAGGCGCAGATCAGTTTAAAGGGCACCCCGCGCCTGCTTACTGACGGGCGAATTTGCCGGATTTATTCGCGAACTCCCGAACTCGCTGAATTCGGCCCCCCGGTTGCCCGCCAGTTTTGAGTTCGGATCGGTCCGAACAGAAAAGCGCCGAATCGAGGAGAATTCGGTTGATTTTCTGTTCGGACCGAACCGAATTGACAGCCCTATCCCAGGGAAGCCAAACAAAAACAGGTTCCAAATTCCTTTGGAGATTCAGCTATTCAGTTCAGCTCGCCTGAACAGAAGGCTCAAGATGGATTTTCCTGTAGCCAAGATCTCTTCGCCAACCTTTCTTCAGTAATGAATTTTGATGGCTAATTCATTGGGTCAGATTGCTCACAGTCGGCACTGTGCTCTTTCCTTTTGCCCTCAAGCAATTGCTCATTCAAAGTCTGGTGGAATCCTAAGGACGTCACATGCTCTTGTTCCGTCTCTGTGGCTTCAATTAATATCCCAGATACCGGGAGTGTAATTTGAAGTAACTTTAATTTTTGGGCTTAGTTATTAGCTTCTTAGAGATTTGAAAGGTTCTCAGAAATGTAGATGAATGAAAATTATGATGGCATTATTATTATCATCTCTAATCTAAGATGACCACTTCAGCCAATATGGTGCAGCTGGTGGAAGAGGAGGAAGAAGAGGAAAAAATTTATATGCTAACTTTCTCCACCACTTAAGGAAGAATCAAACCGGCTTACAATCCCCTTTCCACAACAGACACTCTGTGAGGTAGGTGGGGCTGAGAGAGCTTTAAGAGAGCTTTGACTAGCCCAAGGTCACCCTGCTGGCTTTGTGTGGAGGAATGGGGAAACCAACTCGGTTCACCAGATTAGAGTCTGCCGCTTATGTGGAGGAGTGGGGAATCAAACCCGGTTCTCCAGATTAGAATCCACCACTCCAAACCACAACAGCTAACCAATACACCATGCTGGTAGGGGCTTTTGATTAGGAAAGTGTTGCTCCAAATCGCTACTCTGCTTTGGAGATCACTGGAGGACTTTGGGTAACCTATCATCTTTGCTTTTCCCAGCTGAGCACTGATTCAGATCTCTCCTAGGACATGAGTTCATTCAAGTTGTTTTATGGCTGGCCGCTCTCAGCCTCATCATCCCTGAATCTGCTGAATGGGGTTAATAATGCTGAATCAGGGGCCCTCAACCTTTTCGAGCCTGTGGGCACATTGGGAATTCTGATACGGCATGGTGGGCGCAGAGACAGAACGGCTGCCCCAAAATGGCTGCTGCAGGAGGTGGAGCCAGCCACAAAACAAATGCCACAGCTTAACTTGGGGAGGGGCTGTGGCTCAGTGGTAGAGCATCTGCTTGGCATGCAGAAAGTCCCAGGTTCAATCCTCGACATTTCCAGTTAAAGGGACTAGGAAAGTAGGTGATGTGAAAGACCTCAGCCTGAGACCCTGGAGAGCCACTGCCGGTCTGAGTAGACAATACTGACTTGGATGGACCAAGAGTCTGATTCAGTATAAGGCAGCTTCATGTGTTCAACTTCAGTAACTTCTTGCGCTGTGGCGGCAGCTGCTGCCAAAGCAACATTTTTAAAAAGCTGCACAACCTATCAAATCTCCAATAGTCAATTAGGAGAAAAGTGGGATGTAAATATTTTGAATGAAATAAATTATACGCATTTAGGGAATGGGAAAGGAGCAATCCTCAGCAAGAAGTTAGTCCCATGTTCATCAATAGGGTTTACTACCTGGAAAGTGTCCTTAGGATAGCAGCCCAGGAGAGCAATCCTTTTCAGGTCTACTCATTGGGGTTTATTCCCAGGAAAGCATTCTTAGGATTGCTTTGTATAGGGTTGGCAACCTCCAGGTACTATATTGTTAGGAAATGAGCACAGGAGCGACACAACAATGTAGTTACAAAATGCAAAAAGATTCTATTGGAAAAGTTACACATAGTAAGCAACAACAATGCAAAAACAATGGTTCTAACAAGATCCTATATCTATAATAGTAAAGTCCAATAGTCACTGATGTATGTATTTTCAAGATAGTTCAGCAGAAGAAATATTGTTTTCCAAAGATGACACGGGGATACGGCCATTTCAAATTTTTTCAATACAATTCTTCATCAGTCCCCAAACATCAAGAAAACTTGATTCATATCATTTTTGACTTCAGTTAAAGATACAAGATAGTTGCCACGTTCCACTTAGGATACATTCAGTCAGCCTTGTTTTCTTGATGTTTGGGAACTGGTGAAGAATTGTATTGAAGAAATTTGAAACAGCCGTATCCCCGTGTCATCTTTCGAAAACAATATTTCTTCTGCAGAACTATCTTGAAAATACATACATCAGTGACTATTGCACTTTACTATTATAGATATAGGATCTTGTTAGACCCATTGTTTTTGCATTGTTGTTGCTTACTATGTGTAACTTTTCCAATAGAATCTTTTTGCATTTTGTAACTACATTATTGTGTCGCTCCTGTGCTCATTTCCTAACTATATAGTATCAGTACAGTGGTGTCTCCTTTTTCTAAAACCTCCAGGTACTAGCTGGAGATCTCCTGTTATTACAACTGATCTCCAGCCGATAGTGATCAGTTCTCCTGGAGAAAATGACTGCTTTGGCAATCGGATTCTATGACATTGAAGTCCCTCCCCAAACCCCTCCCTCCTCAGGCTCTGCCCCAAAAACCTCCCACCGGTGGCAAAGAGGGACCCGGTGACCCTAGCTTTGTAAGGGGTGCCAAAGTCTTGTTCTTTACACCCGGTCTCCAGGCCGTTTTAGCAAACGTTGTAAAAACAAAGCCCATACACCGGCCTCAGAGTTAATTATCTAAATGTATATCATTCATCATGAGAACAGACTTTGGAGGAGGGAGCCCTGGTTGCTTTAGAGGACATGGAGGCCTGTCTATCCAAGAAAAGGGCCACTTAAACTATTAAAAAGCCCACGGTTTTCTTAGCCAGCTATTGTATCAGCGGGAAAACTTGGAATGATGCCTCTGTCCACCCTGCTTCTTGATTTCCTTCCCATTTGAAACTATATCAATCTCTTGTTTTAATAGGCAGGGCAGGTTTAGAAGGGGAAGGTTTGTTTTCTGCTGTTTAAGTGGGACTGGCGAATTGCTTCTCCTCCAACCTCCCTTTGAGTAAACGGAACAGTGGCAGGCGGCCCAGATTCCACCCCCTCCTCATTTCCACCTCACCCCTCTTTTCCATCCCCGCATCTTTTTTCTAAACAGATGCCCTCTTTGGACGGCAGTGCCCTTTGCCACTTTTGCAGAGAGCATGAAGCATAGGGTTGCCAGGTCCCTCTTCGCCACCAGCGGGAGGTTTTTGAGGCGGAGCCTGAGGACGGCGGGGTTTGGGAAGGGGAGGAGACTTCAATGCCATAGAGTCCAATTGCCAAAGCTGCCATTTTCTCCAGGTGAACTGATTTCTGTCGGCTGGAGATCAGTTGTAATAGCAGGAGATCTCCAGCTAGAACTTGGAGGTTGGCAACCCTAATGAAGCAGCTTTTATACCAAGTTTCTGGCCGAGACCTTGCCACATTTGGGCTATATATAGCATTGCCACAGAGCAGGCAGCCTCTTGCACAAAAAGCTGCCCATTCAAAGAGACGTTTTCGGCCAGCTTGACAACGAAATGCCAGTTTGCCTCTCCTGCGTTGCAGCCGCTCAACCGGCGCTCTTCCACTTCTGTGAAGAAACAGCTAGCAGCAGGCCCCGTTCCAAGCCCATCTTTTATTCATGGCTGGTGGTAATTGGCTTCTCCCGCATTCTCTTAATATGTTTTCAAGAGAAAACACCTGATGGGTTTGTCATATTTCCAATAACTGGCCTTTTAAACCCAAGCCCCCTTTCTCCCTAGCAGCAATCCTTCAGAACTTTCTATCCTGTTGTTCGCTCCTCTAAGACAATGTCCGTGTTCTTAATTTAACTTGGGACTTGCCTGTTTGGGCCTGACCTCTGTGCTGGGTAGGGCTGCCAACCTCCTGGTGGTGGCTGCAGAGCACTATTTCAACTGATCTCCAGGCAATAGGAATAGGGTTGCCAACCTCCAGGTAGTAGCTGAAGATCTCCTGCTATTACAACTGATCTCCAGCCGATAGAGATCCGTTCACCTGGAGAAAATGGTTTGTCAATTGGACTCTATGGTACTGAAGTCCTTCCCCTCACCAAGGCCCGCCCTCCTCAGGCTCCACCCCAAAAACCTCCTGCTGATGGAGAAGAGGGACCTGGCAACCCTAAATAGAAATCAGTTCTCCTGGAGAAAATGGCCGCTTTGGCAATTGGACTCTATGGCATTGAAGTCCCTCCCCTCTCCAAGCACTGACCTCCTCAGTCTCCACCCCAAAAACCTCCCGCCAGTGGCGAAGAGAGACCTGGCAACCCTACTAGAGAGACATTCTAAGTCCAAATGAACTGCAAGATCTGGTGGGTGAGGGGCAGCTCCCACGTCACAGCCTCAGTTCTCAGATCTGCAAAATGGGTTTAGATTAACAGAACTGCAAAGCCAGACAGGATAGTAGGCCATTTCTTACAACCCTTCAAGACATGGTGTCAGTCTAGCCATGCTGACCCATCTCCCAGCCTCCTACAGATCAAGCAACAACTTCATTCATACCAAAAAAAAACCACATACACCCCAGCGTGATTGTAAAGATGACGGGCTGATAAGAGTTGCCTTGAAGCTTGGAGGCATGAAATATTTACAATCAACCTGGTCAGAGTTGAGTTGTCTTGCGCATATTTTCTTTTGAAGCCAAAAAGGCTCGAATGATTTCTCAGAAGAGCTCCCCTCCAAACTGGCACCTAACCCAACGCTTCACTTTTTTCTGGAATGCGCTTCCATCTTCTCACTGAGAAAAAAAGAAGAGGCATGCAGTGTCTTCTGCCTTAGGATGCAAGAAGATATAGTGGTTGGAATTCAAATATAGTTACACTGCAATGCATGTGCCACCCCAGGCTGTGTTTGGAAGAATACGTTTTCCTCTGTGCTACAATGAAGGAGGGGCGTATCTTCATCCCATCCCTTGTGGGCCAAATGAGACTGACTGAAAACCTTATCACTGGTTATGAAGGCCACACTGGAGATCTCCCCTCTAAATATTCATTGCAATGTGGATGAATATTTGGATACTCGTTGGGTTCTACTTTGTCCATGCAACTCCCAGTCTGGCAAGGGAATCTGTGTGTAGACTTTATTTCTACTCACAAATATTTCTTAGGGGAAGGGCTATGGCTCAGTGGTAGAACATCTGCTTTGTATGCAGACGGTTCTGGGTTCAATCCCCAGCATCTCCAGTTAAAAATGTCAGGTAGCAGGGCCCTGATGTTACTAGGCAGAGCATTCCACCAGGCCGGAGGTTGTCTCATCGAGGACAACCACACACTCTGCTCTCTTGTTACTTCAGGGTGTGTGTGTGTTGTTGTTTTTTTACTTTGAGAGGTCTTCCAACATTTACTTCATCCCACCATCTAGAATCCTGCTCTTTGATAAAAGTGACCAAATCTTATTGAAGGAACATGGCGCAAGGGCCTTGATACTGCTTCAACGAGGCAAGTATAATTTTCGACGCAGAAAAGAAATCCAAGACACCCTTTTTGTCTCATGAGAAGGTTCAAGTTCATTGAGCCATAGGGTTGCCAGGTCCCTCTTCGCCACCGGCGGGAGGTTGTTGAGGCTGAGCCTGAGGAGGGTGGGGTTTGGAAAGGGGAGGACTTCAATACCATAGAGTCCAATTGCCAAAGGGGCCATTTTCTCCAGGTGAACTGATTTCTATCGGCTGAAGATCAGTTGTAATAGCAGAGGAGATCTGCAGCTAGTACCTGGAGGTTGGCAACCCTATTGAGCCATTACAATGTGCAGTGAACAAAGACACAAACACATCCCATCCTGCAGATCTAGTTGCGCCAGGGGTGTGGTTGCTCAGCTATTAGGCCTTTGAAATGGAACACGTTTCTCAAGCTGCGTGACAATGACGGAGACAGCCCTTACCAAGTACATCCTGCTTAAACTGTTCTTGTAATTCTGGGGGATTATCAAGAAAAGAAAAGCCCAGGAGTGAAATATGAAAGAGGAAGGGGATTATTGACAGATAAAGATCTACTTTGACTCTGTCATAATTGGCTTCTCCATGAATACGTTCTTTGGCTGAGGCTCCTGATGTCAACAACTAACAATGGGAGGCAAATCCAGTCTTTTGCTCTTCACATTCTGTCTTTTAGACTTGTTGATTGTGTATGTGAAGGACATTAATCTGGTTGATTAAGGGTAGGCTTGCCAACCTCCAGGTAGTAGCTGGAGATCTCCTGCTATTACAACTTATCTCCAGCCAATAGACATCAGTTCACCTGGAGAAAATGGCCGCTTTGGCAATTGGACTCTATGGCATTGAAGTCCCTCCCCTCCCCAAACCTTGCCCTCCTCAGGCTCCACCCCAAAAACCTCCCGCCAGCGGCAAAGAGGGACCTGGCAACCCTAATTAAGGGGCAAGAATTCTTCACAGCCCCCCCCACTCCCCTTCGGTTGTGGAGCCAAGAGCTTGATCCAGGTCTATTTTATCCCACAAGGTTGAAGATGTAGATGATCTGGAGTACTGACAGAATGGGAAAGGGGAAACATTGGGGATTATTAATCAACACATCAAGTGTCATAATAATAAGTTGCATAGTTTAAGTTATGCATATGGTTTATTTTTTAAAAAAATTATTGATCTCTTGCTCTAAATTTTGACAGTTTGGCTCTTGAACGGCAAGAGGTTGCTGACCCCTGGTTTAGTAGCTTGGTCAGTAGAGGTGGTTTATGAACATTACCACATTACAAAATGCCCTACTTTAATTTGAACTGATCTAAGCAGGTTAAGATAGGAGCCCTGTGGCACTGAGTGTTAAGCTGCAGTACTGCAGTCCAAGCTCTGCTCATGACCTGAGTTCGATCCCGACAGAAGTCAGTTTCAGGCAGCTGGCTCAAGGTAGACTCAGCTTCCCATCCTTCTGAGGTCGGTAATATAAGTACCGAGCTTGCTGGGGGGGTAAAGTATAGTCGACGGGGGAAGGCAATGAAAAACAATCCCATAAACATAGTCTGCCTAGTAAACATTGTGATGTGACATCACCCCGTGGGTCAGTAATGACCCAGTGCTTGCACAGGGGACTACCCGTACCTTTTAAAACAGGTTAAAGGAAGAAAGAATAACGGTAGCCTTCCGCAGGAGCTGTCCATGGTACTAGATCTTGTGCTGTGATGTGTTTATTTCTACCTTAGTATCCTGGGTTTCTTCCATCATTAAACCCAAGGCAGCATACGCCGGTTTCGAGGAAGGTCTTCCATTTGGTCCCTAGCCTTGATTCATGCCTGCTTCGGTTGCTGCATTACTTATTGAAATATTTATAACCTGCTTTTCTCCTGGGGACAGACTGAATAGCCCAGCTTAGCCCAGGCTCATCAGAATGTGGGAGCTAAGGAGTCTGTCATGGTTAGCATTTGGATGGGAGCTCATCAAAGAAGACTGGGGTTGCTATGCAGAGAAAAGCAACAGCAAAGCACCTCTGCTCCTCTCTTGCCTGGAATGCTCCGTGGATGGGATCGCCCATGAGTAGATTGCTACTCGATGGTGCAGTCTACTTCTTTCTACCAGGATGCTAGTGGAACCCAAGGGGGGTGGCAAAACACATGAAATGCAATCATTTTCAATGACATTGATACAACCGTGACACAGAAAGAACAAGACACAACATGCATGTTTCCCATGGCACCCCAGAAGCTCAGATGTATAACAAGTTAGGGATCATTCAAAGGCCAGCAGTGTTGTAGAGTAAAATGGCATGAAAGAGGACGGGAGCAATCACCTTAACAAAATTTAAGTGACCTAATCTTAGCGAAAATTAAGTGTTTGGATTCCACCTAGAATTTCTGCAGATGCAAGGGGAAAGGTTTCCACTGATTCCCTCCAAGCTATTCTGGGGGGGGGGGTCTTCCCTAACCACCAGAAGTGGTTTTGGGGGAAACTGGCAAAAAGTGCCCTTCTTCTTGCACCCTTGGAAATTCTAGGTGGGCTCCAAGCCATGGTTTGAAGAGGGTGAGTCCCCAAGGCAATGTGATGAGTTAGAGAAGGAGGAGAAACCTTGACTTTGATTGGCATTCCAAGAGGCTGTGGTGGGCACACAGTCTCATGCCTTGGTTGCGGCTTGGGCCCTGCATTCTAAAAAGGTTTGCTGCCATCATAACTGAACAAACCAAGCTGCCTTATACTGAATCAGACCCTTGGCCCATCAAAGTCAGTATTGTCTAAGACGGGCAGTGGCTCTCCAGGATCTCAGGCAGAGATCTTTCACATCACCTACCTGCCTAGTCCCTTTAACTGGAGATGCTGAGGATAGAACCTGGGACCTTCTGCATGCCAAGCAGATGCTCTCCCACTGAGCCCTGGCTCCTCCCTAAGCAAACGCATAGCACAATTACCATTTACCAACCAGGTTACTATTTCCAAAGCAAGCCTTTTCTCAGCTTCAGTTGCTTTCTTGCCTTTCCCTTCCCTCTTCCTCCCCCCTTTTCATAACTTGGGTTCATTCCCTGCTGCAAGTTTTGCTGCCTATTTTCCTGGGATCTACAGGGGGAATTACCCAGGCTTTATAATTCATCATCGCCTGAAAGCCTGTCACCAGGCAGCGAGTTGCAACTCGGCGTCAGCTCTTCCCAAGATGGGCCGAAGCTACGCCAGACAAGTTGATTAATAATGCAGTGTTTCTATATTTCCCCTTCGTTTAATCTTGTCATTTTCCCACCGCTTCTGAGCCTGCTTTGCTGGGCTTCCTCTTTTGCTTTCTTCAAGTCCCTTTGGCTGGTGAGTGCATCTTATGGGGTTTTTTTTTAGTTCCCTGAATTTGAGTACCAGCAACATCAGAATGAGCTGCAACAACATAAAGGGCAGCTTTTATTTCTTTCTCTCCCAACGTCACTATTTCTCCTAAGAATGACTAAACCTGTAGAGGGAAAGGAATCCCCTTCCTTTTCTGTTCAACTGCCCCTTTCTAGCTCCGCACAAACACTGCAATGGTCTATATGATTGGGAGGCTCTTAAAGGTGGACCGGAGAGAGCTTGGAATACCGTCCTCCTTGGCCAATTCTCTTAGCTTTTTAAAACATTTTTAAAAAATTGTTTTGTAGATAACTATATGTATGACAGCCAGTGTGGTGTAATGGTTAAGAGTGGTGGACTCTAATCTGGAAAACCGGGTTCAATTCCCCACTCCTCCACATGCAGCCTGCTGGATGACCTTGGGCCAGTCACAGTTCTCTCAGCCCCACCAACCTCACAAGGTGTCTGTAGTGGGGAGGGGAAGGTAAGGAATTTGTAAGCCACCTTGAGATTTCTTTCATTGGAACAGGGGTTCTCAACATGGGGGGAATTCTCCCCCCGGGGGGAATTTTAGGGTTGGGGGGGGGAATTGGGACCACTATTCAGCAAAGTGTGATGTCATGTAGATTATGTACAATCTGTAAAACTATAGTTTGTTTTTAATTTTGAGTTAGTGTGAGAAGGGGAGAATTATATTCTGAACAATGGTGAAAGGGGGGTATGGAGCAAAAAAGGTTGAGAACCACTGCATTAGAGGAAAGTGGGGTATAAAAACCAATTCTTCTTCTTTTAAGCTTGTTTTAATGTTTCCATTGTTCACTGTTTTGGGGACCCTAAGCTGGGTGGAAAGTTGGCTTTTAAATGTTTTTAAATCAATCAATAACAAATAAAATTACATAGATAAAAAGAGTCCTCAGGCCAGAAACAGATTCCATCTATCTTCTGTCTTTCCATAATGGTAGAAAATATTTATCTCCAGAACTCAAGCTGTCGAAAAGCAGTATAAACTCACACAACATCATCAGTTAGTTGAGAACACTGAAGGTAAGTTGAAGGGGCCAAGAAGCTCAAACTCTGATCTTGGAAGGCTAGATTCGGGTAGGTAGAACGATACCAATGGTTTATTCCTCCTATGATTCCTTGAAGGTCACCCCGACCTGTAAACTCTAAAATCCAAACAGAAACATAAAACCAGAAAACCATTTCACAGAAACACCCCCCGTTCTCTAGCTGATAAGTTCAGACAAACTTGCTGAAACAGAATAACCTTTCCCTGTCTCCTAATTTCAAATGACGAGGTTGAGGTTGCTAGGTGGGCTTCCATTAGCTAGGCATATCACACTTTTGGGGCCACTATTGAAAAGTCCCTGTCTAGTGTGGTTATCGGCTGAACCTGAGACAGTGGCGGCACAAGGATCAGGGCTTTGGAGGAAGACTTGTGTGTTCTGGGGTGTGTTCTGGGGTATGTGAATATATGCTCAATTAACATCCATAGTGTCCTTTAAGGATACCCCAGATCCCGCCCCCTTAGCCTGTAGCCTCATTGGTTTCTTATAGGATGAGCTTTGTCTAACTTTCCTACACCTCCCTCTGTTGTTCTGTTGCTATCACATGGGGCAGGAGGAAGGCTGCTCTCCAAACATTCAAATAGCACAAGTGTGATTCAATCAAACCGCCTGATCGAAAACCAGAGTTCAATCAAGACTTTCCCTCCCTTTCCCCCCTTCCCTCTAAAGAGCGTCGAGACCTCATTGGGTCATTTATCTCTGAAATTATTTTTAAAAGAACAACATTTATCCTCACCAGTGGTGCCTAAGTGTATAATTTTCTATTATAAATGAAAATGCAAAGACGGGGCCATAATATAAATGTAATAAAATTAAATAACCCACCATTAGCCAATGCAATGAGAAATGACAGAACAGCTGTTTTGGTCGGATGATAAATAGGTAGAGGTACTCATTACGCTATCAGTGTATGAGGGGAGGGAGCCCTCTTTTTAACAAGCTGAGTAAAATATCAGTCAGCGTGCCCCGAATATTTTATTTAGGAGAGGGTTTTTTTAAAACAAAAAACAAAAACACACACACACAAGAACAGTACATCTCCTGAAATAAAAGACTGAATGGAAACCGTTGTAGAAAAAGGCAGGTAGAACCCTGTATTATAAAGTACACTGGACCATAATAGAAGAAGAAGAATTGGTTTTTATATGCTGACTTTCTTTCCCATTTAAGGAAGAATTGAACTGGCTTACAATCCCCTTCCCTTCCCCTCCCCACAACAGACACCCTGTGAGGTAGGTGGGGCTGAGAGAGCTCGAAGAGAGCTGTGACTAGCCTAAGGTCACCCAGCTGGCTTCATGTGTAGGAGTGAAGAAACAAATCCAGTTCACCAGATTAGCGTCTGCTGCCAATGTGAAGGAGTGGGGAATCAAACCTGGTTCTTCAGATCAGACTCCACCGCTCCAAACCACTGCTCTTAACCACTACACCATGCTGGCTCTCACTCCAGGCAAGCCTGCACCCAAGACATCTTGCTTGTATGGCTAGGAAAGGGAATGGCTTGAATGCAGAAGTCCCTAAGGTCACTCCCTGCCACCTCCCGTTAAAGCATTGCAGGTAGCAGGTATTAAGAAGTCCTTTATCTGCCTAAGACCCCGGAGAGCCGCTGCCAGTCAGAGCAGTCAATACTGAACTACATGGAGCAATGATTCTGTAAAAGGAAGCTTTGTTTTGTTTGTTTACTTTATTTATCGTCCACCTTTCTTGCGGGGATTCAAGGCAGTTTACGTACACTGAAGCGATGGAATGAAAAATAGTCGAGAACATGACCAACAGGATTTCAAAACTGCCGAACAATGCAATAAACACGCCATCTATACCAGGAAATACAGTAATGAAAAGAAAAACTGCCAGGCATTTCTCAGGCGTTGATCACAGACTTATTCCCTATTATACTAACATCTTCCCGAACAATTCTGCTTATGCAGTCTGCAGAATGTGAAAAATTTGAGAGCTTCCCAAACATTGTTGAGCATGCTTTTCCACCAGGAGGGAGCCACAAGAGAGAAAGCTTGAGTATGAGCAGTTGTTAGGGATGCCAGCTCCAAGTTGGGAAATACCTGGAGATTTTTGGGGCAGAGCCTGAGGAGGGTGGAGTTTGGGCGGGAAGGGACTTCAATGCCATAGAGTCCAATTGCCAAAGCAGCCATTTTCTCCAGGGGAACTGATCTCTATCGGTTGGAGATCAGTTGTAATAGCAGGAGATCTCCAGCTACTACTTGGAGGTTGGCAACCCTAGCAGTTGTCAAGATTAAACATTTGCAGGGTGGTCCCTTCAGAAGTCTTTGCTCAAATGAGGGGAGCTGCTGTAGTGGAGAATTTTGGGAGTTCAAAGTTCCCATTCTCCCCCTCTTCCTTTTGATACCCTTTGGATTTTATCTACAAGACTCAAGAAGCAGGTGGATGCCAGGAAATACAATGGGGGGCCCTACGGTGCCTCCAGGTTGAAGATAGAAGAAGAAGAAGAAGAAGAAGAAAAGAAAAAGAAGAAGTTTTGTTTTTGTTTTACAGCTCTGTTTTTATCGCTGCGACTGCTGGCCTGGCTGCCAAGAGTCCTCTCTCATTTACAGTCACCCGAGAGGATGGGAGGTTCATGCAAGGTTGCTCAACTTTGCAGCCTGGTGCTCGGTGGGAGCGTTCTGCGCGCAGCCAGGGCCCCCAATGCGCCGCAGTAGCATCCATGTAGCCACCTTTAATGGAGTGGAAAAAGCCAGAGGAATGTCAGAACAGATTCCCTGGGAGGAAATCTTACGTGACCCAGACAAGAAAAATGTAACATATTTTTAAAAAATTTACATTGGTGGTCATGGTGAAAAGTGCAAGTTGGAGGTGACTTATGGCAACTCCATAGAGAGCCAGCATGGTGTAGTGGTTAGGAGCGGTGGACTCCAATCTGGAGAACCAGGTTTGATTCCCCACTCCTCCACATGAAGCCAGTTTGGGCTAGTCACAGTTCTCTTACTCTCTCAGCCTCACCTACCTCACAAGGTGCCTGTTGTGGGGAGAGGAAGGGAAGGAGATGGTAAGCCGCTTTGATTCTCCTTAAAAGGTAGAGAAAATGGGCACATAAAAACCAACTCTTCTTCTTCTTTTCAAGGCAAGAGATGTTCGGTAGTGGTTTGCCATTGCCTGGCCTCTGTGTCATGACCCTGAACTTCCTTGGTGGTCTCCCATCCAAGTACTGACTAGGGCCAACCCTACTTAGCCTCCAAGATCTGGCAAAGATTGGGCTAGCCTGAGCCATCCCTGTCAGGGCCAACATAATGTAGAACAAATCAACGTTTTTTTTTTCGTAATAGGAAAACTCACTTTCCCAATGGAATTAGTTAAATTGTGGAACTCCCTGCCCCAGGATGGGGTGATGGCTGTCAACGTGGAAGGCTAAGAGGGGAGTGGACATGTTCATGGAGGAGAGGGGCATCCATGGCTACTAGTAAAAATGGATACTAGTCATGATGCATACCTATTCTCTCCCGGATCAGAGGAGCATGCCTATTATATTAGGTGCTGTGAAACACAGGCAGGACAATGCTGCTGCAGTTGTCTTGTTTGTGGGCTTCCTTGAGGCACCTGGTTGGCCACTGTGTGAACAGACTGAAGAAGAAGAAGAAGAGTTGGTTTTTATATGCCGACTTTCTCTACCACTTAAGGGAGACTCAAACCGGCTTACAATCCTCTTCCCTTCCCCTCCCCACAACAGACACCCTGTGAGGTAGGTGGAGCTGAGAGAGCTCTAACAGAGCTGTAACTTGCCCAAGGTAACCCAGCTGGTTTCGTGTGTAGGAGTGGGGAAACAAATCCAGTTCACCAGATTAGCCTCCGCAGTTCACGTAGAGGACTGGGGAATCAAACCTGCTTCTCCAGATCAGACTCCACTGCTCCAAACCACTGCTCTTAACCACTGCACCACACAGCCTGCTGGACTTGATAGGCCTTGGTCTGACCCAGCATGGCCTTTCTTATATTCTTATGTACTCTTTCAGAGAATGGTGTAACGAGAAACCTCACGACACCAAAGTCGGGTTGCTCTAGACCAATCAGTGACAACTTCCCTTTAGCTATTATTATCTCCAGGCTGGTGCTTCCCAAACCTCATTGAGCATCCCAGCAGGGTGCGCCTTGGCCAGAGCAGAGCATGCTGGGAAAGTTGCCAGGTCATGTCCGGAGCACAGACAAAAGGTTTACAGGTTCAGTGCAATAAAAGCCTACAAATTATTCCCTTACTGTGAATGGCAAAGGACAAATTGGCACCCGGTAGGTGTCTTGTTCCTCTCCATAATTTTTTGCTTGGAGTAGGTACCAGGGATCTTGCTGCACAAATGTACATTTGTTCAAGGGTGGCCTTAGGGAAGCTGCTTTTTCAATATTCATCAAGCCAGCAGGGGCCACGGAGATAACTGTCTCCTTTGATGCCGCTGATTGCAAGGAGGCTGTTATGTTCTTTGCTACATTAAATTAATTGTGCCTACGAATGGGAGAAGTGATGTTATGTAAGGATAATAGCGGGAGGCCTGTTACAAAACCTCTTGGCTTTCCTTTCCATGATCACACTCAATTTGGAGGGGTTTGTGGGGGGCGGGGCGGTGGAGTGTAATGCAAATTGGCTTCCAGAGACAGAGGCGTTTTAAAAGGTCTCTGGCAGGAGACACCTTTTCATTTTGGAGAAGTCAGGGACCAGCCCTGGTCACTTTGGAGAACGCAAAGATTGCAGCTGAAGGTATCTGAAGAAGTGAGCTTGTGGCTCACGAAAGCTCATACCCTGCCAGAAGTTTTTCTTAGTCTTTAAGGTGCTACTGGACTCTTGCCTTCTTCTACTGCTACAGACAGATTAACATGGCTACCCATCGTGATCTAGCTGATGGGTGTATCAAAAATACAGCAAAGGGCTAACCTACTTATAGGGTCTCATGTGATCAAACTGGACCAACCAGAACAATTGATATTGCAACCTCTTCCTTCCTTGAAGGAAATGAAAGTGTTATTTACAGGGCTGAATGTTACACTAAGGACGAAAACGCATGGTTGCTTTAGCCCTCTTTATTCCCTGTTTCAGCCAGGATTCAGCCAGGATCGAACACACGTTCGGTGAAACGCATGCGTTCGATCCTGGCTGAATCCTGGCTGAAACAGGGAATAAAGGAGGCTAAAGCGGCCATGCATTTTCACCCAAAGATACCCTTTGATATGCTACCCTTTTGGGCCTGAGGAGAAGTAGGAGTTGGTTTTTATATGCCGACTTTCTCTACCACTTAAGGGAGACCCAAACCGGCTTACAATCATCTTCCCCTCCTCACAACAGTCACCCTGTGAGGTAGGTGAGGCTGAGAGAGCTCTAACAGAGCTGTAACTTGCCCAAGGTCACCCAGCTGGCTTTGTGTGTAGGAGTGGGGAAACAAATCCAGTTCACCAGATTAGCCTCCTCTACTCATGTGGAGGCGTGGGGAAATCAAACCTGGTCCTCCAGATCAGAGTCTACTGCTCCAAACCACCGCTCTTGACCACTACACCCCGCTGGGTGGAGAAGGTGGACTGGTACATGGTACCCATAGGTTAGATGAGATAGGATGAAGAGGGATATGTCAGGGCGGTTTGGAACTGGAGCATCGTTTCTGGATGCAGCTAACTTCGAGGTAATTTTCAAAGAAACTGGGGTACTTTGCTAAAGAACTCAGCCAACTGACTGGTCCCATAACAAAGGCATGGAGGAAACAAGAGAAGTAGACATCATCTCAAGGGCCATTTATTCATGGAAGGTTTTGCATTGGATTTATCACTCTATAGATGCACATTTTCCCCATCTGAATTCTCAAAATTCTGCATGGTGACTTATTGTTGAGTTTTGAGAATATGGATGGGGAAAAAGTGCATCTAAAGAGTGGCAAATCCAATGCAAAACCTTCCATGAATAAATGGCCAAGGTTTTTGATAATGGCAAGAATCAACAAAGTCCCCCAACTGCAGCCTGAATAGACTTGACTAGCCTGATCTCCTCAGAGCTTGGAAGCTAACAGGGTTGGCCCTGGTTAGTCCTTGGATGGAAGACCACCAAGGAAGTCCAGGGTTGCTACGCAGAGGAAGGCAAAGGCAAACCACTTCTGTTCCTCTCTTGCCTTGAAACCCCCATGGTCCTGGGGTCACCATGATTTGGTTGCAACTTGACAGCATACGATGAGGATGATGATGATGATGATGATAATGATGATTGGAGAGGGCCTGTGGCTCAGTGGCAGAACATCTGCTTGGCATGCAGAAGTTCCCAAGTTCAACCCCTGTCATCTCCAGCAAAAAGATCTGGCAGTAGGTGATGTAAAAAAACCTCTACCTGAGACCATGGAGAGCTTCTGCCAGTCTGAGTAGAGAATACTGACTTTGATGGACAATATAGTCTGATTCAGAATAAGGCATAAGAAAAGCCATGCTGGCCCATCAAGTCCAGCAGTCTGTTCACACAGTGGCCAGCCAGGTGCCTCTAGGAAGCCCACAAACAAGACATCTGCAGCAGCATCCTGCCTGTGTTCCACGACACCTAATATAATATGCATGCTCCTCTGATACTGGAGAGAATACGCATGCATCATGACGACTAGCATCCATTTTGACTAGTAGCCATGGATAGCCCTATCCTCCATGAACGTGTCCACTCCCCTCTTCAAGCCTTCCAAGGTGGCAGCCATCACCACATCCTGGGGCAGGGAGTTCCACAGTTCAACTATGCATTCTTCTTGGTATTCATAACTTAGGGCCAACCAAGCTGAAAGACCACCATCCAATCTGTATTACGGCTGCTAAATGTTTGTCCTCCTGGTTTTGTAGTCCCAGGGAGGCTTTGAAACCAGGTGGTATACTGACCTCATGCTGGGCTATTAAAGGGCAAAAGGCGGGGAAAGTAGTTCATTCTGTTTACCTGCTGATGCCACAGTGCCCTCTGTTTCCTGGTGCCACTTGCTTCCAAGCCAAAATATCTTTTCTCCAAAGCAAAGAACCAGTCCTGGCTTCGCTGGTGTAGGAAGTGTTTCAGAAAAGCCCAGGGAGCTAGTAACAACTTACATTAAATTAAAAAGAACGGCAAAGAGTTTGTGTTCGGTGAGGCTGCAACATTCCCACAGGGTAGGTTGCATTAAACTACATAGATGTGATCAGAGGAACCTATTTGGAGTGTGCCGTTAAGAAGCAAACATTTCAGATCCGGTCTCACTTCACGGAGACTGCCTGGTTCCCAGTTGCCTTACTCTGGGGATGTTTCTGGAAACTTTTAACAGCTTAATGTTCCTTTTCCTCTCCAGTCGTCACATTCTCGGTGCTACCAACCTCAGGGGTCTAAAAGGGATGATTCAGTGACTTGCTTGCCTTCCCCATTTCAATTCTCCTTTGAAACAAAACAAAAGAGGGAAACAAAGTACGCAGACTGGAAAGCATGAAGGAATCCTTGCCGTTGGGCAAAGTTTGCATTGTCTGTGGTGAGCTGTTGACCTTGCGTTGCCCTTGGAGGGGCAGGCTATGGCAGATGCAAGAGGCTGTCTGTGAGTTGCTCCTTGGCTTGCTCAAAGATTGTCCAGGACTCTTGAAACGGAACCAGGAACTTCACAGCCCTGCAGGCTGAAAGGGTCATAAGGGGTTGTGCAATATCCCCTTCTGGGACTGAGATGAAGTAGCAAACCTCTGGATTGGCTGGGTCCAGGGCTAATCAGGAACATAAGAAAAGCCATGCTGGATCAGACCAAGGCCCATCAAGTTCAGCAGTCTGTTCACACAGTGGCCAACTAGGGGACTCTAGGAAGCCCACAAACAAGACGACTGCAGCAGCATTATCCTGCCTGTGTTCCACAGCCCCTAATATAATAGGCATGCTCCCCTGATCCTGGACAGAATAGGTATGCATCATGACTAGTATCCATTTTGACTAGTAGCCATGAATAGTAGCCCTCTTCTCCATGAACATGTCCACTCGCCTCTTAAAGCCTTCCAAGTTGGCAGCCATTGGCATATAAAAACCTCCTCCTCCTTCTTCCTCCTCTTCTTCCTCCTCTTCCTCGTCCTCCTCCTCCTCAGTAAGCTTCCCTCCAGTCACCAGCCAAGGGCAACCCTAACAGAAACAGACAGGAAGCCAGTGAAGATCTTTCTGCCTTGCATCCCACCCCGTTTTGACCATGAACATCTTATGAGGCTTGTTAAAAAATGTGAGGCTCTTGATTCGCAGCTGTTAAACCAGCGAGTGACTCTCTTCTCAAAAAACTGGCTTTGGTTGCTCATTCCTCTCCTTCCAAATTTCAGTCCGCTTTGTGGCACGATTGCTGCTGAACCGTTTCCCAGTTCTGGAGGCACTTTTCCATTCATGCATTTGCTGTGGAAGGCAGATGGAGACAGGGCAGTTGCAATTACAGGCAAGATTGACTATTAGAATAAAGCCTCCTCCCCCCCGGAGCAATTGAATGGCGTTCAACGCATTACATCAAATGAGCAACCGTTAGCATCAGTTGTAAACAATTTACACTGTGGTATTGCTGCCGTCTTGCCAAATTCCCTTCAGGATTAGATGGGGATTTTTTAATTTGTCCTGTTAATTGCAAAATAAGGCAAATCCTAAAAACTGTGGATCTGACTGAAATAAAAGGGCATGTGTTTAAAACAAGATCTGCCTAGCCAAGTGCATTTCAGTGCAAAATCGGGATCATAAACAACCTTTCTTGTGTCATGCGAAAAGCACAGGCAGGCTCAAACTAGTTAATCCAGGAGCTAATACGAAATCTTCCAGTCAACATTCCAGTGCAAATCATAAATCCAAGCTCAATCCTGAGTCCTTTGCTTCCCCCCACCCACACATGTTTCCCAGGCAAATCCATTCTCCGATTTCTTAGCTTCTGAGAGCCAGAATGATAGAATTATTAGAATATTGGATGGAGATCCAGATTCAGATCTAGACTCGCCACGAAACACATTTGGTAACCTTGGGTCGCTCTCTCTCTCTCTCTCAGCCTTACCTACCTCGTGAGGCTAAAGAGAGGCATGGAGAGCCATGTGTCCTGAGTTCTCTGGAAGAAAGACAGAAATAACAATGTACTGAAAATTCTGTTTCTGGGATGCGGCGTGCTTCCCATCCCGTGGTCATCCGCATGTCTGGAGTGCTGAATTTTGCTATCTTATCCCACCCCCTTTTTGAGCAAAATGGCAGCATGACACATTATGATTGTTGTGAGGGGGCATGTCTATCAATCTTCAGTGGACTCAGGAGAGGGTTACTCTACTTGGGAGTGCACTGCCCAGCAGGCACTTTGGGGGAAAGCAGTATTGCAACCCTTCTTATTGGTTGGTATTGGAATCCTTTGCAAGTACCAGCTAGTGCAGGACTTGACAAATCCCAGAAGCCAGGTTGCCTTGGCACCTAGACATTTCATGGGGATGCCTGATATTTTTTGTTGTAGTCATCATGAGAAAATACAGTCAATACATAATGCTGAAGGCTGGAATATGAGTCTGGCTCCTCAATTTTCGGGCTGGCTTTTCCAATCACAGACAATTTGTCCAGGCGTGCTCAAGTCAAAGTAAGTGGCCCCAGGAATGCAAAGCCCTCATTGGCAGTCTTCAATCAGAGGCTGGACAAACACTTGTCAGGGATACTGTATAGGGTTGCCAACCTCCAGGTACTAGCTGGAGATCTCCTGCTAACTGATCTTCAGCCGACAGAGACCAGTTCACCTGGAGAAAATGGCAGCTTTGAGCAATTGGACTCTACGGCATTGAAGTCCCTCCCCTACCTAAACCCCGCCCTCCTCAGGCTCCATCCCAAAAACCTCCTGCTGGTGGTGAAGAGGGACCTGGCAATCCTAATGCTCTAGGCTGATCCAGGATTGAGCTGGGGGTTGGACTAGATGGCCAGTATGGCCCCTTCCAACTCTATGATTCTGTGATTTTTATTTCTCCCATCGTCCCAAGGAACCCATAGTAACAAATAAAGTGTCCCGTCCCTCCCGTTTTATCCTCACAACAATTCTAAGAGGTAGGCTGCAAAAGTGTGAGTAGCCCAAGGACATTCCTCAAGCTTCCACAGCAGAGTGCGGATTCAAACATGGGTCTCTCGCATCCTAGTCTGATAATCAAGCCTCTACACCATACTGGGATACTGGAAACCACCATACTGGAAAGAGAAACAGGTGATCAATGGAGTAACTTCAAAATCCGCCTCTGATTTTTCCCTTGTTTCTTTGGGTGTTTTCACACATACTGAATAATGCACTTTCAATCCACTTTCAATGCACTTTAACAATCGCTTGCAAGTGGATTTTGCCGTTTCTCACATTAAAATCCAGCTTCAAAGTGCATTGAAAGTGGATTTAAAGTGCTTTATTGGGCATGTGTGAAAAGCGCATATGTCTCTGAAGGAAAAGCTCACGGCATCTGTCACCTGCTTGGCAACAGCCGCCTGCTTCAAAATGCAGGAGAAGCAAAGCATCTTCCCATTTTTTAATGAATAAAAAACATTCTTACTTATCAGCTGTCTAATTCTCAAGGTTAATGAATGGGGTGGTGGTGATAATTGCACCTGTTTGTAATTATAGGCAGAAGCGGCTTCATAAATATTGAAATTTGATTTTTTTTAAAAAAAGAAAAGAAAAGTACAGGCCTGTTTTCTCCAAACCCTGAAACTGTACTGGATCACTGGGGAAATAACTTGAGTCTTTAGAACAGTCCTAAGCAGTTACGGCACGGCGTGGGTCCTCTCAAGATCTGCACAAGGGGAAAGCCAGTAAACTAGTGAAGGTCTCTGGAATGCTGAGCTTTATTTCTGTATTGATTTACTAATAAAATATTCACCAAATGCTGGGCACGTGGGTGCAGAGAGGTACTGTAGCAACCCTCCTATCTAAGTGGGACTGACAGAGGGTGCTTCAAAGAAATAAATGGGAAACCAGTGAGGTTATCATTATGTATCAGTCCACATTGGAGGAGGGGAGGGAACTGGGATGACAACTCCTGGCCAGCTGACTGAGACTTGTGGGTTAACACCTGCCCTACCTGTTTTTGCAGGTACCTTTAAGCCTGAACTTGCCCAACGGTGCAAGCCTAAGGGCTAAACGCCCTTTGGTTCTTGGACTTTGGTCCTGCCTGCTGCAGGCTTTCTAGGTGAGAGATAGACTGTGCAATCCTAAACAAGACTACTCTGAATCTGGAGATTTTGAGGGTGGAGTCCAGGAGTGGTGAAGTTTGGGGAGGGGAAGGAGGCCAGCAGGGTATAATGCCATAAAGCCCACCTTCCAAAGCAGCCATTTTCTCCAGGGGAGCTGATCTCTGTCATCTGGAGATCGCTTGTAATCCCGGAAGATCCCCAGACCCACCTGGAGGCTAGCAACCCCATATCCTAAACCATATCACGGATTTTCATATTCTGTTTGTGGGAAGGCTCTGGGGACATTCGCAGGAATATTTTAACAAGAGCAAAACTGAGATGAGTCTCAGTGGTGCTGGCAGAACCACAGAGGTCCCAGTGCTGCCCACCGGGTCATAGAATCATAGAGTTGGAAGGGACCACCAGGGTCATCTAGTCCAACCCCCTGCACAATGCAGGAAATTCACAACTACCTCCACCCCCAGTGACCCCCACTACATGCCCAGAAGATGGCCAGGATGCCCTCCCTCTCATCATCTGCTTAAGGGTATAGAATCAGCATTGTTGACAGATTAGAGCTGTCGATTTGGTTCCATCCGAACTGAAAAACAGGCGAATTTTCCCCAATTCGGCGGTTTCTAGTTCGGATAGAACCAAAATCAAGAAAGGAGGGAAAACGATGAGCCAAACTCGGCGAGTTCAGGCAGACACCGGATAAATTCGTACAAATTCGGCGACCCCGAATCAGCATTCTCCCGCGGCCAATAGGTGGCCAAGCTGTGTCTTCCTCTGTCCAATCAGTCGCGGATGAGTGTGTGAGCCCGGCCGCTGTGCGGCCCGGGGAGACAAAGAGAGAGTGTCTGTGTGTGTGTGAGAGAGATCCCCGGGGGGTGAGGGGGCGTGTGCGTGGTCCCGGGTTTCTGCGCAGCCCAGGGGGGGGGGGAGAGAGTGTGCGTCTGTGTGTGTGAGAGAGAGATCCCCGTGTGTGGGTGTGTGTGTGCGTGGTCCTGGGTTGCTGTGCAGCCGGGGGGGAGGGGAGAGGCCATTTATGCATGGGAGGTTTTGCTTTGGATTTTCTGCTCTCTAGATGCACATTTTCTTTATCCAAATTCTCAAATCTCAACAATAAGCCCCCCTGCAGAGTTTTGAGAATTTGGCTGGGGGAAATATACATCTAGAAAGCGGAAAATCCAAAGACAAACCTCCCGTGCATAAATAGCCAATAAGAAACATTGGGAGGTTTTGCCTTGGATTTGCCGCTCTCTAGATGCACATTTCCCCCATCCAAATGTCCAAATCTCAACAATAAGCCCCCCTGCAGAGTTTTGAGAATTCAGATGGGGGAAATGTGCATCTAGAGAGCAGCAAATCCAAAGCAAAATCTCCCATGCATAAATAGCCAACAAGAAACAATGGGAGGTTTTGCCTTGGATTTGGCGCTCTCTAGATGCACATTAAGGATTGCCTGCTCCTATTCATTCCAATGGGCAGATGGGGGGACCCCTTTCAGACCCCATAACTCGGGACCCCCTGACCCAATCTTCACCAAACATGGGGGTTCTTGCAAGCAGGGTCCCTCCAAGCTACACTGAAAGTTTGGGACCTCTACCTCCAAAAATGCCCCTGCCGAGCTGCGGAAAGCAGCGAATGTGCTTTAAATGGCTTCATTCAGCCAAATTTATTTGGGAACGCTGAATTTCATGCTGAATTCCACAAATCCGAATAGGGAGAGTTTGGGCTTCAGCATTTCCCGAATAAAAAGAGGCTGAATTTTGCTGAATCTGAATTTTGCCAAATCCGAATTTCACCGATTTTTTTTTCAACAGCCCTATGACAGTCTAACCTCTTCTTAAAAACCTCCAGGGAAGGAGAGCTTACCACCTCCTGTGAGGAAGCCTGTTCCCCTGAGGAAGCCTGTTCCATTAAGGAACAGCTCTAACTGTTAGAAAATTCTTCCTACTGTCTAGACAGAAACTCTTTTGATTTAATTTCAACCCATTGTTTCTGGTCCGACCTTCTGGGGCAACAGAAAACTACTCGGCACCCTCCTCTATGTGACAGCCCTTCAAGTACTTGAAGATGGTTATCGTATCCCCTCTCAGTCTTCTCTTCTTCAGGCTAAACATACCCAGAACCAAGGGGACACGGTGTCACTGCCTGGGAGGGACCGCTTGGCTCAACTTGCTTCTGTACCGCTCAATTGTCCCGATCTGTCCGTGTGGTGGGATGTCACCAGCTAGCTCTCTGTTCAGAATGTGACGAGCAACACATTTTAATTTTTGTTGTTCTCAAAGAGGCAGCCCGGGCGAGGGGCGGAGTGCTGCAGCTGCACACCAGAACAATTTGCCGCCACCGCCACCCCTGCCCAGCTGTCCTCTTGCGGTGCGTACCAGCCCCAAGTCGCAGATACCAGCAACTTGGTTGTTTAAAAATCTCAATTGACAAATGACTCATGGAAAGAGACAAGGGAGGTATCTGTTTTTGCAAATGAGTGAGGACGCAAGGCTGCATTCCTTCTCTTTTGCTTTGAACAATGCAGTTATTTTGGAAACGCTTTGATTTTTTCCCATGTTGGAAGGAAGCGGGTCATTGTTGGGGGTAATTAGGCATTATGTACTACATAATCGCACAGCTTGCAAAGAGCTGTTTGTCCTTTTTGGGTAAAAAAACCAAAAAACCCTCCGCAGCCCACATTTAAATACATGATTACCGCAAAACCCTTAACAAAAAAAAAGCATTTTGAAAAGCTAATTTAAAGCACCATTTAATTTCACAAATGTGGCTTGATCACAACAGCTATCTTAGAGCTGAGAAAATAAAAACAGGATTGGGTCCCCCCACTCCAACGAAGATCTGTAAAATTCTTTGCTGAGCAATTCAGTATGGATTGTTTCATATTCTCATTGGAGGTTGATTTGGTTGCTGGTGGTGACATGCTTAAAAAATATTATCTGACCGCTTTCTGGTTGGAGGTTCATTGTGTTGCTGTCAGTGGTAGCGGACATGTTAAACGTGGCTGAATAACCCCCGCCACTAATTCCTTTTTCTTTTTTCTTCCTCTGTTTTTATTTTATAATTTGTTCAGTAAAACATTTCTAGCCCGCCTTTCCTTGTGGTTCAAGGCAGCTTATACTAATATTTAAAAATATGTTTCCGGTTAAAGCCAAAGTAAAATTAAAAAAAAGGTAAAGGTCCCCTGTGCAAGCACCAGGTTATTCCTGACCCATGGGATGACGTCACATCCCGACGTTTACTAGGCAGACTTTGTTTACAGGGTGGTTTGCCAGTGCCTTTCCCAGTCATCTTCCCTTTACCCCCAGCAAGCTGGGTACTCATTTTACCGACCTCAGAAGGATGGAAGGCTGAGTCAACCTTGAGCCGGCTACCTGAAACCAACTTCCATCGGGATCGAACTCAAGTCATGAGCAGAGCTTGGACTGCAGTACTGCATCTTACCACTCTGCGCCACGGGGCTCTTAAGTAAAATAACAAACCCCAAATCTCTCACTCCCCCCTTAAAAGATGCCTGGGGGGTGGAGTAACGGAATATTCTTGATTTGATAGGTTGGTTTTTAATTAAAACGAGCCGCCTTGTACAATTCAAATTAACCGAGCCCATATTTGAGAGAAGGGAGATGTTGCTAAGCAAAATTGCTCCAGAGATGAGTCATGGCCAAGGCCCTTTTTCCTAAAATGGGCCAATTGGTTCAATCAGCTTGCCTCGCTACACAAAACGTTGGGACAGATTGGTGCAAAAATTATAGCAGAAGGCTGAGCAATCTTTTTTCATATGCCAAAAATCCAATTCCTGGAATTTATTCTCTTTGTCACAGTTAATGAAACCAACAGATGGAACTCTGGCTGAGGCTGTGCAGAGGTGCAGGCTATATAGAAAGGGGCAGCCTTGGTTCTTAACGGCCCCCATTAAGTTCTATTGGGCAATGTGTATGTGTGTGTGTGTTAAGTGCCGTCAAGTCGCCTCCAACTCATGGCGACCCTATGAATGAAAGTCCTCCAGAATGTCCTATCTTTGACAGCCTTGCTCAGATCTTGCAAATTGAAGGCTGTGGCTTCCTTTATTGAGTCAAATAAGGGCAATGTGAATGAGCTGCAATTGGCAACTCCATTGTGGGAGAGGTAACCCAACCTCTGCCACTTCTTAGGTCATCCAAGGGGAAGGGGCTGTTTTCGCCCTTGCTGAAGGTGTTCCTGAGAACATCTGTTTGTCTCCTTGAAGTGAATGGCTGCCACCATTTCACAGCCAATATAGACGGGAAACATGAGTGATTTTGAAGGAAAGAGGAGATTCTCCAAATGACGGCCACACCAAATAAAATACCAATTTCTACTTTTACACTTGAGGCACAAGTGACCCAGCATGGGTGCAGAGGAGACAACTGAAACTATTCCTGGCAAGGAAGTGGGCATCTTATTTCAGCTTTCATACCTCTTTTCAACAGCAGGTGAAATAAGTTGTGAATCACCGGAGCCCCTATTTATGACCTGGGACTGGAACAATGCTTTGAAGTCTCAAATGATGAACTTTTTCGAGGCTTGAAAGGATTCGCTGCAGACATCGCTGCCACGAACGACCTTCTAAGCCTACCAGCTCTTCGTGAAGAGATTCATATTTAATGTCTGAGTCCTTGTAAGAGAGTTGGTTTGTAGCTTGGTACGGCGAGAATGCAAAATTAACAGTGAAGTCTTTGCTGCTTTTCTTTAATCACTGTAAGAGAGATTTTGCTACGATCACAGCCATTATTATGGTCTTGCAATGATGACGCATGTCACAATCTGGTAAAGCACCACAAACAGCCATGACAGGTCACTGCCCCTCACACTCTAGGCTCCACCCACAAATCTCCAGGAATTTCCCAACCAGGAGTTGGCAACCCTAGTTTGTAGCATGTATCCAATGAAACAGAAGTATAGTTAATCTCCAACAAGGCAATGTTCCATTAACAGTCCACTGGTAGTTTGGACACCAGCAGGAGGAAATGGGGTAGAACAGAGTTTTTACAAACCATAGAGTTTTTGTGAAATGCTACAGCGTCCTCTATGTCTCACTTCCCTTCTTTGCTGGAAGTGATGTAACTGTGCTAGCGTAACACCAACGCTCCAGGCCCCACCCCCCCAATGGGTTGGCACTGCAGCCTGGCACACTATCTGCTCCTGACATTATCCAGGTCCAATTGGACAGAGATATTTGGCGTAACCATTCTTCACATCCAGAAACAGAAAACTAATGGAGAAATCCCCTCCACAAAGTTGGGAAGAGGGGGCTGCTTCAGAGTAGCCAGTGTGGGGGAATGGTTAAGAGTTTGACTAGTGTCTAGGAGACCCGAGTTTGAATTCCCACTCATGCCATGGACGCTTGCTGGGTGACCTTGGGCCAGTCACACACTCTCAGTGTAACCTCCCTCACAGGGAACGTCGCCAGCTCTGAATTGGGAAATACCTGGAGATGATGATGATGAAGAAGAAGAGTTGGTTTTTCTACACCGACTTTCTCTACCACTTAAGGGAGACTCAAACTGGCTTACAATCACTGTCCCTTCCCCTCCCCACAACAGACACCCTGTCAGGTAGGTGGGGCTGAGAGAGCGTGACTTGCCCAAGGTCACCCAACTGGCTTTGTGTGTAGGAGTGGGGAAACAAATCCAGTTCACCAGATTAGCTTCTGCTGCTCATGTGGAGGAGTGGGGAATCAAACCCGGTTCTCCAGATCAGACTCCACGGCTCCAAACCACCACTCTTAACCACTACACCACACTGATTTTGGGGTAGAGCCTGGGGAGGGCAGGGTTTGGGGAGGCACATCAGCAGGGTATAATGTCAGAGAGCCCACCCTCTAAAGCAGCCATTTTCTCCCGGGGAACTGATCTTGGTTGTCTGGAGATCAACTATAATAGCAAGAGATGTGCCACCCAGAGGTCGGCCACCCTACTCACAGGTCTGCTGTGAGGATTAAAATGGAGGAGAGGAGAAACACGTCAGCTGCTTCAAGTCCCCACTGGGAAGACAGGTGGGGTACAAATGGATTGAATAAATTAAATAAATAAATAGTCCATAAGAATAGAAGAAGAAACCTGTTGAATCAGACCAGTAGTCTATCTAGTCCAGCGTCCTGTTTCACAGTCAGTTGCCAACAAAGAGGGCACAGAGGCAAAGATCTCCCCCGCACGTTGTCTCCTACTACCAGCATTCAAAGTTTTACTGTCTCTGGAGGTGGAAGTTGCCTTTAGCCACCATGGCTGTGTGCTTGTGTTAAATGCTGGTCAAGTTGCTTCTGTCTCACGGCAATCCTATGAATCAATGTCCTCCAAAACGTCCTACCATTCACAGCCTTGCTCAGGTCTTGCAAACTGAGGGCCGTGGCTTCCTTTATAGAGTCAATCTATCTCATATTGGGTCTTCCCCTTTTCCTGCTGCCTTCAACTTTTCCTGGCATTATTATCTTTTCCAGTGAGTCTTGTCTTCTCATAATGTGGCCAAAATACAATACCCTCAGATTAGTCATTGTAGCCTCTAGGGCCAGTTCAGGCATGATTTGATTTAGGACTCAATAATTTGTCTTTTGGGGCATCTACAATGTCTGTAAAATTCTCCTCCATCACTATGTTTCAAAGGAATCTACTTTCTTCCTGTCAGCTTTCTTCATTGTCGAACTTTCACACCATGGCTAGTAGTCATGAATAGCTCTGTTCTCCATGAATCTATCTAATCTCCTCTGCCAGCATGGTGTAGTGGTTAAGAGTGGTGGTTTGGAGCGGTGGACTCTAATCTGGAGAACCAGGTTTGATTCCCCACTCCTCCACATGAGCGGCGGATGCTAATCTGGTGAACCGGGATGGTTTCCCCACTCCTCCCCATGAAGCCAGCTGGGTGACCTTGGGCTAATCGCAGTTCTCTCCCAACTCTCTCAGCCCCATCTACCTCACAAGGTGTCTGTTGTGGGGAGAAGAAGGGAAGGAAATTGTAAGCCGGTTTGAGTCTTCCTTAAGAGGTAGAGAAATTTGGCATATAAAAACCAACTCTTCTTCCTCCTCCTCCTCCTCCTCCTCCTCTTCTTCTTCTTCTTGCCATCTATACTTGTGGCCGTCACTACATCCGCTGGCAGAAAATTATTCAGTCATGATTTCAGCTCAAAAATTCAGCTCTGGTGATAGGGATGAGAAATAGCCTCAGCCCCTTCTCTCTTTCGAGGTCAGCTGAAGCAGAGTTCCAGGTAGGATGCTAGGAACAGCATCCGTTGGAAACACCGCTCATACCCTCAGGCCTTATACAATAGCCCTCACTTTAACTAGCTCTGTCAATGGGGAGCTTGAGAGAACAAGCTTTTAAAACTTTTTTCCTCTTCATAACTTTGTACCCCCTTATAGAAGAAGAAGAAGAAGAGTTGGTTTTTATAGGATGACTTTCTCTACCTTTTTAAAGGAGACTCAGACTGGTTTACAATCACCTTCCCTTTCCTCTCCCTACAACAGACACCTTGTGAGGTAGGTGGGGCTGAGAGAGTTCAGAGAGAACTGTGACTGGCCCAAGGTCACCCAGCAGGCTGCAAGTGTAGGAGGTGGGAAACCAGCCTGGTTCACCAGATTAGAATCCGCCACTCTTAATCACTACACAATCACTACTCTTAGCCAGGACCAGCCGTGATTAGGGTGAGTGGCGCTAGTACAGAATACAGTTTCCCTCCCTCTCAGCATTCACTCAAAGATGCCATTCTGACCATAACTAGTCGCTAGAGAGTCAGCAATTTAAAAACCAAACAAAATCCCAAATAAGTCCCATCCTGACACCTTTTTAAATATTTGCTGCTGTTCAAAGCAGTTTAATTTATTTTTTAAAGGCTTGAAGTATACAGTAAAATAATTCTTTTTAAAAAAAAAAAAGCTCACAAAATTGCAGATCAATTTTTAATCGAGTGCAGAGCAGGAGATCTCATGTTCTGTTCAAAATGCCACTAGAGATACATATTCAAAGTCCTTGTCTGCACTGACTGCTAGCAGCACTGTGCGGTCTCTGGAAAATGTTTCACCCCTTCAGTTCTGCAGCCAGGTATCCTATTCACTGGAGACGCTGGGGAAATCTCAATACCTTGTGTATGAAGAGCATATGCTTTTCCATGGATCTTCACATGAAGGTTCCCAGCCCTGTGCTGGCAAATGCTAGGAACTTTTTGGGTGGTGCCTGGAGAGGATGGAGTTCCAGGAGGATGTGAAGTAAAGCCCAGGTGATTGTCTAGGAATTTTCCCTCGATCTCTATGGTAGAGACCATAGAGATCAGCTGAAATTCCTAGAGCTTTACTATAGATGCCATTTCCCCCATTTCCCCAAGGCCTCAAATTATTGGGGCAGGTAAATGGAAAGCCTTCTCCACAGTGGTATGCACTGGTTCTGTGTTAATACTGATCACTTTAAAAAATCAGTAATAGCTTGCTTTTTTGAACTCAGAAAAAGGTGTTTCTAGTTACATACATACATAAACCTTAATTGGCGTAATTGGTGTTTCTAGTTTAAATTTGCAAACAAAGGTTCCCTTCCATTGCCTACGTTGCATTAAAATTGTACCACAGATTTCTTCAATTGTCCCCTGGCATTATCAAGGTAAACATTCTATTTGATTCCAGAGCCTGTGGGCCTTAGGTGGGTCTCTAAACACTATGGAAGCGTGGGAGAAAGAAGTCAAAACTGCAGTCAGCAAGTGCATTAAAGAAGAGCTGGCAGGGAAACATTCCACCCAGAAGTCGCATCTGGGAAATGCTGTCTAGCAAATGCGAACTTAAGGGGGGGGAAAGTAGGTTGAAATCAAAACAGAAGAAAAACAGTCCTGAAGCAAATGCGTGAATTGTTCACAAAAAAAAGAAAAAAGAAAAGCTGTAATGGTAAATTTTAAGAATTCCAAACAGGTTTTTGCTTAGACCATGGTCATAGAGTTGAATCATAGAGTTGGAAGGGATCACCAGGGTCATCTAGTCCAACCCTCCTGCACAGAGCAGGAAATTCACAACTACTCCCCACACCCCCAAGTGACCCCTACTCCACACCCAGTGGAGTGCTGCCAGTCATAGAATCATAGAGTTGGAAGGGGCCATACAGGCCATCTAGTCCAACCCCCTGCCCAATGCAGGATCAGCCTAGAGCATCCCTGACAAGTGTTTGTCCAGCCTCTGCTTAAAGGCTGCCAGTGAGAGGGAGCTCACCCTCTCCCTAAATAGCTGATTCCACTGTTGAACTCTTACTGTAAAATTTCTCTCCCCTAATATCCAGCCAGTACCTTTCTGCCCGCAATTTAAACCCATTAGTGCGAGACCTATCCTCTGCTGCCAACAGGATCAACTCTCTTCCTTCTTCTAAGTGACAGCCCTTCAAATACTTAAAGAGAGCAATCATGTTCCCCCTCAACCTCCTCTTCTCCAGACAAAACATTCCCAACTCCCTCAGCCATTCCTCGTAAGGCTTGGTCTCCAGGCCCCTGATCATCCTCGTCACTCCTCTGCACCCGCTCCATTCTGTCCACATCCTTCTTGAAGGGAGGCCTTCAGAACTGCACATGATACATCCAGGTGCGGCCTGACCAATGCAGTGTACATCAGAACGACGACAACTTGCGATTTGGATGTTATGCCTCTGTTGATGCACCCCAAGAGTCTGAGTAGATAACACTGGCCTTAATGGACCAATAGTCTATATCAGTGGTGTAGTGGTTAAGAGTGGTGGTTTGGAGCGGTGGAGTCTGATCTGGAGAACCAGGTTTGATTCCCCACTCCTCCACATGAGTGGCCGAGGCTAATATGGTGAACCGGGTTGGTTTCCCCACTCCTACACATGAAGCCAGCTGGGTGACCTTGGGCTAGTCACAGTTCTGTTAAGAGCTCTCTCAGCCCCACCTACCTCACAGGGTGTCTGTTGTGGGGAGGGGAAGATCATTGTAAGCCGGTTTGATTATCCCTTAAGTGGTAGAGAAAGTTGACATATAAAAACCAACTCCTTCTTCTTCTTCTGTATAAGCCAACTTCATGAGTCTATATGGGTTATTCAGAGGAGCTCACCTGGGTTCTCGTGTGTTTTTTGCCTGCCTGGGAGGTGAAATGGTCGTTTCAGTCCTGACGTATTTGCCGAGCGACAGCAGCTGAGTTTATTTTGGTCTCTTTCCCTCAGGGATATTCCCGCTATGCTGGAACACTTAGCTGCTTACTGCCTCTTTGGTACAGCTGTTACACGTTGCTCAGGGAAAACCCAGGGCTGTGTGACCACACTTTGTCTAAAATGGCATGCCGGATTAGTAAATACTCAAGGCAGCCACGGTGAGACTCACTAAGGATTTGCAGAACCGGTGATGAAAAATTGCTTGGTTCTCCATCTTCCCCCACAGGAATCTTTCAGCTGCATGTTCTAAAAAGCTGCTTGCGGTGAGGGGAGGAGAGAAGGAGGGGGCGGTGACAGCAAGTGGATTTGGGCTAGAGTAACAAAGTGGTGCTTATCAGAACCGGAGCAGGGAAAGCCCTGAGTCATGCACATTTGCTTCTGTTTAAGTAATTTCTACAAGTGCATTACTCAGTTTTGGTGACAGAATGAGAGTATTCCGAAGATGAGCATTTGTTTGAAAGATGCTAGCTTATAGCCTTTTTTGGTACTGAAATGGCCCAATACATAATTAAATTCAGAGCTATGTAGTCAACACATACTCTGCTGTGGTTAGACCTCACCTAGAGTACTGTGTTCAGTTTTGGGCACCACAATTTACGAAGGATGTAGACAAGCTGGAACGTGTCCAGAGGAGGGCAACAAAGATGGTGAGGGGTCTGGAGACCAAGTCCTGTGAGGAAAGGTTGAAGGAGCTGGGTATGTTTAGCCTGAAGAGAAGACTGAGAGGGGATATGATAACCATGTTCAAGTACTTGAAGGGCTGTCATATAGAGGATGGTGCCGAGTTGTTTTCTGTTGCCCCAGAGGGTCGGACCAGAACCAACAGGTTGAAATTAAATCAAAAGAGTTTCTGTCTAGACATTAGGAAGAATTTTCTAACAGAGCAGTTCCTCAGTGGAACAGGCTTCCTCAGGAGGTGGTGAGCTCTTCCCTGGAGGTTTTTAAGAGGAGGTTAGCTGGCCATCTGTCAGCAATGCTGATTCTGTGACCTTAGGCAGATCATGAGAGGGAGGGCATCTTGGCCATCTTCTGGTCACTGGGTGTGTGTGTGTGGGGGGGGGGAGGTAGTTGTGAGTTTCCTGCATTGTGCAGGCGGTTGGACTAGATGACCCTGGTGGTCCCTTCCAACTTTATGATTCCATGATCCCCAAACCCCGCCCTCCTCAGGCTCCACCCCAAAAACCCCGCGCTGGAGGTGAAGAGGAACCTAGCAATAATAATTTGTACAACAGCTTTGTGATGTAGGTTGATATTATTGTTGCCATATTTAAGAGGCGACTCAGCATGGGGAAAAGGCCATAGCTGTCTTCCATGCAGAAGTTCCATGTTCAGTCCCTGGCACCACCAGAGTTCTGAGGCAGTGCTTGTGTGTAGAGTAGGGCCATCTCAGTGGTGGCTCCAGTTCTTAGAAACAATGTACTAAAAGAGGCCCCATCGAGGTCCATACTTTTTGGTTTCTAGAAAGACGTGCAAAACAGTTTTATCTGGGCAAGGGTTTGTATCCCTTCTGAGATCCTGACTCCCCCCCCCTCATGTTTCTGTAATTGAGTATAATTTTCCAAAATATATTAATGCACACTTTAATATAATTTAATCAGATTTAATCTTGTAACCATAGGTCATAGCATAACATAAACATCAGATATACACAGAGACACACACACAGAGAGAAAAACGAACATGCCATAAATAAATAGCATTGTAATAAACAACCACACCACCTCTATGTACAGTGTACTGCAATCACAAATATAATTCACATAGATGAGCCAACCTCATGAAATAACATTCACAAAACCATGATGTATGTGTGCAAAAATATAATATATCCAACCAATACATACAACAGTCATACAATAAACACACTAATATCAACTATGATCCTAAATAACTATCTGCTATACAATGAATTGTGGAATTGTTCTGTAAAACTTTAGGATTTTCATTGTATAAAAAAGGTAAAAGTGCCCTCTGCAAGCACCGGGTCATTACTGACCCATGGGGTGACCACATCCCAACGTTTACTAGGCAGACTTTGATTTATGGAGTGGTTTGCCAGTGCCTTCCCCAGTCATCTTCCCTTTACCCCCAGCTAGCTGTGTACTCATTTGACCGACCTCGGAAGGATGGAAGGCTGAGTCAACCTTGAGCCGGCTGCCTGAAACCAACTTCTGTCAGGATCGAGCTCAGGTCATGAGCAGAGCTTGGACTGCAGTACTGCAGCTTACCACTGTGCGCCACGGGGCTCCTTATTTCATTGTATAGCGGATAGTTATTTAGGATCATAGTTGATATTAGTGTGTTTATTGTATGACTGTTGTATGTATTGGTTGGATATATTATATTCTTGCATACATGCATCATGGTTTTGTGAATGTTATTTCATGAGTGGTTTATCTATGTGAATTATATTTGTTATAAATCAATAGCATGACACTGTGTCAAAATACAAGTATAAAATGGACCACCACAGAAAGCAAATGATTCAAGAGCTCTGGCTATAGATCAGCTAATTTTTGTGTGTATGTGTTAAAAGAAGAGCCGGATCAATCAGGTCAGTCCAGAGAGGAGATACAGGTTGACGTGTGGGCTGGCTCTTTGATTCCTATTTCCAAAATGATTTCCTCCAGCAACAAAGTCTGACGTCCCTCTCCAACGATAATAAGGCCCAACGGCCCAGAGCCTTTTCAAAGAGAAATTCTCTCTCTCTCTCTCTCTCTCTCTCTCTCTCTCTTTTTTTGCAGAGGAATAGGTGCCATCCATAGGATGTTAAATCGATGACTCGACTCCACCATTCGACTGCTAATTGGGCCCATCTTCAATGTGCTGCATCCTCGCTTTCTCGCTCCTGCTAAGCAGAGCCGGCTCTGGTCCTACTGCAGGAAGCCCCTTGTTTGAGAATGCATGCGGATGGAATTGTTCGGGGGGCGGGGGTCATGTCAGGCATCTTGGTTCTGCTTAAAGGTCGGCCTGCTCAATAATAAGCGTGAGGTTTCAAAACTCACCTCTCCGAGTGTGTCAGCAAAGGAAGCAAAATTGGGTCTCCTATGTTTCCCCCCCACCGGGGCGGGGGGGGGGAACAAGTGGTTCCCAAATGTTTCTGGGTCAAACTAGGTGAGATTGGAAGAATTCTGTGTCTCAGTCTAGATCAGGGCTACAGCAGCAGCAGAAGAAGAGTTGGTTTTTAGATCCAATTTTCTCTACCTTTTTAAGGAGACTCAAACCAGCTTACAGTCACACACATGAACACATGAAGCTGCCTTATACTGAATCAGACTCTTGGTCCATCAAAGTCAGTATTTTCTACTCAGACCGGCAGCGGCTCTCCAGGGTCACAGGCAGAGGTCTTTCACATCACCTACTTGCCTAGTCCCTTTAACTGGAGATGCTGGAGGTTGAACCTGGGACCTTCTGCATACCAAGCAGAGGCTCTACCACTGAGCCACAGCCCCTCCCCGATTTCATTGGGTTTACTTCTTCATGGACTTGTAGCTTAATGTTGTAAATCTGACATGGTTTAATTTGTAGCTTAACCAAATGAGGCTTTAGTTTACAAATTGGTAGGGACCAATAGACAAGGTCACCTTCTAAGGCTTCAAGAACACTTATCTGGGACCTTCTGCATGCCAAGCAGATGCTCTACCACTGAGTCATGGCCCCTCCCTCACTGTGGTCACCACGCAGTTCATGGCATCCCTAAAAGGGACGCTTGCGGTATAAATCCCTGTCTTGTTAAGCATGGGGGTAGGAGGCATGCATTCCTTGACAAATATGTTGAACGAGCGAGGGACTCCACGCTGCCTTTGAAGAGCATGCTGAGAATGGAGAAGAAAGGATGACTGATGTGTGTTTGGGGCATCCTGTTTGCAATGATTTATTTTCTCCCAGAAAGATGAGAATTACATCAGGACAAGCATAGCAGTCCACTCCCCCAGAAGATGACTAAGTGCTTTCATATTAATCTTCAGCTTGCTGTTTATTTTAAAAAGATCTTCTCACATGTTTTGTACATTAATAATGGTGCTTCTGGTGTCTTTCAGAGTGTTTCCCTAGGGACTGGGACCAGCGTGGTGTAGTGGTTAAGAGTGGTGGTTCAGAGCGGTGAAGTCTGATCTGGAGAACCGGGTTTGATTTCCCTACTCCTCCACATGAGCGGCAAAGGCTAACCTGGTGAACCGGGTTGGTTTCCCCACTCCTACACACGAAGCCAGCTGGGTGACCTTGGGCTAATCACAGCTCTCTTAGAGCTCTCTCAGCCCCACCTACCTCACAGGGTGTCGGTTGTGGGGAGGGGAAGGGAAGGTGATTGCAAACTGGTTTGAGTCTCCCTTAAGTGGTAGAGAAAGTCGGCATATAAAAACCAACTTTTCTTCTTATGCATGGCATCAACAGACCATGACCAGGTTAGTAATATAAATGAAAAAGGCTGGAGGAACCTTCCTACATGCAGATGCGTTAGAAGAAGGAGAAGAAGAGTATAGACAATACTGACTTTGATTCAGTAGAAGGCAGCTTCGTGTGTTCATGTGTTCAAGAGTTGATTTTTAGACCCCACTTTTCTCTACCTTTAAGGAGCCTCAAACAGGCTTACACTTGTCTTCCCTTCCTCTCCCCACAACAGACACCTTGTGAGGTTGGTGGAGTTGAGAGAGTTCAGAGAGAACTGTGACTAGCCCAAGGTCACCCAGCTGGCTTCATTTGGATGAGTGGGGAAACCAACCCGGTACACCAGATTAGAGTCTGCCGCTCATGTGGAGGAGTGGGGAATCAAACCCAGTTCATCAAATTACCCTCCACCACTCAGGCGGAGGAGTGGGGAATCAAACCTGGTTCTCCAGATCAGACTCCACCACTCCAAACCATTGCTGTTATCCACTACACCACGCTGGATAACCAAGAACAAGGCATTACAGTTCCATCCCTGGTTTCAGAAGACCCACTTTTCGAGAGCAAGTTTTATTTTTGTTAAACCTTTTTTTAAAAAAAAAACGTTGACCTGGAAAAAAAGTCCCAATTGATCCAGGATGTCAGGTTGAATCTGTCATGTCTGCTTATATAAGATCATAGGACTAGCACAATGCATGGAGACACGATGGGCTGCAGAGCTGTCATCTGTGAAAACACTGAAGCCGCGTGGCTTTATTCAAGACTGCAGGGAGGGACGGTGTCATTCACAGAGGAGATGGAGAGACGGCTGTGAATGGCGGCCGATATAGGCGCTGCGTCACTGACACGGCAGGAAAGAAAGCAGGGCACCTCCTGAGATGGAGGTGTCGGGAAGGCCAATTTCAATATATAAATTTCTGCCAGTCAAGCCAGTTGATGTAGGTTTTTTAAAAAAATACTTTCTTAATTGTGGCAGAAATGTAAGGAAGATGGTGCAGATACCTAAAAATAATCAGTGGCAACTTGAAGGATATTTGCCTGCGTTTCTGAAGAGGGCCCCCTGCATTTAAACCCCTGCACAGAGGCCGTGGTTGGTTTTAGGTTAGATGCAGACTAGAGCCCCGTGGCGCAGTGTGGTAAGCTGCAGTACTGCAGTCCAAGCTGTGCTCATGACCTGAGTTCGATCCCGACGGATGTCGGTTTCAGGCAGCCGGCTCAAGGTCGGCTCAGCCTTCCATCCTTCTGAGGTCGGTAAAATGAGTACCCAGCTTGCTGGGGGTAAAGCGTAGATGACTGGGGAAGGCAATGGCAAACTACCCCGTAAACATAGTCTGCCTAGTAAACTTTATGATGTGGCGTCGCCCCATGGGTCAGTAATGACCTGGTGCTTGCACAAGGGACTACTTTTACCTTTACAGACTAAACTGGAAATTTCCTCTGCCTCTGCCTTCCTGTTGTAGACACCCCTGGTGACATTCTTCAGGGCCCCTTATTCCCCAAGAGTAGCTTTCCATAGCATAGAGGTCAATAGATTGCTGTGGTGAGGGGAGGCAGGAAAATTCCATTCTGCCATTGGAATATTTTGCCTGGATACTTCATTTATATCCTGATTTTCTCCCCAAGGGGCACCCAAAGCTGTTGACATCATTCTCCTCTCCTCCATTTTCTCCTCAACAACCCTGTGAGGTAGGCTAGGTTGAGAATATATGACTGGCCCAAGGTCTTCCATCAAGGTCTCCCACTTGGCAGAGTGGCAATTTGAACCTGGGTCTCCCAGCAGATCCTAGTCCAACCCCCAAACCCCTTATGTTCCTAAATCCTCAAGATAAAGCCTCATTTGATTAAGCTACAAATTAAACCATGTCAGATTTACAACATTAAGCTACAAGTCCATGCAGAAGTAAGCCCAATGAAATTGGGGAGGGGCTATGGCTCAGTGGTAAAGCATCTGCTTGGCATGCAGAAGGTCCCAGGTTCAATTCCCAGCATCTCCATTTAAAGGGACTAGGCAAGCAGGTGAAGTGAAAGACCTCTGCCTGACACCCTGGAGAGCTGCTACTGGTCTGAGTAGACAATACTGACTTTGATGGGTCAAGGATCTGATTAAGTATAAGGCAGCTTCATGTGTTCAATGATGTAACAGGTGGACATTATCCTTAGGGTGTACACACTCAGGCATGTATATATACATACATGGAGATCAATGGTTCTCCTTCCAAGCTCCTTTCAATTACTGATCTACCGTTTAATTTGCATCATTGAGAGACAAACCACTTTCCATCTGTTTGCAAAAATTTCAGATGCCTACTGGAAGAATTACAATTCATTCGGGCCACTTATTAAACAATGTTTACCCTCTAAAAGTATGTCTGAATGTTTAATCAAAACCACAACAGATGCTAAATTCGTTCGAACAAAGTCACTTTCCTGAGCTAGCTAGATCGTTAGTGGACAAGACACTAATTTTCATCCTCAAGTTGCATGTTGCACCGTTAGCACATCTTCGGTCCAAAAATTTCATCTGTCATGGATCATTTTCTTGATAAATGTACTCACTGCTGCAGGATGAAAACAACAAGAGCCTGACTTGAAATTCAAAGCAAGACCATGGAACAATTTCCAGTAGAATTACTAGAATTACCTGGACCCATCTCTGTTTTCACCAGAAAAAAACAACCCTCTCCTTGAAGAAGAAGCATCCATCAAAATGATGGGAACATTGCAACTTGCAAATAAGTATATACATTTGCATGTGTTCTTCCTGCTGGTAAACTTAAAATGAGCCCAGTCATCTAAATTCGACATTCTCTTTTGTTATTGTAAAGAATTTCTTCAGAGTGTAGATTCCACTGCTACTTTTTTGTCAAACTCATAAGAACCTGAGGGGGTGTCAGGTACAGATTCGGCCTTTGCACCAACCAGCACCGACCAAAACCTGGAACTCCGAGCAGACCAAACAAGGAAGGTGAGGGGCTGTGGCTCAGTGGCAGAGCATCTGCTTGGCATGCAGAAGGCCCCAGGTTCAATCCCCGGCATTGCCAGTTAAAGGGACTAGGCAAGCAGGTGATGTGAGAGACCTCAGCCTGAGACCCTGGAGAGCTGCTGTTGGTCTGAGTGGACAATACTGAGTTTGATGGACCAAGGGTCTGATTCAGTATAAGGCAACTTCATGTGTTCATGTGAAGCTTCTTTACTCTAACAGGTAGGGTTGGTCAAGTAATATGTATAAAAAATGGGGCCAGGATTTTTGTGTGTGCTGGTATTAGCAACTCGGAGCCCTGATCTAGCTTACTGGCTTCTGGTGTAGGCTTGCCAGTTACAGGTTGAGAAATTCCTGGAGATGGGGGTGGGGGCAGAGCCTGAGGAGGGTGGCATTTGGGAAGTGGAGGGAGCTCAGCAGGCAATGTGATACCATACAGTCCAACCTCCAAAGCTGCCATTTCCTATCGGGAAATTAATATCTTTAGATTGGAGAGCAACTGGAATTCCAAGAGGCCCCAACTGGAGGTTGGCAACCCTATTTGGTGTCTTCTTCATCACTTGCTTTCTTCCATTCTGCCGTCCACTCAATTGCACACGAATCAGGTCTCATTTACGGACATGAACACCACACAATTTCTTGGGAGAGTGTCACTTGTGTGATAAAAGTTACCTGCTGTTAAAGGGATTGCTGCTTTCAAGGAACTGGATCCACCTTGTGATCAACCACAGAGGCAGCATTAATCATGCCCTTCTTGGTGCATTGGAAGAGAGTCTTAATGTGCATCTGCCATCACAGGTGGAGGTTTTGCTTTTATATGCAAACCACTCTCAGCCAAAGGTTGGTTTTGTGAGTGGTTTTGGATGAGCCCTGCAAACAGATCACCATTGTTAGGTTTGGAGGCTCTCCCAACCTATCAGGGTTCTTAGCACACACCCTGTCAGGGTTCTTATCACCCTGATAGGTTAGGACTGTTGCTAGTAGGAAGTCACAGGCTCCAAATTTTAACAGATACGAATGAAACGGTTTATCGAGGTTCTAAGAAGTACTATAAAAGCACGAAAAGTGAAAAAGAATTATTCATGAACGAATGGCAAAAGGCAAGGAGAGGAAAAATACCAAATACCTATACTTGGCCACAGAAAAGGCTTTGGGATATGGGATACATGAGCAGAATACAAATGAACAAATAATGCATGCGTTTGTACCAGGGTCTTTATGGCATGGCAGCCTCCAGTAGAGGGAAGAATGGGCGGTGGAGAGGTTAATCATAAACCCTTATGCATCGCAAGGGCACTCAATGGAAGATTGCAAAATAATCTAAGCCACTTGAAAATAAGAGCGAAACTGCAATGCATGGAACGCTACAACCATTTTAAATTTCAAATAACTTCTGCCTCCCTACCGTGCTCCTGCCCCTCATCATGGATTGTTGGAAGGCATTTCAATGGACTTGTAAATAACAAGGCTGGACTAAGGGAGCCAGTGTGGTGTAGTGGTTAAGAGTGGTGATTTGGAGTGGTGGAGTCTGATCTAGAGAACCGGGGTTCAATTCCCCACTCCTCCACATGAATGGTGGAGGCTAATCTGGTGAACTGGATTTGTTTCCCCACTCCTACACACAAAGCCAGCTGGGTGACCGTGGGCTAGTCACAGCTCTCTTAGAGCTCTCTCAGTCCCACCTACCTCACAGGGTGTCTGTTGTGGGGAGGGGAAGGTGATTATAAGCCGGTTTGATTCTCCCTTAAGTGGTAGAGAAAGTCAGCATATAAACACCAACTCTTCTTCTTCTTAAGTGCATAACATCTGCAGACCCAGGATCCATACTTAAGCTGCCCTACAAGCTTCCTTTAATGTATTTTTACACATCTCTTACACCTGTATCCTATTCAGAGCGGCAAGCACGGCTCCCCCCTTCCCATGGTATCTTCACAATAAACCTTAGCTTAGTCTGAGAAAGAATGATTACTCCATAGTCATCCAGTGAAATTCCAGGTGGAGTAGGGGGCTTTACCTATCTAACCATCTCCCTACCGACTTCTCTTTTTTAAAATCCTAGAAATGGTTCTACTACAATTTATTTATTGGGGAAGGACTGTGATTCAGTGGTAGAGCATCTGCTTGGTATGCAGAAGGTCCCAGGTTCAATCCCCGGCATCGCCAGTTAAAGGGACTAGGCAAGTAGGTGATGTGAAAGTCCTCAGCCTGAGACCCTGGAGAGCTGCCGCTGGTCAGAGTAGACAATACTGACTTTGATGGACCAAGGGTCTGATTCAGTATAAGGCAGCCTCATGTGTTCATGTGATCTCACCCTTCTTCCTAGAAACCCAGAGCAGTGTATGGGGTTTTACCTTCTTTGTTTGAAACTGGATCTCCCTGGTCTTGCTCTGATATTCTAACCACTATATGTCCATCTGCCTTTCTCCTTCTGCCTTTCTCCTTCTCTCTCCCTTCCGCCACTAGTCTTTCTCTTTCACAAACCCTACAGATAAAAAGAATGCAGAAGAGATGGGGCTCCATATGGAAGCCGCCCTGTGGAGATGCAAGGCTAGGCTTGTGCTTTTTATATTGACCATCACACCAGTGGACTTTCAGGATTTGGGTCCCAATTAATCTCTGGCAAAGTGAGTTGCAGGCGCTGCCTTCAGACCAGGTGGGGTGGTATCTCTTTCAGTAGATTTATGCCTTGAGTTTCTGGGAGAATCTTGCTGGACCAACCTGTATAATGCATAGTTGAATTGTGGAACTCCCTGCCATAGAATGTAGTGATGGCTGCCAACTTGGAAGGCTTTAAAAGGGGAATGGACACGTTCATAGAGGAGAGGGCTGTTCATCGCTGCTAATAAAAATGGATACTAGTCATGAGGCATACCTATTCTCTCCAGGATCAGATGAGCATGCCTATTATATTAGGTTCTTTGCAACAAAGGCAGGATATTGCTGCTGCAGTTGTCTTGTTTGTGGGCTTCCTAGAGGCACCTAGTTGGCCACTAGACTGTTGGATTTGATGGACCTTAGACTGATCCAGCGTGACCTTTCTTATGTTCTTAAGGCTCCAACTTATGCGTTTTGGCTCTAGCCTCCTGTGCACCAGCTCTTGGGTCCCAGACCAGGCTACCAAAGAAGACCGTTTCTAGAAAGCCCATTTTTGCTGTAGAACATGGAGTCAGAACAGGTATGTAGGAGGCCCCTCAACAGGGAGGTCGATGGGGCAAGGATTCCTGAAGGTATCAGTTTGCAAACCGCTGTGTGAGGTGACCACCATGTCCCTTCTCCCTTGCATTTTCTCTGATTTTGTAATTGCTGTGTGTGTGTGTGTTTTCCTGTGGGGTACAAATATGAACGGCCATCTAATTAGAATGTGATCCTCGAGTAAACGTATCACATTTATCATGGCATACGTTTTACAACACGAACATCGAATGCTTTCCCTCTCATTTTTCTTTTGGCGACAACCCTGGCTATTGCGTGAATTTGTGAGAGTCGTCGGCTGTGGGAAGACAAAACATCTGCCCATCAAAATGAGCTTTGTAACCCGGACAAAAAAATGATTTCCCCAAGATTAATTTTTGCTTCATTTTGCTGCAGTGCTCCCATCCTTCACTTGGGAAAGTTCTTTCGCCGGGATATTTATTACCAAGTTATATCCTACTGTTCAAAGCTCGGGTCCTTCGACATGAGCCTCAAGCAATTCTCAATGTGCTCGTTGGTACAAAGGAAAATGGCCGTTTTCTACCCAAGACAGATGCTATGGATTTTGTTCCTTGCCCTCTCAAACGAGACCTCTCAGCACAGAGGAGTCCCCTAGAGCTAGCATACAAATCTTGCTGAAATGCATCGCAGGGCAAAGGAACTCTGTTTAATATTAATACACTACTGCGTGGTTTTCAGGAATCTTTTTCTTTGTGGGAGGAGGAGAGATCTTTAAAAGAGTACAATTTCTGAAGGTCTTACAAAGGCATTGCAACATTTCCAGAAAGTGTGGCCTGGAAGGATTGTGTCTTTAAAAATAAAATAAAACTCAAACCAAATTTTCTGAGATAAAGTATATGTCTTGAGAAAGTTTAATGCCTCTTTTAGCTAATACCGTCACTTCGTTTTTCTAGTCTTGAAATAATGCTACCATATTACTCTTACAAAGCATTTTGAGAGGTTCAGGTCACACCCAACTGAATTTGTTTTGACTTGGTAACAGCATTAATATATTATGGCTATCAATGAGGGTTTTATGAGATATCAAAAATGTTGGTAAAGACAAGCTTTAAAAGGGCATTAGAGAAATTCATGATTTTTGAAAGCATCCATCAGTGGCCATTAGCTGTGATGTCTAAATGGAACCACACTGGTTGGAGGTAGCATACCTCTGAGGATCACTTCCTAGAGTATGAGAGGAAGAACTCAGTTAAAGGAGAGACTTCCAAGACAGGTGCCACTTTTGAGTAGGGTTCCTCAGCCTGGCAACCAGCAGGTGACCAGGTAAGGCATGGACATGAGGAGGCAGCAGTCAGTGACGGCTTTCCAGGAAAATCTGGAAGTGACATCACGCCTCTCTAGGAATTGCTGAAAACTCTATAGTAAAGCCATAGAATTTCTGGCGATTCTTAGAGAGGCATGATGTCACTTCTGGGTTTTCCTGGAAGTGATGTCATGCTGTCACTGACAGCGATTTTTTAATTTTTTTTTCCTGCCAGCCACGGGATTGCTGGCAAGTTCCTGCTTAAAGTGAGAGTAATGTGTGTCTCTTCTTCAACACCAAACTTGCCACCCAAGATTTTAATCTTTTATCCTGTTCTTCCTCTAAGGACTGCAGGGCAGTGTACATAGTTCTCCTCTCCTCCATTTAAATCTCCAAATTACCCTGTGTGTAGGAATTATTCCCAACAATACTGCCTCTGCAAATGCCAGTAGATTGGGGGTGCAGTGCCTGCAGAGGACAGAGTTTGGGGAGGATGTGATGTCACCTTTGGGTGACATTCTAGGCTGCCTCCCTTAGTTTCTATGGTTTTTAGAAATTCCTGGAGCATTACTATGTGGATGCCATTTTTCTTCTGCTCCTCCATTCCTTGGGTATGGGAAGTTGGAGCTGGGGGCAGGTAATTCTCCACTGCAGGTGGGTAAATGGGAAGCCTACCTATTTTTAGGGTTAGGTTAAGAGAAAGTGACAGACCCAAAGCCAGCTGGTGAACATCAGAGATGAGTGGAGATTTCAAACCCAACTCTTCCCACTACTAGTCCAACACTGGTTTGGAGAGAGTGGACAGGGATACGTTTTTCTCCCTCTCCCATAATACTAGAACATGGGGTCATCTGCTAAAGCTGGAGGGTGAGAGATTCAAAACAGATAAAAGGAAGTGTTTTTTCACACAACGCATAGTTAAATTGTGGAACTCCCTGCCCCAGGATGTGGTGATGGCTGCCAGCTTGGAGGGCTTTAAGAGGGGAGTGGACATATTCATGGAGGAGAGGGGTATTCATGGCTGTTAGTTAGAATGGATACTAGTCATGCTGCATACCTGTTCTCTCTAGTATCAGAGGAGCATGCCTATTATTTTGGGTGCTGTGGAACATGGGCAGGATGGTGCTGCTGCAGTCGTCTTGTTTGTGGCTTCCTAGAGGCACCTGGTTGGCCACTGTGTGAACAGACTTCTGGACTTGATGGGCCTGGGTCTGATCCAGCAGGGCCTTTCTTATGTTCTTATGTTCTTAACACTATCTGTAATAAACCACACTGGTTCAGGGTTGATATTTTTAGGATCACTGTAATGCTAACAAATAGGGTTGCCAACCTCCAGGTACTAGCTGGAGATCTCCCTCTATTACAACTGACCTCCAGCTGATAAAGATCCGTTCACTTCGAGAAAATGGCCGCTTTGGCAGTTGGACTCTATGGCATTGAAGCCCCTCCCCTCTCCAAGACCCACCCTCAGGCTCCACCCCAAAAACCTGCTGCTGGTGGCGAAGGGGGACCTGGCAACCCTACTAAAAAGGGGGGAAAGGAGGTGTTTGGTTCCATGTAGATAGAAAAAAAACTTCTGCATGTAAAACGAACTGTTCCTGTACCACTTCTGTTTTTGACACTTATAACTGATAGACATTTTTGTTGATTGTGAGAAATAAACTCTTTCCATAGAAGGAGGGTGCAGCTCTGCAATCATAGTGCATGTTATGAGGCAGGTGGTCTACCCTGAGGTTTTATAGACAGGGGTAAATTGCTTTTCGAGCTCAGGTTTCCGTTAGCTGTCATTGGGAGCTTTTCATTGACTACATATTAATTTTGACAGAATGTTGTTTTTCTGCTGGGCAGGAATCCCTGCCAAGGAAACCGTTACAGTGGGATATAAAACTCACATGGCTTTTTGGGCACTAATATATGAGCTAAATTCAGGAATTATGGATGTGGCTGGATATTTGTGTCACTTTTGATTCCTGCAGTGTGGATGGAACAATGTTTCTTGTCACTATTCCAGATTGACGGAACAAAACGTGACTCCCCTGCCTCCATGAAACGACATCACAGAAAGAAATACGTAGAAAATGCACTTCTTGCAACACATATTTCATTGATTCGTTTTCTGTATGTACCATTTCTCAACTGATGTACTCTCAAAATGGTTGATGGGAAATGTAAATTAAGCACTGTGAAACTTAAAAGCTGGTCATGAGTGGAGCTGGAGAGAGGCAGGATGGCATGGAGACCTGACTGTTTCTTGCCCTTCCTCTGGCAATCCATCAAAGGAAGCTGAAGGAAAGGAACTCTCAAGTAGAGGTGGATCCAGGCACAGCGAAGGTATACCACCTTGCCTCCCTCTGATAGTAGTTGGAGGGAGCTGGTCCAATAGGACAGGGAGATGCCTGTCTGCTGATGACAGTTGGAAGGTAGATAGGGTCCTCAGGTGACATTGGGTCCAGGCACAATGGAGAGATGCCTGGCTACTGCCTCCCCTTTCTGGGAGCCTGCATGGTGTAGTGGTTAAGAGTGGTGGTTTGGAGTGGCTGGATAACCGGGTTTGATTCTCCACTCCTCCACATGAGTGGCGGATGCTAATTTGGTGGGTTGGTTTCCCCACTCCTACACATGAAGCCAGCTGGGTGACCTTGGGCCAGTCACACTCTCTCAGCCCCACCTACCTCACAGGGTGTCTATAGTGGGTAGGGGAAGGGAAGGTGATTGTAGGGTTGGCAACCCTAGCTGGTGGACACCCCAATATTTGAACAATATTTTCCAAGACAGAATAGCTGAAAGTGTTGGTGGTTTGTACATGTTGCAGTTGTCATTATGTCTGGGTTGCAAGTGAATCTACTTTATAGAAGGCTGCAGGTGTGAACCTTGACTCAAGATAATCTTTGTCTAAGCCTAAGATGTGGTTTGTATTGAAACAATGGTTAAATTGAAAACACTGAATGATGATATTTCATGGCATACTGTTAAGATCATTGTCTGCAATTTCTTTATAATTGTGGGGTTGAGTCTGCACAAAAATGATGGTAGGTGTTTACTGGTACATATAAACTGTAAAAAAAAAGTATTAAAAAACTCTGTAGGAGTGAGGGAAAATATTACCCTATTATCTCTTTCCAAAGATGGGTAAGATTATTGCACCACTGTAAAGGTAATAAATGTCCCCTTTTGATTAAAGCTACATCTCCTTAGGAATTCACTTTTTTTTTATGTTCCTTTGGACGACGTCTGCCAATAAGGGCAGATGCAGTTTTCACAGTCAACAGACAATTGCATCAAAGCCAACTGAACTAATTGCATCAAAGCCAACTGAACCAAGTGATCTCAAGGATGAAAACTCGGTTTGCAAACAGCACTGCTCTCTTTGCCCGCTGTGTGTGCTCTCCTGCTTTTTTGGGGGGTTTACATATTCAAATTCTCGTTGTCTGTATATTGATTTCTTAACCATCCCAGTATACAGAAGAACTTTCTTTTTAGCAAGGTTCAACGTTTTACCCACAGCCGTTTTGAGTGGATGCTATTCTAAAAAGCCCTACTCCAAGTGTCTTATGTGGATGGGGAGCTGGTTCTATCAAAACCATGAAGCATGTCTTATTTTATTGTAGAAGATATAAGCACTTAAGAGCACAGCTGATCAATCCATTAATTCCAGATATAGACATGCCTGTAGCTAATAAGCTACAATTTCTGCCGGGTGGTTGTGATCCAGCTATCACAATTCCAGTAGTGAAATTTATTTTGGGTTTATCTGAATTTAAGAGACCTGAGGATAATTGAAAGAGCATATATACAATGAAATAAATGATATACAATAAAATCATTTTAAAAATTCTGCCCAGCAGTTCAGTGTGGTTAGCTCACAGCCTGTTGGCTAGGAGCTGCACCATTAAAGGAAGGGTTCTTTTTGCAGCTCTGGCGATACACAAAACGTAGCATCCCTTCCTGCTTTTGATAAATGTTACACATCTTTGCATTTCATCCCAGGCAAGCCTGATTAATAGGGTTGCCAGGTGCACGCTGGTGGTGGGCAAACCCCCGGCAATTTACCTCTCTGCCCGCTGACCACCTGAGGGTCGGCAGGCAAACATGCACACGCGTGTACATACCGCTCGCACGTCACTTCCGCTTTAGAACCGGACGTGCCGCCTCGCGAGGGGCCTTATATCACTCAAACTCTTAGGGTTTGAGTAAAGGGCCACTTTACCACTTGAGTAAAGGGCCACTTTACCACTCAAACTAAGGGGTATAAGGCCCCATGCGAGGTGGCACTTCTGGTTCTAAACCAGAAGTGACACGCATGCGTCATCACACGGGCGTGCCCGCGCGCACACATGCACATTCCCGATAGCAGCCGACTAGCCTCCCACCAGAGGAGAGGGGGGGCCTGACAACCCTACTGATTAATGGCTGCCGCCTGGCTCAAGGCCTATGCAGTTTCGTAGCCTGCCTTATAGTATTTTAAATATTTTTGTACATTTGCATAGCAGTTGCCAGGTCATCGAGAATGTCTGCACCCCGAGACAGCAAATAATGGTGTGAATCCTTTTATCCTCCAAGTAGCCTTCCTCCAATAGAAGAGCTGCTTAAATGGGAAGGAAGCTCCTTAGATTGGAGGAAGGCTTCAAACTATAGCCAAAATGGAAATGGGGGACATAAATATTTAAATGAACAAACTTTGGACAGTGGAGTGGTTGGATAGGGCTAGGATCCACCTCACTAGCTTATACTTGATCGCTGCACTTGTTTCACCCACAGCTTGTCCCTGGGAGAATATCATTTTTCAAGGTAATAGCAAAGTGCTTGTTTACCTATCTACCTTCCGACCAGAAGGATGGGGATGCAGAGAGAAGGGAAAGGTGGTTTTGTTTTGTTTTATAAAGCTGCACCTTGGATATTTCTGCTTTAGCTACAAAAACACCAGGTGCAGAAATTAATTTATTGCTGAGATGATTCCCAACACATTTTGAGCATAAAGACACTTCCTAGAGGGAAGCTAGGAAGCTGGAGAAAAACAGCATGATCCATTTGCAAACACATTGCCAGAGGAACGGACATAGCAGGCAGCAGACCCTCTCCTTCCAGTTCTCAACTGTCATCAGAGAGAGGGGGGACAACAGCCAAGCATCTCTGTCATGCCTGAACCTAGATAAAATGGAAGACCCCCTTCCTCCACCTTCCAGCTGTCAGAGGGAGAAGAGGCCTGGACCTAGAGGCAGCTGAGGACTCCATCTACCTTCCAGCTGCCATCAGAGGGAGGAGAGGCAGCAACCAGGCATCTCTGCATCATGCCTGGCCCCAGCTGCAGCTGAGGACTCCCTCTACCTTACAGCGGCCATCAGAGGGAGGGGAGGCAGCAGCCAGGCATCTCTCCATTGTACCTGGACCCAGTGGCAGCTGAGGACTCCCTCTACCTTCCAGCAGCTGGGCATCTCTCCACTGTGCCTGGACCCAGCTGCAGCTGATCCCTCTATCTTCCAGCTGCTATCAGAGGAATAATAATAATAAGAGTTGGTTTTTATATGCCGACTTTCTCTACCACTTAAGGAAGAATCAAACCGGCATACATTCACCCTCCCTTCCCCTCCCCACAACAGACACCTTGTGAGGTAGGTGGGGCTGAGAGAGCTCTAACAGAGCTGGAACCTGCCCAAGGTCACCCAGCTGTGTCTCCAGATCAGACCCCACTGCACCAAACCACCGCTCTTAACCACTACACCACGCTTTCAGCTCCTGCTAGCAGGCTTTTTCCTATTTCCTCCCTGCCCTTTAGTCTTTTGAAGCACTCACATATTCCCTTGACTGGAGATTATTTTTTATACTGACAATGCCATTGATGACATAAGCAATAGATGAGACCCTGGTTGGGTGGTGATAAATATAAGGATATTGTCCTGGAAAGATCAGGCTCTTTCTCCCTGTTTGGTTGATCCTGGAGCCTCTGAGCATTTTGTGTGTTTATAGCTGCAGCTGGAGCCAGTAACCTTATTACAGTTTGTAGACTGCATCACATGCTTTCTGCGGTAGGAACATTTTTTTTCTTGGTCGGACCTTGAAGAGTAGAAATTCTGGTTCTCTCTGGGAGGTGAGATATTATTAAGTTGCTCCTTTGACCCTCAATGTTCTCCACTTAGGATTTGCTGTCTGGGTTCCTCACTCCGCCAAACTTTCCGTTCACCTTCAGGCTCTTTCATTTCATTTTTGTGGGGTGGGAGGTAAAAACGATGAAGGCATGAGGCAGCGGGAGAAGAGCCAAGGGTGTTTTTTTTTTTAAGCTAGTGGTTTGCGCAAAAGGAGTTCCGGGGTTGTAAGCCATTGATTAAAGAGACGGCCTACAGAAAGCTGAGTTCCAGATCTAGGGCACGATGTTCCCCTTGGGCTTTTAAAAAACACTCACTACTTATAAATAGCATTGAAATGACGCCTCTGGAGATGTACAACTCACAGCCTTGGAGAGGAGAAATAGGTAAGAATTCTGTAAAGGATAAAGCTGGAGAAGGAAAAATGTAGATTAGCTTCAAGGAAAACCAGGTACTCCTGGGACAGGCTGCATCTGTAAACTGGTGTAGTCTTCTGTCTGTCTGTCTGTCTGTCTGTCTGTCTATCCATCCATCCATCCATCCATCCATCCATCCATCCATCCATCCATCCATCCATCCATCCATCCATCCATCCATCCATCCATCTATCTATCTATCTATCTATCTATCTATCTATCTATCTATCTATCTATCTATCTATCTATCTATCTATCTATCTATCTATCTATCTATCTATCCTTTTCTCCCTCATAATACTGGAACGCGGGGTCATCTGCTGAAGATGGAGGGTGAGAGATTCAAACTGATAAAAGGAAGTATTTTTTCACACAACACATAGTTAAATTGTGGAACTCCCTGCCCCAGGATGTGGTGATGGCTGCCAACTTGGAAGGCTCGAAGAGGGGAGTGGACATGTTCATGGAGGAGAGGGAGATCTCCAGCCACCACCTGGAAGTTGGCAACCCTACAGATAACCAATTTCTGGTACTCAGTTGTAATTCGAGGAAAACTGTATACCCCACCTTGAGTAGGGTTGCCGACTTCCCGGTACTAGCTGGAGATCTCCTGCTATTATGGTAGAGATCAGTTCACCTTGTAGAAAATGGCTACTTTGGCAATTGGACTCTATGGCATTGAAGTCCCTCCCCTCCCCAAACCCCGCCCTCCTCAGGCTCTGCCCCCAAAACCTCCTGCCAGTTGCGAAGAGGGACCTGGAAACCCTAACCTTGAGGTTGGTAACCTTCTGGCCGCAGGATTACAGCCTCATTCTATACTTTGGCTCAATATAGCTGCTTCACATTCCCTTTTAATTATTTTCTGATTTCCCAAACCATTCTATCTGCAGTCATCGGGATTTCCAGCGTCTGCTTCTGAGAGTGGAGATTTTCTCCTATCTGTATCTTTTTGACACCAAATCCTACCCACAATACGATCTTCCATGCCGTTTTACTTTAAATGCACTTTGAATTTGTATTCTGTAAAAGAATGTAATGAATCCCCCGCCTTGACTCAAACAGAGTTCTGTTCACAATAATAGTTTTTTTTTAAATACCCCACAGGCTTGATGAGTTGCTCCATTAGGCTTGCTGAAGTAAGAAATAAAATTGCTTCGATGTAAGCAAAAAAAAAAAAAAAAAGACTTGGGATTTTGGGGGAGGGGGCATTGGTTGCTCCAGGACTTGCAGACATGTCCTTTAGAAATGCAATGTGCATTTCTCTTTTTATTTCCTCTAGAAATAGATTCTCTTGAGGAGGGAACAGTAAGGTTGCCAACCCCAGGTTGGGAAATTGTTGGAGATTTGGGTATGGCGTGGGTGTAAAGAGAGGAGATCCTTCAGCGGGTATATAATACCATCCAGTCCATCCTCCAAAGCAGCCATTATCTCCAGAGGAACTGATCTAGGCTTGCCAGGTGCCCGCTAACAGCAGGCAAATTCCTGGTAATTGTTGCTGATGATCACCGATGCCCATCTAGTAGGTTGGCAGAAGCAGGATGGCAAAACAGAAGCACTGGAATAGCCCCCGGGTGATGCTCTCGCAGTCACCCAGAAACTTCATAGAGTTTTAGGGCGAGTGCTAGAGCATTGCTCCAGTGCGATGCTGGCGCTTCCAGGTCATGTTGGAAGTGATGTCATTGTGAGGTGATGATGATGGCCCCCCTTCCCCCCATAGTAAGTACCCGCCTATCCCCCATCTCCTGTTGGTTGCCAGGCCATGTTTGACAGGCCATATCTAATGTGTGTGTTAAGTGCCGTCAAGTCACTTCTGACTCATGGCGACCCTATGAATCAAAATGTCCTATCTTTAACAGCCTTGCTCAGATCTTGTAAATTGAGGGCCGTGGCTTCCTTTATTGAGTCCATCCATCTCTTGTTGGGTCTTCCTCTTTTCCTACTGCCCTCAACTTTTCCTAGCATGACTGTCTTTTCCAGTGACTCTTGTCTTCTCATAATGTGACCAAAATATGATAGCCTCAGTTTAGTCACTTTAGCTTCTAGGGTTAGTTCAGGCTTGATTTGATCTATAACCCCTGATTTTTTTTTTTTTGGGCAGTCCACGGTATCCATAGCACTCTCCTCCTACAACACATTTCAAAGGAATCCACTTTCTTCCTATCAGTTTTCTTCAATGTCCAGCTTTCACACCCTTACATACAGTAGTAATAGGGAATACAATGACATGAATTAACTTAATCTAATAGAGATCAATTATAATTAGAGGAGATCTTCAGGTCCCATCTGAATACTCATTCCTCTAGTGGCTATTTCAAGGTGGGGATGACCTGCCAACCACAAGCCATAAATATGTAGCAGGGCCAAATTGGGGAATAGTGCTCAGAAATGAAGAAGAAGAAGAAGAAGAAGAAGAGGAAGAGGAGGAGGAGGAGGAACAACCAGCTTACAATTGCCTTCCCTTCCTCTCCCCACAACAGACATCTTGTGAGGCAGGTGGGGCTGAGAGAGTTGGGAGAGAACTGTGACTAGCCCAAGGTCACCCAGCAGGCTTCATGTGGAGGAGTGGGGAAACCGATTTTTCCCCACCAGCAAGTCCTCAAGTACATAGTTGCGAATGATTTCCAGATGATGGACAAGCCAGCATATTAGAGTCCCCCGCTCATGTGGAGGAGTGGGGAATCAAACCCGGTTCTCCAGATTAGAGTCCACCGCTCTTAACTACTACACCACGCAGGTCAAAGTCTCTTGTGGCTTCCAAGCCACTGAGTGCGTATCACTGGGTATAAAATGTAGAGTGGAGAAGGAGAAGCAAGCTCATTCAGGGATCACACAATCAATATTAAAGCTCACACTGTCATTTTGGCTACAAATATGGCCTCCCTCTACTTCCCAAAGTGGTTCTAATTGACTATGAAAGTCTATAATTGAAGCCATTTAACTTGTTTCGGCGTGTTATTTTTCAAAAAGAACGAGTGAGCGAATTATGCTAATACAATTATTGTTATAATAAAAACAGGGCTCATTTGAGATTCTGAAGAATACAAAACGCGCAACTCGTGAACGTTATGTTCTCATTAGTCACCTGCCGCAAAACATGACACAGAGCAGGTATTCCATCTCTCTCTTGGAAACGGACCAGCTAGAACAAAGCAAAATAAAAAAAAAGGTGGCTCATCAATTCATGTAGGGAGAAGAAACCTGTCGAGTTGACCACTGGGGTCCAACTAGAAACATTGGTGACGAGAGGAGTTCCTCAGTGGAGCAGGCTTCCTCAGGAGGTGGTGAGCTCTCCTTCCCTGGAGGTTTTGAAGCAGAGGCTAGATGGCCATCTGTCAGCAATGCTGAGTCTATGACCTTAGGCAGATCATGAGAGGGAGGTCATATCACCCAAGCATGAAATTTGGTACTCCTAAATGAAACAATGGAGAATTCCTTAATGTATTGGTTCCATTCTGGAATTCCAGAATCCAGGGTAAAATTTGGATGGGAGGGTTTTTCAGAGCATTCCTTGTAGATAGGGTTCCAGGTCCCTATTCGTCACCGGTGGGAGATTTTTGGGGCGAAGCCTGGGGAGGGTGGGGTTTGAGGAGGGGAAGGACTTCAATGCCATAGAGTCCAATTGCCGAAGTGGCCATTTTCTCCAAGGGAACTGATCTCTATCGGCTGGAGATCAGTTGTAATAGCAGGAGATCTCCAACCACCACTTGGAGGCTGGCAACCTTACTTGTAGATATCTACTTTGTAGAAGTGGCAGGGGTGGTGCGAAAAATCTTTATACCACCCAACCGGTGGTTAAATGCGAATGCAAAAGTGCCCACGGTGTATTTTAGAGCACCTGCTCCTTTTACTGTAGCTTACAGTATCTAAAAAAAAAAATGACAATTTGTTATTCTTGCAATTCTGTCAAGGTCAGTGAATTCGTCTCCCCTTGAGGGCCGAAGGACCAAATAGCACAAAATAGGTGTCGCTTTACGTAAGCCGTTCAGGATGATTTCATCCGCTTCCTCTGCTCTTTCAGCGAAATGTGTGCCCTGTGGGTTTCGTTTTAGGGTCTGCTTGTTTTAGTCTGGGTGTTTATACAGGTGCTAATGTGAATTTAAACACTTTAGAAGCAGCGCTGTAACTCAGGGGGGGTTTGAACATTTTCCAGCCCTGTCTTCGAAACGGCCTGTATTTTTTTCCCCCTGGCTGGACATTATTTTCAATTTACTTTTAATCTGCAATCATCTGCTCTATCCTATGAGAATAAAGGTTACTCACTCAACTAGTAATGAAGCTTGGGGGTGGGGGAGGGGGGAGCCTGCATGAAATAGTGGCTTCCAAAGAGCCAGAAAATGTGAGAAGCGTGTTCCAGAAGATGAACATGCTCACCATAAGACACTCCCTCCATGGTAAGTCCTAGGTACCTGGAGCCGTCAACTGGAAATAAAACCAGTCTTGGAAGGCTGTTTTAATGGGATCCAATATGGGAAAACAGCCTGCTCCTGCAATTAAAAGTCTATTGAGGATTTACATTGTGCGCTCACAATTGTCCACTGTGAATTCTCATCTTCCTACCAGTTCTCCTTCCCCAAGCCACAAACCTTACCTTTCCATGGTGGAGAGAATAACCTAATGTGGGAGTCATGACTGTTTAAACATTAGAATAGCCTTCAGCCAGGTATTTCCTGGAATTTACTCTTCCTACTCATCCCCAGAATGACCTCCTGTTGTGGCTTATGGGAACTGGGAGGTATTCATGATCTCCTGAACAGCATGGGAGAGCACAGAAAGGTGCACTTCCCATCATTCTGAGCAACCCAGCAGGTTTTGAACATGCAGCAGCTACTAGCTATCTGCCTAAGCGATGATGAATGCACCCAACTGTGTTGTCAATACCTTCGAAATACCGCTAGCTTTAAATAGCAAACAAATCATCCATGTGAGCAGATGGGGTGCTCGACCTTGGGGAAAACAATGCAATTTTCAAGCAGGTTTTTGTAAGACTTGCAGCGTTGCTAATTGCAACTTGGGATGGAAAGCAGAAGTCTGGATCTAGCTGTGCGTTTGTCCGTGACCACCCATTTGTAATCTGAACACACGAACGGGCCCTGGTTATCCCAGAGATAGGGTTGCCAACCTCCAGGTACTAGCTGGAGATCTTCCGCTATCACAACTGATCTCCAGCCGATAGAGATCAGTTCCCCTGGAGAAAATGGCTGCTTTGGGAATTGGACTCTATGGCATTGAGGTCCCTCCCCTCTCCAAACCCTGCCCTCCTCAGGCTCTGCCCCAAAAACCTCCCGCCGGTGACGAAGAGCGACCTGGCAACCCTACCAAGAGACCATTGCAAGTTCTCCTCCTCCTCCTCCTCCGAAGAGTTGCTTTATATATGCCAACTTTCTCTACCACTTAAGGAAGAATCAAACCGGCTTACAATCACTTTCCCTTCCCCTCTCCACAACAGGCACCCTGTGAGATAGGTGAGGCTGAGTGTGACTAGCCCAAGGTCACCCAGCTGGCTTCATGTGTAGGAGTGGGGAAACAAATCCACTCAAATGTACTTAAATGTACTTAAATTTTTCAAGGATGAAGACATAACCCTGCTTCTTGCATTATTAACTGGGATCCAAATCCAATAGGAAGTGTTACAACTGATGTGTGATTCCACCCTGTTCTTGCATAGGTTAGATGCTTAAAAAGAAGAACTCTCATATGGCATTTAGATGTTTGCCAGGCTTGAGGCTTCCATAGTCTGGAAGATGGAAAAATCATGATGGGCTTCTGTGTCAGATCATTATTTTTTAAAGGAAGAAGCGAGGTCAGCTTATTTTGATGTCTGAGTTCAGCCCAGCATTGGTCCCACCAACTCAAATGGATCTCAGTGGCCATGTACTGCTCAGTACTGTATAGGGTTGCCAAAGTGCAGGTACTAGCTGGAGATCTGCTGTTACAACTGATCTTCAGCTGATAGAGATCAGTTCCTCTGGAGAAAATGGCCGCTTGGGCAATTGGACTCTATGGCGTTGAAGTCCCTCCCCTCTCCAAGCTCCGCTCTCATCAGGCTCCGCCCCCAAAATCTCCAGGTATTTCCCAGCCCGGTGCTGTCAACCCTTGTTGGAAAGTCCCATCGAGTTTCAGCCGACATAGCAACCCCTAGAGTTTTCAAGGCAAGAGACATTCAGAGATGGTTCGCCATTGCCTGTCTCTGAGTAGCAACCCTGGGCTTCCTTGGTGCTCTCCCATCTAAATACTAACCAGGGCCGAACCTGCTTAGCTTCTGAGATCTGAGGAGATCCTGCTAGCCTAGGCCATCCAGGTTAGGGCATGTCTTCATACCTCATGTAATCTTGTACATTATCTCGTTGCATACTTGTGTTTTTCTGTAGTGTGTTCTCACCTGGAACCGTCCCCTCTGGCCTTGTCAATCACTGCCTGAGGGGGGAAACCATCCACCCCCATATCAAAACAGTACTTGGTCACGGAGCAGGATGTGGTCCCATCTGCACACAAAGCGTTGCCCTTTCTGAGACGGAGGATTTAGAACCGGAAACAAAGCTGAGGGGTTACAGAGGTATGGTTGCCAGGGCCCTCTTTGCCACCGACAGGAGTTTGGGGAGGGACTTCAATGCCATAGAGTCCAATGGCCAAAGCGGCCATTTTCTCCAAGGGAACTGATCTCTATCGGCTGGAGATCAGCTGTAATAGCAGGAGATCTCCAGCTAGTACCTGGAGGTTGGCAACCCTAAACAGAGGCCATGCTTTCTCCCTCAGGATAAGCGCTTGGTATTACTAATTCGATTAAGGATTCCTCTGCTGAGAGAGGGGAGGGAGCTAATGAAGTTTTGATAGTATTTCAGATCAGAATCCACAAATACTCCAGACAGCTCCAGTAGGAAAAACAATCGTGACAATGATAAAAAGGGTCATAAAGAAAGGAATGATTTATAGTCTGCAAAACAGAACTCATTTGCTGGGAGGGCGTCACTGGGCCACTAAGAACTCGCGCACACAATGCTGTCTTATACTGAGTCAGACCCTTGGTGTATCGAGGTTGGTATTGTCTACTCTGACTGGCAGCGGCTCTCCAGGGTCTCAGACAGAGAGGGCTTTCACATCTCTGTGGGAGCCAGCGTGGTGTAGTGGTTAAGAGAGGTGGTTTGGAGCGGTGGACTCTGATCTGGAGAACCGGGTTTGATCCCCCACTCCTCCACATGAGCAATGGAGGCTAATCTGGTGAAGTGGATTTATTTCCCCACTCCTACACATGAGCCAGCTGGGGGACCTTGGGCCAGTCACACTGTCTCAGCCTCACCTACTTCACAGGGTGTCTGTTGTGGGGAGGGGGAGGGGATTATAACCCGGTTTGATGCTTCCTGAAATGGTAGAGAAAGTCAGCATATAAAAACAAATTCTTCTTCTTCTTCTTCTTCTTCTTCTTCTTCTTCTTCTTCTTCTTCGTCTTCGTCTTCGTCTTCGTCTCCTCCTCCTCCTCCTCCTCCTCCACTTTTGTGTATTATTTGTTTGCTATTTAGCTTGACCAATCATAGACGCTTTGGGTGAGTAACAAGACATCTAAAACCACACACTCTTTGTTTGACATCCAGTGGGCTGAAACCAAAGGAGACAGCTGCTGTCTGCATTACTAGAACCGTCTTCAGCTTTTCCATTTGCATTGGACACGCTCAAAGTCATGCAGAAATTCTGCTGCATGGGAATGCATTTTGAAATAGGTGTCCTGATCCTCTGGGTTTAGAAACTGAAATTTAAAAAGTGACAGTTTTACGGGGAGCTGGGTTCTGTCATCAAACGCGTGCTGTTTAAAAAAAACATGCAAAACTACTTAGTCTATAAAAGACACTTTTTACAAAACTAATTGACTTGCATACCGTTTGCATAATTATATACAAATAGCACAGAAACCTGATAAACCTTTTCAAGAGCTTCTCCCTCTTCCCATTAGACAATTGGGAGGGACGGGGGGGAGAATAACGTCAATTCTAATAAAAAGATGATACTTAATGGAATCGTCTGTCAATTTTAATGATAATGATAATTTGGAACAGGTTGTGCTTTGATGCCTGCTGTTGAATATGCAACACAATAAAAGTTGTATGTGTTCTGCTTTTTTTTGGGGGGGGGATAGTGTAGCCAGATGGCATCTTGGTTACCTTAAGTTTTTTTTGGGGGGGGGAGGATAGGCTGCACAGCGGATAAAAACGTATTTTTGGCTTTTAAATTGGTTTTGTATAGTGCAGTAGCCATCTGGTGGTACTGCTAGATGTATGTTTCTGAAAATTAGCATGCTATCTTCTAAATGAACCATGGTTGATCATCAACATGTTCCCCAGGCAGGGTTCCTGAAAACATTGAAGCAACCAAAGCTGCCCATTGGAATAAGTGCAGTGTGATATTTTGCCTGGGGGACACGGTTCCTTTCTCTCCCCCCACTCCAATATAATTGTCCACCCCTCCTTTCCCCATTCTTGTCCTGTTTCCTCCTTTCTTGACATGATTCTCTAATTTTCCTTGCTATGATCTCTTGTGTGTACATAGAGGGGATTTCCATAGCCTTCTTCTAAGGCTCTCTTCTGTGTCTCCTCATCTAACTCATAGGTATAGGGGAACTGCTGAAGTTGGTGGTGTACTAGGGGGCCAAACTGCACATTCGGGTTTTTAATGAGTTAGGTCTAGGTTCTCCTAACTAGGGTTCCTGGCAGCCTCACACAGCTGTTGATAGGGTTGCCAACCTCCAGGTGGCAGCTGGAGAGCTGATCTCCAGCGAACAGAGATTAGTTCGCCTGGAGAAAATGGCTGCTATGTAAGGTGGATTCAATGGCATTGTATTCCACTGAAGTCCCTCTCCTCTCCTCCCCACCTTCCTAATGCCATAGGGTCCAATTGCCAAAGCGGCCATTTTCTCCAGGAAAACTGATCTCTATTGGCTGGAGATCAGCAGTAATAGCAGGAGTTCTCCAGCCACCACCTGGAGGTTATACTAAGAAAAAAAAAACTGTGCTGAAAATTGGGATAGCTGTAGGGAATAGGCAGCACGAAGGCTCTAATAATCTGACTACCTAATGCGTAAACCAAATAAAAAACAATTTAAAAACAATCACATTGTTGATTATAGAACGTGAATTGTTGACTATAGTATGTATAAGACTGATCTATGTACATGGTTCCAACAGTGAAAATGGTGTAATGCCGAATATATGCCTAGCAGTTTGTAAGGCAATGCCACTGGGAACATCACAATAACGGCAAGCTGATGAAGCAAATAGACGAAACGCGTTCCAGGATCAACCTCACGTTCTTGCCTTACTCACCGCGAACAACGCGTTCACTTACAGAAGCTTGGCTTGGTTGAAGAATTCTGCGCTTGTCCGTGGATACTTTGCCGCTCAGGACTGGAACTGTTTGCCCTTTCACGTTTACTCTAGTTTGGTTGTATTATTTTTGTTTGGATGGATTGAGCCCTGCGAGACTGATTGAGTACAATTGAGTAGAGTTACTTATGTTAGATTTTCTTCAGTGGAATATAAGAACTGAGGGATTTATACATATTCTGGCATGTTGTTAATGCTATTCATGCAGTTAATTTCTTAGTCAAAGTATTGGGTATTATTATCAACAACGTGACTGTTTTTTATTTGGTTTACGTATTAGGTAGTCAGATTATTAGAGCCTCCGTACCACCTGGAGGTTGGCAACCCTAATGTGGCCCCGGGGGAGGGGCATTGTCCCGCCAGTTGCCTTCATGGCCAATACGCCCCTGGAACAAGGGATAACACCCTTTGCAAGAAGGGTGTTGCAAAAACGTACCAGAGAAACGGAATTTGCTGTCCACCTGTCGTCTTTCCAAAAAGTGACTGATTCCTGACATAGTCTTGAAGGACTCCTCTGGTCATAAGATATATAGGAACTGTTTAGGAGAAAGTCATAACCCTTGGTGAATGAGAATCTCTGACAGCCATGAGAAGGAATGGAGTGCAGAGAAGAGGCGTAACATAGTTTGGTATCTAACAAAGGAGTATAAAATTGGGAAATGATGGGGAAGCAATTTTTACAATAAGACTATTTGACAGGGGAGGAAAGAAAACCGCAAGGGAATGCCGCTGTTAGGGGAAAAAACCCTCTATGTATCAACTTTTTTCCCCCCAGAACAGCTTTTCCTGAAGGTGAGTGAGTTGTAAGATTAACTACCGTCAGGGTCTTCCATGTGTGCTATTTTTGCACTGCCATTTTATAGATGAGTTTTGATTTTTTTTGTAAGAAAAGCCACCTTGAATCTTTTTGAGCAAGGCTCTCCTTTGTATCATCAGGATTCTATTGAATGGCTTCTTTTCTTGCCAGTCCCCTTCTATTTCTATAATCGTTCTTCTGGAGGATTCAATTGTGTAGTATTATACAAAGCAGGAAACCGTTCGGCAGGGCGGGGGGTGGGTCCTCCCCCCCACTTTATTATTTCACTTTCCACGCTTGAAAAAAAGACCTTTCAGAAATATGAAAAGAATTTGAAACATCATTCATTTCCTGAGGAAGGCTCTGCGGTACGCAGCCGTTCAAAATAGATGGGCCTATTAACTAAATGGCCAAATTAACTAATAGTCTACATGGAAATGATGTAGAAGAGTTTAAAAGAGACTGGAATAAGGCCTTTGTACACTGGGCTAACACGGCAAAGATTGATTTTATGAAGATTGTGAAAGAGTTGTAAATAAAATATTGTAGTAAAGGGAAACAAAACAAATAATGGATTGTATAAAGCTAAGGGGTACTTCTCCGGAAGTCACAACGGGGGGTGGGTAGGCACATGACACGAGGGAGGGAAGGGGACTCTCACTTTCAATTCTATATTATTTTTCGTTTTTTGTTAACTTGTTTTAATTTTGTTTAAAATTTCTTTTCTTTTTTACTTTTCTTGTAATCTTTTTATTATTAAAATTTTTCTTGTTAGTAAAAATTCTATACAAAAAAAAAATAGATGGGCCTTCCAACACAGTAAATAAAAGTATTTCCCTGCCTGTTTCAGGCCTGCAACATATATGCAATGATATGAGGTGGCAGAATCCTAGGGTTGCCTTCCTCCAGGTGGGCCTGGAGTTCTCCTAGGGTTGCTGGACTTGACAACCCTACGGTACAGAGGACTGTACCATTTACAAAAGTGCCTCCATTAAAGCCAACTGATCAACCCTTCCTGCATGAAGAAGAAAAAGAAGAGTTGATTTTTATATGCCGACTTTCTCTACCACTTAAGGAAGTATCAAACCGGCTTACAATCACCTTCCCTTCCCCTCCCCACAACAGACATCCTGGGAGGTAGGTGGGGCTGAGAGTGTGTGACTAGCCCAAGGTCACCCTGCTGACTTCATGTGTAGGAGTGGAGAAACCAGCCCAGTTCACCAGATTAGCCTCCGTCGCTCATGTGGAGGAGTGGGGAATCAAACCCGGTTCTCCAGATTAGAGTCCACCGCTCCAAACCACTGCTCTTAACCACTACACCATGCTAGATGGAAAAATTGGTCAGAGGAAGAGTGCAAAAATAGTAGTGGGTTAGACCCAGGCTATGTTTTCCACTAAGAGAAGGCCCTTCCATTTCTGCCTCCCTGCCTTCCCCTGCGCTCCACATATCTCCCTGAAATGCTGCTCCTGAGGTTCAGGGGGACCTTCAAGAATGGTATGAAGGGGAAACATCAGGTGTTTGCAGCAGGAAGGGGAAATTGGCAGAAATTACAACCCCAGTCTGTTGAAAAATTTAGCCTGGATATAATCCATTATTTGTTTAGAGAGAAGCAGATGGAGAAGAATGAATGCATAATAAATCTTGTGGTGCTTCATCGGACAGAAGCAGCTTTTATTTATTTTATTTATTTGGATGCATGGCCACCTTCTAAGCCCTGAACATCTGCTTTCTTCACAACGTATCCATCACCTCCTCTAAAAGGTTGCTACTCTTTTGGGGGCTCTTTAGCTCCTAGCTGGCAATTTAGGAAGTTAGCATGGAACAATCTTGAGATAAACTTCAGCTGTAAACATCTGACATGAGCAGCAGGGCCTTTACAATCATGGCCCCAAAGTTGTAGAACTAGTGCGTTTACATTTTGGTGGGATTAAAAAAGGCATTTCTATTCTTGTCAGGACTTCAGAGTTTCTCCCTAATTTTCTGTCTAGCATATCGGACTATATAATATGGGAGCTCCGTGGCACAGAGTGGTAAGCTGCAGTACTGCCCAAATGGGGAGCCATTGCTCCCCTGTCATGGTGCTGAAATTACATTTTTTTGTGTCTGTCTGTCTAACTAAAACAAATCCTCACCATGGGACCCACTTGGACTGAGATTACATTTTAAAGTGCCAGATGGTTGAAATGGGACTGAAAGTCAACCTTCTTGCATGGTTGTAAATTTGTGTGTTTCATACAAGCTACCTGACCACTTGAGTCATCTTTGGAGGTTACCCCCCCCAAAATCGGAGGCTAGACAGGCGGCAACCTGAGAAAGGACCTTCTTGGTTGTGGCACCAAAACTCTGAAACTGTTGGCCCAGGGAGATTTATCCGTCTCCCTCTATCATTGTCTTCCAGCAGCAAGTGAAGACGTATTATTTTATTTGGTGTTCTCTCATTAACTCTTATCAGCTTCCTGCCTATTTGTGTATTTATGTGTTTATACATATTTATTTGTTTGTGTGCTTATCTTTTATCTAATTGTTTTAAATACTTTTGAAATATTTGTATTCTAATTATTTCTCATGTCAGAAATCTTTTAATGCTCACCATCTTGCAGGCCTAAATTGGGTAGAAAGGCATGATAGAAACGTTTTAAAGAAATACAATTGTTTTTCACACAGCAGACAACCCAGTACTTCCACACTTAGAACTGTATATGTCCACAGCAATGGCAGGAAAAGCTCTGAGAAAATGTTTTAAAGGGGCACTTGTATATTCTGTCTTGTGTGTGTGTAAAGTGCCGTCAAGTCGTAGCCGACTTATGGTGACCCAGAAGGGTTTTCAAGACAAGAGTCTAACAGAGGCGGTTTGCCATTGCCTGCCTCTGCATAGTGACCCTGATATTCCTTGGTGGTCTCCCATCTAAGTACAAACCAGGACTGACCCTGCTTAGCTTCTAAGATCTGACAAGATCAGGCTAGCCTGGGTCATCCAGGCCAGGGCCTATTCCATCTTTATTTAACCAAATATGAACACCTTTCTTCTCTTGCTTGCTCTCTTTTACTTTGCCTTTCGCCTTACTGCCCCTCTTTCTCTTTAACATGTTTCTTAAAAAGGGGGGAAATGCTGGCGATGTCGCTGATGTGATTCACCCAATGTGGGCCATGACCCACCAGTTGGAGGAAAAAAAAGGCCACATTATAAATCCGGTATATCAAAAATTAAGCTCCGTTTTATTATTCTGTCCCCTTCAGATGACCTTACTGTGAAGCTGGATCTTCTGTCTATTTTGTATTCATAAAGCTGTCGGGTTCCTCTCCAAAAGTTTCCTAACCAGCACATTTATTCCCAGCTATATGGAGTGAAGAAGGCCCGACTTTGATCTTAGATATGTAGATCTTGAGCAGCTGCCACGGAGTCATGAATATCTCTGTCCCAAGGATACAGAACTAGTATGGTAATGGGAGGGGGGGCTCAATTGAAGTGTTTAGAGAGGTGCAGGGGTTACAGTTCTTCAGGGTGCACCGTGGGTCCGAATTATGCAGCGAATTCTGGGAGCCGGGAGCAGTCTGTGGATGGCAAGCAGTAATTGCTATCAAGACAGCATTGTGAAAGATTTAGGCAAACTCAGGGTGAGGTTTGCCCAGCATGTAAACAAAAGTAAAGCAGAGAAACAATTGGTGCAAGGGAAATAATATTTTAATAAATTCTGCAGCCTCAACGTGTTTCACATAAGCCTCTTTAGGGGGAATCTTTTCTACTTCAGCATCCCCTGTAGAGTTGAGGTTACAGAGCTTGTTAAAATATTATTTCCCTTCCACCAGTTGTTTGGAGAGCCAGCGTGGTGTAGTGGTTAAGAGCGGTGGTTTGGAGCAGTGGAGTCTGATCTGGAGAACCAGGTTTGATTCCCCACTCCTCCCCATGAGCAGGGGAGGCTAATCTGGTGAACTGGATTTGTTTCCCCTCTCCAACACATGAAGCCAGCTGGGTGACCTTGGGCTAGTCATACTCTCTCAGCCCCACCTACCTCACAGGGGAGGGGAAGGTAAGGTGATTGTAAGCCGGTTTGATTCTTCCTTAAGTGGTAGAGAAAGTCAGGATATAAAAACCAACTCTTCTTCTTCTATGTATGTGTGTATATGTGTATATTTCTTTTTTAAAAGAAATAAATAAAATAACTTAAAAACGTAATGCTAAATAGGCATGCCGGTTCATGCAGATTTAAAATGGTGATGGTGTAAAGTTGCACCCTGGTTTTCTTGGAGCAAGAAATAACAAAAAGCTGCTTTCTCTCGACTGAAAACGCAACGGCTAACTATCGCCCCTTCTATCACTCTACCAAACAATAAAAAAAGCTAACAATAATTAATTAATACCAACAGTGCAGTTCGGGTAAGCTTGGGTGTCAATCACATTTACACCAAAGTCTGCAGCATCCCTCATGAAATCAAAATTGAACCTACATATTCCATTCTGGTCACTTCTGTGCCTGCCCTAATAACCTCCTTGTCAGACTGCTGGAACATTCTTTGCCCATCACCTCCCTGAAGGGCAGTTCATAAACTGGTCCAAAACGCTGCCGTCAGATTGATTTCCTCTGTCAGTGGCAGAGAACGTATGACATCAGCTTTAAATCGGCTGCTCTAGTTACCAGTGTGTTTCTAGGCTACATTCAAGGTTGGACTTTAGTCGAAGCCCTTTATGGCCGGACCTCAGATCCTCCAGGGAGCCTCTTCTCCCTTGCATTCCTCTTCACTCCCTGAAATCAGAATCAGTAGGGTTGCCAGCTCCGGGTTGGGAAATACCTGGAGGCTTTGAAGAAGAAGAGTTGGTTTTTATATGCCGATTTTCTCTACCACTTAAGGCAGAATCAAACTGGCTTACAATCACCTTCCCCTCCCACAACAGATACCCTGTGAGGTAGGTGGGGCTGAGAGAGCTCTTAATAGAACTGTGACTAGCCCAAGGTCACCCAGCTGGCTTCATGCGGAGGAGTGGGAAAACCAACCCGGTTCACCAGATTAGCACCCGCCGCTCATGTGGAGGAGAATCGAACCCGGTTCTCCAGATCAGAGTCCACCGCTCCAAACCACCGCTCTTGTCAACCCTGTATAACATACCACGATTGTTCCCAACCCTTTTCCCCTTCCTACTTTGTATTATTAAAAATCTAATAAAATACTTATTAAAAAACAAACAAAAAAACAAACCACCGCTCTTAACCACTACACCATGCTTGGGGCGGAGCCTGGGGAGGGTGGGGTTTGGAGAGGGGGGGGGACTTCAACGCCATAGGGTCCGATTACCAAAGGGGCCATTTTCTCCAGGGGAAGTGATCTCTGTCATCTGGATATCAGTTGTAATAGCGGGAGATCTCCAGCCACCATCTGGTGGTTGGCAACCCTAAGCATCCGACAATCTGCCGGTGGTGCCTTCTTGCAACAAATTGGTGGCTTTTAAGGAGTAGCCATTTTCCATAGTGGGTCTGACACTGTTTTTGCTGTCATGCATACCAGACACCAGATTTTGCTGTCATGCATAAGACCTGGGGCCTTGATGTTTTTAAAAGGGCCTTGAAGGCCCCTATCTCTGTGAATATATGAGATGGCTGAAGTTTGGTTTTGAAATGGCATTTTTATAGTATGATGTTTTTACTTTGATGTTTCATAAGATGAGAACTTTTTTTAATGCAGGTTATTACTTCTAAAATAAATACATATTAAAGGTCTTGCACTTGTGACCACAAGGCTTTGAGACCCTAAAGCATGGAATGGCTATTTCCATCATGACCTGCTCTTAAGCTTCTAGAGATACCACACACACAGGAACCCACACAAAGCTGCCTTCTACTGAATCAGACACTTGGTCCATCGAGGTCAGCATTGTCTACGCAGACTGGCAACAGCTCTCCGGAGCCTCGGGTAGTGATCTTCCATATCACCTACTACTTGATCCTTTTAACTGGAGATGCTGGGGATTGAACCTGGGACCTTCTATATGCCAAGCAGATGCTCTACCACTGAGCCAGGCCACTTCCTGTTTAGACACTGTTCGGAACAACATTGGTCCAGCAAGGAAATTCTTCCATTCTTACATAAATGTCAGGATATTTCAGATGCATTTTCCCTGCCAAGGAGTCTGTTTTGGGTTGATAGCTGTCATTTGTTTGGGACTTTTTCTTCAGAGTTTGACTTTGAGGTGCCGTGAAGTTTGTGGCAAACAGTATTTTTCACAGCCACTATCACTTGCGAGCTTTGACTTGGGTTTTCTGGCTTGAGCACATGAAGCTGCCTTATACTGAATCAGACCCTGGGTCCATCAAAGTCAGTATTGTCTACTCAGACCAGCAGCGGCTCTCCAGGGTCTCAGGCAGAAGTCTTTCACATGACCTACTAGCCTAGTTCCTTTAACTGGAGATGCCGGGGATTGAACCTGGGACCTTCTGCATGCCAAGCAGACGCTCTACCACTGAGCCACAGTCCCTCCCACTGGTGACTGTGCTGTATTGTAGTGTTTGAATATGTGGAAAGTAAACCACCAAACAGGCTCAAGCTGCTTGTGAAGAGCCAAACTGCTTTTTGCAAAATCAGCTCTCTGTGACTGGAGATCGGAAATGTGAGCCAAACATTAGGATGTTCGAGTACCCCCTAGTTACTAAGCTTTCCAAATGGTAGGCTTAAAGTACAACTTAGGTATTCTTTTTGAAAATGATCCTCCTTCTCTTTGTTCAAAGAGCCAAGAGCATTACTAATTCACACTTCTAAAAAAGATGAGTTGTGTCTTCTTAACCTTGTACAACATGAAACTCCTTAATATTTGTAGTTAAAAGGAGAACAGAGGGAGGGAGATTAAAAAACACACATTTTAGAAGATATATTTTCAATAATTCCTAAAGGATAAATCCTGTGTTTGATCCTTTTGTTTAAAAAATACCACACCAGGTGGATGGAAGCTAATGAGATCAAAAGACACTTTGCCTCCAGAGCTGATAACTGAGGCCAATTTTTAATCTATAAAGATAACCCAGTTTCTGATATATTTAGCCCATGTATGTTAAACAAAAAGACTGGCTTTCTCTGAATACAAACTACAAGGTGTTAACATAGCAAAATCTTCCAAATCAGATACAATAGGATAGACTAGATCCAGAGATAATAGGTGTTTTCAGTTTTGTTAGCAATGTTCATCTCTTGGTTTTTTTTGGGGGGGGGGGTGGTTAGGTGGATTAAGTTCCTTCTTGACAAACAATTCTCATTCATTTCAATGCAAACCCAGGCAAGAGAACTTCCCAGTGAACCAGGCCGCATAGATTAGAAGCCATACCACACAAGACCCAGTCTGAGGGCGATCTGGCTGCGACATCTGTCACCCCATTGATCGCCAGGGTTGATTCGGCTGATCTGGCTGGCTGGGCGGGTGTCCCCTACCTCCCTCACCACTCCATGTGCATCCCTCCCGAAGCTGCGTGCTCGGTGGAAGAGGACGACCATCCTAGATAGGAGTGTACTGTTCTTCGGTCAAGGGTATATGATAGCTGTGCTCCCCTGCTAGAACCTCCAAACAAGCCCAAGGTCCATTTTTAGGATAACGTAGGGGAGTCAAGCTTCAAGCAATATTTGCATTTTTTTTAGTAAGAAGAAAAAGAGTTGGTCTTTATACCCTGCTTTTCTCTACCTTTAAGGAGGCTTACAATTGCCTTCCCTTCCCCTCCCCACGACAGACACCTTGTGAGGTAGGTGGGGCTGAGAGTGTTCATAGAGAACTGTGAGTAGCCCAAGGTCACTCAGCTAGCTTCATGTGGAGGAGTGGGGAAACCGACCAGGTTCACCAAATTAGAGTCCGCGGCTCATGTGGAGGAGTGGGGAATCAACCCTGTTCTCCAGATGAAAGTCCACCGCTCTTAACCACTACACTTTGCTGGATAACTGTGATCTGCTATATATATTGGCAAGGACCTTTTTTTTTTTTAAGGACTGGGGGAAAGCGTTGGCTTTTTATCCAGCGAACCGTTACCTGTTCTGCTAATGAAAAATGGAAGCATGGCTTTGAAAGCTGAGTCTCCCAGGACCCCTTTTTATATTAAAATACTAATTTTGTTCACAGTTGTGCCAGTTGTCACAGGGAGGGCACCGAAGTACCTTGGCCTATAGAACAAGTTAACTTTTAATAACTGTGTCTTGTAGAATCTGACAATGCCAATATTCAGGAGAGAAAGTATTCTATTTGCTCATTCCGTTTTTATTATGGAGGCAAACTCCATTGAGATTTGATTTGCCTTTAAGTAATATACTGTGGTATGGAAATCTAGACAAGCAGGGGTTTTTTCCTATTAGAGGCAGAAACCATTACATCTGATGCTGTAGAATGGCTCCCCATACATGTGAACACACGAAGCTGCCTTCTCCCAAGTCACACCATTGGTCTATCAAGGTCAGTATTGTCTACTCTTGAATGGCGCAGTTCTTCAGATTTGAGGTCTTTTGGATCGTCTGCGCCTTGATAGTTTTAAGTGGAGATGCCAGGGATTGAACCTGGGATCTTCTACATACAAATCAAGTAGTCTACCTTTGAGCTGCAGCGCCACCCCAGATATTACACTCCCCTACCCAATGATCTATTGAACGTTAATGAATAGAAATTGTGTTGGGCCTCTTACTGGAAAATGGAGTTGGGAACCCTCCAAGCCCAGCGAACCAATTTTTATTTCAGCTTTTTCTTAAACAGCAAGATTTATTTGCCCACATCATTTGGTTGGCCAGTCATGCCATTAGTGCACAACCTAATTCATTACCTAATTGCCTCCTTGAGAACATACTAATCGATAATCAATATTGATCCCTCACTTAGCGTTTCGTTATGAATTGCTTGTTTCATGACTCCATCTCCCCAGCTCCTTGTATATGATAGCTACAGTTAGAAAATCTTTTTACTTACAGTTTGAGCATGAGGGTATAGTCAGGAAGATACCATCTTCTCCACAACCAAGGCATCATACCCTTGGAGTCCTCCAGTTGCCTGTAAAGACTTGATTTTAATCAAAAGTCTTTGTAGCTTCAACCCAATTGGGCATGGTGTGTCAAACACCTGGCAATCAACAGCCATCCAAAACCACTAATGTTCAGTTAAGTGAGTATCTTCTAGTCAGAAGTGCCCAGTCTTGTGTAGTGAACGCATGAAGCTGCTTTATATTGAATCTGTCCATCAAAGTCAGTGTTGTCTACTCAGACCTGCAGCGGCTCTCCAGGGTTCAGGCAGAGGTCTTTCACATCACCTACTTGCCTAGTCCCTTTAACTGGAGATGCCAGGGATTGAACCTGGGATCTTCTGCATGCCAAGCAGAGGCTCTACCACTGAGCCATGGTTAGAGTGTCAGACTAGGATCTGAAAGAAGCAGGTTCAAATCCCCCACTCTGCCATAGATATTCTCTGGGTGACCTGGGGCAAGTCTCTCTCAGCTTAACCTATCAGTTTGAATCAGCAGCATCTTTGAGCATGCTCAGTTTTGTGAAAAGCAGATACAAATCAGTTTGGCAGGCGATCGCGGCTGCTTGGTATGAACCGAACAAACTGGGTGACGGCCTCATGTCTGATCGTCACCTTCAAATGTGGAAAGTTTACCAGTCATATGTGTTCACAGCAAAACCTGCAGCATTCCTAACATTCCAGTGTGGTGTAGTGGTTAAGAGTGGTGGTTTGGAGCGGTGGACTCTGGAGAACCAGGTTTGATTCCCCACTCCTCCACATGAGCGGTGGAGGCTAATCTGGTGAACTGGATTTGTTTCCCCACTCCTACACACGAAGCCAAATGGGTGACCTTGGGCAACTTACAGTTCTACAAAGAGCTCTCTCAGCCCCACCTACCTCACAGGGTGTCTGTTGTGGGGAGGAGAAGGGAAGGTGATTGTAAACCGGTTTGAGTCTCCCTGAAGTGGTAGAGAAAGTCGGCATATAAAAACAAATTCTTCTTCTTCTTCTTCTTCTTCTTCTTCTTCTTCTTCTTCTTCTTCTTCTTCTTCTTCTTCTTCTTCTTCTTCTTCTTCTTCATTTCTGAATATGTAGCTTGGCTGTAATGTTTCTCTTGGTTTCTCTCTTTCCCTCTAGCCTTTCGCTTTCCTTCTCTGCATCGTTTTTTTCCGGCAACAGTTTATAATTCATGCTACCGCTACTGTCAGCCCATCTGTCACTTGGGCATAGACTTCACTCTCCCAGAAGCATAACCTACAGGCACTGCTTGAGTCCTCCTCTCCCACACTGGGGTGGTGGTGAGGAAGCTGATTTCTGCATTGCAGCAGATGGCACAGAGCTACTGTGGTGCCCCTGCAGAAAAACGCCTGTCCAAAGAAAGGAAAGTACTTTGAAAAACTATTTGCATCCCGTGACAAATAGCATTAGAGGTTTAAAAAAGAACTCCCCCAAGCCTCTTATTTGCATCAAGCCTCTGAGGAAACCAAAGCAGAGGATCTTATTGTTGCTTTTATGCGGCCCTTTGTGTGGGAGGTTAACATCATATATGCTTAGCGGGCATGTCTTGGCAACTGGAACTGATGTTTATGGAGTCAAGTGTTTATGGAGAGCCAGTGTGGTGTAGTGGTTAAGAGTGGCGGTTTGGAGCAGTGGACTCTGATCTGGAGAACCGGATTTGATTCCCCACTTCTCCACATGAGCGGCGGACGCTAATCTGGTGAACCGGGTTGGTTTCCCCGCTCCTCCACATGAAGCCAGCTGGGTGCCCTTGGCCAAGTTACAGCTCTCTTAGAGCTCTCTCAGCCCCACCTACCTCACAGGGTGTCTGTTGTGGGGAGGGGAAAAGAAGGTGATTGTAAGCTGGTTTGAGAGTGGTAAGCTGCAGTACTGCTCACGAGGTCTGCTCACGACCTGAGTTCGATCCTGATGGAAGTCGGTTTCAGGTAGCCTGCTCAAGGTTGACTCAGCCTTCCATCCTTCTGAGGTCATTAAAATGAGTACCCACCTTGCTGGGGGTAAAGGGAAGATGACTTGGAAAGGCGCTGGCAAACCACCCCGTAAACAAAGTCTGCCTAGTAAACGTCGGGATGTGACATCACCCCATGGGTCAGGAATGACCTGGTGCTTGCACAATGGACCTTTACCTTTACTTTTAAGTGGGAGAGAAAGTCAGCATATAAAAACCAACTCTTCTTTTTCTTTATTTGTTTGTTTGCTATCAAGTCACAGCTAATTTATGGTGACCCCATAGGGTTTTCAAGGCAACAAGTGTTCAGAGGTGGTTTGCCATTGCCTGCCTCCATTTCACAACCCTGGTATTCCTTGGCGGTCGCCCATCCAAATACTTGCCAGGGTCAAAGCTGAGAGTGTGGGACTGGCCCAAGGTCACCCAGCAAATTTCCATGGCAGAGTAGGGATTTGATCCTGGGTTTCCCAGATCCGAGTCCGACACCTTAACCCTCTTTCAATCCTAGGCCGCAAAGTAGGAAAATGGCCTTCTAGATGGCATTCCACAGCTGAGGATAATACTGGCCTTATTTATGAGATAATATAATGGATAATGAATCCAGGCCCTGACCTGGATGGCCCAGGCTAGCCCGATCTCATCAGATTTCGGAAGGTAAGCAGGGTTGGCTCTAGGGTTGCCAGGTCCCTCTTCACTACTGGCAGGAGGTTTTGGGGGCAGAGCCTGAGGAGGGCGGGGTTTGGGGAAGGGAGGGACTTCAATGCCATAGAGTCCAATTTCCAAAGCAGCCATTTTCTCCAGGAGAACTGATCTCTATCATCTGGAGATCAGTTGTAATAGCAGGAGATCTCAAGCCATCACCTAGTGGTTGGCAACTCTAGTTGGCTCTGGTTAGTACTCGGATGGGAGATCGCCAAGAAATACCAGGGTTGCTATGCAGAGGCAGGCAATGTTTGCCTTGAAAACTCTATACAGGGTTGCCATAAGTCAGATGCAACTTGATTAGGATTGCCAACCTCCAGGTAGTAGCTGGAGATCTCCCGCTATTATAACTGATCTCCAGCCAATAGAGATCAGTTCATCTGGAGAAAATGGCTGCTTTGGCAATTGGACTCTATGGCATTGAAGTCCCTCCCCTCCCCAAACTCTGCCCTCCTCAGGCTCTGCCCCAACCTGGAGTTGGCAACCCTACACTTGATGGCACTTTCCACTACCACCAGTGGAATCCAGACAAAATTTTCCGCTAACTGAAGGCAGGGTGTGATTTCCGCCAGTTCCCTCTTCCTGCTGCAGACCCTTGATTGGCCTCTCATGCCATTCCTGAGGGTCCCCTTTTCCCCAGGAGAAGCATTTGGAGATCAATGGGCAGGGGAGGGGAGGCAGGGGAAGGGAGGCAGGGATGTTCATTTCCGCCGATGGAAAGTCACTTCCGTCGGTGGAACAGATCACTTGGATCCAACCTGGAGTGCTTGGGAAGTAAAGGTAAAAGGTAAAGGTAGTCTCCTGTGCAAGTACCAGGTCATTACTGACCCATGGGGTGATGTCACATCCCAACATTTACTAGGCAGCCTATGTTTACGGGGTGGTTTGCCATTGCCTTCCCCAGTTGTCTACCTTTTACCTCCAGCAAGCTGGGTACTCATTTTACTGATGTCAGAAGGATGGAAGGCTGAGTCAACCTTGAGCCGGCTATCTGAAACCAACTTCTGTCGGGATCGAACTCACATCATGAGCAGAACTTGGACTACAGTACTGCAGCTTACCACTCTGTGCCACAGGGCTCCCTGGTTTGGGAAGAGCAGTGAATAAATGTTATTTATTTCTATTATTAAATCCTCTGGTTTGGGAAAGGAAATTAAGCACTCGTGTTTAATACCACACTGTATGGGAACATGCTGTTGAGCGTTCTCCCACCTACTGTTTTACTCTATTAAGTGCTCCAGTGTGATAGATAGTCATTATAGGCAGTAGGAAATATGTTTTCTGAGTTCTCAAGACTGAGCCGAACTGACAGACACGTTTTGTAGTTTCAAATGTTAATGAGATTGGGCTTAACTTGACTTGACTCTATTATCTCCACATTTATAATCCATAAAGCACAGAGTTTACATCTGCTACAGCATTATGGGGGTAACATTGTCGTCAGGAGCAATATCTTAATCCTATTAATTGCCATTCCAACGGATAAAAGTGCCATTTGCGCGTCATATTTTTATTGGGCTTCATCTGTATCGTACAAGCGGCCATCAAAGACTAGGAGTTATGCCAATAAAAATCGTTTGTTGTCGGTGCTGCTGTGTTAGAACAAATTCAGTGCAGGTTATTCTCGGTTTTATGGCTGTCGAGATGTAATTAGATTAACGGTAGGCTGGAGTGTTGTTTTTTGGCCTGACCTGGATGGCCCAGGCTAGCCTGCTTGTCAGAGCTCAGAAGATTAGCAAGGTTGCCCCCCGCCATTAGAACTTGGATGGAGACCACCAAGGAAGTCTTGGGTTGCTACACAGAGGCAGGCAATGGCAAAACACCTCTGTTTTTCTCTTGCCTTGAAAAACCTACAGGGTCACTGTAAGGTGGCTGGCACTTGACGGCACTTTACACCAACAGGATGCTTTTTATGTCATCTCCACTGTCGTGCTAGGTTGTTGATCATAAGCACAGATGGATTATATATTACAACCAGTCAGAGATAAAAAAATTCATTGTATGTACCGACCATTGTGCATGCGGCCTTCGCATCAGAATCAGGGAAGCTCAAACATCTGCTAATGTATTTATAAAAACATTCCTATCCCATCTTTCCTCATGGTTCAAGGTGGCTTCATTTCATGTTGCGTTCACTAGTTATGAACAGAGAGACAATTTTTGGATGGACTGTTCTTCTGTTCATCAGCTCATTAGTGGCTGTTTGGCAGGTCGCTTCGTCCTCTTCCTTTCTAACAGTGCACTGCAGGCAACTGAATTTTCTTGCATGCATGTTCTCACACAGCCTGAATTCTACTCTCCCTGTCCTTGCTGTATAGCTGCTTTGCTCAGCAGGCAGCTGTAGGGGTGTGCACCAATTTCTTTGGTGGGTATTTTTTGGGTTCGGGTTTATTGAACCTGAAAATTTCTGAAAAATCCGGAAAACCTAGGGGTTTTTTTGAAAATTTTCAGATTAATGAACCCGAACCCAAAAAATTCGGCACAGATCCACGCTGCCAAGCCTGACAGCGTGGATCTCAGTGAAGCGCTCCCCACCCACCTTCCCGGGACTACTGAGAAGACGGGCGGGGGGTGCTTCAAAGAGATCCCCGCTGCCAGGCTTGGCAGGGTGGATTTCTTTGAAGCACCCCCCCGCCCTCTTTGCCAGGACTCCCGTTGTTTATGTAGACAGTTAAATCAGTCACCTCGCCTGAATCAATCATAAATGCTTTCTTTAGAAAATACTACCATTCACTGTTCATTTATGTAGTCCTTAGATGCATTTGTGGCTGCTGATCTGTTTGGATTGGCAAGGTTTCCAAGCACGTGCAGTTCTGAAAAATCCTGATATACCTGTTCAGTAGGCATTCGAGTAATCTGGTGCCCAACTGATCAAATCTGGTTACTGGCTGTCATCATTGTCACAGTGGAGCATACTAACTTGGACTGTTGGACACAGAATTTGTACACCAAAAACAAAAATCATATGACTTCCATCCATGCAAGTATGGATGATATTAATATTATCTGACCCATAGACGTAGTGTTCATGGAACCAGTACGAGACAGTGACACCCTTGAGATCCTCCAAACAGACATAGTTAAGAGCATCTGTACAGGGTTACAAATGAATTCATATTCATGAGTGAATTTCCTGACCCTGACTTCAGAGTCAGGAAGTACTTTTCCTCCAGGCCAGATTGGCCTGGGATCCTGGAGGGGTTTTGCTGCTATCTTCTGGGCACAGAATAGCGGTTGCTGGGGTGTGTGGGAGGGGAGGTAGTTGTGAATTTCCCCTCCATTGTGCAGAGGGTTGGACTAGATGACCTTAGAGGTACCTTCCAACTCTATGTTTCTACAGGACTGTTGTGGCCAAATCCCAAGTCCCTGGCAACCCTATATAAGATACCACACAAACAAATGAAGCTACCTTATACTGAATCAGACCCTTGGTCCATCAAAGTCAGTATTGTCAACTCAGGCTCTCCAGGGTCTCAAGCAGAGGTCTTTCACATCACCTACTTGCCTAGTCTTTGGAGAGGTGGACTCTGGTTTGGAGAACCGGGTTTGATTCCCCACTCCTCCACATGAGGAGTGAATTCTGGTGAATTGGATTTGTTTCCCCACTCCTACACACGAAGCCAGCTGGGTAACCTTGGGCAAGTTACAGCTCTGTTAGAGCTCTCTCAGCCCCACCTACCTCACAGGGTGTCTGTTGTGGGGAGGGGAAGGGAAGGTGATTGTAAGCCGGCTTGAGTCTCCCTTAAGTGGTAGAGAAAGTTGGCATATAAAAACCAACTCTTCTTCTTCTTCTTCTTGTCCCTTTAACTGGAGATGCTGAGGATTGAACCTGGGACCTTCTGCATGCCAAGCAGAGGCTCTATCACTGAGCCACGGCCCCTCCCTTTTGTATCAGAAATACTTGTGGCTCTGTCTCTAGAAAGTGCAATGTTCCTGGTGCAATACTCTCATTAAATGTTACAGATTCCACCCTCCCCCTGTTTATAATAAAATGACTACATATCAATTCCTCCGCTGAGGTTAAATAGCCCACATATTATGCACGTTAAGACACATACTGAACAACATGCTTTTAAAATGAGGCCAGAGATGCTTTTGATGCATTGACAATTTTGCGGTTAGTCTCTAATAGCAAAATCATATTTTTTTAAAAATTGCTTTGATTGTTTCTCGTGTAGCAAAAAAAGGGCAGTATTTTAATACAATCTCCATAGAATGGCTCCCATCATGCATGAGATATTTCTCATTTTCAGACCTTCAGAAGACAGTTTCCCCCCACCTCCTGTAGGAAATAGGAGAGTTTTCATTAGGGTACACATTACTGTCAGAAATTATTATTCTCTTCGCCGGGTGCTTGTTTTTCTTATCATATTTCCTTCCAAATGGCCTATCTAGTTTATTATTTCCATGAATAGTCAAGATTGCCAAGGCATGAAGGCAAATGTCAGTTTGGTTGCTAATGTTTGTCAGACGCTGAGGAAGCAGCCGAAGCAAGTTTGTACAAACCACTCTGCTGGTGTTTCTTCTCACTTGGTAAGCAAAGAGCAAAGTCGCTTTTCGCAGATGACAAATTATGAAGCAGTGATCCTAATCAGCAAGCTGGTAATTAAGTGTGGAGGGTTCTGAGATGTGGCCTTCTTTGTTTTGCACAGAATGGACACTCCACCAAGTTATGCTTTCATGCCGCCATATTCATAGAATCATGGAAGGGGCCATACAAGCCATCTAGTCCAACCCCCTGCTTGGGGAAAGGATTGCTCTCTTTAAGTATTTGAAGGGCTGTCACTTAGAAGAGGACAGGGAGCTGTTCCTCTTGGCAGCAGAGAATAGGACTCACAATAATGGGTTTAAATTGCAGGCGGAAAGGTACCAACTGGATATTAGGAATTATTTTTTTACAGTAAGAGGTGTTCGACAGTGGAATCAGCTACCTAGGGAGGTGGTGAGCTCCCTCTCACTGGCAGACTTGAAGCAGAGGCTGGACAAGCACTTGTCAGGGATGCTCTAGGCTGACCCTGCATTGAGCAGGGGGTTGGACTGTATGGCCTGCATGGCCCTTTTCAACTCTATGATTCTATGAATGTCCTTAAAATGCTTCTTATTCTTCTGTCTGTCACTGAGCTCCATCTCTTATAAGCAAGGAATCCAATCCCATACCCTAGAAAAGAAGCAAATAGCTTTTTCATCCATGCATTTTCAGAAACTCAAAGGATCCTTTCTCTGACATAAGAGATACACCGGAGGAGAAGGGGAAATCATAAGCTATTTATCTCTGCAAAGTATATCCTTGTGTTTCTGGGTTAAGAAGTTAAAAAAGCATTTTTAGCAGTTATTTGTGAAGGTAACAGTCACAGGTTTTAAACCTCTCCTTAACAAACCTGGTATTTTCTTACAAATTATGATCTCACAAGCGATGGCGGGGGAGATTCCTCTGAAACAGGAGAAGGAGATACTTAATGTTTTTAGGAACAACAGCACATGAGGGTGCTGGATCAGGCATCCAAAGGGTTCATTCTTATGAATTATGCAAAACTTCAGCATTAATATATGCAGTGAGCAATGCAGCTGGCATGTTGTCCTGTCTGTGGCCATGGTGGAAATGACTGTTTCCTTGTACCAGAAATCCCACTTTTTTTAATGGAAAACCATCCTTGCTTGAAAGGGCTGCATTTTGGTGGAAACCAGGGTGCTTCAATTAGAGCATAGCTGCACGACTCATTGGACGCACCATTTCAATGCATCCAATTGCTGCAATGTGCACATAGTGGATACTTCAGCCCACATCAGTCTTCCATCAGGGCTTTATGGCTGATGCCAGCAGGAGCGGTGTTCCTCCTTTGCTTTAGAGGACTCCATTTCAGCTCTGGTGGCCATGAATATCTCATGACGTTTTCAATCTCTAATGTTTTCCTTGGGTGTTTGAATATACAAATTCACAAATGTATCTGTACAGGGTAGGGGGGTCTGGCAAGGAACTGCAGGAGGGGGAAACAGTTGGGCAATCTCAGCCTCAAAGTCTTCCCCTCCAGTATGATATGAGCTTTGAGAGACATGAATCAGCTAATTTCCCCTTCTTTCTGTTTCCCCCCCTTTAATTGACTCTCAACTGCTCTCAGCTTTTTGTGCTTCTTGGAGCATGCTCAGTCTTCATCAGGCTGTTTCTGATGGGCTTTCCCCTCTTCTGTTTAATTTTAAAAAATTGTATTTCCCCCTGACTATCTGTGAATTCCCTTGAATATGCAACATAACCATATAATGCACACACATGAAACTACCTTGTACTGAATCAGATTTTTGGTCCATCAAGATCAGTCTTGTCTACACAAACTAGCAGCGGCTCTCCAGGATCTCAAGGCCTTTCCCATCACCTTTTTTTAACTAGAGATGCCAAGGATTGAACCTGGAACCTTCTGCATGCAAAACAAATGCTGTACCACTGAGCTTACTTTGTGGGTAGGCTGGTTACACTGCCTCCATGGCTGGCAAAGAAGAAGAAGAAGATTTTTATACCCCAATTTTCTTTAACTTTAAGGAATCTGGCTTACAATTGCCTCCCCCTTCCCACAACAGACACCCTGTGAGGTAGATGGAGCTGAGAGAGTTCAGAGAACTGTGACTAGCCCAAGGTCACCCAGCAGGATTCATGTGAAGGAGCGGGGAAACCAACTTGGTTCACCAGATTAGAGTCTGCTGCTCATGTGGAGGAGAATGGAATCAAACCTGGTTCTCCAGATGAGAGTCCTTCACTCTTACCCACTACACCACCCTGGGTCCCTGTAGTGGTCCATTTGAATCCTTTCTCCTACCATGAAGCTTTTCATTGTGGAAATAACTTCCTATTTGTGACAGGGATCATCTAAGGAGTAAATTCAGCATTCCATTTCTCTCTCCTTCCAAGGTCCTATTTTATTTTTTAAAAGACTCGCACACCCCTATTACACAGGTGTCAGGTGCTGCAGTTTTGTACTAGAAGCTGGAACACTGCATTTTCTCTCCGTTGGTCTCACAAACACACTCGCGGTAACAAAAACCGTCTGGCTGCTGAATGGATTTACCCGAGGAGAAGATCCTCCCCCCGAGATAATGCCTTCTTTGACCTGCGGACTTCTCATTAGAGATTCCCATCACATCCGCTGGCACTGCCACCTTTGGATCAAAGAATGAAATTTGATTCTAGTTTCCGATAATTACTTCCTGCCTAGCTAGAAATTCTTAGATCAAAGATCAACAGTCAGATCATAGCAGAACCTTCCCCCCCAGTCTCTTCTCACTATTCCTGGCTTTTTGAGGAGTCTACGATTTATCGTGGTACATCAAATGTCTCTCTGTTTCCATTCTGTTTATTTTTGTATCTCAGCAAACCTGTTTGGCTCAATTCACCCATCACCGTTCTACATCCTTCTGTTTCAGGAAGTTCCCTCTGAGACGAATGGTGGTTGCTTAGCAGAGGTGAATTTTCAGTTGTGGTCACACTGCTCTGTAAAATCTATTTCCAATAATAATATTTATTATTTGAAAAGCCCCTAGCCAACTGAGAGCAGTACAGAATGTATGTGTTTAGAAGTACATTTGTTTGGTAGTTCAGTTAATAGACTTACCTTTTTAATCACAACATTTCAAGGGTGGCATTAAATTCTCAGAACAACCTTATGAGGTGGGCTTAGGCTGATAGAATCTAGATTTCCAGTGTTCTGTTCACCAGCCACTCCATCACACTCTCAAATGGTTGATGACAATTGTGTGCTGATAGCTGAAGCCTGCTCAATTCCCATTCTGCCACGGAAGCTTGCTGAGTAACCTTGGGCCAATCACACACTCTCAGCTAACCTGCCTCACAGGGATGTTGTGGTGGTGAGGATAAATTGGAGGAGAGGAGAATGACGTAAGCCACTTTGGCTCCGCACTGGGGAGGAAAGGGGAGGTATGAAATAAAGGAATAAATCAATAAATCCTGGAGGCCACTCCAGGCACCCATGATAGAGTTTTTACATCACACAGCGTTATGTATCAATCCATGTTTTCATTATTTCCTTCCCAGCATTAAAGTTCATAAGAATCAGGGACTCTAAGAGTGGAACCAGGGACCACATAACCTGTGTCTGAGACCTAGGGTTGGATCCTGCCAGCTGTTCCACTGGAGGAAGGAAATTCCCATTTGACAACCAGCAAGGCAATGCTGGGAATTTTGAATCACCAGATTCAAAACGGATAAAAGGAAGTCTTTCTTCACCCAACGCATAGTTAAATTGTGGAACTCCCTGCCTCAGGATGTGGTGATGGCTGCCAACAGGGAAGGCACTAAGAGGGGAGTGGGGATGTTCATGGAGGAGAGGGATTTTGAACACATGAACACTTGAAGCTGCCTTCTACTGAATCAGACTTTTGGTCCATCAAAGTCAGTATTGTCTATTCAGACCCGCAGCGGCTCTCCAGGGTCTCAGGCAGAGGTCTTTCACAACACCTACTTGCTTAGTATCTTTAACTGGAGATGCCGGGGATTGAACTTGGGACCTTCTGCATGCCAAGCAGATGCTCTACCACTGAGCCACATCCCCTCCTCATGGCTGCTAGTGGACTCTGATCTGGAGAACCGGGTTTGATTCCCCACTCCTCCACATGAGCGGCAGAGGCTAATCTGATGAACTGGATTTGTTTCCCCACTCCTACACACAAAGCCAGCTGGGTGACCTTGGGCTAGTCACATGCTCTCAGCCTCATCTACCTCACAGGGTGCCTGTTGTGGGGAGGGGAAGGTGTTTGTAAGCTGGTTTGAGTCTCCCTTAAGTGGCAGAGAAAGTAGGCATATAAAAACCAACTCTCCTTCTTCTTCTTCTTCGTTTTTTCTCTCTCAAAAGAGGAAGTTCTCTTTCAAGTTCTGTTTAATTTCTCTTTATAGGGATAGTGACATCTCCTCACTCCTTGGTGCATGAAAAATGCCCACAAATATAGAAGGGGACCAGAGAGAGTCATGTTCCTTCCTTTCCCACCCACAGTGCTTTGCAAACAGTCAACCCAGAAAGAGGGGGAATGGCAGATCTAGGTGTGGTCATCACCTCTGCCTCATGCTGGCCAGTCAATGAAAAGTGAGCACAGCCCAGCTCTTTAGAGCAAGACAACCACCTCCCAGGAAGAGCTGTGGCTCAGTGGTAGAGCACCTGCTTGGCATTCAGAAGGTCCCAGATTCAATCCCTGGCATCTCCAGTTAAAGGGACTAGGCAAGTAGGTGATGTGAAAGACCTCTGCCTGAGACCCTGGAGAGCCGTTGCCGCTCTGAGTAGACAATACTGACTTTGATGGACCAAGGGTCCGATTCCATATAAGGCAGCTTCATGTGTTCAATTTTTATCACATAATTAAGCCTCTACCTGTGTTTCCAGGCAATGCATTGTAAGTTTAGTTCATTCTCATTGATGACCCAAACAGTAATGCTTTCCCTTTTGACTCAAATTGGCCTTGGGAAACTTGTTTTAAAAACCTATGTAGAAACCAATGAATGCCTATTCAATATGAGTGCTTGTTTGGCAGCGGTCCCTGACACTCTGTAATTCATCCAAGTAGACATTAATCCCAGTAGACGTGGTCTAGAAAAGAGAGAATTGCTTCATTATTGGCCAAAATGTGAAAGAGCACAGCTGTAGTGGAGTCAAGTAAGATCCTTGACAATGGTGAGAAATTCAAATGTAAATCTAAATCTGGAACCAAAGATTCAACTGCTATGTTGCCTGAAAGGAGCAGTCCTAAAGCAGAAAGAAACTGCTGTATCAAACAATAGCTGCTTCCAGGATAATATATGTAGGTTTTGGGAAGGTAAAAATAAATTAACATGATATTTTTTAAAATATAGAAGAAATGCAATGTTATAAAACAGGCTGGTCAGGATATACTGCCCTCTAAAGGAATTCTGCTTGTGTCCTTGTTGTATAGCTCATTTCCTTGTGTTCTACTTTGCTGTGCATTGTGTATTAATGTAATTTTCCCTTTTGAAAATGGGGGTGATGTTTTGAATAAATATTCATATTTTTAAAGGAAAAGATTTTTATCACCTATTTTGCGCTGTACTCGCCTATTTCACCCTGTGGTTACAAGTTTTCTTTAAAAAATAATTTGAAGACCTTCATATCCGTCCTTTATCCTTTTCTCTTTGAATTGCTTTTAACCTTTATCCTCTTTGATTGGTGACATTTTAAATCCAAGCATTAAGGTTTGTTTTTTATCCTGGATCTATTAGATATTAGTATTTATCAGTATTAATAAATACCACTCTAAGAAACAACAGTGTGCCTGGAGTGGCTTTGCTGTCCATGGTGCTGAATTTTCTGCAGTCTCAAAGGCTTCTCCAGAAAACATTTATTCATAAGGATTGACTCACATGACTGTTTTTTAACAAATCAGAGTGGACCTACTGCCTATAAGAGGGTTCCTTTGGACTGATTTGCACGTGTCTGTATCATATCAAAGGTACTCAAAGCTCTTTAAGAAGCCAGGATGAGAGTAGCAATCTGAGCCTACTCTGGTAGGATAGATGTGCTTGCTTGTTGCACTAAAAATAACAAGGAATCTCACCGCACGTTAAAGACCAACAGATTTATTGAGCATGTGTTGCTGTATAAAGACAGCTGAGACATAAAGCTCCACATTAAAACCCTTGTGTTGACTTTCACAGTATGAGTGAGTGAGTATGTGTGTGTGTGTTTTGTAAGCTGTGCACAAAGAGAGAACAAAAGCTGTTTGCAGCCACACTGGTCCAAAATCAGACCCCAAAAACAAACCACAATCCACACGATACCTGTATTAGGACTGGCTTCAATGACACAAAACAAGGCACAATAGCAGGGAACTCGAAAGCTTATGCACTATTTTGCTTCATTATAGCTGGTCCTAAGAATGGTATTAGGTTTATTGTGGTTTCTTTTTGAAACACAAACCGAGAAACCAGATGCGGATCAGTATCAAGGTATCAAATGTGAGAGATGGCTCTAAATCTGGGTTATGTAGCTATAGGGAGCTATCCTAGATTAAAGGTAGATTTGCATGGTTGCTTTGTTACAGTTCTAAGGACTTCTTTTGTAAGCATCTGTCAGTTAAATCCACAAATAAAGATTCAACCAATGTGAAGTTGTGTGGGAGTCAGTACCAGTAGGCTCCTTTCTTGAGATTAATTCCACATGAGATGGTTACAAAAAATGAATGTGCAATGGAAGGAAGTAGGAGTGAGTGGTTGGATCCTACCCCTATCCAACCATTCAAATTGGAAACCATTCTCCAATATAAGGAGACTTCCTGCCAATTAAGTAGTCCTTCTACTGGAGGGAGAACCACTTAAGTTGGAGGAAGAATCCTCAGGCTGGAGGAAGGCTACTTGGAGGATGGTTGGAACTACCCCACTGTTGGATGGTTGCCAACCTCTATGGCTGGCAACAGAGTTGGGTTTTTGTTAGATCTGTTCTATTTCCTGGATCACAACCATAACTGAACCATAAGACTATTACCAGGTCCTGTTGCAGGGCAGAACCATGAATTCGTCACCATGTGACATAGAGAGCGGGTGTACATAAGAAACATGCGGACTGAATAAATAGTTCCTAAGAACATTTCCTCATGATGCAGAGAAAAGAAACAAATCTCCCTAATCAGGGCGAATCAATACATTGTAGTTTTCCCACTCTTACACATGAACCCAGCTGGGTGACCTTGGGCTAGTCACAGCTCTCTTAGAGCTCTCTCAGCCCCACCTACCTCACAGGGTGTCTATTGTGGGGAGGGGGAGGGAAGGTGATTATAAGCTGGTTTGATTCCTCCTTAAGTGGTAGAGAAAATCGGCATATAAAAACCAACTCTTCTTTTTCTTAGGATTGTACTGTCAGACCCCTCTCATCTTTTTTCAGACCATTCTCTGTCATTGCAACATTAACTATAAGAATTTACTTTTAAAAATAAGAACAGCAGCCAACCAGAGAGGATGTGAAAGACAGCTGGACAGGAGTGTTAGAACAGAATAGAATACAATCATAGAGTTTGAAGGGACCACCAGGGTCATCTAGTCCAACCCCCTGCACAACGCAGGAAATTCACAACTACCTCCCCCCACACCCCAGTGACCCCTACTCCATGCCCAGAAGATGGCCAAGATGCCCTCCTTCTCATGATCTGCCTAAGGTCATAGAATCAGCATTGCTGACAGATGGCCATCTAGCCTCTGCTTAAAAACCTCCAGGGAAGGAGAGCTCACCACTTCCCGAGAAGCCAGTTCCACCGAGGAACCACTCTAACTGTTAGAAAATTCTTCCTAATGTCTAGACGGAAACTCTTTTGATTTAATTTCAATCCGTTGGTTCTGGTCAACCTCCTGGGACAACAGAAAACAACTCAGCACCATCCTCCATATGACAGCCCTTCAAGTACTTGAAGATGGTTATCATATCCCCCCTCAGTCTTCTCTTCAGGCTAAACATACCCATCTCTTCTCAATAAGCATTTGGGTCAGGGATTTTGGAAGGAGATGACGGCAAGTGGCCTTTGGACATGCATGCCTCTCAGGTTAATGGCTTCCATACTAAGTGACCCTTCTCTGTACCCGGGACCATTCCCACGACTTCCAAGGTAATGAATACATTAACAGCATGAATGGTTTAGGGTTAGGACTCATTAGCTGATTTAGTGGCTTGGGAGAAATGTGGATGAGTCGTTGCTATCTTTAGGCAATCAGCATGCTTCTCACTGTACATCTGTCCACAGGGATACTTTTTATAGAGTGCATGCCTTTGGAGGGATGGGTGTCATTAATGTTGATGGGATACATTTGCATTCATTAATGTCCTGGCTTGCATACCTTGAAAGTCAAAAGAGAGTCACTGGTCAAACGTTTTGTCCATTGATGGGCCCTAGGAAACGTACTGTGTGATCCTAAGCATAGTTCCCTCCTTCGAAGACCACTGAATTCAGCGGGGTTAAAAGGTGGTAGCTCTGCTTAGGATGGGTCTGTTAAGCTTGGTAGCCAGCACAGTCTCTCAGGTATGCTACAAACCATTCAAAATGTGGCTTGTAAAGAGAGATACAGTTACCTTTTGGGATATATAACCAAAAGGGAAGATTTCAAATTTCTCATCCCTGTTTCACTCTCCACCCTCCAAGTCCACGTGAGCGGCCGACTCCAATCTGGTGAACCAGATTGGTTTCCCTAATCCTCCACATGAAGCCAGCTGGGTGACCTTGGGCTAGTCACAGCTCTCATAGAGCTCTCTCAGCCCCACGTACCTCACAGGGTGTCTGTTGTGGGAGGGGAAGGGAAGGAGATTGTAAGCCGGTTTGATTCTTCATTAACTGAGCAAGGCAATTAATGGTAGGGTCACCATAACTCAGAAGTGACTTGATGACGCATAACACACACACACAAATGAATGAATGAATGAATTAAATGTATTGTCTCTGGCTCATGTTATGGGGACCCAACTGTCTTTGTTTGCCCTCTCAGATGGACTCCTTATCTGCCACGGATTGCTTTCCTAACCCTTTCACAGACTGTTTGTGTACCTGTAGCCATTTTTTACCTTGGCCAAATCTAACATCCAGGCAACCTCTGACAAGAATAAACTGCTATTTATAATTTGTAGATGTTGTGGTGGTTGCCGTAGTCACTGTTTTGAATTTATGGGTAGGGAGATACGCAGGCTATATTTATACATTACTGCTTGACTGATGAAAAAGGTTATCGTTTAATGTGTTTATCTGAGCCGAGAGCAAGACGCTTTTCCTGATATCATATCATATCCGGAATTCGTGGTATTTAATGGACACGAAACAACAGCATGGAGACAAATTTCTGATGAATTTGCAAAGAAATTGATGGTTTCCACTGAGATTAAGTAACTGCTTTATCTTCCTTACTATCCGAGCTGTCAGTACGTTCACATTGTGTCTTTCTTCCATGCTGCTCCAGCATGCTGAATGACGCTTTTAACGGATAAAAAAAGGAGTTGCTAGATATTTGCGAGCAGTTCGTTTGCGGGGTGGAAGGGGGAGGTTGCAAGCTGCAGCAACCATTGTTTGGCAAACTCCGTCCAATTAATTAGCTAAATAGCAATTGCAGTTCTGAAAAAATGTGGAAATTGCTAACACTTTAATAGAACTTTTGTTCCTCTGACAATTGCAGCTTCTTGTTACTGTGAAGTCAGACAGAAGAAGGCTGTTAAAGTGAGAACATCTACAGGTTCTCTAGAGATACGATCCACCATGTGTTCAAAAGTTAGATGGCATACTTCTCTCCAAGGACCGTTGTTGGCTTGCTTTGAATATGCTACCATCGCGATAGAGACTATCTATTCTCAGGTGAATGCAGAAGAACAAAATCATCTGCAAAATTCAGTTGCTTCAAATCAAGAAATTGCAGCTGGTGTATTTTATTTTTATCATCCTTAAGATTTATTTTGAATGGCATTTAGAACTTAGAAACATTGAATCATAGAGTTGGAAGGGACCACCAGGGTCATCTAGTCCCTGCACAATGCAGGAAATTCCAAATTACCCCCCCACACCCCCAGTGACCCATACTCCATGCCCAGAAGATGGCCAAGGTGCCCTCCCTCTCATGATCTGCCTAAGGTCATAGAATCAGCACTGCTGACAGATGGCCATCTAGCCTCTTCTTAAAAACCTCCAGGTTGAAAAGGAGAGCTCACCATCTCCCAAGGAAGCCTGTTCTACTGAGGAACTGCTCTAACTGTTAGAAAATTCTTCCTAACGTCTAGACAGAAACTCTTTTGATTTAATTTTAATCCACTGGTTCTGGTCCAACCTTCTGGAGCAACAGAAAACAACTCAGCACCCTCCTCTCTATGACAGCCCTTCAAGTATTTGAAGATAGTTATCATATCCCCTCTCAGTCTTCTCCTCTTCAGGCTAAACATACCCAGCTCCTTCAACCTTTCCTCATAGGACTTGGTCTCCAGACCCCTCACCATCTTTGTTGCCCTCCTCTGGACACGTTCCAGCTTGTCTACATCTTGGCCTTACCCAACGGACTTGATTGGTTTTCTGAATGGACAGAAGGAAGCAATGAATTGCACAGGGATGAACATGGAACGCACTATGGCTAAGTTATAGAGATGGTCACTTAATTGTATGACTTCGAAGGAAGTCATAAGAATACCCTAGACCTTGACCATTTGTGGATTTGTGACTCACCATTTCATTTATTATCTGGGGAAGGCACTGGCAAACCACTCGGGGAAGGCACTGGCAAACCACCCCATAAGCAAAGTCTGCCGAGTAAACATCAGGATGTGACGACACCCCATGGGTCAGGAATGACCCGGTGCTTGCACAGGGGACCTTTACCTTACCTTTACCTTAACGAAGATCTTCACAGGTCTGGGGAAAAAGTCCTAAGAGAAAGATTGAACATCCTGTGTATCTATAATCTGGAGCACAGAAGACTGAAGGGACACTGGGTGGGACAAATACCTGACGGAGGTCAGCAACTCAGCATACCGTATCTTTAGACTTTCATGCTATATCAGATTGGCTTGTTTTGGGATTGGCAGTGTTTCCCCCCTCCTCAGGGAAGAAATCCCCTTCCTCCTTATCTCAAGTAAGTGTGATTAGAACACCTGCTTGTTGAACTCCATAACCGTCCAGCAGCATCGTCTTGACTGTTTCCTTGTATCACCTGTCTCTGTTGATTCTCCTGCTCTTGACTGCAGATCCTAGGCAGAATCTTTCTGCAGGCAAAAAGGAAAGCTCACGTGCCTTATATTTATGCATTACAGAAAGGTGGGAAAAAAATAACCATAACTGCAGCATTTGGATTACTAAGGTCTGTCCACCATATCTAATTTTTGCTATCTGGTCCCCAGCCAATGTATGATACTTTTGGAACCACTTTAGAGGATCTTATATGATAAACATATCATATCATGACCCTAGAAGCTAAAATGACTAAACTGAGGCTATCGTATTTTGGTCACATTATGAGAAGGCACTAGAAAAGACAGTCATGCTAGGAAAAGTTGAAGGCAGCAGGAAAAGAGGAAGACCCAACAAGAGATGGATTGACTCTATAAAGGAAGTCAGAGCCCTCAATTTGCAAGATCTGAGCAAGGCTGTCAAAGATAGGACATTTTGGAGGACGTTGATTCATAGGGTCGCCATGAGTCGGAAGCGACTTGATGGCACTAAACTCACAAACACACATATGATAAACATAGTTGTGTCTATGGGGCGGGTGGGTATTTTTAAACAGGAGATGACTGAGCATTTCACATATCTGCCTACACTAGCAATCCCCAAAAATGGCCTTTGTGGATGCAGAAAAACCCTCATCTTCCCATCTCCCCTCCTCCTGGGAGGAATTAAGAGATTTTTCAAGTGCTGGCTAAAAAGTCTTGCAAAAGGAGTGACTGCAGAGCAATCAAAGAGATATGTACTTCCAAACTGCAATGTCGAAAAGGAACCTTTGCGACATTAAGATTGATCTTGGTATAAAATCTGTCCCTAACCTGTGATGAGCCCTTTCAAGTCCCCCCAGCAGGGATTTATATTAATCATCCTGATGGTTCCTTTCCTTCTGTTTCAATTATAAGGACGTGGTTTGTAAAGTCTTCAACTGTCGAAAGTTACACTTCCCCGTTGATAGAGAATAATTACTTTTTATTGCTGGAAATGTTTGTGCTGATTGCGGCAGTCAATGTTCTTTTCCTTGCCAATGGATTTTACAGCCAAAGGGAGCACAGGTTGTTTCTGAAATACGGTTTTACCAGCAAGTTTTTCCCCCCTGCGTGCGTAGTATGGAGGCGGAGAAGCACACCAATCTTGCCTTAGGCAGGGATTACCAATGCAATCAATGACAGCGTCCAGGGAGAAAGGGTTGATCGTAATTATAGAAGTCAAATCTGTATTGCTTTCTTAGTGTTGTGGGGAGGATCCAAGATGGCGATGAGGAAGGAGGATGCTAATACAAGGAGCTCTGTCCCGAAAAACATCTAACGCTCCCTGCCGTGACTCGGGGGGAAGTTTCCTGTCTACAAGGAGAAAGAGGCCATTCTAATTTATTGCAAGTTGCTGTTTTATGAACTCAACCTGTTCACCATTGCGTGGGATCCATAGCTGCTGGTGTTATCTCTAAGCCTCTTGTCTTAGTGATGTGCAACTTTTTAAAAGCTAGGGAGAGCATGAGCTAGGAAGTCAGTGGTTCAAATCTCGCCTTGGCTACAAACTCACTGGGTGGCCTTTGCTAAGCTATCAGATCTTGCAGGCATTGTGAAAGGAAGATCAAGCCAGGTGGCGTCCACATCACAATGATTTTGTTTCCCTGTTATCACTGCTATCAATTCACTGCTACCAACTGGCAATGGTGTGTTCACAAGGGAATTCTTGGTGCCTTTTCCTCTGTCTGAAGCGCCATCAAGTTCCAGCTGACTTATGGCAACCCCATAGGGTTGTCAAGCCAAGAGACATTAAGATAGGGTTGCCAAGTCCCTTTTCGCCACTGGTGGAAGGTTTTTGGGGCGGAGCCTGAGGAGGGGAGGGTTTGGGGAGGGGAGGGACTTCAATGCAATAGAGTCCAATCGCCAAAGTGGCCATTTTCTCCAGGAGAACTGATCTCTATCGGCTGGAGATCAGTTGTAATAGCAGGAGATCTCCAGCTAGCACCTGGAGTTGGCAAACCCCGCCTCCTCAGGCTCCGCCCCCCAAATCTCCTGCAGGTGGCAAAGAGGGATCTGGCAACCCCAGCAGGACCATCAAAAATTCTTCATCCTCCGCTCGATGGCCACCTTTATCCCGGTGGCCATCTGGTCCTTGATGACAAACACTGCATAGAGCAGCTTTCTACTACAAAAGAGATTGTGCTTGGATGGAGGCCAACAAGGAACTGTTTCCTAGGAATGCTGCATCCAGATGTTAGACGCACTTTGCCAAAAGTCAGCACATTTTCCACAAGAGTATCCTCCTCCTGCTTCACTTTGCTTTATGTTATCAGCCAGTGGCAACTCCAGCATCCTTTGATTGAATTTGCCACCTGCTGCCATTAGCAAACCGATTTGGAAAACTCAAAGGCGGGGCTTGTGTCCGTGCAACTGTTAGGACGGATTTGGAGCAGAACTCCTGTGAAAGATGGCTCACCTCCTTTTCAAAGATGATCACGGAGCCGTCGACTTTTCTCTCTGAGACGACAAACTTTTATCGGAAGCAGCGTTCGACAAACTTGAAAGCGGTCTCTGGTGTCATGCTCTAACAGAAGCCATATGGAAGTATAATTTCAAAGTCCCATGGATCTCATTTAGTTTTATGCTGTGTTGGATCACACGTCAAAGTCAGCATCATGCCATCTGCAACATTTCTTACCTTCTGAATGGCTTTCCCTCCATCTCCTAACATCAGAGATGTTTTCTACTTCGAATTACCGAGATTACGCTTTTTGTTCCAAGAGACTCTACTTTTCTTACCTTGGGTTCTGTAGGCTAGGTTCCGGATATTATAAAATTCCAGCAGAGGAATCTATGCTGTGGTTAGGGTTCATGCATATACAGCCATCTGGAAAAGCGGAAGCCATTTCAAATAGCCTGTTGGCTCCCAGAATGTTGGCAAGCTGGATGTATAAATCCACCACTATGTGCTCAGTTCATTTTCTGTTTGCCGCACTGTTGTTAAGAACTGTTGTAATCTAGAAACAAATCCAGTTCGCCAGATTAGATTCTGCCACTCATGTAGAAGAGTGGGGGAATCAAACCCGCTTCTCCAGATCAGAGTCCACCATTCCAAACTACCGCTCTTAACCACTACACCACACTGGATGAGAGTTTGCAGAGGATTCCTGTTGAGGGAGTTGGGAAAGGGAATGAGAGTTGGGAAGACTGAGTGACCTAGGAATGTTTAGTCTGGAGAAGAGGAGGTTGAGGGAGGGCAGGATTGCTCTCTTGAAGTATTTGAAGGGCTGTCAGTTAGAGGAGGGCAGGGAGCTGTTCCTGTTGGCAGCAGAGGATAGGACTCACAATAATGGGTTTAAATTGCGGGTGGAGAGGTACTGGCTGGATATTAGGAATTATTTTTTTACAATAAGAGGTGTTCGACAGTGGAATCAGCTATCTAGGGAGGTGGTGAGCCCCCCCTCACTGGCAGTCTGTAAGCAGAGGCTGTACAACCACTTGTCAGGGATCCTCTAGGGCAGTCATGCCCAAAGTCCGGCCCGGGGGCCAATTGCGGCCCCTGGGCCGGTTTAATACCCCCCCAGCCTGTTTTGCAGAGAGAGAAAAGAGGGCGTGTGGGGGCTGCGCATGTGCTTTGCATCCCCGACCGAGGGGGCGACGCTTGGGCGGAGGGTCGCCTCGATTGGCTGTCTCAGCCCCACCCCCGGAATGAAGGCCAGCGAGTCTGAAACCCTAGAGAGGCCACTTCCTTCCTACCCAGAGCCCGTGCGTGGGGACACTGCCTTTGTTGTTCTGAAGCATGGAAAAGCAGTAGCAGCTCCTCCCGAGTGGGTCAAGGGGGATCCTGAGGATGGGTTGGGGGGGGGACTCGAGGGTGGGAAAGGTGGCTGGGGGGGGGAAGGGAAATGCAAGGGAGGTCAGAGGCTGGCCCCAATCCAGGAGAGGAAAGACACCCCCCCACACACACACAAACACCGAAAAGCCTGGGAGTGTTCATTCCAGAGGTCAAAGCCCCGAGCAGAGAGCAAAGAGGTCAGAAGGAAAGAAGAAGGGAAGAGTTGGTTTTTATATGCCCACTTTCTCTACCACAAGGGTGGCTTACAATCGCCCTCCCCTTCCCCTCCCCACAACAGATACCCTGTGAGGTAGGTAAGGCTAAGAGAGCCGTGACTAGCCCAAGGTCACCCAGCTGGCTTCGTATGAAGGAGCGGGAGAAACAAATCCAGCTCACCAGATTAGCCTCCATCGCTCATGTGGAGGAGTGTGGGAATCAGACCCAGTTCTCCAGATCAGACTCCACCTCTCCAAACCACCGCTCTTAACCACTACACCACGCTGGCTCTCATGGGGAGAAAAACTCCACATTCCTCCCTGCATGGGAGATGTCAGAGTGTTTGAATCTTGGACTCCATGAGAATGAAAACCAGTTTATTTCCTGGCTCAGATGAGAGGAGGACAGAATACCCCCGGCATGGTTGAAGGGAGAGAGTTGACAGTCCCAGAGAGGCACATGAGTGGGGGGGGGAAGGGGGGAGGAAGAGTTCCTGCTCCCTCCCTACAGAAGGAAGGTTGGAGATTTAGAAGCTGGGGGGGCGTCCGGTGAGCTGAAAGGGGCTTTGGGGAAAGGAAGGAATGTAGCCATGGTTTTTGTGGTGCAGTCTGTGGTTATGGGCATAATAAGTATGCTTTTTTACAATAAACTTTGCATAAAATGGTTAATTTGCATTTAATTAATTTAATTAAGAATGTCAGGAAAATGGTCGGCCCTCACGCATGTTCACTTCATCAAATCTGGCTCTCTTTGAAAAAAGTTTGGACACCCCTGCTCTAGGGTGATCTTGCATTAAGCTGGGGGTTGGACTAGATGGCCTGTGTGGCCCAACTCTGATTCTATGTTGGCTAGAGGGGAAGGAGCCAAGGCCGCACATTAGAGAGCATCTAGAGAAATAGTGTTTGACAATAAAATATTACCTTTAGTTCTTCTTTGGGGCTTGGAGAGGGGCAAGACCTCAATGGGGTATAATGCTATAGAGTTCACCCTCCAAAGCAGCAATTTTCTCCAGGGGAGTGTAAGAATGTTTGTGATGGCCAGTGTCGGAAACAACTAAAATGATCAGTCTTTTAAAAATGGCAACAATTTACCAATTCAAAAGGTACCCGCTGCTTTAGAAATATAGAGTTGGAAGGTACCACCACGGTCATCTAGTCCAACCCCCTGCACAATGCAGGAATTTCACAACTACCTCCCCCACACACCCCCAGTGACCCCTACTCCAGAAGATGGCCAAGATGCCCTCCCTCTCATGATCTGCCTAAGGTCATAGAATCAGCATTGCTGACAGGTGGCCATCTAGCCTCTGCTTAAAAACCTCCAGGGACGGTTTTTCCTGAGGAAGCCTGTTCCACTTTCTTACTTCACTTTTTCTGGACTACATCAAACAATGTGCTTCTGTTACTTGCATGGCAATGGCGGCACTAAGGCTCAAAAATACAAACCACACTGGAAAATAACAAGTAAATATATAATGATATAAAGGCATTACTTCATGCCAATAACCTAGAAACATGTTATGTCTTTCTAGGTTATTGGCATGAAGTAATGCCTTTATATCATTATATATTTACTTGTTATTTTCCAGTGTGGTTTGTATTTTTGAGCCTTCATGCCGCCATTTTCTTCAATTACATTCACTCTGGCACAGGTGTTTCCTATTTATCGTAACTTGCATGGCAATGCCTGCATCCAAGGATGAAAAATAACAGATAAGGGGTCCTTTCCCTCTCCATTCCGAAAATCCAAATGCAAGAAAGTCACTTTTATTATTCCCTTTATCGATTCAGCTCCCCCCCCCCAACAGAATAAACTTCTCTTCTTTCTGCTTGGTCATTACAAAGATATTTTTAGCTCTGTCCTGAAACACAGCTCTAGCCCAAGGGAAAGTGGTGTGCTTCTAACTAGGAGCTTAACTAGATGAGGCACTGGGAGATTTGTTCATGTGGGAACCCCCCCCACACACACACACACACTATTTGGGCCGCAGCCCAGGGGAGGGTTTATTTAACCTTATGCACCCCCACTGTACCATTTTTCCAACCTTATTTGAACTGTTACTTGGACCAAAGGGAGAGCCATACTCTTTGGTCCATACATTTTATTTGTTTACTTCATTTACACCCAAAGCGGCTTACATAAGAACAGAAAGAAAGGCCATGCTGGATCAGAACCAGACACATCAAGTCCAGCAGTCTGTTCACACAGTGGCCAACCAGGTGCCTCGAGGAAGCCAACAAACAAGACGACTGCAGCAGCACCATCCTGCCTGTGTTCCACAGCACCTCATATAATAGGCCTGCTCCTCTGATCCTGGAGAGAATAGGTATGCCCCATGACTAGTACCCATTTTTACTAGTAGTCATGGATAGCCCTAACCTTCATGAATATGTCCACTCCCCTCTTAAAGCCCTCCAAGCTGGCAGCCATCACCCCATCCTGGGGCAGGGAGTTCCACATTTAACTATGCATTGAAGAAATACTTCCTTTTATCTGTTTTGAATCACCCTCCAGGTTCAGCAGATGACCCTGCGTTCTAGTATTAAATTTAAATAATAAATGAAATCAATTATGAGAGAGAGAGAGAAAAGCTTCTCCAGTCCAATCTCTCCGTGTCATGTATAATTTTATAGACCTCTATCATCTCTTCGTTTAACCGCCTTCTTTCCAAGCTAAGCAGGCCTAAGAGTTTTAACCGCTCCTCACTGGGCAGTTGCTCTAGCCCTCGGATCATTTTGGTTGCTCTTTTCTGCACCTTCTCAAGCTCTGCAATATCCTTTTTAAGGTGTGGTGACCAGAACTTACATCATTCTCCTCTCCCCCCTTTTATCTACATAACATCACTGTGAAGTAGGTACGGCAAGGGGCATGTAACTGGCCCACGGTCACCCAGCAAGCAGAGTGGGGATCCAAACCTGGCTCTACCAGATCCTAGTCTGGAACTCCTAGCCTGGCACTGTACCACACTGACCCCCATGAGACAAATGGCAGCAAGAATCTTTCCATAGTACATTTTTATCCCACCCTCCTTCCAAGGACCTCATGGTAGTATTCATTGCTTGACCTTTCGTATTTGATCCTCACAACAATCCTGTGAAAAAGCTCAGAGTGAAATTTCACTTCCAAGTGACACTCTAGGAATTCCCCCTAATCTCTATAGTAAAGACCATAGAGACTATGGAAAATTTCTAGACTGTCACTATAGATGTTATTTTTTCTCTCCTGCCCCTCAGTTTTTCAAGTGTGAGAGATTGGGGCTGAGGGCAGGGGATTCTGTGCTGGGCCTGGGTAATTGTGAACCCTACCCATTATTCCCATTTTCATCACCCTAACAATCATAACAAACAATGCTCATATGGTCTGTTTTTAATTTATTTTGCAATGGATTTCTATTATATTAATGAATTGTATGGATTAATTCTGTACTGGATTTTAGCTCGTTAGCTGACCTCCTTTACTTCTTTAAATAAATTTCCAAGAAGCCTTACAAAGAGATCATTTAGTTCCAAGAAGGTGGATTCAGCATTTTTGGCATGTTTTCTCTAAAAAGTACAATTTTGAGAGTCTATGCCCTTGTGTGTGAAACTAATTTGAGCCTGTGGTTAAAAAATTTGCAGTTGAATTCTCATTTCAGCGAGCAATGTCACAGTTTCCATCCCCTCCCCACAAAGTGCAAAATTGTTAATAACCTTCGAAATCACGCTGAGTGAAAAAGAAAAAAGCAAACCTTTCATTTGCAGTTGTGTATAGTCAGTTTAGAGTAGAGATATGTGAACTCCCCTCCCACTGGGCTCAATTTAGAATTCGACTTGATAAATTGAGCAACTTTGCTGACAAATCAGTAAATACGTTGGCTTTCTCCAAACCTGCTTTGGAGTCTCAGAAAGAAGAAGAAGAAGAAGAAGCAACAGCAGCAGCAGAAGAGGTGGATTGTATATGCTCTACCACTTAAGGGAGAATCAAACCGGCTTGCAATCACCTTCCCTTCCCCTCCCCACAACAGACACCCTGTGAGGTAGGTGGGGCTGAGAGTGACTAGCCCAAGGTCATTCAGCTGGCTTCATGTGTAGCAGTGGGGAAACAAATCCAGTTCACCAGATTAACCTCCGCCGCTCATGTGGAGGAGTGGGGAATCAAACCCGGTTCTCCATATCAGACTCCACCGCTCCAAACCACCGCTCTTAACCACTACACCACTTTGGCTCTCAAAGACTCAGCATTCCAGATGACTCCATCAGTACTAAGTGGGGACTGGGTGGATGAGGAAGAGGAGAGAGGGAAAAGGGTGATTTCTTCTGTTTCGACTCTGATTACTCTTCATGCTGAAGAAGAACTCAAGATCATGATACCCCCCTTCATGTGATGCGCCACCAGATTCATATTTTGAGCCTTGGAAACACAAACGTTCAGCGCTACCACTAATTTAGAGCCAGCATGTACAACTGGATGCTTGACCTGGATGGCCCAGGTTAGGCTGATCTCATCGGATCTCAGAAGCTAAGCAGGGTCGGCCCTGGTTAGTACTTAGATGGGAGACCAGTGAGGAATACCAAGGCCACTATGCAGAGGCAGGCAATGACAAACCACCTATGAACCTCTCTTGCCTTGAAAACTCTACTGGGTTGCAGTAAGTCAGCTGTGACTCGATAACACTTTACACACACACATGTACAACTGGAGACCACCAAAACAAATGCACCTCACTAGGTATATGTTGTTTGCCAGGTAATTGACAACTCCGGTGATTTTTAGTTTTATTTAAGAAGCAAAAACAAGCAGTTTAGCACATGAAGCTGCCTTCTCCTGATTAAGACCCTTGATCCATCAAGGTTATATTGACTGTTCTGTCTGGCAGTCCCCAGGGTTTCAGGTGGAAATCTTTCCCATCATCAGTTACCTGATCCTTTTCACTGGAGATGCCAGGGATTGAACTGGAGACCTTGTCAATTCCCCCGTCGAGCCACAATACACAGTTGATGGGGTGCATTTGCTTTGATGGGTCATACATTTTTGCAATCCTGGTTTAGAGAAAGCTAGTTACAGAAGGCAGAGAGACAAAACTTGTTCTGAAGAACAAACATCGTGGAACCAGGGAAAAATGAGAGCCAGCCAGGCAAACTACCAGAGTATTGACTGCCAGCAGCAGACATCCATTCAGTTTTGACATGGAATTTGAGAGTTTGACAAATGTGGATTATACAAGTGACTTTCTAGCTCAGCTTTGACACTGCTATAAATCAGCCTTACTGGCTTCTACTACTATTCCTTCTCTTAATTCTACTTACTAAACTCCTTGTTTTGATTCCCCCACATGCCCTTGTTTGTGATCTCATTATAGTAACAAGGGCACATCAAGCAATTCTGCTTCCAAGCTTTGGGTTTCCATCCTCTCAGTAATCAGAGTAATCACAGAGCACAGAGGTTGGATCTGGGTCCCTATCCTGGGCAGATGTAACACAATCTAGAGTACTGTGATCAGTTTTGGGCACTGTAATTTAAGAAGGATGTAGACAAGCTGGAACGTGTCCAGAGGAGGGCAACAAAGATGGTGAGGGGTCTGGAGACCAAGTCCTATGAGAAAAGGTTGAAGGAGCTGGGTATGTTTAGCCCGAAGAGAAGACTGAGCGGGGATATAACTATCTTCAAGTACTTGAAGGGCTGTCATATGGCGCCGAGTTGTTTTCTGTTGCTCCAGAAGGTCGGACCAGAACCAATGGGTTAAAATTAAATCAGAAGAGTTTCCATCTAGACATTGGGAAGAATTTTCTAACAGTTAGAGCAATTCCTCAGTGGAACAGGCTTCCTCGGGAGGTGGTAAGCTCACCTTCCCTGGAGGTTTTTAAGCAGAGGCTAGATGGCCATCTGTCAGCAATGCTGATTCTATGACCTTAGGCAGTTCATGAGAGGGAGGGCCTCTTAGCCATCTTCTGGGTATGGAGTAGGGGTCACGGGTGTGTATGTGTGGGGGAGGTAGTTGTGAAATTCCTTCATTGTGCAGGGGGTTGGATTAGATGACCCTGGTGGTCCCTTCCGATTCTATGGGCATTAACGCATGGGCAGAATGTTCCTGGTTCGCTCCTCTGTTATCTCACAATAATCCCACAATATTTAATCCCACAATATTTAAGTCTGGATAATCAAACGCATGACGCCAGCCTATCCCACATTAAGTCTGAAACAAGTAGCTGCTGGAGGCTCCCAGTGCGTTTGAACCAACCATATAATGTGGGATAGTTCGCAATGCGGGATAGCAGGGGAGTGACATCGCCCAAGGATTGGCTGAGGAGTTATCCAATCAAAGGGCGATTCTCCCTCTTTTTTTTTCTTGGAACACCAGCGTCTCAATCTGTCAATTAAAAAAAGGTGGGACGGGAGACCGGAAGCAGCAATTGCTCGCACAGGAAAGGGGGCGGGACGGGGGACGGGAAGCGGCAATTGCTCGCGCAAGGAAGGGGGCGGGACGGAGGAGACCGGTAAGGGGCATTAGTAGCGAGCTAGCCGAGTAATTACACACACGTCGGCGTTCCGGTAATGTAGCGGAATAAAAAAAAAAGTAGCGGATTAGCACCGAAAAGATCGCTATAAACCAGGGATTGATTAACCCGGTTTTTTTTGCCTTAATTCGCGACTAAGGTGGGTCCGATGCGCAGCCCTTGGACGGTCGTGCGTGTGGACCACGGAGATTCGCTACTATTAAGGCACAAAAGCGAGACAAATTGGCCGTGCATTAAGCTCCTATGATTCTATGAATCACATGTGAGTTGTGGGATCTCCTCAGTCCCTATGTGTGCAGTACCTATCAGTACTGTTGGGTTTGATCCAGACTAAATGTTCTGCTGATGGAAGGGAGGTATAATTTCTGTTAATTTCCCCTTCCTGCTGCAGATTCTCAGTGCGCCCCCATGCCATTCTTGAGGGTTTCCACTGTCCTAGGAGCAGCGTTTTGGGGATATTAATGGGGACAGGCAGGGACATTCTTCTGTTCTAACTTTTGGTTAGCTCCAGCCGATAGTGTACACGGAGAAGGAGCTTCAAACTTCTCCTCCTACACCATGGTGAAGGGAAAAAAATAGATTGAATGGTTTGTAAATCAACTTAATAGAAACACACACTCATTGTGTGGAAGTTGTTAGATGCAATGTGGAAAATGTAGACGACTGTCAACAGGGTCAGTCCATACCTATGAAACCATGATTGGTTCTTGCTACCTCTTACTAGTAAATCTGAGAAGATGACACATAGTTATAGTGCATATCTATCCATCAATCAGCTGATCATTTTGTCTGTCTGTCCAGTGTTACCCATTCATCCTCCAAAGAGCTCAGGAGGGCATACTCGGATGGATCCCCTCCAGCCAGTACCTAAAAGTTATTCAACAGTAAGCAGTCACTATGGCTCAAGAACGTTTTTAAAGAAATATTAACCAATAACACAAAGACGTGAAAAGGTTTATAACTTAATCTCTCTTAGTCATTTGTTGCTTCACAAAGACTTGTAGTCCATCAATTAAATTATAATATTTCCAACACGGCTGCTATATTTTACATATATAGCATTTATAAACAAAATAACAGAAAATAGATGTACAATCAAACCACAATCAAACAAGACAGGCTTCTGGTATATGTCCTGTTTCAAAGTAAATTTCTTCAGTTGGTAAGTATAAAAGTCTTGTTAATATGCAATATTTGTCTTTTGCAGGTTATATGCTTTGGTGTCGCATCTTGCTGTAGCCGTTTGAAGATTTTCAAGCTTTTGCTGTTTCTTTTAAGCAGTATATTCCAACTGTGTGTCTATTATAATTATTAAAGATATTATTTAACAAAAAAGTGTCATTGGCTTATAGTAAATAGATACATGCATAGCTCTCCATAATTTTAACAAAAAAGCAACTCACCGACAACTTTATCACGTCTTATACGTTCATCTTAACAGATGCTTCATAATCAGTGTTATGATAACATCATGTTGGATATATTGAGATGGAAACACATAGTATTTAAAGAGAATGGAGGACCCAGAATTTGCTTAATTGATATAGAGGCGGCGTTACAAAAATGCTGAGTAATCACACGCAGCATTCAATCCATTTGGGATTACCGTATTAAACACAGTAATGAAGAGGGCCTCTTGTTGATTTAAGATTTTATCAATGTTATCTCTGGCAAACCACTTTTTTTGATATTGCCGTAAGGCAAAGAATCTCAAATCGGTATCCCGATGTTGAAGTTGAAGAAAATGGGAAACCACCGGTGCCTCTAATATGTGATTACGTATGCGTGACCTATGTTGGCCGTTCCGTAGTTTCAGCGATTGATTGGTCTTGCCTATATAAATCAATTGGCACGGGCAAATAATGGCTTAAATTACATTGCAAGAACTACAATTGGTATGCGACCTTATTTCAAATTTAAACCCAGTTTTAATACAGGTAAAGCTTTTAACAGGTAAGGCATAAGCGCACATCACACATGAACCACAACGGAAATGGCCCCTTCTGATTGTATCCATGGGGGGATCGATTCTATCGGTGTGCACCAACTTGTCCTTAAGGGACGTGGTTCTTCTAAAACCTAACAATGGTGGTTCAGAGCAGTCTGGAAGGGAGGCTATAATGTGCCAATGTTTGTTTATTATCCTCCTTATACTTCGAATTAATGGAGTGTATTGAAAGGAAGAGACTAGTCTTTTATGCATCAGGAAAGGTCTGAATTACTTATTTATATGTAGTACTGGAGATCGTCTTTTAGTTTGGACAACTGCCGAGGAGACACAGGGGACATGGGACATATTGAACAACACTGTGAATGGAGAACAGCATCGCTTCCTAATGTGAGCAGAGCGTGAGCGTGCAAGCTGAATGCCACTATACAGAAAGTCCCTCTAACCGTGTTACATTGCCAACATGACTCATTCCCATTCCCATACCAATTCTTGCAAGCCTCTTGAAAGGCAATAATATCTAGATGACTCCCTTCAGACGTCAATGTTTCAGGGGGCTCATGAGGTCTCCTTTTTTTGCTTTGCATGCAGAGTTGGATTAGTAGGGTTCCCAGGTCCCTCTTCACCACTGGCAGGAGGTTTTTGGGGCAGAGCCTGGGGAGGGCGGGTTTGGGGAGGGGAGGGACTTCAATGCCTTAGAGTCCAATTGCCAAAGCAGCCATTTTCTCCAGGGGAACTAATCTCTATTGGCTGGAGATCAGTTGTAATACCAGGAGATCTCCAACTACTACCTGGAGGTTGGCAACCCTATTTAGAGCCAAATCACACATCTGGAGTTCCAGTCATGGAATTCCAGTGTCCTGTCTGGGGATTTGACTTCCCAGCAGATCCATCTAAGCATCTCTCATTCCAGACAGTGAAGCACAGATTAGGTTAGGGTTGCCAGGTCCCTCTTCACCACTGGCAGGAGGTTTTTGGGGTGGAACCTGAGGAGGGCAGGGTTTGGGGAGGAGAGGGACTTCAATGCCGTAGAGTCCAATTGCCAAAGCAGCCATTTTCTCCAGGGGAACTGATCTCTATCAGCTGGAGATCAGCTGTAATAGCAAAAGATCTCCAGCAACTACCTGGAGGTTGGCAACCCTAGATCAGGGTGTCATTCAAGTCTCCCTGCACAAACCCCTTCAGGTTGCAACCTGGACTCACAGTGACTTTCCTCCGAAGGGAGGACTACAACACCTTCCCAGCCGCCCACTGACAATCGCCTGCACTTTCCCTTCTCTGTATTCCTCTCCGATCTCTCGGCGCAAAGCTCATTCACGCCTTTATCTCCTCCAGATTAGATAACCACAAGGCCTGCTCGCCGGGCTATCAAGCCGCTTGATTATTAAGGATTCTGCTTGTGTGAAATTTCTGCAGCTGCCAGCCTCGTATTTCATGCAAGAAAGCACAGGCACACATATTCTCTCTCTCCTCTCTCTCGCCTCTCCCATCTCCAATCTCAGCACAGGCTTCCTGTAAAATAAAGGATTGATTTTTAAAAAACAAAATCTTCTTATTAACCTCAAAGTCTCCCACAGCCTGGGCACCGGCTCTCGGAGCAGTGTGGAATTAATTATAAGGCAGACCTATCCAAAGTCTCTGTGGTCTGCAAATTCCCAATTATTTCGTTGTCAAAGTCATTGTAATTTGAACGGCGGCTGACAGGGGTTTCTGGCATCTGCCCCCTCCCCACAGTGTTGTGAAGCGTACCCTTCCGTCGGAGGGCTTGATAGCTCCGTGGGCCTCCTCATGAATATCATTTGGAAGCTATTTCTTGTAGCGGTCAAAACTGGGATTCTCTCATTTCGGTACTCTTTACAGCGATCACATTCCTGGTGTGCCTTGTGGTTGGCGGTATTAACTAAAGGAGGAAGACAGCAGCCTCAGGAATTATTTGAAAGCGAGGCTTGCTTCTGAAAAAAGTGTCTGGCGATCCTTGAGAACATTTACTGGCCCATGGAAAGACAACAAGCCTGAGGAGGGGCTGTGGCTCAGTGGAAGAGCCCCTGCTTTGCATGCAGAAGGTCTCAGGTTCGATCCCTGGCATCTCCAGTTAAAAGGATCAAGTAGAAGGTGAAGAGAAAGACCCCTGCCTGAGACCCTGGAGAGCTTCTGCTAGTCTGAGTAGACAATACTGACTTTGATGGACCAAGGGTCTGATTCAGTATAAGGCTGCTTCATGTGTTTGAGACACCCGGAGGAGAAACTGAGGGGCCATGGCTCAAGGGAAGAGCATCTGCTTGGCAAGCAGAAGGCCCCAGGTTCAATCCCCGGCATCTCCACTTAAAGGGACTAGGCTGGTAGGTGATGTGAAAGACCCGTGCCGGAGACCCTGGAGAGCTGCTGTCAGTCCGAGTAAACAATACTGACTTTGATGGACCAAGGGTCTGTGTCAGCATAGGGCAACTTTGTGTGTTCATGTGTCATTGCCGCCCTCTGCAGAACATCCCCAGTTTTCCTCGGTGGTCTCCCATCCAGGTACTAGCCAGAGCCAACTCTGCTTCATTTCCAAGATCTAATGAGATGGGGCCAGCTTGGGCCATCCAGATCAGGGCAAGCAAACGTTTTGCTCCCCCTTAAAATACCTAGATAGGAAGGTAAGGATGTCTTTGTTCTTAAACCCCTTAGTGGTATCTGTTGTCAAAAGGTCCTTCTCTTTGATTTTTTCCCCTTTCCTTTCAGAAGCAGCCCTGCGTCCAAATGGCTTTGTCAAAACCTACGCCCACGGTTTGTGTATAAGCTGCAAGGAAGTTGTGTTGTTGCTCTTCCGGTGCTCCTGCGAGGAACGGCTTTGTGTTTATCACCGAGCGAAAGCTCCGCTCTGCATAGCAATCCATTTAAAACAGCGAAGGCCCTCGAGGCTTCGAGGAGAATATATTTTGTGATTCTCCGGGCAGGTTTCGCTCACTTTCATGCCACTGTGTCCACCGCATAATAAAACTCCTGTCTCTGCACCGTGACCAAGCAGGGAATGCATTAGAGATTTTGGGCACTGATGGGTTTTTTTCTCTGCACAGAGCATCTGCATTGAAGTTTGGAGTAGAATATGAAATGTAGAGACTTCCCCTCCCTTGTCTGCTGCCATCTCTCTTCAGTTCCGTTCTCAGCTGGGTCTGCACCGCCACACATTCGTCCATACTTTTCATTCCTGAAACATTCCTGCTTGGCATCGGTGCATCCCATAATATTAAAACCTGGGATCACCCATTGAAGTTGTGGATGGACTCTAGGAAGCGCTTCTTTACTCAATGCGATCTTGGGCTGTATCAACAGAAGTATGGGGTCCAGATCACGCGCAGTGCTGGTATCGCTTTACTCTGCTCTGGTTAGACCTCACCTAGAGAATCGAGTTCAGTTTGGGGCATCTCAATTTAAGAAAGATGTAGACAAGCTGGAACGTGTCCAGAGGAGGGGAACAAAGATGGTGAGGGGTCTTGAGACCAAGTCCTGTGAGGAAAGGTTGAAGGAGCTGGGTATGTTTAGCCTGAAGAAGAGAAGACTGAGAGGTGATATGATAATCATCTTCAAGTACTTGAAGGGCTGTCGTATAGAGGATGGTGCTGAGTTATTTTCTGTTGCTCCATAAGGTCGGACCAGAACCAATGGGTCGAAATTAAATCAAAAGAGTTTCCGTCTAGGCATTAGGAAGAATTTTCTAACAGTTAGAGCGGTTCCTCAGTGGAACAGGCTTCCTCAGGAGGTGGTAAGCTTGCCTTCCCTGAAGGTTTATGAAGAGGCTAGATGGCCACCTGTCAGCAATGCTGATTCTAGGACCATAGGCAGATCATGAGATGGAGGGCACCTTGGCCATCTTCTGGGCATGGAGTATGGGCCACTGGGGGCGTGGGGGGGGGAGGTAGTTTGGAATTTCCTGCATTGTTCAGGGGGTTGGATGACCCCGGTGGTCCCTTCAAACTCTATGATTCTTCATTTATTCTAAGTCAAGGAGCACTTTAGAGACCGATTAGATTTTCAGGGTATAAGCTTTTGAGAGTCAAAGCTCTCTTCGTCAGATATCTGACAAAGGGAGCGTTGACTCTTGAAAGCTCATACCTCTAAAAAACTTGTTGGTCTCTAAGATTCTACTGGATTCAAATCCAGCTGTTCTACTGCAGACCAACATGGCCTGCCCTCTGAAATGGCAATTTTATGCAATCAGTTCTTGGCCAGGGAGGAAAGAGTTGGGGGTTGCAAGTCCTTCCTCAAGCAGAACGGTGCTAAGTCTATTACAGAGCTTGAGGAGGTGCAGAAAAGAGCAACCAAAATGAATAGGGGACTACAGCAACTGTCCTATGGGGAGCGGTTAAGATGCTTAGGGCTGTTTAGCTTGGAAAGAAGGTGGCTGAGGGGAGACATGATAGAGGTCTATAAAATTATGCATGGTTTGGAGAGAGTGGACAGGGAGATGTTTTTCTCCCTCTCCCATAATACTAGAACACGGGGTCATCTGCAAAAGCTGGAGGGTGAGAGATTCAAAACAGATAAATGGAAGTATTTTTTCACACAACGCATAGTTAAATTGTGGAACTCCCTGCCCCAGGATGTGGTGATGGCTGCCAGCTTGGAGGACTTTAAGAGGGGAGTGGACATATTAATGGAGGAAAGGGGCATTCATGGCTACTAGTCAAAATGGATACTAGTCATGATGCTTACCTATTCTCTCCAGGATCAGAGGAGCATGCCTATTATATTAGGTGCCGGGGAATACAGGCAGGATAATGCTGCAGTTGTCTTGTTTGTGGGCTTCCTAGAGGCACCTGGTTGGCCACTGTGTGAACAGACTGCTGGACTTGATGGGCCTTGGTCTGATCCAGCAGGGCCTTTCTTATGTTCTTATGTCTGCTTATGTTTCCACTTCTGCATTGCTGGACTCAAGACTTTGTCTCCAAAGCTTACAGGACACACAGTGGAATTCTCCACTGTTAATAGACTAGAGAATTATAGACACTCTATTCTACTTGCCTAGAGGCACAATAACGTTTTGAATTCCAGGGACCATTCCAAGAAATCAAGTGCCAACGAAGAGGATGCCATGCCCAGTGGTGGAAAGAAAAGTCTCCATCAGAACAAATACAGAAGCATCAGTAAGCCTGTGACCGAAGAAGCCCTCTCCAAGGTGCCATTAGACTATAATCATTGGCATATTACGGAAGTCGGCTGTATCAATTACCAACCTAGGATAGCGCTTCATCCCCTGCTAATGAGGCACCAAACCTACATCATATTCCATAGTCATGCAGAAAAATTAGCGAATGGATGTGCTGAGGAAGCCTATCAAGAGACTTCCAGATAGAGTAGAAAGATTAATGTGAAATGCAAAAAAGCTGGAATGAGCTGGTTGGCAGAAAGGAGCCTGGATTTATTTTAGCAGCTTGAAAACAAGAGTCCCTTTCAGATATATAACTCAGATATATGGGGAGATGTTGCAAAGAGCTGGTTTGAGGATGTTGCAGAGAGCTGGTTGGGAGATTATAATGGCTGGTCATCTCAAGGATCTCCTTGCTCTTGTGAGAGAGCCAGCATGGTGTAGTGGTTAAGAACGGTGGTTTGGAGCGGTGGATTCTAATCTGGAGAACCAGGTCTGATTCCCCACTCCTGCACATGAGCGGCGGACTCTAATCTGGTGAACCGGGTTGGTTTCCCCACTCCTCCACATGAAGCCAGCTGGGTGACCTTGGGCCAGTCACAGCTCTCTTAGAGCTCTCTCAGCCCCACCCACCTCACACGGTGCCTGTTGTGGGGAGGGGAAGGGGACGGTGATTGTAAGCCGGTTTGAGTCTTCCTTAAGTGGTAGAGAAAGTCGGCATATAAAAACCAACTCTTCTACTTCACCAGATAGGGGGAGGGGATTTACAACTCAGTGGTAGAGTTCAGCCTGACAAAAGACCCAGGTTGTGGAATTTCCAATGGAATGATCTCTGGTGTCAGGTGTCTGCCTGAGACGCAGAGAATGAAAACGATCTAGCAATGGAGTTCACCTAAATGAAACCAAAGTCCAGGGGCACCTTGAAGCCTAACAACATTGACTTCAGACAACACTGACTTCAGTGTGTGTTTGTGTGTGTGTGTGTAAAGTGTCATAAAGTTGCAACCAACTTATGGCGACCCCTTATGGGGTTTTCAAGGCAAGAGACTAACAGAGGTGGTTAGCCAGCACCTTCCTCTGCATAGCAACCCTGGTATTCCTCGGTGGTCTCCCATCCAAATACAAACCAGGGCTGACCCTGCTTAGCTTCCGAGGTCTGAGGAGATCAGGCTATACCACGCTGCTTTCCCTCTCTAATACAGACACTAATACTGATGCTAATTTTCTGCCACCAAGCATTTCTCTCCTGTTCCTGATTACATCCTGCATTATATCCTTGCAACCTGACTCCCTTCTTTACAACACCTCTCCCACTTTCTCACTGGGATATAAGGGCTCAGGGATCTCCATTTCTATTAGGATCTGACGAAGGGAGCTTTGACTCCTGAAAGCTCACACCCTGAGAAAGCTATGTGGGTCTTTAACGTGTTTCTGGGCTTGAACGTTAGGACTTTTCATGAGTTGCGGCCCAGCGTGGTATAGTGGTTAAGAGCAGTGGTTTGGAGCAGTGGACTTTAATCTGGAGAACCGGTTTGGTTCCCCACTCCTCCACATGAGCGGCGGACGCTAACCTGGTGATCTTGGTTGGTTTCCCCACTCCTACACACGAAGTCAGCTGGGTGACCTTGGGCTAGTTACAGCTCTCTCTGAACTCTCTCAGTCCCACCTACCTCACAGAGTGTCTGTTGTGGGGAGGGGGAGGGAAGGTGCTTGTAAGCCTGTTTGAGTCTTCCTTAAGTGGTAGAGAAAGTCGGCATATAAAAACCAACTCTTCTTCTTCTCCTCCTCCTCCTCCTCCTCCTCCTGTTACATGATGCAGAGGTCTCAATGGCCTCCCCAGAGACGTAAAGGTTGCAGGCATCTGTCGTGTGCCAAAGTGCCTGACTCCGGAGTCCTGCCCTGCTTTTAATTATTTGCACATGATGCTTCCATTGGGACAGCTATCAGGTCACGGAGCTCCAGCATTCCCCCACCTCCCTTCCTCGGTCAAGCATGCCTTGGCGCACAATTAGGGGCGCAATACTTGGCTTGTTTAAAGCTAGGCACGCCGTGTCACTTCTCATTTGTGCCGCAGCCATTTCGGAAGAGGTGTTCCCACCTGAATGCTTGCTACAACCCGGCGGTGTTCCATGTAATATACTGGAGAAAACAAATAAGACCAATTAGCAGTCTAGCCCCCGGCTATGGCTTCAGTGCCTCTACTTAAACATGGACTCCCTGCTGGTATGTTCAGGAGGCTGACTTAGCGGTAAGTTCCACAGAGACCAGTGGGACTTTCTTCGGCCCCAAACCTATCTAGGAGCAGGTAATGACTAAAAGCAGTATGAGCTTTTGAAAGAAGTATAAAGGTCCAGAAGGTCGGACCAGAACCAACTGGTTGAAATTAAATCAAAAGAGGTTCCATCTAGACATTAGGAAGAATTTTCTAACAGAGCGGTTCCTTGGTGGAACAGGCTTCCTCGGGAGGTGGTAAGCTCTCCTTCCCTGGAGGTTTTTAAGCAGAGGCTAGATGGCCATCTGTCAGCAATGCTGATTCTATGATCTTAGGCAGTTCATGAGAGGAAGGGCATCTTGGCCATCTTCTGGGCTTGGAGTAGGAGTCACTGGGGGTATGACGGGGAGGTAGTTGTGAAATTCTTGCAGGGGGTTGGACTAGATGACCCTAGTGGTCCCTTCCAACTCTGTGATTCTGTGATTCTGGGGTGGTGGTGGAAAGAGGGGCCACTGAAGACTGTATTACAAAGAGAGACACTCCGGGTGCCATTAATCATTTCAAACCAGATACCTTTCTGTCGCAAATGTTAATTTGCAGATCTTTGGAGCATTTCGGCCAAGATGCCTCATTGCTTGAAATCTGGGCACTCTCACACCACTGGAAAGGTGACTCAGCTTGAGCGAACCATGACTTCCATAATAGATTTGGAGACAGTATGATATAGTGCCCTGAAGCAACGTATAGCCACTTTTGACTCATTTCTTTTTTAAAAAATCTCTACTTTCTGCAAAAATCTCTACTTTCTGCATCTCTAGGAGCCCTGTGGCACAGAGGGTTAAGCTGCAGTCAAAAGCTCTGCTCACAACCTGAGTTCGATCCCGACGGAAGTCGGTTTCAGGTAGCCGGCTCAAGGTTGACTCAGCCTTCCATCCTTCTGAGGTCGGTAAAATGAGTACCCAGCTTGCTGGGGGTAAAGAGAAGATGACTGGGGAAGGCACTGGCAAACCACCCCGCAAACAAAGTCTGCCTTGGAAACGTCGGGATGTGACGTCACCCCATGGGTCAGGAATGACCCGGTGCTTGCACAGGGGACCTTTACCTTTTTTTACTTTCTGCATTGGAAAGGAAAAGAGCCATCTTGAATGAGGCCGGGGAACCCCCCACCCCCAAATCGATGGCAATTTTGTAAATGTTTTTGCTTTCTTTTTAGTATTTATTTTATAGCTGGGTGTGCATCCATACGCACACCCACCGATCATAAGTGATCTTAACAGCAGCTACCTAAAATCATCATACTCCGATTCAGGAATACCTTCCCCTGCAAATTCGCCCCATTGTAAGAGTCTGGACATTTTCCGTGAGCTTTTTTTAATGGTCAGGGTTTTAAAAGAGTTCAGTTCTTAAGCAGATAGGGAGGTCAGCTTTAATTGGGGGGATTGGTGTTTTAGTATTTTAATTAAGATGATGCAAACAGTTTAATTAAGGAGAAGCCCTGACCTGGATAGCTCAGGCTAGGCTGATATTGTCGGATCTCAGAAACTAAGCAGGGTCAGCCCTGGCAAGTGGTGTAGTGATTAAGAGTGGTGTGGACTAGATTAGAGAACCAGGTTTGATTTCCCATTCCTACACATGAAGCCTGCTGGGTGACCTTGGGCTAGTCACAGTTCTCTTTGAACCCTCTAAGCCCCACGTATTTCACAAGGTGTCTGTTGAGGGGAGAGGAAGGGAAGGCAATTGTAAGCCGCTTTGAGACTCCTTAAAGGTAGAGAAAATATGGGTAAAAAAAGCAACTCTTCTTCTTCTAATTGGATGGGAGACCTCCAAGGAATACCATGGTCGTGATGCAGAGGCAGACATTGGCAAACCACCTCTGAAGTCTCTCACCTTGAAAACCCCACCATGGGTTGCCATAAGTCAGATGTGACTTAGAATCATAGAATCATAGAGTTGGAAGGGACCACCAGGGTCATCTAGTCCAACCCCCTGCACAATGCAGGATATTCACAACTACCTCTCCCCCACACCCCCAAGTGACCCCTACGCCATGCCCAGAAGATGGCCAAGATGCCCTCCCTCTCATGATCTGCCTAAGGCAGGGGTGGGGAACATCAGGCCCGGGGGCCGTATAAGGCCCGCAAAATCATTTGGTCTGGCCCTTTGTGGGTCCTGGCAGATCTCTAGCTCAGATGGTCTAAGACTGGTGATCCGCCCCCTCCCGCAGACAGGAATAGCCTCTATTCAAGGTGGATGTGAGTTTGTTTTGCTGAGAAAAGGTACCTTCCCCCCCCTTGCAGAAGAGTCCTTAGCTATGGAGCTGCTAGGACTGCCCAAGAAACTATGTTTACCCTTTCCAACCCAGGCCATGGAGAAATGTATTCCCTCTGTACTACAAGAGGGCTGGGGACGAAAGTGGCGACAATTGAGGGGTTGAAGGGGGCAGGGCCAGAATGCATGCGGGGGGGGGGGGAGTTCTTAGCCAGTGTATCCTCATTTCATCCCTGCAAGCAGAGGTAGCAGGAGCCGGCTGTAGAATCCAGCCCCGACCATGCAGAGCAGGAGCAACTCTGGTGTGTGGCTAGACGGCTACACCCAGCTGGTGCAACAGACCATCCCGTGCCACCATGTGGGAGAGTGCTCCACCAGTTGAATGCCTGCCTGCTTGCCCGTGCATGTGCGGGGGGAGGGTCATCTGGGGCAGCTGCCTGCTTGGGGCTTGGTCGGCTAATTTTTAAGTTGATAGTTTTGTATGGCCCGCGAATGATGTTATAAATACCCAAATAGCCCTTGGCGGAAAAAAGGTTCCCCCCACCCCTGGCTTAAGGTATAGAATCATAGATGGCAAAAAAGCAACAATAATGTCAGTTCTAGCAGATAAATACACGAGGACACCTGGTTTATTTTTGCTAGACTGGTTTGTGTACCTGTAACCATTCTGGTTTCAGAAAACAACTGTGCAGGATGCCTGTTCTCCATCGCAGCCAAAAGGCCATGCCTTTCTCTTCCAGATGCTTTTTCTGTAGAAAAAATCCTCACCTCTTTGAGCCACTGTCGGCAGGGAAGTAGGAGGGGAGCCGCTGGCTTTGCAAGTTGGCGAGTTGAGTCAGGAACACCGCAGGCACACCGATCAAAGGCCTGCCCCGGAAACACCCCTTGCTTTCCTTATCTGTCTGTCGAATGCAGCTCAAGCTGGTGTGCGGCTGGCTTCTGCACTTCCATTTCAGATAAGGAAAAGTTCATTGTGTGACTCCTTAGAGATCTTGCTGAGCTGCTGAAGGAGTCGGGTCACTTTGAAAGGTGCGGGAGCCGGCCTTTCCAAAGATAACGCCAGGGGTCTATCTATTTCTGCTTCAACTTTTGAAGAAGAGAAGAGATCTTGGAAACTAAACCTACGTCCTACTTAACGGCAACAAGGTGTGCCTGGAGGAAGCTCTGCATCATGAGTTATGATCCCAAACAAGCCACCTTACAGCTAGGGTTGCCAACCTCCAGGTACTATCAGGAGTTTGGGGAGGGGGGACTTCAGTGCCATAGAGTCCAATTGCCAAAGCAGCCATTTTCTCCAGGTGAACTGATCTCTATCGGCTGGAGATCTGTTGTAATAGCAGGTGATCGCCAGCTATTACCTGGAGGTTGGCAACCATAGTGTGTGTGTGTGTGTGTGTGTGTGTGTGTGTATCTGCATAAACAATCAAGAATTAATAATATTTAATCTCAATCAACTGGGGGGGAGGATTTAGCAACTGCCGATGTAATATTAAAATCCACCCCTGCTAAAAGAAACCTCAAATTATCTAATACACACCTCGGGTCCCAGATAAAAGGTTTTATCCCTCTATCTCTTGCCACATTGAGCAGGCCACAGCTTGGGTTGCCAACCTCCAGGTACTGGCTGGACATCTCCTGCTATTACAACTGATCTCCAGCCAATAGAGATCAGTTCACTTGAAGAAAATGGCCGCTTTGGCAAGTGGACTCTACAGCATTGAAGTCCCTCCCCTCCCCAAACCCCGCCCTCCTTAGGCTCCGTCCCAAAAACCTCCCACCAGTGGCGAAGAGGGACCTGGCAACCCTAGTCACAGCTGAGGGGAGAGTGTTGAAGGGTGTCTGTTTCACCAGAACTACATTGACACAATCAAGACTACATAAGAGAATATGCTGGCTGCCTTGGTACTGCATAGAAGGCCAATACTGCAGAGGGGAGGCTGTGTGTGTCTGCAGTGTGTGAGGGGCAGAGTGGAAGGATCCAAACAACAGCCCCGCTGTTCTGAATGGGGATGACGGTCATCACCCTTTTCACTTCGCCGGTACCTTTCATTCCTGGGATCTCAAAGAACATTGGCCCAACTCTAATTAATCCTTACGAGCTGCAAGGACAGAAAGGCATAACTGCATTTCACCAGCAGCGAAAGAGGGCAGACAGGTTGCCCAGGAAATCGGGAATAAAAGCCCATTGAATGTACCAGACTCTGGGGTTTTTCCTAATCACCACTAAGAAATGTCAGCCAGGGCAGGGCAGTAGCTGGGTGTGTGTGTGTGTGAGAGAGAGAGGAGGGCAGCCACCATCCCTGTGGCATGCAGAGAGGGCAGCGGAACTGCCCTCCCCTACAGGAGGAGTGGGCCGGGTAGGAGGGGCAGTTCCGCCATCCTCTCTGCATGCCACAGGGGCGGTGGCTGCCCTCCCCCCCCCGTTACGACCCTGAGCCAGGGCTGTGCTGGCATAAGTGTCTCACCATTTCACATTACCCCCCCCCAAAAAAAAAGGCTATAAAGAAAACCCAAGTTCCCCTACCTGAAGGAAAAGGTGATAGGATGGAGAAGAAAGGAAGGGGCAGAATCCTTACTGTGCTAGAGATATAGTAGTAGAAGAAGAAGAGTTGCCTTTTATATGCCGACTTTGTCTATCACTTAAGGAAAAATCAAACTGGTTTAAAATCAGCTTCCCCTCCCACTCCCCACAACAGGCACCTTGTGAGGTAGGGGGACTGAGAGAGTTCTGAGAGAACTGTGACTAGCCCAAGGTTACCCAGCTGGCTTCATGCGGAGGAGTGGGGAAACCAACCCGGTTCACCAGATTAGCATCCATCGCTCCTGTGGAGGAGTGGGGAATCAAACCTGGTTCTCCAGATTACAGTACACCGCTCCAAACCACCGCTCTTAACCACTACACCACTCTGAATGAGACCATTGATGGACCAATGGTCTCATTCTGTATAAGGCATTTTCCTGTGTTCATTCTGGAGGTAAGAAATTATTGGACCATTGTTCCCATGCCAACCAGGTAATCAAATTATTCCTTTTCATTCTATAAGAAAGTCTGGCCTGCTTCTTTTAATCCCACTAATATTTCCCTTGTAATGTTCTCAGGCGTCTCATTAGCATGATTTGCTAAGCAGACTCCATTTCTTTATCTGCTTTGAATCTGCTTAGCGCATGCCACTACCTTAACTTTATACATCTTTCCCCATCTTTCTTGGTGCTGGACATGTTGTAGCTAACTTCAGCATTAGCATTTTCTTATCATGATTACTTCTGGCTTTCATTTTCTTTTCTCATTCAGCTTGGCCTTTCTCGGATCTTATTACAGGAACTACTGTGAGCTGCTGTCAACCATTGGGCAAATGGTTACTCAAAGCTGGAGATCTCTCAGAATGTAGTTGTATGCTTTGTTCACCTCAGTTGGATCTTCTTGGGAGAACATGACTCTCCCTCATGAATAAAGAGGGACAGAGATGAGATGCACAAATTTGGGCTCCACATTTTAAGAAGGATGTTGACAAGTTGGAGTGTGTCCAGAAGACAGCAACCACGATGGTCAAAGGTCCATGCCCTACGAGGAGAGACTTAAGGAGCTGGGTTTGTTTAGTCTGGAGAAGAGAAGGTTAAGGGGTGACATGATAGCCATGTTTAAATATTTGAAGGGATGCCATGTTAATGAGGGAACTAGCTTGTTCTCTGTTGCTTCAGAGACTAGTGTTAGCCAAAATGCTCGGTTAAGAATTATTATATGGGGGAATTAGCATTCAATAACCGGCACTGGACATAACCTGCAGGATCTAACCTGTGTCTACGGGAGTCCAAACCGTGATTCAAAGAATAAGTGGAGTCAATGGTTTTAGTTTCAAAGATTTACTTATTACTCGTATGTACACAGACACTCAAATAGCATGTACACAACAACACACAGAGCCTAGGAATAAAAGAGAGTAGGATAGAGACATTTGCCAATGTGGCAGGCCCTCTGAAGATTGGTAATACTGCACCTGGTCCAGAAGCGGAGACGTCCGGGGTTCTGTGGGCTAAGATACTGGAAAGCGGGGAGAGGAAGAGGGTTCCCGGGACTCGACCAGCGAGGCGGGAGGGGAGCATGGTCAGGCTGCGCAAGACCCAAACCAACAGAGTGACAGCAAGTATGCAAGGGGGAGACCTAAGGTGAGGTATGCACTACGGAGACCCCAGTTATACCTTTTTCTGGGGGCAGGGTGATGAGATTACCCCTTCGTGGTTCCCATTGTGAAACAAAAAGGTGACAATAATACTAATGGTCGGCTGCCGGGGTGGGGCAAAAGGGCAATTGAGGCAAACTATTCTACTCCTACTGATTTGTGCAACTCCGGGAGGACCAGGAGTCGTTGGTGGATGGGATTAAAGAGCTGGAACAAAGACGCGTGCAGCTGGGTCCAGGGTGGGTCGCTTTGCATAGCAGGGGGAGCGATCCTCCATTACTGCTATCTCGATGCTTTCCTATGGGCCATCAATCATGCACATGATGCGGGGAGAGGGGGGGATTGATGACGATTACGTGCTTGACAATTCCCTGCGAGATGGCTTCTGCTGGAACGGGCACACAGGAAAATGGATTCCCTCTGGTTCACAGGAGGGGTTGACCTGGCCGTGGTTCCTTGGCTGCCTGTTTCGTGGGACGGGGTAGGAGCCCTTTCAGTGGCAGTTCGGGCTGGCCGTCAGGTCTGGAAAGGTGGTGGCATGCATCTGTTGGGGGTTGCCATGACCAGTCTGGGAGATTGGCAACCCGTTTGCTTACACTAGGACATGGAGTAATGGATTTAAACTAAGAGAAAAGCGATTCCACCTAAACATTAGGAAGAACTTTTTGACGGTGAGGGCGGTTCGATGGTGGAATGCGCTGCCTCGGAGGGTGGTGGAGTCCCCGTCTTTGGAGGTCTTTAAGCAGAGGTTGGATGGCCATCTGTCAGGAGAGCTCTGATTGTGGGATCCTGCATAGCAGGGGGTTGGACTTGATGGCCCTTGTGGCCTCTTCCAACCTTGTGTGATTTTATGATTTTTTTGTGATTTTTTTGTGATCTGTCCTTTAAAACCTAGGAATGGATCTCTTTTAACCGGAGGGATGAGTACAAAACAAAATTCTAACAATAAAAGTTCAAGAGAAAACAGTTGCAGGAATTTCTTACTGAAGATACATCAGCAGGCTGTTTCTAGGTGGCACGTTCTATGAGCTCTTGGTTCACCCTTGTTTATTCACACAGAGCTTTTATTCTGCGCAGGTCTGGAGGTTTGTGTAACTGTTTATTGTGCGGTGTGCATTATTCCGCCGCCAAGAAGGCAGTTAAGCTGATGAAAGGAACGAGGGCAGCTTTGCAAGTGGCATGCTCAATACTCTTGTCATGAATTCGCATAAAGGAGGTCGTGTCTATATTATTCAGCAGCTTTGCATCAAGGGCAGGAATTTACGTGGCACTCCAGACTCCTTTTATGTTTCGAAGAGGAGCAACCAGTGGCTCGGAGATTATGAAAGGTGGGGCTGAGCGAATGCATACATGACGGACAGAAGAACAAATTAAATGCAGCGTGAATGAGGTGATTTTCTTTTATTCTCCTCTTCTTCTGAAAAGCTGAGAGCGGCATAGATCCCCTGCCCCCCAATCTGATCCTCACAACAAACCTGTGAGGTAGGCTAGGCGGAGACAGAGCAACTGGCCTGAAGGCACTCAGTGAACTTCATTACTCAGGGCACGAACCTCTTTCCATTTATCAACTGCAAATCGAAGACTCTTGCAGCCTCACAATGCCTTGGGGCCACGTGGGAAAGAAAGAGTTTTAACCCCTCAATCCCTGCTCAATTTAAGTAATCAGAATTGGCTCCCTTGCTCTGCTATTATTTTAAAGGAGAAAAAGACATGTCTTTCAAAAATACATCTTCCCCCACCCCTTTAAAATACTAATAACAAAATCCTTGCTCTTATGGTGCCAACAGGTGCTCCCCTTCTCATGATGGCAGATTATGCTTTCCCCCCCAACATGGAACAGCCAATAATAAAGCAAAAATATGGAAATATTATCCAATATGGGTTGAGTATCCCTTATCCGGACATCCAATATCTGGACTGATCTGAAAACCGGACATTTTGAGCCGGCATGCAGGCATTACTCACAGGCCCTATGCAGCGCCATCAATTATTATTTAAAATATTGTTTAAAATTGCATTCAGGCTATGTGTATAAAGTATATATAAAACATAAATGAATTTAGTGTTTAGACATGGGTCCCATGCCCAAGTTGTCTCATTATTATTATGCAAATATTCCAAAATACGGAAAGATCCAAAATACTAGGGTTGCCAGGTTCCTCTTTGTCCCTGGTGGAGGTTTTTGGGGTGGAGCCTGAGGAGGGCAGGGTTTGGGGAGGGGAGGGACTTCAAAGCCATGGAGTCCAATTGCCAAAGCGGGCATTTTCTCCAGGTGAACTGATCTCTATCGGCTGGAAATCAGTTGTAATAGCAGGAGATCTCCAGATAGTACCTGGAGGTTGGCAACTCTAGAAATACAAAACACTTCTGGTCCCAAGCAGTTCGGATAAGGGATACTCAACCTGTATGTAACACAATATGTAAATGTGTATCAGTTGGAGGCCCTGTTGGTAATTATGGCTAAGGTGTCCCTATATTACATTTTAAGATAATCATTGTTACTTTATCCAACATTATGATATTGGGTTAGAGTTTATCAGCTTTTCTTCTGGTGCAAGAGGCAGAAAAGCCTTCTTGACCCTTGAAAAGGCCATGCTGGGGTATGTGTGTGTGTGAAACCGATATGGATAGGGTTGCCAGGCCCCTCTTCGCCACCTGCAGGAGGTTTTGGGGGCAGAGGACAGGGTTTGGGACGGGGAGGGATTTCAATACCATAGAGTCCAATTGCCAAAGCGGCCATTTTCTCCAGGTGAACTGATCTCTACCGGCTGGAGATCAGTTGTAATAGCAGGAGATCTCCAGCTACTACCTGGAGGTTGGCAACCCTATATATGGACAAAAAGCCACATGGGACAGAGCTGCAATGGAGAGGAACAAGAGGATATCACCCCTCCTCCATCTTGTGCTAGCAGCAGAGCTGGTAGGCTTCTTCCGACACATTACAGGGAGCTAAGGATAATAAAGCAGGAATCCAGTGGCACCTCAAAGACTCATCAAATGTCTTTCAGCATAAGCTTTTGTGAGTTAGAGCTGATGTAGGTGGTAAACAATACAGGATAAATGGACTCCATGAAGGGAATGGATATTTGTAAAATGATAGCCCCAATCTCCCTAATTACAAATATTCTTTCTGATGAGTATTACGGTTTCTTCCCTGTTTATTTGGAGTGACTTCTTTCTTTTTGCAAATGCAGCCTCCAGGAATGCTTTATCTGGGAGAAGAATGGCATGGGGAGAGGGATGCAGGGGAGGAGGGAGAGAGGAGAACTTTAATTCTTTCTTCTCCCGCTGTTTACTCATTGGAAAAAGCAACCCCCAACCGTGAGGGAAAACTTACAGCCACCTGCATTTCCCCCAGTTGTGGTCTACACATGAAGCTGCCTTATAGTGAATCAGACCCTTGGTCCATCAAAGTCGGTATTGTCTACTCAGACCAGCAGCGGCTCTCCAGGGTCTCAGGCAGAGGTCTTTCACACCACCTACATGCCTAGTCCCTTTAACTGGTGATGCCAGGGATTGCCAAGCAGAGGCTCTACCACTGAGCCACATCCCCTCCCCAAACCTTCGTCAAATTCTGTCAGGCTTTGAACCATGATGGTGTTCTGCATTCTCTGACTGGTAGCAGATTTCCAGTGTCTCACATGTACACATGAAGCTGCCTTATACTGAATCAGACCCTGGGTCCATTAAGGTCAGTATTGTCTACTCAGACCAGCAGCGGCTCTCCAGGGTCTCAGGCAGAGGTCTTTCACATCACCTACTTGCTAGTCCCTTTAACTAGAGATGCTGGGGATTGAACCTGGGACCTTCTGCATACCAAGCAGATGCTCTACAAAGTGAGCCACTGCCCCTCCTCTCAGATGTGACTTTTTCCAGTGAGGTTAACGTTTCACCTGCCATTCTCCTCCTTGGTAAAGCAGGCTGGGAGGCTGCTTTTGCAAAACACAGAAAAGTCATTTGAAATGAACACGGAAAAAACTGTAACCTGTAGCTGAGCCTAAAGGTCAGTCTTATTGTTCCAGCACAAGAGCCCCAATGTTCCTTAGTAGAAAGTGGCAGAAGATCTTCCTTACAAAGACCACAGAGAACAACTAACCATTGCTCAGTGGTAGAGCATCTGCTTGGCATGCAGAAGGTCCCAGGTTCAATCCCTGGCATCTCCAGTTATGGGACTAGGTAAGTAGGTGATGTGAAAGACCCCTGCCTGGGACCCTGGAGAGCTGCTGCTGGCCTGAGCAGACAATACTGACTTTGATGGACTGAGGGTCTGATTCAGGATAAGGAAGCTTCATGTGCGCTCAACTAGCAGGATGATTTTTTAGAAGTCATAGGCGAGCAACATGGGGGCCTGGCTGCATTTTCGGAGGGGCACGTTTTTGACTCCAAAGACCGAAAGCCTGCAGAGGGATAAAAAAAATCTCACGGGAGGTGGGAAACGGTTAAAACGAAGAAAAAAAAACCCATCCTGAAGCATCTTCCGATACACGAGCAAGAAAAATTCATGAGCAGAATCGTCGGTATTTCTTCTCACAGTGAAGAGTTATCTTTTTTTCCCTACAAAAAAACAAAACATCCCTCCCGCACCATAGTAGGAGAATCTGGTATGAAGCGAGCATAAAGGAGCCAGAAAACTGGAGAATGCTACTCCTGTTGATTCATTACTGGAGGCAGGCTCTAATCACTTACAGGCGCTTCCATTTAGACCATTTCCTGCCAGCACATTGTTTTTCACAGCACTAGGAAATAACATTGGCCTCGCCTGTCAGCTCTGTGACCTCGGGAATATTTGTTCCTTTGACTCTTTTAAGTTTCTTACAACAAATCCGGGGCTTATAAACCGACCGGGCAAATAGAGTCTGTTCTGAGTCGAGTTTTAATGCGAAGGCAGCACTTTCCCCGTTAGCTTGTTGGAAAGGTAACGGGAGGTGAGGCATTTCATCTTAGGGACACGCGGGGGCTCTGTTAAGAGGGAAGGAGGGAGGAAAATTCCACACCCAGTTTTGTGCATGACTCCGGTGCTCACCTTCTTCCTGAACTGCGGTGGAAAGTTGTCAGGCTGCTTTGGTGGTTTTTAAAGGCTCCTTCTTAGATACAGGACCAGCAGCTCTCTGTTTCAAAAGCTGGTTATGAACTTTCTTTCTTTATCACACAAGTTATAGAATGCCCATTTTGTCTGGATCAAATAGACTCCCTAGCCCACGTTGTTTTAGCTTGTCCACAAAATAATATTGCACGAAAGAAATATATCACTCCCTGGATAAAACAGCTGAAGACATTTTCTGAGAAGCGGGTACTGCATTATCTGGAATCAAATAGATTGGTCAGTTGCGTGAGAGAAGTGGCAACGTTTCTCTCCATAGCGTCAAGGAAAAAATTAAATTTCATTCCCCCTTTTTAAAGTGTGAAGTGGTTGATGGGTAGCCAGTGGCTGTTAAATCTAGGGAAAGGAGAGGAAAGAATCCAGCATGGTCGTATGCAGGTAAAGATGCCATCAAGGCAATGGAAATAGAAGCAGGATGGAGAAAGATAAATAACAAAGAAGAAGAATGAATGAGGGATAACGTTAGAGAAGTTTCAGGCAATTTCAGTCTGGTCTCATTCTTGCACGTATTGGCTTAATACAGAAGCAACACAGAGATGCTCTTATAATCTGCTGCCCAACTAATCAGGGAAACCCTTTTCCTCAATCAGAATGTACTTGATCAGTTTAGCTGACATGTTGGAACTTCTTTCTTTCTTTCTTTCTTTCTTTCTTTCTTTCTTTCTTTCTTTCTTTCTTTCTTTCTTTCTTTCTTTCTTTCTTTCTTCCATTTGTCCATCCATCCACATATGCCCACATACAAGATGGCTCCTAAGATTACATAACTTACTGCCATTTGGCAGCCATTTTTCTCCCAATTGTCAGTTTCTTGACATGTGGGAATTGGGGTGGAGGGTGGTGGTTTATCCTTCATAGGTGGGCAAATGGCAAGCCTACATTTGAATGGATCTCTGATCAACTGGGGAACCTTCCCTTGCTGGTTTTATTAGGCTTGGGCATGGTTGTGTTACTGCCAATTTCCTGATTAGGTGTGTGTGTGTGTGTGTGTGTGTGTGTGTGTGTGTGTGTGTGTGAAGCGCCATCAAATGACAGCTGACATATGGTGACCCCAGCCAAGGGGCTTTGAGGGCAAGTGAGAAGCAGAGATGGGAGACCACCAAGGAAGTCCAGGGTTGTTATGCACAGGCAGGCAATGGCATACCAACTCTGTAAGTCTCTTGCCTTGAAAACCCTACAGGGTTGCCATAGGTTGGCTGCAAGTTGACGGCACTTCCCACCATCATGTGTAGGGTCCATATTGCCTTCCTCTGCAGAGTCTTCCTTGGTGGTCTCCCTTCCAATTACCAACCCTGCTTAGGTTCCAAGATCTGATGAGATCAGATTGTACCATGCTACCTTCCTTCCATGTGAAGTAACTTACACTGAGAGAAAGTGATGGGCCTAAAGTCACTCAGCAAATTTCATGGTAGAGTTGGGATTTGAAAACAAGTCTTCCAAGTCAAGACACTCTAGGCCAGGGGTCCCCAACATGGTGCCCATGGGTACTATGGCGGCCACTGACATCTTTCCTGGTGTTAGGGTTGCCAACCTCCAGGTACTAGCTGGAGATGTCCTGCCATTACAACTGATCTCCAGCTGATAGTGATCAGTTCCTCTTGAGAAAATGGCTGTTTTGGCAATTGGACTCTATGGCCTTGAAGTCCCTCCCCTCTCCAAAGTCTGCTCTTCTCAGGCTCCAGACCCAAAAACCTCCCACCGGTGGCGAAGAGGGACCTAGCAACCCTAGAGAGTAAGCATGCGCGAGAGTGTGCCAACACAGAACGCTCATCTCCGTTATCTTCCAGAGTTTGCAGAACTTGGTGAAGTTTGGTGGGTTTTTTTGGCATAAATCTTCACAATCCAGTGTAGAGTTAAGAGTACTTGAAGCCCATTGATTTCAGAAAAATTGTGCACACTAAAATCTGAGTTAATTGTAGCCTCAACAGCCTTCTTTTTTTTTTTTTTTTAACTTCACAATTTATTGTGCCAACGTTACCACTAAAATTGACCAATAATCCAGTCGGAAGGATATTTTTTCTCAAGTGAGTCAGATAAAATGCAAATGGGCTTGGCTTTGCATTCCTCCTCATTATTTGCTGCATTTGGCATGTGGCAGGCAGTGATAAAATGCTCACTAGTGTTTTCCATCTTTCTGGAGCCTTCTGTGAGTGCTGAAACTGGGCCCAACGTCAAGGGAACTTTATGACCTTTGTCGGCTCGTTCTCAATCTCTGTTAGCCCCCAGATGTTAAAACAAGCTTTGTGATTCTTGATTCTTTTGCGCCTTCATTGGCTATGCGGCAATGACCTATTTGGCTCCATTTCTGGAACTGTTAGCAACAGTTCATCTTAGGGTTGCCAACCTCCAGGTACTAGCTGGAGATCTCCTGCCATTACAACTGATCTCCAGCCGATAGAGTTCAGTTCACCTGGAGAAAACGGCCGCTTTGGCAACTGGACTCTATGGCATTGAAGTCCCTCCCCAAGCTCCACCCCCAAAACCTCCCACCGGTGGTGAAGAGGGACCTGGCAACTCTAGTTTACCTTCTGCTACTTTGTGCTGTTCCTTTGAGCCAAAAGGTAAACTGTTGCTGACTGTGAACTGGCTTCCTGTGGTGTTGCCAGGCTGCTCACTATGGCAGGTATGGTTGCCATAGGGCCTCCAGGTCCCTCTTTGCCATCAGTGGGAGGTTTTTGGGGCGAAGCCTGAGGAGGGTGGGGTTTGGGGAGGGGAGGGACTTCAATGCCATTTTCTCCAGGTGAACTGATCTCTATCAGCTGGAGATCAGTTGTAATAGCAGGAGATCTCCAGCTGGTACCTGGAGGTTAACTAACCTGAAATCAACATAGAACGGCAAAGATACCTAATGTCTCTTTATTATATCAACTTAAAGAATCTCAACACAAAATGGTATAACCACCAATTTTGTGTTGAGATTATTTAAGTTGATATAATAGAGAGACGTTAGGTATCTTTGCCGTTTTGTGTTGATTTCAGGTTAGCTATACTATTCAACACAGTGGTGTCATATTTTGGGTACCTGGAGGTTGGCAACCCTAATTATTGTTGCAAAGTTTCTTGTTAGGACCAGTCTGGGCATAATTCCTCCAGACTTCCACTTGCTAACCACAGATGATTTTCTCCAACCTCCTCTCCTTTAGAATACCGAGCAGCCAGGTAAAAGTCCCCACTGTAGTGCATATGCTCTGTTTGCTATAATTTCCACGCTTCCCTCCAGTCCTGGGAGTATAAAAATTACCGCTGCCACTTCATCTGTACCTGATGCTGTCGGACAGTAATCTTTGATGGATCAAGGGGCACATATGATAGATTTTCACATGCCACCGTCAGGATAATCCATTTCTGTTTCCCCCAAAAGATGAATCCATTTGGTGCCAAAGTTAATTCACCATAGCCCTGTCACTTTACAGTGAAGGAATTCTATTAAACAGGCAGGGGGTTAGGAAATAGCTTCTGGATGTCATTAATACTGGCAGAGATTCTCAAAGACTCCTCTGGGAGTAGAGCTGCCAACTTGTATTGATTTTCAATGAATTGGTCTTTGTTTCCGAGGCCGGGCACAGATGTGTCTTTTTAGGATGCAGGCCAAATGACAGATCTCTGGCCAGTGACATGGCCTGTAGTGGTTAAGAGTGGTGGTTTGGAGCAGTGGATTCTGATCTGGAGAACCGGGTTTGATTCCCCACTCCTCCACATGAGTGGTGGAGGCTAATCTGGTGAACTGGATTTGTTTCCCCACTCCTACACATGAAGCCAGCTGGGTGACCTTGGGCAAGTCACAGCTCTCTCAGCCTCACCTACTTCACAGCGTGTCTGTTGTGGGGAGGGGAAGGGAAGGTGATTGTAAGCCGGTTTGAGTCTCCCTTAAGTGGTAGAGAAAGTCGGCATATAAAAACCAACTCCTCCTCCTCCTCCTCCTCCTCCTCCTCCTCCTCCTCCTCCTCCTCCTCCTCCTCCTCCTCCTCCTCCTCCTCTTCTTCTTCTTCTTCTTCTTCTTCTTCTTCTTCTTCTTCTTCTTCTTCTTCTTCTTCTTCTTCTTCTTCTTCTTCTTCTTCTTCTTCTTCTTCTTCTGTAAATTGGACAATACTTGCCAAAGGGATTTTGATTTTCTTTGAATCTTTGGGATTTGAAAGCCTAGTGGAGGAAGAAGGAAATATGAATCCATAGAATAAGAGGGGTGAAAATTAATAATAGCAGTCATGTTGCATTGGTTGGAGTATCAGGCTAGGACTGGAAAGACACTAAATTAAGTCTTTAAATAAAGCAAATTAGGTGGTTTTGGGCTAGGGCTGCCATACCGCCACTGGAGGTGGGAGATATGGTTGCCAACCTCCAGGTGGTGGCTGGAGATCTCCCACTATTACAACTGATCTCCAGGTGACAGAAATCAATTCCCTTGGAGAAAATGGCCGCTTTGGCAATTGGACTCTATGGCATTGAAGTCCCTCCACTCTCCAAACCCGCCCTCCTCAGGTCAGGTATTTCCCAACCTGGAGCTGGCAACCCTAGCGGGGGATCCCCTGCTTTGGGACCCCTTCCCCAGAGCCATTCAGCCAGCTGACAGAGGGATTTACCAGTAGCAAACTGAGGCTTAGGCCTCTAATGCTGGTAGGGTTGCCAACCTCCAGGTAGCAGCTGGATATCTCCTACTATTACAACTGATCTCCAACTGATAGAGATTAGTTCACTTGGAGAAAATGGCCACTTTGGCAATTGGACTCTATGGCATTAAAGTACCTCCCCTCTCCAAACCCTGCCCTCTTCAGCCTCCGCCCCTAAAACCTCCTGCTTCTGGCAAAGAGGGACCAGGCAACCCTAGACTGGATAGATCAGTGGTCTGACACGAAGGGTTGGATCCAGAGGTAAACTTCTGCTAATGGAAGGGTGATGAATCCCCCCAATTCCTCCTTTCCACCACGGACGTACATTAAGTGACAGTAAATCACAACAGACTTACGGCAACCCCAGAAAGGGGCTTTCAAAGCAAGTGAGAAACAGAGGTGGTTTGCCATTGCCTCCCCCTGCCGAGTCTTCCTTGGTGGACTCCCATGTAAGTACCGACCCCATTTACCTTCTGTGTTCTGATGAGATTGGGCTGTACTTTGTCACCTTCTCTCCCTCCCTTCTCACTGCAGACCCCCCAATTCATCCCTCACATTGCCCCTCAGGGTCCCCTGTTCCCCCAAGAGGACCATTTATTTCAGGCTACGACATAGGGAGTATTAGGGTGATAAATCCTGTCTGGCCGAGGGATTCCTTTCCACCAGCAGAAGTTACTACTGGATCCAGTCTTTTATAAGAAATTTCAAGCTGTCCTCTTCCCAGATGAAATACTGAATCAAGTTCTGAATTTGTACAGCATTGCTTCAGAAATAGTTTATTGCTCAGAGTGACTCTGTTCATTTATTTTGGCAGAATGCTGTTATTTTTTGCTTTGGCAGTTGGCATGCCAAGATTTTTTCTTTAAGGGGGGGGGGGGAGATTCCATGCAACACAGTGAGATTGCCTTAACTATTGATTTATCGCCGCAATCGTAAATTAGATCTGTCTGAGCGATGTACAACATTATAGCATTATTGTCAAATTTGTAGCTAAATTATGGTCTTAACTCACACAGTAATTTAATTTAGATTTTACTAGATCGGTGCTATCGGCCAGAGCAGTATCCTGCAATTGGATATTCATCGAAAATGATATAAGCATGGCTGTTTTTCAGGTCTGCGAAAAGCTACCTAAATGCAACCCTTCTTCTTCTATTAGATTAAATTAGTTGCCCCTTCGCAAATGAAGAAAAATGCCTTCAATCAAGAAGAGAGGGCTGCTGGCGAAGCAAAGAGTTTTAGGATGTACAAGACGGAGCGTCGCTGAACTGGGCTTTAAGCACAGTCATTCTGCAGAAGTGACACTTGTAATTCCCTTCCCAGGAGTCGTACGAGCCTGGATCCTGTGCTGCACCATCAGGCCATTTATGCAGTGCTGTTTCCTCGCGGTCACCCCGCCGACTACTTTGGGGCTCTGCTTTGATTATGCATGCCTTTCCCGACCGCCAGAGGTCACCTCGCTCTCCCTGCTTGTTTCTGTGCGTCCCCCACCCCCCGCGTTTTTCTGGATGCTGGCTAAACACAAATCCAGAAAACATAGGCAAAATGCAGAAACGCCAGTGACATGAGGACGCTCTGGTATTTGGGCAAAAACTCAATGGTAAGAGCCATTTTTACCATAGAGCTTTTGCCTAAATGGCAGAGCCATCCCTATGTTGCTGGCGACATAGAGGAAAGGGGTATTCATGGCTACTAGTTAAAATGGATACTAGTCATGATGCATACCTATTATCTCCAGGATCAGAGGATCATGCCTATTATCTTAGGTGCTGTGGAACACAGGCAGGATGGTGCTGCTGCAGTCGTCTTGCTTGTGAGCTTCCTAGAGGCACCTGGTTGGCCACTGTATGAACAAACTGCTGGACTTGATGGGCCCTGGTCTGATCCAGCATGGCCTTTCTTATGTTCTTATGTTCTCATGACATGATGATGTCCAGAAGTGACACTGATGTATTGCCAGCATTATGGTTGCCGGGTCCCTCTTCGCCACTGGCAGGAGATTTTGGGGTGGAGCCTCCCACCAGTGGCAAAGAGGGACCTGGCAACCCCTGAGAGATTCGTCTGCCCCCTTCTGTTGCCATCTTCCGCCAGCGGGTGAAGATTTTTTTTGCTTTTGTTTTGCATTCCCTCAATGATCCCTCCTTCCCAACACATGTTTTAAGTATTGTTTTTATGTTTTGTATGTATTTTAACACTGTTTTTGATTGTTTTAATGATGTGTGATGGGGGGGTCGATGCTGTTTTAATGGCCCTGGCTTGATTTGAATGGCTTATTTCAGCTTTAATATTGATAATTCATTGTGCTTTTAATGATTTTGTGGTATAATTTTACTTGTAAGCTGCATAGAGAAGGACACTAAAAAACCCAGAAAGCAAACTTAAAAAAATAAGAACAGATAAGGTGGGATTGTGCCAGCTTTTCTGTTTGATCTCACCCAATTCCCCTCTTTACCCCTGTCCCATATGAGTTTTGGCCATGTGAATCTGGCGGTCACTAACATAGGTATTTCTGATCATCGTAAGGAGACCCTTCTTCATATTTCACCAGCTAAAGAGCTGGTTGGATCTAACCCATGCAGTGCACGCCGCTTGACCGCCTGTCCTGATAGCCCCAAGCTTGGGGAGTGTTTTTTTTCTCATCCTCTTGGCGATCTGCCTCCTAAGGCATTTCTCCATGATCTCGATAGTGCATTAGAAGGCAAACTCTGTGTTCCATCTGATATATATTGGCCGCCCACAACGCAGTCAGCACTTTACGGCTTTTGATCAATTGTCTCCTTGAAATCCACTTGTATTTCGCAGACATTCCATTCATCAGAATTATTGTGGGCTCTGAACAGACTTGCTAGTTCCTCTTGGTTTCAGAATGGGTGGAGGGGGTGGGGGAGAGTGCAGACCATTGATTCCGAACCAGTTTATTTCTTCAGCTTCCTAAGGCCAATTCAAGGTTGCCATCATTGGCCCAGGCGCTCTAATGCAGCCAAGAATGGAGGACAGATAGGGACAGAAACCAAACAGTGGCCATGGCAGGAAGATACTTATATCCGGCTTTTCTCCCCATGGGGACACACAACTTTGTGAGGTAGGTGAGGCTGAGAAAGAGACACGCCCAAGGTCACTCAAGGGAGGGTCCAAAAAAGAGGGGGGGACTTAAACTTATAAACAGAATTAAGTTTATAAGGCCAAGCGAAAAACAGCTGACAAAGCCAACAATATGATTAAAAGCTCAACCATTAAAAAGTTTTCTGAATACATATAAGTTTAATACAAGTTAAAATTAAAATGAGGCTAATAACTCCTATATGGCCTTGCAAGAAGCCTTCCAAACACATATACTAAAATAACACTATAGGCATAATATACAATAAGACATATAATCATACACAAACCATAAACTCCTCAACCCCCTTGAATTTTAACTTGTATTAAACTTATATGTATTCAGAACACTTTTTAATGGTTTATCTTTTAATCATGTTGTTGGCCTTGTCAGCTGTTTTTTGCTTGACCTTCTAGGTCCTTAACACCCAAGGGACGGACCATGGCTCAGTGGTAGAGCATCTGCTTGGCATGCAGAAGGTCCCAAGTTCAATCCCCGGCATCTCCAGTTAAAGGGACTAGGCAGGTAGGTGATGCGAAAGACCCCTGCCTGAGACCCTGGGGAGCCGCTGCCGGTTTCAGTAGACAATACTGACTTTGATGGACCAAGGGTCTGATTCAGTATAAGGCAGCTTCATGTGTTCACCCCTCAAGCTTCCATGGCAGAGTGGGGATTCAAACCTGGACCTCTAGGATCCTAATCCAACACACTAGCCACCACACCAGTGCTGTCTGTCAATGACTGCTAACATTGGCTGAGATCCAAATAGTTCCTTTAGGTTCACCCAAGGGCTTGGGCCTAGGGAGTGGGATTTTTGACTATACAAACACATATATAACATATATTAAATGTGGTCTGCCATATAACATGGAAGTCTGGTAATCCTAAAGAGCCTGGGTGGTATAGTGGTTAGGAGTGGTGAACTGGGTTCTATTCCCCACTCCTCCACATGAGCGGTGGACTCTAATCTGGAGAACCAGGTTAGTTTCCCCACTCCTATACATGAAGCCTGCTGGGTGACCTTGGGCCGGTCACATTTCTCTCTGCTCTCTCTCAGTCCCACCTACTTTATAAGGTGTCTGTTGTGGGGAGGGAAAGGGAAGGTGATTGTAAGCCACTTTGAGACTCCCTAAAAGTAGAGAAAAAATGGGGTATAAGAACCAACTCTTCTTATTCTTCTAATTATAAAATCCCATCAAGCATGCAGTTGTGGTATTTTTGGAACGCAGCTACTGCTTCTTCTTATCACACAGTTCATTTTGTAATTAATGTTTTGCACAGGCATGAAGCTAAGGGCTGCAACATCAAGTGGTGTCTTACATATCTATGAGTCAACCGTCAGAAGGTGTTGTAGTGGGGGGCAGAAGTGACCTTAGTAGGAGTGGGGCTATGGCTCAACAGTAGATCCTCTCCTTTGCATGCACAAGGTTAAAATTTGAATCTCCGGCATTTCCAGTTAACAGGATCATGGAGTAGGTGAGGATGAAGACCTCAACCTGAATCCAGAGAGTCGCTGCCAGTCAGAGGACCCAGTGCTGACCTTGAAAGACCAATGGTGGTACTCAGTAGAAGTTCATCTGTGAACCTTTCACAAGAGTTCAATAACTTCACGCGTACAACCGCCAGCAGGGTTGAGAAATCAGTTGACGAACATGCATGTTTGAAGCAGCCACAAGGAAAGGTCCAGGATACTTGTCCAGACAGCAGAAATCCTGGGTAACGTTGGGGGGCCCTCATGCATTGAACATTTTCCATTCATCCTGTTTCTTTGGCATTTCCCCAGCATAGTCACTTCAGAAGTCACTGCCACAAAGGGGGAAAGGGTATTTCGGTATTATTGTTTCAATATGGTTTGAATGTACGGCATGTCGTTATGGGAGTTCTCCCTCTGTGTAACTGGTTCTAGGTGTCACTGGGATTACTAAAGAATGGAACCATGATAAGATCCACTTAAAAGAACCCCGTGGCGCAGAGTGGTAAGCTGCAGTACTGCAGTCGAAGCTCTGCTTACAACCTGAGTTTGATCCCAACGGAAGTCAGTTTCAGGTAGCCAGCTCGAGGTTGACTTAGTCTTCCAGTCTTCTGAGGTTGGTAAAATGAGTACCCAGCTTGCTTGTAGATGACTGGGGAAGGCAATAGCAAACCACCCCGTAAAAATAGCCTGTCTAGTAAACATTGGGATGTGATGTCACTCCATGGGTCCGTAATGCCCCGGTGCTAGCACAGGAGACCACCTTTATTTTTAAGATCCACTTCATCACTTTGCATTAAGGACCCCCCCCCACATTTCATTTCTTTCCATGGCAAAGCATCTCTTTTGTATACAGTATGGGGTGCAGTTCTTGGTATCGCCAGTTAATGATCTCAGGAACTTCCTGCTACCTTAGAAAGACACTGCTATCAATGCTGCACTAGATGGACCAACGGTCTAACTTGGCATAAGGAATATGCATAAGTGTAACGCGTCATCCTGCAGCAACCTTCAAGATGCCTACAGCTCATTATACAAGAAGAGAGATCTCATAACATCTGTCCACATTCATGTTCCTGCCTGAGAAATCCGGGAACAAGCTCCATTATTTGTCTGCAAGTAGACTCCCCGCTTCCCCCGAATGCTGTGAAAACAAACCTTTTATCATTTTTTTTAAAAAAATCACTTTTTCAAATGAGAAAATATAAGCAGTTTTTCATCTCCAGCCACAACAAAAGAAAAAACTCCTTTGTATCTCGGAAAAGAACGACACAAATCTTCCCAACATGTGCCTGCATCTGCTGGTCAAAAGGCTAATGTCTTTGGAGGAAAACAATCAGCGCAGTGGATTTGCTTGTTCGGGAAAAAAAGGCAGCGAATGTTACAGTCAGGAAGCTTTAGAGTCTGTGACAGGCTTTTGCGGAGCGGGAAAGTGAGTTTGACAGAACGTGTTCGAGCCAGAGAAGCTTTCAGTGTTTCAAAAGTCAATCATTTCTAGCTTCAGAGGACAGCGGTTTCTTCTTGCTTTCTTCATTCCCGGCCCTAAATGCTCTGTTTCTGTCTTTGAGCTCCTTTAAAGTCCATATCAGTTCTTTAAATAGAGAATAATTTCCCCCACTTTAGCTCTAAAGCAGATGTGTGTGTGTGTGTGTGTGTGTGTGTGTGCGCGCGCGCGCGTGCCCGCACGCTTAATGTCAGATTTAGGGTTGTCATCTCCATCTTTGGAAATTCTTGGAAATTTTGGGGTGGAGTTTTGGGACAGGCGGGAGCTCAGCAGGGATGCGATTAGGGTTGCCAGGTCCCTCTTCTCCACCACGAAGTAACTCTCTGGAGTAACTCTCCTTAGGAATGCACTGTAAGAGAGCTGTGACTAGCCCAAGGTCACCCAGGTGGCTTCATGTGGAGGAGTGGGGAAACCAACCCAGTTAACCAGATTAGACTCCACCACTCATGTGGAGGAGTGGGGAATCAAACCCGGTTCTCCAGATTAGACTCCACTGCTCCAAACCACTACACTATGCTGGCTCTCTTACATAGTTTTTTTTTAATGGTTCGTCAGCGATGATAATAGGTCTATGCATTTTTCTACAATAAATATTCTGATGGTGTGATTAAAACACAGTAACCAAGCAAATCCTATGGCAACAGCCATGCGGGATGCGTCATTTTAAAGTATCCCCAGGCTCTTAATTATTGCCCCACTTCAACACCCAAAAGAGAGAGAGAAAGAGAGAGATTAAGAACAGCTTTCTGCCAGCTTCTTTAAATAAAGCAATTCTTAGCACCTTCTAAAGTCTCCCCTTGCCATTGCCTGCAGCAACACATCTTCTCGGATGTGCGCAGACTTTATGGAGGTCAGAATAATTTCAAGAAGGAAGATAATTTAAACGAGACAGTCTGGCTTACAGACACCTGCAACCTTCTAGCAATTCTGTAAAGAAGAACGGGCTCTCTACGTATCAGGCATGAGCAGCATCAAGGTCCTGGCAGCCACGTTTTCTTTTTTAGCTTTCCCAAGTCATCATTAATTCATTTTTAATTCACTTTGGAATTCACTGTGATAATGCCACGTGCGATAAATTCAGCTGGCATTAACGGAGGAGGCTTTTAGTGTCTTCATTCTTTCTCCCGAGCAATTCCAAGCAAGAAGGACATGAGCCCTTTTCAGATAACATAGGCGGGGGTGGGGGTGGGGGTGGAGCATAAATGCAAGAATGACATGAGCCCTTTTCAGATCGAATTTTAGGGGGAGCACCAAAGTATTGGGTGTGGGTGGGATCACCCTGGCAAACTCCATAGCCTGACCTCTGCATGTTCATTGGAACATGTGCATAGGTCCGTGAACAGACCAAGTTTCTGGAAAGAGACAGAAGACCTGGAGACAGAAAGTTGCCTTATATTGAATCAGACCACTAGTCCATCAAAGTCAGTATTGTCTACTCAGACTGGCAGAGGCTCTCCAGGGTCTCAGGCAGAGGTCTTTCACATCACCTACTACCTGGTCCTTTTAACTGGAGATTCTGGAGATTGAACTTGGGACCTTCTGCCCGCCAAACAGATGCTCCACCACTGAGCCCCAGCCCCTCCATATGAAGCTGCCTTATGACGAGTCAAACAACTGGTCCATCAAGGTCAGTATTGTCTACTTGGACTGGCAGCGGCTCTCAAGAGTCTTGGGCAGAAATCTTTCACATTGCCTCCTACCTGATCCTTTTAACTGGAGATGCCGGGGATTGACCTTGGGACCTTTTGCATGCCATACAGGTGCTCTTCCACTGCTCCTCCAGTTGTCAGTACATGTACCTTTCCCCAACAGGCAAACAGCATATCCCTGAGATCATCTCAAGTTAAAAAAATAGCGTGGTGGGGAGGAAGGTGAAAGTCAATTTTCTCCTGTGACATAGTCCCAAATAAGGCCTAAGCACACCTGGGAATTAGTTTTCCAGCTGGGAAATCCCATAACACATATGTATAATGTTGTCGTGGTGGTCATGTGAACTTGTAATGCAGGAATCAGTCCTCAGTTAATGGAGAATTTAAAATCAGCTGGATTATAGAAGAAGAAGAAGAAGTACAATCACCTTCCCCTCCCCACAACAGAAACCCTGTGAAGTAGGTAAGGCTGAGAGAGCTCTGTTATTGTGACGTGCCCAAGGTCACCCAGCTGGCTTCATGTGGAGGAGTGGGGAAACATATCCAGTTCACCAGTTTAGCCTCTGACACTCATGTGGAGGAGTGGGGAATCAAACCCAGTTCTCCAGACCAGAGTCCACCGCTCCAAACCACCGCTCTTAACCACTACACCACGCTGGCTGTCAGATGATTTTGAGGAAGACAATGTACTGAACATGCAATATACATTTAAGAACTGGGGGAAATAACTCATGTTAAAGGGAAGAAATATATAGCTGCTACCCCAGGGCATGTATTGGTCATGAGCAATGTCAGGGAATACATTGCTGCAACTCCACCGGATGATAAATGTTGCAAAAACATTGGCAACCATGCTGAATCGATAGATCAGAACGCCGTGGGCTGACCTGCACTGTCAAATATTGATTACTTCGCAAGCCATAATAAAGAGCAACTTTTCCCATCACAAATGGTCCAAGGCGTGTAATCGTAGACTGGAGTGGTCTTGTTGCTACAAATTCACAGTGAGGGGAATTGGGAAATTTCGTTGAGCCAAAGCAATGGTTCTGACTGACAGCGGATTGGAATAGATGGGTTTTGTATTCTGCGTTTCCATGCACGGAAGCCTCTTTTGACCAAGTGCGCACGACATGGTGCGCAAAGAAACTCCAGTGCGCCCCCAGAGCATTCCCATCAGTTCTGGGGAAGCTAATTGGGGGGGGATGTTGTGGTTCAATTGGGGGGGTGGATTTTGAAGCTGGGCCAGCAACTATTTATCCCCAAATGACAACAACTGGAACAAATGTTTATGAACATACAAAAGATGAAGGCTTCCCCCACCCCAAGTTTAAAATGTCAATTAAAATTGCACTCTAAATGTTGGAATATTAGGTTAGCAGAGTGTGATGTCCCCATGGGTCAGTAATGACCTGGTGCTTGCACAGGGGACTACCTTTATAGAGTGCTCAAGGCTCATACATGCAGTAGAGTGTGTGCTGCTAAGAAAGAAAGTTACACACGGAGCCTCTTTATCTTTGCGAAATTAATAAGAGCCCTTTATAAGAAAACCAGCATGGTGTAGTGGTTAAGAGCAATGGTTTGGAGTGGTGGATTATGATGTGGAGAACCGGGTTTGATTCCCCACTCCTCCACAGGAGCGGTGGACGCTAATCTAGTGAACTGGATTCATTTCCCCACTCCTACACACGAAGCCAGCTGGGTGACCTTGGGCTAGTCACAGTTCTGTTAAGAGCTCTCTCAGCCCCACCTACCTCACAGGGTGTCTGTTGTGGGGAGGGGAAGATCATTGTAAACTGGTTGGATTATCCCTTAAGTGGTAGAGAAAGTTGACATATAAAAACCAACTCTTCTTCTTTATTGTAAGGAACTCCATTCTAGACAGGATAGAGTAGATACAGGATTCTAATCCAGTCTAACTAGCTAGGATGGACAGAGATGCAGGAGGCATGTCTTGCCCTTATGGTGCCAAGATGGAGAAGAGAGAAGAGTGACTGGAAAGAAAATGCCAGGAAGGAAGGAAGATTCCCTGAGAGTAGCAATCTACACATTAAAAGGATAGGAGAGCCAGTGTGGTGTAGTGGTTAAGAGTGGCAGCCTCTAATCTGGAGAACCGGGTTTGCTTCCCCACTCCTCCACATGAGTGGTGGACTCTAATCTGGTGAACTGGGTTTGATTCCCCACTATTCCATGTGAGTGGCAGACTCTAATCTGGAGAACCGGGTTGGTTTCCCCATTCCACCACATGACTGGCAGACTCTAATCTGGATAATCGGGTTTGATTCCCCACTCCTCCGCAAGAAGCCTACTGGGTGACCTTGGGCCAGTCATGGTTCTCTCTGAACTCTCTCAGCTTCACCTACCTCACAAGGTGTTGGCTGTGGGAAGAGGAAGGGAAGGAGATTGTAAGCCGGTTTGATTCTTCCTTAAAAAGGTAGAGAAAATTGGAATATAAAAACCAACTCTTCTTCAATCTACACATCATAGCATTAGAAAGGAAGGATGTTCAGGGTCCTCACTTATGTGTCTCTCTAACTCTTTATAATCCCCCTCTGAAGACTGACATTAAGAGACGCACAAAGTCCTTCACTTCCAACACTAAACTCATGAGAAGAAACACAAGCTAATATCTCATCGTCGTCATTAATACAGGTCTCACTTTGGAGACTATACAACACTGTTTATGTACAAATAAATATTTTATCAATGCAACTGGTCTTTGACCATAATCAACCATTCGGTTCTGTTCTAACAATGCAATTAAATAAACGAGGGATTGAAAATCAGTTGTGAGGCAATGCAGCATCCATAAAGTAGGAAGTGAAGAGCATGGCCTATGCGTATATTGGGAGGTGGCCTCAAGTTATCTTTGGCATGTGTAAATGACGTGCTCTATCAATGTTATAGAGAGACATCATGGAGTAGGGGTTAAGAGTGGCAGACTCTAATCTGGAGAACTAGGTTTGATTCCTCACTCCTCCACATGAGCAGTGGAGTCTAATCTGGTAAACCAGGTTAGTTTTCCCACTCCTACACATGAAGCCTGCTGGATGACCTTGGGACAGTCACAGTTCTCTCTGAACTCACTTAGCCTCACCTACCTCACAAGGTGTTTGCTGTGGGGAGAGGAAGGGAAGGCGATTGTAAGCCGCTTTGAGACCCCTTAAAGGTAGAGAAAATCTGAGTATAAAAACCAACTTCTCCTCCTCCTCCTTCTTCAACTAGCACTTTCTGGAGATTCATCTTATGGCATTTGTGGAACATTCAGGCGCCTGCATTAGAGATGCCAGCTGGGAAGGTAGGGGGCGGGAGCATTTGGGGGCAGAGAGTGGGAGAAATGGTGTAGCAAGATGCTGTGATGTCACTTGAGTTATTTCACAGTGTCCGCATTGCAACGCCCTCTTTTTGACCTAGACTGCAGAAACTGATTGGGGGAAGCAACCTTGTGTTTGGTGGGACAGCGGATGACCAGAAGATTTGAGGAACAATATCCAATCAAACACAAAGAGCCCAATCAATCTAAAATCAAGCCCATTGATTCCAGTGGGAGGGTTGAGCACATTCTTAATTCTCTATCGCTGAAATCAATGGGGCTGAAAAATACTTAACTTTATATGGAACTGTGAATAATAATGATGTCTGGGGGAAAAGTTGTGGGGGTGAGTTTGTCACAATTACTAGTGATCCCCGTTCATTCATTTATCCATTCATTCATTCCCATCTATCAGAAGGCTTTTTATGGCATATTCCACAAGGAGACATGAGACCAAAACACTAAAACCACCAATAAAACCCAACACCATAAAGCCTACAATAAGTAGTGGAATTACAGAGATATAGGACATTTTAAGGTCAAGCCCATTTAAGCCCCTCTGATTTCACTGGGATAAATTTAAGCGTGATGTCTAAACCTTCCCTTAGAATCAGTGGACATGTAAAGTTCTCAGGTTAGCAAGATCTTGACTGCGCGGATTACGGTAAAAACTCCCTTTCTTGTCTGCAAGGAAAGGTCGAGATGGCTGTGCTTAGGAAAATGACTTCAGAGGACCAGGAACCACAACCAAGAAACCCGTCTTCTAGCACCAAAGGGATACCATGGAGGGCCCTTGACAGATCTTAAGAGATGTTACGACTCATGCTGGGAGAGATGTCCCTTAAGATGTTCTGAGCCCATGACCTATAGAACTTTATATCAGGGACCTGTACTTAGAAAATGATCAACAAGTTATGTAATAAATACTGTATTGGTTATACAGTAATGCAATTTGCCCTGACCTGGATAGCCCAAGGCTAGCCCAATCTCATCAGATCTCAGAAGCTAGGCAGAGTCGGCCCTGGTTAGAATTTGGATGGGAGACAATCAAGGAATACCAAGGTCACTATGCAGAGGCAGGCTATGGCAAACCAACTCTGAATGTCTCTTGCCCTGAAAACCCTATAGGGTTGCCGTAAGTTGTCTGCAACTTCACGGCAATTTTTTTTTTAAAAAAAACAGCGCATCCTGTCTTTGCTAGGAAATGAACCACTGCAGTCTGTATCAGTGGTAACTTCTGAACCGTCTTCAAGGAGATCCTAATATACACAGGGTTGGGAACCTCCAGGTGATGGCTGGCGATCTCCCACTATTACAACAGATCTCCAGGCAACAGAGATCAGTCCACCTGGCTACTTTGGATGGTGGACTCTATGGCATTATACCCCATTGAAGACCCTCCCCTCCCCAAACCCTGCCCTCCTCAGGCTCCACCCCAAAATTACCAGGTATTTCCCAACCCGGAGCTGGCAACCCTAGACATACAGGATGGTGGCTGGCTTCAATTCATGCTGCTTTTCTTTGGAACCACAAGCCAAACTGCAAAGCCCCACATTTTCCTGCTTTCAGTTTTGTCATTCCAGAGGAGGAGGCTTGGCATCAGTCACAGCACAGTTCCTCCATCCATCTTTTAGGAGTGATTCACCTTCTTTGTCTCGGCTGACATCAGCATTGTGTAGTGGTTAAGAGCAGTGGCTTGGAGCAGTGGCCAGGTTCAATTCCCCACTCCTCCACATGAGCTGCGAATGCTAATCTGGTGAACCGGGTTGATTTCCCCACTCCTACACATGAAGCCAGCTGGGTGACCTTGGGCTAATCACAGTTCTATTAAAAGCTCTCTCAGCCCCACCTATAGGGTTGCCAACCTCCAGGTACTAGCAGGAGATCACCTGCTATTACCACTGATCTCCAGCCAATAAAGATCAGTTCGCCAGGAGAAAAGGGCTGCTTTGGCCATTGGACTCTATGGCATTGAAGTCCCTCCCCAAACCCCATCCTCCTCAGGTTCCACCCCAAAAACCTTTCATCGGTAGTGAAGAGGGACCCGGCAACCCTACCCACCTACCTCACAGGATGCCTCTTGTAGGAGGGGAAGAGAATGTGATTGTAGGCCAGTTTGATTTTCCCTTAAGTGGTAGAGAAAGTCGGCATATAAAAACAAACTCTTCTTCTTCTTCTTCTTCTGTCTGAAAGAGAGTGTACATTCTTCCATTGCTGAGACTATAATTCTAGCTGTGCTTTGTCCTTTCACCTGCTGAGGTGAGAAACGTACGAAGGGGGCAGGGAATCAGCCTCCTTGGAAGAGTTCTACAGTGAAGTTTTCTCTGTGGCTGGCCTGTGCATGCAGGACTGCACAGAAGCTACAAAGATGAACTTGTGTGGGTTGCTCATGCCTTTGAAAAGCGCACCGTGGAACCAGCATTCTCCACCAGTCACAGCTGTAGAAGGCAGCCAAGCAAGCAAACAACAACAACAACAACAAAACCCGGAGCAACCGTAGGAGAACGAGAGGAGGACAACACTTAAATTCCTTTGCATGAACAAAGGTGTTTTCAGAGCTCAGTTTGGACAGAAGGCTTTCAAAGGTCTCAAGATCACAGGAGCTATCGAAATGTTAAGTGGGTTGCAGATGGGTAGCTTACGATCTTGCTTGCTCGCACTGCACACGAACAGCGTCCTTGACTGGGTTGCATTCCATTGCCGTGAGGAATTTCTCCTCCTGAGAAGTCAGCTGTACACTTAAAGAGAAATAATAGCAGACAAATGTGTTGACTCTGGATTGTATTGCAACAGCTCTTTTCGAGCAGCTGCCATCATATCACATTGTAAGGGCGGCATCTGTGGCACATGATAACTGTCGCATCAAGGGATGACTCACATATTTGAATGCAGCATAGAAAAAAACCGCCAGAGGTCATCTTCCAGACTTGAGGCTAGCTTACATCACACAAAGGTGCCATTGGTTTGAAGTTAAGTACAATCTCCACCCGGAGGGAAGGTGGCATGGTGTAGCCCGATCTCATCTCGAAGCTAAGCAGGGCTGGTACTCGGAAGGGAGACCTCCAAGGAAGACTCTGTAGAGGAAGGCGATGGCAAACCACCTCTGCTTAATCACTTGCCTCGAACACTCCTTGCTGGAGTTGACATAAGTCAGCTGCAACTTGACAGCAGTTTACCTATACACCCCACCTCCACCTAGGGTTGCCAACCTCCAGGTAATACAAGTAAAGACCAGCACGCAGCTCAATTAAGCAAAATATAAATCAGTGTAATCAACATACAATGTGATATTTACAAGGAAAATACAAACAACAAACAAGGTAATGACAATACATGGAATAGAGAGCAACAAGAAAAAATAATGGGAAGGTCCCAAGAAAATGCAATTCAAAGAGTCTTTGAAAATAGTGTCTGAAAAGACCTCTCAATATAAGACTGTCCGCAGTTTTAATACTCGGGGGAGAAGTGTGCCCTCCCGGTACCGCAGGAAAAGCGGGATGGCAACGAAGTCCTTGGATGGCTATTGGGGAAGGACGCCTCCAATGTCACGAAGAGTGCGAGATGGAAAACGTCTTCCGGAATTACAACGTTTTTCGCAATAACATTGCTTCTTCAGCCTTTGAAATCATCATTTTCATTCTAATGGAAAAATCATACAATTTTGTAAACGCCGACAACAAGCTGCAACCTCTCTCAAAAAGTACCATTTAGAGAGTACCATTGAGAGAAGTACCTTTTTGAGAGAGGTTGCAGCTTGTTGTTGGCGCTTACAAAAAACTCTCCAATAGTCAATCAGAAGCTTTGCTGGGCCGAAGCCCTACTTGGCCCTGAAACTTCCTAAAAACACTTGGTGAGTGCCAGAAGAGGTGCCGGCGGGCACCATGGCACCCATAGGCACCACTCTGGGGACCCTGGTGCAAAGCATGCACTGGTGAAGATCCTGAAATAATTGTTGGTTTTTTCTTTTTCTTCCTTAATTCCTCTGAGGTTCTGCAGCTACAGCAGCACAAAGAGGCTGGGAAACCCAAAGTGGAGCGAAGCCCCTGATCTGCAGCTTCGTGCGATACTTTCTGATCATACACGGAATAATTCCGCAGCGTTAAGAGTGAGATATGGAGGAGTTAAGCATCACTGTCATTTGCATACGTATTTTCTCCTGAAGCACCTTAAAAGCACCTTGATTGCAAAATGTTCCACTCAGCCATTTATAGCTCTTGACTTAAAAAAAAAAAAAGAGTCTCAGAGAGTTCCAGAAGCCGAAGCAATTCTCGAGCACTTGAAACTCCTCTCAGAGTCAGTGGGATCTGCAACAACGCTAAGGGTTTCGTTTGTAGAATACCAAAGGTCGAACCCATAAGATCCCAGTGCTTCTAGGATAGAATAGCATTATCCTACAGCTAGTTATTTGAACTGCTGGGAATTCCCAATGGTACCTTTGCAAGAGTCTGCATTTTTCAAACATCGTTCCTACCTAGTTTCAGGCGTTTTGAAGAGAATGGGTAGTGTTCTAGTTGAAATGTGTTTTTTTTTAAAAGGCATTTGCTCTGCACAATGCAAGATCTTTTGCAGTGACCTTGGCATTTTATTCATTTACTCATCATTACCTTTTGCAAATGTGATACCACTGATTATCGAGGGGGTCAGCAAACCATCTGAGATTCTTTGAAGGAAACGGAGCATTGGAAGCAGGATCCTACAAAACTGGTTGTGTTCCCACCCTGCCTGTGGTCTGAGTTGGAGCTGTCAAGACGGAGAAGGAGGCATATTTAAAATCTCATCCTTTGTCAATCAGAACTGAGGCGTATCTTGAACTTTCTCTTCTAACCGGAGATTGCTGGTAGCTGTGTTGGTCCAGAGCAAAATCCTAAACCAAAGCCAGCCAAGCAGAGGTGCCAACAGGGGAAGTAGGGTTGCCAGGTCCCTCTTCGCAACTGGCAGGAGGTTTTTGGTGGGGAGCCTGAGGAGGGCGGGATTTGGACAGGAAAGGGACTTCAATACCATAGAGACCAATTGCCAAAGCGGCCCTTTTCTCCAGGCGAACTGATTTCTATCAGCAGGAGATCAGTTGTAATAGTAGGAGATCTTCAGCTAGTACCTGGAGGTTGGCAGCCCTAAGGGGAAGACTTTGGAGCAGAGCCAAACCTCTCCCCCTCTCCCTTATGGGCTATGCAGGTAAGCCCCAAATGCTGGTTATATCTAACAGTCTCTATTGAGTACAGTGGGGGTTACTTATGAGTAAATAGGCATAGACTCAGGTGGGATAGCATGTTTGTTGGATGTTTGTTCTGTGCTTTGCATTTGAAATATACATTGTCATCTAAAGGGGGCTTCCTTTACAACCATTAAATACCAGGTTTAAACTTACCTAACTATACCATCGACTCCAAATTTTGGTAGATCCACCAAAACTGGTAGATCAGAGGAATCGTATACTTCCCTTATCTTGCACCATGAGTCTTGGCTAATGGATAAGAGTCGCCAGATTTTGTGCAGCTGCTAGAGTATACCCTAATTATGTATTAATTTCTATTTGATATTTTTAAATCACAATGTAAAGTTTTTTTCCTGTAAACATTTCTGGTTCTGCATGTATTTTTGTGCTGGTCTTTGACTGTAATAAATCGTTCGTTCGTTCGTTCGTTCATTCATTCATTCATTCATTCATTCATTCATTCATTCATTCATTCATTCATTCATAGAGTTTAGGGGAATTCCTAGAGTGTCGCCCAGAAGTGACATCACATCCTCCCCAAACTCCACCCTCCCGGGGCACTGAGCTCAAAAATCTTCCAGCATTTGTCAAGGCAGTGCCGGCAGACCTAACATCAATGGGCACGCCTGACCATTGGTGAAAAGTTTTTGATGAATCTGGAGACACCTGGGTAGGAAAGGAGGGGGCGTCCTTCCCACCTACCCTTGATATTATCTGATCAACCACTTTAATAAAGGACAAAAAATGTGTTTGCACCATGTTCATTTCTTCCTGGTATTTCAGCTTATTTACTTAAGCAATATACAAACCCGTCCCTTTGATTCTGCTAGATTTCTATATTATCTTCCTGTTCTGTGTGAGCCGGTAACCTATTATTTAGAATTCCATTTGATGGGAAATTTACATTTTGAGCAGCGGAACTGCAACTCCTGATCTGCACTTAATTGACATGGAGAAATGTTCGCGTTTATTCAAACCGAGCTAAAGACCGAGATGTATAATTTCGGTGGCAATTAGTCTCCTCGAGTGAGGTTAGCTAATGTAAGGCTGTGTTTAACTGTTGAGAGAATTTGGTCAAGGAGACGAGAAGGGGGAGGTGGAACAGGACGGGCGTAGTGCGGAGATGCAACTCTTGGGTCAATATTAGGAAAAACAAAGGGATGAAGCGGCAGACGCGAACAGCATTTGAGGGGTGACAGTCAATCTGAGCCTTCTGTCAATAGAATGACTCAGAATGAAATTGCTTGGAAATGACCGTTACAAAATAAAGCATGCGTTTGATTTAAATGCCGATATGTACGGGATTATGCTTAGGGAAACAGAAGTGGGTCCAGATTATTCCACACACACAAAGCAAGGCAGGGTTGCCAAAAATTACAAAGTTGTCATAAATTCCAAATTAGCAGTGCTGAGTATTACAGCTCATTCCTCACCTTTCGGTGGCCGGGGACGGTGCGGCAGAGGTGCCGCCGCGCACCTCCAATCCTGTTTCCCGGCCAGTGAAAGGCTTTAAAAAGCCTTTTGCTTGCTTTTTAAATTTTAAATGGGGCATTTTGTGTATTTACTCACTCAGGTTAAACCTCATGCCTCTGATTGAGTGGTCTCATAGCGTAGTGGTTAAGAGCGGTGGTTTGGAGTGGTAGACTCTGATCTGGAGAACTGGGTTTGATTCCCCACTCCTCCACATGAGTGGTGGAGGCTAATCTGGTGAACTGGATTTGTTTCCCCACTCCTACACACAAAGCCAGCTGGGTGACCTTGGGCCAGTCACACTCTCTCAGCCTCACCTATCTTACAAGGTGTCTACTGTGGGGAGGGGAAGGGAAGGTGATTGTAATCCGGTTTGAGTCTCCCTTAAGAGATAGAGAAAGTTGGCATATAAAAACCAACTCTTCTTCTTCCTCCTCTTCCTCTTCTTCTCTTGCCCATGGAGTATGGACTAGGGATCACTGGGGATGTGGGGGAAGTGATTGTAAATTTCCTGCATCGTGCAGGGGTTTGGACTAGATGACCCTGGTGGTCCCTTCCAACTCTGTGATTCTATGATTCTCTTAAAAGTGCGTTAAGATTCACTCATGTGTTCAGACAATAGGCTTGGAGGACAGGCCGGCTATTTCTCACTGCATGATTGTTATTCTGGTTTCCGCACATGCAAAGCTTAGCAAATCTCGGAATGAATCTGCACACCTGTTCTGCCAGCCCACCATGAATCCGCTCATAGCAGTGTAGCTTTTAGTGCACAGAATGCCAAGCAATGCTCTTGGTCTTGTTTTCCACATATACCAGTTGTCCTCCAGAGGTGATTCGTACAGAACTGTTCCAAGCATGCTGAGTCCCAGCTGTGGATCAGGGCAAACATGCAAAAACCTCTGCTTGTTTAATTTGTTTCCCCCAGATCTTCACCAGCCCTGACCCAGATGGCCCATACTAGCCCAATCTCATCAGATCTCAGAAGCTAAGCAGGGTCGGCCCTGGTTAGTACTTGGATGGGAAACCACCAAGGAAGTCCGGGGTCGCTATGCAGAATAAGCAGTGGCAAACCAACTCTGAATGTCTCTTGCCGTGATAACCCTATGGGGTTGCCATAAGTCGGCTGTGACTTGATGGCACTTTACACACAGAGATCTAGTTTTGTTTGTTTTTGTAAAATCAAAAATCAGAGGTCGACACTAAATCACTTTGACAAAGGTTAGAAAAGAGAGTAGAATAAGATAAAACTGCAGTAGATTGTTTTGGGGGGTTGGCCCCAAAAGATAGAGTGCTCTGAACAAACACCAAAAGCTCACACAAACTCTGACAGCGAATTTAATTCTCCCATAACTTCAACTGACAAGCTCCCTGGATTCACCTTCTCTTTCTCCCCCAACTAACTATTAAAATCTTCTCTATACGCTTGGAAGATTAACACAAGCCAAACCTTTTGCTCCCCTAACAGCTAATCCATCTTTCTGTTTTCCGCAGAAAGGGCAAATGCTATTTCACATTGCTTAACAACAGGGGTTTTCTCCCCCTTTCACTCAGAATAATCAAGAGCTGAGGATATAATTATGTGTGGGGCACATTCAAACCGAGATTACCATGCAGAAAGTTACTATGCAACAAGGGTCCTCCCCGTTTCTGACATTCTGCTGGCCTGGTGTTGCTTTTTAGACCAGTAGCTTTTAATTTACTAAATTGCGGGATATGTACGCTAGGCAGAATTTGACCTCAGTATTACAACTATGAAAGAATGACCCGATCTTCAGAGTATATTCAGATTCCGTGGAGGGGCTCTTCTTACGTTCTGTGAACTTTACCCTTTTTCTTTTCCATTCCTCCCACCCCTGTCAAATTGTAGATTGTAAGTTTCTTGGAGCAGAGCCTTCTTTCCTTTCCTTTCCTTTCCTTTCCTTTTTTCTTTTCTTTTCTGCAGATGCTAATCTGTATGGGCCCATTCAAAGCTTCCATGTACTGAGTCAAACCACTGATCTACCAAGGTCGGTATTGTCTACTCTGACTGGCAGCAGCTCTCCAGAGTCTGTTCCGTCTTTGACACCCTGGGCCTTTTAACAGGAGGTTCTGGGGATTGAACCTGGGACCTTGTGCGTGCAAAGCAGATTCTCTGCCACTGAGCCGTGGCCCCACGTTTGTCCTGTTGGGCTGGATCAGAGCCCTGTCTTGTATGCATGCCCAACCCGTCAAACCGATTCCTATTTCTGCAATCCCTCCAGATGTGTGGGCAGAAACGCCTTCACCCAGACTTTCCTCCCACTGCCTTGCAAGCGGCGTCACTCACCAGCTGTCGCCTCTCTTGGCAAAAGCCCCGATGCTAAATTCATTACTGTTCGAAATGCTCGCCTGGCTGGGAAGACGCTCTTTGCTAGAGAGCAATTATTGTTGATGTCACGTCACCCTGCCTTTCCCCTCCTCCCCTCCCCCTCCTCCTCTCGCCAAAGCCCTCTTTTTCATTCCGATCAAGAAGCAGAATTTCTATGGCATTCGGCATCTGCTCCAGGCAAACCTAATTTCTTTGCACCCACTCAGGGTTTTTATTCTTGTTTTTAAATCATCCGGCAATCCTTGTTTGCGCTCCATCCCCGTTTTCATTCGCATGTATTTCCTTCCTTCCCCCTTTATCTCCACTTATGTTTCCAGGCCCTCGAAATCGCTGCTATATATCACTGTTGCCGGAGAGTGCGGTTCCCCTTGTGTCAATGTCAACCAGGCATCAAAGACCTCGCCTACGGTTATGATTTCTCTTCCACCCCGTCTCCTTTCCGCTGCTGCTTTGCTTCTTGGCCCCTTGTTCCCTGGCTCCGCAGGCAGGGTTTCATGCTGGGTTATCCATTCTGGCCAATCGTCCTCTTTCCGAGGATTGCTCAGAGGAGTTAGCCAAGTAGAGCACAATACAGAGTGTATCCGGAGGCTACTTCTTTGGCTCAGTGGTAAAGCATCTGCTTGATATGCAGAAGGTCCCAGATTCAATCCCCAGCATCTCCAGTTAAAGGGAACAGGCAAGTAGGTGATGTGAAAGACCTCTGCTTGAGACCCTGGAGAGCCACTGCTGGTCTGAGTAGACAATACTGACTTTGATGGACCAAGGGTCTGATTCACTACAAGGCAGCTTCATGTGTGTTCATGAGAATAGTGAGCGATTGTCAATTGATTTACAGTGCAATCCTAAGGTGAGGTTCAGCCCTTCTAAGCCCATTGACTTCAGTGGACTTCAAAAGGTGTAACTCTGCTTCGGGTGGCATCATTAGGCATCATTTCATAGCTGTATCAGACAATATTAGATGTGTCTTTGGAAATTGTATAATTTGCTTTCATTTGTTCTCAGCAACATTATTCAGCCCTAGTAACCACAAGGCATATGGATAAAAAAACAGCATACAGGTAGAAAAAAATGTAGGGCAGAGTCTCGGAACTATATGGTCCGCTGCCATTCACGGGGATGGAGCCTGTATGTGTATGGCTCATAAGCGTATAGGTGCTGTGCTCCTGTTTGGATAAATGCACATTGGAGGGGCAGAACCAGTGTGCTCATTCATGAATGAGGATGGGGCTAGAAGAAGAAGAAAATTTTTAATCCCATCCTTTCTCCAAGAGCATAGGCTGGCATGTATGGTTCTCACCTTCCCTTTTTCATTCACACCAGCCCTGTAAAGTAGAATAATAGAATCATAGAGTTGGAAGGGACCACCAGGGTCATCTATTGTAACCCCCTGCACAATGCAGGAAATTCCAAACTACCTACCCCCCACATCCCCAGTGACCCATACTCCATGCCCAGAAGATAGCCAAGGTGCCCTCCCTCTCATGATCTGCCTAAGGCCACAGAATCAGCATTGCTGACAGATGGCCATCTAGCCTCTGCTTAAAAACCTCCAGGCAAGGAGGTACTTGCTTAGAGGGTATGACTTTTCCAAGGTCACCTAATAGGCTTCATAGTTGAGTGGGGATTTGAACCTGGATCGCCCAGATCCTAGTATTACATTTTAATCATGAGATCCCACTGGTCCATTTGAGGCATTTACCAAGGTCTGTTGTCCCAACTCTTCTTGTTTGGTATCAAGCATCTGTGCAAGCCAGAGGCATCATGGGAGAACTCTCAATCTGCATGTCCCACTTCATCCAGTTTATGGGGACCTCTGTGAAGATGCCAGGAACGAGGCTCCCCCAAATCCCAGATCCAGGACTGCTTGGAATTCAACGGGATTTTGCTTTCTAGTCCATGTTCTGTATCCTGTGGAAATAAACTCATGCAAGGGGGCATGTCATACTGTTGACAGTTGCTGAGATAATCACAGGGTTTCTCTCTTAGCTTGAGAAGGAATATCGGATCCAATTCTTCCAGTAACATTTCCCCCCCTCTTTTGACTGGTACTTCAAGGCCTGTTAAAGGATTAGTCAATGTATTGACAGTGATTGTTCCACTGGCAGCCCGTTGCCAATAAACGCATTAAGGAGATCTCACCAGGCAGGTCTATTGCGCTATACTGAAGAATAGAGGTTGTTTTTTTTTTAAAAAAATATTCTGAGCATTGGACCGGATGGAGCCCAGCCAGATGTCTTGGAGTGGTTGTACAGCGTTTCATCTCTGTCACTGTCAGAACACACAGCCATGGGTTTCAGGAAGAGCATAACATATTGTGAAAGCACGTCTCATATTTGTTGCCAAGATGGCATCAGGCAGACAGGTACCAGCCCAAGTTGTCAAAGATTCATGAGCGTTCCCTTTCGGAATGACCAACAGCCCCATTCCATGGGCTAGTGCAAAGCAGAGGATCCTCTGTTTGTATATATATTATGTATAACTAAATCTGCCATCGTATGCAACCTGTGTATGTGTAAAGTGCCTTCAAATCTCAAATTTTATATTCATATTTTTACTGTATTTTACTTTTATTTTAACGTTTATAGATTTATTTATGGACTCCACTGTTATTGGAATTATACAAGTGGTAAAACGGTCTTACTGTTATCATGAATTAGTCTTCTGGTGTTGCCTTATCAAAAATCATTTTCTTCTCCACTTGAATGTTTTATATATGTGAATATGCATTTTACTGGTCAAAGACCATAACAATAACAAAAGTAACTAAGTCTCATCAAGTATCAGCCGACTTATGGCAACCCAGTAGGGTTTTCAAGGCAAGAGGCTAACAGAGGTGGTTTGCCATCGCCTTCCTCTGGCATAACTTACCCAGAAAGATCTTGTTTTGGACCTTCGTTCTTGGTTCAAGCATCTTTCTTCTGCCAGTATACTGCCCTACCATGTTGCTTCCTGCAACATTCAGATGAGTCATGTGCTTTAGCAAAGGAGGTGTAGTGGTTAAGAGCGGTGGTTTGGAGCGGTGGAGTCTGATCCGGAGAACCGGGTTTGATTCCTCTCCTCCACATGAGTGGCGGAGGTGAATCTGGTGAACTGGGTTTGTTTCCCCCACTCCTACACACGAAGCCAGCTAGGTGTCCTTGGGCAAGTTACAGCTCTGTTAGAGCTCTCTCAGCCCCACCTACCTCACAGGGTGTCTGTTGTGGGGAGGGGAAGGGAAGGTGATCGTAAGCCGGTTTGAGTCTCCCTTAAGTGGTAGATAAAGTCGGCCTATAAAAACCAACCCTCCTCCTCCGCCTCCTTCTTCTTCCTCTTCCTCTTCCTCTTCTTCTTCCTTCCTTCCTTCCTTCCTTCCTTCCTTCCTTCCTTCCTTCCTTCCTTCCTTCCTTCCTTCCTTCCTCCTTCCTTCCTTCCTTCCTTCCTTCCTTCCTGCCATTGCTGTTCAGGTCTGTAGCTTTGGAAGGCATCCAGATGCATCCCTCATAACTATAGCTACCATGTACTACTCCTTTAGGCATACGATATACCGCTCTGATTTCCATTAGGAACACTTTAGCTATAGGTTATGTAAATATTAACCTAAGATGGGCATGCACTGCAATTTTACTATGAAGAAGAATAAGAAGAAGAAGAAGAGGAGGAGGAGGAGGAGTTGGTTTTTATAGGCCGACTTTATCTACCAGTTAAGGGAGACTCAAACCGGCTTACGATCACCTTCCCTTCCCCTCCCCACAACAGACATCCTGTGAGGTAGGTGGGGCTGAGAGAGTTGTGACTAGCCCAAGGTCACCCAGCTGGCTTAATGTGGAGGAGTGGGGAAACCAATCTGGTTCACCAGATTAGCCTCCGCTGCTCATGTGGAGGAGTGGGGAATCAAACTCTGTTCTCCAGATCAGACTCCACCGCTCCAACCATCGCTCTTAACCACTACACCACGCTGGCTCTCTGATAATCAATAAAATGCCTCTTCCAGTGCAGGATCCATACTTTCCTTGGTGATAAGTAATGCTGTTTTCTTTTGCAAAGAGGGAAAGAATGGATCGTCCCAGACTGTGGCAGAGCTTGGTAGTTGAGAGGTGATGCTGGATACTGATCAATAGTCAATCAGTGTGGCAGGATCAATTTGGGCTGTAAGCCACCTGGGATATCTTGGCGTTACTCCCTTCTGCTAAGTGGCCAGAAGTGATCACTGAGAGAGCATGCTAAGAGCTTTAGAAGAAATGGCTAGATGTGCGTTGTGTTCAAGAATTGGGTTTTGCAGTTGCGGTTGCTGAACCTACTCTGCTTGGGAACTGGAGCTTCCTCCTTCGGTGTCCTCCTGTACATTTCTAAGTAAGCGTATTGTTCCGTGGGGCTCTTTCCTTGGTTTTCCTTGTGCTTGGGGAAGGGGGAGGGCAAAACCAAATTGCACCTATAAACTTCAAAAAGTACAGCATGCATCAGTGGTGTCATTTGCTGGAACGGAAGTTGTCATACTGATCTCAGTTCATTTATTTATTTATTAGTGTGTTTTTTAGGTGTCACTCACCCAAAGGGTCTCGCGGCCATGCACAACATTAAAACGGTTATAAATGAGTTAAAAACAACAACAACAACAAGCAGATAACAATCTAGAGGTTCCAATTCTGTGCTGGGAAATTCCTGGAGAATTGGGGGTGGAGCCTGGAGATGGTGGGAGGCGGCATGGTATAGCCCAATCTCATCAGCTCTCGGAAGCTAAGCTGGGTCAGTACTTGGAAGGGAGACCTCCAAGGAAAACTCTGCAGAGGAAGGCAGTGGCAATCCACCTCTGCTTCTCACTAGCCTTGAAAGCCCCTTGCTGGGGTCATCAAAAGTCAGCTGTGACTTAGAATAATGGAATCATAAAGTTGGAAGGGACCACCAGGGTCGTCTAGTCCAGCCCCCTTCACAATGCAGGAAATTCACAACTACCTCCCCCACACACCCCCAGTGACCCCTACTCCATGCCCAGAAGATGGCCAAGATGTCCTCCCTCTCATGATCTGCCTAAGGTCATAGAATCAGCATTGCTGACAGATGGCCATCTAGCCTCTGCTTAAAAACCTCCAGGGAAGGAGAGCTTAAGTGACTTCACCACACTATACACACACAATGTAAGGTTGTATATCTATATCTACATCTATACATTCTTGTAACTATTTTGCTCATTTATGTTTTATTCGACCGGTCTATGACCATAATAGACAGTCATGCTAGGAAAGGTTGAGGGCAGCAGGAAAAGAGGAAGACCCAACAAGAGATGGATTGACTCAATAAAGGAAGCCACAGCCCTCAAGACCTGAGCAAGGCTGTCAAAGACAGGACATTTTGGAGGACATTGATTCATAGGGTCCCCATGAGTCGGAAGCGACTTGACGGCACTTACACACACACATGACCATAATAAATGATTGATTTATTGAATGACTGATTGGCTTTCAGAGAATGGCAACAACTCACCAATGGGCAGAACTGCTGGCTGCTTTCCCAGTTATGCCTTTTCATATCCCTCTGATTCCAAACTGTGAGTTACTTCTGGTCTTAAAATTGGCCTGCTTGATGTCTGTGGTGCTCTCCAGTGTTGACTGGATTATGCCCACTAACTTTACATCCTATTTCTTTTTTTATCGCAGGCATCACATTGCACGCAAAAGACAAAGGCTGCAATCTTGAGCGCAAACCAGGCTGCCTAAACCCCTTTTGAGCCCACAGGATTTCACCTGGCCTGATGGCTGCCCAAAATGCTCCAGGATCTAACTACCACACTGGTTCCAAACCAACAAATGAAGATCTGTGGAGCTCATTGGGACTGGAGTGCACCACCGTGAACTTATCCCACTGGTTTCGAGAGCCATCTCACATAGGGCTAAATCAAGGACATTGACAGCATTGTTGCGCTTCGCGTCATTTATTTGTGTGTTGGAATATAAATAGTTCACTCTTCTTGGGCGCTAAGAGTCTGAGATGAAGCCCCTCGGGAAGGTTTGCTGACCAAACAGCCATTTTAAAACCATTTTAAAAGTTTTTAAAAAAACCTTTGAACGTGATACAAAATCAGTGGTCCATTGATGTGTATTATCGGCCCGGCCCTTCTCGTTTTCCTCGTTCCGTTCTTTGTTTGGACGGCTAGAATTGTACATCAAGTTTCCAGAGTTCCCCATAGACACAACTTTCAAAGAAGCTGATTATATTCCTTTGTTGATGGAACTTGGTGATTTGTATATTAGCGTGTGTTTTTTCCCCCCTTTCTCTTCTCCGCCATGTTTCCTGTGGGTCCGAAAAGCAAACGGCAAATATACCTTTTCTCGGTTCTACGATGTGACTTGGTTCATGGAGGCCAAAAGCAACGCGAACGCAGAATCGGGATTCTGCATGAGCTCATCCGGTTTGCCAAACTCGGATACCTGAAAGTCATCGGGAAAAGAGACTGAGCAAATATCAGCTGCATAGGTAAATGTCAAGCAAGACGCCGGAATACAGTGCGCTTTTTCGCATGTGTTTCCTGTTATGCAAACATTGCCTTGGGGAAGGAGGTTAGCAACGGAAAGTGAAGAAGGAGTTTCCGCAGGAACGATTCTCTTCCTAGAAACTTCAGGGTGACAAAGCCGTGTACAGATGAAAAAATGCCGGGTGGGATCTTGGGACACGATGGCCCTGTTAGCAGCCCCTCCCTTCTCACCGCACCCTCCATCAACGTTGTCGTCTTTTCTCGGGTGGGGGAAAAGAAAACCTAGATATGCATACAACCCGAGCCTGCCTGTCGATTAAGATCTTTGGCAGAGACCCTCCACTGTGTATCCCCACTTTTGTGGGCCAAACGGGTAAACTCCAGAGACAGAGTCTTTTCTACTGTGGCACCCAGGCTCTGGAGCTCCCTTCCCTGCAGAAGCTCCGCTGGTGTTGAATTCACAAGCTTTTAGGCACCAGGAAAAGACCAGACTATCTAGATTCCCAGCCCCTGTTTCATTAGTCGCTTTGTCACATCGCCCTACTTTTATCCCATGGTTCTCCCAATCAGTTTTTTCTGGTTTTCTGATGCCTTTTTTAGGATTCTTAAGAGCTTCCTAAAGCTAGATCTAAGGCTATTTTAAACCACCAGTTACATGTTCCCTCTCTGTTGTTGTTTTTGCTGCTGTTTTTATCTTTACACCTCGTTGTTGCATTCTTTCAGTCTTTAGATTTTTTAAAAATTGATTTAGGGCATCTTACTATTTAGAAATGAATATCTAAATTCATCTAAATATACTGTATAGATATTTCAAAAATGTGTATGTATGTCTGTATGTAAACAGCTACACTTGGCACAAGACCTGCAAAGAGTAGTATGCTTAGGAAACAGGGGTGTGGGGGAGAATACTTTGGATTTACTTGCAAAATCTAACAAAGAGGATCCTTCCCTTTTAGTGGTGTTTTGGACCTCAGGTTAGTGGGAATCTGAGAAAAGTAGGAGCATAGCCTATTAAGAACTTGAGCCCAGCCAATAAGTATTCCTTGCTCCATTTACCCCATACTCCAGCTGGGGTATCAGCCAAACTACTGGTTTGGCTCAAGCCAAGAAGAAGGAAGGAGATAATGGGCTATATGCTTATTAAATCAGTAGGTCACGCAAGAGAATCATTTGCTCTGTAAAGGTGAAAAATCCAAACAAACAACATTGGACCTAGTCCAAGGGTTACGTTTTTGCTGATTCGTGTGCATGTTCTGTCAGACGCATTCATTTCATGTGGGGCTGGCCAGGAATGCTGGGCTTTGCCATTGTCTCAGATAACTGAGAACTCGGCACCATCCTCTATATGACAGCCCTTCAACCATCTTCGAGTACTTGAAGGGCTGTCATGTAGAGGATGGTGCCGAGTTGTTTTCTGTTGCCCCAGAAGGTCGGACCAGAACCAACGGGTTGAAATTAAATCAACAGAGTTTCCATCTAAACATTAGGAAGAACTTTCTAACAGTTAGAGCAGTTCCTCAGTGGAACAGTCTTCCTCGGGAGGTGGTAAGGTCTCCTTCCCTGGAGGTTTTTAAGCAGAGGCTAGATGGTCCTCTGTCAGCAATGCTGATTCTATGGCCTTAGGCAGATCATGAGAGGGAGGGCATCTTGGCCATTTTCTGGCCATGGAGTAGGGGTCACTGGGGGTGAGAAGTTGTTCATTTCCTGCATTGTGCAGGGGATTGGACTAGATGACCCTGGTGGTCCCTTCCAACTCTATGATTCTATGATCCCCTACAAAACACCCACCATACATACCCGCAGGTGCACAATGCAGAGGAAAACTGGCACAGGTGGGCAAGATGAATTTTGGGGCAGCTTATCTGCCATTGTGGATTTTCTCATTGAAGAACCCTGATCTCTTCCAAGATATGGCAGGGTTTTTGAGAACACTGCTTAGGAAACTACTGTTATAGCGATTGACTATGAAGCTCTAATGAGCTTCCCCAGCTTATCTGCTTCGGTACCTTTCCGTTGTCCATAACCAAAATGCGGTCGCACTCGAGGACGGTGTTGATCCGGTGAGCAATGGTCAGGACTGTGCAGTCCTTGAAAGCTTCCTTGATGGTCTGCTGGATCTGTGTGTCCGTCTCGGAATCGATGGAGGCTGTGGCCTCATCCAGAAGTATGATCTGTAAGTGGAGCAGGGCTTGTGTAAACAATATAGAGAAGACCTCAAGCATGCAGTAGAGGAACAGGGCAAACTACATTAAGCAAGATGTGTAGTCTTGCAAACGAAAGTAACCAGGCCAAGTCATAACTCACTCCTCCCTACAAAACTTCTGGAGGGGAATCCTACTTATGTAAAGATTATGCAGATGTATATGTCATATAAACTGGAACCATACAACCAATCTCAGCTTCCCAGCTCAAGTACTACTTCATGTTAATATTTTTTTTTGCCGTCAAGTCAAAGTTGACATGGCGACCACGTAGGGTTGCCAAGGCAAGAGATGTTCAGAGGTGGTGTAGTGGTTAAGAGTGGTGGTTTGGAGCGGTGGACTCTGATCTGGAAAAACCGGGTTTGATTCCCCACCCCTCCGCGTGAGTGGCGGAGGCTAATCTGGTGAACTGGATATGTTTCCCCACTTCTCCACATGAAGCCAGCTGGGTGACCTTGGGCTAGTGACACTTTCCAGGCCCCACCTACCTCGCAGGGTGTCTGTTGTGGGGAGGGGAAGGAAAGGGGATTGTAAGCCGGTAGAGAAAGTTGGTATATAAAAACCAACTCTTCTTCTTCTTCCTTGTAATGGCTACACTGGTGCCTGCATATGTGCGAGGGTTGCCATCTCTGGCTTGCGAAATTCCTGGAGATTTGGTGTCAAGTGCCTGGGGAGGGTAGAGTTTGGGGAGGAGATGGCACTCAGCAGGGATGTGATGCTATGGACTCCCCTCTCCAGAGCTGCTATTTTCTCCAGGCCAGAGGAACTGATTTATGTAGTCTAGAGATCAATTGGGAGAACACCAGACCCCACCCGATCGACAACTGTAGTATGTGCCCGTGTATGTGAACTTTGGAAAGAGGAGGGTGCAGAACAGGTCTCTGTTATACCCTATGGGGATCTCTGTCCATGTGGGTGTGGCTCACATGGCTACCTGCACTGAGCCCTTTTATTTTATAATATAGCTTGCCTTTTGGCCTCAAAGGGGGGTGGAAACAGTTACGGGATCCAAGCTGTGTTCTCTGTGAGGAAAGCTGCAAAATGTTGTATCACATTTTGGAGTTGTTTGTGCATCAAACGATGACTCCGAGAAACACCACACTTAAAGCCCCAACCGGTCATCCCTCAGCGACTCTTTAAATGAACAAATATTTGGATTAATTATTAGCCAGCACTGATCCAGCTGACATTTTGCAGGAGAGGGGTGGGTGTGCGCAAATGACCCGGTGTGCCAGTCACCTAAACAATAGCACCATCTTCCTATTCAGCTGAGAACAACATCTCAGGTAGTAGCATTAATGGGAACAGAAAGAAGATCCCCAGCCCTGTGAGAAAAGTGTGTAAAATGGTAATATACACAGGTATTAGGAGCCCCATGGCACAAAGTGGTAAGCTGCAGTGCTGCAGTCCAAGCTCTGCTCACGACCTGCGTTCGATCCCGACGGGAGTCGGTTTCAGGTCGCCGGCTCAAGGTTCACTCAACCTTCCAACCTTCTGAGGTCGGTAAAATGAGTACCCAGCTTGCTGGGGGTAAAGGGAAGATGACTGGGGAAGGCACTGGCAAACCTCCCCGTAAAAAAACACAAAAGTCTGCCTAGGAAACATCGGGATGTGACGCCACCCCATGGGTCAGGAATGACCCAGTGCCTGCACAGGGGACCTTTACCTTTTTTTACACAGGCATCATTCTGGAGTATTAACTTCTTTAATACATTTACCAAAGACATCGTGGTGTGCATGAAACGTGCCTAAATATGTTAATATTGCTCCTCAATTAGGCAGTTTATTGCTCTTCTTCAGGCAGTTTATGAGAGGGAGGGCATCTTGGCCATCTTCTGGGCATGGAGTAGGGGTCACTGGGTGTGTGTGGGGGAGGTAGTTGTGAATTTCCTGCATTGTGCAGGGGGTTGGACTAGATGACCCTGGTGAACCCTTCCAACTTTATGATTCTATGATTGTGTTACGAACAGATCCATCATGCTTGTGCAAGGGCCTGAAGCAAACAAAATAGACTGACCCAAGGAAGAGAGCCAAAGGGTGTGCATCTTAGCAGAATAAAGCAGCAAAAAAAGTAGAATTGGTCCAAGGTAGCAAAATTATCTACTCCACAGACTTGTCTTTATGAGTTCCACAGAAAAGAGATCTCCACAAAATGTGCACTCACTGTAGTGGGAGTTAACGGCAAAGAAGAAGAAGAGTTGGTTTTTATATGCCAACTTTCTCTACCACTTAAGGGAGACTCAAACCGGCTTACAATTAACTTCCCTTCCCCTCCCTACAACAGACACCCTGTGAGGTAGGTGGGGCTGAGAGAGTGTGACTAGCCCAAGGTCACCCAGCTGGCTTCATGTGGAGGACTGGGAAAACCAAGCTGGTTCACCAGATTAGAGTCTGCCGTTCATGTGGAAAAGTGGGGAATCAAACCTGGTTCTCCAGATCAGACTCCACCGCTCCAAACCACCACTCTTAACCACTACACCATGCTGGCTCTCTCACAAAGTGTGCCATCAAGTTGCAACCTACTCATGACAACCCCACCAAGTTCCGCATCTTGGGGTTTTGATGAGCAGAGGTGATTTGCCATTGCCTTCCTCTGCGGAGTCTTCCTTGGTGGTCTCCCTTTCAAGTACCGACCCTGCTGAGCTTCCAAGCTCCTGATGCAATCAGGATGGTCTGGGCTAGCTGGGATGCTGTAACTCAGGAGCTTTGATAACTAAAAATTCTGGCGGGGGCCAAGTGGGATTTACAGATACGTGAATCAGCAGCATCAGGACCATGAATCACATCATACTGTGATGACTCAGAGTGTTAGTCTGGCTGCCTAAATGTGCCTGCGCGCAGAGATGCCAAAGCAAAAAGAAAATGGTTTGGAAACCTGTTTGGGGGTCTTTCTTGACACTGCTTTGGGGACAAACGACATGTGGGAGCCCCTTTCGCACCCAATGTGGGGCAGAATCCTTCTTACTACTTAAAGAAGAAGCGTTGGTTTTTATAGGCCAGTTTTCTCTACCTTTTAAGGAGAATCAACCCAGCTTACAATCTGTTTCCCTTCCTCTCCCCACAACAGACACCTTGTGAGGTAGGTGGGGCTGAGAGAGCTCTAAGAGAAATGTGACTAGCCCAAGGTCACCCAGCAGGCTGCATGTGGAGGAGTGGGGAAACCAGCCCGGTTCACCAGGTTAGAGTCTGCCGCTCATGTGGAGGAGCTGGGAATAAAACCCCGGTTCTCCAGATTAGAGTCGTCCGCTCAAAACCACTACACCACGCTGACAAGATGATCCAGGCTGACAAAGATAGCCATGTTACCCAGGGAAAAAGACTGTCTCACAACTCACTCGGGAATGCCGAAGAAGCGCTCTCGCCATGCAGAGTAGCTGCCGTTCCCCCACAGAGAAATTTTCTCCGTTCTCAACAACTTCTGCCTGAAGCTTTCCTGGCAATTTGGAAATCTGAAAAGGAACAGACGCATTCCTGTTATTGGCCACTCCGCCCCCCCCCCCTCCGCCGCAAGATCTTGGAAAGCGCCATTGATTTCTGGATCCACTCTTTCTCCAGCCAGCTCCTGTCCTTCACTCCGCCAAACATCCCAACAGCTTTTGACGTTCTCCCCCTTTGAACGCACTTCTCTCTTCCTTAAGGAGTCTCAAAGCGGCTTACTATCGCCTTTCCTTCCCCTCCCCACAACAGGCACCTTGTAAGGTAGGTAGGGCTGAGAGAATTCAGAGACAACTGTGACTAGCCCAAGGTCACCCAGCAGGGTTCATGTGGAGGAGTGGAGAATCAAACCCGGTTCTCCAGATTAGAGTCCGCCGCTCAAAAACACTACACCATGTTGCTTTTTGGAGGGAGGAGGGAACAGTTTAAAGACCCCCTCCCACAGTACTATGGCTCTGGTTTGTTTCTTCCCTTCCAGCTCCTATATGCTGGTCTATGGCTGTAACAATAAAGAACCCTTCCAGCGCCTTTGAACGTAAAAAAAATAACATGGGAGATGTTGACTACAGAGCTCCTTTGTGACACAGACTTCCTATTTGCCTTGGATCTAATGGGAATTCCCCACCCCCAGCCCCAATCTCTTACTCTCAAGAAATTGAGGATCGGGGGGTGGGTGGGAAATGGCATCTGTAGCAATGCTCTAGGAATTTCCCCTGCAGTCTATGATCTTTACCATAGAGCTTGGGATAATTCCTAGAACATCACCCAGAACTGACGTCACCTCCTCCCCAAACTCCACCCTCCCCTGGCACCACCCCACAAATAAGAACATAAGAACATAAGAAAGGCCCTGCTGGATCAGACCAAGGCCCATCAAGTCCAGCAGTCTGTTCACACAGTGGCCAACCAGGTGGCTCTAGGAAGCCACAACAAGATGACTGCAGCAGCATTGTCCTGCCTGTGTTCCACAGCACCAAATATATTCAGCATGCTCCTCTGATACTAGAGAGAATAGGTATGCAGCATGACTAGTATCCATTTTAACTAATAGCCATGAATACCCCTTTCCTCCATGAATATGTCCACTCCCCTCTTAAAGCCTTCCACGTTGGCAGCCATCACCACATCCTGGGGCAGGGAGTTCCACAATTTAACTATGCGTGGTGTGAAAAAATACTTCCTTTTATCTGTTTTGAATCTCTCACCTCCAGCTTCAGCAGATGACCTCGTGTTCTAGTATTATGGGAGAGGGAGAAAAACTTCTCCCTGTCCACTCTCTCCAAACCATGCATAGTTTTATAGACCTCTACCATGTCACCCCAATCTCTCAGCATTTGTCTAGGAGGAATTAAGAATCCTCTCATGTCCGGACCATCTTGACTTCAGCAGTGCTATCATATTTGGTGCTCCCTGACCGCCACCCGCTGTGCTCTCTCTTTGCAGCGTGGGTACAGTACCCGCATATCCAAAGGTCTCCGCCCTCCCCCCATGAACTCTTTAGTAATCGTTAAGAACCACCATATGCTACAACCATCAATTATCTCTTGTCATTTAAAATAGAAAAAAAGGAAGGAACAATGGGGGAAATGTAATTAGCGAGCATTAATTGTTAAAAAAATTAAATGGGTTGGAATATTATCGTGCCACTGCATTATTCTTTGCTGCTTTGTCCCTGTATTGTGATTAACGGCACGCAGTTAACCAAGAATGACAGTGTTCAATGTATTGTCATTTTAAATCAAGTAAATAATAGAGAGCAATGGGGGCGGGTGGAGGGTTAAGTCTGGGAAACAGAAAAAAAAGATAAACGTACTGTGTTCTGCATAAACGTTCTGTCCAGAGCTTGCCAGATTTGATCATCTGTGTAGTGGTTAAAAGGGTCTAAGTTGTACCTGTAATGCAAGAATTGCAGTGAAAGAATCACATTGTTCATTAAAAAAAAAAAATCCGAAGTACTGTCCCCTGTAAACAGTAATTCTGAGTGGATTAAGGCCTTCCTTAAGTTCTTATGTTCTTATGATAGCACATACATAGGTATTTGATGACTGGTTTGAATCTCCATACGGATTTAGATGCTGGTCCTTTTAATTCTACATTGCAGAGATGACGAATGCGCATGGGGGGAGGGGAGGCTCGCCGCATCCTCCTTCACATCTGACCTACATGCCCTCATTGACAAGGGAGCATAGGTTCTATGTGTGTATAAAGGGTTCACACAAAGGCAGCTCTCTGTGCCATGATTCCTGGTAACGGGGAACGAATCTTACGTCCACACACGTGCACGTTCAGAGTCTTATGTTCTTATATGGAAATTAGCATTACTGGTTATGTTTTGCTTTTGCAGAAGAGGTTAATTTATAATTACGACAACAGCTACCTTACGGTACCTACAAACAGAACAGGATCTTGAGGAATGACCGAAAGCTTCGTCCGGAGAGATTCCAAACTTATTGTGTAGATGTCAACCCCGTCGATCAGGATGGTGCCGGAGGTGGGTTCTACAAGTCGGAACAGGGCGACCCCTAAGGACGATTTACCTGTTGGAGTTGAGACGCGGTATCGGTTATTACCAGCAACCCTGTGAGCAAAGATGCCAGGCAACATGACGATATCTGGGGTTTAATGCGAGTTTTTTTGGGTTTTGAAAAAAGGAAAATGACAGATCATTCATAATTGTGCTTCTCAGGCAGACAGAATTTTTGGCAAAGGTTCAGTAAAATCCATTATATTGTATTACCTTTTATGGCAGGAGTGGGGAACGTCAGGCCCGGGGGCCGTTTAAGGCCCGCAAAATCATTTGGTATGGCTGTTTGTGGGTCCTGGTAGATCTCTAGCTCAGAAGGATCTGGCAATCCACCCCCTCCTGCGGACAGGAATAGCCTCTATTCAAGGCGGATGTGAGTTTGTTTTGCTGAGAAAAGGAACCTTTTTTCTCCCTTGCAAAAGAGTCATTAGCTATAGAGCTGCCAGGACCGCCCAAGAAACTGTGTTAACCCTTTCTCTCCTGGGCCGTGGAGAAACATATTCCCTCTGTACTACAAGAGGGCTGGGGGTGGAAGTGGCGACAATGGAGGGATTAAAGGGGGCAGGGCCAGAATGCGTACAGGGGGGTGTTCTTAGCCAGTGTGTCCTCATTTCACCCCTGCAGGCGGAAGTAGCAGGAGCCGGCTGTAGAATCCAGCCTCGACCATGTGCCGCAGGAGCAACTCCGGCATGTGGCTGGATGTCTACATCCGGCTGGTGCAACGGATCAACCTGTGCCACCAGGCGGGTGAGTGCACCACCGGTTGGATGCCTGCCTGCTTGCTCGCACCGGGGGGGGGGTCATCTGGGGCAGCTGCCTGCTTGGGGCTTGGTCGGCTAATTTTAAGTTGATAGTTTTGTATGGACCACGAATGATGTTATAAATATCCAAATGGCCCTTGGCAGAAAAAAGGTTCCCCACCCCTGTTTTATGGTGTTAGCCACTCTGAGCCCAGCCCTGGTTGGGCTGGAGGATGGGATGTAAATCGAAATAAATAAATAAATTAAGGAAAGAAGGAAGGAAGAAGAGTTGGTTTTCATATGCCAATTTTCTCTACCTTTTAAGTAGAATCAAACCTTCCCTTCCTCTCCCCACAACAGACACCTTGTGAGGTAGGTGAGGCTGAGAGAGCTCTAAGAGAACTGTGACTTGCCCAAGGTCCCCAAGCTGGTTTCATGTGGAGGAGTGGGGAATCAAACCCGGTTCTCCAGATTAGAGTCCACCACTCCTAACCACCACACCACACTGGAAGGAAGGAAGGAAGGAAGGAAGGAAGGAAGGAAGGAAGGAAGGAAGGAAGGAAGGAAGGAAGGAAGGAAGGAAGGAGGAAGGAAGGAAGGAAGGAAGGAAGGAAGGAAGGAAGGAAGGAAGGAAGGAAGGAAGGAAGGAAGGAAGGAAGGAAGGAAGGAAGGAAGGAAGGAAGGAAGGAAGTGATTGGGTGGGTATCAGCAGATTCAGGTCACAAGTAACCAACAGCTGGATGCAAGACCAACAAGATTTTCAAGGGATGAGCGTTCAAGTGTCCAAGCTTCCTTCATCAGATGACAAAGTACGATATCTCTAAAGTGTGGTATCTCTACGACACTGCCTCCACACATAGGCATCATGATCATGCAGAGGTGGGAGGCAAGATCGAAGTGATCATGACCCCTCCAATTCTCTGCCCATTCACTGAATGCACAGGCAGGTCATGTGCATGGGGCTTATGTCTTTGCACTCCTCCGTGTGCATGCAAAGACAATCCCCTCGGCACGCATGCGCCCTATCGGTCATAATGACGGGGGTTTCACCGGCCACGACATAAATCAGCAAAAACTGGAGCAAAGCAGCTCACCGGAGCCTGTCCGGCCAACGATCCCAATTTTTTCCCGGCCGCGAATGCTCAGATGTATGTCAATGAGAACCAAGGGGCTGTTTTCTCTGTATTTCATGTGATATCCTCGAAAGACTATTTCTCCCTGGTCTGGCCAGCTGAGGGGAGGGCTGACAAACGTGGCACCCTCCGGCACCTCAGGAACACAGGTCTGAAAGAAACAGTGGAAAGAGTAACATTAATTTTCTGCCACAATACTGGGAGCCGGCATGAGTGAGGAGAATGAGCTGTGGTCTGGAAGGTGCTTAGGTAGGGTTGCCAACTGCCAGGTGCTAGCTGGAGATCTCCTGCTATTACAACTGATCTCCAGCTGACAGAGATGGGTTCACCTGGAGAAAATGGCCGCTTTGGCCATCGGACTCTATGGCACTGAAGCCCCTCCCCAAACCCCGCCCTCCTCAGGCTCTGCCCCCCAAAACACCCGCTGGTGGTTGATGGTCAGGGGAAATAAAAACATGCTCTCACTTGTCATGTTTTAGTGTGACAAAAATGATTCCAAAGAACCTTTGTCACTCTGAACACACAGTTTCATGTCCTGGGGAAAGCTTTGCTAAACCTGGTTGTGCAGGGCTTCATGTGTGATAGGAGAAAGCCAGGTGTGTGTGGGGGCACCACCTGGCCAGTACCTGTGTGTCACACATATTTTCTTCAGTATATTTGGTAAGGCAAAGGATGAAGACAATATTTGCATCCTGCTTCTGGGCATGATGAACCTCAGTATCCTGGTAGGCTCATATGGGAGTTGGTGCACCTGCATATATTATATTATGTGTGTGTGTGTGTGTGTGTGCATGTGTATGAACACATGTCCCAGGTTAAATCCCCGGCATCTCCAGTTAAAGGAACCAGGCAAGTAGGTGATGTGAAAGACCTCTTCCTGAGACCCTGGAGAGCTGCTGCCGGTCTGAGTAGACAGTACTGACTTAGATGGACCGAGGGTCTGATTCAGTATAAGGCAGCTTCCTGTGTTCATGTGTCTATAAACATATATGCTGCTTTAAATTATATTGTTTAAGAAGTACAGTCAGTGTACCGGAATCACACTGGGAGGTACTAGGCAGAGCTGACCAGCGTACGATTTGTATATATGTGCATGAATAAGTGTCCTGAACTGGATGGCCCCGGGCTAGCCTGATCCTCACAGATCTCAGAAGCTAAGCAGGGTCAGCCCTGGTTAGTACCTGGATGGGAGATCACCAAGAAAGTCCAAGGTCGCTACGCAGGGGCAGGCAATGGCGAACCACCTCTGTTTCTCTCTGTTTCTGTCTCGCCTTGAAAACCCTTCAGGGGCTGCCATAGGTCTGCTGTGACTTGACGGCACTTTCCATCGTAAGTCAAGTTGTACAGCTGGATTCACACCATGGATCAACAGTCTGCCATGTCTGCTGCTAAGGTATTAAGATCTTTACCCTTTATTGTCATGCTGCTGGGTACGTGATCTGGGAAATCTGGCACTCCAAGCAAATGATTTTAATGCTGGCTTACCGTGATGTATTCCATGATCTGCTCAACGGAAGTAAACTTCGCTTCGGTCTCTGTTCCCATTCTTACACAGATTTGAAGAAGCCCACTTAACTACAAAGAAAGAGGAGTAAATTTCACGGGAGATCTTCATGCACAGTTTGTGCCACTACACCATACTGGGTCAAGTAGCAGGTGATGTAAAAGACCTCTGGCTGAGGCCCTGGAGAGCCGCTACCCATCTAAGTAGACAATACTGACCTTGATGGATGAACGGTCTGATGCAATATAATGCAGCGTCATGTGTTCAACGGACTTAAAGGTAAAGGTCCCCTGTGCAAGCGCTGGGTCATTCCTGACCCATGGGGTGACATCACATCCTGACGTTTACTAGGCTTATGGGGTAGTTTGTCAGTGCCTGACCCATGGGGTGACATCACATCCTGACGTTTACTAGGCTTACAGGGTGGTTTGCTATTGCCTTCCCCAGTCGTCTACCCTTTACCCCCAGCAAGCTGGGTACTCATTTTACCGACCTCGGAAGGATGGAAGGCTGAGTCGACCTTGAGCCCGCTACCTGAAACCGACTTCCGTCAGGATCGAACTCAGGTCGTGAGCAGAGCTTGGACTGCAGTACTGAAGCATTACCACTCTGAGCCACGGAGCTCCTTTCAATGGACTCAGAAGGGCGTAATTCTGCTTAATGGAACAGTGAATGTCTTCAAGGCTAAGTAGGAATCTAGACCAAGATCTCCCAATCCTAGCCTGATACTCTAGCCACTATGCCACACAGTCTCTCAGCTAGGGTTGCTAGGTCTCTCTTCATGACCGACGGGAAATTTTGGGGATGGAGCCTGAGGAGGGCAGGGTTTGGGCAGGGGAGGGACTTCAATGTCATAGAGTCCAATTGCCAATGCAGCCATTTTCTCCAGGTGAACTGATCTCTATTGGAAGTTCTCTGGAAGTTCTCTCAGTGGAAAGAAAACAAACTCAAGAGATCTTGCCTGTGCAAATTCAGATGGCTTTATTAGCTGTGGAAAAGTCACCACAGAGTGACTTTTCTGCAAAGCAGCCACATACTAAAGCTATCTTGCTAAGGGACCACACTGACAAGAAACACCCTTTATCATATAAATATTGGAAAGAAAGAAGATCCACTGGTTGAGGCTCTTCTATCTTTAAAAAAAAAGTTGTGCATGTCTTTCCTACATGTGTGAATCCATCCACTCTCATTCACACAACCTGTTGCTCTTCTGGAGTTGGAAAGCCGTCTTATGCAAGGCCGTTGACCTAAGCGAAGTGAGAGGGACTATTCAAAGCCGGAAAGGGTCTTTAAGGAGAAGAGAGTGACTCACAAACCCAGCAACCATTCTCTTCACCCTGAGGCAATTTCAGCGCTATTACAACTGCCTGTGGAGACTGAGAAACTACAGGCCTTGGAAAAAAAATATCTTTCACAATTTGACTTCAGGGGCCTATGTTTCACTGACTTCTCTGCTGACTCTGAGGAAATGTATTTGTCCTTTGGAAAATGTGTTAAAGAAAGCGACTTGTGGTTTACCACGAGGGGAAAGAAAATTAGCTACCTCATACTTGAAGGAAAACATTACACTTTAGGCAAAATCTGCCATTCCCTCTCGTATTAATGCCTATAAAATATATGCTTTAGCGGCACATAATTAATCCTGCAATGGTAAACAGATGGCTCTTGGGGTTCACTGTTTACAAGCTTAAAATGTCAGGGACAGGACTTCTGGCCCAGGGTGAGGAAAGGTTAAGGGGACAAATGCAGATAATAGTGCCTTGGAGAGAGCCAGTAGGGATGGAAATATTTCCTCCCTGGTTTGAAAGTTTAAAGGTTAAAGAAAGAGTGGAGGCGGGGACACCATGCCCAAATTAAACAGGTACTGCAGATAAGGATGCTTAGGGTGACTTTTTTGGAAATAACATATTGATTTCTATGTACAATTAAAATCAAACACAAATGATTTTGGTGTTTCTCTCCCCCCCTCAAGACAGGTTTGGTGGTGGTGGTGGTGGTAGTGAAGGAGGAGGAGGAGGAGGAGGAGGAGGAGGAGGAGGAGGAGGAGGAGGAAGAAGAAGAAGAAGAAGAAGAAGAAAAAGAAGAAGTAGAAGAGGAGGAGGAGAAGGAGGAGAAGTGGTTTTTATATGCTGACTTTCTCTACCATCTAAGGAAGAATCAAACCGGCTTATAATCACCTTCCCTTCCCCTCCCCACAACAGACACCCTGTGAGATAGGTGGGGCTGAGAGAGCTCTTAATAGAACTGTGACAAGCCCAAGGTCACCCAGCTGGCTTCATGTGGAGGAGTGGGGAAACCAACCCAGTTCACCAGATTAGCGCCCGCCGTTCATGTGGAGGAGTGGGGAATCAAACCTGGTACTCCACATTAGAATCCACTGCTCCAAACCACTGCTCTTAACCACTATACCATGCTGGCTCTCTGCAATGGGTAACTTGAAGGTTACTTATTGCAGGTCCTCCTGGGTCCTCCATTTCGAGAGCCTATCGACAACTGCAGTTGTTGCCGGGTGGCCATTCCTTTGTGGGACAAATGGAGCCAGTTTTGTGGGGTGGTAGAATGACAGACTAGGGCTGGGGGGGACCTGAAACCAAATCAAGGTCTCTGGCTGACCTTGGGCCGGGCACTTTTTCGCCCTAAGCCACCTCACAGGGGCAGTTTCAAAGACAGAATAGAGGAAGGGACAATGGTGTACACCAGAGCTCCTTGGAGGCTGAGTAGGAGGGAAAACCATGTCACATAAGTATGAGATAACGGAGGATTCTTATAACGTGTCTTTTTACCTGGATAATGTAAGATAAAGCCAAGCCTTTTGCTGCGGTGCTGATGGAAGAAGGGGAGAGAACAACAAAGAGAGCTACCATCAGAGTCACAATGGTCATGAGGATATCGGTCCTCAACGCAAACCAACGCAACGCACAGTTAAACAACATGAAATGGCTTGAGTTCTCGTCATTCAGCTCTTTAAATCTGAAACACAAAGCAAAAGAGGGAGACTCGTGTCAGGTCGGTTCGACTCGCAGGGCCGGATTTAGGTTTGGTGAGGCCCTAAGCTACTGAAGGTAATGGGGCCCTTTATATGTTCAGCTGTCCTTTGTCAACAACAAATTGTCGGTGTTTTTTGTGTTGAATATATGCTATATGGTAATTTATGGACTTAATGGGTATTTAAAGCCATTTGCACATAACAAAATATGTATTTTATCAAGGTAATTGTTGAACTGATATTTTAGGGAGCAGGCTAGCAGGCGGGGCCCATTACTTACATCATAGGAGCCTACACAACACAAAACACTGTTGCTGTATGTAGGTTTTACTTTAATTGTTTTTTATCTTATATTTTGGAAATGTACATCCAGTTTTTTTTCCTTTAAATTTTTTGGGGGGCCCCAAGAGAGTAGGGCACTAAGCTATAGCTTGTTTAGCTTATACGTAAATCCGGCACTGGGTTCGAGCACACAAACGCCAGGCCTGTTTCTCGGCCTATGTCGGCTGCGGGGTCTGCCTCCATCAGAACTTTCACTGCAGGCTTTTTGTCTGTTAGAATTATTTATTTGTAGAGTTTGCTTGGGGGAACATTCTGCAAAATTCGCAGTGTGGTCCTTACCAGAGCTACACCTTTCTAAGACCATTGACTTCAGTGGACTTAGAAGGGTGTAACTCCACTTAGGAATGCACTGCTGATCACATTTCTGTACGTGATTTGCGATGGGAAGGCGGTGCAGTATAAGCCTGGTCTCATCAGATCTTGGAAGCTAAGCAGGGTCGGTACTTGGATGGGAGACCACCAAGGAAGACTCTGCAGGGGAAGACAAATGGCAAACCACTTCTGCTGCTCACTTGCCTTGAAAACCCCCTGCTGGGGTTTGTTTCCCCACTCCTCCACATGAAGCCCGCAGGGCATAAAAACCAACTCTTCTTCTCCAGGAGATCTCCAGCCACCACTTGGAGGCTGGTAACCCTATCTACAGGAAACAGGATTCTGGACTAGACTGGCCATCGATCTCATCTAGTGCGTCTCCTCTTGCTTTCTTATGTGCCCATGGTTCTTTTCATTTTCATTTCTTGGCACCAACTTTTCCCCGTGCAATCTATACATTATTCCGCAGTATTTGTGCATCAATAAATCAGCATTATAGACTGCATAGATACCGGAAATATAAAGGAAGCACCTTCTACATATAAATATTGTATACATTGATGCAAAATTACCATATGACATGAAAAAGCAACAGTGTAAAGCAGAGGACCAAGATCACTGAGGAAAAGATGCAAACTGATACGAAAAGAGGAGGAGGAGGAGGAGGAGGAGGAGGAGGAGGAGGAGAAGAAGAAGAAGAAGAAGAAGAAGAAGAAGAATTGAGGAGGAGGAGGAGTTGGTTTTAATATGCCGACTTTCTCTACCACTTAAGGGAGACTCAAACCGGCTTACAATCACCTTTCCTTTCCCTCCCCACAACAGATACCCTGTGAGGTAGGTGGGGCTGAGAGAGCTCTAAGAGAGCTGTGACCTTCCCAAGCTGGCTTCGTGTGGAGGAGTGGGGAATCAAACCTGGTTCTCCAGATCAGACTCCACCACTCCACTTGTCCCTAGGAATGGGTGTTGGGTGTATAAAGACTTCTTTGGTTAATTCCACTAGCTCAGAGCTGTACGTGACGCTTTTGGTGCCCTTCTTCCTCAGTTACTCCCTCGCTTGCAAGAACCTGGCCGAAGACTCCGGGGTCCTGTTGCATTCTCGCACTGAGAAATACCAGCTCCAAACAATGGCATCCTGCTTGGAAAGAACATAAAGGACTCCAAGGAGGAGGCCATGCGACCATGCACATAACGATCTCTTTGAGACAATTCTGAGAAATCCACAGAGCAAAACCGGCAGCTTCCCCGTGGCTTCTCATTTTCTGCAAATGAAAAAAAATCCACAGGATCTCTGCTCCCTCCGTAGCACGATAACGGAGCGGTTCTATCAATGTCCTGGCAGGTGTAAAACCTGCAGTATTGGTGGTCAGGTGGAGAATAAAAGCACACTTTTATCTATCCTGTCCAAGAGACTTGACTGAGCAAATATGATTGTATGGTGTGGGGGGTGTTGGGGGGTGGGGAAACGAGGTATGCAAGCTAGGTGACTTACCGAGCAATATAATCGTCCTTCTTGTTGTAGGCATGAATCGTACTAAGGCCCTGGACCGAAGTCGTTATCAGAGAGAACCACGGAGACCTGCTCCGGTTTTCCAGACGTTTTAGTTCCCGGATAGCCCTCTGGAAAATCCTGCCACAAAAATGCATTGTACAGCCTAAGATACTGGCTTTTTTAAAATTTATTTTTGAATTTAAAATATTCTTATACTTAGGGTGGGTCTGGAGATCCACCCCCCCAGAATCACAACTGAGCTCCAGACTACAGAAATCAGTTGCCCAAAAAATGGCTAATTTGGAGGGTGGGGTCTATGGCATTATACCCAGCTGAGGTCCCTCCAATCCCCAAACCCCACCCTCCCCAGGCTCCACCCCCAAATCTCCAGGAATTTCCCAACCCAGAGTTGGCAACCTGACTTCTGGTGTTGCTGACTTTCTGGAATCTCCCAAATCCAGTTGGAGGAGGAGTAGTCCATTCATGGCCTTGGAACCACAGCCAGCATACAAGCTTGCCACCCTCTGGAGCAAGCCTTAGTTTCTAGAAACACGTCAATGATGTTTTTTTGAGGTGTGCTTGCACGCGGCAAATAATAAAAAGTGCTGTTGGCTTTTTCCAGTTGAGCTATTGAATTGTGGCGCATTTGCAAATTTGCAATGATCACTTGCAAACACTTCATGCATCACTGAGCCCTGTGTACGGTTTTGCCCTTCTAAGCCTAGCTCTGTGGTGGTCTCACAACTGTTTGTGGGTCTAAGTATCCGCATCCTTTTTCTGAACCATGCAGCATGCAAAATTAAAAAAAAGCATAATCAAAGTTTCAAATAATGCCTCAACGGGCATTCTTTTCTGCCATCCCCCCCACCCCAGTTTCTAGTAAAGTGGGTGTTCAGAAGTCTTTAGAATATTCTTGTTTATCTCCGTACAATGGAACAAACGATGAATAATAATAACGGAACCTCTGATTTATTCCATTTGATATACTAGCAACAAGAGACTCGTAGAACATTAACATTCTGCATGCGCTGCCTGACTCTTTATGGCTCTGAGCGACTGCCTCCTTCTCCCCAAGCTACCTTATAGCCGTCACTTCCCTTTGCTGGGCTGCCAAGGCTCTCTAGGCAAACAGGCTGAGGACGAAGTGCATATCCTGACAGTTCCTGAGAGCCAGCGTGGTGCAGTGGTTAAGAGCGGTGGTTTGGAGCAGTGGACTCTGATCTGGAGAACCAGGTTTGATTTCCCACTCCTCCACACGAGCGGCAGAGGCTAATCTGGTGAACCGGATTTGTTTCCCCACTCCTCCACATGAAGCCAGCTGGGTGGCCTTGGGCTAGTCACACTCTCTCAGCCCCACCTACCCTATAGAGTGTTTGTTGTTGGGAGGGGAAGGGAAGGTGATTCACCAGTGGCAGCCACCACGTCCCCGCCCCTCAGGCAATCCTATTGGGTAAGCACCTTGGATGCATACTCAGTTGTGCATAAATGCTTGAATACACCACAGTTTTTGCTGAGGTTGTGTGTGTAAGGAACACCACTTAATTCTTACAAGAGGTAAACACCCAACTTACCGGAAGAGCAGCACAAAAACAATCATGAGGATAGCCACAACAATGAGGAGGAAAGGAAACACAACTGCAATGATGACGAGGATGGAGAGCACCATGAAAAACTGCTGCAGGAAACTCTCAGCTTGGAACGGGAGCCTCACGTCCAATTCGTCCATATCCTTCGAAAACCGGTTCATTAGTCTGCCAGTGGGAGTCATATCAAAGAAGCTCATTGGACTCTGTAAGATCTGTGGATAAAAGGGAAGGGGAACACCCCCCATTAGCAACAACAGCAGCAAAACAGAGTGGCAGATGTGTCTTTGACGACATTGGGGATGGTATAAATACAGCAATGTGCTGTTCCTTTTGTTTCATGACTGGAAGGGGGGTCTTCTTTGTAAAAAAAAAGTCTTTCAAGAACAAACATACTTTGGTTTTGCAGAAATGTCTTTAAAAAGAGAGGGGGGCGGGAATCAATAAAATGCGCCAACATCACAATGTTGGAAATAAACAATTCTCTTTAAAGCTGGGATAATTCCAGAATGCATATCCCCAACCTGGTAAAACACAACATCATGGAAAAGCAGTGTTGGAAGAAGCCAAAATGAATCCATCTGCATCTTCTCAATCTACGCAATCCATATTAAGTATGCAGAACACTGCAGAAAGATCATTGCACGGCAGATGCAAGTGACTTGAGCAACGAAGCCAAGCCAGACCTTGCAATGGAAGACAAAGTCCACCTAGAGTGTCTCGTCTACTTCCCAATGACAAATTCTCAAGGTCTGGCCATGGGAGGTGCCTCAACTCAGCGGTAGAGCATCTGATTTGCATGCAGAGGGTCCCACTCCCAAGGTCAACCCAGGCATCTCTAGCTAAAAGGATCAAGCAGAAGGTGATGCCAAAGGTCTTCACCTGAGCTGCTGGCCGAGTAGACAAAACCGACCTTGACAGACCAATGGTCAGACTCAATACAGGTTGAGTATCCCTTATCCAAAATGCTCGGGACCAGAAGTGTTTTGTGTTTCAGATCCGCCCCTCTGGATTTTGGCAGATTTGCATATACATAATAAGATATCTTGAGGTACCTTGTGAAACATGGTGTTGTGTAGAGTCGACGAAGCTTTCAGCGTCGTCTTCGTGAAAACGAACCCCTTGATGATGCTCAGGACAATCATGGACACCATGCTCATTCCATAGATCAACTGATAGAAGTGTAGGTTAGGATTATCAGTAATGCTCCCTCCATTACAGGTTGTGTTCACTGACAAGCTGCAGTTGGCCTTTAAAGAATGGGTTAAAAAAAGATCTCAACTTTGCAGTTGTGGATAGAGTACTTTGCCGCCACCCCCCAAAGAAATAATGACAAATAGAGACAAAAGAACGTTGGACAGTTTTCTGCTCTAGCAAGTACGGCACATAACTTTGCCCAGTGGGCAAAACAGTGATTACATTATAAAGGAAAGGAAGCAGATGGCGCTGGATTTTAAACAATTAAATCAATTTCAGAACGGGAGCTCTAGTGACCAATACATCAAGCTTTGCCTGATCCCAGAACTGCACTTTCGTTCAGCTATCCGTTCCTCAATACGGCTGTTGCTTCTTCTGCATCTTGTCCCGTCGATATTTGTGAATGGTGGTTTTGGACCCACCACAGGGTTGCAGGACCCTTGGACAGCAGAAGACCAGGTTGCTGGCCATTCGTTCTGGAAGCAGTCCTTGTACTGACGTTGTCAGGTGAGCGTCAATGAAGAGACACATATGAGTAAGATGGGTAGAGAGTGGCATAATATATGGGCCAGCTTGTTCATCAACGGTGTCAGTCTGGGTTCCTAATTTGAATGACCACACCAGGGAATCAACCTCTGTCTCAGCCATCAGCCTTCCCCCGACACATTTCAGCAGGGTCTTTGTGCTTCTGACTCTTTTTTCACTATTAAAACATTGCCATATCAGTTGATTCATTTATACTTTTTTTTTTTAAAGGAATCATCTGCAAACTGCCCTGACCTGGATGGCCTGGGCTAGCCTGATCTCATCAGATCTAGGAAGCTAAGCCGGGTAGGCCCAGGTTAATATTTGGATGGGAGACTACCAAGGAAATCCAGGGTCACTATGAAGAGGTAGGCAATGGCAAAACCCCTTCCAAACATCTCTTGCCTTTAAAACTCTGTGGAGTCACCATAAGTCATCTGTGACTTGATGGCACTTTCCACTCCCATTCTGCAAACAATTACAGAATTTCCCTGGAGGTTGGGAAAGGTGTTTTGCTGATGGCACAGGTGCTAGCCAGTCAATGCTGTCTGCAATCAAGTTGTTGTTTGGCCACCAATTTGCGAAATAATTTCCCCCAAAAAACTTGGCCGGATTTAGACATGCTGAGGACCTAAACTATGTAAGAGGCCCCATTGCATTGCCGTTGAATGTAATTTAGTATTTTTAGTAATCTTTTTTGCATCTCTGGCCACTCATAATCTGAGGTCCTAAACAGTAGTTTACTTAGCTTATGCCTACATCTAGCTATGCTTGACCCTGGAGAGAGCAAAGTATATCTAGACTAAATGTGGCAATGTCGTTTCTTAAACCAGCTGCATCGCTGTACAAATACCACACCCGGCTTCCTATTAAGTGGGAGGCATTTTGTGTACAAGTTAAGCAAAGCAGATCGATACCCACGTCGATTTTTCAAAGTTCCCTGCCAAACTGAAAGGTTAGCCTCAAGCATGCTGGTGATATTGCCATTAAATTGCAAAAAAACCAAACCAACCACCCCACCCCCCCAACAAAACAACATGCCTCTCTCTGAAAATCCATTTTGGATACTGACAACAACAACACAGCAATGAGCTTTGAAAAGAACTCTGCACTTTTATAACGCTACAGAGGTGATAATTTGGCCTCCTGAGAACAGTACTTGAATGTGAAAACCTACCATTCTGTAGGTGAGAAGCCCTCCTAAGTCTGCAATCTTCAAGTCAAAGTTCTAGCTCTGGTGCTTTGAAATATGAGTCAGAAATTGACATTAGAAAAGGTAAGAAAGGTAGCTTTCAAAAAGGGATTGCTTTATAGGCAAAAACCAGACCAACTTGGATTTACACACAATCCAGGATTTGTTACTTCCATCTGGAAAACTAACCCGAGTTTGTTATGCAAACCTCCGTTGAAATAAACCACGGTTCACCGTGATAACTGAATGCAGGCCAAGAGGCTGATGGCACCTTAAAGAGGAACACATTTATGGTAGTAGAAGCGTTCATGGGCCACATTGTCCGAGTCAGAATGCTGAGTGGTGCACTTACCCCCGAGCCCTGCTCCAGCCAGAAACTCAACCACCAGTTGCTGAACGCCGAACAGCCAATCATCAGAACAAAGAGCAGCACCACAAAGAACCATAATATGAAACCTAAAAGGGAAACATTAGACCAAATGAATACCTGTTGGCATAGGACCACTTCGCCCTCTGAACTCATGCATGTCTCTTGAGGGTTGCACCCAAATGCATAATGCACTTCGGCAGTGAGTCCTACTAAACTCAGCGGGCTATTTCACACATTGCAAAGTCCACATGACTGACAATGGCCAGATCTACTCTAGAAGTTCTGTGCGCGAAACTTAATTCCTGCGTGTATGGGGGCTCAATTCAGATTGGGATCATGGCACGCAGGGAGAAGACGGCACTTAAGCCTGTCTTCCATGCTGTTTTTCCAACCCGTTTTTTTCACAGGGACTGGAGCCACTGTTTGCCTCACTGAGGAAACGTACGTATACAGAGGGCTACAGATACGGTTCCCTAACAGGTTAAATAGCAGCTCCCCAGGAACTGTTTCTGGTTGGGAAAATGGAGCAAGGGGGGAAAGCTTAAGCCCCTCTCCCTGCATGCTGCTCTCTCAATCCAAATTGGGCCCGCACATGCCTGGGACCTCTAGCACAGAATTCTCAGTCCACATCTGTCAGCAGTTCACAACATGGACTTTGTAACTTGTAGACTGCCCTCTGAGTAGGCATGCATTAGAGATATTCTGATTTAACCTTTGTACCAAATTGTCTGCACAGAGCTCTCATTCTGGCACTGTGAACAGAATAACCATTCTAATATCTAACAGTCAAGTGTGGCCTCATCTGCGGATACTTAAATCCACAGATTGGGGCCATGCTCACACACACACAAAAAGATAGTTCTGCAGATCTGGGGGGACCCCCCCCCCAGGTTTGCAGAAGTAACTGCAAACATTTTAAAAATTACATTGGGGTTTTAAATCCCATAAAATAAAGAGCATTGTTTGCGTTCACACAGACAATGCACCTGTCTTCTGTGTCATGTCCTGTGGTGGTGTCTGGGAGCCATGTTGGGCCTGATGGCAACTGTAGGCTGAGGCCCGGAACCACTCCTGGCCTGGTGGCAGTGGAGTCCAGGAGGCACTGTGGGCGTGGCCATGCCAGCAGCAGAGTCTGGGAGGCACTCTGGGCCCAGGCCAGGTCAGTGGCTGTGCCAGGCCTCGTCACAACAACAGGTAGTGATTGTGTTGGAAGGCACTGCACCAGGGCTCTGCAGGTAAGTGTGTGTGGGGGGGGTGAGGTTCCCAACCAAGAACATAAGAACATCAGAAAAGCCCTGCTGGATCAGACTCAGGTCCATCAAGTCCAGCGGTCTGCTCACACAATGGCCAACCAGGTGCCTCTAGGAAGCCAACAAACAAGACAACTGCAGCAGCATTATCCTGCCTGTGTTCCACAGCACCTAATTTAATAGGCTTTGTAATAGGCTAATATAATAGCAACCTCCCACAATGGAAGCAGCTGCTTCTTGAACAGGAGCTCTCTGTATACACAAAGGTGATGCCTCCTGAGTTCTAAGTATCTTCTGCTCCAGTGAGGTAGAGGAAAGTTAGGAATGGCTATTTGATTTGGGGAATAGATTGGGGGGGGGGAAGCAGATGGGTGCCAGGAAACCAATGATTGGGTGCCATAGTGGCTACAGGTGCCATGTTGAGGGTCTCCAGGTTAGAGTGCTGACCTAAGCCTTGGGACACTGATGTCCAAATCTCTCCCCAGCACTGAAAGTACTGAAATGAACACATGAAGCTTCCTTGTACTGAATCAGACCCTTGGACCATCAAAGTCAATATTGTCTAAGACCGGCAGCGGCTCTCCTGGGTCTCAGGCAGAAGTCTTTCACATCTCCTACCTGCCTAGTCCCTTTAACTGGAGATGCCGGGGACTGAACCTGGGATCTTCTGCATGCTCTGCCACTGAGCCACAGTCCCTCCCCAGTATGAAGACATGAAGCTGCCTTATGATGAATCAGACCCCTGGTCCATCGAAGTCAGTATTGTCTACTCAGACTGGCATCATCTTTACAGGATCTCAGGCAGAGGTCTTTCACATTACCTACCTGCCTAGTCCCTTTAACTGGAGATTCCAAGGATTGAACCTGGGGCCTTCTGCATTCCAAGCAGATGTTCTGCCACTGAGCCACGGTCCCTCCCCAATATGAACACATGAAGCTGCTTTCTACTGAATCAGACTCTTGGTCCATCAAAGTCAGTATCGTCTGCTCTGACTGGCAGCGGCTCTCCAGGGTCTCAGGAAGAGGTCTTTCACATCACCTACCTGCCTAGTCCCTTTAACTGGGATTGAATCTGGGACCTCCTGCATGCCAAGCAGATGCTACCACTGAGCCACAGCCCCTCCCCCAAAGTAACTCAGTGACATTGCACCGGTCGCTTTCCCTCAGCCTGACCTACTTCACAGGGGTGTTGTGGGTATATATTGTGTGGGGTAGCAACAGTATGCTGTTTCAAGCTCCTTGGCAGGTGGGGTGGGGGGAAGGATAGCTAAACATCGGGCACCTTGACAATTCTAGTTCCCTAGAAAAGCAGTATATTGAGAGAGATACCTCCGGATGCCTTAATGTAAGTGTGATAGGTTTTCCACGACACAGAACCTTCCTGCTTTTGCTCCTTCTGAACAAGTTGGTTGGCAGGAGCTGCGGCAGAGAAAACGTTGAGTATTTATTCACACCAAAATGTTATCCAGAGCCAACATATCTCATGCATTTTAAGTAAAATTGGTCGTCACTCGAGTCTATCCACTAAAATAAACATTTGAGGCTTCACGGGAGCCTCGGCGAAATCTATTCCTCCCCCCAGCCTCCCTGGATAAAACCATATGGTAAGTGCTCCCTCGTGTTTTCTAATGGCTGTCGAATGAATTGGAATCCGTGACCGGAATTCAAAGGCAATACGGGCATTGATTGGCTGAAAGTGATCAATATCCCACCATTTGGAATGCAGAATCTTAGCGATATGCCCGTTCTCCCTTCTGATTGTATATAAAGCAAAATGCAAAGGTCAAGAGGGGGGAAAAACAGGTAGAAGGACCGATTTCTGCTTCTCACTTAATGCTGTTTGATCAGCAAACTGTTTAAGTTCATCATTCATCCTGAAATGGGGACACTGTTTACAGTTGGCATGACATAGTGGTTAGAGCTTTTGGACCTGGGAGAAGCAAAATCAAATCCCCACTCTGCCATGGAAGCTCACTGGGTGACCTTGGGCCAGTCATTCTCTTTCCCAGCCTAACTCGCAGGGCTGTTGTAGTAAGGATAAAGTGGAGGTCAAGAGAACACTGTGATGAGCCATTCTGGGTCCCCGTTTGGGGGGTGGTGTGGGAAGAAGAAGAAGAAGAAGAAGAAGAAGAAGAAGAAGAAGAAGAAGAAGAAGAAGAAGAAGAAGAGTTGGTTTTTATATGCCGACTTTCTCTACCACTTAAGGGAGATGGTGAAACTGTGCGTTCGAATTAAGCACAGTGCAGCATATGAATATCCATTTCCACTCAAGCTCAGAGACATTCAGAAATATATTCAGCCGGCAAACAAGAGCACAAAGGGACCATGTAACACACCTGTGTCTTTTCCTTCTTCAGGGTCCTTCTTGGATTCCTGATCTGTCTCATCAGACACATAAAAAACTGCAGATATTGGAAATTAGAAATCAATCAGAAAAGCAGCCTTGGCTATTTTTTTAAAAAAGTAGGAAAATGCTGGCTATTTTTGTAATACATTATTTTACCAGGATTGTCAATTCCTTTGGCGTTTGTTTCTGTGGCATTATCCTGAACTTCCTCTGGCGTTCTGGTCACTGGATTTGAAATAAATTTGTAATTGTCGCTTGGGGGCTGCAATAAATAAATACATAAAATGCATATTTTACTGAAGAGCATAACAACAGCCCTGTTGGAACAGGCAGAGGGGCCCATCTGGTCCAGAATCCTGGTTCCAACAGTGACCAACCAGATGATTCCAGGAAACCCACTAGCAGGGTGTGAAGGAATCATCAGCGCTCCCCGGCGACTGGTTCTTACACTGGCCATTTATGCATGGCTGTTTCCTCATGGTCACCCCACTGACTACTTTGGGGCTTTGCTTTGATTATGCTTGCATTTTCAGACCCTCAGAGGTCGCCTCTCCCCCCCCCCCGCTCATTTCTCCCTGCTCGGGGAGGGGCCGTGGCTCAGTGGCAGAGCACCTGCTTGGCATGCAGAAGGTCCCAGGTTCAATCCCCGGCATCTCCAGTTAAAGGGATGAGGCAAGTAGGTGATGTGAAAGACCTCTGCCTGAGACCCTGGAGAGCTGCTGCCGGTCAGAGTAGACAAGACTGACTTTGATGGACGAAATGTCTGATTCAGTATAAGGCAGCTTCGTGTGTGTCCATGTGTTCCACGCATTTTGCCAGAGTTTTCTGGATTCGTGTTTAGTCAGACAGGGGAAAACGTGCGGAAACGCATGGGGGGAGCACATCCACCTCTGAGGGTCAGAAAATGCAAGCATAATCCAAGCAAAGCCCCAAAGTAGTCGGTGAGGGGGACCACAAGGAAACAGCCGTGATAAACGGCCACCGTTTCTGGGAGTTGTATTTAGCTATCATGGGCTGTAGATGTCCATCAGGCCATCCTCCATAAAATTATCTAATCCTTTTTAAAACAATCCATCTAGGGTAGTACCTACCACTGTTTTTGAGTCATCAATCCCAGCTCTCGTTTCCTATTTTATACTTACAAAATAAGAAAGCCGGGTATGATGCCACCGGAACTGTCCCTGCAACTAAAATATTTATTTAGATATGCCACAACGGCGGCGAGAGTCGTTCTCGCAAGAAAGTGGAAACAACCAACTTTGCCAGATGTAGATGATTGGAAAGACAAAATAATGGAATATGCTGTGTGTGTGTGTGTGTGTGTGTGTGTGTGTGTGTTAAGTGCCATCAAGTCGCTTCTGACTCATGGCGACCCTATGAATGAAAGTCCTCCAAAATGTCCTATCTTTGACAGCCTTGCTCAGATCTTGCAAACTGAAGGCCGTGGCTTCCTTTATTGAGTCAATCCATCTCTTGTTGGGTCTTCCTCTTTTCCTGCTGCCCTCAACTTTTCCTAGCACGACTGTCTTTTCCAGTGACTCTTGTCTGGAATACGCTACAATGGCTAAAATGACCCACGTGATGAATACAACTGATGAGGAGACCCTCGACCAGTTTAATGAAAAACGGAAACTGTTTTATAGATATATAGAAATTGACAGTTGAAACTTTATAATAACTTCTATACCCCCTATTCTAAATAAATAAATAAAATTTTAATTAAAAATAATAATAAAAAACAACAAAATAAGAAAACCGGAGCACAAAAAATATTAGTTCGGCTGAATTTTTTACACCCGATGCAACATCCCACGTGATTTCCAATCTGACCATTTCGTGTTTCCAGCAACAGTGGATGGAGACAGGAGAATATGCTTTGGAATGGATAACTGAGGTGATTGATTTCTGAGAATACTAAATGAGGCCCATTTGATATCATTATAAATTTACTGGTGAAATCAACCCATATATATATACATCTACAACATCACCCTCCCACAAGAATAGGTGAACCCACCGTAGTTTCCTCCATGTGCAGATTCTGAATGAGATGAGCGTAGCGCCCTTCCGCTTCCATCAGCTCGGTGTGGGTTCCACTCTCACATATTTCTCCATCTTCTAGCAATATGATCTCATCACAAAACTCCAGATACTAAAGTTTTTGGGTTTTTTTTAAGAAAGGAAAGAAAATAGAATCAGTATGGGGAACAAAGATGCACGGACCCAGAACATTCAAAATCAATGGCTGGGGTCTAAGCCCCCATGCAGAGTTTTAAGAATTCAGATGGGGAAAATGTGCATCTAGAGAGCAGCGAATCCAAGGCAAAGCCTCCCGGGCATAAATGGCCTATCTAAAGTGGCTTTATAAAAAAAATCATAGAAGATAAGGCCTGATCGTTAATCCAAGCAAACTGCATCTCCACCCCAGATCCTCCTGAAGTGTGCCATTTATGCACGGGAGGTTTTGCCTTGTATTTGCTGCTCTCTAGATGCACATTTTCCCCATCTGAATTCTCAAAACTCTGCACGGAGGCTTATTTTTGAGTTCTGAGAATTTGGATGGGAAAAATGTGCATCTATTGAGTGGCAAATCCAAGGCAAAACCTCCCATGCATAAATGGCTAGGGTTGCCAGCCCGTAACCAGTGGGAAACTTACCAGTGCAGGGTGCCCTTCTCTGGTGACATTGTGACATCACTTCTGGACATGAAACAGTGGTGTCACTGTGTGGGCGCAATACTTTAGCATTTGGGCAAATGCTAGAACGTTGCCCCTAACATGTTGACATCACTTCCAGGTAGCACCGGACGTGGAGGTGACATCACAGCATCCCGGTGAGGGTGGTTTCACCCCCATTTTTCTCACCACTGGCCAACAGAGCAGTGGCAGGGGAAGAGATCGCCAGCATGAGATCTCCTGCCAATCTGGAAGACCTGGCAGCCCTACTCAGATCCAGTGATGCTCAAGAGGAAGCATAAACAGACAAGCTGAAATGTAAGTGGGCATACAATTAACTGGACTTTATGCAAGCAGCTGCCCTGACCTAGATGGCCCAGGCTAGCCTGATCTCGTCAGATCTGAGCTAAGCAGGGTCAGCCCTGGTTAGTATTTGGATGGGAGACCACCAAGGAATACCAGGGTTGCTGTGCAGAGGAAGGCACTGGCAACCTACCTCTGTTAGCCTCTTGCCATGAAAACCCCAAAAGGGGTCGCCATAAGTCGGCTGCGACTTGACGGCACTTCACACACACACACATGCAAGCAGCTACTGCAGTCTCCGCTTATGCAAGAACTCTAGCACAAAGTAGGAATTTTGCACTGAATCCAGCCCTATTTCTTTGATTGTTTAAAACCTTTATTAGCCATCTGTCTACCGTATAGGAACCCAAGGGCAGCTTGCAATGCAACCAAAATAAAATACATAAAAACCACAAATTAAAATCAACAATTAAAAATTGCTGGCAGACAGAAGAATGAAAACTAATGAAATGCCATTGTGAATATCAGACTTTGGTTCATAGTTCTGAAAGCATCAGAAGTAGAGTTGCCAGGTTCCTCCTGGCCACCGGTGGGGGATGGGGGTAAGCTTGCCAGATCCTGGCTGGGGAACTAGAGATTTGAGGAAGTAGCCTAGGGAGAACAGGGACCTCAGTGGGGTACAATGCCATAAAGTCCACCCTCCAAAGCATCCATTTTCTCCAGATCTCTGTAGTCTGGAGGTGAGCTGTAATTCTGGGGGATCCCCAGGTCCCACCTGGATAGGGTTGCCAGGTCCCTCTTCACCACCGGCAGGAGGTTTTCGGGGTGGAGCCTGAGAAGGGCGGGGTTTGGGGAGTGGAAGGACTTCAACGCCATAGAGTCCAATTGCCAAAGCAACCATTTTCTCCAGGTGAACTGATTTCTATCGGCTGGAGATCAGTTGTAATAGCAGGCGATCTCCAGCTATTACCTGAAAGTTGAAAAAACAAAATAGACACCACTGTACCAGTATCAAGGGATTTGGAAATCAGTACAGGAGCGAAGCCAATTTAAACAAAGAGCAAAATTCTTTATAAGCTACCACATATAGTTCAAGACAATACATGACAAATTATACATCAAAACCCACAAAAAATTCCATATATACATATGTACAGAAGTTGTCTAACATAATTGTCTCAATTGTGAGTACAAAATCTTCTTTGTTGACGACAAATATCAGGTGAAAAGCCAGAGATCGTCAATTTGATGATCTCTGGCTTTTCACCTGATATTTGTCGTCAACAAAGAAGATTTTGTACTCACAATTGAGACAATTATGTTAAAGAACTTCTGTACATATGTATATATGGAATTTTTTGTGGGTCTTGATGTATAATTTGTCATGTATTGTCTTGAACTATACGTGGTAGCTTATAAAGAATTTTGCACTTTGTTTAAATTGGCTTCGCTCCTGTACTGATTTCCATTACCTGGAAGTTGGCAGCCCTGGAGGACGGCTTCCCTAAATTCAGAAGGTCTACCATTATGTTTTCCCAGAGCTGGCCAAGCAGCGGAGCCGGCAGAAATCTTTGGGAGGCGTTGTCACTCCGTGGCGGAGCCTGCGACTGACATATCAAAGAGCTCCTCCAATTCCAAACGACACAACTCTCAGCATTCCTCCCAACCAAAAGCTCCATTCCTCTGCTTTCCTGTGTTATATTTTTGCATCTGACCACCTTAGGTCCCTGGCCGCTTGAGCCGTGGCTTTTGTGCCACCTGCTGGTGCGTTGCCGTTATATTTATTGCTTGGGTAAAACACAGGAATTACAGCTGATCTCCAGACGACAGAGACCGGTTTCCCTGGAGAAAATGGCTGCTTTGGAGGGTGGAGTAGATGGCATTATAGACTGCTGAGGTCCCTCCCTTCCCCAAAGACCACCCTCCCAAAGCTCCACCCACAGATCTCCAGGAATTTCCCATCCTGGAGCTGACAACCGGACCGTGATGGTCCTTGACCGTCTGCAGCGAGAAAGACCGCATTCCCAAAGAACTAAAGCAAATTATCGTTGCTGTTTTTCAATTACCTGCAGCTGATGAGTCACCAAGAGTACCGTTCGCCCTTGCAGGGCTTCCTTGATGCATTTCTCGAAAATGTTTTTCCCAACATGGGCATCCACAGCCGACAACGGGTCGTCCAGGAGGTAAATGTCTCTGTTGGCATACACGGCACGAGCTAAGCTGATTCGCTGCTTCTGACCTCCAGAAAGGTTAAGCCCCCTTTCGCCTATCTGCAGAACAGCAGGATTGCGATACGAGTTCACAGGCGGGTAATCCGTTCTGTTTAGGGTTGCCAACCTCCAGGAGAGGCCTGGAGGTCTCCTAGTATTACCACTGATCTCTAGATGACAGAGATCAGTCCCCCGGGAGAAAATGGCTGCTTGGAAGGGTGGACTCTATGGCCCTGTACCCTGGTGAGTAGGGTTGCCAGCCTCCAGGTGGTTGTGACAATTATAGTACTTGGCTCAAAGAATAAACAATCAAAGTATGCAAACAACTATATTGTGAGAACTTAAATAACATCAGAGTTACAACAGTGTAAACACATAAGTGGTAACACTGACACTACAAAACACACAAGAAAATTCGCTAAATCACTATGAGAGTGAGTCCTAATGGAAAACAGGAATTCTTATCTCTGTTTCTTCATAGAGTCCTGGACAAGGAAGACTAATGATGAAGATGGAAAGGTAAACAGTAAAGCCGTCCGGATGTTCTGGAGTGTTTTCACTGCTGACAAGCAGCTTCATCAGCTGACATCTTCATATATATCAAAATATTTTTCTTCAAAAATGCAATACTAGCAATCTAATGTAAGTCTGAAAATTATTTTTTCTGCGCCCACTGGCTGCTCCAAATGGCTGTAGCGTGCGCATCGCTAGAGCCAAGCCTTATTCTTCTGCAGGCACGACCACGTGATCCGACGCTTGGAAACGTCTGCAGACAGACATTCAAATGAGGCGCGCCCGGGAGTTTTGTGTGTTTTTTTCTCCCCCAAACACTTGCAGCGGCTGTGCTGTGACAGCTAGTCCCAAAGTGCTTAAGAAAAAATAGAACCGGAGTCCCGGGTTGAGCCATGCGCCATGCTGCTGGTTAAGAATGCCTCTAATAAAAATGTAAACCGACAGGATGGCCTAGAGGGACACATTGCCATGTTCTATTATTGCCACATTCTATTATTACAGCCTTTCCCCCTTAAAACCTGTACCTGCTCTCATTTCAGTCACTCGCTTGGAAACAGGCAACAAAAGGGCTTGTAAAGCAGATTTTTTTTTAAAGGGAAGATTTCAACAAGGTTCTGCTCTTCTGCAGAACTTGCCCAGCAGCGATAGAGAAAGCCAGTGTGGTGTAATGGTTAGAGAGTCAGATTAGGATCTGGGAGAACAAGGTTCGAATCCCCACTCTGCCATGGAAGCTTGCGAGGTGACCTCGGGCTAGTCACATACTTTCAGCCTGTCCTACCTCACAGGGCTGTTGTAAGGATAAAATGGAGACAGGGGTAATTTATGCAGGGCTGTTTCCTTTGCGGTCACCCCCACCGACTGCTTCCTTTTGATTATGCATGCCTTTCGCGACCATCAGAGGTGGTCTCGCTCTCCCCGAGTATTTCCGCACATTTTGCCCATGTTTTCCGGAAGCTGTTTTAGCCAGAATCTGGAAAACATGGGCAAAGTGCAAGGAAGAAGAAGACTTAGTTTTTATATGCCAACTTTCTCTACCACTTAAGGAAGTATCAAACTGGCTTACAGTCACCTCCCCTCCCCACAACAGACACCCTGTGAGGTAGGTGGGGCTGAGAGAGCTCTAAGAGAGCTGTGACTAGCCCAAGGTCACCCAGCTGGCTTCAAGTGTAGGAGTGGGGAAACCAACCCAGTTCACCAGAATAGTGTTTGCAGCTCATGTGGAGGAGCGGGGAATCAAACCCGGTTCTCCAGTTCAGAGTCCACCACTCCAAACCACTGTTCTTAACCACTACACCATGCTGGCTCTCCAGCTCAAGGTGACCTCTGATGGTCAGGAAAGGCATGCAAATCAAAAGGAAGCCCCAAAGCAGTCTGAGGGGGTGACTGCAGGGGAACAGCCCTGCATAAATGGCCAGGGAGAATGTTCTAAGCCATTTTGGGTCCCACTGGGGAGGAAAGTGGGGCACAGAATAAGGAATGAAATTGTCGGCATTGACCAGAAGCTGCTTATCAGGGACTCAGACCGAAAGGGTTTTTCCCAACACTGGCTACTTATGATGATCTAACTGGGAAGACAAGAGAGCCAGGGGACCACCATTTCCCAAAGAGGCATTAACCACTGCAGTCATTGTACAGTGGGGATCAGATGGGGATTTAATGCTCGTTGGGCACAGGGTGAATACAGAGGTAAGTGTTGACCTGCCATAGTGTCCATGTAACCATTTGGTACGCATATATTGGCCTACGAGCTGGGGACATCATCCCTATGAATAGGGTTGCCAGCTCCGGGTTGGGAAATACCTGGAGATTTTTGGGGTCTTCTTCAGAAGGCCCATGAGCAGCTGACGGAAACGTATGTTCTCCGGACTGAGTGAGCCCTGTCTTCTGAAGCACAGATCAGCTCACGGCTGTCAGTTGGTCAGACCAAGTTGGCTCCAATTACGTGACCCCGACCTCAAAAGGGGGGCCCCTAATAAAACTAGTCAAAACAAGGAAAGAAAAAGGGGAGAAAGCACAAAGTCGTGCCTCTGAGCAAAGGCGAATAGCCGAACCGAAAAAGCCTATTCAGCTTTTTCGGGAATCACCTACTTGGCTTCGGCTTTATCCCCAGGCTTTGGTATCCGGTAAATCTGAATCCCGAAAATTAGCAAAATGGCTAATTTCGAGTTTATTTTCGGTGCAGGTTTTTCGATATGCACAACCCTAGTCATTTCGTTGTGGTGGTTCATGGGTGCTTTGGCACATGGATCCCTCAATTGCATGAAGGTTTCCTAATCACTCAACACACAATAGGGAAGAAAATGCCTCTACGTGAGTCAGCAACTGAATAGTGGAAAGACCAGCGTGTCTCCAGAGCTTGGGCTGAAAAGTCTAAATTATATTGGTTTGTATAATGACACTTACTTCAGTCATATCTCCGTATGGAAGGATGGTCAAATCCGATATCAGACTGCAAACACTGATGGCATAATTGTACCTAAGGAATCAGAAGGAAACAGTATTCAGTCCCCTTGCATGGTGTTTGTTTTCCACTAGCCAAAGGGCCTCCATAAACTTGCTTTATGCATCCTAATTTGAATGGGGGAGGGTAAAGCGAGTATGGCTTTGATCCAGGAAGACCCTTAGCTGTCCTAGAATTGCCTAATCAGTAATGTTTTAAAAATGGTAAAGTTAATTTGGGTAAACAGGATTGGTATGCACCTTTTTGATACTTCTGTCTGGTGTGCATTTTAATTGACACAGGACTTTTAATTGACAGACACAAAGGATTTTATTATGTCTGTATTTATAGAAGTCCTAAGTCAATATTACTACTTTCATTTGGGAGATACTGAACTGAGGTCAAAGGCCAACCCAACGCCAGACAAAGAATCTACACCAGACAAGGAATTTGAACCCATGTTTCCCCCCATGTACAAATGCCACCTCATCCCCTCCTTGTTCTGTATGCCAGCTCCAGGTTGAGCAATTCCTGGAGATTTGAGGGTAGAGCATAGGGAGGGCGGAGCTTGGAGAGGGGAGGGACCTCAGCAGAGTACAAGGCCATAGAGTCCATCCTTCAAAGCAGCCATTTTCTCCAGGGGAACAGATCTCTGTAGTCTGGAGATCAGTTGTAATTCCAGGAGACCTCCAGGCCCCACCTGGAGCTTAGCATCCCTACGTGAATGCTAAGGTTTTCATGTTGGGGAAAGTCAACTGCGAAGTAGGGAAAGTCTTTCTTTTTTAAGGCCTGGGCAGGTCTGATTATGTTTCTTACATTTCAGTTTTGTCTTTAAGAGGCCATGATGGATCAGACCAAAGTCCATCAAGTCCAGCAGTCTGTTCATACAGTGGCCAACCAGGTGCCTCTAGGAAGCCCACAAACAAGACGACTGCAGCAGCACCATCCTGCCTGGGTTCCTTGGCATTTAATATAATAGGCATGCTCCTCTGAGACTGTAGAGAATAGGTATGCATCATGACTAGTATCCATTTTTTTACTAGTAGCCATGGATAGCCCTCTCCTCCATGAACATGTCCATCCCTTCTTAAACCCTTCCAAGTTGGCAGCCATCACCACATCCTGGGGCAGGGAGTTCCACAATTTAACTCCCCCTTTCATCTTGGAAGTCTATTTTAGCCAGCATCATTTTAAAAATCATCTTCCTTTCCATTCCCTTGATTTCCCCATGCCTCTTCTCATTGCCACAGCTTCATCTGCTCCCTTTGGTAGCACCAGGATTGGATGAATCAGGGAACAGCAGTGCAGAGCAAGAGCGCTGAACAATTGGACCAGAGATCGGCTCAACTGGCAGCCAGAAGGGAGGCAGAGAAAGAGGAGGGGGGAATGGGATTAATCTGCTCTTGTAGGTCACACAGTTAAGGATGGAGTAGGGTAGGCAAACGATAAGAATTGGAATCAAGGGAATTGACAGAAAGAGCCACAATTCTGAACAACATCGTGCTGGGGTAGGGTTGCCAGCTCCAGGTTGAGGAATACCTGGAGATCTGGGGGTGGAGCCTGAGGAGGGCGGGGTTTGGTTAGGGGTGGGGCTTCAATAGGGTACAATGCCATTGAGCCCACCTTCCAAAGCAGCCATTTTCTACAGGTGAACTGACCTCTGTTGCCTGAAGATCAGTTGTAATAGCAGGAGATCTCCGGACCAGCTACCACCTGGAGGTTGGCAACCCTACCCTAGGGCCATTTTGAATATTAGATTAGCCATGAATGCAGCACCGTTTTTGTTCCTCTTTTCTTTCAGTATGGGACACAGAGACACCTAGGTGGAAGCAAGGGTAAGTTTGCCAAGTCCCTCTTCGCCACCGGCAGGAGGTTTTTGGGGCGGAGCCTGAGGAGGGCGGGGTTTGGGGAGGGGAGGGACTTCAGTGCCATACAGTCCAATTGCCAAAGTGGCCATTTTCTCCAGGTGAACTGATCTCTATCGGCTGGAGATCAGTTGTAATAGCGGGAGATTTCCAACTACTGCCTGGAGGTTGGCAACCCTAAGCAAGAGGGACACAGACCCTAAAGGATGCCTAGTAAAGCTGCCAACTTCAGAATAGTAATTGATGGAGATTTTGGGGTGGAGCCTGGGGAGAGCGGGGCTTGGGGATTTGAATCGGGGCGGGGGCTGTCAGTTCTTCTTCCAACCCCATTCTGGCTCCCAGTTCTGACTTCCCTGAAAGGCAATTTCCCGATGCTTAGAAAACCATTGTTTAATTATTCTCGCAAAACTGAAAGCGATATACCCAGATTGAAGTGACACCAATTAGCCGTGTCAAGTCTCATTAGTTTGGATTTCTAGGGATGCCACCGTGGGTGAGCTGGTGATGGATTTAACACCTCCATTCTTTTTTTTTTCTCGTCCTCCCGCCCCCCCCCCCCATTTCTGAGATTGAGACATGAAAGCTACGACAGCTGGAATCTGACACATGCTACATGACAACATGAAAAAGAGTGATAATTGAACCGGCAGGGCTGGAAGCCGGGTCTTCTGGAATCAAAACACGCCGCTGGTGAGGGCAATCCCATTAAGGACAACAAAGGCCTGTGGCAGCCAAGCCCGTCACCTCCTCTCCTCCCTAACACAGCTTAAACTGCAAGAGGAAATGTTCCCTAGAGCCTCAAAGTGTCGGGAAGGGCAGGGAGACTCGTTTTCGTGCATACATTAGAATACCTGCCACCCCTGTACACAGGGCTGGTGCCAGTCTTTTTTGCACCCTAGGCAAGGCTAACTACTTGTGTCCCCCCACTGCTAACCAATTTTCAAAAACAGATGTCTTGTAGAAAAAAAATAAAAGCCTTATAAAATAAAAGTTTATAAGACATTGTCGAAGGCTTTCACGGTCAGAGTTCATCGGTTCTTGTAGGTTATCCGGGCTGTGTGACCATGGTCTTGGTATTTTCTTTCCTTACGTTGCACCAGCAGCTGTGGCAGGCATCTTCAGAGGAGTAACACTGAAGGATAGTCCTTCAGTGCCCCTCTGAGGTCTGCACCCTAGGCGACCGCCTAGTTCGCCTAATGGTGGCACCGGCCCTGCCTGTACAAAGGAGAGAAGAGCAGGAGTCCAGGCCATTCAGTTGCTGATTTAAGAGTAGGAGTTCTCTTACAAAGGGATTTCAAAGGGAGATTAGAAAGAGAAACTGCTCAATTACAACAAATGAAGCTCAAGACTGTGCATTCTCCAGGACTTAATAGAGATCTGGGATTCCTTTCTCATGACCTGACTTCTCCACAACTACTACCCCTCTGCATATCACACCTAATCCAATCACGCCTGCTAATGTCATTCACTTGCTTTCGACATTTACATTGCCATCGTGTGTCCAATTCAGTCGTCTCTAAAGGATAGATGGAATCACATTCTAGTCAAAAGCTCATAACCCTGCCAGAAATTTTGGTAGTCTTTAGGGTGCTACTGGACATGCTCTTTTCTACTGCTAGTGACAGACTAACTCGGCTACCCATCGTGATCTACCTGTATATAAGGTTTGCCAACTCCAGGTTGGGAAATTCCTGGTGATTTGGGGGAGGAGCCTGGGGAGGGGAGGGTTTGGGGGAGGAAAGAGAACTCGGCAGGGTATAATGCCATAGAGTTCCTCTTCTGAAGCTGTCATTTCCTACAGGTGTTCTCTGTGGTCTGGAGATCAGTTGTAATTCCAGGTGGTCTCTGGGTTCCACCTAGAGGTTGGCGACCCTAGCTGCACATCCCCCCCCACCCGCAGCTAATTGCAACTGGTGAGGGTGGAGTGAATTCAGGGCAAAGATATAGGGAGGAAAGTGTTAAATGCCCCCCTACCCAGCAACCTTTTCTTTATCTTCGAAGCCACTGTTTAAAAAAGCAAGTTTTTTTAAAAAAAAAACTAATTAGTTCAAACAAACCCACCGCAGAACCTACCTATCATTTCACGCACGCTGAATAATGGGCACTTTCAATTCACTTCCAATGCATTTTGCAACTGGATATTACTGTGTGAGAGGACAAAAATCCACTTGGCAAATGATCGCTGAAGGGCATTGAAAGCATGTTGGAAGTGCGTTATTCAGAACGTGCGGAATCTCTGACCCTGATTTATTGTTTACCTTTGCTCCTCAAACGGTTCTCCGAACAGGATGTTGTCTCTGACGCTCCCATGAAATATCCATGCCTGCTGAGACACGTAAGCCAAAGTCCCATCCACGGCGACTCTCCCTCGGTGCAGATGCATCTGGAAGAAGGCGACTGGGAAGTTAAAAGACCAAACTGGCCCCCTTGGGCTCTGCTGCTGTTTACAAATAGGGATGAGCCGAGACGATGATTTTCACATGAACACATGAACACATGGAGCTGCCTTCTACTGAATCAGACCCTGGGTCCATCAGTCAGTATTGTCTACTCAGACCCGCAGCGGCTCTCCAGGGTCTCAGTTAGAGGTCTTTCCCATCACCTACTTGTCTAGTCCCTTTAACTGGGGATGCCGGGGATTGAACCTGGGACCTTCTGCATGCCAAGCAGATGAACACAAGAAGCTGCATTATACTGAATCAGACCCTGGGTCCATCAAACTCAGTATTGTCTACTCAAACCGGCAGCGGCTCTCCGGGGACTCAGGCTGAGGTCTTTCACATCACCCGCCCGCCTAGTCCCTTTAACTGGAGATGCCGGGGATTGAAACTGGGACCTTCTGCATGCCAAGCAGATGCTCTACCACTGAGCCATGGCTTCTCCTTTCATTTCTTTTTGATTCTTTGTGTCATCCTCATTGTCAGTGGTGTCAGTTTGCCTCACTTTTGGGACGGTTCTTGATCACTATTTTTGCATCTTTCATGCCATTTAGGATGCATCCCCCCCCCTTGTGCGTACTCCTGATATACTAGGATTGTGCTTGCGGGGATAAAAATTTTTATGGAAAAGATATTGTGAGAGCCACGTAGAATCGCTGTTCCAAATCTGCTTGCCACTGAATTTGAAAGAGGAATCCTTCAACACAAAAGTGTCATAGCGTGGAATCCACCCACCAAAAGTTGACAGGAAAAATAACTAGACCCTTATGTAACATACCACTCGAGTTGTACTTGAAAACAACGCTGGGATTTTTTTTAAAGCAAAAGTTACAAATATTGCATACCTGTCCTAGTATTGCTGCTATGATGGAGCTCTTCCCGCTTCCAACGTTTCCACAAATCCCTAAAACCTGGCCCTAAAAAAAAAAAAAAAACTTTGAAGATTATTTATTCAAATCGGTATGGTTTTTCCTGACTGACTGCTTCGTGGACAGAGCGAAGGCTCCAAATCATTTTCCAAAGGGCAGTACCATGGCAATTCATTGGAAGGTTAATCGGGAGGAACATCCTTCCCCCGGCAAAGACCTGCCTTACAATGAGCTCCTCAGCCAATCGCATGCCATTCTTTCTCCCGTTCCGAACCTTGCACCTGGAAAATGGTGCAGACCGCTGCAGCCAGAATGTTGAACTGGAGAGGCTCATGGGAACCATATCACTCCAGTCTTGTTCCATCTCCACTGGCTCCCAGTCTGGTTCTGGGAACAACTCAAGGAGCTGGTGCTGACATTTAAAGCCCGATATGGATCGGGACCAATATACCTGAAGGACCGCCCAGCGTGGCGTAGTGGTTAAGAGCGGTGGTTTGGAGCAGTGGAGTCTGATCTGGAGAACCGGGGTTGATTCCCCACTCCTCCACATAGGGTTGCCAGGTCCCTCTTCGCCATCAGTGTGATATTTTGGAGGCGGACCTGAGGAGGCTTTGTGTGGAGGAGTGGGGAAACAAATCCAGTTCACCGGATTAGCCTCCGCCGCTCATGTGGAGGACTGGGGAATCAAACCCGGTTCTCCAGATCAGTCTCCACTGCTCCAACCCACCGCTCTTAACCACTACACCACACTGGCTCTTTTAAGCTCTGGTTTTAACTGGTTTAGCGATCTATTTGTGTGTTGGTTCTAATGGCTTTTAAGATGAGATTTTAGTTTGTATGTTTTAATTTGTTAGCCGTCCCGGTGGCCCTATGGGGGCAAAAAGGCAGAATAAAAATCTTCTTAATAATGATGATAATGGTGATGCAATGGGGGGAGTCATGTGGTGGTTGGAAAGCAGAGCAACCACTTTTATCTCAAGCATCCCTACAGCAACTCCGGCTGAATTCAGTGTAAATATTATCTTAAGGTGTACTCACTTTCTTTATGGCAAAATGGATCTTGTGCAAGGCCAGGCCGTCGCTCTTCTCCTTGGCTTCTTGAAACGATATCTGGGAATGGCAAAGGGTGGGTTCCGGGTCGGGCTGGCATTTAAAGGTGCTCGCCCCATTAGCCAGGGCCACCTCGCTGGACTTGGCAGCGCATTCATTCGGACTTTCCCAGGACAGCGAGGCATTTTCCAGCAGGATGGCATTTTCGGAGTCGTTCAGTTTCGTTACATACGGAGGAGGAATTTTAGTGACGAGGATTTTCTAAGAGAGAAGAGCCCGAGTCAAGCACAACAGAGCAGTAGGGAGCTTTCGACACTCCCAACTCACGTTGCCAGCTCTGCCATTCAGCGGCACAGGGCGTACGTTGTGTGCCCAAATTCCCAGGAGCAATGCACAATTTCTCCAGTCAAGAACGATCTTAGGAAAACTTTTTGCTTGGCACCCTGGAGAGCCAATGCCAGTCAGAGCACGCAATACTAGGTTAAGACAGACGAAGAGTCTAAAAGTATAAGGCTAGGCTTATCATGAAGAAGAAGAAGAAGAAGAAGAAGAAGAAGAAGAAGAAGAAGAAGAAGAAGAAGAAGAGATGGTTTTTACATGCCGACTTTCTCTACCACTTAAGGAAGAATCAAACTGGCTTACAATAACCTTCCCTTCCCTTCCCCTCCCCAAGACAGACACCCTGTGAGATAGGTGGGGCTGAGAGAGCTCTAAGAGAGCCGTGACCAGCCCAAGGTCACCCAGCTGACTTTGTGTGTAGGAGTGGGGAAACCAACCAGGCTCACTAGGTTAGCGTCCGCTACTCATGGTCTGATCCAGCATGTCTTTTCTTATGTTCTTTTGGTGGTCTTCCATCCACCAATGAAATCCAGGGATATTATACAGAGTCAGGCAATGGCAAACCACCTCTGTTTGTCTCTTGCCTTACAAACCCTCTGGAGTTGCCATAAGTCGGCTGCGACTTGATAGCATTTTCCACCACCATCAACTCGTTTAGGATTACACTGTTGAGCAAGCAAACCCTGGAACAATAATATGTTATGATACATAATTGATAATTTTAAAAGAGTTGTATAGTATAGAAACCTCAGGCAGCGGCCTTTATGTTTGTGCACAATTCTGCAATTTCAACAAATCCAAACTGTTTGCAATCACCTTCCCCTACCCTTACCTTCAGTCTTTGTAGAGAAACTTTGATTTCCGCTGCTGCTTTCACAGAGAAAGGTAAAATGGCAATTGAAAACCTCAATACATTCAGCATTGCAATCACACTGAAAGCCTGCAAAAGAAAATGGGTTAGAATTACCACGACTTAACATTTTAGCAAAGCAAATATGATCTTATAAGCACGCTTTATGTTACATCTTTAACTGGGCGTACGTTACATCTTTAACAATAGATATCTCTGAAGTATTACAGTAAATGGGACATTCATTAAGGCCTTAATAAGGCAAGAAGTTCAAGTGTCACAGAACTAGTTCTGTTTTCAAGCGCCTGTCCCTAGTGATTTCAATTTCCCCTCCTCCACTAAATATGGTTATTAATCCTTTTTAATTGATGCGCGTTAAGCCTGCATTTTATACAAAAAGAAAGAAGCCCCCCCCCCCCCCGTCAATGACTGGCCGCAAGAGTCCAGCTTTATTAGGGAAGCAATTATTCATTTAGAAATTGACCTTGATTAAAAGTAAATGTCACAGAGAAATCAGTATCTACTTTACCAAGATTTATGGGTCCGTGATGTGCAGAAGGGCAACAGGAATACACAGTTAAAAGGTAAAACCATCATAGACTGAGGGTGATTTTGGGCAAATCTTACCACAGAGGCCGTGAGTTCTCGTTTCAAAAGGGTATGGAGGACAAACGTCATGACAATGGCCAAGGTGGATACAATTGGCGCAAGGGAAGTATTCACACTCTGGACATATCCTGCTTTTTCTAATATTTTCCTTTCCGCATTCCTGATGCCTGCAAAGGACGTGAACTTGTCATAATGCAGAAAAGTGATAAACCATACACTCTCCACGGCAGTGATATGTAATTTGGTAAATTACGGCCCGGCAGGTCAAATGGTCAGTAAATCAAAGATATTGTTGAGGATGATCCAGTTAAGGCACTGCGTTAAATGTTTTTTTAAAAGGTGCGTGTCCCCCCCCCCCACCCTCATACCTCTGACGGCTTTTGCAAAGGACATTTCCCAAGCGTACATCTTGATCAGCTTGATGCAAGTCAGAATCTCGTTCATTATCCTCACTCGTCGGTCGGTCACCACAATGGCAGCCCTCCGGAATACGGACATCAACTTAGCCATGAGCATCTGCGAAGAAGAGGCCAAGCACCGCGAGAGCATGCCATTAATACAGATGAATGTGGAGGTCAGGAAATAAGCAGGGGAATTTATCGGACAAATAACTGCAAGATCAGACATCCACATTTTTTAAGTAATAAAATAGTTTTGCTAGATTAAAAAACAACACAGCACTATGGGCTAATAGCAGCTGCAGAGGGTGCTTAGATAAGGTTGCCACTGCTAGGTTGGAAAATTCCTGGAAATTTGGGGGTGGAGTCTGGGGATGGTGGGGTTTGGGGAGGGTTTTTAGTGTTAAAATAGCCACGGAGATGCAGTGCTTCCAGAAGTAAAACCGGAAGTGCTGTCATTGCGTGTGCGCACCTGCGCACATCCGCAGCCCCAGCTCTGGGGCAGCTGGGTGAATTGGCAGACAATTGCCCACCCATATCACCCATCTGGCAACCCTATATATCATTGGCTATTGTGTAATTGTCGCAGTGTATAGCAACCGTTTGCAAATGAATTTTCTTGGTGCAGATGAGACAATCCAGTTATGAACTACTGCTGTAGTGCAATGATAGCCCAACGTTCAACGAGGGGCGGATGCGGCCGAAAAGAGTCATTGTTCAAGAAACTGATGGTTTTACCTGTAAGGGTATGAACAGAATATAAACAAACGTTCCAGTGAGCGCCGTGGGACCGAGGATAAGACACGAATAGATGGTGCAAGCCACTATCAGCACAGGCACTGCAACTGGCAAGGGGCAAAACACGGCCGCTTCGAACATCCGATAGCCGTCGTTAGCTAAAATATTGATTACCTGAAAGAAGCAAAGGAGCGGTGACGAGTTTCATGGGCAATCACTTGTCAAGGTTGGACCAAGGGTGTTTGCTGCCCTCGGCGGCCTACGATATGAGTGTCCCTCCCCCACATTCATTATACAGCAATATGAGATATACAGCATTTGCAACTTTTGCAACATATTAACATTCTTCTTTAAAACACGGATTTGGGGAGTGGAGCCTGGGGAGGGATGGGACCTCAGCAGAGTATAATGCCACAGAGTCCACCCTCCAAAGCAGCCATTTTCTCTAGGGGAACTGATCTTGGTCATCTGGAGATCAATTGTAATAGGAAGGGCTATATAAATTATGGAAGGGGTGGGAGGAGGAGGAGGAGGAGGAGGAGGAGGAGGAGGAGGAGAAGAGTTGGTTTTAATATGCCAACTTTCTCTACCACTTAAGGAAGAATCAAACCGGCTTACAATCACCTTCCCTTCCCCTCCCCACAACAGACACCCTGTGAGGTAGATGGGGATGAGAGAGCTGTGACTAGCCCAAGGCCACCCAGCTGGCTTCATGTGTAGGAGTGGGGAAACTAATCCAGTTCACCAGATTAGCTTCCACTGCTCACGGGGAGGAGTGGGGAATCAAACCCAGTTCTCCAGATGAGAGTCCACTGCTCCAAACCATCGTTCTTAACCACTACATCACGCTGGTAGAAGCTATAAAATCATTGAAGAGGCATAAGTTGGAAGATGTTAAGTGTTCACTTGCCCGTGGACTCTACCATGATCTTTGAACCTGGTGCTGCTAATTAGTTTAAGAAAATCATTTCATTTCGGTCTAGTTAGTCCTTAGACAACTGCAAACATAACATCAGTCGTTCCTTTTTATAAATGTTTCACCAAACCAGAATTAAAAACTAAAATCTCCTGACCATCACCTTGGATACAGTGGATGCGTTTTCTGACAACTTACTTCTCCAACTGAAATGTGGGACAAAGTCTTAAACGCCAGCAGATGCTCAAAGGCCACCGTAGATGCAGCCACTTTTAATCTCATAGCGGTACGGTAGTTGATTGCCCACGTCAACGACCAGAAAATTGTTTTGGTGGATTCTGCGAGAAAGAGCGCTATGCAGAGGCCAATCCCCCTAAGAAGGTCAGTGGAACCACTTTCGCTGTGCCGGAGGATGTTATGGATGATCACAGTCTGCAAAGGAATTTCCAAACTATTTTGAGAAGCAACCCAGACAATGTTGGGTCTGTTCATCTCTAGAACATAACAACATTATGCAGTACAGAGTGGTCTCCTTCCCCACCACTTTCCCAAGACACTGAAGAGGCTTCACAAGAAATCAATTTTGCATTATTTCGCATGAACACAAGATGCAGTCTCATATTAAATCACTCCACCAGCAGGGTTGCCAACCTCCAGGTGGTGGCTGGAGATCTCCAGCTATTACAACTGATCTCCAGGTGACAAGAGATCAGTTCCCCTGGAGAAAATGGCCTCTTTGGCAATTGGACTCCATAGCATTGAAGTCCCTCTCCCTCTCCATATCCCTCCCTCCTCAGGCTCCGCCCCCAAAATCTCCAGGTATTTCCCAACCCAGAGCTGGCAACCCCATCCACTGTTCTTTTGGGGTCAGTTTTGCCTACTCTGATGGGCAACAGCTTTCCAGGGTCTCAGGTCTTTTGCATCAACTAGTGCTTGATGCTTTTAACTGGCAATGCCAAGAATTGAATCTGGGTCCTTCTGCACGCAAAGCAGATGCTGCACCGCTAAGCATGACCTCTCCCTTTCAATAGAGGAGCATACAGACAGCTGTGCCAATATTTATTTTTTATTTATCTATTGCATTTATAGCCCCCCCCCCTCATTCCCAGTAAGCCAGGCTCAGAATGGGTTAAAGAAAAGTAGGATTTCCCCCAGGATCTGTATTGGGACCAATGCTGTTTTACATAATAATAATAGATTATTGAAAGTCAGCTACTGTGGGGAACAGGAGAGCATCGCTTCGGCCCTGCTGGTGGGCTTTCTGTGGTGTTCTGGTTGACTGCTGTGGGAAGTAGATGGTGGGCTACATGGACCCTTAATCAGATTCAGCAGAAGTCTTTTTACGCAAAGGTGATCATTACCCTGCTCAGCCAAATTACAGTCAGTTCAGATGAAGGGAGAATTAAGAGTCTCCTCTGGGAAGGGAATGCCCAGATGGCAAAACAGGTAGCCAAATTTTGTGCAATTGCATATAAAGTTTGACGCCTAATGTTGGGCAATTGCAATTAGATTAATTTTTTTTTAATTTATCATCCAGAACAGATGGGAGAGGGTGTACACCATGCACCACCATACCAAGCACAAAGGAGCAGGAGGTCAGTGCTGATGGATACAGAGTTGGCCGGTCATAAAAAAATCACTTTTATCGCCTAGCCGTGTTACAAGACGGGCACAAGGATCACGGCAGAACATGGCGAACGGCCAGCTCTACCGAATCACAGCAACGGGAGAAAGGCAACGCAGATCCAGCCATGACTGGGGGGGGGCAGTTACTACTACCAACTGGAGTGGATGGGGAGTAGGGCATGAACACAAGGCTCCCCCACTGCCCATGGGAAACACAACAGACGCAGAACTAATAATGCCAAACGGTGGGAATGTAGAACGAGGCTAATCACATTCTCAGAGCGGCAGACGTCTTGGGGAGGAATAGCCCCCTATCCTTAAAGTCCAGCCAGAAGGGTACTAATGAGAGCAAATCATTGAAGAAAAGCCTAACGGGGGAGGGATTAGATTAATTCATAATTTGAAGAAGAGTTGGTTTTTATATGCCGACTTTCTCTACCACTCAAGGGAGACTCAAACAGGCTTACAATCACCTTCCCTTCCCCTCCCCACAACAGGCACCCTGTGAGGTGGGTGGGGCTGAGAGAGCTCTAACAGAGCTGTAACTTGCCCAAAGTCACTCAGCTGGCTTTGTGTGTAGGAGTGGGGAAATAAATCCCGTTCACCAGATTAGCCTCCACTGCTCATGTGGAGGAGTGAGGAATCAACCCCGGCTCTCCAGATCATACTCCACCGCTCCAAACCACCGCTCTTAACTACTACACGACGCTGGTCAATTTTAGTCTATTATAAATTATTTGGAAATTTTAATTAGGTATGTTTTTGATTGAATTGCTATTTTTTTTACCTTTTGTATAAACGATACATGTGTTTTACTGGCTTATGCTGTATTAATAATCAACCACTCATGTTAGCACTGTCTACTTTGACAGGGTTCAAAGGCAGGGTTCTTCAGCCTTGCTAGATAAATATAAAAATTAAGTGTCATCAAGTTGCAGCTCACTTATGAGCCCAGGGTTTTCAAGGCAAGAGACTATCAGAGGTGGTTTTCTGTGCCCTTCCTCTGCAAAGTAACCCTGCTTTTCTTCGGTGGTCTCCCATTCAACTACAGCCCATAGCTAGGGTTACCAACCTCCAGGTACTACCCGCTATTACAACTGATCGCCAGCCGATAGAGATCAGTTCACCTGGAGAAAATGACCGCTTTGGCAACTGGACTCTATGGCATTGAAGACCCTCCCCTCCCCAAACCCCGCCCTCCTCAGGCTCCACCCCAAAAACCTCCTGCCGGTGACGACGAGGGACCTGGCAACCCTACCCATAGCCAACCCTGCTTAACTTCCAAGCTCTAATAAGCTTACGCCAGTCTGCAAAATCAGATCCTTTCAAAATGGAGACTGTGCCTGGGATTTATTGCTTGCAAAATCTCCACCCTGCAAAAAGCAAAATATGCTTTACAAAATATTTTTTGGGGTAAAGAAAATCTCAAGTGACTCACCGGTCCTAAAGCACTAAGAGTAATGCAAATGCAATTTACCAGGAAGTCAATCAAAATTCGGGTTCTCTGAAACTGTAGAGCGACGCGGACGAGAGAAGCTTTCTCTGGACCAAATTTTGCCAGCTCGGCTTCCCACAGGAGTCGAAATCTGTCGGGAGCAAATCAGCCAGTTGACAGAGGTCTCCTCCGGTCCCAGACTTTGTCAAAGAAACCTGCTTCCGTCACCCATTTCCACTTCAGGTCTTTTCCGTACCAGCTTGTGCTCAGGAGATGCCTCAACATGTCAATCAAGGCCAGCAGTTCATAATGGAGAATTTGAAAGGGGTCGGGGGACTGAACAGTGGCAGCTTCAGAGACAACTGATCTCCAGCCGATAGATATCAGTTCACCTGGAGAAAATGGCTGCTTTGGCAATTGGACTCTACGGCATTGAAGTCCCTCCCCTCCCCAAACCCCGCCCTCTTCAGGTTCCGCCCCCAAAATTTCCCACCAATAGTGAAGAGGGACCTGGCAACCCTAGGTCTCTCTCCTCCCAAAACCCCACCGTCCCCAGGTTCCACCCCCAAATCTCCATGAATTTCCCAACCCGGAGGGGGCAATCCCCAACACCATCCTGGCAGCTCACTGCCTTCTCCTAGCCTGGCCATCTTTATCCATGCAATGGCTGGATTCTGGCCTTTTCTCACTAGGTACAGTCACAACCAGCAGAAGATAGCTATAAAAATGGTTGTTTCGTTTCCCTATCGCATTCTCCCTAGCTCAGTTTCTCCTCCGCACAATGGGATTAATAAGGACCTTCTCTGGAAAGCCACTGTGAAGATGGAAGAGCTAAAGAAGGTAAAAAGTTTAGCATGCAATGAAAATTCTAAGTAAGTGCCGGACCTCTGCTTCCCCTCCCACCCTGCATCACCGCTCGGCTGCAGGAAAGCAGCAGCAGGAAACTTTAAGGGGTGTTATTTTGCAGCTAAGAACTATTCATTCGACTCAGAATGCCCAGGAACTCGCAAATCGTTTTTCCTGTAGGCTCCTATCCAGAGAGCTCTTAGGTAAACGGCTGTGTCGAAACCATGCTACCTTTTGGCGTTCAGCTCCGAGCTGTCGTAATACGATAACGGGGGCAAAGCTTCTGCGTCGATATTGTTCTTGCATCCTTTCATCATTAAAGGCGAAATCCATGAAAACATTGCGAAGGAGACCAGCCCTGCGTTGTCCACTGGGCTGATGGAGCTGCAGGGAAATAAATGAAACTATGAGAGATTCCAGCAGCATTCCAGTCATTTGTTGTGAAAGCTATTTCATTGCTCCTGTATAGGAAAGCACAGAAACCCAGGGTTGCCAACTGGCCAGGAGGAAAATATCCTGTCCCTTTGTGTGTGTGTAAAGTGCCATCGAGTCACAGCTGACTTATGGCAACCCAGTAGGTTTTTCAAGGCAAGAGACTGGCACAGGTGGTTTGCCATTGCCTTTCTCCGCATAGCGAGCCTGGACTTCCTTGGTGGTCTCCCATCCAAGTACTAACCAGGGCCGACCCTGCTTAGCTTCTGAGATCTGACCAGCTCAGGCTAGCCTGGGTCATCCAGGTCAGGGGGTTGTCCTTTTAATAGAATCTTAATGCATGGAAATAGGCAATTGAACCTTTTCAGGGCATGGAAGTAAATAACATCACTTGGTTCTTGCTGCATCTATCTATCTATCTATCTATCTATCTATCTGTCTGTCTGTCTGTCTGTCTGTCTGTCTGTCTGTCTGTCTGTCTGTCTGTCTGTCATTTGTGGTATTGTTGACATGCTTGTAATGGCCTAAGGCTATATGCAAATGAAATCATTCCGTTATCTGTCTGTCTGTCTGTCTGTCTGTCTGTCTGTCTGTCTGTCTGTCTGTCTGTCTATCTATCTATCTATCTATCTATCTATCTATCTATCTATCTATCTATCTATCTATCTAATATTAGAAGGACAGTTATAGGGGCCAGTTTTACAGTTGGCAACCTTAGCAAACCCCCAGATTGGCAAACCCCCAAATCTATTGAACTTCTTGTACATTCAGGTGTAGATTCACTTTATGTTGTAGAGGTCATAGTGTTGTCTAGGATCTGGGAGACCCAGATTCAAATCCCCCTTCTGCCGTGGAGTCGCTAGGTGACCTTAGGCCAATCACACCCTGTTGGCTTAACCTACCTCGAAGGATTATTATGAGGACAAAATAGAGAAGAGGGGACTGTTGTCAACCACTTTGGGGACAGAAGAGGGGCATGAACGAAGTAAATAAAATAGATTTGATGTGACATCTTTTCCGCTGACTACAAATGCCAGTTAAGGAACAAGCAGTTCAGTGGTTCACCCCTTGACCACTGAAGGATGCTTCCATCAACAGCGATTCTAATAAAAATTTTAAAACCATTAAAACCTAAACGAATCCAGAAATCAACTGAAAACCAGCTAAAAAAAGCAATCGAGAGGCAGAGCAGCTTTTTATAAAAACTACCAGCAGTCCTATTAAAAATACCCCTACAATAATAGCATTATTATACTAATGACCTCTGCATGAAGAATAAAATTGGTGTTCAAAAGCTCTCTGAGTAAGTGTGTATTTACTTGTGGATTAAAAAGAGATTGGAGAGTGGGCATCTGGCAGCTGGGAGTTCCACAGCACAAAAGTGGTGGCTGAAAAGACCCTGCTCATAAGTATCTGCCAACTGTATGTCTGATGCAGTGTCCCACAGTAGACACTCTTGGCATCAGATCCTCATGGTAGCTACTCAAACGATCCACTCAACAAGGCCATTTCATCCATTTAGTTCCATTCAGATTATGCCCAGATGTAAGATGTCTGGGTTGTGCCTTTGTGGGAAGGGGTGGGGGCCGTGGCTCAGCGGCAAAGCATCTGCTTGGCATGTAGAAGGTCCCAGGATCAATCCCCAGGACCTCCAGTTAAAAGACCAGGTGCTAGGTGATGAGAAAGACCTCCACCTCAGACCCTGGAGACCCACTGCCAGTCTGAGTAGACAACATTGACCTCGAGGGACCAAGAGTCTGATTCAGTATAAGGCAGTTTCATGTGTTTATGGGTTAGCCATCTGGAGGATTCTTGGTCAAATGTGGCCCCTGAGAAAGTTATATCTCCCTCCCCACGCAACCTTCCCCATTTTTTTAAAGGTATAGGGACTGAGGACTAGCTGTCTATAGTACATACTGCGTGTTGCTGTGAATATGATCTCACTATGTCATTCCTGCATCATTTAACATATCATGTTTAAACGCTTTTGTTTCATTTCAGCTCCATTTTCAGATTTTTGCTTGCTTTCTGATTTCTGTAATCCAAACATTCTTGCTTTGTTTATTAGATGTCCCGTCCTGTTAATTGTGTTTGACCTAAGAAAGGCGGACTATAACTAATGTAAGACGTAGACAAGCTGGAACGTGTCCAGAGGAGGGCAACATGGTGAGGGATCTGGAGACCAAACCATATGAGGAAAGGTTGAAGGAGCTGGGTATGTTTAGCCTGAAGAGGAGAAGACTGAGAGGGGATATGATAACCATCTTCAAGTACTTGAAGGGCTGTCACATACAGGAGTGTGCCGAGTTGTTTTCTGTTGCCCCAGAAGGTCAGACCAGAACCAACGGGTTGAAATTAAATCCAAAGAGTTTCCATATAGAAATTAGGAAGAATTTTCTAACAGTTAAAGCGGTTCCTCAGTGGAACAGGCTTCCTCGGGAGGTGGTAAGCTCTCCTTCCCTGGAGGTTTTTAAGCAGAGGCTAGATGGCCATCTGTCAGCAATGCTGATTCTATAACCTAAAGCAGATGATGAGAGGGAGGGCATCTTGGTCATCTTCTGGGCATGTAGTGGGGGTGACTGGGGATGTGGGGGGAGGGTAGTTGTAAATTTCCTGCATTGTGCAGGGGGTTGGACTAGATTACCCTGGTGGTCCCTTCCAACTCTATGATTCTAAACAAATACTTAAAAAAAAAAAACCTGTAGTCAAGGTAGAGTGAAAAGCCTCTCCCCAAAAATCAAAAGTGGTCCACCCCTTCAATATTATTAGCAAGCTGTACTTGCCTGTGATAGACGGGAGAAAGCAATGGCAACCTTATTTCATTACAGTCTTTTCTAATATTCTTTATTATCATATTCAGAATTTTTAAAAAAATCAGAACCTGCCTTTTTTTCAGGCGGACAGGAATCATTGTTTTTAAACTTGGGCCATATTTATGGCAAAAAGTATTTTCTTCATCTCTGTGGTCCAGGTCAGGATGCAGATAATGCTCGGAAGGGATCATCCCGGTGGTATTCAGGTACCAAGGCTCCCTGTTCTCTGTGAGATTTCTCTTTGGAAAAAAAACAAAAAAACAAAAAAGAGGCTGTTAATCTTAATGAGTTCTCTTTCATGAGTTTCTCTTTTTAAATCTAAACTGGTTTTGCTTTTGCTGGGAAACGAGAGATGTCCCCACAGGAGGGGGAGAACAATGTTGTAAGCTGCTATGGGTTATAAGTGGGTATAAATACCTACAGACATAAAGGAAAGCATGCATGGTTCATTCATTCTGCAGTTAATTTGGTGACTACTTCCTTTCCCAGCTTGGTAAAACTGATCCAAAGCCTGCAAATGACACATAGATGACCTGCATCCAATTGGGCAGCATCCATTCCTAATCAAGTACATTTTTGAGGGTGGCTTCCCCCATTTTTCTATTTCCAAGTACGGTTTCAGAGGGTAGCTCTGTTGGTCTGCAGTCAAAGCTCTGTATCTGAGTCCAGTAGTAGTACCTTGGAGCCCAGCAAGATTTTCACGGTATAAGTCAAAGCGTCAAAGTTCCCTTCATCAGATACAAGAGCTTTGACTGTCGAAACCTTATACCCTAAAAACCTTGTTGGTCTCTAAGGTGCTACTGGACTCAAATGGAATATTTCCAAGTACGTTCTCCTTATAAGGTTCTGGAGGCAGACAAGGACACCAACATGTGCTGAACCAGCTCGACACTACAGCTTGTAATGCTGCATTGCCAGAAGAGATGGTCCAAAGCCCAAGGTTTTTTGGTGCCCTAGGCGAACTGACCTGGATAGCCCAGGCTAGCCCGATCTTGTCAGATCTCAGAAGCTAAGCAGAGTCAGCCCTGATTAGTAGTTGGATGGGAGACCACCAAGGAAGTCCAGGCTCGCTATGCAAAGTAGGGTTGCCAGGTCCCATTTCACCACCGGTGGGAGGTTTGTGGGGTGGAGCCTAAGGAGGGTGGGATTTAGGGAGGGGAGGGACATCAATGCCATAAAGTCCAATTGCCAAAATGGCCATTTTCTCCAGGTGAACTGATCTCCAGCAGCCGGAGAGTGGTTGTAAATGGCAGGAGATCTCTAACGAGTACCTGGAGGTTGGCAACCCTAACTCAGAGCCAGGCAATGGCAAATCCCTTCCTGCTCTATTGAGTGAGCACAGGGGACGCAGGGGACATGGGAACATCATTGGGAGATGGTCCCCCCACAAGCAGGTAAGTGGCAAGCTGAGTGCAACCAGACACAAGTTGTGCCGTTCCGAAAGACCATCAATGCAGCTCTGAAATTCAGCTCATGCAATACGCATCGAAGGTTAGTGGCTGTAGAAAAGATGGCTGATATACACATGCAAAGTCCAGTGAGGAACTCGTCCTCCTCTAGAACTTTAAATCCTGGCCAAGGGTTCCCATTTCTGTCCCGTCCCACTCCTTGCCGTCTCCACGGGCATTTTGTAGTGGCAGGTGCTTATGAACAGGAATGACGATCACATACCTCGCGATGGGTAGCCGTGTGAGTCTGTCTGTAGCAGCAGAAAAGAGCAAGAGTCCAGTGGCACCTTAAAGCCTAACAACATTTCTGGCAGGGCATGAGCTTTCGTGAGCCACAGCTTCAGATTCACATACCTCTCTGCGCTTTCGAAACACTTCTTTTAAGAAGTCCTGCTCTGCTGTGACGTGCTACGTAGATCTCCCCCCACCCCCTTTCTTAGTTCACTTCGACCCGGAAGAAAACGTGGTGGCTTTCATATCCATTGAACTATTTCCCCCAACTGACTGGCTCAACCGTTGTTCTGGACCAGCAGTGAACATTCCAGAATAGGGGAGAGACCATGGGTGAAAACGCACGGTCGCTTTATCCTCCTTTAATCTCTGTTTTAGCCAGGAGCGAACGCACATTAGGCGAAACGCATGTGTTCAATCCTGGCTGAATCCTGGCTGGAACAGGGATTAAAGGAGGATAGAACGACCATGCATTTTCGCCCCATGACTCAGTTGGCAGAGCATTTCTCTGGCAGGCAGAAGGGTCCCAAGTTCAGTCTTTGGCACCTCCGGCTTTAAAAGGATAGCGTAGAAGGTGATGTGGAAAACCTCTGCCTGAGATCCTGGGGTAGGGTTGCCAGGTCACCCCTGGCACTTGGTGGGAGATGGAGGGGTAGGGTTGCCAGAACCAGGTTCAGAAACTCCTGGAGATTTGGGGATGGAGTGGGGAGGGCAGGGGCCTCAGTAGGGTACAATGGCATGGAGTCCGCCCTCCAAAGCATTAGGGTTGCCAGGTCCCTCTTCACCACCAGTGGGAGGTTTTTGGAGAGGAGCCTGAGAGGTAGGGTTGCCAACCGCCAGGTACTAGCTGGAGACCCCAGGGTCTCTCTTGCTTTGTGTTCCAAAGAAATACCGAAACCATTTCCATCAGAAATAAACATTTTGGGTTAAAAGCAGTTCTATGGCTGTAATGTTTCCCTTTTAAGGCATACAACATCAGGCAACAGTACTCACTTCTGGGTTCACCCTTAGGTAGGGTTGCCAGATGACTCTTCACCACTGGAGGTCGATTTGGGGGGCAGAGCCTTAGGAGGGCGGGTTTGGGGAGGGGAGGGACTTCAATGCCACAGAGTCCAGTCGCCAAAGCAACCATTTTCTCCAGGTGATCTATATCAGCTGGAGATCACCTGTTATAACAGGAGATCTCCAGCTATTACCTGGAGGTTGGCCACCTTACCCTTAGATCCATTCAACAAGGAAGAGCCAGCTACAAACAACAGCTTTTATTTGTATGGAAACAATTCCAACAGGCCCCAGCCATAGTTCACAGCAACATCAACTAAAAACTAGAACCCGGGAACATGAACTCTACTCTGTGGGACCTAAAGAACAGTTATGGTTGCCAGGTCCCCCTTCACCACCAGTGGGAGGTTTTGGGGGGCGGAGCCTAAGGAGGGTGGGGTTTGGAGAGGGGAGGGACTTCAATGCCATAGAGTCCAATTGCCAGAGTGGCCATTTTCTCCAGGTGAATTATCCTTTATCGGCTGGAGATCTCCAGGCACCACCTGGAGGTTGGCAACCCTACTAACAGTGCATTCCTGAGGGGAGAGAATCTGGAGTAACTCTCCTTAGGAATGCACCGTCACTCCCATCGATAATGGGGGAGGAGCAGACTTTATACACATATATCACAGTCAATATACCACAGCCATGGATGAGAATGTGAGAAAATGTTATTGTCGGCTGCCTGATCTACAATATCTGTGGGCAAATCATTTACTCCTCGGAATCATAAAAAAATCAAGCGACATGGTCAATAATGCTCATGCTCTGCCCCAAGACATGGCCTCAAAGCCCTTCGAATAAACTAGCAGCTACCCAAAGGATAAGCAGCTATAAGAACAGCTCAGAGAAGTAACAGGGTTGCCAACAGGCCTGGGGGGAAGAGCCCTCTCCTTTTCACAGAGGCAGGACGCATGGAAATGGGCCGCTGAAGCTTTTTTCATGGGAAGGCAAATAACGTCACCTGTTCAATTGCATCCCATTAAGCCTCTCTTAAAGGGGCAGGATATTCTTTCCTCCAGCAACTTGGCAACCCTAAACCTAAGGTCGTCAGCTTCCGTAATAGTTAGAGCTCTGCTTTTAATACTGGTATAGATCTCTACACAGCAGCCACATTCTCCCCACCTCAACGTATTTACTTACATAGGTCAAGCTGACGATTCCATTCTTCTCAGCCTTTGTGCTATTGCTGGATTCGGAAATACGTTTATTCGTCTTCTTGGCCATTCTCTTTTAAGATTGCAGGTCAGGGATCTCTGCAGCAAGAGAAACGAGACAGGGAGGGAGCTGGAGACTTCTCAAACATTTGAGTGACTGGAAAAGCACTTTAAGGAACATCCCCGGCATCTGGTTGTGCAACAAGTCGGGTGGGATTGGGGGAGAGAAAGCAGATCATATTTGAATGATCACCATACAAACACAAACACACACACACACAAGCAAATTTTAATTAGAGCAAACCCATTTCTGCATTCTGGGCATTTCTTTTGGCTTTCAGCATTGTGCAACAGGTTAAAAATTAAAAAACGTTTTGATTCTTCTTTGGGAGACCTTGCACAAAATGTCAATTAATAAAATGCCAGACCACACCTCCCTGTTCTCCCTCAGATTCTTTCATAGCAAATACCAAGGATGCCCATTTACTCAGCCGGCTGGGGAGGCTTTGGCTGAAGCAACCAACAGGCCTAGATGCCTCCTGCGTGACCCTGAGTTTTATAGCCGGGCACTGGGAAGGCTGCAAGCCTATGAACACTTCCTTGGAAGTAAATTCCATGGACTAGCTGCTGAGTAAACATGCCTAGAATCGCACTCCCAGTGGCTCCTCATTCCGTTTTGTTGTGTCTCCTTGGGTCCATTCACAAATATTGCTGTGTGTAAGTGTGTGTGTGTGCGAGAGTGTCTCTCCTCTCTCTCTCTGTGTGTGTAGTTATTACCAACCATGACCCGGAGGAGGAGGAGGAGGAGAAGGAGACAAAGACAGAGAAGAAGAAGAGTTGGTTTTCGCTACCTTTTTAAGGAGAATCAAACCACCTTACAATCTCCTTCCCTTTCTCTCCCCACAACAGACACCTTGGGAGATCGGGTTCAGGTGAGCAGTCTTCTTCAGAACGAAGCCTGTTCAGCAGCTGTTGAAGCTGGTGCTTTTTAGTTGGAGGGTATATCCCTTCAGATAGGACTGGGTGAGCCCCATCTTTTAAATGACCCTTCTGCCTCCAGACTAGATGGATAGTTTGGTCAGACCAAGTTGGCTCTGATTACACGACCCCTACCTCAAAAGGGCCCCAACTATGGGGCTCTAATTAAACCAGTCAAAGATCTATTCGGCTTTTTCGGAAATTGCCTATTTGCCTTCGGGCAGATTTCCAGGTTTTGGTATTCAGTTGACCCGAAACCCAAGTATTACTGAAATGGCTAATTTTGGGTTTACTTTCGGTTCGGGTGTTTCGATATGCACAACCCTGGTCCTGAGCTTATGCAACCAACTGGCATTCAGTTCAGCCGAATAAACAGATTCTTTCATGTCAAGCCATAGAACTGATTTTGGTAAAAATACAGTAGTGAAAAGCTCTCTTGTGAGAAAGGGCATTTCGAAACACTTTCAGCCTGCGATTGAGATTCTTGCCATCGACAGGTAAGAATCCATACCTCCATATTTGGATCAGGCCAAATATCAATCCAGGCTTGCAGACGCTGGGTAGATGCTTCCAAGCATGGTATGAAATTAATGGCATTACCCTGTCCATTCCCAGAGGTATATTGGGTCTGAATATAGACTTTCCGCTTAGCTATCATGGCTGAACTGGCCACATTCAGGACAAACAAAGTTGTTCTCTCCAGTATCAGAGGAGTATGGCGAATATATTAGGTGCTGTGGAACACAGGCAGGATGCTGCTGCAGTCGTCTTGTTTGTGGGCTTCCTAGAGGCACCTGGTTGGCCACTGTGTGAACAGACTGCTGGACTTGATGGGCCTTGGTCTGATCCAGCATGGCTTTTCTTACCTTCTGAAGTAATGAAAGCTGCTTGTACAGTCCTGAAGTTTACTATTGGCACATGTTCATAGGGGAGGGCCCACAGCACAGAGGAAGAGCACAGCCTTTGCTTGAGAAGGTACTCAATTCAGTCCCTGGCTTGGTTAGTCGAAGGATCTTGAAGACCAGATGTTGGGGAAGTGGTTTCCCTGCCTGAGCTGCTGCTGCCGGTCAGAGTAGACTGGAGATCTCCAATGCAGTGCCCGTGGGCTCCTTGATGCACCCTCATTTTGCCAGCATGGTGTAGTGGTTAAGAGCAGTGGTTTGGAGCGGTGGAGTCTGATTTGAAGAACCGGGTTTGATTCCCCACTCCTCCACATGAGCGGAGGAGGCTAATCTGGTGAACTGGATTGGTTTCCCCACTCCTACACATGAAGCCAGCTGGGTGATCTTGGGCAAGTCACAGCTCTCTCCAAACTCTCTCAGCACCACTGACCTCACATGGTGTCTATTGTGGGGAGGGGACGGGAAGGTGATTGTAAGCAGGTTTGATTCTTCTTTTTGTTCTTCTTCTTCTTCTTCCTCCTCCTCCTCAAAGCACAGAGCCAACCCTGGATTTCCTTATATTCCCTGGAAATGCTTCAGAAGAGTAGCCAGTTAGTCATGGCAGAAGCAGGAGGAGTGGCCGGGGTGGTGGTGGTACGTACAGAAAACTTTGGACCCTTCCACACCCCTGCCATGAACATGCTGCATCAGGCAGTAAATTAGTGACCGGGGAAAGAAGATGCTGTAATTATTTACTGTGGGTTGACTGAACCCAGAGGGGAGATCTCTGTGATGACTGGGCCGCCTTTTGGGAGGTTTTCTTGCTGTGAAAGTCACCCATTATTTTCTCAGCTAGCGGGTTGAAGTTCGAAGTTTGTTTATTTAAGGCATATAGACCAATCAGTCATGAGCATAGGGGAAAGGTTCCCTATTAAACAGCATAACAATTAAATATACAAGATCAACTATAGGAATTACATTTTCAGCTTTCATAACACGTCGTGAAAATTTTAAAAAGGTAAAGGTCCCTTGTGCAAGCACTGGGTCATTCCTGCCCCATGAGGTGACGTCACATCCCAAAGTTTACTAGGCAGATTAAGTTTGCGGGGTGGTTTGCCAGTGCCTTCCCCAGTCATCTTCTCTTTACCCCCAGCTAGCTGGGTACTCATTTTACCGACCTCGGAAGGATGGAAGGCTGAGTCAACCTTGAGCCAGCTACCTGAAACCGACTTCCATCGGGATCGAACTCAGGTCGTGAGCAGAGCTTGGACTGCAGTACTGCAGCTTACCACTCTGCGCCATGGTTTTAGATATACAAAATTGTGAAGTTTAAAATTTAGGAATATTATTTAATGCCATAGACATAAATTTTCCAACTGCCAGAATTTGGGTTGGTGTCTACTAATAGCTTAACTACAAGTTGCTGTTTTTCATTAAGTCCCCATTTCTGAATATATTTAGTAGTCCATTTTTCTCAGACCACATTATACTTTTTACAATTGATGAAAAAATGCCAGATGGTATCTAGCTCCCCTGATTTGCAGACGCAAAGCCGCTCAAAAAAGGGGATCCCGTTGAATCTGCCTGCAGGTTATACAAGAAAAGTTAAGTAAAAGGTAAAGGTCCCCTGTGCAAGCACCGGGTCATTTCTGACTCATGGGGTGATGTCACATCCTGACATTTCCAAGGCAGACTTTGTTTGCGGGGTGGTTTGCCAGTGCCTTCCCCAGTCATCTTCCCTTTACCCCCAGCAAGCCGGGTACTCATTTTACCGACCTCGGAAGGATGGAAGGCTGAGTCGACCTTGAGTCGGCTACCTGAAACCAACTTCCATCGGGATCGAACTCAGGTTGTGAGCAGAGCTTTTGACTGCAGTACTGCAGCTTACCACTCTGCATCACGGGGCTCCTCGCAAGAAAAGTTATCTGACTTAATGTCATGAAAGCAAGAGGCCAACCATCAAAGAAGTGTACAATACAGTACAAGAAAATAGCTGACAAAAGAACAGTTCGGACATTTGCTAGAGCTTCAATGGAGGGGCCACAACTCAGCGGTGGAGCATCTGTCTGACACGCAGAAGGTCATAGGTTCAACCCCCTGCATTTCCAGTTAGTAGGTAATATGAAAGACCTCTGACTGAGACCCCGGAGAGCCGCTGCCAGTCAGATTAGACAATACTGAACTTGATGGACTAATGGTCTGATAGGTAGCTTCATGTGTTCAAGGTGATGGTGTTGTGGTTAAGAGCGATGGTTTGGAGTGGTGGACTCTGATCTGGAGAACCGGGTTTGATTCTCCACTCCTCCCTTGAGTGGCGGAGGCTAATCTGGTGAACTGGATTTGTTTCCCCAGTCCTACACTCGAAGCCAGCTGGGTGACCTTGGGACAAGCTGCAGCTCTCTTAGAGCTCTCTCAGCCCATCCTACCTCACCGGGTGTCTGTTGGGGAGAAGGGACGGTGATTGTAAGCCGGTTTGAGCCTCCCTTAAGTGGTAGAGAAAGTCAGCATATAAAAAACAACTCTTCTTCTACAGTGATTACAATGTCATGCTAGGATCCAGGAGATCCAGGTTCCAGTCCCCACATTGCCATGAAGCTCACTGGAGGACCTTGGGCCGGTTATTTTCTTTCTCATTCTTGCCAACCTCCTAGGGATGTTGAGAGGATCAAATGTGGTAAGGTGGTCCGTGTATACAGCCCTGAACTTTTTGGGTTTAAAAAACTACTGATAGACTTAGATGACTGCTACCCTAGGTTCCACCGTGGCAAGAATTCAATCAATAAATTAATCAGTCAAATCTACTAGTGTATTTATCATAATCCTCTTGTGGTAATCCAAGTGAAAGCTCAGAAAGCTTACCTCACCAGTAAGATTATGATAAGAAACAAACGTAAATATTGGATCATGTAAACATGACTTTAATGATAAATATAACAGACAACAATTTCTTGAAATATTTTTATGACTTACCGGTATATAACATGTAATGTAACATGTAATGATTAACAAGAACGCATATCTATCGCAGATGAACGTTTTATCCCTTTCCCTTTCTTCCTTTATGTACCGTCTAAAAACTTAATTAAAAATATTTTTAAAATAAATTAATTAATAACTCCTAAGAATATAATAAAGGAACTGCCCCAATGTACTTCATGGTAGAGGAAGCATTTGAACCCGGGTTTTTCCAGCCCTGCACTTGACTTATTGAAAATACATTTTTTTCAAGTTCTATTAATAAATATGGACAGTCAGCAGTAAATATATACATAAACCAAAAAGAAAAAGTCGCATAATCACATAAAGTCACATAAAATACTTTACAACCCTGCATCCGTAGCCCCCTCTCGCTTAACCGAGGCTGTATCTTACTATAAAATGGACATTTCCATTCTTTGAATGGTTCTTGTCCATAACAGGTCTACACTATTAATATCATTATTTTTTTGGTAAGTGGTTAGCGTCACTAAAATATACACCTCTTTTATTTTTGACAACCAATCATGTATCTTAGGGCAGGGCCGGATTTAGGTTTGATGAGGCCCTAAGCTATTGAAGGTAATGGGGCCCTTTATATGTCCAGCTGTCCTTTGTCAGCAACAAATTGTCGCTGTTTTTTGTGTTGAATATATGCTATATGGTAATTTATGGACCTAATAGGTATCTAAAGCCATTTGCACATAACAAAATATGTATTTTATCAAAGTAATTGTTGAAGTGAAATACAATTAAGAAGAAGTATATTAATAGTAAAATAATTATTATTTCCTTTAACAAATTTGGGGGGGGGGCCAAGAGAGTGGGGCCCTAAGCTATAGCTTGTTTAGCTTATACATAAATCCGGCACTGCTTAGGGGAGGTTTTCTGGTTCCATTGCCTAGCAAAGACCATTCTAGCTGCAGTTAACAGATGTAACGCTTCTATCCGTTGGTCTCTCGGATATATTTTTTTTTTAGCCTGCTTTAAGGTGGCCTTCCAGGTGGTTTACAAAAAAAGACATCTGTCCTACCCTATCACAAACACTCCAAAACAAAGTCCTCAGGTTGTTCCTGGCACTGTTTGCTGTCTCAGTCCTCATTCCAAGCTGACCCGCCTACTGGAAGAAAATATTCTGGGTCTCGAACAACCAGTTCCCAGCAAAGCCCAAGCGTGCAGAGCTATTGTAGGATGACCCGCTGACCCCATACGCTTCTCCAAACGTTGCCAAAGGGAAATGCAGAGCAAGCATCTTTTTTTAAAAAGTCAACTTTAACCAGTGGTCCCCAACACGGTGCTCACGGGAGCAATGACACATGAACACATGAAGCTGGCTTATACTGAATCAGACTGGCAGTGGCTCTCCAGGGTCTCAGGTAAGAGGTCTTTCACATCACCTACCTGCCTAGTCCCTTTAACTGGCGCGATGCCGGGGATTGAACCTGGGACCTTCTGCGTGCCAAGCAGATGCTCTTCCACTGAGCACAGCCCCTCCCCAAAAAGCTTGCAGTTCACACATGAACACATGAAGCTGCCTTATACTGAATGAGACCCTTGGTCCATCAAAGTTAGTATTGTCTACTCAGACTGGCAGCGGCTCTCCAGGGTTTCAGGCAGAGGTCTTTCACATCACCTACCTGCCTAGTCCCTTTAACTGGAGATGCCGGGGATTGAACCTGGGACCTTCTGCATGCCAAGCAGATGCTCTACAAACTGAGCCACAGCCCCTCCCCAGTTTACCAGTGTGCTTCCTCCTGCCCATTTATTCTTTTCAGAAAGCACCTCATTGCCAATTCTGACTTTCCTCTACCTCACTGGAGTAGGAAGTGCTTCAGGAAGAGCCCAGGTGGCATTACCTTTCTGTCCATACGTAACATCTATTCAAAAACAGCTGCCGCTTTTGGAGGAAGTTAGTTGAATCAGGGCTCCCTATAGGGTTGGCAACCTCCAGGTGGTGGCTGGAAATCTCCTGCTAATACAACTGATCTCCAGGCGCCAGAGATCAGTTCCCCTGGAGAAAATGGCTGCTTTGGTAATTGGACTCTATGGCATTGAAGTCCCTCCCTTCTTCGCAGGCTCCACCCCCAAAATCTCCAGGTATTTCCCAACCTGGAGCTGGCAACCCTGGGGTAGGGGAGGGGCATAGAAAAAAGTGTTCTGCATGAATCATCCCTCCAGTATTCAGAAGAGCGTCGCTGAATCACTCTGCTTGCTTTGCACGTCTTCCCGTTCTTGACAAATATTTCCAAATCAATCGGAACTCCCCCCCCCTCATTTTTGGGAGGACAACAAATTATGCAAAAGACATGCAAATTGGCTTAAACGGCATCCTTTATTCTGAGTGACAAGCGACGTGTCTTCTTGGCACAGAGTACAAGGAGTCCCGATTAGCAAACGAGTGTGAAATTAGCGTTATTAGTCATTCTCCCTATTCTTCTTATTGATTTGGGAAATTGCACACTTTGTCTTTTTCACTTTGGTCATTAACGGGGAGAGTATTTATTGCAAATGTCTACGAGACAATTACAAGGGGACCGCCGTGAAACAGGCAGCAGCCACTGGGTGGATTTTTTTTGCAAACTGTGTTTTGGCAAAGAAGGTGCCTGAACAGGGGCAGAAAGGCCCAGTCACCGTGCTTTAGCATGAGAAACGAGACAAACATTTTGCAAGAGGTCAATGGCCATGGCTACCCATGACTTACTGCCTGGAGTAAATAATGAGTAGTAATAATGGGAATGAGATCCAGAGAGGTGCAGTGGTTGAGAGCAGCGGGACTCGAATCTGGAGAACCTGGTTCAATTCCCCACTCCTCCACATGTTGGGTTGCCAACCTCCAGGTACTAGCAGAAGATCTCCTGCTACTACAACTGATCTCCAGCCAATTGAGATCAGTTCCCCTGGAGGAAATGGCCGCTTTGGCAAATGGACTCTATGCCATCAAAGTCCTCCCCAAACCCCGCCCTCCTCAGGCTCCGCCCCAAAAACCTCCTGCCGATGGCGAAGAGGGACCTGGCAACCCTATCCACATGAATAGGGTTGCCATCCTCCAGGTACTAAAGAAAAGAAAAAATACCCCTAATATTGAAATTATCAAATATTATTGTATAATTCTTATACATTTGATTATATCATTGTAGCTTATTGCAAGACCTCATGAAGTTTTTTTTTTTTTTTACGAAACAAGTCTTGAACCTAGGTACTTGTTAAGAAGAGAGAAACACGATTGTTGTCAGATACAGCTAATTGGAACAAGGTCACAGCTGTTAAACTGTTTTGACATTTTGACGCCAGTTTATGTTAGTATTTTGGGCAATCGCAGTGTCTGTATTTAAAACATCTTTTGTAACCACTGTTTAATATTTGTTATGATATATGTGATTTTCATTACTTTACATACATATGTGGATGTATAAGCATATAATAATATTTGATAATTTCAATCTTTGGGATATTTTTTCTTTCCTTTAGTACCTGGAGGACTGCAACCCTATTCATGTGGAGGAGTGGGCAATTGAACCCAGTTCTCCAGATTTGAGTCCCACTGCTCTTAACCACTGCACCAGTGGTCCAACTGTTCTGGCATTCTGTCTCACGCAGTGGCTAACCAGTTGCCCCGAATGTCCAGCAAATGGAGCATAAGGGCCAATTAGGGTTGCCAACCTCCATGTACTAGCTGGAGATCTCCTGCTATTACAACTGATCTCCAGCTGATGCAGGAAATTCACAACTATCTCTCCCCCACACACACCCAGTGACCCCTACTCCATGCCCAGAAGATGGGCAAAATGCCCTCCCTCTCATGATCTGCCTAGGGTCATGGAATCAGCATTGTGGACAGATGGCCATCTAGCCTCTGCTTAAAAACCTCCAGGGAAGGAGAGCTCACCACCTCCCGAGGAAGCCTGTTCCACTGAGGAACCGCTGTTAGAAAATTCTTCCTAATGTCTAGACCGAAACACTTCTGATTTAATTTCAACCCGTTGTTTCTGGTACGACCTTCTGGGGCAACAGAAAACAACTTTGCACCCTCCTCTAGATGACAGCCCTTCAAGTACTTGAAGATGGTGATCATATCCCCTCTCAGTCTTCTCCTCTTCAGGCTAAACCTACCCAGCTCCCAGCTCATGGTGTGTGTTACACTGAGACCAAACCCGGGTAAAGCTTGGTTACGTTACTACACCAATGCAGAATCAGCCTTGACACAAGCTTTTTTTCTTCTCTCTCTCTCATCACCCGCCCCCCAGCATGTATTCCAGAAGGTGCAAGAGAAAGAACCTCTGCCTTGGAATTTTTAAAGCAGCGACAGATAGCCAGAAGCATTAGGCAATCATGACCCATCCTGGAGGAATTCAAAAAACGGTTAACATACCTTGTGAGATTCAGTCACTCTGCTTCTCCTCCCAGGCAAACTGCAATGTGACAAAGTTCTTCTGTCGGAGTGTGTGTGTGTGTGTGTGTGCGTGTGTGTGTGTACTGTGGTATGACCTACAACTGTGTAGTTAGTCTAAAGGTTGTTAAGTTGCAGATTCACGAGTCATGAGATTTTGCCAGGTCAAGGCCTTGAGTATCAAGTTATCTTTTTAGATTGCCATCGAAGGAAAATTTTTCGCCAGGTTACTACAGGCTGGGATTCTTTAAAGATAACTTTATTGTCTCTGTTTGCTGAGTCATACTGGGGTTCTTGAATGAAAAACCTTACAGGTGAGCTGCAGAACTGCAAACAAAAGCTCAAGGGCTATTGAGTCACAGCCGACTTAGGGCAACCCAATAGGGCAGGGGTGTCAAACATAAGGCTGGATCCGGCCCCATGAAAGCTCTTATCTGGCCCCCCCGAGCCAACCGAGGCAGCCACCCCTCCCGCTCTCGATCTGGGCTGGCGAGGCATGGCCCAACCAAGTGACATTTATGCCATATCCGGCCCTCATAACAAATGAGTTTGAACCCCTGCAGTAGGGGTTTCAAAGAAAGAGACGGTCAGTGGTTTGCCATTGCCTTCCTCTGCATAATGACCCTGGTCTCCTTTGGTGGTCTCCCATCCAAATACTAACCAGAGCCAACCCTGCTTAGCTCCTAAGATCTGAAGCGATCAGGCTAGCCTGGGCCATCTGGCTCAGGGCACCTCTTCTCTACTCAATGAAAAAAAAAAGCTATTGCCAGCCCCCAGCCTATAATGTTCACAAATGACATGACCGATAATCGATAGCCATCTAGCTGTCCTTACGAAATTCGCCCCGTGGTTTAAACTGATTTTTAAAAAAGACCGTTTCAGAGCCTCTTACCTGGCAGATATTACAACATACAGCCTCAGAGCAACCCTTGCATTGTTGCATTTCCAAACCATGCCCACGGAGCTCCTTGCAGGCCGTTTTTTAAAAATACCTCTGGCTCAATGCATCTGTTTTATGTGGTGGTTCAGGGGAAGATCTCCCCCATAATGTCCTGTCCTTTGTACACTGAGCCCCAGAACAAGTTTCTGGCAGACATTCTTTCATAGTCACAATTATCATCTGATGTTGACAGATTAATCTATTTGCTATCAGACAAGGCCCCGTATATTTCCCAAAGAATGGCACTGTATGGCCTGGCGGCCAAGAAAATCAGGGCGAAGCAAACCATGAAAGGTGATAAAGCTAGATAGAGCTGAATGGGCGCATTTTAATTTTTTGTATTCTTTTAATGATTCTGGTTTTGCCTATTTTAACCTGTTGCTATACTGTTTTAGATTGTAATGGCCTTGTACAATAAACTTGACTTGACATGACCAGTTAAGGGAGACTTTGCAATGAAAGAACGACATCAGTTAAACTGGGCATAACTTTACCTCTGTACAGCTTTACCTTGGTACAGAATGGCCGTTGATCAAAGTGCACCTGCCGTACCACCGCTCATTAATAGGGATCTGCGCATATTACAGATCAGAACATTTACCACTCGGTTTATCATAGCAATAAAGATGTCTAACGGAGAGCGTGTTTTTTAAAAGTGAAAACTCTAATTCTGTAAATTGTGCTAGCAAACCTTGGCTGTTATTAACATTTTCAGATCTTGCTGAGCCAGAACTGAAAAGTACAACCTGCTAGCATTTTGGCAGGAAACCAACATTGTGTTTACGCTGATGCTTCAGTTAATGTTCAGTTTCGTGGAATTACATTGGGATTCTTTGATTTCAGGGAACTGCAGGAGGGAGAGAATGTGGAACATTGGTAATTATTTCTTATGTGTGTTGGATTTCTGAAGATCCTTAATTATAAGATTGGTAAGAAATATGTAAAGAGTTGCAGTCTCCAGACAGAAAGAGGTAGCGGTGAATTGTACTGCTTCATGCCATTAGCTTTTCCACGACTAGCATGGTGATCAAAATCACCGTGCTATAATGGGATTCTTGCCATACTTCGTGAACATAAGTCAATTTCATAACTGTTTTGTTTTCAAGTGAGCTGGAATAATGAAGTCCCTGAGAAAAATGAGGTGTTATTCAGATCAAATCTCAGACTCGTGAAGTGGCCTGAGGCAAGCTCTTCTCTCCCTGACTTGTTCCTTCCCCCCCCCCTTATTTATAATATGAAGATAATATTTATCAGTCATAAGACCCCCATGGCGGAGTGGTCAGCTGCAGTACTGCAGTCAAAAAAGCTCTGCTCACAACCTGAGTTCGATCCCGATGGAAGTCGGTTTCAGGTAGCTGGCTCAAGGTTGATTCTGCCTTCCATCCTTCCGAGGTCGGTAAAATGAGTACCCGGCTTGCTGGGGGTAAAGTAGACAACTGGAGAAGGCAATAGCAAACCACCCTGTAAACATCGTCTGCCTAGTAAACGTCGGGATGTGATGTCATCCCATGTGTCGGTAATGACCCGGTGCTTGCACAGGGGACTACCTTTACCTTTTAATATTTATCAGTCATATTGTCAAACCTTTAAGCAAGGCGGCGTACACAGATTTCCACTTCTCCATTGTTCATCTTACAACTACCTTGTAAAATACAAACCCAGACCTCACCTGGTTCTTAATGCCGGTTTTTAAGGAGAATCAAACGATCTTACAATCTCCTTCCCTTCCTCTCCCCACAACAGACACCTTATGAGGTAGGTGGGGCTGAGAGAGTTCAGAGAGAACTGTGACTAACCCAAGGTCACCCAGCTGGCTTCATGTGTAGGAGGGAGGAAACCAACCAGGTTCACCAGATTAGAGTCTGCCGCTCATGTGGGGGAGTGGGGAATCAAACCCGATTCTCCAGATTAAAGTCTACCGCTCCTCACCACTACACCTGAATCCAATACTCCAACCACTACCCCACCCTTGCTGTCATCTAATATTTGGCCTACCTTTACTGGGCTGTTGTAAGGACTGTTGTAAGGACCGCAGGGATCATGTATGGACTGGTGCTGGACAAATGTCCATTATTGATACGTGAGTCTTATATGCCATTAGTTTTTGATTTGATTTGAATTTTTTGATATGCAAGTCTCATCCAATGCACCTTTATTCCTACTGTGCTCAATTAGACTTACTCCCTTGTAACTGTGCACACAGGCTGCACCATTTCTATATGTGATGCTAAAGCTTTTTTGGCTGGAAAGCATCCCGGATTGTTAATGCGGGCTAGGAAGCAGAAGACGGGCATTTTTATATTGTAGGCTTTAAACAGCAGATCCTGGGGGAAATGACGAAATGCCACTGGTAAAATTGCTCCCAGGCTTTGGTCATGATCCGGCACAGTGAGGGATGCCCTGATGACCCCACTCATTTCATTGGGATTTGAATGTACTTGTGAGCAAAACTGTGGCGTACAGCAGGTGTGTAGCTGTTTCTAAGAGCAAAATGGAGGAATTAATTCTGTGTGCTACCCTGACATCTTGTGGCTGCAGGAAAATAAAGCAGTGTTATGAGTAACATAGGCAACATAAACTTATATACGGGAAATGACCAAAATCTGTTTATAGGACTGCTAGTGGAGGTTCTGGGGGGTGTTTTAGAGAGCCAGCGTGGTGAAGTGGTTAAGAGCGGGGGTTTGGAGCGGTGGAGTCTGATCTGGAGAACCGGGTTGGATTCCCCACTCCTCCACCTGAGCGGCGGAGGCTAATCTGATAAACTGGGTTGGTTTCCCCACTCCTGCCACACGAAGCCAGCTGGGTGACCTTGGACAAGTCAGTTCTATTAAGAGCTCTCTCAGCCCCACCTACCTCACAGGGTGCTTGTTGTGGGGAGGGGAAGGGAAGGTGATTGTAAGCCGGTTTGAGTCTCCCTTAAGTGGTAAAGTCGGCTTATAAAAACCAACTCTTCTTCTTCTTCTTCTAATCTTAGGGGTGTTTTAGGTTTTGTTTTGCACAACATCATGTATTTCCTTTCAACAGCCATCTGTTCCCCTCCAGATGCATTTCCTAGCATGCAGAAATCATGTTCAAGTAGTTTGTCCTGCGTAAGGAAAGAACAGCGGGGCCAGTTTAAAGACATTTGGAGGGGTCAAATCCCCTTCTCCTTGAAAGGGATTCTCCTTGAAGCCTTTTTTTTTTTACTAGCCCCTGCTCCTGTGCATGTAATGACAGCTTGTGTGTGTATGTGCGTGTCATATGCCATAACGTCACTGTCAACTTATGGCAACCCTATGAATTAATGACATTCAAAACATCCTATTATTAACTGCCTTGCTCATGTCTCGCAAACCGAGGGCTGCTGCTTCCTTGATTGAGTCGATCCATCTCATATTGGGCCTTCATCTTTTCCTGCTGCCCTCAACTTTTCCTAGCATGATTGTCTTTTCCAGTGACTCGTTTTCTCATAATGTGGCCAAAGCACGATAGCCTCAGTTTAGTCATTTTAGCTTCCAGGGGCCTTTCAGGCTTTATTTGATCTAGAACTTACTTGTGTATGTTTTTTGGCAGTCCACAGTATCCGCAAATCTCTCCTCCAACACCACATTTCAAATGAACCAACTTTCTTCCTGACAGCTTTCTTCACTGTCCAACTTCACACCCATACATAGCAATGGGGAATCAGTGGGGCTTTTATCTCCTTGCTGTGAAAAGCATAGACGTGCTGATTTCTCTGGCTCAAACGACTATTAAAAACACAGGAGAAGGCAGGCTTTTCCCCCTGATCAGTTGGCAACCTTAACTAACAATAGGGAATGCCAGTCACCAGGGGGGACCTGGGGATCCCCTGGAATTACAGCTATTCCCTAGTCTACAGAGATGGAGAAAACGGCTGCTTTGGAAGGTGGTCTCTATGGCATTAGCCCCCACTGAAGTCCCTCCCCTCCTCAAACACCTGCCCTCCTCAGGCTCCACCCCCAAAATCTCCAGGAATGGCCCAACCCGGAGCTGGCAACCCTATGAATGCAGCACGAGCCCCGTTCCTGCACAACATTTGTTAGACACACGGGGATGAGGAAGGTGTAAATCTGAAGACACGTTGGTAGGGTTGCCAGGTCCCTCTTCACCACTGGTGGGAGGTTTTTGGGGCGGAGACTGAGGAGGGCGGGGTTTAGGGAGGGGAGAGACTTCAATGCCCTAGAGTCCAATTGCCAAAGCGGCCACTTTCTCCAGGTGAACGGATCTCTATCAGTTGTAATAGCAGGAGATCTCTAGCTAGTACCTGGAGGTTGGCAACCCTATACGTTGGTTCTTCATGATTAAAAAAAAATTCCCTTAAACAGGGTTTAAGGTTGCCATCTCTGGGTTGGGAAATACCTGGAGATTTTGGGGGCGGAGCCTGAGGGTGGGGTTTCAATGCCATAGAGTCCACCCTCCAAAGCGGCTGTTTTCTCCTGGTGAACTGATCTCTACCGGCTGGCGATACGTTGTAATAGCAGGAGATCCCCAGCTGCCACCTGGAGGTTAAGAACATAAGAACATAAGAAAGGCCCTGCTGGATCAGACCCAGGCCCATCAAGTCCAGCAGTCTGTGCACACAGTGGCCAACCAGGTGCCTCTAGGAAGCCCACAAACAAGACGACTGCAGCAGCATCACCCTGCCTGTGTTCCACAACAGCTAATATAATAGGCATGCTCCTCTGATACTAGAGAGAATAGGTATGCAGCATGACTAGTACCATTCTAACTATTAGCCATGAATACCCCTCTCCTCCATGAATATGTCCACTCCCCTCTTAAAGCCCTCCAAGCTGGCAGCCATCACCACATCCTGGGGCAGGGAGTTCCACAATTTAACTATGCGTTGTGTGAAAAAACACTTCCTTTTATCTGTTTTGAATCTCTCGCCCTCCAGCTTTAGCAGATGACCCCGTGTTCTAGTATTATGGGAGAGGGAGAAAAACCCCTCCCTGTCCACCCTCTCCAAACCATGCATAATTTTATAGACCTCTATCATGTCTCCCCTCAGCCGCCTTCTTTCCAAGCTAAACAGCCCTAAGCGTCTTAACCGTAGGACAGTTGCTCTAGCCCCCTGATCATTTTGGCTGCTCTTTTCTGCACCTTCTCAAGCTCTGCAATATCCTTTTTCAGGCGTGGTGGAAGGAAGTGTAAAATTTCAATGGCCAGAGAGTGAAGTGGCTTTTTTTTTGCATCCTACATGGTGACCACAACTGCACAGCAGCAGGTTGGCAACCCCAGCAGTAATACAGTTTCTACTGCCTCGCTGGGCTTTGCAGTGCCGCGGCCAGCCGGCAGGTGGCAGTGGCGAGCGGCCCTGTCCCGCCGGGTTTGGCCCTGCCGGCCGCCGTAGCGCGGCCTGGACGGGCTCTCGCGCCGGCCGGGCCATGGCGTCGCCTTCGTCGTCGGGCGGCAGCCCCATCCAGATCCCCAGCCGCCTGCCGCTGCTGCTCACCCCGGAGGCCGTGCTGCTGCCGGGCTCCACCATGCGCGCCAGCGTGGACTCGCCGCGGAACATGCAGCTGGTGCGGAGCCGCCTCCTGAAGGGCACGTCGCTCAAGAGCACCATCATCGGCGTCATCCCCGACACCAACGACCCGGCCAGCGACCTCGACCCGCTGCCCCCGCTCCACAGGTACAGGCCCCGCCCCCTCCGTCGCCGTGGCGACCCTCCCCGTTGCCGTGGCGACCGCCCGGCTTCTCGGCCCCGCCCCTCTCGCTGGCGCGCCTCCGACGAACGGTCGTGGGCGGTTCCCCGCCCCCTGCAGTTAGGCCCCGCCCCCTCGGTCGTCCTGGTAACCGTCTCCCTCTCCTGTCGTTATGGCTACTGTCCCCTCTGTCGCCGTGGTAACTGCCCCATCTGGTCCTCGTGCCCCTTTTGCTATGGCTTCCACCCTGCTGCATTTATTTATTCCCCAGATGGGGATACATTTATTTTTCCCCAATGGGGGTTGCTCCCTTCGGTTGTCATGGCAACAGTCAGGGTTCCCTTGACCCACCTCTTCCATCCTCTTGCATTTATTTATTTTCCCCCAATAGGGTTACATTATTTTTGTCCAATGAGGACTGTGCCCTTCGGTTGTCATGGCAACGGTCAGGCTTCCTTTGACCCACCTCTTCCATCCTGCTGCATTTATTTATTTCCCAATGGGAATACTTTTATTTTCCCCCAATGGGGATACATGTATTTTATCCCCAATGGGGATCGTTTCCTTCGGTTGTCATGGCAATGGTTAGGCTTCCTTTGACCCACCTCTTCCCTTGCATCAGGACCACTGACCTCTCCTACCAGGACTACCTCCATGGTCTGGCAATGCCTCCCCCCCCCCAGCAGTGATGCTCCGCCTCTCTGTTGCTATGGCGGCTGCTCCTCTTGCTCCTCCCTCACTTGTGCCCTGGCAACTGCTTCTTTTGCCATGGAAGCTGCCCCATCTGGTCCTCCTGCCGCTCTCGCTACAGCCTTTCCCGTCACCGTAGCCACTGCCTAACCCCTCTCTTAGCTTGTCATGACAACTGCCCTCCCCCTGCCCTGGACAACACCTCCCCCCTCGTGTCAGGCCAGCCGCCTCTCCCACCAGCCTTCCCTTAAATGCCAATTCCGGCTTGAGCCCCTGTGTGGTGAAGAGAAGTGCTCCATGTTTTCATTCTCTCAGCACTGTTCAACTCTCAATGCAACTGCATGGTGAATGACTCCAGTCCAAGCCCATCAAAATCAACAACCGCATATAGGATTGCAGTGTGCAAAACCTGGCTTGGCTGTACAGAGAAAGTCCCACATCTGGCCGTCCAGTCTGTCACATAGCGAAACTATCGCTGGAATGCTCTGAAGGAGCTGGGTATGTTTAGCCTGAACAGGAGAAGACTGAGAGGAGATATGATCACCATCTTCAAGTACTTGAAGGGCTGTCATATAGAGGAGGGTGCCAAGTTGTTTTCTGTTGCCCCAGAAGGTCGGACCAGAACCAACGGGTTGAAATTAAATCAAAAGAGTTTCCGTCTAGACATTAGGAAGAACTTTCTAACAGTTAGAGCGGTTCCTCAGTGGAACAGGCTTCCTCGGGAGGTGGTGAGCTCAAGAAGAGGCTAGATGTGCCATCTGTCAGCAATGCTGATTCTATAGCCTTAGGCAGATCATGAGAGGGAGGGCACCATGGCCATCTTCTGGGCATGAAGTATGGGTCTGGGTGTGTGTGTGTAGGGGGGAGGTAGTTGTGAATTTCCTGCGTTGTGCAGGGGATTGGACTAAATGACCCCGGTGGTCCCTTCCAACTCTGTGATTCTGTGATTCTTCCTTAAGTGGTAGAGAAAGTTGGCATATGAAAACCAACTCTTCTTCTTCTTCTAAAGCCGGGGTGGGTGGGTGGGAAGCTCTCCCATGCCCACCTACTCTGTTTTTGGTACAAAACAGTTTCCCACTTCCTGCTTTGGACGTGAGCAGGTGATCGATCACTTGTAAAATTATATGTGGATTCCCCCCTCCCCCGTGTCCTGTTTTGTTTGGCCTTTATTCCCAGTGGCTTGAGTAAAGTGCTGAGAAAGAGAGCAAAGGTCTATTATGCTAGTTAAGCTAAACTTTCTTTCTGTGTCATGGCAAATCAGGCATATCTTCTTATTGCTTTCAGGATTGGCACAGCGGCGCTGGCAGTGCAAGTGGTTGGCAGCAATTGGCCCAAGCCTCATTACACGCTGCTGGTCACGGGCCTCTGCAGGTTCCAGATTTTGCAGCTGGTGAAGGAGAAGCCCTACCCCGTTGCCGATGTCGAGCAGTTGGATCGGCTGGAGCAGTTCACCAACAAGTCTAAAGCTGAGGAGGAGCTGGGGGAGCTCTCTGAGCAGTTCTACAAATACGCAGTGCAGGTTCGCTGGTTTGGTTCTGGAACCGCGGGAGCTGATTTGAAGCATCCAAGGGCTTTAGTATAAGTATAGTTTAAGTATACGCAAAAGGCCCATAGCTCAGTGGTGGAGCACATGGTTTGCACACGGGTGGCCCTAGGTTCAGTTTTCGGCATCTCAGCTTAAAAGGTGATAGGTGCCAAGAAGAGCCTTTCTCTGCCCGAGACCCTGCTTGTCCAAGTACACGGAATATGGAGAAAATAAGAGGCAGAGAACTTTTTCTTCTCTTCCCATAATAACAGAATACAGGGAGACCCAGTGAAATTGATGAGGGGCCGTGGCTCAATGGTAGAGCCTCTTCTTGGCATGCAGAAGGTCCCAGGTTCAATCCCCAGCATCTCCAGTTAAAGGGATTAGGCAAGTAGGTGATGTGAAAAGACCTCTGCCTGAGACCCTGGAGAGCCGCTGCCAGTCTGAGTAGATAATGTTGACTTCGATGGACCAAGGGTCTGATTCAGTATAAGGCAGCTTCATGTGTTCATGAGGAGAGCAAAATGAGGTACTTCTTTCCCAGTGCATAATCAACTTATGGGATGCATTACCATAAAATGTGGTGGGGGCTGCTACTTTTAAGTGACTTTTAAAGGAGATGTGGCGTATCAGTCAGTGGCTGTTGGCTGTGATGGCTAAATGCATCCATGTTCAGATGCAGCATACAGCTGACTGCTGTTCGTTGGGAGAGCAGCAGAAGAGGGAAAATTTAGCCTCCATGCCCCGCTTATAGGCCTGATATCACACCTAATCACGCCTGCTAATGTCATTTACTTTGCTTTTGACATTTACATTGCCATTGTGTGTCTAATTCGCTCTTCTCTACTTAAGGATAGATGGACTCACATTCTAGCTGTATCTGAAGAAGTGAGCTGTGGCTCACGAAAGCTCATAACCCTGCCAGACATTTTTGTTAGTCTTTAATGCGTGAGAGTGCTTGATAAACTGGCAGTACAGGAAGCAGCTGGAAGAATTAGTATAACTCGTTCCTCTTGTTATGTGTGGTGGCTTGCCCAGGTCCTCCTATCTGATCGAGGACCAGGGGCTGTTGCCATCCTGGTCTTGTAACATTTTGCTGTTAAACTGCGTGAGAACCCTCCCAGGCTTGGAAACAGTTGCCTGCCAGGCAAAAAGAAGGCAAAAGATGTTTTGGTCTGTCGTTTTGCTGATCCTTCCATATTCCGTCAGGGGGAGCCCACCAGGTAACTAGTCAGGCGCACTATTTCAGGACGTGATTCAGAGTTGCGTTTGCTCCCGACAGCCGCGAGTCTGGCTGCAAGCTGCTTCTTGCCCCAAGGAAAAAAAGCAAAGCTTTGCAGCATGCAAAGCGAGCAAGGAACTCTGATGATAATTGCATCAGAAAGGCATTCAAATTGTGCGGCAGAAAACCCCTCTAGCTCTGTAGTCAGCAGCACTAATTGCCCTCAAGAAGTCGGTTAGCTTGGCTTGTTCAGGTGGATTCTTGCAGGAGGTTCGCCTCGAGGCAAATGGTTTCTTAGCCGCTGGAATTCAGAAACAACGGGTTCCCGAGAAGTTCGTTTTCTTGTGATGCTGACCGTTTCCTTAATCCGAAATGATACTAAAAAAGCATTTAATACTCTTTTTTTTTGGTCCTTTCCCTTATGAAGCTGGTTGAAATGCTGGACATGTCGGTCCCCGCAGTGGCTAAACTAAGACGCCTCTTGGACAACCTGCCTCGGGAAGCTCTGCCAGATATATTAACTTCCATCATCCGCACCAGCAACCAAGAGAAGCTGCAGGTACAACAGGCAAATGCCGTTCAGGCCCAGCACAATGCTGTTTCCCCCCCCCCCCCATTCACACCCTCCCCACTTGTTCTCAAATTCCATGTCTGTCAAAATGATAAATAACAGTAAGTAGGAAATACTGTAATTGCCTGAAGTCGATCACCATAAATTAAAAAAAAGAAATAAACAGTTGTAGTATGCAGCTCGGGTAACTGAGCTATAAGTTACCTCTTTAGCACATTATACTCCTTTCCCGTGCAGTTTATTTCGATAAGAGGAGAGATTAGTGGGAGTCGTCGGATCCTGCTGTGATCCCGATGGTCCAGGCTAGCCCAATCTCATCAGATCTCAGAAACTTAAGGCAGGGTCAGCCCTGGTTAGTATTTGGATGGGAGACAACCAAAGCAGTCTAGGGTTGCTAGACAGAGGCAGGCAGGGCAAACCACCTCGGTTCGTCTCTTGCCCTGAAAACCCCATGGGGTCGCTATTAAGTCGGCTGCAACTTGACAGCACTTTTCTCCACTATTGGATCCGACTTGGCAGAAGGGAAACGATTGGATCCAATCAAATAATTTTAACACCACTCTCTTTTTGCACCCCCTCCCCTCCAGTAATGGAGCCCATATTAGCATTCTGTGGGAAGTATGGTAGTTTTGCATGAAAAGAGCCATTGAGGTCACAGATTCCAATTTTGTGTTCTGCTTGTCCAGTAGAAGCCTGGCTGTCATACTGTAGATATTTTTTGGGGAGAACTAGAGCGCTGTTAAAGCATATGCAAATAGTCCTAGGTTCAGTCTTTGGTATCTCTTGCTAAAGGATCTCAGTTAGTGGGGCACAGACTGACATCCCGAGACTCTGAAAAGCCACTGGCAATCAGAACAGGTGGTATTGATTTGGGCTAGGTGGACCAATGATCAAACTCGATAAAAAGCAGATCCCTCAGTGATGTGTTCATGAACATGATTGCTTGCAGATGGTACTCTGATGTTGCCTAACAATGGTCACTGATACATCCAGTGCAGCAAACGTCTTTGTTGCATTGGGAGAGGAGAGGTAGAAACAGAGCTGGAAGGGAACTCAAGGGCCATCTAGTCCAACCCTCTGCACATTGCAGGAAACTCTCAACCACCTCCCCCCTACTCCCCAGAGGAAGGCAAAAAATCCTCCAGGATCCCTGGTCAATCCAGCCTGGAGGAAAATTGCTTCCTGACCCCGAAGTGGTGATCGGCATTACCCTGGGCATGTAAGAAAGGGCCATGAGAGCCGAGCATGTTTGAGGAACAGGACAACAATTGAAAAGTACACAGCTGCGTTCTTTTCCTCTTAGATTTTAGACGCCGTTGGCTTGGAGGAGCGATTCAAGATGACCATACCTTTGCTCGTTCGGCAGATCGAAGGTTTGAAGTTGCTTCAGAAGACCAGAAAACCAAAACAAGATGACGACAAAAGAGTACGTTAGTTCAGTACTTCATTTTAAAGGTGTTAAATGGCAGTAGAGATATCTGAAGTTGCAATACCAAACAAATAGGGTGGTTTTTTTTGGGGTGTGTGTGTGAAATGCCTTCTTTATGATTAAGTGGGAATGGAACGCTGCCAGTCAAGGAGAAGTTAAATTATACCGCCTCCATAATTAAACCATCACACTGAAGCTAGGCAGTTGTAATTTCCCCCCCTCATCTAAGTGCTAATCAACACAGACCTGAGGGGAGCAGAGCAGACTGTTTGCTTGTTTATATTAAAATTAGAGGTGTCTGTCAAGACCCCCCCCCCCTTTTGAGATAAGCTCGGCTTATGAGCATTACATACTTGTTTTGGCTGCAAGGATGCCGCAACAGAGCTTTGAATCAGGAGAAAGAACAGCTGCAGGAGGTCGATGGTTGGGATTGGGGCTGGGATGGAGGGCAGGTAGATGTGAGAGCCGGTGTGGTGTGGTGGTCCTAGTGTCAGACTAGGATCTGGGAGATCCAGGTTCGAATCCCCCCACTCTGCCATGGAATCTCGCTGGACGACCTTGGGCCAGTCACACATTCTCAGCATGGTGTAGTGATTAAGAGTGGCAGACTCTAATCTGGAGAACCGAGATTGACTCCCCACTCCTCCACATGAAGCCCACTGGGTGACCTTGGGCCAGTCACAGCTCTCTTGGAACTCTCTCAGCCCCACCTTCCTCAAAAGGTTCCTGTTGTGGAGAGAGGAGGGGACTGCAGTTGTAAGACACTTTGAGACTCCTCAAGGTAGAGAAAAGCGGAGTATAAAAACCTACTCTTTTTCCTTTTCATTATTGGCCCTTTTGGGGCTTTGAAGAAGAAAAGAAGAGTTGGTTTTTATATGCCAACTTTCTCTACCACTTAAGGCAGAATCAAACCGGCTTATAATCACCTTTCCTTCCCCTCTTCACAACAGACACCCTGTGAGGTAGATGGGGCTGAGAGAATGTGACTGGCCCAAGGTTACCTAGTGGCTTCATGTGTAGGAGTGGGGAAACAAACCCAGTTCACCAGATTAGCCTCCTCTGCTCATGTGGAGGAGTGGGGAATCAAACCCAGTTCTCCAGATTAGAGTCCACCATTCCAAATCACCACTCTTAACCACTACACCATGCTGGTGCTGAGGTCCCAGCCTGAATTGGGGAGGGGAGGCTGCAACTACTGTTTAATACTTGCAGATATTTTTGATGGCATGCCTGGGGATGATCCCCTCTCTGCTTCAGACCCCCTCTCCCCTTCAATATGGGGATAATCATAGCTGCTTGCCTTTCGGGGTTATTGTGAGGATTGCGGTGTTTACATAGTTGGAGCGCGTACTATGCGAAAGGCCTGGATGAAGCTAAACAGAGGCGGACGGGGTCCGTTTGGGATGGGAGACTTCCCGTCAGCACATTTGAGCACCACGAGGGGAGAAAAACTGAGCAGGAAAGCAGGGAATAAATGCGGGGAAGCGTTCTAGGAATGCAAACTGTTATTATTACTGCTGATGTGCAACCAGCCAGAGATAAAGGAAAATGCATGGTTCAGTTATCTCTTCAGCTAGTCCGGTATTATACGATGGAATTAGACTGCCTGTCATATGTACAGCGTAGCAATTGCTGTCTGTCAAGCATACCCAGATAATCGTTATCTAAAACACAGAAGCTTAATTGTACGTTATCTGCTCTGCTTGATTCAGTTTTGACGAGCTGATGTTTTATGGGAGGGAGCTGAGAATGGATTGTTATTATCGTGATCCGTTTTAGTTGCAGCTGATGTGGTAAGATGTGGATCCTCAAAGCATCCTGCGTCTCTTGGCTGCCAGCAGTTTATATTTTTGCAACGATTACTTCTTATATTAGTAGTCTGCGGATTCATTTGATAGCTGAGAGCTTATGGCAGTAGCCGTGAGATTGCACATGGAAAGCTGCTGTGTTCTTTCTCCTGTGCCTCACCCTTTTTAGGTTGTCACTATACGTCCCATTCGAAGAATCGCTCACATCGCAGAAGACGAGGAGGAAGACGAAGACCACGACGATGTTGTTGTGCTCGAGAAGAAAATCCGAGCCTCCAGCATGCCTGAGCAGGCTCTGAAAGTGTGCATCAAAGAGGTAAAGAGGTAGGTTACTTCTCTGAGCATGGGACATTTTTTAAAATGCTGCCTAAAACTGTTTTTATTTTGTGTGTGTGTGTGTGTGATTCTTGCCCTGCGAGAATTGGGTTCTGCGTGAGAAGTTTGCTCAGGCTGGTGTTGTCATCCTAGATATTTCTTTGTTTAATCTCAGAGTTGGCCAGGAACAAAGGAGTTGGAAGAAGAACTGAAGTCATCATAGGAAACCCAACTAGCTTCATAGGAAACTTTTAAATCTTGAATTTGAACTAATTCTGTGTCAGTATAACATTGCAGCTATCAGAGTTCAAATATTATACTGCTAGCATTCCTTGCTTCATATCAAACAGTTTGAGATAAGGCTGTTTCTGAAGATTAGATCTGTTCTTCCAGGTTGAAGAAGATGCCTCAGTCAATGCCGGAATATGCCTTAACTCGAAATTATTTGGAGCTGATGGTGGAATTGCCGTGGAATAAAAGCACAAGAGGTAAATCCTGCCATTTCACAGGCCGAGATTGTATACCATTCCAAAAATGTATGAGGGGTTTGGGGAGGGGCCGTGGCTCAGAGGTAGAGCATCTGCTTTGCATAGAGAAGGTCCCAGGTTCAGTCCCTGGCATCTCCAGTTGAAAGGACCAGGCATCAGGTGATGTGAAAGACCTCAGCCTGAGATCCTGGAGAGCCACTGCCAATCTGAGTAGACAATACTGACCTAGAATCATAGAGATGGAAGGGACCACCAGGGTCATTTAGTCCAACCCCCTGCACAATGCAGTAAATTCACAGCTACAACCCCACACACCCCAGTGACCCCTACTCCATACCCCAAAGATGGCCAAGATTCCCTCCCCCTCATGATCTCCCTAAGGTCATAGAATCAGCATTGCTGACAGATGGTCATCTAAGCCTCTGCTTAAAAACTTCCAGGGAAGGAGAGCTCACCACCTCCTGAGGAAGCCTGCTCCACTGAGGAACCACTCTAACTGTTAGAAAGTTCTTCCTAATTGGTTCTTGTAGGTTATCCGGGCTGTGTGACCGTGTTATCCGGGCTGTGTGATCCTTCAGTGTTACTCCTCTGAAGATGCCTGCCACAGCTGCTGGCGAAACGTCAGGAAAGAAAATACCAAGACCACGGTCACACAGCCCGGTTAACCTACAAGAACCAATGAACTCTGACCATGAAAGCCTTTGACAGTTCTTCCTAATGTTTAGACGGAAACTCTTTTGATCTAATTTCAACCCGTTGGTTCTGGTCCGACCTTCTGGGGCAACAGAAAACAACTTGGTACCCTCTATATGACAGCCTTTCAAGTGCTTGAAGATGGTTATCATATCACCTCTCAGTCATCTCCTCTCCAGGCTAAACATACCCAGCTCCTTCAACCTTTCCTCATAGGACTTGGTCTCCAGACCCCTCACCATCTCTGTTGCCCTCCTCTGGACACGTTCCAGCTTGTCTACATCCTTCTTAAACTGCGGTGCCCAAAACACAATACTCTAGGTGAGGCCTAACAAGAGCAGAGTAAAGCGATACCATCACTTTGCGTGATCTGGACACTATATTTCTGTTGATACAGCCCAAGATCTCATTTGCTTGATGGGTCTGATTTAGTACAAGGCAGCTTTGTGGGTTTTGCGCTTAAATATTTGCTATGTCATCTGGGTTGCCAGTTTTTGTGGTATGTTTGAAGAGTGGCAGTGTTTTCGCTCAGCTTTCTTTTTCTTTTCTTTTTTCTTTCGGTCAACATTTGGCCAACAGACCGCCTAGATATCCGTGCAGCCAGAATCCTTCTGGACAATGACCACTACGCTATGGAGAAGCTGAAGAAGAGAGTTTTGGAATACTTGGCAGTCAGGCAGCTTAAGAACAACCTGAAGGGCCCGATCCTTTGCTTCGTTGGCCCTCCTGGAGTTGGGAAGACTAGTGTGGGGAGATCCGTAGCGAAGACATTGGGCCGAGAGTTCCATCGCATTGCCTTGGGAGGAGTGTGTGACCAGTCTGACATCCGAGGTCACAGGTATCTCTCTCGGAATTGCTCCTTGTGTTAGGACTATAGAAGAACATTCATATTAGAATTTTCCCTCTGCGTCTTTATTGTGATACATGCTATGGCTTCCCAGTGGTTAGGAGCGGTGGACTCTAGTCTGGTGAACCAAGTTGTTTTCCCCACTCCGACACATGAAGCCAGCTGAGCGACCTTGGGCTACTCACAGTTCTCTTTGAGCTCTCTCAGCCTCACCTACCTCACAAGGTGTCTGTTGTGGGGAGAGAAAGGGAAGGAGATTGTAAGCCAGTTTGATTCTTCCTTAAGTGGAAGAGAAAGTAAGCATAAAAACCAGTTTGATTCTCCTTAAAAGGCAGAGAAAATCGGCATGTAAAAACCAACTCCTCTTCTCTTTCTCCTCCTCATCAGGTGTCTGTTGTGGTGTAGTGGTTAAGAGTGGTGGTTTGGAGCAGTGGACTCTAATCTGGTGAACTGGATTTATTTCCCCGCTCCTAGACATGAAGCTGGCTGGGTGACCTTGGGCTAGTCACAGCTCTCTCAGCCCCCCCTACCTCACAGGGTGTCTGTTGTGGGGAGGGGAAGGTGATTGTAAGCTGGTTTGATTCTCCCTTAAGGTAGAGAAAGTCATCATATAAAAACCATCTCTTCTTCTATGTCAAATATGGGAGCGCTGATATATCTCGTCTCAGGAGATGTCATGAACTATGTGCCAGTTCACCATACTTGGCACATTCTTGCTGTCTGCTGATCACAGGTTGGGGATGAAGCCAGTAGAGTCAGAGGATGCGTCGCTCCGCCTTTGCTGTCAGCAACTCTTGAAAAGTATTTATGGCTGGCTGCTATTCACCTGGGAGCCACTAGAGGTTGTTAAATGCTTTTCATGGAACTTATAACACAGAAAATAACTTTGCTAACGAAAAGGAGTGCTTGGACCTCAGTTCTGTAGTCTGCTAGTTTTGTTAGTTACATTCTGGAAGGTCAGAGCTTCAATATCAGGGGTCCCTTCCTGTGCACAAGGGCTTGCATTCTTTGCTGGGCACGCTCTCTTTCTCTCTTGAACGCCCGTGAATGCACAACCCAAGCATCTCCTTGGGTTTCACTGAAATTCACTTTTGAAATTCCCTTGAGTGTTAAAAGCGGCATGCCAAACTATTCAAGGGGCTGCTTTTTGGGGTGGGGGATGACAGCTTGGGAGATGTCTGAGAAGAACCTCTGGATTGTGGCCCAGTGATACAGTGGCATTAGAATCTTTATCTAGTGCTGAATTTACTGAGTAGCAAGCCCTCCATGACTCGGGACCAGGGTATCTGAAGGACTGTCTTCTCCCTTACGTTCTTGCCTGAGAATTATACACCGGTGTTCTCTAGTTGCAGAAATTGTAGGCGGAATGGGATCCACTCTAGCATAAGTAGATACTAACACATTCCGCTTAGAGAGGGGCGCCAGACAAGAAGCCTCCGAAGTAGCCCAAGATGGATAGTCCAACTGCAAGGAGTGATCCCAGTAATTAGTAGAAGTTAATAATGCAAGGGGCTGCTAACTGTCCCGCCAATCAAAGAGGCTCATTTGGTGGGTACACGAGAGAGGGCTTTTTCAGTGGCAGCCCCACGACTGTGGAATGGCCTCCTCAGGGAGGGGTGCTTGGCCCTCTCACTTTCAGTCTTTAGGAGGCAGTTGAAAACGGTTTTATTCAGGACAGGGGGCGCAGCTTCAGAGTTTCAGTTTTGGTCTTAGCATAGATTTGGCTTCTTTAAAAACAACTAGCCTAAACTGAGGCTATCGTATTTTGGTCACATTATGAGAAGACAAGAGTCAGTGGAAAAGACAGTCATGCTAGGGAAAGTTGAGGGCAGCAGGAAAAGAGGAAGACCCAACAAGAGATGGATTGACTCTGGCCGTTTTTGCATGGTAATTAGCAGCGCGTTCCAGGCTGAATTGCCCCGCATATTTTTTTTAAATTTTGCACACTGAACTGTCATTCCCGAAGTGACTGCAAAGCCGGCACATACCTGCTTTTCATTAGTAAAGAGCCCATTTAACGCGACCTTTGGTGTTTGCCGTGAAAAATCCCCTTCAAGGAACTATGCAAAACAACAGAGGCGCGTTAGCTAATGGCTATGCTAATGGCTATGCAAATAGGAACAAGGGAGCAGGCAAGTGTGGGGAGTGGAACTACTCCTTTTACATTGGGACGTGAATAGGCATTTTTAAAGTCGCATTTTAAAAAAGAGCTTTGAGCGAGCATCAAAATTGACCCTATGTAAATGGCCTCAATAAAGGCCACAGCCTTCAGTTTGCAAGATCTAAGCAAGGCTGTCAAAGTTAGGACATTTTGGAGGACATTGATTCATAGGGTCACCATGAGTCAGAAGTGACTTGACGGAACTTAACACAAAGCCTAAATGCTTTGGAATAACCTCTGAACGTTGGCTCAGTGTGGATACTCTGGTAGGAGGGGAGGGCTTGGTTCCTCCTCTCGGAGCCCGGTCCTAAAGTGACTGACTTCTAGTTTTTTATCAGTGCCACACTGTGTACCTTTTTGTTTTTTGGCTAACAGAATGTAAACATTGCAATAAGTGAACTGATGTCCCAGTGGGTAGTTTTCCTCTCATTCGGTAAGGTTGACTTGGAATAATTAGCCGAAGCAAGTGGAGGGTGGGGTGGGAGAAATGCCTTTTGTAATTGCTACACTTAATTATATAATTATTTAATTATCACGTCATATGTCACTGGCAGCAGCAGCAAAAAAAATATTTTCCATTGAGGCGGTCGCTGAGGGTGGAGTTGCTGAGGATTGAACCTGGGACCTTCTGCAGGCCAAGCAGATGCTCTACCACTGAGCCACAGTCCCTACTTCTGTTTTAGGAGTAAATACACCTGGTGTGCCTGTGATGTCTGAGGTGGTGGTTATGGGTACCGTAGTGCCTGCCATGGGAGTTTCTAGCACTGGTTTGCTTCTTCAGCAGAGCATCTTTTCTGCAAAGCAAAAGGACAGCCCTAGCTTTCTGCTACCTTGTTGACATAATAAGAATCAAGACGGCCTCACCTTTGTGTCTGCAGGGAGCACCCTGCCGGAAACAATTGCTTTTGTTGGCTTGCAGCCTTCCAATGTTTTGTGATTGGCCCCAGTCTCCATGGCAGCCATTTTGTGATTGCCCCATTGTGGCCGCCATTTTGTTGACGGTGACCACTCCACATTCTCAAAAATTCCAGAAGTGCCCATGAGATCAAAGACCCACGGTATGCTAATCTGCAAGATTATTGTATTTCACTGAGTTTATATGAATTCTTATTGCACTAGCTGTTTCCTTATTCCAGAGAGGCATGCTGATTTACTAGTCACGAGCTGACATTCACACATGCAAACCGACAGTGACCTCTGTTAGTGAAAGTCCTTTAAAAGCTCTTGCTGGGCTTTTGAGAACAACAATGTAGAGAAACGCCCATCGTAATGGCGTTTTAATGAGACTGGTCTTTATCATTAGGCTAAGTGTGGTGTAGTGGTTAAGAGTGGTGGTTTTGAGTGTTGGCCTCTGATCTGGAGAACCGGGTTTGATTCCCCCCTTCTCCACATGAGTGGTGGATGCTAATCTGGTGAACCGGATTTGTTTCTTCACTCCTCCACATGAAGCCAGCTGGGTGTCCTTGGGCTAGTCACAGCTCTCTCAGAGCTCTCTCAGCTCCCACCTACCACACAGGGTGTCTGTTGTTGGGAGGAAAAGGGAAGGTGATTGTAAGCCGGTTTGATTCTCTCTTAAGTGGTAGAGAAAGTCAGCATATAAAAACCAACTCTTATTCTTCTAATTACTCATGTTTTTATGCCGCTTATTGGTGCTCTTAAATTAAAATCCAGATTTATGGGTTTGGATTTCTTATTTAAGTGCCATTACATGATCAATAAAATTGTCCAGTTCTTAAGGACTCTCCTACCTGCACCCCCCAATATTTGAAACAGAACTGTAAATGTTTTTACTATAAGCTTAGGAATTTTGACATAGTTTATTGCCTTGGAGCTTGGCTACGTTACATTCGTCACGTTAAAAATAGCCACGTTTAAGCGGTTGGGAATTCCGACACTCTCATAGAGACGGGCAGAGAAAGGTGGAGGAGATTGTAGACAGTCGTATGGGAAAACACGAGCTGCTGGCCGTCTTTCTCTCTCTGTTGTCACTGCTCCCCCCGCCCAGGATAATTAGCTGCTAAAGAGGATAAGGAGGACTAAACAGAGAGCCAGCGTGGTGTAGTGGTTAAGAGCGGTGGTTTGGAGCAGAGGACTCTGATCTGGAGAACCCGGTTTGATTCCCCACTCCTTCACATGAGCGGTGGACTCTTATCTAGTGAACCGGGTTGGTTTCCCCACTCCTATACATGAAGCCAGCTGGGTGACCTTGGGCTAGTCACAGCTCTCTTAGAGCTCTCTCAGCCCCACCTTCCTCACAGTGTGTCTGTTTTGGGGAGGGGAAGAGAAGATGATTGTAAGCTGGTTAAGTAAAGCTCTCTTAAGTAAAAGTTGGCAAAAAAACCCCAACTCCTCTTCTTCTTTTTCCTCTTCCTCGTTTTCTTCCTCTTCTTCCTCCTCCTCCAGAGGGAGAGAGGTAGCCAGTGGCTTCCCCCCCCCGGTGCATTTGCCTATAGTATAGCTAGGATTGCTTTTCTCCAGGTGGTGCTTGGAGTTCTCCAGACCTCATAGATCAGTTCCCCTGGAGAAAATGGCAGCTTTGGAGCGTGCGCTCACTGGCATTACACCCTGCTGAGGCCCCTCCCCTTCCCAAACCCCGCCCTCCCCAGGCTCCACCCCTCAAATCTTCAGGGGTTTCCCAACCTAGAGCTGGCAATCCTAACTATAGCCCTCTCCAGTTTTCTTTTCCTGTCCCCATGGGATCATCGTAAAGGTCCTCTGCTGAAGCACGGCTTACACGTAGCTCCCCCCTTGATGTGGCGAATGACATGTTTTAGCCAGGCTCTCACGCCGCAGATGCTCCTTGCAAGCAGGTATTTATTTTGGAGAGACGCAGGGAACCTTAGAATTTGGATACAGTCGAAGCGGGCAGTTTTCTTTTTCTGGCCGGGAAGAAAACCAACATAAAGATTCCACAGTTAAAAGGTATTTGGACCTTGTAAACAACAGAGCGCTGGGCTGACAAAAATGAAATCTTTACTCTGTTCATTGCATGCCACCTTTCAAGATCAAAAACCAGAGAGTGTCACATAGCGTTTGTGGTCTGTAAGACTTCCTGGCCATTGACCAAGCAGCCGTGATGTCACAGGATGCTTATAGATATGTTCAGGGGAAGGGTTAGCCGTGAAGACTGGACAACTCTGGAGGAAACAGGTTAGAGTGGCTCGGAAAACATTGTGAACACGGGGAGATGCAGTGGGGAGCTGTGTTGGTCTAGGCCAATGGTTCCCAAAGCGGGCAGTACCACCCCCTGGGGGGCGGTGGATTTACCTAGGGGGGCACTAAGAGGCAAGAAGGCAGCAGGGGGGCGCTAGAGGTGGGCCCCTTCAACTGTGTTGTTCACTAATTTACAATAAATCAAGCTATGGCACCATGCTGGCAAATTTGGTGTAAACTATCAGAATTCCCCTCCCCCAGACTTTGAAGAGCTTGGTACCATCAAGTTCATCAGTTTCGTTGAATAAATTTCAACCAAAAAGTTTTAATTTGATTTTGAATAGATGTGCAGTTAATTGTTACTGTTTTGAAATTTTATTGTTATTATCTTCTTTAGTGAGTCATGCAAACTCCTATTTTGAATAATGCTTTTCATAGGATAGGGTAGGTGGCGCTGGGGTTGTTTGTGGAACCAAGGGAGCGGTGGCCCGAAATGTTTGGGAACCACTGGTCTAGTGGAAGAGCTAGATTTGAGTCCAGTGGCACAGAGTTTAACACAATTTTGGGGGTATAAACTTTGGAGAGTCTGAGCTCACTTCGTCAGATACAGTATCTGTCAAAGGGAGCTTTGACTCTCAAAAGCTTATGCCCCCAAAATTGTGTTGGTCTGTAAGGTTAAATAGCAAAAGGGACATCTTCCACCATCAGTAACGTGAGCGTGTTTTCAATGGCCAGAGTTCTCCAGCAATTAATATGTAAGTAACTGTTGGGGAATGATAGGACCTCCACTCCATTGTTTGTTGTTGGGAGGATCTTGGCCTTTAAAACAAGCATGTGTTTATGGAGTGATGTTTCAGGATGACGTAGAGGCACCATATAGCTCGGTGGTGTGTGTGAGCAGACAGGTTTGGTCCCCGACATGTCCATTTTAAAAGTTAATGGGCTGGAAAAGAAGAAGCTCTGCCTTTGGAACAGACAGTACTGGATCTCCCGATCCTCTAACTCGGCATAGGAATGCATCTTCATAAATCCGTATGACTGATCAAAAAGCAATTTCCATGGTTCTCAGATACTTTAAAAAATGTTCCATGTGCCCCCGCTTTACCTCTGTGCTTATTTAGGCAATACCCCTACAAGCGTGGTGTAGTGGTTAAGAGCAGTGGTTTGGAGCGGTGGACTCTGATCTGGAGAACTGGGATTGATACCCCTCTCCTCCACATGAGCAGTGGACGCTAATCTGGTGAACTGGGTTTGATTCCCCAGTCCTGCACATGAAGCCAGCTCGGTGACCTTGGGCTAGTCACACTCTCTCAGCCCCACCCACCTCACAGGGTGTCTGTGGTGGGGAGGGGAAGGGAAGGTGATTGTAAGCCGGTTTGATTCTCCCTTAAGTGGTAGAGGAAGTCGGCATATAAAAGCCCGCCAAACGGTTAATTAGATGGCAGTATCAACAAACAGCGCTGTTTGATGTAACTGTCTTTTAACTATGCCATAAAGGGTACTTTTTAATATCTCCATTCCTTTTGTACCCTTTTTGTATTATGTTTTTATGCCAGTAAAGGAATGATGATGATGATGATGATATAAAAACCAACTCTTCTTCTTTTAAATGTTTAATTTTCACAGTATCACAAAAGGGTACCTAAAAATTGCTTGCTTCCAGGGTTGCGTCGTGGTCTTTCGGTTTTGCTGCGGTCCGTCTTTCAGTTCTTGCTTGCTTCTTCCAGGCGCACCTACGTGGGCAGCATGCCGGGGCGAATAATCAACGGCTTGAAGACCGTCGGGGTTAACAATCCCGTGTTCCTGCTCGATGAGGTCGACAAGCTCGGGAAGAGCCTGCAGGGAGACCCGGCAGCAGCTCTGCTCGAGGTAAGGAAGGGCGCACGCTGCTTCCTGGTTGCCTGTGACGCTTGCTTCTAAGCCAGCGCTCTTGTTCTGGGCTTCGGGGGACAGTCTGGATTTCGGAGGTGGAGATAACATTGAACGAAAGAGGCCAATTGCCACTAGTGCTTCCGCATCTTGTTTGTCAGTAAACAGCAAGGGGTTTTTAATGCTTAGGAGCCGAGATGCATAACGTATGGTCTGCCAATGCATCCCCCCCACACAGATTCTGGTGGCTCGGCAGGTATCGCCGGTCCCCTTGCTCCCGATTGGCTGCAGCTCCAAATGGGCCGGCTGGGTGTGTCAGGGAAGCTTGACGACATCGCAAGAAACCGGCGGCCACTCTTGGGCGAGCTTCCAGAGAGATCCCATTGCGGCCGTGGTTGTCATGTTATTGTAATTTTGCAACGGTGATGTTGGTTGTTTCTACTGTTACATTTGCTTTTTAGCAATTGCCGCTTTACTCTGAAAGCTGCATTAGTTTCTTGCATTTCAAAAGTATTGACTGCCTGTATGTTTTACACCCAGAATCAGGGGCAACCCTGGATAGCCCACAATGTGTCTGTATTGCTTGAGAAACCAAGGAAAGTCATTTTTCCATCATTCATGTGAGCTGTCCTGGGTCCTCTTAGATGGATAAAAGAAGGATATAAATATTTATTATTAACTTAATTTATACCACTACCTTCTCCCCAAGTGGCTTACATCATTCTCCTCTCCCCACATTTTCTCCTCACAACAACCCTGTGAGGTAGGTCATGCTGAGAGGGTGTGGCAGGCCCACGGTCACTCAGCAAACTTCCATGGCGGAGTAGGAATTCGCACCTGGGTCTGCCGAATCCTAGTCCGACACTCTAACCACTACACCACATGGGTTCTCATATTTAAATCCGTTAATAAATTGGCTCGTTTGGCCATGGATTTAGAAAAAAATAACCAGTTACAATGATACTGGAGATGCTTTGGGGCATTTTGAGATTGATAGCTAATTTTGTATTGTAGGCGGAATTAAAAAAACAAAAAAACAAAATGAAAGGACTTGGACAGCTGCTGGACCTTAGTCTTATTTACCAAGGGGCTGACGTTCTCTCAGGAAAATTGCATTTTTTATTTATATCTCACAACAAGAGGAAGGAAGTCGGGTGGCGGGGGAAGAGTCCCACTGTTCTGGTAGCTTAGCATGTATTTTGTACTGGCAACCGTGTTGCAAAGGAATCCCTCTCCTTGCAGTATCTCAGAGTCTTGTGGCCGTCCTCTCAATACAGGATTGTTTTCAGTGAGGCAAGACTAGGCCAGATGTGTGTACCTTGGAATCACCCTGGAAGGTAATGGCTCTGGAAGTCTGTCAGATTGAGTTGCCAGTCTCCAGGTGGGGGATGGAGATCTCTCAAAATTACAACTGGTCTCCAGGTTAAAGAGATTGGCTCCCCTGGAGAAAACGGCTACTTTGGAAGGCGAGCTCTATGGCATTATACCCTATTGAGGTCTCTCCCCTCCCCAAACCCCCACCCTCCCCAGGCTACCCCCTCTAAAATATCCAGGAATTTCACAACCCAGAGCTTGCAACCCTATTGAACACATGAAGCTGCCTTATACGGAATCAGACCTTTGGTCCATCGAAGTCAGTATTGTCTACTAAGACTGGCAGCGGCTCTCCATGGTCTCAGGCTGAGGTCTTTCACATCACCTACCTTCCTACTCCCTTTAACTGGAGATGCCAGGGATTGAACCTGGGTCCTTCTGCATGCCAAGCAGATGCTCTTCCACTGAGCCACAGCCACTGTGAAAGGGAAAATGTTCCGTTCAGAGCCTGGTCCATGCTGGGTTTGGGGATTGTAATCTCTGAGATCCCTTTTTAGGTCATTAGGGGGTTTTTTTGGTTGTTGTCAGTAGGCGTCCTTGGGTTAATTTCTTTCTGGCCTCCTTCCCCGAGCGGGTTCACCTAGGCTCAAGCATTTGTTTTAAGTCCTGTTGAAATATTTCACGCTGGGGAATGAGCTCGTATTCCAGAGCCGAGGAGGAATTTCCCATTTCCTAGGCACCAGCGTCCGGAACGCTTAGAAGTGAGCCTTAGAGATGTTGGCCTTGCGCGGAGCCGAAGAAGTATTTCAGGCCGTTGTGACAAAGCTGAGAAAGGTTCAGGAAATTGTCTCAGCGAGGCTGGGGACCCACTTGAAAGGGAAGAAATGTTTTCCCGCCCCCTGTATTTTGTAGGCAAAAGGCAGAGTTTTTTTGTTCCCCCCCCCCTTCCAGAATTGGATATCTGGATCGTCCAGATGGTGGGCCGGGGCGCGTTTTTTGCTTGAGCGGAGCAGAATGTCTTCCTATTTCCAGTTACTGTTCGTCAACAAGGGAACATTTGTTCTATATTTAGATGACCCCTGTTGAAGGTCGGAGGAGACAGAAAAGGATCCAAGTGCTTGCTGGAGAGCATTCTCAGGCAGGGGAATCAAGCAAAAATACGCAGGCAGGCCATGAAATGTCTGCAAAGATGCCGGCCCTGCATATTTTGGAAGGGGAGCAATAAGCAAGTGTTGAATGAAGAGGAGCTCATTTTTGTTGGCCTTTGTCTTCCAGCGTTCTTCCAAGAACCGTGGGCTAGCACACACAGGTCCATGCTCCCATCCTCCCTTTTGCCCTCCTAACAGCCCTGTGTGGTAGGTTGGGCTGAAAGAGAAGGTGGTGTGTGACTGTTTCAAGGTTCTCATGCAACATGCAAGGGGAGGAGCTGTGGCTCAGTGGTAGGACATCTGCTTGGCATGCAGAAGGTCCTAGGTTCAATCCCTGGCATCTCCATTTAAAGGAACCAGGCAAGTAGGTGAAGTGAAAGACCTCTGCCTGAGACCCTGGAGAGCCACTGCCGGTCTGGGTAGACAATACTGACTTTGATGGGTCTGATTCAGTATAAGGCAGCTTCATGTGTTCATGTGTTCAATAAAATGAGCTTAATGGGTGAGCATTGGATTTGAACCCAGGTCCCACTGTTCCTCATCTAACCTCTGCACTCTGATCAATCATCTTTCTGGGTTGTGGAAGTTCAACCTCGATCTTGGAAAGTGCTGTGTTTTGTTGAAAGATTTCCTGAATTTAATGGGATACCAGTTGAATAGCACCGTTATTCTCAAAAAGACCCCTGTTCTCAAAAAACAGAAAGGGTAAAAGTGATGGGAGCAGGGGATTGAGGAGGAGTAAAGCTGTTTCAGGCCTTCCTGAAACAGAGGGGAAAGCCTTTTTCCCCCTGGGAAAGATGACGGTTCATGGTCTTAATTGTTGAAATCCAAAAGCCACTTTTCACAATTTAGAAGAAGAGTTGGGTTTTATACCCTGCTTTTCTCTATTGAAAGGAGTCTCAAAGCAGCTTAAAATTGCCTTCCCTTTCCCCTCGCCACAACAGGCACCTTGTAAGGTTGGTGGGGCTGAGAGAGTTCTGAGAGAACTGTGACTGGCCCATGGTCATCCAGCAGGCTTCATATGGAGGAGTGGGGAATCGAACCCGCTTCTCCAGACTAGAGTCAGCCGCTCTTAACCACAACACCACGCTGGCTCTCTTAAGACTTTCCCTTGATAGCAGAAACTACTTTTTTATAGCAGAAATGTATCAGAGCTACATGGGAGGTTTCAAAAGAGCTAGTGTGACCCAGTAAGCTCCCCTTGAAAATCACTTTCGATTGATGGTTCGTGTCTCCTTCTCTCGGATCCCTCCCCCCCCCTCAGTTTTCAACTTTTTAAAAAAGTTACAGTAATTTGTAAGCTACTTGAGATGGCTTTTTCTTCTCGACAAGTGTTCGGATTCTCTGTGTGAGCATGGGTGTGTGTGTGTGAGAGAGAGACGTCTAATTTTAATTACCAGCACGGTTCTGGGCCGTAATTTAAACTGCCAAACAAAAGGGACGCTGTTCAGGCCCTAATGGGAAAAGGATACGTTCTGTTGACAGCTGAGTGCAATTGCCTGGGCATCGCGGGAGTCCCGTCGCTAGTAGTGCTAGTAATGTGGGAAGGGAGAGCACCAGAATAATTCCAGGGTTGGTTTTGACGGGTGTTGCATGAGCAGCAAATATGGGTTGCTGTTCCACCATGAGCCTGGCCTTGGCCAGGGAGGGCGGGTTATAAATTTGAAAAATAATTAAAAATAAATAAAATAAATAAATGTTTATAAGAACATCAGAACATAAGAAAGGCCCTGCTGGATCAGACCAAGGCCCATCAAGTCCAGCAGTCTGTTCACACAGTGGCCAACCAGGTGCCTTTAGGAAGCCCACCAACAAGACGCAGCAGCACCATCCTGCCTGTGTTCCACAGCACCTAATATATTTGGCATGCTTATCTGATCCTGGCAAGAATAGGTGTGCATCATGACTAGTATCCATTTTGACTAGTAGCCATGAATAGCCCTCTCTTCCATGAACATGTCCACTCCCCTCTTCAAGCTTTCCAAGTTGGCAGCCATCACCACATCCTGGGGCAGGGAGTTCCACAATTTAACTATGCGTTGTGTGAAGAAATACTTTTATCTGTTTTGAGTCTCTCACCCTCCAGCTTCAGCAGATGACCCCGCGTTTCTAGTATTATGAGAGAGGGAGAAAAGCTTCTCCCTGTCCCTTCCCCATACCATGCATAATTTTATAGACCTCTATCATGTCTCCCCTTAACTGCCTTCTTTCCAGGCTGAACAGCCCTAAGCGTTTTAGCCACTCCTCATAGGGTAGTTGCTCTAGCCCCCTCATCATTTTGGTTCAGGTTATGAGAAGCAGGAACCCTGCGCAGGTGGCGTTTCAGATGCTGTTGCCTTTGGGTCACTCGGATGCCTTGTATTATCAAGGTTTGCGTAAAGAGGGAGGGATTTCTTGCTTTTGTACACATCCGGGCTTTGTTTTAGGCCATCCACCTAGCATTGTAATACAACCGGGAGATGACTTCGTGTGTTCGCTGGCTGTAGATCCTGTACATACGGGACCTGTTTATCTCTGAACGTGTGAGAGAACTCGTGATGAGAACGGGGTCCTGTTCCCCCACGTGAATTGCACACGTACTGCTGACGTCGCATGTTATCTCTTTTACAGGGCACAAGGGCACATGTGGATCCTTGGGCAGTGAGTGTGAAAGTCACCCCAGAGTAGAATCTGTTGAAGACATGAAATTGCCTTGTACTGAATCAGACCCTTGACCCCCAGCTTACGCTCCAAACTGCCAAGTTCTGCGCCGTTGCTATTACAATACGCAGAACTTTATCAGAAAATGATTGTTAGAATATTTTACAATTTTATCAATTTTAAGATGATCATTTTCACCAGGGGTTGCTTTTATTGATCTTATACCTTTATATGTACGGGCAGTCTGTGATTCTGCAGTGCAAAACTATTGAGTCTGGAATTTTTGTTGTGTTGACACGTGATTGGTCAGTCGACCGTGTTAACAAATTTGAATTTGAATCAGACTCTTGGTCCATCAACTACTCTGACCGGCAGTGGCTCTCCAGGGTCTCAGGCAGAGGTCTTTCACATCACCTACCTGCCTCGTCCCTTTAACTGGCGATGCCGGGGATTGAACCTGGGGCCTTCTTCATGCCAAGCAGAGGCTTCTTATGCCACGTATGAACATCAGAGGTGTTCGTCCCTTCCTGCTCCAAGTGTCCCGGCGTCCCTTGAATGGGGTTAAAGTTGAGCTGTGTGAGCGCCTAATCAGCCTTGCAAATGGATTGTTTTAAGCCCATGCCCAACAGAATGTCGGTTTCAGGCGACCTGACAAGAGGGTCCAGCAAGGACAGCGCACAGCAATGCAAGAATTGTGCATCACACTCGCAAGCGTCCCAAGATCAGCGAGCGGGCACTTCGGTCAAAATGGAAAGCGTACAGCTCCAGGCATGCTGGAACTCCTCTTTAATAGAGCCACACCCTCTCATTAAAAGCAGTTTTTGTTGTTGTGTTCAGGGCAGGGTTTTCTGTTCTGTGCCCTGCGCTTTTTGTTTTTTCAAGCAGCAGCCCTGGTCCTTCAAGTCAGAACTTCTTTACGAGTTCAAGCAACAGCGCGGATTCTTTCTGGGAAATTGTTTTCCTCGGTTCCCCCCCCCCCCAAAAAAAATATTATCTTCATGAGTCATTTTTGAACCTCTGTACCTAGAAACATCACGCGTCAAGTCAAGCTTGTTTACTTCTCTGATGGAATGCTGCTACTTCCTCTGTGCTACATGAACTGGCCCTCTTTTGCTGTTTTAGTGGATGTTTCTGGTCGTTGAAAAATCTTAAGTGAGAATTTTGTAATATTTTTCCCCTTGGTTTGAAAGTCTTAACACCGTTAAAAAGACACGGATAGTTGATCTTTGGACTGTGTAGTGAACACATGAAGCTACCTTATACTGAATCAGACCCTTGGTCCATCAAAGTCAGTATTGTCTACTCAGACACACATGAAACTGCCTTCTACTGAATCAGGCTCTTGGTCCATCAAAGTCAGTATTGTCTACTCAGACCAGCAGCGGCTCTCCAGGGTCTCAGGCAGAGGTCTTTTGCATTACCTACTTGCCTAGTCCCTTTAACGAGATGCTGGGGATTGAACCTGGGACCTTCTGCATGCCAAGCAGATGCTCTTCCACTGAGCCACAGCCCCTCCCCAATATGAACACATGAAGCTGCCTTCTGCTGAATCAGACCCTTGGTCCATCAAAGTCATTATTGTCTACTCAGACCAGCAGCGGCTCTCCAGGGTCTCAGGCAGAGGTCTTTCACATCACCTACTTGCCTAGTCCCTTTAACTGGAGATGCCGGAGGTTGAACCTGGGCTTCATGCCAAGCAGATGCTACGGCCCTTGACCTTCTCCATTCACTTGGGTATTGTCCACTCTCCTCTTGTGGACCTTGTTCGCAAAAAGGAGTAGGGGCAGGGGTGTCTCCCAGTTAGGTGGGGGAGCCCTGGGCAAGATGCCTTCCAGTGGCTTGGCCACTAAGAGTGCCACTGCCGCTTCTCTGAACTTAAGGGAGCCAGAGTGTCTGCTTTGCATCCTCCAGAATATCTCAGCCCAGGAACTGGGAGATCATTTGGGGGCCTTTGGGGAAAATCTCCCATTTCCTGGTGAGAGCAAATAGGTTGGTGGGGCCCCCGTGCAGGTCCCTGGGCCTCACTAGTTAGAAGAAGAAGAGTTGGTTCGTCTTCGGTCTTCTGTGCAGTCCCACATTGGGACTGCGCACGCGCAGGCCAGCCATCGGAAGATTTCTATAGCTTCTAGTTACACGATAGGGGGCGCCGACTCCTCCACGCATGCGCGCGCCTTCCCACCAAAGTGACGCAACGTCGGAGGTCGGCGCCCCCTATCCCTCAGTTCTTTCTTTGCCGCCTGTAAGGAAGGTTCATCAAAGCTTCGCTCTTCTTCATAACTACTAACTGTATCGTGAGTCTTTTATTCCTAAATATCTTTTTACCGCGGCTGCGGTGATGGCGCAAACCGCCCTGTTTAAGAGATGCTCCCAATGCAACTCTAAGATGTCAAAAACTGATGACCATGCCCTTTGTGTCCTATGTCTGGGTGAAGGGCACAAGGTGGGCTCCTGCAAAATTTGTGTACAGTTCACGCCAACAGCTCGCTCTAATAGGGCTGCGCATCTGCAGGCTGCGTTGTACAAGAAAGCCCTTACCTGCTCCGATTTGCCAGCGTCGTCTCAATCGGCCGCGCGAGAGCATGCCCCCAGGGCCGAGTCTGTCGGTTCCGTCCGCTCGGTTCCGACCTCGAGTTCGAAGAGAAAGTCATCTCGGTCCTCTGAAACTAAGGAGAGGAGATCAGCTTCGGAACCGACGCGTAAGAAGACGTCATGGGAACCGACGCATAAGAAAGCAAAGGCTAAGACCAAGCACTTGGAGGGTCAGAGCGTCGAGGGACGCGGTCCCAAGATTTCCCAACTCTCGGCTCCGAAGCCCTCGGTTTCGACTTCGGCTGAATCAGTGCTGATGGAGGGACTCTCTACACCCCCTCCCCCTCGGACGCCCGCACCCATTGTAGGGCTCGATTCCGAGTCGGAACTGGACCTCCCTGACCTCTCCATCGGGGACGCCCTACAGATTGAAGGGACAGATACCTTGGTTCCGACGCAAGTGGCATCTTCTTCGGCTCCGGGTCCTTCGGTTCCGACTCAGCAGCCTCAACCTCCACAACCCTGGTGGCCTCCACAATGGCCGTCTCAACAGCAACCCCAGTGGCCTCCTTCAGTATCACAACAACAGTGGCCAACTTATGGAATGTACCCGCAGTGGTTCCCTCCTCAGATGCCATCGGTTCCATGGCCTCCGGCACCGACCCAGGCCCCAACTCAACCCTCTGCTCCTCGGAGAGAGCCACATTTTTCAAATCAGGACAGCGACACCGACTCAGAGCAAGGGTCTAGGTCGTATTATTCAGAGCTGGGCTCTGATACTTACTCTAATCATTCCCCACTGGATGATGTAGTGGGCGACGCTTCTACATCCTCGCCCACGGATGACAGCCGTTCATTCTCTGATCAGATGCTTAGAATGGCTAATGCTTAGAATGGCTAATGCACTTTTCTCTACCTTTAAGGGAGTCTCAAAGCAGCTTACAATCACCTTCCCTTCCCCACAAGAGATACCCTGTGAAGTAGGTGGGGCTGAGAGAGTTCTGAGAGGACTGTGACCAGCCCAAGGTCACCCAGCAGGCTGCATGTGGAGGAGAGGGGAAACCAACCTGGTTCACCAGATTAGAGTTTGGCACTCATGTGGAGGAGTGGGGAATCAAACCCAGTTCTCCAGATTAAGAGTCCACCTCTCCTAACCACTACACCACGCTGGCTCCCAACCATTGGCCAACCCAACAGCTGTTTCAGGGCTTGAGCACATCTTGTATATATTATCCAGCGACAAATGCAGGACAGTTTCCCCCTCGTACCTTCTCATTGCCCTATCCTAAAAAGCCATAATCACCCTAATAGAATATGAGAGACTGTGGTTTAGTGGTCAGTGTGTCAGACTAAGATCTGAGAGGCTCAGGTTCAAATCCCCACTCTGGCATAGAAGCTCCCTGGGTGACCTTGGGCCAGTCCCACACTCTCAGCCTCACCTACCTGGCTGGGCTGTGGTGAGGATACAACTGGAGGAGAGGAGAACAACATAAGTCTGTTTGGGTTCCCGTTGGGGAGAAAGGCGGGGTATAAATGAAGTCGATAAATAATAAAAGGTAGGAACTTCCAAGTGCTCAAATCGCGCATATTTTAACAGCAAAGATTCACTCAGGAATTGAATAGGGGATGAGAAATCTGTTGCTTACCCAGGAAAAACCTTGAGTTGCCATAATCAACCGCGTGAGTGTCAGTCTGCAAGTCTGGAATAAACTAGTGCAGTGTGGCTTCAATCTTGCCCAAGTATCTCCAGGTTGTGTATATAGCAAACACCAAGAAGGGCCGAGGCTCAGTGGTAGAGCATCTGCTTGGCATGCAGAAGGTCCCGGGTTCAATCCCCAGCATTTCCAGTTAAAGGGCCCAGGCAAGATGTGAAACACCTCTGCCTGAGAACCTGGAGAGCCGCTGCTGGTCTGAGTAGACAATACTGACTTTGAATGGACCAAGGGTCTGGTTCAGTGTAAGGCAGCTTCAGGCGTTCAAAGGCATACCTAGCTGTTGAAAACACATTACCTGGATCCATTGTGAGTATCATAAACAAGCGTCAGTTGGTATGAAAACAGAGGGCATTTGGCAGGGATTGCTTGGCTGGGCGGGCAAGGTGCCAGGGTAGCTTGCCAACATGCTAGCCTCATAACGTCCTGTCAGCACGCTTCAGTGGCAACTTATAATTTTTCCCTTTCGGTGGTGGTGAAAAGGGCCATTAAGTGGCAGATGAGTTATGGTTGACCCCATTGAGAGCCAGCATGGTGTAGTGGTTAAGAGCGCTGGTTTGGAGCGGTGGACTCTGATCTGGAGAACTGGGCTTGATTCTCCCACTCCTCCACATGAGCGGCAGAAGCTAATCTGGTGAACCGGGTTTGTTTCCCCACTCCTACAATGAAGCCAGCTGGGTGACCTTGGGCTAGTCACAGCTCTCTTAGAGCTCTCTCAGCCTCACCTACCTCACAGGGTGTCTGTTGTGGGGAAGGGAAGGTGGTTGTAAACCGGCTTTATTCTCCCTTAAGTGGTAGAGAAAGTCAGCATATAAAAACCAACTCTTCTTCATTGGGTTTTCAAGGCAAGAGACGAACAGAGGTGGTTTGCCATTGCCTGCGTAGCAACCCTGAACTTCCTTGGTGGTCTCCCAATTACTAATCTCCCAATTGGTGTCCCAGTTACTAATCCAGTTACTAACTACAGCCAACCGTGCTTAGCGTCTCAGATCTGGCAGGAGCAAGCTAGCCTGGGCTATCCAAGTCAGGGCTTTTCCCTCTTACAGTACCTTTAATTAAAAATAAATGAAAACAAACTGCCCAAACCTTGCTACGTGCAAGTGCCCAAACTCATATTAAGTGTGACTTCTCCCCCCCTCCCCCGCTTATATTTGTTAGATGATAACTTCTCTGTTGTGGTTCGAGATGCATAAGTGGTGCATTTCATCACACCTCTCTGTTATGGAAAAGAGCATCTGTGAACTTTCTCAGCTTTGGGGTTTCACTTGGTTCAGTTTCTGCCTCTGGGCAGAACGTGCAAGATGATGCATCCCTATTCTCTCCAGGATCAGAGGAGCATACCTGTTATCTTAGGTGCTGTGGAACACAGGCAGGACAATGCTTCTGCAGTCGTCTTGTTTGGGGGCTTCCTAGAGGCACCTGGTTGGGCACTGTGTGAACAGACTGCTGGACTTGATGGGCCTTGGTCTGATCCAGCAGGGCCTTTCTTATGTTCAACTTTCCAAAGACAGCTGAGTGTTCATACACCTTTCTTTAAAAGGCGAGTGTTTACCCAATACACAAATGCACAGCAACACACGCAGAACTGCTTACCATAAAGGGTTTACAGCGAGCATGTTTTGTGATCATAATAGCTCCTTCCAGGTGCACTGAAATGCAGCGGACATAGATTTAAAGCAGGTTGGATAACCCTATAAGCACATTCAACAGAAGAGGGTAGTGATTTTCTATTGTTTGTCTGATGCAGGGCGCCATGCGTCTGTCCTACTTAAAAACAAACAAACAAACTAGATTTAGAAACCTCTGCAGCAGATTGGAGAACTGTTCAGCTTCTGCTCCCTTCCTGCCTCTGCTCTCCCATGTGAGAAGTCAGTAGTTAAAGGAAGGAAAGCCTCATTCTGCCAGGTCCCCTGCAGGAAGGGAACTCAGCGTGTCTCCTCCGAGCAAGTTTGATCTAACAGCAAGGAGTAAAAGCGCTGAAGGAAAGCGCAGAATCCGCTCGTTCGTTTCAGGTTTACATTAAGGATTCTGTAGACGTGGCTTTCCGTTTTTTTTTTTTTTTTTTTTAAGAAATCAGTTTTCTAGGAGCATTTAGAGCTGTAGCAAGGAAAAGGAGGCCGTTAGACGTAAGATACGTTTCTAGCCGCAGACAAAGGAAGCGTCCAGCTGCGTTGGTCCACAGCAAAATCCTCAAACAAAAAGTGACGTCATACCTTACCAACCAAAAACAACACAAAATGGTATGCAGGCTTTTGAGTTTGCCAGACCTCTTGCTTGTGCTTTATATCTAGCTAGAAGTGGTTCTTTTCTTGCACTGGTTGCTTTAACCCTGACAACATCCAGGGGAAGGGAAATCCCATTCCTTCCCCCTCTCAGCTGGCTCCTTATCTCCACCCCCTCTTCTTCCAACTTTGCCCCTGCTCCCCTCCTTCGTTATCCTCACCCGTGCTCGTCCCCGTTTTCCCTCTCCCCACAAGAAGAAGAGTTGGTTTTTATATGCCAATTTTCTCTACAACTTAAGGAAGAATCAAAGCGGCTTACAATCACCTTCCCTTCTCCTCCCCACAACAGACACCCTGTGAGGTCGGTGGGGTGAGAGAGCTCTAAGAGAGCTGTGACTAGCCTAAGATCACCCAGCTGGCTTCATGCGGAGGGGTGGGGAAACCAACCCCATTCACCAGATTAGCCTCTGCCGCTCATGTGGAGGAGGGGGGAATCAAACCCGGTTCTCCAGATCAGAGTCCACCGCTCCAAACCACCTCTCTTAACCATGACACCACGCTGGCTCTCATGTGAATGGGGCTGTTGGTCATTCTGAAAGGGAATGCTCATGAATCTTTGACAACAGGGGCTGGTACCTGTCTGCCTGATGCCATCTTGGCAACACCTCCTGAGGCCATGCAACATTGGACACCATTTTGGATTGGATGAGCATTTTGTATTTCTCCTGAATGTCATTTTTTTTTTACTTTGCATGGGGGGGTCACCCCCATCCACTTTTATGGAGTGTTAAGATTTTTCAGAAAACTGTACCTTAGCCCTGGGTTGGCTTCCCTTGTACGTCTTTTGACCTGTACAGTGGGCCACATATGGAAATTGTCTTCATTTTTTAAAAAGGGAATTACATTTGCAAGATTAAAACCCTTCTCTTTGTATCTGCTTCCACCCCCCCTTCAAGGTCTTAGATCCGGAACAAAATCACAGCTTCACAGATCACTACCTGAACGTTGCGTTCGACTTGTCGCAGGTCCTTTTCATAGCCACCGCCAACACCATGGCGACCATTCCCCCTGCTTTGCTGGACAGAATGGAGATCATTCAGGTTCCAGGTAATGGAGAACTAATGCCGATAGATTGGCTGTGGTGGGTAAGAAGGTCCTGGTGGGGAGCCAGCGTGATGTAGTGGTTAAGAGCGGTAGTTTGGAGCAGTGGAGTCTGATCTGGAGAACTCATCCAGTTCGGAGGAAGAGAAAATTAAATTCCTCTTATGGGAGGGAGACTTTCAGTGTTATTTGAAGGTAGCCAAGTATTGCTCTGCAGCAATTAAAATCCGCTGGGAAAAGGATATTAGTGTTAATAAAGTGCATTTTAACTGATATAATTTTATCTGTATTTTGTACAAAGAGATTATTTTATCATGTAATCGGTTTTATTGACAAGGTTTGTATCTTTTCTGGCTAATGCCGTAATAATAATAAATCGAAATAAAAAAATTGAATAAATCTGGAGAACCGGGTTGTACTACCCACTCCTCCACATGAGCGGTGGAGGCTAATCTCGTGAACCGGGTTAGTTTCCCCACTCCTACACACGAAGCCAGCTGGGTGACCTTGGGATAGTCACAGCTTTCTCAGCCTCACCTACCTCACAGGATGTCTGTTGTGGGGAGGGGAAGGGAAGGTGATTGTAAGCTGGCTTGAGACTCCTTAGAGAAAGTTGGCATATAAAAACCAACTCCTCTTTCTTGTTTGTGATAGCCATCTGGCATTGTCTGCTGCAGTGGCCAGATGTAGTTGCAACGGCCTGCATATGTAGAACAATTCAAACTCAGTGGTTCTTTGATTCCTCCCGCTTATACCCCACTCTTTCTTTAAGGAGCTCAGGGTAGCATACATGGATGAGGGAATCCCATTTTTTGCTCTCACCACAGCCTGTGAGGTAGCCTAGTTTGAGAAGGAGGGACTGGCCCATCCTCCTTCAGGGAGCTTCATGATTGGAACCCTGGTGTCCCCAGACCAAATTCAAATCTTCTCTGTGTCATTCCAATTTTAGTATATGTGCTGCCTAAGCAAGCACTGCGGACCAAATTCTAGCAACATCACTCATGTTGGCTACGTGTTTCTCTTTTGCTATCCACTGTTTGTATACGGATGACCTGTGGCAGTTTCAGACTTGGCACAAACTAAGTTATTTGTGCTGCATTCCAGAATCTCCGAGAAAGGTATTTCCTGCTCCCTGAGCTCCTTGCTTGGGGTGGGACCAGGAGTTGACTTTGATACCACTGGGCATTCAGAGTGGAAGGCCATACCAGTCAAGACATGGCCCCGCCCATGTATCTTGTCCCCTCTCTCCCTGTCTCATAGAATCATAGAATCCTAGAGTTTGAAGGGACCACCATGGTCATCTAGTCCAACCCCCTGCACAATGCAGGATTTTCACAACTACCTCCCCCCTCCCACACACCCCCAGTGACCCCCTACTCCCTCTGCCCTGTGGTTAAAACATTACTGTCTTTTCACAACAATGAAAGTTAGCTTTACATTCCCACACAGAACTTCACCGGTATGTCGTAGTGGAAGACTCGGGTCTGAATCCTCTGCCATGGAAGCCTGCCGGTTGACCTTGGGCAGTCACACACTTTGAGCCTGACCTGCCTCACAGGGTTGTTGTGAGGATAAAATGGGAGAGAAGAAGAAAAGCTGGTTTTTATACCCCACTTTTTCTCTATCTTTGAGGAGCCTTCCCTTCCCCTCCCTACAACAGACACCTTGTGAAGTAGGTGGGGCTGAGAGAGAACTGTGACTAGCCCAAAGTCACCCAGCAGGCTTCATGTGGAGGTGTGGGGAAACCACCCCAATTGACCAGATTAGAATCTGCCACTTTTAACCACTACACCATGACGAAAGTAGTTTTGGGTCCCCATTGGGGAGAAAAGCAGGATATCAGTAAAGTACATAAAAGATGTCCAAGCACTTTTTTTTTAAAGGATACACCCAAGAAGAGAAGATGGAAATTGCGCATCGACACTTGATCCCAAAACAGCTGGAGCAGCATGGCTTGACTCCCCAGCAGATTCAGATCCCCCCGGAAGCGACTCTGGCCATCATCACTCGGTAAAATTTGGCTACCCTTTAAATTCTTTGCCACTTTTGAGGGTGGGGAGCGGCTTCCTGAAAGAGTAGTCTTTTAGAATTCTGAATTATTATTCATCAGCAACAACTCGTCAAAAAGAATGTGTAAATGCATCCGGGGCTGTAGGTGCTGATGATACTGATGGGGTGTATCTACCAGCTTTTCCTCTGGCGAAAGAGAGAGGACCGCCCCCCCAAAAAAAGAAAGAAAAAAAGGCTACACCAGAGACTGGTGAGACCCAGGTAGACAAAAGCCACCTAGGGTGGTGACTAGAGCGTGAGGAGGTGAAATCAGAAAGAACCGGGTAGAAAAAGATCTTTGTAACCAACCTGACAATCCTTAGCACTGACGTAGCTGTTTTGACCGCTCGGAGCAATTCACAGGATTGGATCCGCCTGCTCCTTTCTAAAAAGCAAGACTCCTCACCCAGTGGAAGGAAGTTGCCGGATCCACAACCCCTCTCCCCGATATGTGGAACGTTTTGAATGGCGAATGCAACGGTAGCACCTTGTCATCTTTTCAGCAACCCCGTAGGTCAGGGGTGGGGAACCTTTTTTCTGCCAAGGGCCATTTGGATATTTATAACATCATTCACGGGCCATGCAAAATTATCAACTTAAAAATTAGCCTACTATATTTGGTCAAACATTTAGCCAAGAGGCACGGCCAGAGACGGCTCCGAGTGTCTGCCACGTAGAGCGACTCACTTTTGAGCTCTGCTGTCCCTAGCTGGGCCCAAGAGATTCAGGCAGGGCAGCATCCTTCTGAGCTAGAGATCTGCCAGGACCCATGAAGGGCCAGACCAAATGATTTCGCAGGCCTTATATGGCCCCTGGGCCTGACGTTCCCCACCCCTGCCGTAGGTGAATTCCCCCATTGCAATAGGTCAGATCGAGGGAAGGATGAACAGCTGGCTTGAAGCCCCCGTTGAGTTCACGGTAATGAGATTCAAACTGGAGGCTTGCGGATTCATAGCACAGTCCTTTTAGGTGCCATGTTCCACCTGGCGTGACAGGCCGGAGCTCTGCAGGCGTGTGTGTCTCAGATATATTTATTGTTACGGTCAAAGACCAGCAAAATATAAAATACAAGCAGTCTTCCATAATAAAAGGATTGTATACAACCGTGAGCTAAATACATACCCTGATTAGTTAAAAAGCCGAAGGATAACTAAGATAACAAAATTTTGCCATTACATAAGATACTGAAGCCTCCTTATCTTCAAGTAAGTCTTTCGTAAAATCGTAAGAGTTGGAAGGAACCACCAGGGCCACCTAGTCCAACCCCCCTGCACAATGTAGGAAACTCACAACTACCTCCCTCACACATACCCAGTGACCCCCTACTCCATGCCCAGAAGATGGCCAAGATGCCCTCCCTCTTGTGATCTGCCTAAGCTCATAGAATCAGCATTGCTGACAGATGGCCATCTAGCCTCTGCTTCAAAACCTCCAGGGAAGGAGAGCCCGTCACCTCCCGAGGAAGCCTGTTCCGCTGAGGAACCGCTCTAGCAGTTAATCGGGTCTAACTCCGTAAACCCTGAAAAATAGTTCAGACACTTAAACCGAGGTAGCAGAGAGGAAATAGCACTTGTTCCAACATCAGAGTACAATTCACAATGCAGTACTCTGTGCGATATTGATTCAACTGCATTGGGTGAACACGGGCAGCACCTCTGCTCCACAGGTAAATGTTGAAACCTTCCACCTAAAATGGCAGAAGGTATAGTGTTGAAGCGAGCTCTGGAGAAAGCCCATCTGTATTTGGCATGAGTAACGGTCGATAGGAAAGGGAGCCTGTGCATCTCATATGTATTCAGTGCATCCTTCTAGTCCTTAGGGTCGAGGGGCGGGGAGGGAGCTTGAAAGTATATTGAATAATGCCTAATGAAATCTCGGAAGCTGGGGGCGGATGGGTCGGGGAGGGGTAAATGAGTAGGATTTGCAGCGCTTGGGGACTGGGCTGCAGGGTCTGGCGATGTTTTTATCCCTCCCCATGACTAACCAAGCAGAATAATATTCAGGGGGAGGGCAGGGGGGGCTGTTAATTCACACAGCTGCTCTCGGGTCTTCCTGGATCTTCGATTGATTTCCAATACTGCAACGTTAACAAAGCAAAATACGGCTGAGGAGTATAGTTGTCTCCTAACTGAGCCGTCAATTGGGGGGGGGGGTGAAGGGTATTCCGGGAGGGTACTGGAAATACGTTGGCGCTAGACAGAATGGCTTCTGGATTTGGCCATTTGGGAAGGGGGCCATTCTGTTTCGGTTTGTGGAAGAGGGAAACGGGGTTCCAGAAAGAAGGGACTATGCTGTTTCTTTCTTCCACTGGCAGGTAAGAGAGAGAATTAAAACCCTGATTGTCAGCAGAGAGCTTCGGGCTGCATACAGGATATTTTATTCCACCCTTTCCCAGAAACTCATCCAATCTTTTTCTATTTTAAGATTGTCAGGTTATTTAAATGGAGACAACTAAACTCTTCTATGCTTCCATGGGGCTGTTGTTAGGCTCCACTTCAGTATCGATTGCCTCTCAATCTTATTCCCCCCCCCCTCGGTAGATTCTGAGCCACGGATACTGCTTTATTACGGCTGTTAGAGCCTTCACAGGTAAAATCGTTCTATGTGCTGAAATAAATAGCCAAATTGTTTTTAAAAGAGAGAAAAAAACCCCACGTGCAGTTAATAGAGCAGTGGCGAATCCAGATAAATGTCCATTAGATCCGTATCAGAAGGGGAACCTCATGGCTTCTTTGGGCTAGGTACACCCGCGAGGCAGGCGTGCGCTCTCTGGATCGCAAATTTGGAGCCGTTTGCCGAGCCGTAGCGGTGAAAGTGGCGGAAGGCCAGCACAAGGAGACGAAGCCAGATCGCTCGGAAGTGACAGAAGGAGAAGGTTTGTGTGCCTTTGTACATTTTCCTGCCAATTTCAAACTCTTGCCAGCTCCCTGACTTGGAAGGTTGCCCGCTAAAAGAGCCATTGCCCACGTCTCACGGTTTTTAGATTTGCATATGTTTTCGGGTCTCTCGCTAAAATAAATAGGCAGAGTTCGGGTTCTGGCGTTCAATGCTGAGAATGAGCAACGGGACCCTGTGGTTATGAGCAGTGGAGTCTGATCTGGAGAACCGGGTTTGATTCTTCACTTCTCCACATGAGCGGCTGAGGCTAATCTGGTGAATGGGGTTGGTTTCCCAAGCCAGCTGGGTGACCTTGGGCAAGTCTCATTCTCTCAACTTCACCTACCTCACAGGATGTCTGTTGTGGGGAGGGGAAGGGAAGGTGAATGTAAGCTGGTTTGATTCTTCCTTAAGTGGCAGAGAAAGTTGGCATATAAAAACCAACTCTTCTTCTTCTACATCCTTAGCCAAGTCTGTAGACTGGTGGCAACCAGACAGTGAGCGCAGCCTGTGTTTTATCTTCTGAAACTGTTAACAACTGTGGGCCAGATATTCCTAAGAAGCCACCACCTTCCTGAACCCCACCGTGATTTGATTCGAGCTAAGCAGTGCCTTCTCTACCCCAAAAAGACTGGGACCTCAAGTATATGAAGAGAGGCGTTCTCAAGGACAAGCTATCCAGAGGTCACAGGGCATTATCACAGGGACCCAGTGTGGTATAGTGGTTAAGAGCAGTGGTTTGAAGCAGTGGACTCTGATCTGGAGAATTGGGTTTGATTCCCCACTCCTCCACATGAAGCCAGCTGGGTGACCTTGGGCTAGTCACACTCTCTCTGCCCCACCTACCTCACAGGATGTCTGTTGTGGGGAGGGGAAGGGAAGGTGATTGTAAGCCAATTTGAGTCTCCCTTAAGTGGTAGAGAAAGTTGGCATATAAAAACCAACTCTTCTTCTTTTTCTTTATCCCGCTCCATCACTTGGGATAGATGACGTGGTCATTTTCCATGGCCCCTTTACCCATCACCTCTGTTCTGATCTCTACTTCCCAACCTTTTCAAAATGCCTCAGGACGCAGCTGTGGGCAAGCATCCACCGTGCCGCCGCTGCCCTGCCTGAACTGGCTCCAAGTTGTTTCCATAGAATAATGCATCCAAACGGTGCCCTGTAAAGGTGCTACTGGAAAGATGTCTTAACAGATCCCACAAACACTCCCAGGAGATGCTTTGCCTTTTGCTGGGAGGGGCAGTGGCTCAGTGCTTGGCATGCAGACGATCCCAGGTTCTATCCCTGGCTTTTCCAGTTAAACAATCTGACAGAGACCCCAGAGAGCCACTGCAAGTCAAAGTATTGGCTTTGATGGACCTGATTCAACATAAGGCAGCTTCATGTGTTCCTGCTGCTCTGATACTCCCAATCTGAAATCCATGCAAGCTTTGAAGAAATAGGAGTTGTGCCTTCATGAACCTGTGGTGCTGTTACCTGTAAACGTGGAGTTTTCTGCACGACAGGCATGTTCAGGGATTCACATCTCATTGATTCCGATCATTCTACCACTTACTGTTCTAGCAGTGGTTTAATTAGTAGTTTGCGTGCGTTCCTGCCTGAGTGTTCCAGGAAGACATTCTCTGCCTTCTAAACACCACGTGGAGGTCTAGGAAGAGATTTTTACAGGAGCTGTGAAATAAGGGGGCACCAAACTTTTAATGTGCTTCCAGGTCTCCTTTTCAGAAAAAAACCCTTTCCAGTTTTTTTTTTCCAGTTGGCAGCCGAGTTGTTGATGTAGTGATTGCCAGCCATGGCCTTGTGCCAGTATCTTTTTTCAGATTGGAGGACCAAGAGAGACAGATGTCTGCACAACCTTTTTGTATTTTTTCCAGAATGCTCCCCCCGTCAGTTTGCCCTTTTTGTTTTACCGGACAAAATGCTTTTGTCGAGATGCATGTTAATATTTTAAAATTAAAGTGCTCTCCATAGTCCACGTGGCAGGTGAGCTCAGGTGCTGGTATCTGAGCATGCCTGGAGCTGTCTTATCTGCAGTGAGACCTTTGGTTCCATCTAGATCGATGTCACCTATTGTGGTTGCGGTGGCTGTTCAGGGTCTTGCGGGGGAGTATGGGATGGGTTCTTTCTGCAAACTGCAGGCAATTGTTTTAACCAGAGATGGCAGGAATTGAACCAGCGACCTTCTGTGCGTGCAGGGCATTGCCTCTCTGCCACTGAACTGGAACCCCTTCCCCCAAGAAACAAGGGTTGGAATGCCTTTTCTCCCAGTTCTACGAGCAGTCTTTTCTGACCCATAATCCGGAGACCTTCTGTCCTTGTCAAAAAGCGCTATCCTTCTCCAAAGGGAATGTGGCGGAGTCCCAAATGCATTTATCCTGTTTGGGGTGGGGGTTATAATGGGTGCTTTTACACATACCAAATAATGCACTTTCAATCCACTTTCAATGCACTTTGCAAGTGGATTTTACTGTGTGAAATGGCAAACTCCACTTGCAAATGATCGTTAAAGTGAATTGAAAGTGGATTGAAAGTGTTATTCAGCATGTGTAAAAGCGCCCTATGCGTGCTTGGAATTTGATGGCTGGGTCATGCAAGCAGACAAATCTATGGGCATAAACTGGGCTAGGATCTGGAGAATCAGTACAGCTGCTAGAGAGTTCAGTCCTTTGCCTTTAAACAAAATGGAATCTCGTGGCATTGTCAAAACTTAACAGATTTATCATGGCATAAGCTTGGATGGACTAGAGCTCACTTCATCGGATGCAAGAAGTGTTATCACAGAAATGAAATGGGGGCAAAAGCCAAATCACCCTGGAAAATAAGTGGTCCAATCTATGGCATTTCTATGCAAAGCACAGTGACCATTAACATCCAGGGTAGGGGTGATAATAATCATCCTAACTGTGGTGTATTAATGGAACACTCTGTATAGGAGAGGAAGTAATTGTCCCAGTAGTAATTGTTCTGATATTTGTTTAGATCTTAGGTAGTACTTGTTCAGACCTGATATGTCTGCAGTTACCCCCGTTATCTATCTTCACTAGCTCTCTAGGAGAGAGAGGAGAACTTCAAGCATATGTAATCTTTGCACCCTTCTTCAGCGTATCTTTGCAATCAGATGCTGTGACTTTTTTTTACAATCCCATGAAAAAAGGCACAAAGCTCCAAAATTCAGCTTGTGGGTCTAGCGATGGGTTTATTAATTCAGCCCCAAAGCCCCGCCGATTAGCAGACGTGTTCAGTTTTCTCGGGTGGCTATCGGAACCGCTCGAGAACTCTCACCTTTGTAGGACACAATGACTTGTTTACTACGAAACGCCGAACAAAAGGGAGGCTGTCTTTGGGATTCCGGCTAATCCAGCGGAGTTGTTGTTCACAGTGTTAAAATTAGAGCGGGCCTTGAAACCGCTCCCAGCTAGGAAAGGAATGGCCAGCTGTATGCTTCCAAACAGCGTAAAACTGAAGCATCCCCCCTTCCCTTTTTGCTTGGGCTGAGCCATTTGGCGGGAGCCCAGAAGTACTGAGCTGCAAACAGTTGTCTTTGTGTGGCCTAAATCAGCAGCAGGCAAAAACAGCGCACAATAAAAGAGAGCCTGACCAATGGGGAGGGGCACGCAGTTTGGCACTGGGACGGTGCCGCCTCACTAGAAGAGACGCACGGTTCTCTTCTGCAAAGTTGAGGCAGGCAAAGAAAAGGAGTCTGGGGGAGGGGCCGTGGCTCAGTGGAAGAGCATCTGCTTGGCATACAGAAGGTCCCAGGTTCAATCCCCGGCATCTCCAGTTAAAGGGATTAGTCAAGTAGGTGATGTGGAAGACCCCTGCCTGAGACCCTGGAGAGCCGCTGCTGGTCTAAGTAGACAATACTGACTTTGACGGACCAAGGGTCTGATTCAGTTTGTCAGCTTCATGTGTGCATGCTGGAGCTGTACTGTGCCACGCCGAATCACGTTGTGTTGGATAATCTGTTGCGGGAGAAATGCCGCCCCTCCACCCAAACCATGCAGTGTGGCTTATAGGGTGCTTGGCGAAGTCCTCAGTCCTGGGCTGGCAGCAGAAGCAGGAAGCTGAACACATGAAGCTGCCTTATGCTGAATTGGATTCCTGGGCCATCAAAGTCATTGTCTGCTCAGACCGCCAGCGGCTCTCCAGGGTCTCAGGCAGGGGTCTTTCACATCACCTATCTTCCTAGTCCCTTTAACTGGACATGCCGGGGATTGAACCTGGGTCCTTCTGCATGCCAAGCAGAGGCTCTACCACTGGGCCATGGCCCCTCCCTTGTGGTCTTCCCTGATGGAAAAGCATTCAACAGGGATTACAAGTTGGACAGCCTCGTGCAGTGATGTGGTTAGAACAACATGTCAACCATGTTGAACTAGGTGATTCTATGTTGATCACCACTTTGGGGTCAGATGCAACTTTCCTCCAGGCCAGATTTGCCAGGGATGCTGGAAGATTTTTTTGGGGTCATCTTCTGGCCATGGAGTAAGGTTCACTGGGGGTGTGGCAGGGAGGTAGTTGTGAATTTCCTGCATTGTGCAGGGGGTTGGACTGGATGACCCTGGAGGTCCCTTCCAACTTGGTGATTCTGTGCCCCGTCACGAGTTTCAGTCATAGGGTTGTGACTGTGTGCAAAAACTGTCGTCGATGTGACTACACATACCGAGAGGCAGGGAAACGTGACACAGGTGGTTGCGCTAGCAGAAGTGTTTTCCTCCAGCAGAAGGAGCCTCCCCTTGACAAAAGAGCATCTTCTGCCAGGGAATTCCCCTTCCGCCAGAGGAAGGTGCTTACGCCAGCAGAACAAATCCGTGGGATCCAACTCCTGTTTCTTTTTCCTGTCTTTTTTTTTTGCTCACCAGTGCCTTGGTTCAGCTGTCTTGTGAACCATGGCTTCACACACACATTACTTGGTTTTCCCAACCGGAATTGACCCCAAGGAGCCGCTGTTTGTCCCGTTGGGGAAACTTAATGTGTTGCCCCATGGGGGTGGGACATAACAGTTCCTTGAGGCCAATTCAAATTGGAAAATGGTGCGGGGAGGGGAATACATAAGCCCCCCCCTTCACAGCATACAACAGTCTTGTTCTGAAAAGAAGCACAGAATTTCTGAACCGTGCATGTTGACCTAATCTGGGGACATCATACCAAGGGGGGGAAAGTCTCACATTATTAGGCCTTGAACACATGAACACATGAAGCTGCCTTCTACTGAATCAGACCCTTGGCCCATCAAAGTCAGTATTGACTACTCAGACCGGCCGCGGCTCTCCAGAGTCTCAGGCAGGCATTGTGTGTGCCTTCACACGCACAATTCCTGTGTGCTGCAAGCTAATTAATTACTCTGAGTAGTTGTTGTTATATTGGAACTGGCAAACTGTGCTTTGTGCTTGCCTTCCAAACCAGGGTTCATTCCCCGATTTCAAACTTAGTCCATAAGGCCAACTGCAAACCATAATTTGCTGGTTGCTGCAAACCAGAAAATAATGGGGAGCGGGGGGAGAGAGAAAAGGATCATGGAAGCAAGCCAGAAGTCCGTTCCGAGCTCATTTTCATAGCTACAGTTTGGCGTTACATCTGAGCCGAGCCCTGGTCTTTCCATTCTGGAGATCTGACTTGAGACTTGTAAAAAAACCCGAATTGCATCTTTTTATAAGATAAGAACACAAGTGTTTAGCAGCTGCTCGGTAGGCAGGGGTTGTTGTGTTTTTTTTTAATGCAGGCCCGCTTTGTTTTGTCACCTGTTGTGAGCCTGTGGACTTTGTGCAATGCATGCAAATCTGATTACGGCACCCTTCGATATTCGGCCCACGTTATATGTGTGAATATAATGATCTAAGAGAGCCTATTGTTTTGAAGCAGAAAATCGCCTCGCTAGACGTAATTGCACAACTCGGTGTTCTTCATGCAAATTCGGCGATGCGTCCCTGGGGAGCGGGGATGAGAGACGTCAGAGCTGAATGAAAAGGGGGACAGGTTCCAAAACAGGTGTTGCTAATTGGGTTATCAGAATATGAAGCAAAGAGAAATGGGTTTTTTCCTGGTAGGGCAGAGGTCCTTAGCAAATAAGGAAGGGGTTCCTGTACAGACTCACCCCGTTTCTTACTGCTGTCTCCACGCTCGGGGCGGATTCAGACTGAGCCGCAGCTAGAATGAACAGAGGGTTATGGCTTTCATTGTGGATTAAGGTCACATTCCGATGTCTCAAGTTTGTTTGTGATGTGAGGGTAGCTGACATCAATCAGGCTCACATACTCCCCCCACCCAATGATTGAAGACTTCCTGATTTGGGAAGTCTTTGTTCCAAACACGTTTTTTGTTTCGGCGTCCAGTTTCAGGCAAGTTAATGAATTGTGTTGTATTTCTCGCCCACAAACTGGGGGACTATACACCACGGTTCAATCTTGCATATAGAATCAAGCATATAGAAGGGCAAGGTCTGCTGGGCAAAACCCAACATGGCTTCTGTAAGGGTAGGTCCTGTCTCACTAACCTATTAGAGTTTTTTAAAGCGTCAATAAGCATGTGGACAGGAATGAGCCTGTGGATATTGTGTACTTGGATTTCCAAAAAGCTTTTGACAAAGTCCCCCACCAAAGACTGCTAAGCAAACTTCATAGTCACGGGATAAGAGGGCAAGTCCTCTTATGGATTGAGAGCTGGCTGAAAAATAGGAAGCAGAGAGTAGGAATCAATGGTCAGTTCTCCCAATGGCGGGATGTGAGCAGTGGGGTGCCTCAGGGATCTGTGTTGGGACCGGTGCTTTTCAACCTGTTCATCAATGACCTGGAGTTGGGGTTAAACAGTGAAGTAGCCAAGTTTGCAGATGACACCAAATTATTTAGAGTGGTTGAAACAAAATTGGACTGTGAAGAGCTCCAGAAGGATCTCTGCATACTGGAAGAATGGGCATTAAAATGGCAAATGAGATTTAATGTGAGTAAGTGTAAAGTGATGCATATTGGGACAAAAAATCCCAACTTCACATATACACTGTTGGGATCTGTGCTGGCAGCAACAGACCAAGAAAGGGATCTTGGGGTGGTAGTGGATAGCTCAATGAAGATGTCAACCCAGTGTGTGGCTGCTGTAAAAAAGGCAAATTCCATGCTGGCTATAATTAGACGAGGAATAGAGAATAAAATTGCTGATATCATACTGCCCTTGTACAAATCTATGGTGAGACCACACTTGGAATACTGTGTGCAGTTCTGGTCACAACACCTAAAAAAGGATATTACAGAGCTTGAGAAGGTGCAGAAAAGAGCAACCAAAATGATTAGGGGACTAGAGCAACTGTCCTATGGGGAGCTGTTAAGACGCTTAGGGCTGTTTAGCTTGGAAAGAAGGCGGATGAGAGGAGACATGATAGAGGTCTATAAAATTATGCATGGTTTGGAGAGAGTGGACAGGGAGAGGTTTTTCTCCCTCTCCCATACTAGAACACAGGGTCATCTGCTAAAGCTGGAGGGTGAGAGATTCAAAACAGATAAAAGGAAGTATTTTTTCACACAACGCATAGTTAAATTGTGGAACTCCCTGCCCCAGGATGTGGTGATGGCTGCCAGCTTGGAGGGCTTTAAGAGGGGAATGGACATATTCATGGAGGAGAGGGGTATTCATGGTTGTTAGTTAGAATGGATACTAGTCATGCTGCTTACCTATTCTCTCTAGTATCAGAGGAGTATGCCTATTATTTTGGGTGCGGTGGAACACAGGCAGGATGGTGCTGCTGCAGTCATCTTGTTTGTGGCTTCCTAGAGGCACCTGGTTGGCCACTGTGCGAGCAGACTGCTGGACTTGATGGGCCTTGGTCTGATCCAGCAGGGCCTTTCTTATGTTCTTTTGTTCTTGCTTTAGAGTTCTGCTTTTGCGGGCAAGAAATAAAACCCCAGATTGTTAAAGGGTCCCCAGTTGTAACTTGACAGCAGAACGCAGAAGTCTTCGACCTAGCTGCACGCAGTGCGAGGGGCGTAGGTTTCGGTGCCCAAGCATTTTAGGCTTGTTCACATCACAGACAGGTTCCGTTTTGTTTGTGACATCTGGATGCAGCTGAAGCATTCCGCTAAAATAACTAGAGAGGACTCTGACTGCCTTGCTTACGTGTTAATATCTCAGCTTTCATGCTTGGCAGCAACCCCATGAAAGGCTTATAAACAGTCGCTCACCTTTACCAAGTAAGACTTTCCTCTAGTTGATCGGGCAGGAAAGCTTCACTTATGCGGGAGAGAGTGACTTCTTTCTCTCCCCCCCCCCATTTGGGCCACTGACATGGCACAGACAATAAAAGTGATCTTGTGTGGCCAGATTAGCCATGTTCTTAAGGACTACGAACTTTAGTGTGCTGATTTGCATGGCCAGTCTCCTCTCCTCCCCCTAAGGATTGGATGGGGGGGTGGAGAGAAGGACACATTTTGTAGTGAGAGCCAGCATGGTGTGTAGTGGTTAAGAGCGGTGGTTTGGAGCGGTGGACTCTGATCTGGAGAACTGGGTTTGATTCCCCCACTCCTCCACATGAGCAGTGGAGGCTAATCTGGTGAACTGGATTTGTTTCCCCACTCCTACACACGAAGCTGTCAAAGATAGGACATTTTGGAGGACTTTCATTCATAGGGTCGCCGTGAGTCGGAAGCGACTTGACGGCACTTAACACACACACACACACACACACACACACACGAAGCCAGCTAGGTGACCTTGGGCAAGTCACAGCTCTCTCAGCCCCACCTACCTCACTGGGGTACTACCTCTGTTGTGATATATTTTTTTACTTTGTTTTTTACTTAAAATACAAACATGCTTAAAACAATAATACTCTTATAGTATTATCTTTTATTTAACAGTCTTTGATCATTGACATCTCAGGACTAGAGGGGTGGCTGCCTCAGCTGGTGAGCCTGCAGCAAGCTTGCCAGCTCAGATGGGGGTGGGGACACTGCCTCAGCTGACTTGCAGGACTGATCTGGCCCCTGGACCGCATGTTTAACACCCCTGCTGGAGTGTCTCCTGCAAAGCTACATTTAGAACACGCCAGTGAGTGAAGAAGAAGAGTTGGTTTTTATATGCCGACTTTCTCTACCACTTAAGGAAGAATCAAACCAGCTTACAATCACCTTCCCCTCCCCACAACAGACACCCTGTGAGGTAGGTGGAACTGAGAGAGCTCTAAGAGAGCTGTGACTAGCCCAAGGGCACCCAGCTGACTTCAGGTATAGGAGTGGGGAAACAAATCCAGATCACCAGATTAGCCTCTGCCGCTCATGTGGAGGAGTGGGAAATCAAACCCGGTTCTCCAGATCAGAGTCCACTGTTCCAAACCACCGCTCTTAACCACTACACAGTGCTGGTGAGTTGGTACCTGTGGGACCCAGGTTGTGTACTGGGCCTGACATTTAATAGTTTAATACACTGAGGCTGCCAACTGCTGACTGCTGTTTACTGTGATAAACAACACAATGTTATCCTGTCACCAACCCGTACCATCAGAGCAGTTCAGCCAATGCCAGACCAGAGGCCCTGTGTGAATAACAGAGTTAGTCCCTGGTGGAGGATTTACCCCCAGGTCCCTTAGAACATTACCATACCGATTCTGTCTAGGAATTTCCAGGGGCAAATTTCTCATGTGCAACTCTAAAGTGCCCCTTTCTTGTCTTAGAGTGCAAAGAGCATGTCACGGAAGATGCAAAACCCGATGCCATCAATGAGACAGCCGACCTGGCCCTGCCGCCGGAAATGCCCATTTTAATCGACTCCCACGCCTTGAAAGATATCCTTGGACCGCCAATGTACGAGCTAGAGGTAACGTTTGTTTTTTGCTTCTCTACCACGGTGTTTGTTCCAGCTTGCTTTTGGTGATTATATGGGTGAACGGTGGATATTTTTAAAGGAGAAAAAAAGTCTTTCTTCCCTTCTTTCTCTCACCTTGCCCCTTCAGTTCTTACTTGTCTTACAGTATTCTGTCACGTGCATCTTAACTGTCTAAGCAGTAACAGAGTTCTTCCTCCCCCCCCCCCCATTTTATCTTCATAGACCTGCGAGGTAGGTCAGGGTGAGAACTGTGACTGACACAGTGTCACCCAGTGGGCTGTGTGGGGATTTGAACCCAGATCCTAGGCTGCCGTTCTAATCACTACATTATACTGATTCTACTCGTGGATGGGAAGGGTAGCCTGGTATCAAACTCTACACCTTGGGGCACTGACAATGGACTCAAAACTTCTTTGACCACATTCTGTTAAAACTGGAAAAAAGAAAACAGCTTTGCTTAGACCCAAGAGGAAGGAGTAGAAACCCCCCTTTTAGCATTAGCTTTCTATATGCAGAAGCTCTAAGGAATTAGAAGCATAAAACCATCCAAGTGTGGGTCTGAGTCTAGAGACTCCTAGGGATGAAATGTCAAATCCTACCAAATATATACGAACTCTGAACCAGCGGAGGGGCTGTGGCTCAGTGATAGAGCATCTGCTTGGCATGCAAAAGGTCCTGGGTTCAGTCCTCAGCATCTCCAGTTATAAAAGGACCAGGCAGTAGGTGAAAGACCCAGGAGAGCCACTGCCAGTCTGAATAGGCAATACTGACCTCGATGGACCAAGGGTCTGATTCAGTATAAGGCAGCCTCCTGTGTTCAGTAGGGAATTTTTGTAACCAGTTTAAGGTGGTTGCACTCTTTGAATGGCCAGTGGCCACGGTTGCTTCCTAGCTGTCTCAGATCATTCTTCAGAGTCCTTAAATCTTTATCTTTCACTGCCACTGAGATGCAGCGAAGAGGGCTGCTTCCGTCTTCGTGAAAAATATCTCCGATGGGTTGGGCTGGGTTTGTTTTTCTTTTGTGTAGCCTGCAATGGGCCTCTCATTCCGTTTTCCTCCCCGGGCTCTGAGAGCGTCACCTCTGACTTTCATTCTGCCATCAATAACTAGTTGAAATCAAGACCCAGCAAAGGCAATTCTCATGACAGTTCTCAGCCAGAGAGGAGCTCTAGCAAAGAGAAATTGGAAACCTGGCGCAATAGAATTGATTACCTTGCCAGAAACGAAAATGATTTTTTTTAAAGAATTCATTGTGCCTATAATCTTGGGGCATACATGAACACATGAAGCTGCCTTATACTGAATCAGACCCTTGGCCCATCAAAGTCAGTATTGTCTACTCAGACCGGCAGTGGCTCTCCAGGGTCTCAGACAGAGGTCTTTCACATCACCTACTCGCCTAATCCCTTTAACTGGAGATGCCAGGGATTGAACCTGGGACCTTTTGCATGCTAAGCAGGTGCTCTACCACTGAGCCACAACCCAGGGGTGCTTTACAAAGAATTAATTTGTATCAGATGTTCAAGAGAAACTTTACACTGAAGAATCAAAATTACATTGTCGAGATCAGGGGTGTCGAACTCAGTTGTTAAGAGGGACAGATATGACATAAATGTCACTTGGTCAGGCCAAGCCATGCCTCGCCAGCCCAGATTGAGAGGGGGTGGCTGGCTCACAGGCCAGATAAGAGTTCTCAAGGGGCCGCATCCGGCCTGCGTGCCTTATTTTTGACACCCCTGGTCTATGGCTCACTGTAGATGGTGTTTAGGAACCTAGGCTTCGATCTAATGGTTTCCTACCACTGTGAGGCATCAGCCATGGGAGGAGGGAGTCTTTCCTCCAGTGGAAGAGGATTCTTCACTTTGCAGAAGGGAACCACTAGAACCAAACCATTACCAACGCTTCTGTTTTGCCTCCACAAGGTAGGGGAAGCATGCCTGTGGTTGTTATAAACAAAGGTGGTCACGGTTGCCTTCTGAAATGGAAACCTCTTGTGCCAACAGTAATCCTTGCTTTGAAATTGTTTGGAAAGATCCATCTGTGGTCTTCTGCATAAGAACATAACGAATGCACTGCATCGTCAGACCAGCAGTCCATCTAGTCCAGCATCCTGTTTCACACAGTGGCCAGCCAGTTGCCCTGGAAGATCAACAAACAGGGCATAGAACCCTCCACTTCCTGATTTCTCCTAGCACTGGATTTGAGAGGCTTGCTGCCTTCAGATGTGGAAGTTCCCTTTAGTCATCATGGTTAGTAGCCAATGATGAACTAATGATGATTCCTCCATGAATCTATCGTATTACCTTAATTTATTTATTTTATTTATATCCCGCCCTATCCTCTACTCACCCCAAGAGCTTCCAGTGCTCCAATCCCAGCCGCCATGTTTTCTTACAGAACTGCATGTGCATATTGCTGCCAGCTGTTGGGAGCAACAAAGGCATAGGGTTGTTGGCCGTCATGAGGCTACACGTTGGGAACAGGGGGCTTGGTCTACCTGACAACTTATTTGTGTGTGTGTGTGTGTGTAAAGTGCCATCAAGTCGCACCCGACTTATAGCGACCCTTGGGGTTTTCAAGGCAAGTGATTAAACAGAGGCGGTTTGCCATTGCCTTCCTCTGCAGATTCTTCCTTGGAGGGCTCCCTTCCAAGTACCGGCCCTGCTTAGCTTCCAAGATCTGAAGAAATTGGGCTATACCATACCATTCCACATCCAATGACAACTTATTTTAGAGGTGTCAAATTCCTGGAAATGTTGAAACCATTGAAAAAAATGGGGAGGATTGAACTATCTGCATTCTGAACCAGTGGTTAGCACCTGTTTCAAGTTCTTTTTCTTCCGGTTTTAGGAACCATTCAGTAGGCACTTTCTGAATGGTGCGTCAAATACCTTTCAGTCTTTGTGGTTTTGCTTGTCCAGTGCATCTCTTTGTGTGTGTGTGTGTGAGTGAAAAATGTGACTGTGAGCTTGACGATGAAAGTAGCTGTGACACTTTTTTTTGAGCACCTCTTGACTTGTCTGAAAAATGAGCGTTCTGAAAACTAATCCTCTGCAAGAATCCTGCTCTGTCCACTAGTAAACATCTCAGGAATAGGCCTGCAGCTGAAGTTCTTTTAAAGATTTCCTGCCCTAATCCACTTAAGAAAAGGAATGTTCCTCAGAGTTTTCCCTGAACATCTGTGAAGAGGGACAAGACGATTGGTGCTTCCTCCCCCCCCCCCCCGCCCCGCAGAATGGCATAACATTCTCACCCCCCCTTCTTTTTAGCTTCTTAATGTAATTTTAGATTTGGATGGAGAGGAGGAATCTTTTCAGCTGAGCCTACAGGATAGAACTGGCTATCACTCTTAATAAATGCATCTAAGACCATGTCGTTTAGTTAACTGGGTTTCTTAAATCCCATCTGATGGTCCCTAGGTAAATGTTGGAGCGGTTTCCTTTTTAAACTCATTTTTGGCTGCTGACATCATGCACGCAGCAAGCATCTTTGCTCTTTACGAATAGTTGAAATGGATTTATTACATGGTACTTGTATAGTTCGTGGTGGGCATTCAACTGTGAATTAGGTCATGGTTCTGGGTTGTTAACTAGCCGTGAAAACCTGAAGCGTCCCCCGGTGGACATCTTATTTCAGGGTTGTTTTCCAGTGCTTTGTATTGGAGAGAAATTAGTATTAGGCCTTGAGAGTGTACCGCTTAAGTCTTATACTGCCCACGAAATGTGTGTGTGCATGTAAAGTACCATCAAGTCGCAGCCAACTTATGGCGACCCAGTGGAGTTTTCAAGGCAAGAGACGAGCAGAGGTGGTTTGCCATTGTGGTCTCCCACTCAAATACTAACTGGGACTGACTCTGCTTAGCTGCTGTGATCTGACGAGATCAAGCTAGCCTGGGCCACCCAAGTCAGGGCCCACAGAAATACCAGCTTCTAAGGGTATTAGATGAGAACACTTGGAGACCTGAGATCTCCAAAGTCCTATTGCCCTTTTGCTTCCCTTCCCTAACTCTGCTTCCCTCCTTTCCTCTGCCAAGCACCATTTGGGGGTTGCTATGGCAATCCGAAATGCCACCCAGAGGTTCATTCTTATTACCACCTGGTCCTTGGTCTGACACAGTATATATTCCTTTAAGTACATTAAATATGAATGGGGACCACAAAATGAGGATGTGCTCATGTGATTAATGTACAAAGTGCTCTACAATCCTGTTGTTGTGGTTGTTCTATGTTCCAAAAGTCCCATGAGGTATGCTGTGGACATCATCTACCAAAAAGAGGCAGAAGCTGAGAGCCATTTGCCCAAATGTGCTACCTTGAGAACACAAAGACATTGATTTTAAGGTCTCCTAGATACATCATTCAGGACAAGGGATCTCTCTCATGGTATTTGGAAGCTCCATGTTGATCTTTCCATTCTACTGAACTTAGCAGAAAAACTATACTTTTTCCAGAAGAGAGTGTTCATACTGCTGATGATATTTGAGAATATTACTGTGTTTTGAGATGATCAGAGTGGGAATTCATGATTTGTTTCCTCCTCCAGAAATCTTCTTGTTTCCATTTCCTTCCAGGTATCCGAGCGACTCAGTCAACCAGGTGTAGCCATTGGCTTGGCCTGGACCCCCTTAGGGGGAGAGATCATGTTTGTGGAAGCCAGCCGCATGGACGGGGAGGGCCAGCTGACTTTGACCGGGCAGTTGGGCGACATCATGAAGGAATCAGCTCATCTCGCCATCAGTTGGCTCCGCAGCAATGCAAAGAAATACCAACTGACAAACGGTACGTGGGAACCCATCAGCAGAGAACATGAACGTCAGCCTTGGGCATCACTAACAGGGCGTATGAAACACCTCTTGTTCTCATCACCTGCCTGAGACTGCAGGAGCGGAGGCTTGCTGAAGACCTTGCAGGTTGAAATATGTTTCTGGTGTGCAGGGCCGGTTGATACTTAAGCCTCCATCACAAATTAGTCCGGGAAACACTCTGATGCAGAAGAAAGAACCCATAACATGGTGCCTCCTTTCCCTTTTAGAGTCTTCTGCTCCATCGTACATTCATATGCTCTCATTTGTTTAATATTGATATGTCACGTTTTCAGACAATCTAAAGCAAACACAAACTCCTCATAGTAAATCATAGCTGAACAGGACTTTCCCCAAGAGCTTGTACTTTTGTACACGCTTTTAATCCTCAAAACATGTTGGTGATTGTGTGGCTTGGTTTGGACAGAATGCCAAGCCATGATTTGGTCCTCCATGAAGGAGCTGTGGCCAATTCTTCCTTCCCTCATGAGCAGTGAGTTAATTAATTAACTTTGGTATCCTAGGGAGGAAAAACCACAGTTTGTCTGCTCACCTGATAACGGAGGTTTGTGTGCACCTTGCAATCCGGGATTGCGAACCAGGGCTTGTTGCCAGTTTGCAGGGCAAACACACAAAATGGTTTGCCGTGGAGGCAAAAGTAGCCAATTAGCTTGCCACCTAGGCATGGAAGGGGGGATGGGAAGGAAGCGCCCAGATTCCCCCAGACTCATTCTCATGATGACAAACCTTGTCTGGCATTTAAGCCTGAACCAAGTCTGGCAGTCGGTATGTTTTACGGTTTGTTTTCAGTTGCATTTTGAGTTCAATTGGTCTCTACTTGGGGAATGTATATAAATTAAAAAGCAGATTACTGAATGTCTAATAATAAGCAATTAATAGAACAGCTGCCCTGACCTGGATAGCCAAGGCTAGCCTGACCTTGTCAGATCTCAGAAGCTAAGCAGGGTCGACCCTGGCAAGTATTTGGATCGGAGACCTCCAAGGAATACCAGAGATGCTATGCAGAGGAAGGCAATGGCAAACCACCTCTGAACGTCTCTTGACTTGAAAACCCTACTGGGGTCACCATAAACCAGATGTGACTTGATTGCAAACAAAACAGAACAGCTAGTTCTGTTCCATACTTAAAAGAGTGTAATAACATCACTTCTGATCCCTGGCTTTTATCATCTCAGGGTGAATGTTTAGAAATCGCATTCCTCCTGTAATTTTTTACAAGCCAGACTAACATTGCCCGTTTCTCCAGTTGCTCCCCCCCCCCCCCCACACACACAGGGGCAAACCTGTCTCTCTCTTCCTCAGCCCTGCGTGTTCTTCATGGGGATGATAATACTGGTCTACTTCCCAGAGCTAAGGATGCTAAGATAATGAATTAGAAGCGCCTTGGCCATTTTGGTGACATCATCTCAAACCTATGAATGAATGAATGAATTTTATTTGTGGTCAAAGACCAATGAATACACACTATATGTAACAATCCTACAGCATTCCAAATAAAATAGGATATGAAAACTTATCAAAATTAAAATCCAATTACTGCATAGTAATTTAACTATTCTCTCTTTCCTACAAACAATACAGCCATCAGGTTTTCCACTTTTGAAATCCAGTAGTTTAAGTTCAACTTTATCTCCATCTTTGTTTTTTTTAATTTACTACATACTTTAATCTCGGCAACGCAAAAATTTGGCAACCTGTCTTGTGGTCGAAGGGTTTTCATCTGCCAGTAGTTTTCCAAGTTTATATTTGTTAGAATAACCAGATTAGATTTTCCAATAGTGGGGATAATATGGCAAGTCGAAGCTGATTATAAATAGGGCATTTAAAGAAAACATGCTCCCTCTTCTCGACTTCTCCGAGTTCGCACGGACAGGTCCCCCTCGCAAGCGGAATCATATTATATCTACCTTCCATTAAAGCAGATGGAAGCCTGTATATTTTTGTTAAGAATCTTGCACATGAGTGCTGCTGCTGCTATAGGCGTTCATCTGGAGCAGTTAAGGCAAGGCATATCAGTGCAGGTGTTTTATTCCCTTTCTCCCAAGCCTCCTTTCACATCCGTCGCTGCCAAATGGAACAAACGCTAGGAATTCAAGATCTCTGTTGTGTGTGTGTGTGGGGAGGGGGGGAGGGTGCGGGTAGAATCACCGCAGCTTTGGATTTTCCATACTGATTCTCTCCCCCCCCCCCTTCTCTTTCTTAAAGCTTCTGGAAGTTTTGATCTCCTTGACAACACAGACATCCATCTGCACTTCCCAGCTGGAGCCGTCACAAAAGATGGACCATCTGCTGGCGTTACCATAGTAACCTGCCTTGCTTCACTTTTCAGTGGGCGGCTGGTGCGTTCGGATGTAGCCATGACTGGGGAAATTACACTACGAGGCCTGGTTCTTCCAGTGAGTATTGTTTGGAGAGAATGATATCGTCGAGCCTCTCCCACACACATACACGCAGCACGAGTTTTAATTCCATGTTTATTGTAAGCCACGTCGCCAGGCTTGTTGTATTTCACTCCTAGCCAGCCCTCTGTAATCCTCTGGTATAGTTAACACATACTTGATGTAAAAACAACAACCTGCTCTGCATTAGAAAGTTAATAATCTGCCACGGGTGACGTTTCCAAGAGACAAGAGCAGGTACCAGTTAACTTCTTCCAGCGGTGGGGTTTAATTGTGCCTAATTTGAAACTGTGGCTGTATCGTTACTTGGATCCTTTTTGTGAAATATCCCTCCCTGAGAACAAGGTTAACTGGTTTTGATTTTTCCCCACTTCCACATGGATGACAGATAAGCGACACTCCAGGTCTTTAAACGTCACCATCAAGAACTGAAGACGTTAAATCCAGAAAAGTCTAAACTTCCTGAGTTAAAAATCTCTCTTCCCACTCCAAAATAAGGAAGTGTTGTATTAAGAGGGGGGCACACACCTAAAATTGGGTTGGTAGGTGGGGAAGATGTTTGAGATCCTTTTCTGAGCAACACCAGCGCATTACTTTTTCATAGCATTTGTGTCCTTGTGGCGTTCCACAAGTCCTAAATGAGGCATGCACAACCTGTGAAGGTAGCCTAAAAAGCTACGGATGCCTGTTGCCACCCAGGGCCCCGCTGGTGGGCTGCGGTTCAGATGGACAGGGGTCACGTTGTGCAAGCCTCCCCTTGCTGCGCTTTTCCTGCGGCCTAGCTGATTTCAAGTAGCAGAGTTGGGCTGGGAGAAATTGCTTCCATGCTTCGGCTGCTCTCACCTGCCTGTTCCTTCTTATGGACAAGACCTGTGGCTCGAGGAACGGGACTGCCTCCTCTCACAGGAGGGTGAGAGATTCAAAACTGATAAAAGGAAATATTTCTTTACACAAGACAAAGTTAAATTGTGGAACTCCCTGCCCCAGGATGTGGTGATAGCTGCCAACTTGGAAGGCTTGAAGAGAGGAGTGGACATGTTCACGGAGGAGAGGGGTATTCATGGCTACTAATCAAAATGGATACTAGTCATGATTCATACCTATTCTCTCCAGGATCAGAGGAGCATGCTGAATATATTTGGTGCTGTGAAACACACGGATGGTGCTGCTGCAGTCGTTTTGTTTGTGGGCTTCCTAGAGGCACCTGGTTGGCCACTGTGTGAACAGACTGCTGGACTTGATGGACCTTGGTCTGATCCAGCATGGCTTTTATGTCCTTTTGTTCTCACATCCAGTTCGGGCTCTGTGGCTTTTGATTCCTTTATTTTTGGCATCAAGTCACAGCTGACTACAAAGCAAGAGACATTCAGAGGTGGTTTGCCATTGCCTGCCTCCACGCCACACCCCTCCTATTCCTTGGAGGTCTCCCATCCAAATACTTGCCAGAATCGAGGCTGAGTGTGTGTGACTGGCCCAAGGTCACCCAGCAAGTTTCCATGGCACAGTGAGGATTTAAACCTGGGTTTCCCAGATCCTAGTAGCATTGCTACTAAAGGTTTTGTCAGGAACATCTTCCAGCCAGGCATGTAGAATGTGATCGAAATGGGTGCTTCTGCAGCCTGTCCACAAGTGAGGAAAACTCCACTCTTAAGTGTTGTCTAAGGGGGAAGGGCTGTAGCTCAGTGGTAGAGCATCTGCTTGGCATTCAGAGGGTCCCAGGTTCAATCCCCGGCATCTCCAGTTAAAGGGACTAGGCAAGTAGGTGATGTAAAAGACCTCTGCCTGAGACCCTGGAGAGCCGCTGCCAGTCTGAGTAGATGATACTGACTTTGATGGACCGAGGGTCTGATTCAGTGTAAGGCAGCTTCATGTGAGTCTGGTAGTTCAGTTGCATTCTGCACCATATTCATACTCAGACAGGTGCGTTCTTGCTTTCAGTACTTGCTTTTTAGCTTTTATTAAGGTTTGTACCACTTTGCTGTACCTCTGCCTGTAGCGTGTTGCATTTATAGCAATCAGAGAAAGGATGCAGATTTTGACACAGGAACAACCAAAATGCCACCGTTACACTTAAAGCCGCCCACCTAATTTTCTCAGCTTCCTTCCCATTTCATTCTGTCTCTTTCAAACAGGTTGGTGGAATTAAGGACAAAGTTCTGGCTGCACACAGAGCTGGGCTGAAGAGAATCATCATTCCTCAAAGAAACGAGAAAGACCTCGAGGAGATTGCGGCCAATGTGCGGCAGGACCTGGATTTTGTGATGACAAGCAGCCTAGATGAAGTTCTCAATGCCGCCTTCGAGGGGGGGTTTTCAGCCAAGACTGGACTCGATCACTTCAGTAGTAAACTTTAAGCAGATTGGCTGATTTGGGCTTGCACAGGGAACAGAATACAATGCTGATATTCATCTGCCAGGCTATAAAAGTGAGAGTATCGAAGCAGGGACATTAGCCATCCGACTTTTGTAGCAAGGGGTTAGTCATCACTGTCAACCTGCCAGACATTCATACTGGCCTTAATGTGTATTAATGGGGAACAGTCTACAGAGATAGATTTCAACACTTAAGCTCTTAATTATGATTATTCCTTTAAGACATTCAGAAGTAGACTTCCACAGGAGTAAAAAGAGTACTACTATCCAATCACAGGAGCCTGCAGGAAATCATTGCCTAATAACATGAATGATTCTGGTGTCTTTCACCTGGAAAGCTTGAGGTGATTTTTTACTTACTTGAATTTCAGAGATGTAATTAAATTGGTATTATTAGAGGACAATGTAATTCACTTTAAAAAAATCTTGAGGAATTTAATGCAAATGATTGGTACAGCACAGGTCTTGCATGCAAGTACTGAGGAGATAAGCTATTTTTTTGTTTCCCACGAGATGATTTACAAAGGGTTTGGAGGAGATTCATGGGGTGGATCCATTCAAAACCTGCAACCTGTAGGATCTGGGAATGGAAGTTCCAGGATTTGAATACTGCTTTATGTACTCTAGGAACAAAACACTTCCTGAGGATGATAGTGATGGCATAGAATTGTTTGGCACCTCCTACTGTTAATCCTATTTCAATTGTTTGAAATTATACATTGCTACATTAATCCCATTTCACTGGGTGGGGGAAGCTTTACTTTTTTTGGTACAACAGATAAGATGCTTCAGTTGTAATGAAATGTTTTTCTTTTAATTTGATAACTTGATTTTTTTCTGAAGAGTTATAGTAAACGTTTGGAGATCAGACAGAAAATGGGTGGTACAAGGGGCAAAGCCTGCACTCTTTGTGGGTGGAAACATCCTCCAAGTGATACCCAGAAGGAATGAAAAGTAGCGGTCGCAGAGGAGAGGCGGGAGGGAGGCAGAGTGTTGTGAAAAGGGAATAACTCTCCACTTAGACAACCTGAAGATACCAAGTCTGTGATTACAGCTGATGGACAAAAGGCAAATACAGATAAAGGCTTGTTAGTGAAGTAACAGCTGTTGCGTCTGAGAGATTTGACACATATAGAAAAGAGGGGAGCTTCCAATGGCATGCAGAAGCAAGTTTGGCCCTGGGGTATTCTTAGAACAGATCCATGCCCTATCTTAATGGAAGATTCATAAGAATTTCCATGTGAGATTCTGTCCTCTGCAAAGGTATTCTAAGTGATCCGTGTTAGCTACAGAGCGTCCAACTTCGTTGTCCCTCCAGGACAACAGATTGGCCACAGTGTGAAATAGGACCCTGGACTAAATGGACCATTGGTCTTACGTAGCAGGGCTCTTATGTTCTTATCGTTCTGCTTTAAAACGCAACCACTTCAGAGACTGCTAAGTACTTAAAATGTGCAACTTGGTAGATCTCTCAAAACATACAGGGGTGGGTTTGGGCACATTTGTTGAAATCCAAAACGGGGCGGGGGGACCTACACCCGAATAAGAATTAGGTAACCAAAAGGTTGAGAAAATGTACATATATTGTTACATGTTTACACACAAACAAATTCTAATCATCTGATTTTGTTCCACATTTAATTAAAATGTGTTTTTTAACTTTCTGTATTATTTTTAGCATTGGGTTCACTTGGGTTGCTTTGTCTCAACCTTTTGGTTACCACATTCATTGAAGTGCCAAGCAGTTTTTCGTTTAAGGCTTTGCAACCCTCCCCAAAGCAACAATTACTTCAGCTTTTCTTGACTGATGTAACTGAACATGCAGACACCACCACTGTACTTTGTAATTAAGCACCATAAGTTTTTAATTAGTGGTATTTTGGATTTTTTTAAAAAAACATGCAGATTACAGGCATGCATTTCAGCCATTCTGGATGCTTTACTATGTTGGATTATTTTTCACTGTATTTTATTTATTGCTTTCAGCTGTTCATGCTCCTTTCACACACATACACCCCCAATCATGGTCTATTCTGGTCATGCATAGCAAAGAGCTTCCAAAGTCATAACCTCATCACACCAGGAAGAATTTGATCAATGCAAGATTGCAACCGATACTGGTGGGGGTCAGTTTGCTAGGACAGTTTTTGACAAGGCTACTAGCGTGGCTGTGTGGAAAAATGCCCCCGCTTGCAAAAGAGGGCCCATTTGAGCATGCCAGCTGCACTTCCCTTTCAGCCACTCTCAAAATAAACTGGGACAAGTAAATCATTTTACCGCTCTCCCCCTTATAGTGGGTTTTCAAACTCAACTTGGAAGAATTTCACAAAATGGAATCTACAGTTATCATGAAATCGGCTCAAGATGCCTAAACCTAGACTGGTTCAACTACCACACTGCTGTGAATAATGCTTCATTGGAAGATGTATGACAGTGTGCAAACTCCACTTTTCCACAAGCAAGGATGAATGCATTTTCTGAGAACCTCCTCAGTGTGGCTCAGTGGCAGAGCATCTGTTTGGCATGCAGAAGGTCTCAGGTTCAATCCCCGGCATCTCCAGTTAAAGGGACTAGGCAGGTAGGTGATGTGAAAGACCACTGCATGAGACTCTGGAGAGCCGCTGCCGGTCTGAGTAGACAATACTGACTTTGATGGCCCAAGAATCCGATTCAGCATAAGGCAGCTTCATGTGTTCCTTTTATCCAGGCATTTCCTTGCTTTCTTTCCTCAAGTCTGTTCCTTCTTGAACTCAGATTTATGTTAGTCTACAGCACTAGCTTCCTTTGAGGAGACTAATTTACCAACTGGACTCTTCCCCTCCTCCACTTCTGCAATCCAAGCGGTGGAAATCGATGTACTTCCACCTCCACTGCCAAGGAATGCAACCTCTTGTCCTCCTGGCCAGGCTGGAGGCAGAGGGACAGAGAGGATCTTGGAAGCCCCCCCCCCCCCACTTAAAGACACATTGCCTGAAGCTTTTCAGCAGAATGCTTATGTGAGGAAGTAACTGGGTGAGACAGGAAAGCGGGGAGGAGTTAACAAACCCTTCAAACAGCAGTTTGCTTTCTTTTACACTCACTGTGTTAAGATTCACGATGTTGAAACAGAAGGGCTGGATGAGGTAGTAACCCCTCCTCGGAAGTGTTCCCCTTAAAATGCACACTTGATAATTCTGTATTGTATGAAAACTTGATGGTTGGCTGAGTTGTGAGGTGCTAGAAAAGACTCAAATATTTTGTAAGTGGCAGGCAAGACCAAGTGGAACACAGTCCCAGCAAGGATGTCAGAAGACACTGTTGGGAGTCTACCACAGAGGACTTTCTTTTGTCTTGCCCAGTAGCAATGTACGCCCCGGTTGTCTTATCTGGGCATCTAACTGCCGGGGGGCGGGGGTAGTCTGGTCATATCAAGAACTCTTTTAAAGAAGTACAGTAAGTTTGAGGCAAGGACATCTGCAAAGGTCGCCTGAAAAAGTATCCTAACCCCCTGCCGCAGAAATTAACACAAACCACACTCCAAATGGAGGCCTGCACGTGCTCACATGTCGTTCACGGGTTCACAAGGAAGAAGAGTTAGCTTTTATATGCCGACTTTTTCTACCCCTTAAGGGACTCAAACCAGCTTACACTCACCTTCCCTTCCCCTCCCCACAATAGATACCCTATGAGGTAGGTGGGGCAGAGAAAGTGTGACTAGCCCAAGGTCTCCAGCTGGCTTCATGTGCAGGAGTGGGGAAACAAATCCAGTTCACCAGATTAGCCTTCGCCGCTCATGTGGAGGAATGGGGAATCAAACCCGGTTCTCCAGATCACCGCTCTCAACCACACCACCACGCTGGCTCTTCAGAGTGGCAAATGTCTCATTTTCACAGGACTCTACTGTGGTGTTTCCCATTCTTTGCAGGCACAAAATTCAGGAGACACATGTACAGTAATCAAGTAGCCAATTCCTTCAAAGGAGGCTGGTATAACATTATGTGGAAGAATACAGCCTACACAACATACATAAACTGAGGATATGCAAGGCCGCCCCGCCCCCGCAAAGGTTCCTCTGGCCGGCTGTGGCCGGCAGGGGCCTTCTGCAGGGCCGGCAAGGCCGCCCCGCCGCCGGCCCCGCGAGGGTTCCTCTGGCCGGCCGCGGCCGGCAGGGGCCTTCTGCAGGGCCGGCAAGGCCGCCCCGCCCCCGCCGCCGGCCCCGCAAGGGTTCCTCCGGCCAGCCACGGCCGGCAGGGGCCTTCTGCAGGGCCGGCAAGGCCGCCCCGCCGCCGCCGGCCCCGCGAGGGTTCCTCCGGCTCTCAGCGGCCTCCTGCAGGGCCGGGAAGGCTGCGCCGCTGCTGCCGCCGCCGACTCTCCTGGTGAGTAGGGGGTTCAGGCAGAGCACCCAGACACTATGTACTGCTTAGCCTTTTTTGTGAGGAATTGCTGCTTTGGACTAACCTACTTCGAGCCCTCTCATTACACAGCATACATACCAAGCAAGCAGCTTCTAAGCCTCACACCCATATGCTGTTTCATTTCCACTCCGTTTCCAAGGTCAGCCCAAACAAGTACATGCAATCCAAAACAATCCAAACTGGTATAACTTGCACATCAAAAGCCAGGAATCGAGGCAGAGTGACGAAACATTTGGACTTCTTGCCATTTTTAATATGAAAACAACCACGCACCGTCTCCAGTTCTGGGACTCGTTGCTCTTTTTTCCTCTCGCTTGCCTTTTTCTGAACGTAAAAACTTGAGAGTAAGCTCCGCTGAACCCAGCAGGGCTTTTGGGTAAACATGTAGAAACTGGCTGCGCGAGTTTTGAAAATTCAGTTCAATTAGGCTGTTTAATAAAACATACACAAGGGGGGAAACCTAGATTCAACGGCAAGGTGTTACGCCTTTTCAATGCAACACTGCTTCCTTCCTTTAGGAGCCATTATTTAAAACCAGGCAGGAAGTCAGCCACTTCTGAATACTCCATGTTGAAAGAGAAAGTATTGCAAAAAATTAGTGGCTAAATAAGGTCATGTGCCGTTGTGCTAATCTGGGCCTTTTACGCAGGGGTTTTTAAAACCATATTGTTTCTCTGCAATGATGGGTGTACCAATCAGTTGTAACGCTGGCTTTTACTAACATTACTGGATAAACCATACAGGGATGCGTGCCCCCCACCCTTAAATACAAAAAGGTCCCAGATTCAATCCAGTCCTTCCCAGTTACCATATATACTCGCGTATAAGCCGAGTTTTTCAGCCCAAAAAAAGGGCTGAAAAAGCCGAACTCGGCTTATACGCGGATCAATACGGTAGGGGAGGGGAGGAGGGAGGGGGAAACTTACCATTCTCACCGCCGCCGCCGGGCCCGCGAGGGTTCCTCCGGCCGGCAGGGGCCTCTGCAGGGCCGGCAAGGCCGCGTCGCCGCCCCCGCGAGGGTTCCTCTGGCCGGCAGGGGCCTTCTGCAGGGCCGGCAAGGCCGCGCCGCCCCCGCCGCCGGCCCCGCGAGGGTTCCTCTGGCCGGCCGCGGCCAGCAGGGGCCTTCTGCAGGGCCGGCAAGGCCGCCCCGCCCCCGCGAGGGTTCCTCTGGCCGGCTGTGGCCGGCAGGGGCCTTCTGCAGGGCCAGCAAGGCCGCCCCGCCGCCGGCCCCGCGAGGGTTCCTCTGGCCGGCCGCGGCCGGCAGGGGCCTTCTGCAGGGCCGGCAAGGCCGCCCTGCCGCCGGCCCCGCGAGGGTTCCTCTGGCCGGCCGCGGCCGGCAGGGGCCTTCTGCAGGGCCGGCAAGGCCGCCCCGCCGCCGCCGGCCCCGCGAGGGTTCCTCCGGCTCTCAGCGGCCTCCTGCAGGGCCGGGAAGGCTGCGCCGCTGCTGCCGCCGCCGACTCTCCTGGTGAGTAGGGGGTTCAGGGGCTCTTCCCCCTCCCCCCCTTGAATGGCACTGGGGTCGGGGTGGGTTGGGAGGTCCCGGGAGGCCGGTGGGAGGGCGACCTGGGGCAGGGGCAAGATCTTCCCTGCGCTCTAAAATGGCGGCCGCCATTTTAGAGCGCAGCTTTACCAGAAAAGGGAATTTCTTATTGACCCTCGGCTTATACGCGGGTCAATAAGAAATTCCCTTTTCTGGCCTCAAGTTTGGGGGGGTCGGCTTATACCCGGGTCGGCTTATACCCGAGTATATACGGTAAGACAACATTTAAAGATCTCAGGTAGCAGGACTAGGAACAAAGTCTGTCCACGACTGGAGAGGTGCTGCTCGCAAATGTGTGTTCACTACATAGGGCTGTGCCAGCTTCACATTACACGAAATACTATAGACTAAAGGTACAGACATGCATACACTACTGGGTGAAAAGACCATCTGTTTTACTGCCTAGTACCAAAGCCAGACTAAGTGCCTGCAGTGTGTAATCCCCTGGTACTGTTAAACATACCGCTGGCATCAAATCCAGCACCTGACATGGTTGTGAAGTCAAGTTACTGAATAACCATGCTGCCAAGACTTCTCTAGGCATGCACCCTTCAACTGCATGTATTCAAGGAGCATCTAAAAATATACACTCTACTTTGCACCCTCTGTTTAGGGAGAGGCGGGGGGAAGGAGGTGAAATCTTTAGACTAAGCTCTGAAATCGAATAAGGCAAAAAGCGATGTATCAAACCATTTGAGAGAATGTAATGTCTAAACTGTACGGACGTTATTGCCTTATGAAAAACAGAAGTCTATTCCACAATTACTTACATGGACACCGCTGGCGATTCCTTGCCTGTTTTTAATAGAAAAGAGGTTAGCAGCATAGACCGTGCCCTTTCCAGGACAATTCTGATCTACTGAATTCAGTATTATAACAAGCTGTTTATATATAGCAAAGTGCAATTTAACAGCAGATTAATAATAAATAAAGACACGATCCAGCCTGCAGGCAAAGACTTGTGGAAGGGTTCCTCAAAGAATGTAATCTTTTCCCCATACCACTCTGGCATCATGCCAGGTGAGCTGCAGTGCCTGGTCATTCCAGTAAACTGAATCCCACCCATGCCTGCAGCAGCTTACAGACAAGCACCTGAAGTTGCCTAACGCTGAGCCAGACTTTTAATCTATCTAGGTTCGTATTGGTAAGAACATATCTCTAAATTCTAGACTACCCAGCATATTGATCCCCCAAAATCTCTACCAGTAATGACCAAAAAGACAGTGGCCTCCTGCCAGCGGCAAAGGAAGTTTGTCTAGGCCCTGACACTATCCCACATGTGCAAGAACAGGTACCATCCAACAGGCAGAGGGATAAGACAGAGCAGTTCCTCAGTGGAACAGGCTTCCTCAGGAGGTGGTAAGCTCTCCTTCCCCAGAGGTTTTTAAGCAGAAGCTAAATGGCCATCTGTCAGCAACGCTGATTCTATGACCTGAGGCAGATCATGAGAGTGAGGGCATCTTGGCCATCTTCTGGGCATGGAGTAGGGGTCATTGAGGGTGTGTGTGGGGGAGGTAGTTGTGGTTTCCTGCATTGTGCAGGGGGTTGGACTAGATGACCCTGGTGGTTACTGCCAACTTTGATTCTATTCTAAGAAATCCTAAGCAATACTCCTTTGTATACTCTTTGTATTAAGGCAAAAAAAAGAGAATAAAAAAAACTAAGTTTTTAGTTTGCCAGGAATTCTTTTAATGACAGAATTTTAAAAAAGACCAAACACAGCTTATTTCAACTGCTTCTTTTAAACAAATGGTCTGTCTTCATAGTTTACAAATACTGTATAGACAATGCCTTCTTGTACTGCACAACCAATAAATACAAGAATGACTTTAAATGTCTAAGTGTCTTTAAATTTCTTTGAAAATGTGCCTGAACTTTCACTTCCTTGAAATTAGAATGTCCCAAAACAAAACAAGATCTGCAGTTATGTTTGAACTTAAATACAATGGCAGCTACAATTTAAAAGGTTTTATTTGGTGTTTTTTTAAACAATTTGTCCAATAGAATTTCCTTCAGAGATCATCATGTTCACAAAATAGTCAAATGAATGACAATATCATCAAATTGACTAACTGGAAAGGGCTGCAATCCTGCACAGTTATTCGGGCAGAAGTTCCAAACAGGTCCATAGGACTAATCTGTACTATAACCAATGGCGGTATTGCACAAAAAAGGGGTTACCAAATATACAGAAGTATACACTTGACCATAATCAATTATGCATAGCAGAAGGTGACACCTGCAATTAATTTCAAAAGGTACAAAAAAAGGGGGGGAACCTGAATTACAGAAAAGAAAGTCATTTATTTAATGAAAAACTAGAAGTTAATAAAAAATACACAAAAATGTACACAAGAACAGCAGCAATACTATGTAGTGACTTGGGAGGGGAGTCAGCTGGGGGGGAGGAGGAGGAGGGAGAAATAACGGCCAGACACTAGACCGCCTTGCATGGCTTGTCAGTCAAAGGGGAAAAAGAACACAAATGAAACACAAAACGGCTTTCCTTTTCAAAACGTACAATCAATCTACAAACAAGTTTAGAATTATTTTACAACACTTTTCCGTAGAATCAATTTTTAATACAAAAAGATTCCCATTTTGGGTATAATATATATATATATATATATATATATATATATACACACATATATATATATTTCAGTGGTTTACTGCTGACTTAACTTTTAAATATATTAGTGTTATTACATGCAACTGTTTCCTGTACTTTCCACAGCCTTTCCATTAATTTACTTTCGTATGTGCCAACCACTCCCTACTCAACTGTTCACATCTGGCAGCCAAAAGATGTTTACCTTGAGTTCTATGAAACTGAATGCAATGGTGGTGGGGGGTTGCGCCCCCTCCCCCAGACACTGGCCTCAAAACACTGGATGGCGGCTCAGCACATCGAAATCGTCACATTGATGCCTAAGTTGCCGTTCTCTGCAAACAGCTGCGCAATGCTGGTATCAAAGACTAGACAGTCACTGTTCATGATGGCCGTCGCGATCCCTTCGTGAATCGATCGAGGCGTCGCTTCCCAAGTCAATCGCCGCCGATGACCGTTCAGCTCTAGCCGGTAAGCAAAATTTTCGGCTTGCTTCCGCGTTCCTATCAGCTGTACAATTGCAAAGAACTGCTGGTGGCCATCGTACTTCTCCTGTTTCTCCAATACCAACATGAAGTGAAAGCCAAAACACGACTGCATCATAACCCAGTCAACTGCACCAGGAAGGTTAATGTCTGTAGCAAGGAAAACAATATCTTCTCCCTGTAGCGTTGTGATTGACTTGTGCTGGTGCATGAGATGGGGCATGACAGCATCCAGAGATCCTTGCCACTTACAAGAAGCACCGGGGCACGGACATGAATAAGGCCTAAATTCACAAAGCTCTTCATGGTCTGCTTTCTCGGTGTGGGGCAAAGTTATCTCGCAGCCGGAGGAGGCGTATTTACAAGGAAACAGTACAGAGTTGGCAACTTTTTCCATAGCCAAGTTACGAATAGAGCCCAACGGGCCTCGGCATGTTGGACAGCACGTGAGCTTGGGACGACAGTTGCTACAAACAAGGTGGCCACTTTGGCACTGCAGAATGGGTGGCAGTACATAGTCAAAGCACACAGGACACTCGAAGAGGCTAGCCAAGTCATTGTTGGATGCGGTGGTGCCAGTCAACGCAGGTACCCTCTGGGATGGTGTACACTTGGAGGTACCCGTAGGAAGTGCTGTAGCAGTCTGACGGCTCATTTCTATAAAACAAACAAAAACAAAATGAGCACAAAGGGGGGAAAATCTGTAAACATGGTAACATTAAGAACATAAGAAAGGCCCTGCTGGATCAGACCAAGGCCCATCAAGTCCAGCAGTCTGTTCACACAGTGGCCAACCAGGTGCCTCTAGGAAGCCCACAAACAAGACGACTGCAGCAGCACCATCCTGCCTGTGTTCCACAGCACCTAATATAATAGGCATGATCCTCTGATACTAGAGAGAATAGGTATGCAGCATGACTAGTATCCATTTTAACTAATAGCCATGAATACCCCTTTCCTCCATGAATATGTCCACTCCCCTCTTAAAGCCCTCCAAGTTGGCAGCCATCACCACATCATGGGGCAGGGAGTTCCAGAATGTAACTATGCATTGTGTGAAAAAATACTTCCGTTTATGTGTTTTGAATCTGTCACCCTCCAGCTTCAACAGATGACCCCTCATTCTAGTATTATGGGAGAGGGAGAAAAACCTCTCCCTGTCCACTCTCTCCAAACTATGCATAATTTTATAGACCTCTATCTCCCCTTAGCCACCTTCTTTCCAAGCTTAACAGCCCTAAACGTCTTAACCGCTCTCCATAGGGCAGTTGCTCTAGTCTCCTAATCATTTTGGTTGCTCTTTTCTGCACCTTCTCAAGCTCTGTAATATCCTTTTGATCAGTAAGTACTATTATTCAAGGGGGGGAATCAGATAGAATATGTATGATAATACACAATGCTGTCATATTTAACAGTGCTGTTCACTGGAAACGAAACTAGACTTGGGATCTGTGTTAAACATAATGGCCACTGTTGTGTGTTTACTCGTGGGCGGTGTATAATTTCAGTATATTTAACTATGCCTACATTGCAGCCAAAATACCTATGAAGTGTAGAACCAGTAAGAGTGTTACAGGACAACCACCATACAGAATCAAACAGAGAAAATCAGATGGAGTTTCCATATGGAGACTTACTGGCTACCAAGCTCTTGAATTTGAAAAGCAATGGGAGCAAAGATACTTATGGAATTCAGAACACCAGAGAGCTTTTTTGCATACTGCTTCCATAAAACATGTGATTCGTAGCCCCGCCCTGAACAGCACAGGGCAATGCAGGCTTGTGGTCATAATCCTGTCGCAAGAATTAAAAGAAAAACCTATCAGTAAGCAACAATGAAGACTTGGCCAAAGTTGCTTGCTTTACTGTACTTTGTTTGCTACATGTAGAGGAAAACCTTAGGCAAGCTGCAGCCGGCAACTGCTAGCGATCTTGCTGACACAGAAGGTTGTGCTTGCCAACGTAACAAAATCAGTCCAATTAGCAACTTGTTAAGTACTGATCTATGGGCTTCTACAATGATACATTCAGAGCATTTACTCCACCCCCCTTCGGCATAATTAGCTGTTTTGCCAAGCCATTTTCAGTGTAGGGCTCACTATCACCTTGGTGATGACCACTTAGTCAAGTAAGCAAACTAGTCAGGAGGGCATCCTCAAGGGGTGTATCAACACGTACTAAGCTTATTACTTGGGGTTTTCCCCCCCACCCAGATAGGAAAGCAACATTTTTAAACATGGCAAAGTCTCAATATTTTATATTTTTCATACTACAAACAAAGATAATAGCTTACACTTGGTTTTTCAAATTAAGTCAAAATATTTTAGCAATGTATCTCCTTAGCCATCTGGCTACACTTTATTGGCTACAGTGCTATTGGATACCTAAGACAACGCAGCTAACTTCAACAGCCTACTTAAAAAAAAACACCTCACAGTTCATGTTGAAAAACTTACAAAGTAAGGAAAACAAGGGTTGTAAAATTTAATCAATCAATTGGCTGGTTTAATTAAAATATTTTAATTTAAAAGATTATCTTAATATACCTGGATAGCAGATTTTAAAAATTGGGGGGGGGGGTACAATTTATTGCATGGCTAACAGGCACCATCTTAAAAGAGGTATTCTCTCACACACAGGAGACACCAGGCACTAAAGCGTATCCGCTTTTTTTTTGGGGGGGGGTTATTTATATGAATGTAAGTTTAATCAAGACACTAACATTCATATCATTAATGGACTAAACTCTCTTTAATCTGGAGACTGCCCTAAGGAAAATGTATGCAAATAATCCAACGTGGGAAGAAGCAAATGTTCACTTTGATGCATGCACCTTGTAAGCTCCCACCCATTACACACAAGCAACAACATTAGACACCACGCCCACACGGGCAAGTTCAACCACCTCACACACTGCAAATCATATCTGAAATAGCCTGTCAATCCTGAATGATTTCGAAGCTAGCCACTCACTAACAGTAAGTCCTCCAAACCAGCTTAGTGATCCCATCAAAACTTGGTTTGGATAATACGCCTGAAACTATGGAAGGACATATTTTGGCAAGTTATTAGAAGCCAGCTAAGCAATCATTCAGGGATTACTTGGACTATGGAACAATTCCCACAACAGTTCAACAAGAATGCGACTACAGACTCAAGAGTTCAGTACCCTGCTAATGAAACTGATCCCAGGAAAATTATGTGGACAAGCCATTCCTACGTACATGTTTTGATGTCTTTGCCCACAGGAGCACCCAAAAGCTAATTAGGAGTGCCAAATGTTCCCTCAGAATTATTGTATCTGGTTTGTTCCTTAGTACAGACACAAAGTCCTATAACTTTTTATTTATTTAATTTACAGTTATTTACACATGCTTTTACACTCAGAATAACGTTCCTCTTCAGCTGTAGCAAAGTTTCCTTGGGAGACATGAGGCATCAGAGAGGCCTGGAAATGGTAACAGTGGTCATTAGGAGCTAATTTAAATTGGTTTTACCAAGTGTGCTTTGCAAGCTTATTCTCTAAACACCACAAAGCCAATCATCAGCTCCTAAGGTATAAGAACGTCATCTATCTTTTATCTGTTCTGAATTTACCTATGTTTGACTGTTAACATCTGAAATCTTGACTTTAAAAGGAAAAAAACCACTACCAAGGGAAAAAAACCACTACCTAGCTGAAAAATCATTTACTACAGAAGTGAGCTGTGGCTCACGAAAGCTCATACCCTACCAGAAAATATTTTTGTTAGTCTTTAAGGTGCTACTGGACTCTTGCCCTTTTTGACTACTACAGCAATGATCAGATTACCACTTTATTACTGGTCAACAGCTGAGTGGTGTTTACAGTTCCATGTTGATAATTTCGTGTTATTACAAAATCAGATTTAAGCATCCTGATGGAGCAAAATAAAGGTACAGTGAAGCTCCAGAACTATCCATTAATAATGAATTGTGTCTTTTTCATATACAAATATTTCTGTGTTTCCTTAGAAAGAGAACAGACAGCAGTTTCTTCGTAAAATATTGAAATAGGCTGTAACTAGGAACAATTCAACCTAAACAGAACTGCTTGTACTGGAACTCCAGAAGAGAAATAGTTAATCCTTAAGTCATTGTAGGGGTACAATCAAGTGCAGAATGAGAAAGCTGTACTTTTGTGGGTAGCCATTTACTACTATTTTTAATTTTTGTCTTTGGTAAGTAACAATTAGTTACACTTACGATTACTGACAGAACAAGCATGAGCCCCAGTAAAAATTCTGGCTCTTGGTTTAGATATTCATTATCTTGCAATTTCAAACCTGACTAAATCACCCCCTGCTGTTATAAATACAGAAAGGAGAAAAATTAAGACGCAAGTTAAGTTTCAATAATGCCCCTATCTATAGGTCATATTTACCATCCTACTACTACATTAATTCCAAAATACAAGCAAACATTGTGAGTTGCAACCATAGCTATTTTCTCCAATCAAAACTCTTTTACATCAGGAGCAAGACAGATCAGTATCAGTATCCATAAATATGCAGCAGCTTGTTATTTTGGGCGTTGGAGTGCTGAACTCTAAAGGAGGAGGCTCCAGAGTAGTCAGGGAGTTGCCATTTTAAAAACTATTTTGCGTTTCTTCCCACAACATAAGCTATAGGGTGTGAATAGGGGTCAGATCTTGCCTGCTTAAGAAACAAATTGCAAAAGTTCAACTAACAATAACTGCATCTATTATCTGATTGCACTTAACTTCTTTTGAGAGCCAGCGTGGTGTAATGGTTAAAGAGCAGTAATTTGGAGCAGTGGAGTCTGATCTGGAGAACCGGGTTTGATTCCCCACTCCTCCACATGAGCAGTGGAGGCTAATCCAGTGAACTGGATTCGTTTCCCCACTCCTACACACAAAGCCAGCTGGGTGACCTTGGGCAAGTCATGCTCTCTCAGCCTCACCTCCCTCACAGGGTGTCTGTTGTGGGGAGGAGAAGGGAAGGTGATTGTAAGCCATTTGATTCTGCCTTCAGTGGTAGAGAAAGTCGGCATATAAAAACCAACTCTTCTTCTTTGGGAGAGGAAAAGAAACTTCCCTATTCTACTATGCTTTCTCCAAAAATGTTACTTTCAACCACGCTTTTCTCTACTTTTCAACTTTACTAAGTGGATAAGTACTTGATAGGGCTTGGGGGAGGGGGGGGAGATGCACTGTCATTTGAACCAGGAACTGCTACCATATGTATCTACTTAAAAGTGTTACCAACACTGTGCCAAACACAAAACTCTTGAATTCTTGTGGAAGCCTGCAGCTGCCCAGGATCTCACTAATCACTGCGTAGAGCATAACAATGACAGTTTAAGAATACCTTTTCTTTTGTTGGTTTTGTTTCTTGGCAGACATGTATCAAGGACTCCTTTCCACGCATATAGAAAACTGAAGGCGGATTTCCCCGTCATGAGCAGAACAGCTCATTGCGTTTCTCCATAGAAACAAAAACACTCCACAACAGAGGCCCCTCCTAGAAACTCCAGGCTTGGAGGCAGCCAGCGCTAACACAATACCCAGAAGGGGACAAAAATCCATGCGAAAAGGGAGCTCGCAGGAAAAGGGGGGGGGGAAGCAAGGTCGTTGCAATTCAACTTCCCACCCGAAGCAAAGTTTCCAAAGTAATCCAAAGTGAGAACCGACAGAAAGGAGAAGGGAAGAACGAAGCTGCAGATGTGGGGATAGTCTTCCAGCGTTATCCACTTTGATCAGCAAGTTTCCCTAAAATAAATACTGGAATTTCCTCTCCCCCCACCACCACCCACGCCCTGCTCCAGCTGCCGGTCTACCCGGGAGTAGCGTGGGATCGGACGTCCGAGCGCAATCCGACGGCGAAGACGTGAAGGGACGAGATGGACACGGCCAACCCGGACCGCAAGAGGAGGGAATTCCAGACTCCAGCCCGGGGGCCTCGTGTGGCCAGACCATTGGCTGCCCGAGGAATCTTGCGCTTGCTCTACGCCACCGCCCGCTCCCAGCACCAGGGGGGGAGGGGGGGGAGAAGAGGCGGCGTCCCGCCTCGGCCCAGGGAGGGAAAGAGGCGGGCGGGCGTCGCAGCCTCACATGACCAGCCGGGCCTCTGCCTGCAGCCCGCTAACGCCAGCATCCATCCAAGGGAGGCTGCTAACGCGAAGGAAAGGCCGGGAAGGGGAGGGGCGCCCTCCTTCCGTTGCCACGCACTGCAGCCCCTGGTCACGGGCCAGCTTGCAAAACGGCCGTGCAAAGCAGAGGCTTGGCGCACCTAACACGCAGAGCTGCCCCCACCCATGGCGAAACGGCTAAGCCGTTGCCGCCACCAGCAGCCGGCCGATGTGCCTCCGCTAGTCTCCTTCCTGCTCCTGCAGGGTAACTACCGAAAAGCAAAGAGCAAAAGTCCAGTAGCACCTTAAAGACTAACAAATTTTTGTTAGTCATTAAGGTGCTACTGGACTCTTGCTCTTTTCTACTACTGCAGACAGACTAACACGGCCGCCCACTGTGAATTACCAAAAAGAAAGCGGCCGCAAATCTGACATCCCGCTAGCGAGCTCAAGTAGGCGTTGTGGGACCGGTCTTTGCAATAAAATAGCCCCCCCCCCCCAAGAATCGTTGGTGTTTCAGAAGAGTTGGTTTTTATATGCCGACTTTCTCTACCACTTAAGGGAGACTCAAACCGGTTTACAAGAACCTTCCTTTCCCCTCCCCACAACAGACACCCTGTGAGGTAGGTGGGGCTGAGAGAGTGTGACTACCCCAAGGTCACCCAGCTGGCTTCATGTGGAGGAGTGGGGAATCAAACCCGGTTCTCCAGAACACAGTCCACCACTCCCAAACCACCGCTCTTATCCACTACACCACTGAATTAAGAGTACAGAGATGACACTGCAACGTATGAAAGTCACACCAAGGAGAGCTTTAAAAAAAAAAAAAAAACTCTGAGAACTTGGGAGATGTGTGGGAAGCTCTGAGGTCTTGCAAGTATCCACCAGCCTAATCTGAACAGAGGGACTTTACACAATAGACTGTTAATAGTCTGTGCTTAAAAGGATTCCAGAACTTGCACTTAACCCACACAGTGTAGCAAGGAAAGTGAGAGGGTGAATACAGCCTGGGGCCATAGGTTGCATGCCCTGCAGTAAACAAAACCGGACAGTAACCATATACAAAATGCCAGGCATAGCACCGGCTACAACACTATACGGTGATGACACATGGAGGAAACAACTGCAGACCCTGAAGAATCCTAGACCTTCCCCACTGTTAAAATGTTTAAGGAATGTATATGGATAATTAACTAATTTGTGATATTATAGACAGCTACCAAGCATGTAGGAGCCCCGTGGCGCAGAGTGGTAAGCTGCAGTACTGCAGTCCAAGCTTCACTCAAAACCTGAGTTTGATCCCAACGGAAGTCGGCTTCAGGTAGCCGGCTCAAGGTTGACTCAGCCTTTCATCCTTCCAAGGTGGGTAAATTAGTACCTAGCTTGCTGGGGGTAAAGGGAAGATGACTGGGGATGCCACTGGCAAACCACCCCATAAACAAAGTCTTTCTAGGAAACGTCGGCATGTGACGTCACCCCATGGGTCAGGAATGACCCGGTGCTTGCACAGGGGACCTTTACCTTGCATGTATGCTATCCTGTAAGCAGACTGGATTTTTTTAAAGGATTGGGTGTGTGGAAAAGAAACTATTACAGTCCCTGTTACTACATTCATAGTGAAAAGTTTAGGTAATTCACAAAAGGGCTGCATCTAACAACCAAATAAGGGAAAGGATGCATCACCCCCCCTTTTAAGACAATGCAATGCTGCTAGAACCACCACCTTGTTAAGCAGATGATAAGAGGAAGGGCATCTTGGCCATCTTCTGGGCATCAAGCAGGGGTCACTGTGTGTGTGTGTGGGGGAGGTAGTTGTGAATTTCCTGCATTGTGCAGGGGGTTGGACTAGATGACCCTGGTGGTCCCTTCCAACTCTATGATTCGACTTCCACCTCCTCCAAACCTCTGGGCCAAGATGGCACCAAAGTTGAGTTTCTTCTCTTTCCATTCACCCATGCTGGGAGACTGGACACATCAAAACTGTACCCATTATTTGCCCTTAAGATGGAACTTCAGCAACACTGGACAATGTTAGCCTGTTTCATATACAATATTAATTACACAGGGAACAGTTTGAAATGTTTTTCTAGATAATTTCTTTGTAAACACACCTATTGCATAGAAGCCTACATAAAAGGCCATGACACACATGAATACTTACAATTCTATGGAACTGCTTGAGTTTGTATAATGCAAGGTATGTCTTAAGACTGTATGTCACCTATTCTCCTTTCAAAAAACAAATCTAGTAATGAAAAGCATTAATGAAGCAGCTATTTTCTGAGTTAGACAAAGACAACTCAGTGGAGAAAATTAAGGGCTTATGTTAAATCCTGTCATTCAGGAAACTTCACTTTACGTTTTAACTTTTAAATTTATATGCTAAAGAATAAATGTTACATCAATAACTAGCTTCTATTAAAGACAATACAAGACAATAGCATATATAGGTGCTATATTATCCCTATAAAATGCTATCTAGATAACTGCAATAATTTCTTCTCATCTGATATCCATAAGCAGGTAAGACTAAATACTAACTGCTGGGATGTTAATCCAGCAGTCTTTAAAAAATAAATTACAGTGAAACTTCTGATTCTTGAAAGGGTTGATGCTGTGAAAGGTGATTGTGAACAAGACCCTTTCGGCATAAACCATGTGTTGCTGGCACATTCCCCCCCAGCACTGCCTTATTCTGAGACTGCTTCCATGAGAGAATTTAGAAGTCTACTACATGTACAGATGTCAACAAGAAATATATACTGCAGAGACAAGGGCCACACAAGGGCTAGCTTCAGACAAGCAAGTTTGCCTGTTTCAGGGACTGCAGCCAAACACCAAATTTCTTGTTCTCATATTATGATAAAACCTATATACCTGTGCCGACTGCTGAAAAACCATTCTGATACTCAAACAAAGAATTTTTGAGTCCCTGCAAGTAGCAATCTGGAGGGAAAGGTGATAATTTGGCTTTTGAAGCCCTAAATCATCTCGCCCTGACCATCCAATCCCAGGCTAGCCCAATCTCAGAAGCTCCGCAGGGTCAGCCCTGGTTAGTACTTGGATGGGAGACCACACATGCTTGCTATGCAGAGGCAGGGCAATGGCAAACCACTTCTTTTCCCTTGAAAACCTACAGGGTTGTGAGTTGACAGCAAAAAAAAAAAAAAAGGTCTAAGCCCAGTGAATGTCTTTTCCAGCATAAGAGTAACTTAAACTTCATATCAGTACTGTCTGCCTCAGGACTCTTCAATGGTGAAGTGTACCCACATTCTGTTACTTTCAGCCCTAGCTTTCTCCCATACAATCCCTCATGGCCAGTAGCACCTGCTCAGGATTCTGTCTTTTGTCATCTGCTAGGAGCAGGGTCTTTTCAGTAACAGCCCGTGTTGTGAAAAAAAAACCCCACCACCTGGAAGCTCATGCAACTTTGCCTCTTGGCTCCTAATGGAAGCGGTGAAAACATTTTCTCTTTTGTCATGTTTGAGCTTTGTACTTGGTTGTTTTGCTGCAGGTACGCGTACTTCATTGTACCCATGGACAGCAGTCTCAGACTCTAAGGGTTGCTAGCAACACATGGGGCAGTGGCCCATCTTTTTGACAATCATGCCACAAATCAAATCCAAAGTATGAGACGCTGTCAATCTAATGCATGCTTCAGTACATATACAACACCCTGTGTGCCTTGCCTTGTTTTTTGTCTGATCTACAGGAGCATAGCAGCACAAGCTTAGGGTCTGATTCCATGCCACAACTCTGTGTTGACCTCTCCTATCCTACACAGGAGTGCCAGAAACCTCAGATGCTCTTTCCTTTGTGGCATCCTTGCCCCAAAATAACCACTGGTGGCATAGTAGTGTTTTATATTGCCTTATTTTTGCAGGATCAAGTACACTTTAGACTCCGCACTGGTAACATGAGGGGCTCTTACTCATTTCTTCACTTAAAAGGGATACCCACAGGGCATGTTTTATGTTATATAATTGTGTGGATGTGTTGAAATCCTATCAAGGAAAAAGCAACATGTAGGCTTGAAGTAGGGTTATAAATAAATGAACATGTGACAATGTTGTGCTTATCTGCAGGAACGCTCCTTTCTTAAATTGGGTTAGTTTTTTTTTTTGGTAAAACAATTTGAAATACAATATGAGATTAGCATGTGAATCGCTGCTCCACCACAAGTATTTATGCACTGGTCCTACAGCATTAATCTAGAGGCTTATATGATGCAAGAACTAGTAACAGTCCCTTGCATCACAGAGAGGTTGATAAACAGAGTTACTTAACCGATAATAGTGAGCAGAGAGACCCAAGTCAAGTGGCTGGTGATGATTTGGTAAAGTCCAAGGACACCATGACTAAGAAACCTCTAACCTTATTCTGCATCATGTGTTCTCAGCCAATTTTAAAAGTTAACTGTGCAATCCTGAAAGGGGGGAAGCTGAAACAGGTGAGGAGGCAGCGTGACCCGTACGGCGGCGTTAAGTGCCACTTATGCTGTCTAAACTGGCATGGATGCCGGTGCAGGAGAGCTGTGCAGCAGCATGAGCCATGGGCACTAGTGTGGCCTCCCCAGCAGGGTCTCTCCAGCACAAACTAGCTTATGTTAATAAGTTTGCTGCTGCCTTCACACCTAAGATGGGATAGGTCACAAGTCCAATTACATAAATAAGGCTCAAATATACTACAACTGTCAATTAGCCTCTGTCACAACTTCTTCCTGGAGTTTTGTGATGGTTTGAAAATTACCTTTCAGTGACTCCTCACCCTTTCATAAACGACAGTTTCCCAAGTCCCTGAAAAGGATATGACAATTTTATATGTTCACTTCCAATTAAAGGTGTGATCCTAACTACACTTTCTTCAAAGCAAGTTCCACTGAGATGAATGTGATTTTCTTCCAATGACGTTAAGAAGTGTAAATTACATTAGAGCTCAAGAGAAAGCTTTCTTTCCTTTAAATTATTGCCTAGCTTCATAGTTGTAGATACTTTTCAATTTGTGACACAGATGTTTTTAATATGGTATTCAGTGTTTTGAACAAATAAAAACACAGTGGAAATTATTTCCTCCAGTATCATATACTCTTCCAATCTGGTTTATATATCTGAGCTAAACCATGCAAATTTCTCTAAGGGGAGACAGCATTGCAGTCATGTTTTATTGTTTGTGTCTATCAGTGAAACTATCTGTCCTTATACATGAGCTTAAGTTAAGACTAAAGGTCCTGAATTGTAAACATCCAGATTACTAGGAGCTTAAAAAACTGATACAGGCACCTAAAAATCAGAAGCCCTTCTTTGGCCTAGTACAAGAAGCACCTAGAAATCCAGAGCTGTTATTCAAACTCTAGCACTGGCCTGACATTGTGGAATATTGGGGTTTAGCCTGTCTACATTGCATAGAAGTACAACTTCCCTGCCTTGCCCTGAAGTCTGAAATGCTGCTCCTATGGGAAGGAAACCTCCAGGAACAGCATGATGGGGGAGTTGGAGGGCTGCTACTGGAGGGAGATGGAGGGCTGAGGCTCAGTGGTAGAACATCTGCTTGGAATGCAGAAAGTCCCAGGTTCAATCCCTGGCATCTCCAGTTAAAGGGACTAGGCAAGTAGGTGATGTGAAAGACCTCAGCCTGAGACCCTGGAGAGCTGCTGCCGGTCTGAGTAGATGATACTGACTTCGGTGGACCAAGGATCTGATTCAGTATAAGCCAGCTTCATGTGTTCAAAAAGCCCTCCCCACAGATCTTTTTGACAGGCTCTAACCTATTATGTTCCAGTCCTGCTTGCCACGATCCTCATTATCCATCCAGCATAGTTTCATTGATTGCATTCATTTGGGACATCAGGGGCTCCCTGGTTTTCACAAGCAGAACCCTCATAAGGAGCTTATACAAAATAAAGTCCATCAAAATGCAATGAACATACACACTTGCATTAGTGGCTATTATCAAATGTAACCATCTGCCAAGCAATTAATGAAAGCAAGTGAGCCTAAATAAATCAGAGGCCTTTTCAAGATGCGCTTGTACAAAACAAAGATTTTAAAATCTTAAAAAAGGCAAACATTAACATTGAAATGAGACCGGTTAAATTTATCTGCAGTTGAACAACAGACTATATAGTCACACATTCCATTAATTGGACTATGATGCAGTACATCAGGGGTGGGGAACTTCAGGCCCGGGGGCCATTTAAGGCCCGAGAAATCATTTGGTTTGGCCCTTCGTGGGTCCTGGCAGATCTCTAGCTCAGAAGGATCTAAGACTGGTGATCTGCCCCCTCCCGCGGACAGGAATAGCCTCTATTCAAGGCGGATGTGAGTTTGTTTTGCCAAAAGGAACCTTTTTCCCCCTTGCAGAAGAGTCGTTAGCTATGGAGCTGCTAGGACCGCCCAAGAAACTGTGTTAACCCTTTCCCACCCAGGCCATGGAGAAACGTATTGGTCGGCTAATTTTTACGTTGATAATTTTGTATGGCCCGCGAATGATGCTATAAATATCCAAATGGCCCTTGGCGGAAAAAAGGTTCCCCACCCCTGCAGTAAATCATGTTGTCATTTTAAAAGTTATGGTCAGGTTCTTAAGACTTATTCGAATTATCCTGTATGTCCAAAACGGGATTCAGACCTCTGCTGAACAGCCCCCGCCACCACATTTTTTAACTGTGTGAAGTTTCAAACATAAATCTACAATGTGGCATGGGGAAGTAAGCAGTTCAAAAGTGTGGAGGGGCCTAAGATACCAAATTAGCTCCCTGGATCCAGGTGCCATGTTCAATGCATCTTCACACACCATAGAAGCAACAGCAGCACATACTGATCAAAGGCCTCCAATGTAGAAATCCCCAACACAAAGCGATAGCATCTGTATTAAGGAACTGTTCAAATTAGGCTTGCAACTTGACTCTCAAAATACTCTGTTGGTGCAAGCTGTAATAAAATTAAAGCACCCATCTGTGAGCTTTAAGGATCATCTCCTGCCTAACTGTAAAGTTTACATGTTATATTTTTGCTGGTTAAGCCCACAAAAACAGAAACCATCCCGTTTGCCATGACAGCTTCCAAGATGTAACAAAAACTATAGTCAGAAAGGTATGTCTGTGTGGTGATGTTAAAAGTTTCAAGGTCCATCAAATCTTATTCCCAGAGTACTGTTTATATTGTGACTGTTACAACTAACCTTTGACAATAATTCAGGTTCTTCATCTAGTCTAATTTGTATACTGTATTTCTATCCCACTTTTTCTACAGTTCAATTAAGACTTATTCATAGACCCTGTGTACAAAACAATGGGCTGGATGCAATCAGCTTTTCTAGGACACAAAAAAAGGGAGCACCACCCCTTTGACCACTAAAAAGGTTGTTGGGTGTCACAGGACCTGGGTGTACAAAAACCATGTGGGATGAGAGCAGTGGTAAAAGAGAGGAATTGGGTGACAATGAGAGAAAAAGCGGTTTCCAACCCAATGAAGGCCAAGACTGCTAAGCTGCTCCAATAATACTAAAACGATCAGGTGAAAAAGGTGCCAGGACAACTTCTCCCGCTGCCCTGACAGCCTGTAACAGCCCATATACATCCTCCAGCCCTGGAACAGCAGACCTTGTGGATATTGCCATGTGGAGAAAGCATAAACTATCCTCTAGCATCAGCACTCAAAGTCTTCACCTCCATTCTTTGTTCTGCTTCTGCTCTGCAGCAGAGAATCCGGCACTTTGATACACTGACGGTGAGAAAAAATGTCAGCATTATTAGATCAGATGCTCACATTGTCTCCAATGCCTTAAAGCAGGGGTCAGCAAACTCATTAGTCAAAAGAGCCAAATATCAACAGTACAACAGTGTACCTACCTATATAGTTTAAGTTTAAGAAACTTTTGAGAGCCAAATTTCTTAAACTTAAACTATATAGGTAGGTACACTGTTTATTAACTTAATAAACTTTAAGTAAAGTTTTAAGTCTTAATTAAACTATAGGTACACTGAATAAAACTTGATATCATACTTAATAGTGATCTTATTTATTGATAAAAATTAAATTGTAAGTCCCTGCCATTTCCCCCTCCCCGTCCGGAGTCCTCGTCTGGAGGCCTGGTCTACCGCCATAAAAGTCTATTGGTAGACCTGGCCTCCGGCTGAGTCCCATTGGGAGGCCAGGTCTACCCATTGGCTTTCTTGGCAGTAGACCTGGCCTCCGGAGGCCCATAGAAGCCAATTGGTAGACCTGGCCTTTGAAGGGGGAATTTTTCCCCTCCTTGGAGTCCAGGTCTACCTCCAAGAAAGCCAGTGGGTAGACATGGCCTCCCAATAGGACTCAGCCGGAGGCCAGGTCTACCAAAGGAAGCCCGCCCCGCCCAACAGCTGATAGGCGGGGGGGCAGGAACCGTCGAGCCGCCCGCCCAGCAATCGCACAGCTAGAGGGGAGGGGAGGCTTTAGCCTCCCAACCATTGAGGGCAAGGGCAAGGGGGACCAGGCCATTCTCCACGGCGTGGGGGGGGGGGAAGACAGCGAGCCCACTCTCTCTCTCTCTCTCTCTCAGGCACGCCGGCTCCGCATCTGGCTGCCGGCGCGAGCGGGCGCAAGAGCAGGGGCTCCGAACCAAGTTCAGAGAGCCGCACTCAACGGGCCAAAGAGCCGCATGCGGCTCTGGAGCCGTAGTTTTGAGATCCCTGCCTTAAAGTAATTGAGTAGAAGGAAGGAGATGTCTGGAGTAGTTTATCAGTACTCTGGGCAGTTAAAACTTCCTGAAGCATCGGAACATTGACAGAATCAGGATAACAATCAAGAATAAGACTATACTGTATGGACTGTTTGTCTGACCTAATAAAGCTGTTCTATATGCAAATATTTGAACTAAATGCAAGTGTTCATTTAAGTAAAAGCTGCCTGTTACGTTGACCCCAGTTAAAAAGAGTTCTCTAATTTGCCCTATAAGAGTCAAGCATAAGGTAGTGGTGTAGCTTGCACTATAACAACCACCTTTTAGCAGGTTCCTTTGCGTCTTGATTAGTACGAACACTCAATTTAGTGAGCTATATAGTTAAATTCCTCTATAATTTTGGAGTAAGAAAATGAAACTAATTCTGCCCTAAAGTTCTGAACTGAGTATTCTGTAATCTACTGAAATGCTTCATAGCACATTTTCCAAAATCAGCACAAATAACTGTACTTATGACATTTGTAATTTATATGTGAAGACTTTATAGCAGAACTGGCCCTTCAATTTAGTGCCAGTATGATAAATATACATTTTCTAGATTATTACCACCACACTGGAAAAAAGCAAGCAGACTTCTTGTAAACCCACTGGCTAAATGGACAAGAGAAGACGTCTTAAATCTTTAAGTTATTGTACATGTGTCTCCTATTTGTTTTCTGTGCATCCAGTCATTTCTACACTTTCTTTCATACTGCAGTCAATGCATACAGTGCACTATAAAACTTTCAGGAACTAACTCATTGCTTCTTCAAAATCAAGAAATAGTGATAGAGAGCTAATGCAGTGGCAAAGAGACTCAGCTGTGAACCAGGTCCCTGGTTGTAATCTCTTCCTTTGTGATGAACTCCCTACATGGCCTCAGAAAAGCCATTTACACCCTTCAGCCTTGGTCCCCCTAACTGCACATCTGCAATACAGGGAAAATAACTGACCTATTTCATAGGGATGTTATAAGGATTACTGAGCACTTAAACTGTGGGTATTATAGCTATTTAGCCTTTTCACTAAAAGGTCTGTTTATCCATGTGGTTCAATGCCTCATGACTTCTGTGCCATTATCCAACTTGTGAACTGACCATGCAGTATTGATGTCAGAACAACAAAAACCAACACTCCAGTCCTAAATATCTTCATGAGAAAACCAATGTTTTCATACCAACATACTTAAAAACAAGTATGCAATATTCACATGGAGAACTGGGTGAATTAGGCTGCAGCAGGAAACTGTACATCAAAACTGTGCCTAACTGTTTATTTTTTAAAAGTGCGATATATCAAATTATGTAAGTGCATATTGTCATCTTCCAGCAAAACATCTGGAAAACCACTGTTTCCACAGCAGGGGCAATTAGCTAAAAGGGGCAAACTGGCCCCAGAGCAGGGGAAATTAGCTAAAAAGGGTTCTAGAAAGGAATAACACAAGACCTTGTAGTCTATATATACCAGGATAGATCTCAGTTGGGGGACCCCAAAATAAAACTATAAAAGAAAGAGAGAGAAAGTGATTGTAATTGTACCTTTATTGCATAAAAAAATAAAAAGATATGTACAGAGCCTATACTAAGCACCAACAAGCCTACTCCCTAAACAATCTCACATATACACAACAGAGAACGTAGAAAAGGAATGATGGAAAGTGGGTAATACTACCTGATCCAAGGTGGGTGAGAAGCTGGGATTTGCAGGGAGTCTGTAAGGCCAAAGTCCAGTAGAGAGGAGCCTGCAGAGCAGTTGCAGGGGTGTTCAGGTAATGGAAGAAACCTGGCACACACTCACGGACCTGGGCTAGTTCTTTTATGGGTAAAAGTTCCATAGTTTGGCATGGGATCGGACTTTCCCAGGCTCAGGATTGGTCCAAGAAATAAAGTTTGGATTTGATGGGGCACTCGGAAGGTTGAAATGAAGCTAAATTGTCCTCTTGATGGCCTAATCCTGGTTGGATCTGCTTTGAACAATAGCTGGAGGGGAGGTGATACTTTCCCCATCAGCTGGAAATGGCCCATTCCAATGAAAACATCCCTTGAAGCAGGGTATAGGATCGTATTATGGATACCCTTAGGGCTGGGGGGGGGGGGTTATGGTAAATGCCTCATCCTGCCTTTGTGCTGGAATGTACTCTGGCGGTAACAGCCAGATATTTTTTGAGGCTTATGCCAACAAAATCCCCATGACCCGTTTAGGTTTTCAAAGGCAATGCCCTTAAAAACAAGTAAGAGGAGACTGAGAATCAAAAGTGTGGACATCTCAACTGCAGAGAGGAGCCAAGGGCCTTACATCACCATCGCCCTCTGCATACGGCTATTTTCACACACAGCAGGTGAGTAGCCACATAGCGGCAATTTCATGAAGCTAAGCAAAAATAGACAGGAGAAAGGAAAATGCATTCTGCATTCAGAACTTCACCGCTTACACAGATCTTCCACCACCCAGCCACTTGGCCCCAAATTTACTGAGTCCCCATGTTGCAAAACCAGTCCTGAGCTGTCCCACACTGGACCTCACCAGGAACCACTTCTGCAGCAAACGACACACAGAGAGTTTAAAAAAAAAAGCTCTTCATCTACCCAATTCCTGCACGGTTCAAGAAACAACATATCATTAGGCACATTTAAAACAGTAGCAATCAGTGGTAGCGTAGAAAGGGCAGAGCCAAACAAGCAGAGACATATTTCAAGGAGGGGGTGGGGAGAGAAAGAAAAGGCATGCACAATGCAGGAGAGATCACTTAAGAGAGAAGAAAAGGCGTGTACAACGCAGGAGAGATCACTCAAGATGGAGAGAAAAGGGATACCCTAGACTTTTAGGATGGGGGGGGGGGAAAGCACAAAAAGCACAGCCATAAAAATGAAGAAAAAAATAGCTCTCATGTTTGTATAAGGAGGACGAGATGTTCAACTTCTCTCTCTACTTTGACCTCAGGAATGGGTCAAAAATTCGAATGTAGTAGTAATCAGGTAAAAATCTGATCACTATTTAAGCGCTTCCAATCTTTTTGCTCTTAATTATGAATGACAAATTAATAACTAGGATTAGAAGCCAATAATTTTAAAGTTGACAAGGGTGTATGTACACGTTATTTGTATTGAAGCTTGGGCACAGGCATATTTCTATCTTCGATTTCCTACAATTCTTCCCCGCCCCCCGTTTTCTTTTTTTCTGTACCCCGACATACACACACACATATAAAAGTTATTTTAAAAAAAACCGAATGGGAAAGGAGTGGAGGAGGGAAAGAAACATCGTTTCGGGTGGGGAAAAGGCGAACCTCTCAAGAACTTTGTGCGAGACGTGAATCTAATTCAGTGGTTCTCAACCTTTTTGGGGGTTTTTTTGCTCCATTCCCCCCTTTCACCATTATTCAGAATATAATCCCCCCCTTCCCAAGATAGTCTTAACTCTAGAAAACAAACTATAATTTTACAGAATATTCTCCCCCTTCCCAAGATAGAACTCAAGAAAACACACTATAATTTTACAGAATATCATTCTCCCCCTTCCCAAGATAGTCTTAACTCTAGAAAACACACTATAATTTTACAGAATATCATTCTCCCCCTTCCCAAGATGAGTCTAAGAGTTATGAAAAACAAACTACAATTTCACAGATTTGTGCTTAACCTACAGGACATCACCCTTTGCTGAATAGTGGTCCCAATTCCCCTCCCCCCCCCTTGCTGACAACCCATGGTCTAATTCTCCCCCCCCCCCCGTCTTCCTACCCCCCCCCCAAGAAAAAAGCGCCCCGCGTTCCTCCGCACTTACTTGGGAGTCAGTCCCGGCCGATCTCAACGCGCTTTCCCTCGCCGGTCAACCCACGCGGGCTCGGGGGGCCTTGTGGGTGTCGCGGGCCACGCCGCGGCCTGGGCCTCGGGCCGAGCCCCCCTCCCCCACCCCCTACCACACAAAAGGCATTCGAGGCCGGCCGGGTCCTCCGCCTCCAGTCACAAAGGGAAGAAGAGGGAGGCCAGACGACCGCCCCCCCTCCTCCTCCTCCTCTCCCCGTCCGCCGGGCGAGGGCCTCGCCAGGGCCCTCCGCCGCCGCCGCCGCCTCCTCCTCGCGGTCTCGCTCCAACCCCCACAGCGGCGGCGGCAGCGACGTTCTTCTGAGGCGATTCTAGGCCGCGGTGACGCCTCGTTCGCAGTCTTGGGCCGGGCCGGGCCTGGAATGGGGGGATGGGCGGGCAAGGCCTCAGTCCTCCGCCGCTCTCGCTTTTTTCCTCTCACCCGGCCGGCCTCGCCGTTTGCTGGGCTGGGCGGCGAGCCGCGGCCTGCCTGCCTCTCACCACCACCGCCGCCGCCGGATCGACCCGCGGCGAGGCTCCGTGAAAGAAAGGAGGAAGGGGCGGGGGAGAGAAGGGGGGAAAAAACGAGTCGGGCGGGCGCTGCGTGGCTCGCCCCCGGTGAGACAAAAAAACGGACGGGGGGGCCGAGCGGCCAATCCTCGCAGGAGAGAGGGAGAAAGAGAAAGGGAGAAGAGGGAGGGGAGGGAACGCGCGCGCGCGTGTGCACTCGGCGAACGCGCCCGCCCGCGCGAGAAACACAGGGGAGTTTGTGCGCGTGCGCGCCTCGACGACGGCGGCGGCGCCGCCGCCTGGGTTTGAGAGCGAACGAGGGGGCCCGCCTCTGCCTCGCGCTACGTACGTGCGCACGCACCGCTCCTCGCGCCCCGCCTCGCGAACCCGCGCAGGCGCCCTCGGCACCTCCGCTCGGTTTCAGGCGAGAGAGCAAATTGGCGGGCTTCTCTTCAGTTTACCTCAGGGCGGAGCAGCGTTAATGTGCTTTTGTCTTGCTCCTTCCCGAAAATATGTGGTGTTTAACGCATATATATTTTAAATGGCCATAATTCAGGGTCGCCACACTTCTGCTGTTTTAAAAAAAAAAATCTGCAGAAGTTTGTTAAATTTTTGAACGAATTGTTAAAAAAAAAAAAACTCTGCCCGCGCATGCAGACACTATATGTTTATATTAAATGCATTTGTTTACTTCGCCTTTTCGAGCCAATGATGCTTTGAATCCCCCTAGGGTTGCCAGGTCCCTCTCCACCACTGATGGGAGGTTTTGGGGGCGGAGCCTGAGGAGGGCGGGGCTTGGAGAGGGGCGGGACTTCAATGCCATAGAGTCCAATTGCCAGAGCGGCCCTTTTCTCCAGGGGAACTGATCTCTGTTTGCTGTAGATGAATTGTAATATCAGGAGATCTCCAGCTAGTACCTGGAGGTTGGCAACCCTAAATCCCCCCCTTTTTTTAGCAAAAAGGAGACGGAGATAACAAATAGAGTACAATGAGCAAAATAAATATAGAAAAGGGCAAGAGTCCAGTAGCACCTTAAAGACTAACAAAAATATTTTCTGGTAGGGTGAGCTTTCGTGAGCCAGAGCTCACGAAAGCTCACACCCTGCCAGAAAATATTTTTGTTAGTCTTTAAGGTGCTACTGGACTCTTGCCCTTTTCTACTACTGCAGACAGACTAACACAGCTACCCACTGCAAAATAAATATGTTTCTGTTTCTAGAGGCAAGCTCTTCTTTGGGGTTTGGTGCCACGCAGTAAGAAATGAAAATGAAGTGCCCGTGAATAAGTTCCCAGCATTCACATGGACACGGGAGTGAGCAGACACGCAAGTACCAAGCAAAAAACAACAACAAACCCTCCCTTCGCTCGAAGTGCTTGAAAGCAGTACACCTTTACCTTTTATCCCTTAGAAGCTCCTTGATCAATTGATCTTGAGCAGCATATATCTAGTGTTGGAGGGATATAAGGACTGAAAGCAGTACACACACATATATATATGCACACACACACACACACACACTAGCATCGACCGCTCAGACCCCCCTTTCCTAGGCTGAAGCTCTCTTCCTCCCCTCCCGCTCGGGGACACTCAGAACTCTCTTATCTGGCATAAAATAACGGTAAAGGTCCATTGTGCAAGCACCGGGTCATTCCTGACCCATGGGGTGACGTCACATCTCGATGTTTACTAGGCAGACTTTGTTTTACGGGGTGGTTTGCCAGTGCCTTCCCCAGTCGTCTTCCCTTTACCCCCAGCAGGCTGGGTACTCATTTTACGGACCTCGGAAGGATATAGGGCTGAGTCGACCTTGAGCCGCCTACCTGAAACCGACTTCCGTCGGGATCGAACTCAGGTCTTGAGCAGAGCTTTTGACTGCAGTACTGCAGCTTACCACTCTGTGCCACGGGGCTCCTTTATCTGACATAAGGTACACTGTATTCCCCTGACAAGCTAAGACACGCCTGCTCTTAGAGAAACGCTGATCACTGAAATATGTATCACAAATGGAGAACAATGAATAAAGAAGCATCGCATGTTCGGAAAGTAACTTTATTGTACAACGTAATTGCCTGAAAATTATAAATCATACTGCTTGCCTCTTGGGGGAGGGAAGGGTGTTGGTCTCCCGCCTGTGCTTAGGTACGGAGCTGCACACCCGGTTCTATCTTTGATCAAATGAAGAGCTGTTAGTTTCATCTCAATTGTCAATCATTGGGCTCTACTGATAATTTGGATTGCAACAAAACGATGCAGTACTAGGCGGATAGATGTTCTGAGTCAGCCTTGGTCCAAAGGAAAAGATATTTAAAAGCCGTATGATGCAACTTTATTATGGGAACCCATAGGACACTGGCTCCATCATCAACCAAAAGGGAGTCTGCAGCCAAGAAATCAGAAGGAGATTGAGACTGGGAAAGGCAGCCGTGAAGAAGCTAGAAAAGATAAGTGTAAGGGTGTGTCACTGGCCACCAAGATCAAGTTAATTCATGCCATTGTATTCCCTATTACTATGTGTGGGTGTGAAAGCTGGACAATGAAGAAAGCTGATAGGAAGAAAGTAGATCCCTTTGAAATGTGGTGTTGGAAGAGACTGTAACAGATACCATGGACCTCCCCAAAAAATAAAATTAATGAGTTCTAGATCAAATCAAGCCTGAACTGTCCCTTGAAACTAAAATTGCTTATCTGAGACTTACTTTGGTCACATTATGAGAAGACAAGACTATCAGCACCATTTTTTCCAACAGCGTGTGTCACATTTTGGTAATTTTTGCAATATTTCAAGCTTTTCATTATTATTTCAGTACTTTTTAAAGACAATGCTTTGCACACTTAATAGAATACAGTGTAGTGTGAACATGACTTTTATATGCGTTGGGGGAAAAATTATTTGACTCGCTTTATTGCGATGGTCGGCAACGGAACTCGCAATATCTCCAAGGTGTGCTTGTACAAGGAAAGATTTTCCTCTGCCTGAGGTTCCGGAGAGTTGCCGTTAGGCACATTAGACGTTACTGAGCTAGACAGATGAACGGTATTGCCTTAGTACCAGGCAGCTTTCCTCAGGGGAGGGAATAGAAAAAGATCACCCTGGGGTAGTTTGGTTGTCTGCATGGACTGTCAAGAAGCACAATTGTCCATCTTCCCCATCTGTCAGAAAGGTGCACCCTTGGATTCTGCACATGTTGCCCGTAAGCTATGGACCTGCCATATAATTAGCAATCATCCCACATGGACTCTGTCTTCTGAAATGAAAAGCGGATGCTATTAGCCCTGCAAAAAAACAAAAAAAAACATGTCTCCTCTGACTGGCAGTGGCTTTCCAGAGTCTCAGGTGGGGGTCTTTCAGATCACCTACTGCTTGGTCCTTTTAACTGGCAATGCCTGTCAAATAACCTGGGACCTTCTGAATGCAAAGCAGGTGTGCTTCCATTGATCCACAGCCCTTTAACATAATATAGCGGCATCTTGAAATGTTGAGTCTGAAAACACGTATGTTCCACACCTAGAACAGAATGGAGGAATCCTGGAGTTCCTCCTGCATAGGATTTAACAGCCCTGATTCCTCAGACTAGAGGAGCAGAGATTTTCCAGTGGCAACCAGGAATTTTAAAAACAAAAATAGGATTTACTAGATATTATAGACAAAGCTATGTAGTTACAGCTTAATGTGAACCAGACTTCTCCGGGGCTTAGCCTTGGAACCTGTTCCAAATGTGATAGCTCAGCTCTGATTCATGTGTGGAAGTAAAAACAGTGAAGGGTACTTGCAAACCATAAGCAAAATTCTCTCCCCTTGGCAGAATCTAACTCCAGCCTCCTACAGATATCTGAGCTTGGGGACATTGATCTGCACAGGGCAAGTCCTGTGCCTCTGGGGGTGTTGGACGATACAGTAGGTCCAGAAGCAGGTCTCAAATATTTTAGAATTACTAAATGATGCTCCCATTCCCCACTAGATCTCCATCTTTTCCTCCTTTCCTTCTGTTTTTTTTTTCTCTTTTCTTATCCTGTCCATTTATCTGGGAGCGTTGTGTTCAGAAGTGGAATTATAAGTGGAAAACCACTTTCCAAATTACAGGGATAAAGGACTTGTTGGCTGCAACACAAATACTATGCTAATTTAGCATGTCTAATTTGCATATTCATCATTCGCCTAACTTTTGCAATCCCCCCACCCCTGAGAAAACCTCCTGCCTTGGCTCGGTGTTGTCCTCCATTTCAAACATCATTTGTCGGCCACCCTACTTGAACACGGCTTTGGGCAGCTAGTGTCAAATGAGTGAAAATATTTACAGAATTAGGCGATTTTTTAAACTGTCTCTGCTTGAGACCGATTGCAGAAACCCTTTATCATGAGAGTACAACACTTCAGAAATTGGCAAGGAGTGGAGGCCAAATGAATGAGCTTCTTTCCAACTGTGACTGAGACTTGGCAGATGCCTGGAGGTTTCTTGCTGTTTGAGGGAAACGCTGCGGAAGCTGGTAGAGGGGTGCTCTTGTTCTGTGGCTTAAATGCAGCCTAACACAGTGGAAAGAGCTAGTGCTAGGGTCACTTACCTTAGGCTGGGGAACTCTTAATCATTCTGTCAATATCACTGAACACCTTTCCACAAGGCACTAAATTAACATAACCTGGGATTTGCCACAGCTCCACATTACTTTGCTCAAACGAGAGCAAAACTCTTGACTTTCCTGATTCTCTGGCATGCTTTTAAAATCTGTAATTAAATCTTTAGCTGGTTAACCCTGTTTTCCATATCAGTTCGTGTACGCACAGTTTGGACCGTTCAGACGTTAATTGCTAGCCACATGGTCAGTGAGGAATTGTTTCTAAATTTCTCAGCTTGATTTAACAAATATTGCTACGACAACTTCCCCTTCAGTCAGTATAATCATAAAATGAGACAGTCTCATTCAATAACTATCATTTTCCCCGCCTTTAATTATGCTCCCTAGTATGATAGATGGAGATAAAGGCTGAAATGTCAAAGTGTGCATTTGTACACACAGTTTAACTGCAAAGGGAGAAATGGAGAAAAGGTTAGGAACTTGATCTCTATGATCAAAATCAATAAGATTTAGAGCAGATTTGGATATGATGTGTTACACAGCAAATTGGATGCACCAGTGGACAGTGGCAGCTGATCACTAACAAAAGACACAATAACAGTAGAAAAGATCAAGAGTCCAGTAGCACCTTAAAGACTAGCAACATTTCTGGCAAGGTATGAGCTTTCGTTAGCCACAGCTCACTTCTTCAGAAACAATAGTTTGCACTAGTCAAATAGCCAATCATGCAGAAGTACCCCTTGATAGAACAAAAGAACACATGAAGCTGCTTTATACTGAATCAGACCCATCAGTCCATCAAACTCAGTATTGTCTACTCAGACACACATGAAGCTGCATTATACTGAATCAGATCCTTGGTCCATCAAAGTCAGTATTGTCTACTCAGACTGGCAACGGCTCTCCAGGGTCTCATGCAGAGGTCTTTCACATCACCTACTTGCCTAGTCCCTTTAACTGGAGATGCCGGGGATTGGACCTGGGACCTTCTGCATGCCAAACAGATGCTCTACCACTTAGCCACAGCCCCTCCCCTTGGAGGGAGTGGGGCAAGCCATAGATCCCTTTGGCCTCAGACACTGGGATTCAGTTCCCTTTCCTCTTGGGCTCAAGGTTCCCACACTGACTCAGTTGGAACCAAAGATCTCCTTCCCCTCCAGCCACCTCCTTCCTGTGCCTTTTATCTGCATCTTCCCAGCCTCATCCACTTCCTGTCTCTCTGTCTTGCTCATGAGCGGGACTTTTGTCTCTTGCAGACAGATTATAGTTTAAGAGGGCACTTTTCTCCTGCCCACACTAAATATCTATCTAGATACTGCATTTTTATTCCTCCCTTCCTCCAAGGAATTTCAGGGCAGTGCACTTGATTTGCCCTTCCTCCACTTTATCTCTGAACAACCCAGTGGATTGGGATAGGTTGAGAGAGACAGATAGACACAGAGAGAGTAGCAGACTCAGTCACCAGGTGAGCTTCGTGGCAGACAGGGGATTTGAAACGGGTCTCCCAGATCTTAGGTCAATACTTTAACTACTGTTTTTCACTGTCTCTCGCAACTGATGACAGAAGCTTCCAACATGATGCCCTTAGTATCCTCTTCTTCCCCTTTCATCCCCCATTTTTTGGAGTCTGGCTAAGGTGGGGTGGCCTCCTGACTGTTCATGCCTCTTTACTGAGGTACAAGATTTTGGCCGAGAAAACTAAGATATGGAGTGCAGATCATGACAGATCATGCGTTCCGGGTCAGACTGTGCCCACCTCTTCCCACAAATATTGTGTGGGAAAACAGCTGATCTGGGCACAGCCTTTTTCTTACCTTATTGCATTCAGTTGCTGCTTAGAAGGATTAGACATGGAGAAGCTACGACAAAGAAAAAGGAGAAGTACATTCTTGAAACACGCACACAAAAATCCCAAGTATGTGATGCAGCCAATTTAACCAGAACAGTGTGCTGTGGTGCACAGCCAAATGCAGAGGGAGTCTCTGAAGCATAGTTTGTTGATATGAATACCTACAAGGAACTTCTAGATCTCATACAAGCAAGGACATTTCCTGTTACCAGCCTGGCGCCTTATGGTTTACTTCCCCTTCTGGCTTGATACTGCTATGCAGGAAACCATGGAGTCATAAGCTGCCTTTTCTTCGACCAAATCACCCTAGCAATATGACCCTGGTCTCATAAGATACATTTTGAAAGTCCTGTCTGCCATAAGGCAGGATCAGTCCCAGAAAGTTAATACAGTGGGATTATGTTAGCTATCCCATTTGGAATGGTAATATTGAGCTTGGCCATGGCTGTCCCCCTAATTTTTCTTTCTCAGATTTTTGCTTTTTAGATAGCTGCAGTGTTGCATTGTCTTGTCCCTGGACTGCTGTTTCTGTTATGGGAGCCCTCCTTAGAAAACTGGGGATCTCCCTTCCTGATTTCTAGCCCAAGTATTCAACTTATTTATTTATTAATTAAAACATTTATATCCCATCTTTGCTTGTGGTTCAAGGTGGCTTAAAATAATGGTTAAAAAATATTTTTCATTTTAAAGCCAAAAATAAAATAGCAAACCATGCAAAGTTAAGTACCTGTTTTGAAGTTAACACTCAATGAAATGCAAAATCCCCTTAAACTCCTCTACCAGAAATAAATCTTAAAGGTGTTTTCTTCAAAAATGAATAAGATTATACATTTATAGATCTGCCTAAGAGAAAATTTATCGCTTATCACTGCATAAAGATATCCGTTCCAGCATATTTTTTATCATTGCTTGTATGTGTGTATGTGTGTGCATATCAGATAAAGATGGCAACAGTGTTCAGTGAGGCAGTCAACTGAAGTTCTTTGTAATTTCTACTCATGTCTGAACATCTGCACAGAGTAAAATAAACATCAGTTTTGATAATATACAGAATAAATCCTGTTTGAATAAATCTGGGTTGAGGGGAGGGAGGGAAAGAAGCAGAAGCTGGCAGCACATCCTCAAGAAAGCAGAGGAGTATTTTCTGCCAACCAGCGTTACTATTTGTTAATTAACTGAAATATTTGTCAACTATGTTGCCCTACATAGTAGGCCCAAGGTGGTTTGCAGAAGTATGCTCAAAGAATGTACATATTAATAACAATCATACAATTAAAATGATAATCTACATCACCATCCATACGACAGCAATCTATTTCTGTTTCCAGTACAAGCAGCCCCAAAATCACTGAAAAGCCCTCCAGAGCAACGCAGCTTTGTGTGGTCTTCTAAAAACAGCTAAGGAAAAAAATCTTACTTGGTCTATTGAGCATAGCATCATCTATTTTGATAGTTGATAGCTTAATAGAGATCACAGATCTCCATCACCCTATCAAAGTTAAATTGCACACATAATGAACAATGTTTGTGATCCAGGCTGCTTGGGAAGGGGAAAGGGGATTTCACCCTTCAATCCCTCTTTACTAGGGTTGAGGGATGCCAACCTCCACGTACTAGCTGGAGATCTCCTGCTATTACAACTGATCTCCAGCCGATAGAGATCAGTTCGCCTGGAGAAAATGACCACTTTGGAAATTAGACTCTATGGCATTGAAGTCCCTCCCCTCCCCAAACCCCACCCTTCTCAGGCTCCACCCTCAAACCTCCCGCCGGTTCCGAAGAGGGACCTGGCAACCCTACTCTTTACCCTTCTGCTCATTGAAATCAGGCTCCTACTTGTTCTTAACATTTCATTATTTATTTAGGAAATTTATATGCTGCCTTCCCAGGGACCTCTTAAAGTGACTCATAAAATAGAAAACAATGCAATAAAATAATAATAAAAAACCAAAGACATAAGAATTGTCAATCAAAAAACAAGCCTGTGGCATAAAAACAACGTAAAACATTAATCAGCAGCCTAAAATGATATACATAAAACAATCCTTGGGCTAGAAGCAGATAATTCTTTTAAAAGATGGAACCCCCTCAATTAAGAGTAATTTTAAAAGAATAAAGATGAATTTTTAAAGGACACTTTCCCCCCTTGAAAACAAATTTCCTATGCTGTTATTTGAATTTAAACTAGTAAAATCCAGCAAGTGCTGTAGGGCTAAATCCCCTTTCCCCATGCAGTCTTGATCTCAATTTGGTCTGTATATGTACACAATTTACTTTACATAGATGGATGGGGTGTCATATCTGTTCTGGAATTGCCTCCCTTGGGACTCAGATAGAAAAAGATCTTTCTCAGCACCCACAACCATTTAATGGAAATGTCAGGGATTGAACCTGGGACCTTCTGCACACCACTTAGGCATATGAGGTAGTGTGTCCACATACATGGAGAACAAAAGTTTTGCTTCTTTTCTCTGGTATATTGTACAGTTTTTTACTTCTGGATTGGGAAGTCCATCTATCATAATACCTATCCGTTTCTCCCATGTCATTTTGTCAGGCACGTGCTCCAGCTTCTGGGGCATGCAGTCTCTGTCCACAACATTCTGTTTTATCATCTTCTGATTATTACAGAAACTCAATTTTGATATCCCTTGGAATATCATAGCAAAATCTGCAGATGATGGATGATGGAACCACCTCTCTTGCCTTAAGGCCTTTGATCCTAATGGGCAAACTAATTGGTTCTCAGACTGTGAATCTCCCAACTGGAAAAAAACACCCCACCAACATTCTTACCTGTAATTGAATTCATTAGTTGTGCACATACTTCTGAATTCTCTCTGGAGTAACTCTGAAAAAACAAGGGGGGGAAGGAAAGTCCTACTTTTGAACAGCTCTAAATTAAGTCCCATGGTTACTGCACAATTTGTCTTCTTTTTACTTGTCATAGCCTACTTGTTAATGAGACGCCCCATGGGGGGGAAGCAGAGAGAATTTTTGATGAATTAGCAGGGGCTCACCAGAAGCATGCCTGGTAGTGTGCCACAGGAAATTAAAATGTCATCAGGCTGGGATGGTGCCCTATTAACCTTTTGCGCGGCAAATTTCAGCAGGTTAATGCCAACTGAAAGATGAAATTAAATTTACATTCGTGAGTAGAAGTTTGTGATCCTTTGAAAAACAGTGCAATAAAACAGTGTAAATTTGGAGTTTCCCCCCCTATTGAGAAACAGCACAATACTTCCAAGTCAGCTTAAGTCTGGAATCTCTCTTAGTAGATATTATATCCTGCTTACATTTGAAACCACATGGAAAAGTCAAAAATGAAAAACAGTGTTGTAAAAAGCAACTTGCGAACGAAAACAACAACACCAGGCTAAAGAATGGAACAATATATATAATGAAATAGACAAGAACCATACGCGAAAAACTACAATGTATAGCAATCTATGTATAGTGTCTAAGCATACATGTAGACAAACATTACAGTCCAAACTCACACGGGGGTAAATAAGACAGAGAAATCCAACAAGACATGAAGAATACTGATGGTCAAGAAAGTGTAGATGCGGAACAATGATCCAAAATGGATCAAAAGGGCCCAAAAGAGATCAAAGAAGGAGACGGTAGTTCCGGATATGAATTAGAAGTCCATTTCTGCCATAGGCTTCATCAGTCATTCGATCTCAGAAGAGTCTGTGCATAGTATTCAATTCCTTCATAGGACATTTAAGCCTCTTGCCATATTAGATTCAAATCATTGCATTTAGCGATGTCTTATTGATCCCCATGTGAGGTTGGACTGTATATATGGTTAGGGTTGCCAGGTCCTTCTTCTCCTCCGGCGGGAGGCCGTTTGGTTGAAAGCGTGAGTGTGTGCGTGCCGACGCACACACATCACTTTTGGTTTAGAACCGGAAGTACCGCCTCGCAAGGGGGCTTATACCTCTAAGTTTGAGTGGTAAAGCGGCCCTTTACCACTTATACTAAGAGGTATAAGGCCCCTTGCGAGGCGGGATGTCCGGTTCTAAATCAGAAGTGACGAACGTGGTATGCACGCGCGCATGCTCGTTTGCCCCCCGACCCCCAGGTGGTCGGCGGGCAGAGGGGAAAATTGCCGGGGGTTTGCCCACCACCAGCAGGCACCTGGCAACCCTATGTATGGTATGGTTCTTGTCTACCACATGGAAAAGGGCAAGAGAGATACCCTGCCCTTTGAAAAGTCGCCTTTTCCTTGCTAGCAAAGGCTGCTGCTTCCCTTGGATTCTGGATCTCATTCCTATCTGCTTTAGCTGACTCCGTTTTCCAGAAACGTTCCCTGTTTTCTCCTACCCGTCCCGGGTAAATCAGGGTTCCAATTTTCAGGGCCCAGCTTCAGGGGTCAGCACTGTTGGGTGGCAGTGGAGGCCTGAGAACCAGAGCCAATAATTGACATGCCTCACCAGCAACTCCTGCTGCCTTCCTTCCTGTGTTGTGTAGCAGTGACAGGATCAGGTCTCTATCCAGTGTGGTGTAGGATCAGGTCTCTTTCCACTCCCCCACGTGAGCGGTGGAGGCTAATCTGGTGAACTAGATTTGTTTCCCCTCTCCTACACACGAAGCCAGCCGGGTGACCTTGGGCAAGTTACAGCTCTGTTAGAGCTCTCTCAGCCCCACCTACCTCACAGGGTGTCTATTGTGGGGAGGGGAAGGGAAGGAGATTGTAAGCCGGTTTGAGTTGCCCTTAAAAGGGTAGATAAAGTCGGCATATGAAAACCAACTCCTCTTCCTCCTCCTCTTCTTTTTTCCAGTCTACATGGGCAACTGATTGGTAATAGCAAACTGCATAGGAAACAGCTGCCACCACCCGCTTGCCCAGTCCTCTCTCTCATAACTTCTGCTCCCGTGGTCACCTTCTGATACAGCATGGTGGGCACACTCACAAAACAGCTGCCACACAATGGTTGCCGCAACTTACCTTCACTCATACAGTGAAGTTTTTGGTGCTGTGGTGGCAGCTGCTGCCGAACCAACATTTGCAAAAATCTGTATAGCCAGTCAAATTCCCAATGGCCAATCAGAATCTTTGCTGGGCAAAAGACCTACCTGGCACCGCCCACTTTCTAAAAAAATCGGTGGGTGCCAGGTAGGGTTGCCAAGTCCCTCTTCGCCACCGGCGGGAGGTTTTGGGGGTGGAGCCTGAGGAGGGTGGGGTTTGGAAAGGAAAGGGGCTTTAATGCCATAGAGTCCAATTGCCAACACGGACATTTTCTCCAGGTGAACTGATCTCTATTGGCTGGGGATCAGTTGTAATAGTGGGAGATCGCCAGCTCTTACATGGAGGTTGGTAACCCTAGTGCCAGGAAAGATGTCAGCAGATGACTTGGTGCCCATGGGAGCTGGGTACCAAAGGTTGGGTGGGATGGAAAAATATATAAATAATGAAAATATAATTTATTAGATGCGCTATGTCAAGATTAAAATTATTAAAATTATTTAAAAATGTTAAAACAGCACAATGGCATTTCCTAAGGTTGATATCTATAACCACATGCTAGACGCGTTTCGGCCTATACGGCCTTCCTCAGTGGTCTATTTGAAACCCATGTAAACCATGCACACATTTAAAGATATAAATACATATACAGACAATATAAAACAGACCAGGCATGTAGTAGGTTGTATAATATATTACCAATTACACAAACAATTGGTAAGATTGTCTCAAGTTGTTAAGATGGGTTGTATGTGTCTCCCATATAAGATGTGTGCAATTATCAACCTGGTAAAACAATGGGAACCACGTTGAGGACCTCTGATGTAGAGGGTGCACTTCTGATTGCTGTGATTTTGGAGCTGTATAACGTTGCAGTTGCTACTTTCAGTGGCTGAAATTTACAGGGTTGAATTTTCAGTGCTAAGTTTTGGATGCACTTAACGATGAGATAAGGTCAGGTCCAGTGTTCTTATGTTCATCTTTAGCGTTCTAGAAAAGAATCTGCTGTTGAGTTCATTGTTAAAACTAGGACAGCTGCTGCAAGAAACTCTTATCTAGAGCAAAGAGATTGTTGAATGGGGCGGGGGGGGGGGGGATGGCGGCAAACTCTCTTGGTATCTTTATAGTCCCAGATTTAAGAGACAACAATTTAAGAGCCTAAGTCTGAGACTGACTCGTAAGGGCCTGAAGCAAGACAGATGATAAATAATTGTTTACTCTTTTTTAATGACAGCAGAGAATTCTAAATATAAATTGCCAGGTAGGACGATCTCGCTTGGATTTTAAATGGCACCATATCTCAGTTTTATAAGCAGCCTTTTAATAGAAAATGCTCCTGTCTACTTTCTGTGACCAAAAGTATATAAGTGAACTTCGAAAAAGGAGAGAATGATTCAGGCAAGATGATTTTGCCCTTGAATCAGACAAGAAAGTTATTGCCAGTAAATTACCTATATAATCCAGGGCTGGGTTGTGCACATGGCAACAGAACGAGATGGTAGAATGGATTGTACTATTTCTGTTGTGAGGGTGGATGATACGGGTGGAAAAAGAAGAGTTGTTTTTTTATACCCTGATTTTCTTTGCTTTTAAGGAGTCTCAAACCGGCTTACACTTGCCTTGCCTTCCTCTCCCCACAACAGACACCCTGTGAGGCAGGTGGGGCCGAGAGTGTGTGACTAGCCCGAGTTCGGAGAGAACTGTGACTAGTTTAGGGTCACCCAGCTGGCTTCATGTGGAGGAATGGGGAAACAAACCCAGTTCTCCAGATTAGAGTCCACCGCTCTTAACCACTATACCATGCTGGCTCTCAGATTTGATACAGATTTGAGGGTGGATGATACTATTTCAGATTTGAGGGTGGATGATACTTTTGAATGCTCATCCATGTAAAAAATTGTAAATTAAAAAACAACAACCTAGAAGAAGAGTTGGTTTTTATATGCCGACTTTCTCTACCACTTAAGGGAGGCTCAAACTGGCTTACAATCACCTTCCCTTCCCCTCCCTACAACAGACACCCTGTGAGGCAGGTGGGGCTGAGTGTGTGTGACTAGCCCAAGGTCACTTAGCTGGCTTTGTGTGTAGGAGTGGGGAAACAAATCCAGTCCACCAGATTAGCCTCCGTTGCTCATGTGGAGGAGTGGGGAATCAAATCCGATTACCAAGATCAGACTCCACCTCTCCAAACCACCACTCTTAACCACAACACCATGCTGGCTCTTGAACCAAGCAAATTAGGGAGAATTATTCTTGCATAGTCCTCTACCTGTTCTGCTAGTTTTATACCTTCAGAGACTCTTAAACATAGAGGAACATTAAATGATTATGATCACATACAATGGTGCAGCCTATTCTACCATTTCATTATAATCACATACAAGGGTGCAGCCTATTCTACCATGTCATATACGGAACAGCTCTCCAAGACCTCAAGCACTGCAAAACCATTTCAGGATCTTTCAATTGAGATACCAGGGATTGATTTTGGGACTTTCTGCATGAAAAACAAGCATCCCGTCACTGACCCACAACTTAGGGTTGCCAACTTCCAGGTGGTGGCTGGAGATCTCCTGCTATTACAGCTGATCTCCAGCCAATAGAGATCAGTTCCCCTGGAGAAAATGGCCGCTTTGGCAATTGGACTCTATAGCATTGAAGTCCCTCCCCAAACCCCACCCTCCTCAGGCCCCGCCCCAAAAACCTCCCACTGGTGGTGAAGAGGGACCTGGCAACCCTACCACAACCCCACGATGCCACCTCAGTAATGCTTTTGATTAAGTGACTCTTTTCCATGCCACTTCTGTTGACAGTGCTGAGGCTGGCAGTGCAGCTTCCTTGTCCTTTACTTATGTATTGAAGCATGTATGTGTCACACTCTCAGTCAAATTGACTGTACAGGGGCTTCAAAACTAATAATTCAACATGATGCATCAGAAACTATTCATCAATCAAATATCACTTCGCTGAACCAATTATTACAACAGTCACAGCAAAATATGATGTTAAAATAATAGAGCAGCAGCAAAGATACTGTCATCGGGTTGCCAACTTGACTTTTGGCAGAAACATTGGCCAATACTGACCTATATGGTTAACAGTGTAATCCTAATGCGTGTTACGCCCTTCTAAGTGCATTGCAGTCAATGGACTTAGAAGGGTGTAACTCTGGCTAGAATTACATTGCAAAGCTTACATGCATGATCAAAACACCCATGAGGTGTAGGAGCAAGTTATAGGGAAGCTTCTTCATGACAGAGACTACACCCAAGACAAAACCATGGATCGGACTGCATTTTCCTCCAGCTCTTTGCATCTGGAGACATTTCCTTTGTCGTCAGAAAGGATCCATGTGATCCAACCCAATATGTGGATTAGTTTTAGGCATGGTATCAAGGGGGATTGACTGAACGGATTGACAGCATGAACTCTTGTGCGTTCTTATATTTGGAATCCAGTGTTGCCCTGGTGTGAGAAAGTGATGTACCCTCTTGAATTTCACTTTTGCACATGATTTGGGATTCATTTACCTGCTCTGGAGTCACTGACCTCAACCACTTAGCTGTCTGCAAAGGTTTGAGGGATACTGGCAGGTCAGACAATAGTTTTTGCTTGGAATTTGTTGGTAGTAGTGTGTCTTTTACAGCTACTCAGTGGCTTACTTTGTGGCAGATTTGCTGCAGTTTGCAACACAGGGCGAAAACACACGGTCGCTTTAGCCTCCTTTCTTCCCTGTTCCAGCCAGGATTCAGCCAGGATCGAACGCACGATCCACAAAGGTACACTGATCCAGGGCAACTCTAATGGCTGGTCACAAGAACTCAGCAAATGTGTAGAAGACTGTTACAAAAGGAAGACGATCGTTTCATTCTTCATCAGTTCCATTCAATTCATGTAGTTCAATAAGCACACAATAAATTCAAGATATTCATTTCTTCCCCTTCGGGATAAATCTTATAGCTATATCCATTAGCAATTGCAATAGTCCATATGACTTAAAATCTATAAAGGATATAGTTAGAATGAACAGAAGTCATTGCAAAAGTAACCGTTCCACAAGGATGACTTCTGTTCATTCTAACTATATCCTTTATAGATTTTAAGTCAGCTGGTCGGCGGGCAGCCAGGTGGATTGGCGGGGGTTTGCCCGCCACCACCTGGCACTTGGCAACCCTAATTCCTGGGCTTCCCTTCCACGAAGTGTAGAGCCTTCCTGTGTAACAAGAGGGAGCTGTAGGATCCAACCTGCTACTGCCACCAGTAAGTTGTTGGTCTTTAATCAGGCAACTCACAGAGCTGTATTGCTGTGCTTTGATTGCTGATTTAGTAACTGCTAACACATGATCAGGCTGCTGATTGCCAAGAACAACTCTGTTCAAACCAAGAGGTTTATTCTGGCTGAGATTCAGGCATTACATGGACCCACATCCCCTTTCAGGGCCTTAGATATCAACAAAGCAGAGATGTTTTGCCCTAATAAAATGGGCAACGGACCAAAGATAACTTTACTACTGGTCTTTGATGTATTTTTTCATCTATGAAATTGATGATTGCAAAAGGACTTTTAAAAATTACCCTAACACTTATTTTTTAGGGTTTGGCTTGATTGCTTGTGCAAACGGAAAGCTTAAGAAGAACTGTCATGAGTCCCATGGTGACTATAGCACTAATACATATATTAAAAGTTCTCTCTCCAGGCAGAGGTCAGTGAACTAGTTACCATTTGTCTCCTCTGTAACACTGCTACCGTAATTGACTCTTACAGCGCTTTCCTGGGCGCTTTCATGGTCCCCAAGAAGGCGTTCCTGGGGCGTTCCAGCACCGGCCTGAGGGAGGAGCCGCCTTTAGGCGTCCTCCAAAGCCCTTTCGGGCTGGGAACACCCCTTTTTTCTTTTGGCGAGATACGCCACCCTATGAAGGGTTGCACTGATTTTTCGTGCCACAAGGAGGTTTCGGCCGCAGTCGGGGGGACCAAAACCTTATTTGGAGGCAGTACAGCCGCGCTGCCTCCTATGACCGGTACAGCCATTCCGCTCAGGAATGCGCTGTTAGACTGCAATTGCAACTTGTTTGTATGATTCTTTTTTTACGTATGACGTTTTATCAGCATGTTATACTGCCTATGCCAGTGCAAGAAAGCATCCGAAAAAATACCCAAGAGCTGACTTTGCAATTCCCTTTTGCCTCAAAGGTAGTTTTGTTCGGAATAACCATAGGATGATGCTTCAAGCTGCCCTTTCTTTTCAGCGACTGATAGGGAGGACTGCAAGGAGAACAAAGGACACTTTCCCATTTCCTCTGCACTTTAGGTCACTATGTAGGAATACATTGTGCTTCCAACAGTCCCCTAGCAAGGGAACAAGTCTCCATCCCCCTTCTTTTTTATTTGGTTTCTTTACAACGCTTAGGGCTGTTTAGCCTGGATAAAAGGCGGTTAAGGGGAGACATGATAGAGGTCTATAAAATTATGCACGGTTTGAAGAGAGTGGACAGGGAGAAGCTTTTCTCCTACTCTCATAATACCAGAACATGGGATCATCTGCTGAAGCTGGAGGGTAAGAGATTCAAAACTGATAGAAGGAAATATTTCTTTACTCAACGAATAGTTAAATTGTGGAACTCCCTGCCCCAGGATGTGGTGAGGGTTGCCAACTTGGAAGGCTTTAAAGAGGGAAGTGGACATGTTCATGGAAGAGAGGAGTATTCATGGCTACTAGTAAAAATGACTACTAATCATGATGCATACCTATTCTCTCCAGGACCAGAGGAGCATGCCGAATATATTAGGTGCTGTGGAACACAGGCAGGGCGGTGCTGCTGCAGTTGTCTTGTTTGGGGGCTTCCTAGAGGCACCTGGTTGGCCACTGCGTGAACAGACTGCTGGACTTGATGGACCATAGTCTGATCCAGCATGGCTTTTCTTATATTCTTATGGTCCACTGAGAACCTAAGCACTCAAACTTAGTGAATCTTTGACTTTCAAAAGCGTATACCCCGAAAATCTTGTTGGGCTCTAAGGTGTTACTGGACTCAAGTCTAACATGAACGGGAGAATGACGGGGTGCACATTTTGGACTAAACCACTACAGACCGGGGGGGAGGGGGGATTCTCTATATTGAAAAAAATCCATTAATGTTGAAAACTGACTGGTCAGGGAAATGTGTTCTAGCCTAGCTTTCTCCTTGCCAGTTTTCTGTGTGATGGAACCTTGTTATATTCCGAGACTCAAATAATGATCACACATAATCACCCATAATACCTTAATTCGACTAAAGCAAAATTCTAGCCTTAGCAGTTTAATTTCCTTCTTTTGTGTAAGATGGTTTGGAAGGTGGGGGAATGAGTTTGTGTTTACTAAGTTGCTGCAAAGCTAAACTGATAGTAGTTTTTTTTTCCTCAAAAGAATCGCACAAACGAAGCCCTCAAATCGCCAGGCGCTGATTGGGGAACCTTGGCAAGGTGCCAGCTTTCACTTGCAATATTCCTTAGCTAAATTGGAGCCAGATGTTTACATGGCATAAAATATTAACAAACATCTCCCAGGGGTAGCCAATAGTTATTGAGCTAGTAAATTAATAAACCGAGCTTCCAAAAAGATTCATTAAGGTGACAGCCCAGACCTTAGCCAACCATCTACTTTGGATTATTTATTTTAATAAAGTCGGATGTGTTATTCTAATTTAATTAATTACAGCCATTTTAAGGTCATGTTTGCCTAGGTTATTATGCTGTATGATGTTTTGGAAAGCAATACTGATTCAGGTTATTTCAAAAAAATGATTCCAATTCTACGACTACTTTTTCAACTTTTAGATTTTCATTTACCCCTCTTCTCTCTCTCTTTCTCAACCCAGAAACTAGGCTGGATTAACCATTTGACTAAGTACACTCCAAAAACAGGACCAGCTTGTTTATGTCTCTTTCTATAGTTTGGTTAGTTGGGGTGTCACTAGCATGGAATTACTCCTACACTGTTAATCCTGTCCCAAACTTCAAATACCGTACTCGTTTCACAAAGTGCAAGTAGTAGGCATTTTTCCTGGACTTCAGGGAAGGCAGGGAAAAAATGGCTGAATTACAGTGCAATCCCAAAGACAGTTACTCCAGTCTAAGCCCATTCATTTAAATGTGCTTAAATTGGAGTAACTCTGCATAGGATTGCGCTGTAAGGAGGTATCACCTTGGTCAGTTTGGTGAGTGTACATGGGGGTGTGGACTACTCTATGCCAGCTGAGGTTGAAGATAGGCGTAGAATTTTATGTGCATACTGTACAAAGTTTCGTCCCCCATTGCAGAAGCCCTGACACCACCACTTGCGTGACGTTTTTGCCCAGCAGCAGGGGTGCTACTGCACACTATGTCACAGCTTTATGACAGTTTTACAGCACTGTGAACTGGCATGAACACATGAAGCTGCCTTATACTGAATCAGTTCCTTGGTCCATCAAAGTCAGTATTTGTCTACTCAGACCGGCAGCGACTCTCCAGGGTCTCAGGGAGAGGTCTTTCGCATCACCTACTTGCCTAGTCCCTTTAACTGGCGATGCCTGGGATGGAACCTGGGACCTTCTGTATGCCAGGCAGATGCTATACCATTGAGCCACGGCCCCTCCCCATACACATTGCTTTGAGGCTACAGCTGCAGTCATCTCAAGGACTCAGGAGTGAGCAGCGTGGGCCAAAGTAAAAGCTGATGTTGCACATTTTAAGGTTTGCCCTGGATCTTCCAGATAGTTGGGTTTTTTAAATGTAACTAAGTAGTTCACAAAGATTAAGTTAATTCATGCCTTATTACTATGTATGGGTGTTAAAGCTGGACATTGAAAAAAGTTGATAGGAAGAAAGTAGTTTCCTTTGAAATGCGGTGTTGGGAGAGAGTGTTACGGATACCGTGGCCCGCCCAAAAAACAAATCAGTGGGTTATAGATCAAATCAAGCCTGAACTGACCCTTGAAGCTAAAATGACTAAACTGAGGCTATCGTACTTTGGTCACTTCATGAGACGACAAGAGTCACTGGAAAAGACAGTCATGCTAGGAAAAGTTGAGGGCAGCAGGAAAAGAGGAAGACCCAACAAGAGATGGATGGACTCCATAAAGGAAGCCACAGCCCTCAATTTGCAAGATCTGAGCAAGGCTGTCAAAGATAGGACATTTTGGAGGACACTGATTCATAGGTTCGCCATGTGTTGGAAGCAACTTGACGGCACTTTAACACACACACACACACAAGTAGTCCTTAGTTAAGCATAGGACTATCTGCGTTGTTCTTGCAACACAATAGGTATGGATTCTGCCCTTGACATGCCGTTTGCTGAGCACTGCGTGTTGTCTTTCAGAGGCAGAGGCGGCTATTCAGGCTTTCATCACGCACACTCCCGTTGTGCTTTCTCCTCCTCCCACTGGGCAAAGTCCCAGTCCTCCTCCCGCTTAATTAGCCTCGAACTGGCATATCTGGTTTAGGCCGGGTGTTTTCCTGGCACCTTTGCAATAGCTACAGTAGTGAACTTAGGCTGTAGCATGAGCCGTCAGCAAGGAAAGGTGACTGAAATTTTTTTTATATAGGAAAGGAAAGCTGTTTAATTGTCATTTTTGAGTTATGCTTCAAAGTTTAGAGCAGGGGTGTCCAATCTTTTGGCTTCCCTGGGCCACATTGGAAGAAGAAGAATTGTCTTTGGCCACACATAAAATACACTAACAATAGCTGATGAGGGAAAAAATGTCTGTGCATAATTTTTGTATATCCGCCACCAATTCATTTTACACGACATTGCAACAGAGTCCTCTTGCTGTTTGTTAATTTTAAGTTTTTCATTTCTTTTGGCCGAACTGTTTGCAATTATAATGCGAATTACGGACCATACTCCAATATTTGTGGACGTAACATACTCTGATTATTCCATTCTGTTCTGTTGTCATCTACAATGTTCGCGCTCGAAAACCGCACAATCGAGTTATAAAAAAAAATCTCATAATGTTTTAAGTAAGTTTACGATTTTGTGCTGGGCCACATTTATAGCCATCCTGGGCCGCATGCGGCCCGTGGGCCGTGGGTTGGACAAGCCTGGTTTAGGGCTCCCCCCCCTTTTAATCTGTGTCAATCATAAATTATACATTGTTGGCAGGAAGCAGGTAAGAAATCTGAAGTTTATTAGCTGCCTCACATTATTAAGAAAGTAAAGCCTGGCAAAAAGGGGGGATTAGGGTTTATTTTGACATTTCTGGTTGGTAGCTGGGAAAGGAAGGCAGCATGTTGTAGCCCGATCTTGTCAGGTCTCAGAAGCTAAGCAGGGTTGGTACTTGGAGGAGGGCCCACCAAGGAAGACTGCAGAGGAAGGCAATAGCAAACCACCTCTGCTTCTCACTTGCCTTGAAAGCCACTTACTGAGGTCACCATAAATGGGTTGTGACTTGACGGCACTTATGTACATAGTTGGTAGCTGGAGAATAAGAACAAGCATGAGCCAATGGATGGAAATCTATGGGCCAGATCGAGCTACGGGCAAACTCAAGGTTTCAAAAATTCTATGGCATGACAGGAGGTCAACAAATGGCTATCAGTGCATGGACTCAGAGGGGACCACTAGTATTTAGTCTTATTAACAGATGCTATCTCAAATATCCCTCAACTTTTTATTTAACATTATGAGTTGGCAAGGTATAGTTGTCCGAGTGTCGGGCTAAGTCAGGGATTCCTAGGTCAAATGTCCTCTTTGTTGCGATGCTCACTGGATGGGTCACCTTTTGCCATTCACCCTCTTTCGACTCTCGCAGGATTGTTATGAAGATAAAATGGAAGAGGGGAAGAACAAGGAGCTTTAAGCTCCTTGAAAGAAGAGTGGGTTAAAAAAATGACCCCTTTTCATAGCTTCAGGGGTCTTCTCTTAAACTTGATCCCTTCAGTTAATCATCATCATGTTCAGCAGTGAACTCTACCCATGCACGTAGGGCTGGATAAAACCCCTTTTGTTTCAGTATTGATATTAGTATTGCTTGTTCCGTACATACGAATGGATTGGGGACCTAAAGGGAGGCTAGTTTATGCCGTTGAATAGCCGATCTGCCACCAGTCTCCTCCTTACAACCTGCTCTATCTTATGAGGTCAGCGTATGGGTTGTTTTTTGGAGGCTCTGTTCTATATACCTAAATTAACAATACTTTAACTGTGTCCCCATATACCCAGAACTTGCTCAAATGTTCTTACGGCAGAAAAGCTTCTTAGGTTCAAGTCTGAAACGAGGTTAGCAAAGCCATTCCCATGAAATGAATCCGACACGTAAATAAAAAAAGCGAAGATTAAGGGAACAATTGTACCAATTATGATAATTATATCAAAAGTAATGAGGTCCCTCTTAATACAGGAAATATGTAATTGGTTTTTAATGTTGCCCCAATTAAGAGCCGTTATTGCTGCAATCAAATCAGAATTATGTATACTTATTAGCATACCAGAATAGTAGCTTGATTGTACCATGAAAAGATAAGAGAGTGTTAACGGTTTTAATTAGGCTTCTCTTTTCCACAAGAAAAAGAATCACCCAAAATATTATTTTGGTATAGATATGAACAATGGGTTGGATCTAAATCATGAGATGGGATCCAAAGGTACTTCTACTTTCACAGAAGGATATTTTTGGATCTAACAGCATAGTAGATTCCAATTCGCTGTTCACTTCCATGGCCTGTGATGGGTGAAGGTAAATTCCATTTGTGCCTTTGTCAGCAGAATACAACTGGACATTTATGCTTTTGAAAGAAATGAAGGAAATAAGCAAATGGTTCTCTTCCTACCAAAACACTGTTGTGTTCAGAACATGCACAGGCAGTAGCATTCTGATGCTGAAGCTGCAAACTCTGTTTTTTTGACAAACAGACACATTTAATGAGTAATGTTGTCTGTTTTTTTTAAAAAAAAAAATACAAGTAAGGCAGCAAAGGTTTGAACCGAGGGATTTAGACAGCCTCCGACTCTGGCCTGACTCTGCAGCCCAAGCAGTTAGCTTGTTTAAGTAAAAGACTAAACTGCTCTTAGCTTACCTGTTCCAGTTGGACCTCTTATGCCAACACTTGTTTTGCCTTCAGGCCGCCTGACAGTATTATACAATACCCTTACAAATAGGATTATGAATTTTATTCAGGAAACTTTTTGCTGCTTACATAGTACCCCCTCAGAGTCATCATACCCTTCCTGCCTGTGAAACGTTCCACTTACTCATCTCATGCCATTACACCTAAATGCAGTGCTGATGCAGTCCCAAAGGCTTGCTGCTCCTCTTCCCGTCTCCCATTTTTAAAATTCCACTGTTTGTCGTTAATTCTTGGGGATGTCCTGTGTGGTACCATCCCCACCATGCTTTTTGTCAGTTGCTAAAGGTGGCTGTTTATCAAAGGGCCAGCGTGGTGTAGTGGTTAAGAGCTTTTTTGGCAGTCCACGGTATCCATAAAACTCTCCTCCAACACCACAAATATTTCACTATAACAACAATAACAACAACAACAACTTTTACCTCTTTAGATCAAAGTCTCTGTCCTTTCATGGGCTTTAATTCCTGCATCTACTTCCTTTATTCCTAACTCCCTTCCAGAAAATCCAGATAGCAGCTTCTGTCTTGCATCTTGAAATATGTTGCTTCCTCTCACCCGGACATTGTTCTCCTTTCACATCTTCCGTTCTTGGGTTGACCTGCATCAGTTTTGTGCCTCCCTGCAGAAACATAAGGCTGATAACCAATGGATTTAAAAGAAATTGGTTACATTGCAGAAGAAATCCAAATGATACTGCAATCAATGAGAGCTAGAAACTAAATATATGAGAACAATAATGATTAACACTCTGTCTTGGTTATTTGACGGCTCAGAATGTATTTTGAGTAACTGGAGGCAGTCGGGTGACTTGGCCTTGCATGGTTGCCTGATGTGTGTGTGTGTGTTAAGTGCTGTCAAGTCGCTTCCGACTCATGGCGATCCTATGAATCAAAGTCTGCCAAAATGTCCTATCTTTGACAGCCTTGCTCAGATCTTGCAAATTGAGGACTGTGGCTTCCTTTACTGAGTCAATCCATCTCTTGTTGGGTCTTCCTCTTTTCCTGCTGCCCTCAACTTTTCCTAGCATGACTGTCTTTCCCAAAGACTCTTGTCTTCTCATAATGTGACCAAAATACGATAGCCTCAGTTTAGCCATTTTAGCTTCTAGGGTCAGTTCAGGCTTGATTTGATCTATAACACACTGATTTGTGTGGGTTTTTTTTTTTTTTGGCAGTCCACAGTATCCGTAACACTCCTCCAACACCACATTTCAAAGGAATCTACTTTCTTCCTATCAGCTTTCTTCAATGTCCAGCTTTCACACCCACACATAGTAACGGAATACGATGGCATGAATTAACTTGATATTGGTTGCCAGTGTCACATCTTTGCACTTCAGAATCTTTTCTAGCTCCTTCACGGCTGCCCTTCCCAGTCTCAATCTCCTTCTGATTTCTTGGCTGCAGTCTATCTTTTGGTTGATGATGGAGCCAAGGAATAGAAATTTCAATTCCAATTTCCTTGTTGTCAACCTTAAAGTTGCCTGATAACACATACATAAAATGAATTTAAACAATAGCCAATGCAAGTCTGCTGATGTCTTTAGCAACTTGCTGCTATCGTTGCTGATAAGATCTTGGCTCACACTCGCTTAGTCCTCTCAGCAGGCTTGTTAGCCAGGGAACTTAATGTCTTGTGGCTGGAAAACGCTTTGGCAGGGAATTGCTTTTTAAGATTCACTGGCAATGAAATATCGTCTCTCTCTCCAGGCCTTTGCAAGTTCCTTTGCAAGACGGATTTGCATTCATCTGATGATCTGGTATGTGTGTTTTGATCCACCAGATAAAGGCAATATTCAGATTCCATCCATTTAAATAATCCTTCCAAATTAACCGAGCCATCTATGCACCCTTTGTCATCTTGACATTTCTCCTGATTACATGCATGCTATACAGCAGATCCCAGAAATAGAATTTTCCATTTACTCTCTTCTGTGCTACAGAGAAATATCTTGGCATTGGTTCATAATCCATTAGCTTCTGTAATGCAGTAACAGGGCTGACTATTTGGCCACAGCTAGGGCTATTTCTGAAGCTTCTTTTATTTTCTTTTAAGCAGTATTTTAGATATAAAACTACAGTTTGCCAGTGATAAGCAGATAATCTGCTTGAGAAAGTATTTTGTAATATTGTTGAAAGTATCTTGCATTTTCAGATTGTTAGGTTACCAACAATGCCATCTGAAGCACAGTTACACCTATGGATGCCAACCTCCAGGTGGGGCCTGGAGTTCTCCTGGAATTACAACTGATTTCCAGACCATAGAGATCAGTTCCTCTGAAGAAAATGGCAGCTTCAGATGGCAAGCACTATGGTAGGGTAAAGGTAGTCCCCCATGCAAGCACCAGATCATTCCTGACCCATGGGGTGACGTCACATCCCGACATTTACTAGGCAGACTATGTTTATGGGGTGGTTTGCCAGTGCCTTCCCTAGTCGTCTTCACCTTACCCCCAGCAAGCTGGGTATCATTTGACCGACCTTGGAAGGATGGAAGGCTGAGTCAACATTGAGCCGGCTACCTAAAACTGACTCCCTTCGGGATCGAACTCAGGTTGTGAGCAGAGCTTTTTACTGCAGCTTTACCACTCTGCGCCACGGGGCTCTTAAGCACTATGGTATACCTTATAGGTGAAATCCCTCCCAACTCTGTGATATGCTTTTAGAGATATGGTGGCCAGAACTGTACTGAGTATTCCAAATGAGGATACACGAACACATGAAGCTGCCTTATACTGAATCAGACCCTTGGTCCATCAAAGTCAGTACTGTCTACTCAGACCGGCAGCAGATCTAAACGGTCTCAGGCAGAGGTCTTTCACATCACCTACTTCCCCAGTTCCTTTAACTGGAGATGCCAGGGATTGAACCTGGGACCTTCTGCATGCCAATCAGATGCTCTGCCACTGAGCTACGGCCTTTCTCTGAAGGATGCACCATTGATCTATACAGATGCATTGTAATACTGGTCGTTCTATTTTTCAATCCCTTTCTCAATAATCCCTAACATAGAGTTTGCCCTTTTCACCTCTGCAGCACACTAGGTTGACACTTTCATTGAGCTGTCTACTGTTACCCCAAGATCTTTTCCCCTCTCAGCCTCAGCAAGTTCAGACACCATTAGCCAATACTCGAAGTTGGGATTTTTTGCTCCAGAGTGCATCACCTTACACTTGCCAGCACTGAACTTCATTTGCCACATTGTTGCCCACTCACCCAATTTGTGGAGATCCTCCTGGAGCTCTTCAGTCATCCTTGGTTTTCACCATCCTGAATAATTTTGTGTCGTCTGCAAACTTGGCCTCTACGCACCCCTAGTTCCAGATAATTTATGAACAAAGAGCCCCATGGCGCAGAGCGGTAAGCTGCAGTACTGCAGTCAAAAGCTCTGCTCACGACCTGAGTTCGATCCCAACGGGAATCAGTTTCAGGTAGCCGGCTCAAGGTTGACTCAGCCTTCCATCCTTCCCAGGTCAGTAAAATGAGTACCCAGCTTGCTGGGGGTAAAGTGTAGACGACTGGGGAAGGCACTGTCAAACCACCCCGTAAAAACATAGTCTGCCTAGTAAACATCAGGATGTGACGTCACCCCATGGGTCAGGAATGACCCAGTGCTTGCACAGGGGACGGCCTTTACCGAATGATCCTTGTGAGACCCCACTGCTTACTTCCCACCGTTGTGTGGACTGCCCATTTATTCCTACCCTTTGCTTCCTGTCATTTAAACAATGTTTAATCCGTAAGAGAACCTGTTCTCTTATCCCATGACTGCTAAACATAATCAGGAGTCTGGGGAGGTACCTTGTCAAAAGCCTTTCAAAAGTCCAAGTATACAATGTCTACTGGGTCACTGTTATCTCCCTGCCTGTTCAAGGTCTGGAAGGGCTAAACATCGCTGCTCCATATTATCTGACTGGCAATGGCTTGCTGATGTTTTAAGGAAAGGTCTGTCCCAGTCTAACTCTCTGTCTTTTTAAAACAGAGCTGCCAGGGATTGAACCTGGGAGCAACCTTATACAAGGAAGTCATTTACTCCACCCATGAGCTGCGTAAAGGGCTTTTATTAAACCTTTTAAATGAGTATGGGCAGAGTGACATTACAACGGGGGGGGGGGGTACCAGTCCAAAAGAGCGCTTATCTGGTCTCTTTATTATGTTGTACTTCTAATAAAGAATGTACTCGAAGCAACAGCCCACAGTAAAAATCCAGAGGTCTTTTCCCCCCTTCTCTTTATGGAAAATTCTTCTTTGGAAAGAACTTCACAAGCAGGCAAAGGGAGGCTGAGTGCCATGTTATGCAAGGGAGATATTCCCAAAGCCGAGGCCCCATCTCATAGATTGCATAACAAGCTACGAATTATGAGCGCGCCAAAGTCTCTCTGAAGCAGCGAAGGGAATGTTGGTTGGGCGTTTGACAGCAACTGCTGGCGTTTCTCTCTGGTGTCCTTGGAGTAAACAAGGCTATTAGTCCCCCCCTTCCCCTTGTTTTTTTTTTTTTACTCATGCCAGATCTAAGCAATTGAATAATTTCCGCCTCCCCTTTCACAACCTAAACTGTACATCTTAAAAATGTCTCAGAGGTACAGTAGCCATGAGACAAAGTCTCAGGATTGCCAACTGACCGGAAAATGATTTGGCCTCACCCTCACCTGCTAAACCTGCTGGCAACCTGGTAAAATTATCAGGTGGGCCAAATCAGTGATTCAGGTGGGTTGGGGGAACCCTTGAGTGCTTCCGAACAGTTTGGAGGGACGCTGCTGCAGTGACCAACCCTCCTAAAGCATCACTGCAACGGTACCCTTTTTCCACTTGGAAAAATAAAATCCATCAATAGGATGATAGTGGCAGCGTAAGCAACTCTGCAGCACACCTCAAAGTAGCGTGGAAATGCACAAGGCCCTTACATGATAAGAGGAGGAAGAGGGGAAGTTTTTCCTGGTTCTTATGACACATTGCACAACTGGTGAATATGGATTATTTTTTCATCGAAGAAGAATATGCCGACTTTCTCTACCACTTAAGGCAGAATCAAACCAGCTTACAATCGCCTTCCCTTCCCCTCCCCACACTAGACACCCTGTGAGGTAGGTGGGGCTGAGAGAGGTCTAAGAGAGCTGTGACTAGCCCAAGGGGAGGGGCTGTGGCTCAGTGGTAGAGCCTCTGCTTGGCATGCAGAAGGTCCCAGGTTCAATCCCTGGCATCTCCAGTTAAAGGGACTAGGCAGGTAGGTGATGTGAAAGACCTGTGCCTGAGACCCTGGAGAGCTGCTGCCGGTCTGAGTAGACAATATTGACTTCGGTGGACCAAAGGTCTGATTCAGTATAAGGCAGCTTCATGTGTTCAAGGTCACCCAGCTGGCTTCATGTGGAGGACTGGGGAAACAAATCCAGTTCACCAATTAGCCTCCACTGCTCATGTGGAGGAGTGGGAAATCAAACCCAGTTCTACAGATCAGAGTCCACAGCTCCAAACCACCGCTCCTAACCACTACACCACGCTGGCTCTCCATGGTTATCTACAAGTTTTTGCATGTCCTAAGCCAGTTTCGTTCAACTTACAGGCACAAGGAAGCGCTTTGAGACAGTCTTATGGACCATGACACTTTAAAATAAAGCAACAGCACAAGTGTTCTCAATGTTCTATCACCATCTGCTGGTAGGAGGTTTCATAGCTGATGTCAGGATTTACAAAATTTACTTTATCCCTTTTGCAGGACGCCAACCCACATCCCCCTTAACAGATGCATCTCGCCAGGGTTGTAAACTTTCCTGGGTGTCTCATATTTCCATGCATTAGTCTAGAAAAAAATGTTTGGCAATTAGCTAATGATCAACCATTTGAATATATATTTGGCCAATTTCGAAGAAATTGGGGAGGGGCAGTGGCTGCCACTCTGGGCACCTAGGGAGCAAATCAAACATGCAAAAGGGAAGGGAGCAAGGGTGGAGGACAGATTTCTCCTGCCCAAGCTCTTGGGGGTGCCTGCTTTTTATAGCTGTGATTTTGCATATCCAAGCAAATGAAATCAGCGAACTGTATACCAGGAAGGGGTAGTGGCTAGGGGTGTGCAAAACAAAAATCTGGCAAAATTTGGGTTTGGGTTTATTGAGCCCGTTTTTTCAGGAAACCCGAAATAAGCCCAATTCCCATACTGGTAAATATGGGAATTCGGTTTATTTTCGGGTTTCCCGAAAAAATGCAACCCTAAGGGGCATTTTTTGAGGTAGAGCCCCCAAACTTGCAGGGTAGCTTGCAGGGACTCTTCTTGCAAGAACCCCCCAAGTTTGGTGGAGATTGGGGGTCCAAAGTTATGGGATCTGGAAGAGGTCGCCCCCTCCCACCTCCATACACAAGCAGGAAGGTAAGAGTCAGATTCTCTTTGTTTGCTAATCAGCTAATGCTTGTCTATGGAGGAGGGAGGAGCAACCTCTACATAGCCCATAACACTGGACCCCCTGACCCAATCTTCACCAAACTTTGGGGTTCTTACAAGAAAAGTCCCTGAAAGCTACCCTGAAAATTTGGGACCTCTACCCCCAAAAATGCCCCCACAGGAGCTTCGCAAAAAATCCACTTTGCTTCCTATTGTGAGAACTTTTCAATCAGCCAACTTTTGGTACAAAGACACAATCCTGGTCTCTTTCTCTCACTCAACCCCCCCCCCCAAAAAAAAAAAAATTCTAAGGAACAGAGTAGGATGACACACAGAGGTTCCCAGGAACTTGTTCCACTCCTGGTTCATCGGATCAAACCCATTGGCTTCATTCGTTTTGATTTTTTGGTTCTCATTTTGGAGGCACAGAACCAAAAGGGAAGCACATTTCACACCATCAGGATGTTATGCAAAAGGCCTCACATTCTTTGGGGAGGGTGAGGGTGAATAATGAAAGGGGCATTCCTTGACAATAATAATAATAAGAGTTGGTTTTTATATGCCAATTTTCTCTACCACCTAAGGAAGAATCAAACCAGCTTACAATCACCTTCCCCTCCCCACAACAGACATCCTGTGAGGTAGGTGGGGCTGAGAAAGCTCAGAGAACTGTGTCTAGCCCATGGTCACCCAGCTGGCTTTGTGTGTAGGAGTGGGGAAACCAACCCAGTTCACCAGATTAGCCTCTGCCACTCATGTGGAGGAATGGGGAGTCAAAACCGGTTCTCCAGATCAGAGTCCACCACTCTTAACCACTACACCACAAATTTGCTTGATTCCAAAGTGAACAGCCACTTTGGAATTCAGACTATTAATAGTCTGGTTGGCTAGGAATACCCATGTGATCAGTCCAGGAAGGATTACTTTCACTCTTCAACTACTTTTGCTTGGTGCGATTCTTTCAAAGGTGCTTATTCTTCCTAAGCAAACAGGCTCACCGAAGTCAAATCTGATGCACCATAAACACACACACGCGCTTAGCAAATTAGAAGTGCAGTGGACCCAGGAGCTTCTTATAAAACAAAAAGGTAGACCACACACAACTTGAGTCTGCCCACCGTTGCTGATTGCAGACTGTTGGCGTTGACAGGTCCACCCTCCTTTACTTCATGGACCATTGACGCTGGCTCACCTGACACATGTCACCATTGTGCGTGTTAAATGCCCAACTGAGATCTCCACACAGAGGCTTTTATATACTAACACCAGCAAAATTCTACAGACATTTGTGTGATCTAATATATTTGGTGTGGTGCTTTTTTACCAGCGTGGTGTAGTGGTTAAGAGCGGTGGAGTCTGATCTGGAGAAACGGGTTTGATTTCTCACTCCTCCACATGAGCAGTGGAGGCTAATCTGGGTTAGTTTCCCCACTCCTACACACGAAGCCAGCTGGGTGACCTTGGGCTAGTCACAGCTCTCTCAGCCACACCTACCTCACCGGATGTCTGTTGTGGAGAGGGGAAGGTGATTGTAAGCCGGTTTGATTCTCCCTTAAGTGGTAGAGAAAGTCGGCATATAAAAACCAACTCTTCTTCTTACCTTTTTTTCCCTTTTTTGCACAAATTCTTTTTGTTCAGCAAGGATAGGGAATTAAACAGAAACAACTGCTTGACACTTCTGCGGTTAAACAGGCCAGTTCATCTCTCTGTCATTCTTGGAGCACAGGGGAATTCCTGAGATGCTAACACTCCTTCCAGAGGTTTATTCTACAACGTCTGGTGTGGTAGATGGCAGCGTGGCAAAAGCAATGGAGGAAAGGGGTGGGATGATGTTTTCTTGAAAAGTCACCTGTTCCCTCTAGTGTGCCATTTGTCCAAGTACTCAGCTCATGCGTATAAGGCAGAGTGGGCCCCTCGGAAATTTCACTCATTGTCCCCCTAAATAACGTATTTTTCCGTGTAAAAGACGCCCCCAATTTTTTTTGAACCCAAAATTAAGAAATCAGAGGTCGTCTTATACATGGGGGCAAGTACGGAAAAATACTGGCGGGGAAGAGAGAGGGGGACCCTCAGAAGGCCGTTCGCCAGCCAGCCAGGGCGACCGGGCTCTTTCCTGCCTGCTCTCTTCCCTGCCCATCAGCTGACGGGCGGGGAAGAGAGCGGGGACCCTCAGAAGGCTGTTCGCCGGCCGGCCAGGGCAACCGGGCTCTTCCCTGCCCGCTCTCTTCCCCACTCATCAGCTGACGGGTGAGGAAGAGAGCAGGGACCCTCAGAAGGCTCTTCCCCGCCTTCAGCTGATGGGCGGGGAAGAGCGCAGCATCCTTCCATGTATAAGATGACCCCCATTTTTTTTCTAAATTTTTAAAGAAAAAAACCCATAGAAAAATACCCATAGAAAAAAAACCCATAAAAAAACCCATAGAAAAATACATAGAAAAATACGGTTTTTAGTTGTGTGCACAGCAGAATATCAGCAAATGGTGTCCACCGTACCAAGCATACTGGGAAGTGGTTTGATGGCAGATGCTCCCTTTTAAAATCATAAGCAATATATTCATTTAGGATCCGTTCTAAATATATTCTGTATGTATGAGTCTTCATAGCAAGATCAAGTTAATTTATGCTACCGTATTCCCTAGGTGTGAAAGCTGGACATTGAAGAAAGCTGATAGGAAGAAAGTAGATTCCTTTGATATGTGGTGTTGGAGGAGAGTGCTGCGGATACCCTGGATGGCCAAAAAAACAAACAAACAAATCAGTGGGTTATAGATCAAATCAAGCCTGAACTGGCCCTAGAAGCTAAAATGACTAAACTGAGGCTATCGTATTTTGGTCACGTAATGAGAAGACAAAGAGTCACTGGAAAAGACAGTTGTGCTAGGAAAAGTAGAGGGCAGCAGGAAAAGAGGAAGACCCAACAAGAGATGGATTGACTCAGTAAAGGAAGCCACAGCCCTCAAATGGTAAGATCTGAGCAAGGCTGTCAAAGATAGGACGTTTTGGAGGACATTGATTTATAGGGTCGTCATGAGTCGGAAGCGACTTCACAGCACTTAACACACACACACACGATTCTTCTCTCCCACCCCACCTAATTTCTACATCCAGCTGTAAAGCCCACTTGCAGACATGTGCTCCAGAGTAACCCAAACATGAAATTACTCAATTTACTCCCCATCATTGCTCCCCCAATTACTCAAATTAGTATTCAAAAAGGGCCACATGATCTCAGTCCTATAAAACAACCGAAACACCTTCTGGCTGCAACAAGGGAAAGACCTGTGTGCTCTGGGCACCCACACCTGTCACAGTTTCCATCAGATATCCACACCGTACAACTCCTTTGGTGATGTAAGCAGGAAGGAGAATGGATAGCCCCAACATAAAAATAGGAAGAAATGTATCATCCTACAATTTTTAAAGCTGATTAACTAGCGAAGAACGTAATAACAGAAGCTATTGTGCCAAAGGAGAGCCAGCGTGGTGTAGTAGTTAAGAGCGGTGGAGTCTGATCTGGAGAACCGGGTTTGATTCCCCCACTCCTACACATGAAGAAGAAGAGTTGGTTTTTATATGCCGACGTTCTTTGCCACTTAAGGGAGACTCAAACCGGCTTACAATCTCCTTCCCTTCCCCTCCCCACTACAGACACCCTGTGAGGTCGGTGAGGCTGAGAGAGCTCTAAGAGAGCTGTGACTAGCCCAAGGTCACCCAGCAGGCTTCGTGTGGAGGAGTGGGGAATCAAACCCGGTTCTCCAGATCAGACTCCACTGCTCCAAACCACCACTCTTAACCACTACACCATGCTGGCGGAGGCTAATCTGGTGAACTGGACTGGTTTCCCCATTCCTCCACATGAAGCCAGCTGGGTGACCTTGGGCAAGTCACACTCTCTCAGTCCCACCTACCTACCAGGTTGTCTATTGTGGGGAGGGGAAGGGAACGTGATTGTAAGCCGGTTTAAGTCTCCCTTAAGTGGCGGAGAAAGTCGGCATATAAAAACCAACTCTTCTTCTTCCAATGCATAATACTGAATTGATGACACCGCATAACCACTATCTCACCGTTGACCTGTGTTTTGGCACTGTCACATGACAGTTCAGCCAATAGAAGCAGGATCTCACAAACAATCGTAAGGCAGATTTTTTCCACTTAGGACGGAGGCCCTGGATACCAGAACATGCTTAACTACCATCTTCTTCTCACCGATCATCATGGATCACCTGCTCTGTCAGGCAGTTTTGCCCAACAAGAGGAACAAGCCCCTACTTATAGTCCATTTACTTTAACTGCAAGTGTGAATTCCCTGAGAACTTAGATCTGATATCAGATCCAATTCTTTCACAGGTAACATTTGGCCTGCTTTAATAAACAACTGCAAGCCAGTCAGAAATAAAGGTTTGTTCTCTTTCAAAACATCTCATCAATACAAAGTAATAAAAGCAATATAATTTAAACGACTTAAGAAAAAAAGGAGAAGCTGGTATCTGTGTATCCTTTGAATATTCACAAATGTTTTTATACAAAAGGATTAGGCTTTGACTATTCACAGATGGCCTGGCACCAGCTTAGAACCATCTTTATATTAACAATCCAAACTGCAAATTTGAGGGTTCTGAATCGTGTCACATCACCCTAAATCAAGCACCATGGCAGAAAGTGCATTCATGTCTCTCATGTGGGGATGCTGAGCGAGTATCTCCTCAATCTTTGCCCTCTGCTCTGAGGTAGGGAATATTTTCTTCAAGGCTTCTTTCAAATGGATTGTTTCTGCGGCAGATCTTGGAAGTGGGGGGACAGCTGTGTTGGGCAGGGGTGGCGGTGGGAACACAGAGAAGGCAGGTAAGCGACTGGATAGCGAGCTGGTTGCCGATTGTTCACTACCGTTGGGCTGTGTCGGGAAGCGTGGTGTGCCAGGAGGAGGAAGTCCTCCGCTTGCCAGGCCGAGATGTGACGGAACGCCCCTGAAGAACACAAGGAATAACATCTGGTTTAAGAGCCTTCAGACGATTAACTATGAAAACAAGAGAATCCAAAGTCCCTCTGCCAACATATTTATGAGTTTCATCAGCTGCTCTAACAAGTGGATCCACGCCCAAACTATGATTTTAGTTTTTTCATACAGTACTTCCATAATGATTGCCACAGCCTCACTTCAGTAACAAGAGCCCCATGGTGCAGAGTGGTAAGCTACAATACTGCAGTCAAAAGCTCTGCTCACGACCTGAGTTTGATCCCAACGGGAATCAGTTTCAGGTAGCCAGCTCAAGGTTGACTCAGCCTTCCATCCTTCCAAGGTCGGTCAAATGAGTACCCAGCTTGCTGGGGGTAAAGCGTAGATGACTGGGGAAGGCAGTGGCAAACCACCCCGTAAACACAGTCTGCCTACTAAACGTCGGGATGTGACGTCACCCCATGGGTCAGGAATGACCCGGTGCTTGCACAGGGGACTATCTTTACCTTTTACCATTAACTTCAGTAACACAGTGTAGATCCTTGTGCTGTGGTGGCAGCTGTTGCCAAAGCAACATTTTAAAAAATCTGCACAGCCAATCAGCTTTTCAATAGTCTTTAACTCTTCAGTTAAAAAAAAAATCCTGAAATCAAAATGTGGACAGGTGCCCGCTGTTTTCTTATTTAAATATCCTGGAACATTCATCATCATCCCTTTATTGGCATAAAAACACAATACAGAAGGATACAAAAGGAGTGAAAATATTAACAGGTGCCCTTTCTAGAACAGTTAGAAGACAGTTACATTGAATAAGGCTGCTTGTTGGTACTGCCATCTAATTAACTGTTTTGTGGGCTTTTAAAACAAACGTAATAAAAACTGTGCCACCATCTCCAATATTTGGGGCTAACAATTGTTTAATAAATAGGAAATGTTAAAAGAATCAGAGGCATCTTGTCTATTAACCAACAGGGGGCTTTAATAGTTTGTTACAAGATTCTGTATAAAAACTACAATAAAGTAAGACATGCACATCTGCTTCAATACAATTGTCACAGGGGCAAAGCCTGCCAGACGGGGATTTTCCAAAATCTGCCTTCGAGTAGGGCAGAGGAGCATTCATTTAATTTGAAATTTTTAGAAAAAACAATACTACTTTCTTCCCTTGAAATGCTACAAACCACTACAGAAGTCAAACATATGCAAGTTTTCAGATCAGGTATCGTTTTACAAAGAGCGGATCCGCCAAGGAGCAGAGAGAGAGTACTGCATCAATCTTGCTGTGGTGCCCAGTGACACAGATCTTGCTTATCTTCCCAGGTCAGACACCACCCGATTAGCGTTAACAGAAATTGCATCTCTGCTGTACCCTCGCGACGCCACGCGATCCCGCCACAACGGTGTGAAAGCCACCACAATCTAAACCCCAGAGGATGTGACCTGCGCTTGCCTTGTTTATCTCAAAATCCTGACCGTTTTACACATGCGCGCACAAGCTGTGGCAACGGAAGGTAAACATATCCTCCTGTGAAAGCCGCTGCTTTTCCTGATCTACTGTCTTTTTGCAACTTACATAACTTCTCAGTCCTGCAAAGGCTGCCCCAGTTACGTAGAGCCTTAAAAGACACGTTTTGTGGCATGTGTGTGCAAAAGTGGCAACAGCAAAGAAACTATGATTTGTTTGAAGGGATGGAAGAGTGGGGGGGGGAGCCTCCCACAATTCTGGAAAGAGAAACTGCTGTAAAAGAATGGGTACACACCAATACACAAATGTTACAAAGTAAACAAGAGGAGGGCAACAAAGATGGTGAGGGGTCTGGAAACCAAGACCTATGAGGAAAGGTTGAAGGAGCTGGGTATGTTTAGCCTAAAGAGAAGGCTTGAGAGGGGATATGATAACCATCTTCAAGTACTTGAAGGGCTGTCATATACAGGGTGCCGAGTTGCCCCAGAAGGTCAGACCAGAACCAACGGGTTGAAATTAAACCAAAAGACTTTCCATCCATTAGGAAGAATTTTCTAACCATTAGAGTGGCTCCTCAGTGGAACAGGCTTCCTCAGGAGGTGGTAAGCTCTCCTTCCCCGGAGGTTTTTAAGAGGTTAGATGGCCATCTGTCAGCAATGCTGATTCCATGACCTTAAGCAGATGATGAGAGAGAGGGCATCTTCGCCATCTTCTGGGCATGGAGTGCGGGTCACTGGGGGGTGGGGAGGAAGGCAGTTGTGAATTTCCTGCATTGTGCAGGGGGTTGGACTAGATGACCCTGGTGGTCCCTTCCAACTCTATGATTCCAACTCTGATAGCAGGGTAAATGCAGCAGGATTTCTCATCGTTCTATACATTAAGGCTACTGCACGTTGTACTATTTACCAGTTGAAGTGTTTTAAAAGTCACAGCTTCAGCACAAGGAAACGCATTACCTGACATGGGGCTCATCCTGAAGGAAGGTTTCTAATCGCGGCCCCTTCCGCCCCATAGGATCATCAGGAACCATGAAGAAGTCCCCAACAAAAGTGTACTGCAGGAGCCTGAAACAAACGAGAGGAACTGTAGTAAGAAAAGCAGTCCTTAGATTTGTATTGTTGCACTTATTGCCCTGACCTGGATGGCACAGGCTAGCCTGATTGCGTCAGATCTCAGAAACTAAGCAAGGCTGGCCCTGGTTAATATTTGGATGGAAGACCTCCAAGGAAGTCCGGGGTTGCTATTCAGAGGCAGGCAATAGCAATCCACCCATTTGTCTCTTGCCTTGAAAACCCTACGGGATGGCCATAAATCAACTGTGACTTGACGGCACTCTCCGCCACCCTCAACTGGCTCTTGTCCCCCGTACCCTGCTCTCAGTGCTGGCTCCAGCATTTAGGGGACCTGCTGACAAAGAAACCACCACTTCCCCCATCTCCTCCATCCCAACCTAGGACAGGCAAGGCATGCAAATAAACCTTTGACCTATCAGTGAGCTCCATGAAAACAAGAGCCCTGATAAACGCTCACCTTTGCCACCCTTATCTTTTACCTGGGGGCGGGGGAGCCGATCAGGAGGGTGACCATTTTTACTGGGGAAGTCCCTGCCCTTTGCAGCCTCTGTGGCTGCATTCTGTGAGCACATGCACTATCCCTTTTGATATTTTACTCTTATTTTTTTTAAAAGCTAAGGAAGCATTTAAACCTCCCCCGCTTCACACAACTTGCAAACAAAACAAACAAACAAAAAATGCAATTTACCTCCTTTGAATGATTTCCCTCCAGGCTGTTGATTCATCCACAAATTCTCTGAGATTATCATTGGTAACGATCACCCCGTCAGTTCTCTCAGCAAGGTGGAGCAAAAATCTACAATTTTTTTTTTAAAAGAGATGTATATTTATTTAGATCCTGCTTTTCTCCCCAGTGGGGATCCAAAGGAACTTACAAACCTTGCCCTGAATCAGTTTTTGAGTAACTGAAGCCTGCTCAAGATACTGTACCCAAGCAAAGTGCCTACTGCAGCTCCACAAGAGACTCCCAGGTGTGTGGCCCACCTGAAGCCACAAAGCTCCCTCACAAGAGGCTGGTATGCCCCCTATGGTGCAGCGGGTCATATACAGCATAGGACTGGTCTAAATTTAAGTGGGAACAAGTACCACAGCTAGGATAGCATCCAAAGAATCGCAGAACTTTTAAACTAGCTATGAACCCTTAAATTAGGTAAGACAGCAATGGATGCACTTTGGGATGTATTTTTATATCCCATAAAAGCAATACTTTTGTGATAAGCACTACTCAAGAGTCAAACATATTCCTGGTGCTGCCCATGCTAGGTATGTAGACACCACTGATGAAAGTGGAAGAGTTTATACTCCACAGAATAGAATCATAGAGTTGGAAGGGATCACCAGGGTCATCTAGCCCAACCCCCTGCACAATGCAGAAAATTCACAACTATCTCCCCCCCAACACCCCCAGTGACCCCTACTCTGTGCCCAGAAGATGGCCAAGATGCCCTCCCTCTCATCATCTGCCTGAGATCACAGAATCAGCATTGCTGACAGATGGCCATCTAGCCTCTGCTTAAAAGCCCCCAGGGAAGGAGAGCTCACCACCTCCCAAGGAAGCCTGTTCCACTGAGGAACCGGCTTTAGCTGTAGTACTATACTACAAGAGGCTTCTTCCTTGCCATTTGCCTGATTCACACACATGCATAAATTATTCAACTGAGCAACATTTTGCAACTCTGAGCCGAGTGCAAGAACGCAACTCCGCTGCAAAGCTTTGGATCGCTGTTGGACACCATTAAAATGTTACTGGTGGTGAAGGATTCACACATTCAAGTCATCACGTGACAAAGTAAGCGTTGGATCATGTGGATCCGTTCCACTAGCAGCAGCCCTCTCCTCCGGGAGAAGGACCCTTCCCCCGATGCAATCCTACATTGGGGAGAAGGCTCCTTCCACCAGAAGAAAGCACCTTTGAAAGATCCAGTCAGTATGTGTAAATTGGCCGATGCAGGGCAATGTATTTATAGATCCCAAACACCAAGCTGAACGCTGGGCATCTGATTTCCCTCTCAGTAACATGATCTCTCCAGCTAGCAGCCAGAAGCCATGAAAAAATGTAATTAAATGGTCCATTACCTATCATCGTGAGATGCAATCCTGGCTCCCAATACTACCCTTGCAGGGGTGAGGGCCAAAATACCAACATCCTGGAGCTGGGATAAGAAGTGCTGTTCTAGGTTAAAAGAGGGGAGGGGGAAAGAATAAATCAGTACTCTTCAAAAGAATGGGCAGGGTTTTTTGTTTTTTTTTACTGTTCACGATGGATGAAATGTTGAATAATGGGAACAGATTCTTGAACGTTATCATTCTTGTTTCTTCTCACAGTAAATGTGATGGTCCTGTACCTGTCAGGTACGCAGTGGCTTTCTGAACACTCAAGGGTTCTCTGCCCATACAACAATTAATATTTAACCTAGAGGAGATTTTCCTCCAGTTCCAACACAGGCCGATAAAGAAGGAATGTAACAGTTACCCTCCAGTGGTACAGAATGCCAGTTTAGAGATGAGCATTCCTTGAAGAATAAAAAAGGAACATAGGTTGCCCTGGTAGGATCCCAAAAAGTTCATCTTTCTCCCTGGGGAGGAAAACCGCTCCCACTGATCCTGATTCATCGTATTCCCGAGGGTTATTCTTACTGTGAATAGGATAAATCTGAACACATGAACACACATGAAGCTGCCTTATACTGAATCAGACCCTTGGTCCACCGAAGTCAGTATTGTCTACTCAGACAGGCAGCAGCTCTCCAGGGTCTCAGGCAGAGGTCTTTCACATCACCTTCTTGCCTAGTCTGGAGATGCTGGGGATTGAACCTGGGACCTTCGGCATGCCAAGCAGATGCTCTACCACTGAGCCCCAGCCCCGACAGCTTGGAACACAGATGAGATCAGGTTCAGGAGAACACCTCACAGCACACATCCTTTGCTTCAAAACTCTCCTTCTGAATTCCCACACAGCACAGGAAGGAAGATAAAAAGAGAGATAACCTTCACGTGCTGGGTCTCAGAAATTAATGCTATGAAGCAACCGTTTTACAGCACTACACTACTTGGATTCAGAGCCAGATGGGCAAGGAAGGATCCCCAGAGATCTGCAGTTTTTATGAAACTGAGGAAGTTTCCCAAACATGACTCCTACAGGCTCCCAGCTTGGCAGATTTCTTTTTAGCAAATCAAAGCTGTTGATTTGCTAAAAACACTTTCCTCCGCCAAAAGGAGACTTCCCTTCCACCGGAGGAATGCATCTCTTCTAGTGGAACCGATTCATGGGATGAAACCCATTCAGTGGGCTCATCTTTTGGATGACCACACCTTGATGATGGGAAGTGTGCAATTCTTTGCCTTACCTGTGATGGAAGGATCTCGCCTTGTTCGCCACTGTGGGACAAACACAGTGATCCTTCGGTGGCCACGTTTCCAGAAATACTCAACTGCAATTGCAATTCCCCGACATGAGAAGAACTTGTTTAGACCATGACTGCAGAACAGGAAGATAAAAGAGGAAAACAGGAGGGGAGGGGGGGAGAACAGTAATGTTTGCTGATCTTTGATTGACAAGCAGCCAAAGGTGGCAGGTTAATTGGTACAAGCAGTGAAGCACCATTTATTTACTATTTTTCTATGGCACTGTTTGACATACAGACAACAAATATTCTTCTTTTACCCAAACAAGATCCCCGTGAAGCAGTTTAGGTTGACATGCAAGCAAGCTGTTTGGGACTGGCTGTCGATTTAGAAGTTAATGTTTACCCTTTAGACTGGCTCCTTTGATAAATGCTTCAATTGTAGCTTAATGATTTTTTTTTTAAAAAAAACGAGTTTGTTTTATATCATAGGCGTCCCAGAATTATTCGCATTAGAGAGGGCAGAAATTAATTATGTTACATCACCCAAAACATCCAGTGGAGAAGATACATGGGCTAACCTGAGCCACTAACATTTGAGCCAAGCTACATCGCACTGGGTTTCAACTTATTATCTGGAGGTTTGCATGGGCATTGGCAAAATAAAAATAATAATAAAGCGATATAGGATGGTTCTAAAACAGATCCCATGCTGCAGGCCAGAGGTCAAAGGTGAGCAGCAGCCTTGGAAATTCGAAAGCTGTTGCACCAATCCACTCTAGGATGGCAGCACATTCACAAGGTAGCAAGGTTGTCACGTGTGCTTTTCAGCAACAGTTAAGATATTCTTGCTAAGATGCTCAAGAAGCTATATCTACAACCCCTTTCATGTGTGTGTGTTTGGCCTTTTCCTCTCTTTAAACATTACAAATCTTGAAAGGTTTGTTCAGGGTAGACCAGCAATTTGCAGATAGTGCGCAGAAGTCAAACTGGTGCACTGGGAGCCGCTAAAGAATTAAATGGCTCCTGTGAATCCAAAGCATCCAGTCACCGAGGCTGACTGCGTTCCTGCATGAATCACTGCTCTGGCCTCTTCTCAATCAGCCTTTGCTGCGGGGGGGGGGGAGGAGGTAATTCCATCAAAGCTATGTGACGTGACTAGATCAGTCGGTCAGCCCTGATGCAGAGATGCCTCTGCAGAACAATCTCATCTCTGAAAAGGCTGACCGTTGCATATCTGCATGAGTCACTGCTCACAAAAGTGATCTGTCAAGAAACATGGGGGGCTGATCTGTCAGCAAACAACCCTTACACCTGAAGAGGCCAGAGATTACAGATTTAACAGTGAAGTGCACTATCAACTTTAATTCAGGAGAAAAAGCATGCTGCGATTGTTAGAATTGTGGGGAGCTGGACATCCTTAAGTATATTCTGTACATAGTAGGGTATGAAAGTTTATATGGGAGATTCCCCCTCCCCTGGCCCCGTGATTGACAATCCGATCTCTCCCTTATGCAGCATGTAGATGTCTCTTTGCATATCTGTACCCTAGACCATCTCCACACTTTTCGAAGGTTCACACCCCTCTCTTGTACTATGTTGGGCATTATGCTGCTAACTGCTGCCAGATCGAGAAACCTACCCCCCCCCCCCCCGTTTAGTGATCTATTAGACAAGGAGATCAGAGTCAGGAGTCTTGTTGCTCTATACTTATAGTTGAATGATTGAATAGACTGATAATTTGCTTAAGATAATTAATATGAGAACACTAATATTAAGAATTATGACATTAGTAGTATATAGAGGTGAAACAAGGACACATATTATAACATGAATATCATATTAAGAAATTGAGAATCCATCAAGTGGTAAAGGGGATATATGAAGTAAGCAAAGATACGTAATTGGACTGAAATAATGTATGAGACATATCCAACAGTAGCTTCTTGTTATAGTTAGGTATATATACAGATGCTGAAAGGTAGAATGTTTTTTAAAAAATAACAACATGATATTGTAGCTAAAGTTCAAACTAATACAGTAATTGGTATAAAAAGGTGGAATGTATATTTTTGTTTAGTAATAATTTTTAACATTGATAGAAAATATCCTAGTAGTAAAAATAGCAGGGATTCCAATAATAATGCTTCAGGTGGTTGCTTTACCTTGCTTATATTTATGATTTTTTTCCTTTTGTTCTTCCCCCTAAAATCTTTTTTTTTAATTTCTGTATCCCATTTTTTTTAAAACCAATAATTAAAAAAAGGGGAAAAATAAATCCTACCCCCCCCCCCAGGAAAACAAGTAACATCCACATACTTGTTTTAAAACCACCACACTGAAGGCACGGGCCACAACTACCCTCCATCTCTACACACTTTGGCCAGCTTTACACACTGAACAATATGAGCCAAGTTCACCTTTCCTACATCATTGCAAAAGCCTAAGAAACCCTTGCAAAGGCCACACACTTCCTTAAAAAAGGATAACAGTTACCGATGGTGCATTCATTTATTACATGGCTTCAACTATTTGCATAGCCTTCCCCGTTAGTTCTAGGTTGGGGCAAATCTGTCTGGAATTTTAGATGAATCACAATTGGGACTTTCGTTTTACATCACTGCTTTCTGAGCCTTCTGAAGAATGAGGAAACCTTGCACATTTTTTACCACGCCTTTGTTCGAGTTACGGCCACTGGCTGCAGAGTCAGCAACAGGTTTCCCCACTCAGAGGACAGTCCGGTGGGGTAGAAGAGCGAACAATTCAAAGCACTAGCCAAGGAAGTCCTGTGATGTTGGTTGTCTACAATGGTTACCGCACTTGTATTCCCAGCGATGTATTAAGAGTTTGAAAATGTTATAAAAAATACTGTTAGCACTTTCTGTGTATTCCCACCGATGTATTAAGAGTTTGAAAACGTTATAAAAAATACTGTTCGCACTTTGTTTGGCCCCTTTAGCTGTGAAGACGTCTTCCAACCATTTATAAGCCGTTGTATCCAAAAACCCTTTTAAAGTGATGTTTTTTTATAACATTTTCAAACTCTTAATACATCGCTGGGAATACAAAGTGCGGTAACCCCCTATGTTACACAGGCAAATGGGATGGGTTCCAAAAAGCTACTTTGGAGTGCACCTGCAACAATTAAAGTATAACAGGTGGTGCTTCTTTCCACTACCTTTGAACGGCAGGTATCCTACATCCCCACCCCATATCACAATTTGAAGTCTCCCCACCCCTTTTAGCAAAGGAGTCCAAAGCCAGCCACCTTTATTTATTTATTTGCTTTTTTGGATCTCAGTGTTAGGATTTAGGATCTCCTACCCGAAGCTTTCCCCATGAAATAAGCCCGATTCGTACCCTCTTTAAATTTCTAGGAACAATTCAAGTGCTGGTGTCGACATTTTGCAGGAGGCTGAAAGAGATGCCTTTCCTCTTACAAGCTAGGCTATAGTCTGTGATCATTCAGTGAGGCCCTGATCCGAGAACCTCACTTTACTAGATCTTTGTAAAACTTGGTTACTGGACAAGGTAGTGCATTCCCACCTCAATTATGACATCAAATGTGAGGGACTCAGGGAACCTGCAGAACAAGAAACCAGCCAGCGGTGCCTACCCATTTCTTCACTTTTTCCTCCACCAGGCAGTTTGGGGACAGGGGACAACTTGAAACTGAGAAGGTTGCTTATTTCCAAATCCCCAAGGAAAAGCAGCCATTTGGGGGTGGGGTGGGGGTATACACATACAGGATGTATGTCCCTCCACTCTAAACACTCTAAGAGGAGAGGCTGGTTTCCATTAGGATCAGGACTCTCTTTTCTATCAAGCTTTCCTTGTGGAATTCCTTTTTCAGAGGGGCTTGCTAGGCAATCCAGGCTAAGAGGGAGGGAGTTCAGACTTCTCTTTCAGTTATACCCAGGAAGCTTTCAGGTCTTGGATGCTGGACTTTGTCTTTGTTATGAAGCTTCTGGGATTTCAATTCTGGAATTTCACTTATGGCTACAACTTGGATAGCATTGTAATTTTGCAATTTTATTGTAAGTGAACGTAGGGTTAGTAACAGCTTTCCCCCCTCCCCCTCCCAAAAGGAAGCACAATCCACATGTATTGTTTTCCATGCAGATATACTTAAAATAAAACCAGCTTGCTCAACAGCACAAGCGGGCAGTTGTGCAACTTCCATTTGTTTTGACAGCAACTGGACGGTTTCCAAATTGTGATTCTCCTGAACCGTTAAGGGTTCTTATTTACATTTTGGCGCAAGAGAAAAACCAGCCCCGCCAATTATAAATAAAACCTTAAATATTTTTTTAACTGTTTTTTTTTTAAAGTAGGGAAACACAGGACAAATAGTCTTTAGTGGTATTAAGGTGTTGAGCAGCAAACAACAAAGTTGGATCTCATGGGGAAAGCGAGAGGCAACTGGCTGTCATAGGGAAGGCCTGGCCTCCTGCCAATTTAAGAGGCATCAGCAGGTTACTCAAATAACGGTGAGGAGCTGGATGTGACACCACCAAGGTTGAAGCTCCAGGAGCAGCCGAGCTGACTGCAGGTGGCTGGCAAGTCTGGGCATTTTGGAGGGCCGCGGGATCGGCAGAGGGTACCTCTTCCTCACCTCCTTCCATGATTTATCATTTGAACTTTACACGCGTTGCATAGGACAAAGCTAGCCCAAGAGGATATTTGGGTTGTTAGCCCAGTTTCTTTTGAGGAGGCCCTGAAAAAGCCTGCCAAAGTCTTGAAGCTTACGCCGATGGGCAGGTCTCAGATACAGCCATGGCCCCATACCATTTGGAATGTTAAAACAGAGAGCCAGCGTGGTGTAGTGGTTAAGAGCACTAGTTTGGAGTGGTGGAGTCTGATCTGGAGAACTGGGTTCGATTCCCCACTCCTTCACACGAGTGGCGGAAGCTAATCTGGTGAACTGGATTTGTTTCCCCGCTCCTACACACGAAGCCAGCTGGGTGACCTTGGGCAAGTCACTCTCTATCAGCCCTACCTACCTCACAGGGTGTCTGTAATGGGGAAGGGAAGGTAGTTGTAAGCCAGTTTGATTCTTCCTTAAGTGGTAAAGAAAGTCGGCATATAAAAACCAACTCTTCTTCTTAATGTCATGCAGGGTGAGCGAGTGGCAGAGAGTGTGCAGACAGAATGCACCACAGAGAAGTCAGGCATGCGCACTGCCAGCAGCCATAGGAAGGATGCATTTTTTAAAGCAGTGCCAGGGTTAGTTAGCTAAGGATAAGCCAAATGTGATAACGCACTCAGCAAGACAATCTAATTCTTCCCCCAAATATTTACTGAGGAAAGGCGGCTGAACTGTGCCCAACCAGCTACTGTGAACCTTCAAGGCATTTCACACCTTGTTTGTGAAGTGCACACCAAAGACAGTAGGGACTTGTGTGTGTGTGTGTGTGCGACTGGTTGTGAAAGGTGGCTGACACAGGCAATTAAACAAGTTTGTCATTTCCACCTTATCTCCCCTGGATCTTACTCATCGCTGGAGAACACTGAAAAAGGCTCGCTGTCTCAAACCTGAGCGAGAATATAGACAAGCACCTTAGATTTCGTACATTTCTCGCCACACTCACCCTGACGCTCCAAATGTCCACACATTGGGGTAATTCCCCCTCCCTCCCCCTGCCCAGTTTCGCTCTGAAATGTGCTCAAAATTTCAAAAAATAATAATCCACCCATACTCACGAGATCGCAACGTTGCTGCCGTCAATGATGATATGCTTTAAGTGTGCTCTGCCTGGCTCGTTTTTCAGTTCCAGCTTGTAAGGGATTTTCAAAGATTCCAGAAACCTCTGAACCCCCGTGACTGAAGGATCATTATGATGACTGTACGAAACCCCCGGCCTGCTTTCCAGATAAGAAGCAGGAGGGTCAGGAAGATTCGCTTTTTGAGAAGGCAGCTGTACGGCTCTGTGCTGCAAAGGGTTACACCAGTCCTTCTGATCGTGCTTCACAGCCGACTGATCGGCGCATGTTTGAGCCACCACAGTTTCTTTCTGAACTGCCTGGCGAGAGGTCTCCGTGGTCCCTCGTGCTACCAAGCTGGTATTTTTTGGTTTCCTCTCTTGTGCTAACTCCTGAGATTTGTCACGCGCACTCACATGACCATCACTTTCTACCACACTTTTTGGGGGAACGCGAGACTGTTCAGAACAATAATTCAAGTGTGTGTGACTGCAGTTATCTTTGTATGGTGGAATTTTGTCACAAGCAAGAGCAGTTTTATTTTCACTGTTGGGCAAGTGCAATTTGCCTTTAGTCTTGTATTGTGCCTCAGGAAAAGATACTACATCGTGTTTTGCATTTCTGGGCTCCTCTGAATTATGGCCCAGGTCTAGGTGGTGTTTGGTGCTGGGACTGCCTTTACTTTTCACAGCTTGTGACCCAGTCGCCTGACCAGCCTTCTCTTCTCTCTTGTTAGTCTCTTTTACAATTTCTTCCAGAAGCAGGAGTGGCTCTGCCAACTGTCCATGTATGCTAATCACTTTCTCCACAATTTGCTGTGGATAGCCCATGCTTTTGAAAAAATTGACCAAAATCTTGTATTCTATTTCCTCGCTTATCTCATCACCTTCTTTAGGGCATGGGTTGGGGTCCTCTGACTCGTCACTTCTGTTGGCAACCAGATTGATCACCACCACGCCCCCAGGCATGCCACACGTTGTCCGTTTGCTCTCCTGATTGTTTTCCAAGGAAAACTGTTTCTTTGGAAGCCTCTCCTCAGATTCTGAGGATCTCCTTTTACATGACTGCCTCTCTTTGCCTACAGATGTCTCTAGTGAAGTCAGACCATTTATCGGTACAAAATGCCTTTCTAGGCTCTGAGGGAAGACCGTGTCCATTTGCTTTGTTAGCTCAGTGACTGGGGTGCTTGCATTGTTTCGCGCTTCCTCCTGTCCTGTTCCAGAATCACAGTTTATTGCATGCTGTTTTTGGGTTTCATTTGGGAGAAGTTCCAGTGTCCCATCAGCCTCAGTAAGATCTATGATTTTCTCTTCCCCTTTGTGACTCTCGGTCCTTGCAAGGTTGAGTAGTTCTCTTTTGAGTGAGCTTGGTAGGATCAACAAATCCATTGTATACTTATCTGCATGGGCCTCGACAAGGTGTTTGAACTGCTTCTTTACTTCTGACTCCCGGCTGTTCAGTAGGTTTTCGTTATTTCTGAAGAGGCTGACAAACTGCTGAATGTGGCTTCGGGCCATGACCACAGGCTCCGCACTGCCTTTGATATTCAGCATCCCTATCTCTGCAACACTGATATCAGCACAGGTATTCTGAATGAGGCAATTCAAGAAGAGGCTCTGGGCGCCTACGAAAATGCAATGCATATCTTTGGGATAATACTCCCTCTCTTCTAATTCAGGTTCGCAGAGTCCTTTAATGTATTCCTACAACAAAGGAAAGAAAAATTAGGCCAAGCCACATTTTACAATTTGCTTTCTCCTCTTAAGATGCCCAATACTCAAGGCAAATCATGTGATCAAAAACTGCAAGGGTGAAAAGATGATTTAATATAGTGATCTTGCATGGTTGGGTCATTGCCCACTATTGAGTCATGCATGCAGCATCATTACAATCCTCTTTGTTTTAACAGCCAAGAAATACTGGAAGGTGAATGACTGAACAAGGAGATAAAATTAACATACAGTCACAATATAGATATATGTATTAAATACAGTCACTGACCACCATAACAATAAAAAAGTATCACAATAGTACAGAATCGTACAATAGTATAGTTAACGAGCTGTTTCACATTGCTACAACGAACTCCGTATTCTGGTAGCAATATAGCAAAACTTTGCCATTGTATGTGAGATGGTGGGATTCTTGTCTTCAAACAGAAAATTCACCATTAAAACACTATAATGACTAGAGGGGCTAGTGTATCTGGGGAACCTGGACAGCAGAGGCGAGATTAGGTAATTTCTGAGATCCCTATAAAATTCACATTCAGTAAAATATGAACAATTGACTCGATCGCATTTGCACTGCAGGGGCATAACCGTGCCTCCATAGGACAGCGATGGAAAGGCATTAAACTGAGCTCTAGAGAAAGCCCATCGGTATTTAGAGAAGGTGACAGCTGTTAATTTTGGTGTAGCAGAAATTCCCACCCATGACTCTAGAGGCCTGTATAAGTTTGGAAGGAGAGCTGTCTCGTTCTGCAGCTCAGTGTCAGTAAGGCATTGATAAACTAGGGTGTTTGCCTTCCTAAATCCTAGCTCCAGTAGCTGTTCAGGGTCTAAGCCTATCATGAGCGGTTTTTAAATTATCCCCCTCACTCCAGGAGGACTGGGGGTTAAGCGAGAGTCACAATATAGGAATTTGGAAGCATGGTCTAAGAAATGGAAGACCCACGGCACTGAGGTGGGCTCCCTACTAGCCAGTTTGAAGAAGAGTCGGTTTTTATATGCCGACTTTCTCTACCACTTAAGGAAGAATCAAACCGGCTTACAATCACCTTCCCTTCCCCTCCCCACAACAGACATCCTGGGAGGTAGGTGGGGCTGAGTGAGACTCACCTAAGGCCACCCAGCTGGCTTCATGTGTAGGAGTGGGGAAACAAATCCAGTTCACCAGATTAGCCTCCGCCACTCATGTGGAGGAGTGGGGAATCAAACCTGGCACTCCAGATCAGACTCCACCGCTCCAAAGCTATGTTTGCTTACATAGACAGAACTGAATGAAACTTTCTGGATGACCCTGAGCCCATCTCTTCCTCTCTTCACTTAATCTATCCCACAAAGTTGTTGTGATGATAAAAGTGGAGGAGGGCAGAACCATTTGCCTGGCTGTGTGAATTCCCGGGAGGAATGGCAGGATTAAAAAAAACACACGGGCTAAACAAAGTGTGTGTTTGGGAAGTGGAAGGAAGTTGCCCATTACTTGTTTCCATTTAGCGGGGGGGGGGGGGGCACGATGACTTTCCTTCGAACCTAAATACCCCCTTCTCCTGAAATGTGACTCATCACAGGCTTCCAGTCTGTACACACTTCATACCTTGCTGAGGCATGCAGTAGCAGCCCACGGACCAGGCCCTTTTCCCATAACGTGCCATCATGCTATAGTAGTTACAGTGCTGGTCTAGGACTGGGAAGACCTGGGTTCAAATCTCTGCTCCACCAGGAAGCTCCCTGGGTGACCCTGAGCCAGTCCCTCACTCTCAGTGTACCCTACCTGCCCCACAAGGCTGCTGTGAAGATAAAAAGAGAAGAACTAAGGTACGCTGCCTCGAGGGCCTTGTGGGAAGGGTGGGATAAAAGCATGACAGATAAGGGTGTCGACTTTCCAACCATGAAGGTGACTCACTAACTTGTGGGAAGAGCAGTGGCGGCGCAGTAGGCCGCTTTGGTCATGTGAGTTATTTCTGATGCCTCGTCAACAAACGGGGTGCAAGGATCAAGTAAGCTTCGCCAAGCGAAGCATCTGACAAAAATTTGACAGCTTCAAGTCTGAAACTTTTACCAAAAGATTTAAAGAGTAACAGCCCTGTGTCAGAATTTGGCGCTGGCACTTCGAAGCATCCATATTTCTCTCTTCTGCAGAGATCTCAATTAAATTGAGATGCTGGATCGTAAGAATGCAAACTGTCTCGCCAGTCCCGAGTCTCAGAAGTTTAGGCTTGCCTTTTTTTACCCAAACAGAGAAAAACAGAACCATAGAATCATAGAGTTGGAAGGGACCACCAGGGTCATCTAGTCCAACCCCCTGCACAATGCAGGAAATTCACAACTACCTCCCCCCCACACCCTCAGTGACCCCTACTCCATGCCCAGAAGATGGCCAAGGTGCCCTCCCTCTCATCATCTGCCTAAGGTCATAGAATCAGCATTGCTGACAGATGGCCATCTAGCCTCTGCTTAAAAACCTCCAGGGAAGGAGAGCTCACCACCTCCAGAGGAAGCCTGTTCCACTGAGGAACCGCTCCAATTGTTAGAAAATTCTTCCTGATGTCTAGACGGAATCTCTTTTGATTTAATTTCACTTTGTTGGTTCTGGTCCGACCTATGTGGTCATGCCCCGAAGGGGTCTTATTATAGTGATTGCATTCATACAAGGATACAGCAACAAACACTGAAGTAACCTGGGATGCTGTGCTTTTCTATTTGCACATTGTGAGAAGGGGAACACATAATGCTACCCACCTACCACCATCCTCCTCCAAGAAGAACCCTGTGAACAAACTGCAGCAGTATGCCAGAATGGCTGTTCTCCCTAGTTTCTATAGTTCAAGCATCTGTCTTCTTGGACCAGGACATTTGGAGGAGGAGAAAAGAGGCTCGTGAGCATCCATATTTGTACAAATTCAGGAGTAGAACTGCAAGGAAGCATCCCAGTTTCTGCGCTCTCTTCATTGTTCTTTCAGTATAAGCAGTATGTTGATGAGCATTAAGGACGTAAGAGGGAATTTTATAAAGAGAAATAACTGTTTGCATTTATGTTAACATTGATTACAAATTCCCTTCACAGATAGTAGTTCAGCTGGTAAGTTTCGCTCTGAAATTCTGAGAATCCATTAGGGAACAATTATGTTTTCCTACACACATTTTACTAACTGAACAAACCTTTTCCTGTTTTGAAGTTAGTACAAGGACAACCTACTGCAGAGTCAATAGTTATTAAGTAATTGAAATATTCCTTGGGGTTCAAGGTGGCTTACAGTTCCAAATTAAAATCACACGGGATACAATAAAACTCCATTTGCTGCCCCCTTCCCAAACAGCATGTGAAGGATAACCTATACCTACGTACACCAATGATAACCGTCAAGTAAATATAGAGAGCCAGCATGATGTAGTGGTTAAGAGCAGTGGTTTGGAGCAGTAGAGTCTGATCAGGAGAATCGGGTGATTCCCCACTCCTCCACATGAGCGGCGGAGGCTAATCTGGTGAACCAGGTTGGTTTCCCCACTCCTACACACGAAGCCAGCTCGGTGACCTTGGGGATTGTAAGGGAAGGTTTGATTCTCCCTTAAGTGGCTGAGAAAGTCAGCATATAAAAACCAACTCTTTTTCTTCTTCTAGATGTGTGGCGAGTAAATAAGAGCTTCTCTGTTTTAAGCTGGGAGTCGCTAGTTTACTTATAATGCCATGACATCAACGGCCGGCACTATGACCCGGCCCAACCATGATGCACACAGCCCCACTCCAGGCAACATGAGCAGCAGCACAGTCAGTCATTGTACAGCCTTTTTTTGCCGTCAAGTCACAGCTGACTTATGGCAACCCCATGGGGTTTTCAAGGCAAGAGATGTTCAGAGGTGGTTTGCCACTGCCTGCCTCCGCGTCACGCCTCTGGTATTCCATGGAGGTCTCCCATCCAGATACTTGCCAGGGTCAGGGCTGAATGTGTGTGAACACATGAACACACGAAGCTGCCTTATACTGAATCAGACCCTTGGTCCATCAAAGTCAGTATTGTCTACTCAGACTGACAACGGCTCTCCAGGGTCTCCGGCAGAGGTCTTTCGCATCACCTACTTGCCTAGTCTCTTTAACTGGAGATGCCGGGGATTGAACCAGGGACCTTCTGCATGCCAAGCAGATGATCTTCCACTGAGCCACGGCCCCTCTCCATGGCTCCCCCAGGGTCTCAGGCAGAGATCTTTCACATCACCTACTTGCCTAATCCCTTCAACGGGAGATGCCGGGGATTGAACCTGGGACCTTCTGCATGCCAAGCAGATGCTCTACCACTGAGCCACACCCCCTCCCCTGACTAGCCCAAGGTCACCCAGCAAGAGTGGGGATCCGAAACTGGGTTTCCCAGGTCCTAGTCCGACTCCTTAACCAGTACCCCGTGCTGGCTCTCTGTGGCACTATAAAATCCCATACTTGCAGCCTGGATATGTCTTAGCAAAAGCTATTCCATGCTGGCTGGATGTAACACTTGTGGTAGTGGTACAGGGGGCACCATGGTATACTGTAGTTCCAGGACTACATGTATTTTTAAAAGTTGTTCCGCAAAGGCTTCAAGTTGAAATGAGAACTTAAAATCTATGGTTCATGCAGTGACTCAAGGCCCAGAGCAGTAGCCATGCTAGTTTGCTCCGATAACAACTGCGTCTCATGGCATGTTAAGGATGACCCAAATGTAACACAGTGTAATCTTTTGTGAGCCAGAGCCCACTTTGTCGGATGTGGTTAGTGTCTGAACTGGCAAGCATCTTTTAAGGAAGGGAGGAGGGAAGAGATCTGGGGTTTGTTATTTTACTTTTGCTTTTAAACTGAAACTGTTTTTAACTGTTATTGCAAGCCACTTTGAACCACGAGGAAAGGTGGGACATAAACGTTTCAATAAATAAGCAAGCAAATAAATAAAAATATCCCTGATATCAGAATGCATCTGACAAGAGTAGGTTCTGGCTCACAAAAGCTTAATCTTGAATGAGACACAAAACTCCTATTTTATCTGTTGCAGATTATCACAGCTATCCCTCTGGGATTTTATTCTCAGCCGGCACATGTTACACAAATGTACAGAACAAGAAATGGGACCTTGGTTACTTACCATGAAGGTTCCTTCTATTCTGAGGTAAGGAGGGCATCTTGGAGACAGATGTGTGATTCCTTTCTAAGGAAAGGATTCCTTTCTGCTAAGGCAGGCAGGAACTAAAAAAGACTTTCCCATTTCTTGTTTCCTGCCTGGAATCTCCCTCTGCCTCCAGTTTCCTTCCTGCCTCGCTAAGGTTAGGCAGCTCTCGAGGTTGCTCTGAAGCAGCCTCGACTCCACGAGGGCAGAAACCCTCCAACCGACTAGAACACAACCAAGGAACAGGAAGTGAAGTCTTTTTTAGTTCCTGCCTGCCTTAGCACCGGAAAGGAATCACCCATCTGTCTCCAAGATGCCCTCTGCCTCAGAGTGAGAATGGGTCCAGGACCATGAGAATCCCTGGACTTACCAGAAGGCAGCTGCAATGGGAGGAGAGGGGGGAGAGGTTACCACCACAGGACTGCCCTACCTTAAAAGGACACTGCCACCCCAACCAGCTTATCAGTGGGAGCCCAGATGAATGGTGACAAGTCATGCCTTGACTGCTCTATTCCCACTGAGTCAAAGCATCAGTGAGAGAAGAAGAAAAAGAGTTGGTTTTTATACCCCGCTTTTTCTCTACCATTAAGGAGTCTCAAAGTGGCTTACAATCCCCTTCCCTCCCCCCCACCCAACTGACAACCTTGTGAGGAGGTGGGGCTGAGAGAGTTCTGAGAGAACTGGGACTAGCCCAAGGTCACCCAGCGGGTTTCATGTGTAGGAGTGGGGAATCGAACCCGGTTCTCCAGATTAGAGCCCGCTGCTCTTAATCACTACGCCAAGTGGTGGCAGGCCCCTTCCTTCTTGGTTTTGAGGCCACTGTTAACTCTAGAGATGGGATAGTGGGAGGACCAGTCGACAAAGGGGTGGGCCTCAGCAGCCCACCTTCACAAATGTAAAAAGTAGGCCCAGATCACCATGAACTTCAAGAGCTACAGCATGTTAACCCTTCTACACCATGCTCACATGTATGCAAGAGGAGGAGAGAAACCATTCACAACAATCTTCTTGGCATCGCCAAATTCATTTAACGCCTGCTGTGGGAGAGGAACATTTGAAAGCCCCTGACCCACAGCACACCTCAATGGATGACTGTTTTCCTTTTGAAAAATAACCTTTCCTGTTTCATTAGCCTTTCCTCTTTTAGCTCTCTGTGGAACCACCAGTCTACCAAGAAATGAGCGAGGCATTTTATCTTGGGCATTTCCATTCAGGAACTTAACGGCCCCTCACACGCAACCTCCAGCAGCACACATCCTACCAAAAACATTCCAAGTTTCCACGTACTACAAACCCTTTACTCATTAAAACCAGGGTTGCATTTTCAGTGGGATGGCAGAGCTGTATTTGGGCACCACCATTTCAGCCTGCAGGCTGGGTCCTAACTTAACTTACTGCTTGCCTATGCAGAAGGAAAAAGAAAAGAATTACCGCATGCACGGAGCGGGCACGACAAACAGGAGGCAGTACAGCAACCTTTCTCCCCTATATGCTTGTTTTCTCTGTGCAGGGAATTCTTTTGGCATGAAAGAAGAAGAGTTGGTTTTTATATGCGACTTTTGCTACCACTTAAGGCAGAATCAAACCGGCTTACAATCACCTTCCCTTCCCCTCCCCACAACAGACACCCTGTGAGGTAGGTGGGGCTGAGAGAGCTCTATCAGAGGTGTGACTAGCCCAAGGTCACCCAGCTGGCTTCATGTGTAGGAGTGAGGAAACCGACCCAGATCACCAGATTAGAGTCTGCCGCTTACATGGAGGAGTAGGGAATCAAACCTGGTTCTCCAGATCAGAGTCCACCACTCCAAACCACCACTCTTAACCACTACACCACGCTGGCTCTCATTCACTCATAACAGCGTTCTGAAACAGTACAGCACACAAAGCATGCCCCCCTCACTGAGAAGCAGATTAGGGATACCTTGTATATGGCAGAGAACACAGACCCCTGGTAAGTACCTAGCTTTCCCAGAAGGCTACTTTGGGAAGTGAAGGAAGGATGGTGCATGGTACTGTAACCCCCACCCCCTGAAATAGCAGTCTTCAACATTTCTAAGCAGAGCCTTCCAAAAAGGGAGAGGGGGGAGCCCATAGAAGGGCTTGGGATACATGCCAAAAACCAGTGCCGTGAAGTAGCTTACTTCTAAATCTTCTTGCCCCAGACAGCATAGTTTTCTCCCTCAGCTCAGCAACTGGGGTGGGTTGGGGGCTCTGTAAAAGGGCCACATTTGGCTGCATGTGTTCACCACAGCTGTAGATGCTGCTTCTGCTCTACAGAAAAAAATATGCAGATGATGCAGCTTTTATGGGACAAACTCCTGGAAATGATGGGCTGGAGGCCTTTGAGTAATACAGGGCTTTTCCTTCAAGGAAAAAGAAGTGCAAGGAGAAAGGGACACACATGATGCAGATTTTGAATGTTTCTGTAAGCCCAAGCCGCATGTGCTATTCCAACCGATGTATTCATCTCAGGTGAATATATTTCCATTCTTATTCACATTTTGTGGAAATAAGGTCCACTGGTAGAATAGCAGGGATCTACAGAGCTGTGCTGAATGCCTCCAAGAGAAACAAATGGGTTTTCCAAAAAACATTTCCTCCTTCAACAGGACAACTGTACTACCCCCTCAGCTCATATCATAGGTTGCTTGGGAACAGTAGCAAGGCATAGAAACATGACCTTGCTTCAGTTTTTATGAAAACTCTTAAATGCCCCTCGATGTGTTGCTGGCGTTATCCCTCGCTCCGAGCTTGGCCAAAAGTCGCTCGAAGCCAGGGCATGGTTGGCCACCTTTAAGTTACAACTTAAGGTGCACTTTAGCACTGAGGGGCTCCTAGCTTCTCTGAAGCATGACCCTTTTAAATCCTCATGGGAAAAAATCTAAGATGAAAAATTGTCATTGTTGGGTTTCTCGCAGGATATGTTATTAGATCTCGGGAAAACTGAAGCTTTCAACCAAAATTAAAAAGCGCATTAAAGAGATTGATTATAATAGCACTACTTTTCGTGCTCGCCGCGTTTATTCATCTCAGTTTTTCGGAATAACACCACCACACGGTTTGCCCGCTTATACTTACTATCTGACAACTCCTCGTCTTTCTAGAGCCTTCTGTTTAGCTAGGCTGAATGCTAACCCCTCTATGGTTATGCAGGGCAGGATTTTGAATATACCATACCCAGACAGGACCTGTCCTTGTTCTTCTGGCTCTATTGATTCATTAGCTCATGCCCTCTTGGAATGCCACTTTTATGAAGAACTTCGATCACATTATATCTCTCCCCTTTTAACATATAAATCTAATGCCTCTATCTCTGACATAATGCCTTTTTTATTAAGTGACAGGGTCCCCAAGGCCACATTGTCAGTGGCAAGATTTATTTCAGTCCTTATATCACTCAAACATTAGATTTATGCTTCTCAAAATCAATGGATCAAGGAGCTTCTAAGATATAAAGGAAAGGAAACATGACCTAGAAACATGAGAAAAAGATAATTGCATTTCATGCAATTGGCATCATGGCAAGTCAGAATGATCATACGGATATTCCCACAAATGTCAAAGCATCAAAGAGGTTGCCTTTTATTGCTGAAGCAATGCCAGTTGCAACATTCTGGTTTTACCCCTAAATATAACACAGCAGATTTCCGAGTAATAAAATGGTGGTTGGGCAATTTGCAATAGTAATATAAAAGGTCACATGCTTTCCGATGCTGGATGTAGGAACAGGCACAAGAACAGCTTGGAGCATGTTCACCAGAAAGATTTCCAGTGTTGTGTTATTAAGTGTCTGAGTGTTGCCTTAATTCTGGAGAATTTCCTTTTGCACCAGAGATTAAACTACCTTGGAAATGAATTCTCTTTGACCGCTGATGTAGTGGTTAAGAACGGTGGTTTGGAGCAGTGGACTTCGATCTGGAGAACTGGGGTTGATTTCCCCACTCCTCCACGTGAGTGGCGGAGGCTAATCTGGTGAACTGGATTTGTTTCCCCTTAAGTGATAGAGAAAGTTGGCATATAAAAACCAACTCCTTTTCTGATGAACTCAGACCTCACTTGGAAATATATATATATTTTTAAATACTGCGCTTTTTCATTGTAAGCTGCCTTGAGCAGGACCCTGAAGAGGCAGCATAGAAATATTCCAAATAAATAAATAACCATGCCTACCTAAAAAGGTAACGAGTCAGAATGATGTGCCCATGTGTGTTTCACACAGATATAATCGGCAATCCCAGATGCCCACCAAGCCATTGCATACGATGTGAAATGGCCCTTTCCTCAACATCTAATCAACTTTTCCCCTGGCATAGTATACATCTATTTTGAACTTGAGCTTGAAATGTCACAAGAACAGTATAAATGTCTCACACTCAGATGCGGGAAAGCGAACAGCAAGCACCGTGCTGAAGTTGAAGAGGTGTGCATGCGGCTACAAACCTATCTTGTGACAAACAAGGCTGTGGTTTAGCTATTTTAATACACTGTGGGCTGAGCACCTTTACGGTTTCCCACATTCAGTCACAGCACAACATCCCATTTCAGTCAATGTAGACCCTACTTAAAAAAAACACAGTTTGCCTATTTGGTAACAAAGAGGTTCCTGTACCGGAAAAATGATCCTGATTCCTAAGAACCAGGATTGCTTCTTGGTTTTTAGAAGAAGAAGAAGAAGAAGAGTTGGTTTTTATATGCCGACTTTCTCTACCACTTAAGGGAGACTCAGACCGGCTTACAATACCCTTCTCTTCCCCTCCCCATAACAGACACCCTGTGAGGTAGGTGGGGCTGAGAGAGCTCTAAGAGAGATGTGACTAGCCCAAGGTCACCCAGCTGGCTTCATGTGTAGGAGCGGGGAAACCAACCCAGTTCACTGGATTAGCCTCTGCCGCTCATGTGGAGGAGTGGGGAATCAAACCCGGTTCTCCAGATCAGACTCCACCACTACTAAACCACAGCTCTTAACCACTGCACCACACTGGCCAGGCATGAAGACTAAGCTTAAACTCTTAAATGGCATGATCGGGGCCAGAATCCAAAAACCCCTTTTAGGTGGGCACGGTGGCTCACTTGCACTCAGTGGAAGATGTTTTGCCCTGCAGACAGACAGACACGGTTCAGGCATTACAGCCAAACCTTGGTTTTGTTGTCAGGGCTGTCGCTTGGCTCATTCTTCTCCCACCCCGGAACACTCAGATTCTCACATCCATCCCCTAATTAGCTGCAATGTAAAAATTGGGAAGCCTTCAGCTACCCCAAACCAGTTCACCTGTACGGTGAGTACAGGTGTCCCAATACTGACAACTGGGGAGATGCTAGCCACAGGTGTACCATGAGGAGTGGCCGACAAGCAGATTCCACACAATGCCTGTCGCTCTCTTTTGAATGCAAAAACAAGGCACCAATATTCCTCTGCCTCTCCCACATAAGCACACACATCCCCAAACATGCAAGCACCCCTGCATCAAGGGAAAATTTAAAGCCACTTCTAGTTCAGTAAGAGGCTTTTGTTCCATAGATGAATAATTGCGAACAGGAGCGACAATGAGCTTTCACCTCAAATTACCCCACCCGGCAGCTCCAACCCCCCCTCCCCACCACCGCAGTTTTGAGCAAACTGTTTTTTCTGCATGCTGGAGTTAATTCTGATTTTCTTGAGAGTTAATCCACAACCTTTGGAATCAGTTTGGGCAGGGTTCTTCCACCCGTGTGTCCTCCCTGTGTATTTTTACAGGTGTGGAGTCGATTTTCTTTCACACGTGGCTTAAATATTGAGGATTTTCAAGGTAGGGTGCTGTCGTTATCAGTGGCATCGCAGCACCCCAGCCCCCTTTTAAAAAATTCCCTAAAATATTGATATAATGTTGTAGTGTTGTAACGATAGGTTAAGCGGGTTCTCTGAATTCCCAGCTTTCTTTCTTTTCTTTTTTTAAGTAAGTCTCTAGCCTCTTCCATCACGGAAATATAAGGGGGAAAGGCATATTCTCTGCGAGGGAAAGGGATAGAGACTTTTCTTTAAAAAATGAAAGCTGGCATTCGGAGAATCTGCTTAAACTATAATTAGCGTTATAACCATATTTTAGGGCAGGAACTTCTAGCTTAAAGTAAATCAGCTGCACAGATGGCAAATGAATGTTTGAGATGAGGAGCTATGCTAGTTAGGGAAGGCAGCATCAAGGCCCTGGGCTTTTCTGCTGTCGACTCTCACAAGCCAAACGTTGAACAAATGGACAATCTAAGGGTCAAACCGAAGGAGATGTCAGGACATCTGTGACTGGATTTTCAGCATGGCCTTCTGGACTGCAACCCACCCTCCCTCCGTCTGGGCTACTCTGTTCTTTCTGAACATAGAGAACCTGTATGTTTCTCCCCCAAGGGGCAAACAGCAACTTCAGTGGGGCACCTGAAGCTGGGCAAGTTGGCACAGTGAGAAAGAATATTTCCCCCCTGCAGCCCTTCCCAATTGGGGCTTCCCATAGTTGGTATTTGGCAATAAAAAAAACCTGTGCTAGAGAACCAGTCATGTATCACCCATTCTCTTTCCTGGTTTAGTTCTCTATAACCCACCCGGGCAAGACAGATACTGACTCACATTTCTTTCACACTGCATTTTTTAGAAATCTCTTCTTCCTCCTTCTCCCTTTACACTCTACACTTAAATGTTTGTACAGTGTGAGAGTACAAACAAATACTCAGCAGTGGAAACACCTTGGGTTCACAGAAGATTGAATGCCACGGCCTAGTCAGTATTGCTACATCGCATACACAGAAAATTGTGGAACTGGCAGAGGCAATCCTGACTTTCAAATGTTGTTAGAAGAAAAGTCTTTTGCTGGTTTTCTAAACCAGGGGTCCCAGCTCGTTTTGAGCCTGTATTTTGATACAGATGTGGTGGGCGCAGCCGTAAAATGGCTGCCACAAGAGGTGAGGCCGGCCCCAATATGGGTACTGCAGCTTACCTTCAGTCACACAGTGAAGATCCTTGTTCTGTGGTAGCTGTTGTTGCCAAAGTAACAATTAAAAAAAATTTGCACAGCCAATCAAATCTCCAGTGGTCAGTCAAAGGCGGACTCAGCAAACGCCCCACTTGCCCCCTCCCATTTTGTAGAAGCACTTGGCGGGTGCCAGGAAAGGTGCCCATGGGTGCCTGTTCTAAACCCTCACCCACAAAGGCTTGGGTTAATTCCATCACAGCTAGCCAGATACAGGAGGCATATGAACCTACGGATCAATTGATATTGTGCTGTTAAAGACCATGGTGGAAGAGGAGAAAGAGAAGTATGTCAAGCAAGGAAGACCCTCAAAAATTGGACATTAATAATTGAGGACTATGAATCCTCTAGGAGCCCCGTGGCGCAGAGTGTTAAGCTGCAATACTTCAGTCAAAAGCTCTGCTGACGACCTGAGTTCGATCCTGACAGAAGTTGGTTTCAGGTAACCGACTCAAGGTTGACTCAGCCTTCCATCCTTCTGAGGTCGGTGAAATGAGTACCCAGCTTGCTGGGGGTAAAGGGAAGATGACTGGGGAAGGCACTGGCAAACCACCCCACAAACAAAGTCTGCCTTGGAAACGTTGGGATGTGACGTCACCCCATGGGTCAGGAATGACCCGGTGCTTGCACAGGGGACCTTTACCTTTATGAATCCACTAAGAACAGAGATAAGCCTATGATGAACTGCTTCAATCAGTGGTACATCAACTGAGAGACAGACAACACTCCAAGGCTCCCATTCCATAAACCTGGCAGGGACTGCCTCCTCTGCCCCTAAAACTCACTTCGACAGCAATCATTCTTGCCCTTTGTAGCTTTCATGTTCCCTAAGGTGCTTCTACTTTTGCTTCCCCCATTCTTTCTTCCTCTGACTTAGACCAAGAGCCTTCAACTTTTCACCCAACCCAAGGAAGGGAGGCCCCAGGTACATTATTTCCTTTTTAGTTATATTTGTTGTTTTAAAGACAGACAAAGCAGGAGACAGAAAGAGAAACTAGAGCAAAATGAAAGAGAAAGGAAGGAGAGACTGAAATATACGAAAAATGTAAGCTAAACAGCTTGCGTTATATGTAGGCCCCTGCTCAGAAAATATTGAAGGTATTCTAGGTCAAGCTAGCGGCAGCCAAACTACTGTACACTTCATACAATGCTTAACAATTTGCAAGATGCTTAATAAATAAGCTCCTTGGGTGGTGTCAATTGTTACTTGCATACCCAACAGATCTGGAATTAAAAGCAGCTGATGCTTTTTGAAAGCATCATTAATGTGCATACAGACTTAATACACATACAGTTTTGTTTACATTGCTATCATAGAGTTGGAAGGTACCACCAGGGTCATCTAGTCCAATCCCCTGCACAATGCAGGAAATTCACAACTACCTCCCCCCCCACACCTCCAGTGACCCCTACTCCATGCCCAGAAGATGGCCAAGATGCCCTTCCTCTCATCATCTGCCTAAGGTCACAGAATCAGCATTGCTGACAGATGGCCTTCTAGCCTTGGCTTAAAAACCTCCAGGGAAGGGGAGCTCACCACCTCCCAAGGAAGCCTGTTCCATTGTGTCTTATGTGTTTTTTAAAAAATTATGCATAACACTGCAGTATTTACACACATGGCAACCCAGTTTTGAGTTGCTGTCAACTAGTGTTGCCAACATAAGATTCAATTAGTTGTTTAAAGCCATCAGCAGTTGTTTTGAATAGCTTGTTGTCTTGGTGAGGAAGTTCCCAAGGAAGCCTTATCTTTGTTCTGTGAAAATGTCCAAATGTTAGTAAACAGTAAATGCTTCAGAAAGTTTATCTTTCTCCTTTACTGGCTTACTGAATTGCTATGTCTTCAGTTGTGAAGTAGATTAGCCTTATTTTTTCTCCTTCGCTCACTCGCATGGTTTAAAAAACTTTCTTCACAGTGCTGTCCTGTGAATAAAAAGGAGGGGGTCGCACCCATCACCCTGAACTCCTTGGGAGAAGGACAGGATAAAAGTGGAAGAGACTTAATAACCATAAAAGGCATGCATACACAAAAAGCCAGCATGGCGCAGTGGTAAAAGTGATGGACTGAGTTTGTGATAACCCAGGTTCAAGATCCCCACATAGCCCCGAAGCACACCAGCACTCAGTCTAAGCTACTTCGAGGGGCCGTGGCGAGGACAAAATGGAAGGGGGGAGAACTATGCATGCTGTGAGACACACATGAACACATGAAGCTGCCTTTTACTGAATCGGACCCCTGGTCCATCAAAGTCAGTATTGTCTACTCAGACTGGCAGCGACTCTCCAGGGTCTCAGGCAGGGGTCTTTCACATCACCTACTTGCCTGGTCCCTTTAACTGGAGATGCCGGGGATTGAACCTTCTGCACGGCCAAGCAGATACTTTACCACTGAGCCACTGCCCCTCCCGAAGACAAGGCACACACCCATTGTATACTTAATAGCAACAACAAAAAGGAGCCTTAAGGCCCTTTAAAGAACAGCTGCAGCCATGTTCTGTGCACTAGGGGGCCCTCCATCAGATGTGTGAAACTTACCCTTTATTAGCAGACATATTAGAGACACACAGCAACAGAGTAAAGCATACAAGCATGCATCTGCATGCTTGTACGTGTAACTTAAAAACTCAAGAAACAGCTCTGTGTGTGCACATAGATTTGAATAACAAATCACACATGCATGTCTGTCCCTACAGAATTTGATATGCAATACACACATATATCAGAAATCAGAAGGAGATTGAGACTGGGAAGGGCAGCCATGAAGGAGCTAAAAAATATTTTGAAGTGTGAAAGCTGGACAGTGAAGAAAGCTGTTAGGAGGAAAATAGATTCCTTTGAAATGTGGTGTTGGAGGAGAGTGTTACGGATTCCGTGGACTGCCAAAAAAACAAAAACAAATCAGTGGGTTATAGATCAAACCAAGCCTGAACTGACCCTTGAAGCTAAAATGACTAAACTGAGGCTGTCGTATTTTGGTCACGTCATGAGACGACAAAAGTCACTGGAAAAGTCAGTCATGCTAGGAAAAGTTGAGGGCAGCAGGAAAAGAGGAAGACCCAACAAGAGATGGATTGACTCAATAAAGGAAGCCACAGCCTTCAATTTGCAAGACCTGAGCAAGGCTGTCAAAGATAGGACATTTTGGAGGACTTTCATTCATAGGGTCGCCATGAGCCGGAAGAGACTTGACGGCACTTAACACACACACACATATATGACCTGCAGCCATGGTTGCACATATACAGCCTTCCACGCACGAATAGGGACAAATCTAGAGCAACAAACCTACGCATGATGTTGCACACGTTCCACACTGTGTAAACACATAACAGAACACGCGCAGCTGATTTCATCTGCTATTCCCACCATTGCGTGTTTCTACACACACAATTCATACACGCAAAAGAGCCACACATCTTATCTACCCACCCACTCCAGCGTGGTGTAGCGGTTAAGAGCGGTGGACTCTGATCTGGAGAACCAGGTTTGATTCCCCACTCCTCCACATGAGCGGCGGAGGCTAATCTGGTGAACTGGATTTGTTTCCCCACTCCTCCACACGAAGCCAGCTGGGTGACCTTGGGCCAGTCACGCTCTCTCAGCCTCACCTACCTCACAGGGTGTCTGCTGTGGGGAAGGTGATTGTAAGCCGGTTTGATTCTCCCTTAAGTGGTAGAGAAAGTCAGCATATAAACAACCAATTCTTCTTCTCCTTCTGTGTAAACCCTTGGCCCAATTGAACCAAAAACCACATCAGAGACAGTCAGGTCCAAAGAAGCTGGTTTTACTGGTCAAAATAGGTTAACAGAGCATAAAGAAAAGGGTGACAGCAATGAAGCTTGCTGGCTTGCACTTGGTAACAAAGGCACTAGAAAAGGCAAGAGATTACATATCACAAACAAAGCTGAGTTCCCAGAACTTCAAACGGAGTTCAGTAGGCACAACAGTCCTTGAGTCTGGTCGGTAGGAAAGCGAAAGTAAACCTCACTGAGAGACAGGCCTGGCATTCTGAGAGACCTAACCGGGCCCGCGGAACCCCCTGCCACCAGAACCTCGCCACCCCCCGCCCCGGCCCGCAGCCTACCTTCGCGCTCCGCACGCTCTCCGCTTCGCCGAGGAGGCTGAGCCAGATCCGGCGGCCGTCGTCGGGCCGGGGCCGGCCGGCCTCCAGGGGCGCCCAGGCCCCGCCGCCCAGCGCCCCCACGACGGCCAGGCGCACCCGGAAGAGGCGCTCGATGCCGCCGCGGCTTCGCTCCAGGAAGCCGCCCTTCTCCGCCGGCGCGGTGAACTCGTCCACCACCGGCCGGGCCCCGCCTGCGCTGCCACCCTCCGACGGCGCGGCGGCGGCGGCGAAGGCCGCCATCAGGGGAGCGCCTGGGGAGGCTGCGGGCACGGGCGGCAGCTCCTCCGGCCGCCGCCGCCCATCGCCGCCGCGGGCCCGTCTGGAGCCAGCACAACAAACCGCCCGGGAAACTCCCCCCTGGACGCAACACCCCGGAAGTGCTCGCCCCGCGTTGCTATGCGACGCCGACGTCACCATGAGGCGCCCGCGCGACGCAACAGCGAGCGGCCGGACGCCGCCACCGGCACCGAAGGGGCGGGGTCTCGCCCGGTCTCCGCCCACACTTCCGGCTTCCCGTGTTGCGCTGAAAACATCCGGTTTTCCGGGTTGTGTTTTTTTTTAAAAAAAGGTTTATTTTTATAATATTGTTGAAGGCTTTCACGGTCAGAGTTCATTGGTTCTTGTGGGTTACCCGGGCTGTGTGACCGTGGTCTTGGTATTTTCTTTCCTGCAGCTGTGGCCGGCATCTTCAGAGGAGTCCTTTTTGACTATTTTTATAGTTAAGGGGATACAAAAGGGGAAAAAAAGGGAAGGGTAAAAACCGTTTGATATACAAAAACAATATAGCAGATTCAATAGAAAAATAAACTTAAGTCGACTACAATACCATATAACGAGCATGAATATTAATCAAGTAAGGTGAAATATATCTAAATCTGTAATTGTAAAAATATAAAAAATCAAACAGATTATTTACCTATTACATAATAAAAGTGTATTATACCGTTTGAAAACCCAGGAGTTACATGACGAATGGTTGGAACATAATAGATAAAACATTGCCTATAACTCATTCTAGTATTGTTCAGTATATATCAACCATTTGTTTGTATTCGGGTTGTATTTTTAAAACATTGGGTCGCCGTGTTAGTCTGTCTGCAGTAGTAGAAAAGGGCAAGAGCCCAGTAGCACCTTGTGTGTGTTAAGTGCCGTCAAGTCGCTTCCGACTCATGGCGACCCTATGAATGAAAGTCCTCCAAAATGTCCTATCTTTGACAGCCTTGCTCAGGTCTTGCAAATTGAAGGCTGTGGCTTCCTTTATTGAGTCAATCCATCTCTTGTTGGGTCTTCCTCTTTTCCTGCTGCCCTCAACGTTTCCTAGCACGACTGTCTTTTCCAGTGACTCTTGTCATCTCGTGACATGACCAAAATACGACAGCCTCAGTTTAGTCATTCTAGCTTCTAGGGTCAGTTCAGGCTTGATTTGATCTATAACCCACTGATTTGTTTTTTTTGGGCAGTCCACGGAATCCATAACACTCTCCTCCAACACCACATTTCCAAGGAATCTGTTTTCTTCCTAACGTGATCAAAATACGATAGCCTCAGTTTAGTCATTTTAGCTTCTAGGGTCAGTTCAGGCCTGAAAGTAGCACCTTAAAGACTAACAAAAATATTTTCTGGTAGGGTATGAGCTTTCGTGAGCTACAGCTCACTTCTTCAGGTCAGTCTCTTAGACAAAGATTAAATGGACATAAGTCTGACATCAGAAACCACAATATTCAAAAACCAGTGGGAGAACATTTCAACCTTCTAGGACATTCTGTTGCAGATTTAAGAGTAGCGGTTCTCTTACAAAGGAATTTCAAAGGGAGATTGGAAAGAGAAACTGCTGAATTACAGTTGATGTTCAAACTAAAGTCAATGCATTTACTTGGGCTGAATAAAGACCTTGCATTCATGGCTCATGACCAATGCTGATTTCTCCACACCCATCTCTCCCCTGGACATCACAGACTCTTCTGCATACCACACCTAATCCCATCACGCCTGCTATTCACATTTACATACTGTTAACATTTACATACTAATGCTTGTCTGAATTCACTCGCCTCTACTTAAAGACGGGTTCACATTCTAGCTGTATCTGAAGAAGTGAGCTTCAAATTGAACAATTTGACTGTTCCCAACGGGATACTCCAAACTATCTGTACAACTGTGTATTGAAAATGATGTATCCTGTATTGGAACTTCAATATTGAATGTTACACACAATTTGTATTCTTTTCTCCAATGTGAGATCGGACTGGATTTTGGAACTTATATGTGTATATATAGAAAACTTCTACTAAATGGAACTGATGAAGAAATAGAAACGATCGTCTTCCTATTTAAGTGACTTCTACATGAAGAACATCTTCCTTCCTTGCTCTGAAACTAGCATTTTGTACTTTGGACTTTGAAAGAGTTTTGTATATTATTCCTCGTTTGTTATATGTTTATTTGAGCACTATTATACACTTGGTTACACCACTATGTTGTCCGTCTACAATTAGTTCTTCCTGCAGTACCTGGAGGTTGGCAACCCTAGCTTTAAAGAATCCACACAAACTGAACATGAAAAGCATGGCACTGAGAAAACTCAAACAGTAGAAGGCAAGGGTAGGAGACAACCACATGTCAGCTTTTACAAAGGTTGAAACAGCACCTTGAATGTTTTGCAATTGAAACAATACACTATAACTCACAGTGATATTAAAGCACTCCTTTCCCACAGGGCAGGTTGATATTGGCACTGGAGGGTGGGGACTGGGCAGTACCAATTCTGCCCAATGGGGAGGGAATGTCCCATTACTTCAAGGCCTTATGCAAAAACCCCTTTCTAATACAAATTGAGCGCCTCATAGAGAAAAGTTCTAGTACAGCTAAGGGTCTGTACTAGGGGAAGGGCTGTGGCTCAGTTTGTAGACCATCTGCTTGGCATGCAGAAGGTCTCAGGTTCACATGAACACGTGAAGCTGCCTTATATTGAATCAGATCTTTGGTCCATCAAAGTCAGTATTGTCTACTCAGACCAGCAGCGGCTCTCTGGGGTCTCAGGCAGGGGTCTTTCACAACACCTACCTGCCTAGTCCCCTTAACTAGCAATGCCAGGGATTGAACCTGGGACCTTCTGCATGCCAGGCAGATGCTCTACCACTGAACCACAGCCCTTCCCCAATCCCCGGCATCTCCAGTTAAAGGGGTCAGGCAAGTAGGTGATGTGAAAGACCTCTGCCTGAGACCCTGGAGAGTTGCAGCCAGTCTGAATAGACAAATACTGACTTTGATAGACCAAGGGTCTGATTCAGTGTAAGGCAGCTTTATGCGTACCATTTCAGACTGGAGGGCTCACAGGTTTCCAAGCCCCTCTGTTTTCGAAGGTCTCCACACTTCTGGCATTCTGAAAACTATGTAAATTTGTTCCGGAGGGTCTTTTTAAAAAAAATTAAGGCAGTAGGGTTATTGACGGGGAAATTTTCTACAGGTTCCAACCAGGGGTTCCGAATAATGCACTCAAAACAAAACAGCCTTTAAAGTGATCCTTTATTAAAACCTGGAGCTGAGAATGTCACCTAGTCTAAGTAGCAACTTATAGACAAGGGGATTCCTGCTAAGTCCACTATGCATACAACTTCTATAGTTAAAATGACATCACATTACTAAGGAGAAATATATCATCCTATCTGCCTTAAGCAAGTACTGGCGTATAAATGTAGCCGAGTAACTTTAGCAAACTTCGTACAGCTGCTGTGAGGTTTCCTGAAACTTATGCTCTGGCCCCCTTATCAGTACTGGAGGACAGACACAGATAGCGCCTTAGCAATTAATCCTGTAGAAAAGGAGAGCCAGCAGAAAAAAACTGTTAGGGTACCAAGGTTCATTCTCAGCCAGACAGGAACCCAACAGAAAATAAAGATGGCTCCACATATGCCAACTTAAAATGCACTCTCACTATATTATAATGCAGTGGTTCAAGAAGGTGATTTAATAGAGGGAACAGGACTGGGCTACACGTTATCTGTTGGCCATATTTTGTTCTTACGAGATTGTTTTCTTTCTCTGTAATTCCTTTCTCTGTAATTCTACTTTTTGGCGTTGCAAACATACAATGTCTAATCCTTATGCTTTGGTTCAGATTTATATATTTCTAGTCCTATTACTCTCCTTATCAGGTGTCTTACTCTATTGATTGCACCAGTTTACATTATGTGCTGTGCCCCGAGACAGACTGAAAAAGGCAGACTAGGATTGCCAACCTCCAGGTATTAGTACAGGAGCGAAACACTACTTAAACAAAGTGCATAATAGATTTATAAATAGCTACGTGCAATTACATACAATATGACATTATGTACACAAAAAGACCTACAAAAAGTCATTCATAGACATTCATATTTTTAAATGTCCCAAAAGCAGGGTACAAATTCTTCTTCCACAGACTAATCTCATGTAGTACAATGGATGCCAATAGTAATGGCTGTTTCAAATTCTTGGCAATTTAACAATTCTTCAGTCCTTCGAAAGGCATCTTGCAGCATTTTCTACCTAGTTTTCATTTCAAATTGTAGGTTATAATGTATGTCCCGCCACGGGTAACATTCAGATGCCGGTCCCAAGAAGGGTAAGGAAGCTCAGTGTGGAAATGCAATAGTACGATTTACTAGTTGCTAAATAGCTAAGCGGTGTTTGCCAATGGGACTCTATGAACATAAGAACATGGCATTGAAGTCCCTCCCCAAACCCCACCCTCAGGCTCTGCCCCAAGAAAGAGGGACCTGGCAACCCTAGCATAGAGACCTTGGACTTCCTTGGTGGTCTCACATCCAAGTACTAACCTAGTCCAACCCTGCTTAGCTTTTGAGATCTGACAAGATTGGAATAACCTGGGCCATCCAAGTCAAGGGCAACAGCTTGAGGGACCAGTTTACAAATTGGCAATATTAGGACTAATCCCTTCCATCATCAGTTACAAGAATCTTGTGCAGCAGGTGCTAGGAAAGACTGTTTCCTCTTCTGCCTGACCGCAGCTTTGACTTTACAATCCGATGTAACGGCACTTGTCAGAGATCTTGAGGCTGCTGGCGCCCTCAGCTGTTTCTTTGTCACCAGTGCGACTGTTAGGAGGAAAATAAGACAGACCTTTAAAAGAAGCATCAGTACTTAAGGCCGCACAAGGGTGCTGCAAATAACCAAAACCGGGCGGGAGACGTTTAGCATTGCATTAAATGTTCAGGAACGGCAAAGCGTCGTAGCTCACCTTACCGAGATTGATTGTGGCGCCAGCCTCTGCAGATTACTCCAGCATGATGTGGAGCGTTTGCAAGGGTTTTTGTTCTGGGGGTTATTTTCGCACGTTTTATCTTGCAACCCGGGCCTATCCACGTTGACTCAGATGAAATCCCACCAATGGTTTTTGGTTATTTATTTAAAATATTAGCCGCCTTTCTTCCTGACAAGAGTTTAATGCTGCATACAATATTAATAAAATACATAAAATAGGTGACGTAAAACCGAAGTTTAAAATTACAATTTAGGACTGCCTTAATCAAAGGCAGCCCTAAATAAAACCATCTTCAGCTGCCTCCTAAAGACTGATAGCTGTGGATGATTATTGGAACTATCTTTCTCTCAAATAACTGCACAAACTTGTGCCACAAATATCCCAATAAGGTCAATTCAGCTGCAATACCAGTCCCCTTGGAAGTTGTGTGGGCTGGCCAGATTTGTTACAAATCATTCAAGCTGATGTCTGATATTATGCAGTGCCTATATTTCCTTGGTTTTCTGCTATTGCACTTGACTGCACATCAGAAAATTTCAGAGCCATCTTAAGCAAGTCTATGTGGAATTGTCCCATTTCATTCACTGGGGCTCACTCCTAGGACAGTAAGTCCATTCATATGTTTATTATTTATGTATGACTTTATATCACATGAACACATGAAGCTGCCTTATACCGAATCAGACCGTCAGTCCATCAAAGTCAGTATTGTCTACTCAGACCAGCAGCGGCTACCCAGGGTCTCAGGCAGAGGTCTTTCACATCACCTACTTGCCTGGTCCCTTTAATTGGAGATGCTGGGGATTGAACCTGGGACCTTCTGCATGCCAAGCAGATGCTCTACCACTGAGCCACTGTTCCTCCCTTTCTTCTTAAATGGGGACCGAAAGTGGCTTACATCCTTCTTTTTTCCTCCATTTTATCCTCACTACCACCCTCTGAGGTAGGCTAGACTGAGTGCGTGTGACCATACGAGGTCACCCAGCAAGCTTCTGCGGCAGAGTGGGGATTCGGACCTGGGTTTCCCAGATCCTAGTCTGACACTTTAACTACTATACCACACTGGCTCTTACAAAGTTAAAATGTATTCATGTACATCTTACCTGTATGTAGGATTGCCAAACTCCAGGTAATAGCTGGAGATCTCCCACTATTACAACTGATCTTCAGGCGACAGAGATCAGTTCACCTGGAGAAAATGGCCGCTTTGGCAATTGGACTCTATGGCATTGAAGTCCCTCCCCTCCCCAAACCCTGCTCTCCTCAGGCTCCGCCGCCAAAACCTCCCACCAGTGGCAAAGAGGGACCTGGCAACCCTACCTGTTTGTGCATGCCTCTGTTTGAAAGAAGGAGCCAACAAGTGTTCACCAGGGATCAGTACATGTGGGGTTTCAATCACACATTCAGCAATACTGGTGTTGACTGTACCATGAGAATTACTCAACTCATATGAAGAAAAAAAAATCACATGTGCACTGAATACAAATTGAATGTGTGAACAGGGCTAGTATTCTTAGGATTGCAGCCACAAAGACCTTCTTTCACAAACCTATATTTTCCAGCCCAACTGGAGCTGCCAATTATTTTCTTATAGGGGTCTTGTGCCTTTAACTGCTGCTCAGCAAGCAGAAATTCAGCAAGGGATGCTTTCTCTAGCATGTAGGCACAGTGATGGAAAATGGTCTATCTGATTCCCATGTAGTTGTAAAAAAACTCAGGAGCCCTGCAGGGGGAAAAAAGTTCCTATGCTTCATGCATCTGGTGAAATGAGCCGTTCCTCAAAAAACAAACATAAACCTTAAACCAGAATAAATTTTGTTAGTTATTAAAATGCCGCTGGACTCCTGTTTTATTCCGTTGACAACTCTGACATGGAAAATCTCACACTGACAGCAAAACCTGTGCTTTCATATAGCAATGTTAAACAAAAATGCAGAATATTAAAATGTTTTATGCCATCGTGAATCAAAGCTAGAGGGTAGACTTGTGGGTAAATTCTAAAACGGATGTGGAAAAGACCCCTTTGTACATTTTCAGTTAATTATCTTGTAGCCTAGGCTTACCAACAATTTCTTTCGCTCAAATAAGGGGCTAATTGTATGCTTAAGGAAAACAAGGCAACTAAGGGGGGCATGGTAAAGTTTATAAAATTATGCACAAGTGGAGAAAGTGGGTAGAGAGACCTCCCCCCCATCCCATAACACTAGAACATGGGCACCCAATTAAGTTGGTGAGCAATAAAGTAGGGTTGCCAGGTCCCTCTTCGCTACCGGCAGGAGGTTTTTGGGGTGGAGCCTGAGGAGGGCGGGGTTTGGGGAAGGGAGGGACTTCAATGCCATAGAGTCCAATGGCCAAAGCGGCCATTTTCTCCAGGTGAACTGATCTCTATCAGCTGGAGATCAGTTGTAATAGCAGGAGATCTCCAGCGACTACCTAAACATTCAATATTTACTAGAACTGTTTACTTACCTGTATGAAACCTATACAGAAGACTGATGTACATACAGTGAGAGACATTGCACTTCTGCATTGATATTCTTCTTGTCCACTACCATCCATGAGATGGGATGTATAGTTGGTGTATAAGATTTTTGTTTGTTGAGTCCAATTGTGTAATTGTTTATGCGTATTTGTCAAGACACAGTAGCTTATAAATATATTCTGCACCTTAAAGTGTTTTCCGCCCCTGTACTAATTTCCTTATCTCCTGATACCAGTACAGTGGTGTCTATTTTCTCCCCCACTACCTGGCAGTTGACAACCCTACCTGCTATTACAACTGATCTTCGATCAATAGAGATCAATCCCCCTGGAGAAAAAGGCTGCTTTGGCAATTGGACTCTATGGCACGGAAGTCCCTCCCCTCCCCAAACCCCGCCCTCCTCAGGCTCGGTCCCAAAAACCTCCCGTCGGTGGCAAAGAGGGACCTGGCAACCCTACACCAGGCTGGGCAGAGGCGACCTGCCTGGTCAGCTGGCAATCTTGTGTCTATGCTCTGCATTCCCCCCTCCCCAACCACCATCCCCAACACCTACAAACAAGTTTAAAACCAGGGGAAGCCAAACATTTCTCAGTTACCAGCTCAGTGGTTGTGGAAGCTGGGTGTTAGTGATTTCAATTAATAGACTCTACATCTGTTTTTGAGCTACAAGTTCTGCATGTTCGCGGGAGTTCCTTCATTAGTTGCAAAAACCGGCAGGTATAGTGACATGGGCTCCTTTGGCTGTGAGGGATTCAAGCAGAGAAAGTTTTTTTTTTTTAAACCAATAGTTTGTTGCATGATAATGCATCGGATTAAAGATTTTTGGAGACTGTGTTGCCAGAGGTGGCTTTAAAATAGTTGGACTTCAAAGAGGAAATCATATCAGAGGGAGAATCATTGCCTTGAGAAAACACACACAGAGCGCGCTATTAAGTTATAAGCGGGAATGCAAAACCAGTGCCTTATTGCTCAAAATACAACTGAAACGTTCCACGGGGGATGTGTTCTGCAACCAAGGTGTAGGGTTGCCAACAGGCCTGCAGAAAAAATACCCTGTCTTTTAATAGAGGCTTAATGGGTAGGCTCTGTCGAAGCTTTTCATGGCATGGAGGTAAATTACATCTCCTTAAATTCCTGGGGGCAGGATACAGCCCTCGGGCTGATTCCTGCCCTCCTCCGCTATATATACCCGTTGGGTTAGTTACCGCCTAATCATCCTAGGCCCGTTTACTTGGAAGTAAGTCCCGTTCCATGGCCCTTAGAGACGAGTGTGGGTGTAGGCGGAGAGCCTAAATTGTATTTACACCTCCGTGAATAATAGCTCCATTATTAAGTCTGGAATAGAAACATTAATCATTGGGGAAGGGAAAACTTTGCTTTCTGAATTACAAATGTTTTGTATCCCATGTAAAACCGGGAAACGTTGAAAGCGTTCTCGCTGGCTAGGTGCGCTTTGGGTAACTTTGCAGATCCCACTGTAATCTTTAAGAAAGGAACATGCTTTTTTACGGGCATTTCTAACGTTGATGGGCCTCGCAAAGGTATTTTTAACTGACTGCGGGGTTTTTTACACGAGAATTTTTCTGAAGACCTGTCAGATGAATATTGTATCAAAAACACCAGTAGGGGGCATCGTTTCGCTTTTCTAACCCTTTGGAGAGTTTCTCGCAGCGTTTTATGCCTGCAAACTGAATTTCTTTTTTTTTTGTTTATGGCATTAATTCTGAGGTTAAGGTTGGCCTGCGGTGAGCAGTAATAAGTTTAACCTTTGACTTCACGCAATAAGATGTAATTTATCATTTCTTGACTCTTTTGTAAGTGTTACTACCCTCCGCTCCATTTAAGATAAATATAGGGAAGGCAGCATTTTTATATTGAGGTGGTCTGTGCTTGCAGAAGAACTTTTCATGTGTTTATTTAGAAGGTGGTGGAGACTGGGATCCCAGAACGAAAGGGCAGGATATCTGAAAATATGTTATCTGTTCTTGCTGTAAGAATGGAAATATCGGTGATTATTTTCAACTGTGTAGAATGCTACCACTGTCTTACAGGACTCAGACGTCCAAACCGAAACAAAATAGTTCGACATCTTAAGATGGAATTGTATGTTGCCAAATGTTCAATTGGTTCAACAGTCAGGGTTGGCCCAGCCGTCGGGGAGGCGGGAGCGTAGATATTGCCATGCCTACTGCATCTAGGGTTGCCAACCTCCAGGTACTAGCTGGAGATCTCCTGCTATTGCAACTGATCTCCAGCCAATAGAGATTAGTTCGCCTGGAGAAAATGGCCACTTTGGCATAGAAGTCCCCTCCCCTCCCCAAACCCCACCTCCTCAGGCTCCGCACCAAAAACCTCCCGCCAGTGACGAAGAGGGACCTGGCAACCCTAGTCTCTCCCCTCCCCCCAAGCAGGGGTAAAAAAAGCTTGGCGGAGGACTTTTTCCAGTTTGAACAGATTTTCCTCTCTCCCAACGCTGTTCTTGTTTTTGATAACACAATCTTGGCAGCTCAGTGTGCAAAGCGGGGGGGCTTAATTTTAAAAATAAACCCAGAAGAAACATAGGGATGGATCCAGACTACACCCACCAATTCCCCCTTCCCACCACAGAGCCCCCTCGTGGTTTTCTTCAGGTCCCCTATCCCCCCCCCCCAGCAGCATTCCTTGGCGATCAGTGGGCTGCAGTGGAAGGGAAGGGGAAGGTGGGAAAGTTGCAATCGGCCGCCTGGAAAATTTAGTCTGGATCCAACCCATAATGTGAGATTGAGCCCTGAACACTGGAGATGCTAGAGATTGAACCTGGGACCTTGTGCAAGCTTCTGAGCCGTATGTGGAGGTTTCACCCCCAAATTTTCCCCAACCGCCTTTCTTTTCGTTTGCCCCAATATCATTTCACTTCCCTCCCCGCAAGAGTGTCTGTACTTTAAGGCTACCCTTTCTTTTGCACTTGAAAGGCAAACTTGAGGTTGTGAGGAGCAAGTTGGCTTGTGTGATGTTTGAAGTCAGTTTGGGTTAAGGGCACACTTCAGAAAATGGCAATCAAAACAGGCTGGAGTGTCTCTCTCTTTTTTTAAGGAGGTACAGTCTTAACAAGCGAACTCTTCTGGATGGGGTGTACAAAAAGCCTTTCATGTCAGCCCAGCCTTTTGAAGTCAGTAATAAACCCCCCTCTTGATCAGTGCTGGGAAGAGCAGCTAAGTTATATTCTAAAAAGGAAAGGGAATCGTTTTCGTGAGCTACCCCAGGGATGAACCGGAGGGAAAGAAATCAGCGCTTTGGTTCATGCCGGAGTTTATCTATGTAGGGGATTTAACCGAGTCATCATTCTGCCACTGTGTGGCTATGCAAAGCTGCTTTGTAAAAGAAGACGGAGCCTTTCCGTGAACTCCGTTCGTTTGGCAATAAGAGCACGTTTGGGTTTCTCGTCGCCCTTGTTTCTTGCCTTAAAGTTGCAAATGCATCAATGGGACTTGAATCAAGAGCTCTGCACCACAGGTACTGGATATATTCAGGCTAGAATGAAGTAGGAAGGGCTATGGCTCAGTGATAGAGCATCTGCTTGGCATTCAGAAGGTCCCAGGTTCAATCCCCGGCATCTCCAGTTAAAGGGATTAGGCAGGTAGGTGATGTGAAAGACCTCTGCCTGAGACCCTGGAGAGCCGCTGCCGGGCTGAGTAGACAATACTGACTTTGATGGACCAAGGGTCTGGTTCAGTATAAGGCAGCTTCATATGTTCATGTGTAGTAGTAGAAGAATTGGTTTTTATATGCCCACTTTCTCTACCGCTTAAGGGAGACTCAAACCGGCTTACAATCACCTTCCCTCCCCCTCCCCACAACAGACACCCTATGAGGTAGGTGAGGCTGAAAGAGCTCTAACAGAGCTGTGACTAGCCCAAGGTCACCCAGCTGGCTTCGTATGTAAGAGTGGGGGAAACAAATCCAGTTCACCAGATTGGCCTCCGCCGCTCATGTGATTAGTGGGGAATCAAACCCAATTCTCCAGATGACTCCCCCGCTCCAAACCACTGCTCTTAACCACTACACCACGCTGACTCCAGGGCTGGGGGCGGGGGACCTGTCACAGGCCACCTACCGTACTCAACAATCTACTTGAGAGCAGAAACAAATGGTATAAATTAAAGAACCCAGGCTAATGTTTCTAAGGCTATCCGTGGCAGTAATGTCACTACAATTCTATTTCTTGATCTTTGTGCATTTTTGTTATTCTTAACTTTTTAAAAAGCTGGTATAATATTAGAGGAAGCAAGTTTGTTTTTATTTGTTTATACACAAGGTGGATAAATACAGATTTACAGATCTTATCATACAAATATGACAGGTATAAATCTTCTTTGATAGGTATAGATCATGCATGTAAATTGTACATTAGCATTGTGAAATGGGCTCCAAGAACTAGAAAAAATAAAGAATTAAAAAGCTGAACAAATGGAGGAAGGGCAGCAAAACTTCTCTTCGCAAAGGATGCTGTTTGGTCTTGGATGAGCCCCAGAAATTTCTTCTTTCCTGTTTTATTAAAGCTGCTTTTCCTAGAATGGAATTTCAGGCAGTTCAATCTGGGGCACTTTATTTATTTATTTACTTCATTTATACTCCATCTTTCTCCCCAGTGGGGACCCAAAGCAGCTTAGTTCTCTTCTCCTCCTCCCAACCACCCTGCGAGGTAGGTTAGGCAGAGAATGAGCTGAGGGTACGTGACTGCCCCAAAGTCACCTAGTAAGATTACATAGCAGAGTGGGGATTCGAACCTGGGACCCCCAGATCCTAGTCCAGCACTACAGCCAGTCCTGTACCAGTATTGGATATTGGTGCGCTTCTTCAGTTTGGGCTACCAAATTATCCTTCTGTCTTGACATTTATCTTCCCTTGGGGTTCAGAACTTAATAAGGGAATATTACAGTTTCTGTGCAGTATTTTGTCCTGGGGGAAGTGGATACTTCCTCTGTATAATATGCTCTTTGACAACCGCATTTCATACAGAATTAATCCCAGCAAAGCGCGGTGGTCGTTATGGGCACTTTCTGGGAACGGCTTCTGATGTAATGAGGTATGCTAAGCTGCAGGTTTTCCATGTGTTCGGTACAGTACTTTGCTTTTTAGGCACTTCACTAACAATGAATATGATCTACAAATGTGTAATGTATGCCGTTGGAAGCAAGACTCGCGTTGAGCGAGAGGTTTTCCCCAGGCTCCTTTGCCTGTGTTTCCCATTGGACTGTGGACTACAGCCGCCCAATCATGGACTTGGCTTCGTCTGCGTTCTCATTGGACTATGGACCACAACCGCCCAATCACGGACGGGGGGCGTGGCTCCGGGTGGTTGGGATTGGCATATAAGCCGGGGTGTTGTGGGTTTACAGAGAGTTCCAGTTCAGTTCAGTTCTAGGTAGTTAATGAAGCGGCTGAACACATGAACACATGAAGCTGCCTTATACTGAATCAGACCCTGGGTCCATCAAAGTCAGTATTTGTCTACTCAGACCGGCAGCGGCTCTCCAGGGTCCCAGATAGGGGTCTTTCACATCACCTACCTGCCTAGTCCCTTTAACTGAAGATGCTGGGGATTGAACCTGGGACCTTCTGCACGCCAAGCAGAGGCTCTACCACTGAGCCACAGTTGTTGTTGGAACTCCGTCTCCAGCCTCCTGTATCACCCACACCCATGCATACATAATAAAATGGTAATTTGTTTACCTGTTTTATACATTTTTATACACCCTTGCTTCAGCGAGCTCAGGGTGACATGGATTGGCCTCCCACCGTGCCCATTCTATCCTTACAACAACCCTGGTAGGTTGGACTGGATGAGAGTGCTTGGCCTCAGGTGACCCACTGGGCTTCGTGGTGGGGTTGGGATTTTAGCCCGGATCTCCTACATCCTTGCCCATCACTCTTACCTCTACACCTTAATTCCCTCCACATCCCACGTCATGCCTGCCCTGTTTCTGTTAGATTTGTGTTAATTTTTTTTTTTAAAGGGCTGTTATCTATTCTTCAGAGTAGTAATTTTATCAAACTCAGGAAGTGGAGCACAAATAAGAACATAGTTGCCGGTCATTGTCGTATGTTTCAGGTTCACATGCTGTTGATAAGATATACTGGAACCATTCACACAGAAATTTGCCTGGTGTGACCACTTCCTTAATGAGATGAATGGGATTTCCCCCCCCCCCCCCACAAAGTGAAGCAATTATGATTACTGGATGGTTCCTCTTAGGAAAAACCTAACTTCCTACCAATAGATACAGAATACTGAGCTAAAGGAGCTGACAGACAAAATAGTGACTATGTCTGTCAGCAGCCAGCGTGGTGTAGTGGTTCAGAGCGGCAGACTCCAATCCAGAGAACTGGGTCCGATTCCCCACTCCTCCACATGAAACCTGCTGGGTGACCTTGGGTTAATCATAGTTCTCCCAGAACTCTCTAAGCCCACGCAGAGGCAGACAATGGCAACAAACCACCTCTGAACATCTCTTGCCTTGAAAACTTTATGGGGTTGCCATAAGTCGGCTGTGAGACGGCACACACACATGAAGCTGCCTCATACTGAATCAGACCCTTGGTCCATCAAAGTCAGTATTGTCTACTCAGACCGGCAGCGGCTCTCCAGGGTCTCAGACAGGGGTCTTTCACATCACCTACCTGCCTAGTCCCTTTAACTGGAGGTGCCAGGGGTTGAACCTGTGACTTTCTGCATGCCAAGCAGATGCTCTACCACTGAGACACGGCCCCTCCCACATACCTGTCGGGGGTCATCATGACCAGCTCATGCTCCTGGTATGCATGGCTGGGTAACCCCAAATGGAGCATGCTAACGTAGAGGCAAATTTTGAACCTATCTTGAGAGGTGGTTTTCTTGTAGCTATTTATTTTTCTCCTTGGAATGTTTGTGCCACATTTAAGAATTAAATGCAGTGCTGTGCTTCGTCAAGAAGAAGAGTTGGTTTTTATATGCCAACTTTCTCTACCACTTAAGGAAGAATCAAACCAACTTACAAGCACCTTCCCTTCCTCTCCCTACAACAGACACCCTGTGAGGTAGGTGGGGCTGAGAGAGCTCTAAGAGAGCTGTGAGTAGCCCAAGGTCACCCAGCTAGTTTCATGTGGAGGAGTGGGGAAACCAATCCAGTTCACCAGATTAGCGTCCGCCGCTCACGTGGAGGAGTGGGGAATCAAACCCGGTTCTCCAGATCAGAGTCCACAGCTCCAAACCACTGCTCTTAACCACTACACCAGGCTGGCTCTCACCATGAGTCACACCAGCAGTCCACCAAGCTCAGTTTTGCCTTCTTTGACTGGGCAGAGCTGTGCATGGTGGAGGAAGGTTTTTCCCAACACTCCCCCTGAAACCCTTTAACTGGAGATACCTGAGATCAAACCAGGGACTTTTGGGCACACAAAATATCTGCTCAGCTGCCGAGCCACAAAACCTCTTGACCTTCCTGCCACCTCTCAGCTTTGTCTTTTTTTATTATTATTCTTCGAGGCATCCAATTAAAACAGTTTCACTTCACTATTATGGCTCTTTGTATCTTCAGTTGCTTCACCCCCCCCCAAAAAAATAACATGATAAAAGAGTCCTTTGCCCCTGACTCAAATTAGTGTATTCAAAAGACAGTTTTTAGTTATTAGAACATAAGAAAAGCCCTGCTGGATCAGACCAAGGCCCATCAAGTCCAGCAGTCTGTTCACGCAGTGGCCAGGTAAGCGCAACCCTGTTTTACGCACCCCAAGGTAGTGCTCTAGCAGGAAGGTAGGAAGGTCTGAGAAGCACTGCCTGCCTCTGAGCCTCTGCAAAGTGCAATTCTGAATTTTTGCGGAGCCTCTTTCCTGCCTCTCTTCTCTTCAAATTTCTCTTTGATCTAAATGGAATTGATTAGAAACTGACTCCAAATGCCTATAAAGGGGAAAAGAAACGGATTGTTGGATTTCAGGAAGAAATCGGGTGTAGAGAATTTCTTTTAACAACTCTTTTGCCTAGTCAGACCCTTAACTTCCCTACCCTGTTTCTAACCTCTTAGGGTACTTAAAAAGAAGAATAAAGGATTTAAAAAACCCCCACTCTCTATATTTGCAAGAAACCCAACCTGTCTCATTTTCAGCTGTCAATGTAGCTGACAACATATGGTGGGGCCATGAATAAATTATTCAGAAGCTCCCGTCTAAAACAAAAGCAGCTTTGGCATGATTTTTAATTTTTTTAAGCTGACATTTTAAGTTTATATGGAGGCTAATAACGCCTTTATACACCCCAGGAAGAGGTAGGCGGCCTGCAATGAATTATTAACTTGCAGTGATTACCCTTTTGTATCCTGAAACTGCTTGGTGGACTTGTAGGAAGATAGCATGAGTTTTTTTTTGGGGGGGGGGGAGGAAGGCTGGTTTTGCCATTTCAAACATATCCAGTCATTGAATATGTAGGTTTTTTCTGAAGGCCCCAAGGTTCAACACCTTACTCCCTGCACCGCTTGGGTCGCCAGGTCCCTCTTCGCCACTGGCGGGAGGTTTTTGGGGTGGAGCCTGAGGAGGGCGGGGCTTGGAGAGGGGAGGGACTTCAATGCCATAGAGTCCAATTGCCAAAGCTGCCATTTTCTCCGGGGGAACTGGTCTCTGTCACCTGGAGGTCAGTTGTAATGGCGGGAGATCTCCAGCCACCATCCGGAGGTTGAATAAAAAACAGCACTAAAGGCTAACCAAATGACCTGCTTATTAAATCGATTTGTTAACTGGTTATTTCAAAACTGTTCTTACTATGAAAAAAGATAGATGCAACATATAATGACATATACTGTCTCTGTTGTTATTACATCCTCTAAGCATAACCAAATAAACATAACGTTGTAACTAGCGAGATACCTGGAGCATACAAGTCATGTAATTTATGGGCGAAAAAGCATGGTCACTTTAGCCTCCTTTATTCCCTGTTTCAGCCAGGATTCAACCAGGATCGAACGCATGCGGTTCGCCGAAGTTGCGTTCAATCCTGGCTGAATCCTGGCTGAAACAGGGAATAAAGGAGGCTAAAGCGACCATGCGATTTTGCCCTATAACAACATACAAATACAACATACAAATCCAAAGGTTATACCACAAGATGCCACGTATAATTCTGACCATATAAATCCCAGTGTCCAGCCTTCGGGATAGTTTTGACACTGGGATTTATATGGTCAGAATTATATGTGGCATCTTGTGGTATAACCTTTGGATTTGAATGTTGTATTTGTATGTTGTTACAGATTACATGACTTGTATACTCGAGGTATCTCGCTAGTTACAACGGTATGTTTATTTGGTTATGCTTAGAGGATTTAATAACAACAGAGACAGCATATGTCATTATATGTTGCATCTATCTTTTTTCATAGTCAGAACAGTTTTGAAATAACCAGTTAACAAAGAGTGGCAAGCTGCAGTACTGCAGTCCAAGCTCCGCTCACGACCTGAGTTCGATCCCAACAGAAGTCGGTTTCAGGTAGCCGGCTCAAGGTCGACTCAGCCTTCCATCCTTCCGAGGTCGGTGAAATGAGTACGCGGCTTGCTGGGGGTAAAGGGAAGACGACTGGGGAAGGCACTGGCAAACCACCCCATGAACAAAGTTTGCCTAGGAAACGTGGGGAAGTGACGTCGCCCCATGGATCAGGAATCTCCCGGTGCTTGCACAGGGGACCTTTACCTTTACCATTCGGTTAGCCATTAGTGTTGTTTGTTTTTTTATCCACCTGGAGGTTGGCAACCCTATGCACCGCTCAGATTGCATAGCCACTTTCAGCCTAGCTGAACTGAGATCTGGGCTTCAAGGGCGCCATCTAGGCTGCAGTACCAGCTCAACTGAATCACCCAGTCAGCTGACTTCTGGAGCCAATCCCTGATCACCAGGCCCTATAAAGCCCTCGGCTTAGTGCTGGCTGCTCAGTCTGAGCTGCTGCTCTCTAGGGTGAGGATGCTGCCCAGCCTCTGTTGTTAGTGTCTGGTGCATTACATTTAAACTCTGCTTGGTTTGACTGCTCCTCTGCTGTCAGAATTCAACTGCCCGAGCCTTACGGGTGAGAAAAGAAGCCTGACAAATCCTCCCCGAGACAAATGTGTCTTGATTCACTTCTTTTTTTTTTTAATTAGGCCTTTTGCATGCTACCTTCCCCATAAAATATATCCAAAGCAGTGACAATAAAATGGATTAAGAAGCACTAAAATATATTTCAAACCATCGAATAAATAGTAATGATAGTTAATAAGCTGGCTGAGTAAAATAGTGGCATTAAAATACAGAGAGGGATTTCTTTAAAAATGCGGACGGGTATAGAAGCTTCGTGGAAATCAAAGAATCCACCACCACTAATAGACTGGCATAAAAGGATCTGGGCTGCTGCTTTTTAAAAGAAATCGACATATTATAAGGAAGAAGTAAAGGGACGTCGATCAAATAAATTTGCGAAGAATTGAATACTGCCTACTGAACATTGGAACATAAATTTTTCTGCTTCCGCACAGCCATATGTATTGTTTCTAGGTTATCTTGCCATGAATAACAAAGATGTGCAATAAAATAACCCTTCCCCAAACCACTGGCTTTGAAGATTAGCTTGTTGTGTCCTCCCAGTAATTGCAAATTATATTTAGCATCCCTGTAACCGTGAGGATGTTCTAACCTTTTGGATGTCTGAAGCATCCATCATTTCCAGCAGTCAAGTGTATATCATCCAAAAGGGGGAAGAGGAGGAGGAGGATGATAAAAATATACCGCTCTGCACGCTTCCGAGGATTTGACACTCACAAGTACAATGCGAAAACGGCTGCCGTGCAAAGCCCTTTCGGGCTGAAAAAAGGCTAGATCCTTCCTTAATTTTCAGGCGCACTTGGGGAAAAAAAAGAAGAGGTTGTGGCTGGTCAGTCAAGAAGGTGTTTTGGCGTGCCAGGTGTGATCTCACCGACTTGCCAGGAGCGTGGCTTGTTCCTCACAACATTGTAGGTGGAAAAAATCAACTGCTGGTTTTCCCGGTTAGCTAGATGTATGGGAGGCAATTGACACACCAGCAGCCTCTCTCTGAGACTGTGATGCTCCACTTATTGCCTCGCTCGCTTTGCTTTCAAGGACAAGTGATCTATGCACTGTGCAAAGCAGCACAATATCCCTGTGTACTTTAGAAGATGCATCAATGTGATTTCTGCTTTGTATCCTAGGTGGGGTGGTGGGGTGGTGGGGGCATAATGGACAACTATTGTTCATCTGTGCTTCACAATTCCAAGTGAAATTATGGACAGCTCCCAAATAATCCCTTCCAATAGAAGAAGAAGAGTTGGTTTTTATATGCTGACTTTCCCTACCACAGAGACTCAAACTGGCTTACAATCAACTTCCCTTCCCCTCCCCACAACAGACACCCTGTGAGGTAGGTGGGGCTGAGAGAGTGTGACTAGCCCAAGGTCACCCAGCTGGCTTCCTGTGTAGGAGTGGGGAAACCACCCCGGTTCACCAGATTAGCCTCCGCCGCTCATGTGGAGGAGTGGGGAATCAAACCTGGTTCTCCAGATCAGAGTCCACCGCTCCAAAGCACCGCTCTTAAACACTACATCACGCTTTCCTCACTGGGTAGGTAAAAATTTCAAGTGAAGTGGTAGAGAAAGTTGTTTCCCTCGCCCTGTGTTTTGGATCACGTGTTATCATTTCCCCAAAGGTACCTACATTTCCATTCATCTCACCGGCTCCACACAGAGAGTGACTGTTAAGCAAGGCAACGGCTCTGTGTGCTAAATATGCACGCCAAAAGCACAAATTCGTTTCTTTTTTTTAAAAAAAAAACACAACACAAAAGTATTACATTGGTATAATTATAGCTCTTAAAAATACATGTTTTTTAAAACTTAATTATGAATGTAGGTTATAAATCTGTTTCTGAAAGCGTGAGAGCTGTGGGAGTGGAAAGAATGTTCATTAAAGTAACATCAGTCACAATTCATGTCCTACTCTGTTTTTATGTGATATTCCACAACAAAGATGTTTCAGAACAGGTGGGGTAGAACCGAAGTGCGCGGTCAATTCATCAGTTTTAATGTTGTAGCATGTCAGTTTGTACGTAAGGGGTTCTCTGGATAAGGGATCACTTGATAACAGAATTACCACTTTAATTTTAATTTTACTTCATTTGTACCATCCTTTTCTCCCCAATGGGGACCCAAAGTCAACACATGAACACATGAAGCTGCCTTATACTGAATCAGACCCTTGGTCCATCAAAGTCAGTATTGTCTACTCAGACTGGCAGTAGCTCTCCAGGGTCTCAAGCAGAGGTCTGTCACCTACTTGCCTAGTCCCTTTAACTGGAGATGCCAGGGATTGAAACTGGGGCCTTCTGCATGCCAAGCAGATGCTCTACTAATTGAGCTACAACCTCTCCCCGAGTGGCTTACCTCATTCTCCTGTCCTCCATTTTATCCTCACAACAATCCTGTGAGGTAGGTTAGGTTGAGAGGATGAACTGGCCCAAGGTCACCCTGCAAGCTTCCATGGCCAAGTGGAGATTTGAACTTGGGTCTCCCAGGGCATAGTCCAATACTGTAACCACTTACAGCACCCTGGCTGTTATATACCACACTGGCTGTTAATCGTAAAACACCTCTTTAAGAAGTCAACGTATTGGATCCAAATATGTCCCCCCATTCACACAAGGCATCTTCCGTGCATAGAAGAACTACTTTCATGAGCAGAAGGGTTCCTTTCAGTCCAGCTCTACCATTTCAGCAACACCCAATGAATTCCAAAAACGAAATCAAACAACTTTCCATTTGATGGTTATATTTAACAAGATGGAGACTGTATATTTCTGTTGATTGTTAAAAGCTAAATTACCACTCCATGGGCAACTATTTTTTTCTCTTCTCAAGTTCTAATGACGTTGTGGGCAGAACTGAACATGGTTTTGATTAGTGAAACCTTGTGGATGTGGAATGGCTAAATCCCCTATTGCCGCATGGCCCCAAGTCAAACTGAGGCCCTGTATGGTTAGAACTGAGCATCTGAAGAGCTTTTAAAGACAAATGGAGATCTGTGACCTGCCTCTTCTCTAGTTTGACCTAAGAGTGCCTCCTCTTGTCTGCTCTTACATCTTGCTTTAAGCGTGCATTGCCCTGTGACCTCCCTTAGACTGTGTCACTTTGCAACCTCCTTTTCTTCCACACTCTTTATTAAAATGTTCCTTCTATGCCAGCTGCCTTGGTTACAAGTTTCATTATCATAAAATTAGCTGAAAGCCACTCTCTGGATACATCCCTTATCATGAGTCAGACCATTGGTCCATTCCACTTGGTACCGTATACTCTAACTGGCACAGGATTGCCAGCATCAAGTCTTCTTCATTACTGCAACCATCTGTATGAACCAGGATTGTAAAAGTTAAAGATTGTCCCCTGTGCAAGCACCGGGTCATTACTGACCCATGGGGTGACGTCACATCCTGACGTTTACTAGGCAAGACTATGTTTGCAGGGTGGTTTGCCATTGCCTTCCCCAGTCATCTACACTTTACCCCCAGCAAGCTGGGTACTCATTTTACCAACCTCGGAAGGATGGAAGGCTTGAGCCGGCTACCTGAAACCAACTTCCGTCGGGATCGAACTCAGGTCGTGAGCAGAGCTTTTGACGGCAGTACTGCAGCTTACCACTCTGCGCCATGGGGCTTTCAACCAGGATTGTACCTGGTGTCTGTTCTGCTACTAGTTATGACTTTCACTTACCTAAGTTGTAGGATTAGGGCTACTTTGGATAGGATTTAAATTACAGTATACAGCGAGTATTATTTTATCTACAATTTAAAAAATAGAGAATCAAGAAGGCTGTGAAGTATTTAAGTACCACTCCCTGAACCAGAAAAGGATGGGCAGTAGAGAGCATACACGGGCCAAGATTGGGGGGGGGGGAAATCCCCCAGATAGCCACTCCAGTTTCAAATTATTGCCAATTCCACAATTTCCCACATTTATCCCCACGCGTTTGCATTACTGTGCATCTTTGTTTATCTTTCCTGGCATAATTAAGCTCTCCCCAGGCTACAAACTTGGCACATGTGAAGAGCTTTATAATTTTTTTTCCTTCCAAAAGTGAGTTTCCCCACCAAGCTGGTTTCCTTGGAGTTTGTTTAGATCTGTCTTTATTTACTTCCGAAAGGACAAAGGCCGGGAATGACTGGTAGCCTCAAACAGAACGATCAAAAGGCAGATCTGACATCTCAAGCTAGTTAAAGGAAGGCGTAGAGGAGATTTCGCACGGGATGCCGGGAGAGCGCAAGACACAACTGTCAGGTATTGATTGGATGCTGAACAGATGCTGTTTCTGGCAGCCTACGAGGAAGCTCATCTGCGTGGCTCTTCAAAGGATGCTTTGCTAAATATGACTTGTGTTTTCGATAAATGTCCGAGGAGTGTGGCTCCTTCTGGAGTAGAGAGACTTTGGCAAAGATAAGGGTAAATTTGCATCCACAGTCATACATTCAGCCAGGCTTCTCAAGGTGGTGCCTTCTCTTAGGACTGTCCAACAGTCAAGTGCTGAGCTTTTTTGGTGGTAGCACTCAACCTTTAGAATGGCCTACCAGAGTCAGTGTGGAGGGTGCCTTCATTTTCTGGATTTATTTACTTATTTACTTCATTTATGCCCTGCCGTTCTCCCAAATGGGGCCCCAAAATGGCTTTCGCTGTTCTCCTCGCTTCTGTTTCAATCCTCACAACAACCCTGTGAGGTAGTTTAGGCTGAGAGTGCGTGACTGGCCCAAGATCACCCAGCAAATTTCTATGGCAAAGTGGGGACTCAGATTAGGGTCTCCCTGGTCCTAGTCTCGCACTGTACCACTCTCTCTCAGATCTAGAAAGGTGGGTAAGACGGTTTTATTTCAAAGGGTATTTTGTGGAGCCCGAAGAGTTTCGGCCCATTTGGTTGAGTTTCTATCTTAACCAGCGTGGTGCAGTGGTTAAGAGCGGTGGGCTGGAGCGGTGGAGTCTGATCTGGAGAACTGGGTTTGATTCCCCACTCCTCCACATGAGCAGCGGGAGGCTAAACTGGTGAACTAGATTTGTTTCCCCACTCCTATACACGAAGCCAGCTGGGTGACCTTGGGCCAGTCACATTCTGTTCTTTCTCTACCACTTAAGGGAGACTCAATCCGGCTTACAATCACCTTCCCTTCCCCTCCCCACAACAGACACCCTGTGAGGTAGGTGGGGCTGAGAGAGCTCTAACAGAGCTGTGACTTGCCCAAGGTCACCCAGCTGACTTCGTGTGTAGGAGTGGGGGAAACAAATCCAGTTCACCAGATTAGCCTCTGTCACTCATGTGGAGGAGTGGGGGAATCAAACCCAGTTCTCCAGATCAGAGTCCATTGCTCCAAACCATCGCTCTTAACCACTACACCATGCTGGCTACACCAAGTGGGATATAAATCTTTTAAATAAGTAGTCATAGAAAGACTAACAGCTCATCCGTCTTTTTAAAGTAGAGGGATTTATGCCTGCCTAGGACACAGTCCGGTCCCTTCTCCCATCTTCACATCCCCTTTCCTATACAGGGGAGTCACGCATGAAAACACATGAAGCTGCCTTCTACTGAATCAGACCATCAAGATCAGTATTGTCTACTCAGACTGGCAGTGGCTCTCCAGTGTCTTAGGTGGAGGTCTTTCAAATCACCCGATCCTTATAACTGGAGGTGCTGGCGATTGAACCTGGAAACCTCCGCACACAAAGCCGATGCTCAGCCACTGAGCCACCGACCCTTCCAATTAAAGTATCCTAATCATTTACGGAAGGGATCCTCTCGTGGCGTGTGCGAACACACCAAAAGTTTCAGTGCTAACAGGCAGCAGCTTCTCTAGGCCATTGGCCTTGCTGTGGCCGTGCTTTCTGAATACGGTTGCCAAGCTGCCAACCACCAGGTACTAGCTGGAGGTCTCCTACTATTTCAACCAATCTCCAGCCGATAGAGATCAGTTCACCTGGAGAAAATGCCCCTCTTTGGCAATTGGACTCTATGGCATTGAAGTCCCTCCCCTCCCCAAACCCTCCCCTCCTCCGGCTCCACCCCCAGAACCTGCTGCCGGTTATGAAGAGGCAACCCTATTTCTGAGATCCTTTAACTGGAGTTCCTGGGGATTCAACTTGGGCCCTTCTGTTCTCTCACGCAGCCCCTTAATCCATTCCTCTTCAGGGGCCAAGCTGTTTAGTTATAGGGGAAAAAAGCCCTTGAAGAATCTCCACGCGCAGAGAGAGAAATCCTTTTACTTCTGCTGCTTTATATTTAGTTTACGGCAGCAGGCAGTTAATTAGCCCTTACATGCCATTTTCTTTCGGGCTAATTAGGAAGAAAACAGAACACAGAAGAAAGCCACAGCTATTGCCGGGGTGGGTGGGTGGGAAGAGCGGGGAAGAACCCCTTAACATTTTGTGCATTAACGGCCCCTTTGGAGGATATTATCTCCGTAATGACCGCCAGGACCCTTTTTGTTTCCATAGGCAGTGGTTCTCCAGTCGCCGGCCTCATTTAGGCCCGTCGAAGGCAACTGAACAAAGGAGGCCACGCTGCCTTAAAGAAGCCAGATGAAGCCACCTGACATGCTGTTTAATTATGCAACCATCAGCAGACTTTTAACGGTTTCATTAGGGCGCTGCCGTAGAATGGTCCTCTTCCCCGGCCCGCCTGCCATTTTTTTTTTCCTGGATGAAAGGTCGTTGGTATTAATTGGTTGTTTGGAAACGTTGAGCACGCCGGTGCTATTCAGGTACTTAGTTTCCTCCTAGCATGTTCACGGGCTGGTCTCGCGCCCCCTTCTCTTTTTGATATGGCTAATTAGTGCAAATAATTTGAAAGCGGCGCGGCAATCTGTATAGCTCCCGCGGTTTGGCATCCGTATTGCTGATTCATTAACGGATCTCAAGTACCCTGTTACGTGGTGACATGCTGCTAGTGAATGCTCACGTTCTTTTGTTTGTTTCCTGCCAGAGCGTAGGCCGGGCTTGCCCTCCTCCTTACCCCACCCCCTTCATTTAAGTAATAAAATAAAGCGGTTCTAGGGTTGCCAGGTTTTTGGGAGGTTTTGGGGGCGGAGCCTGAGGAGGGCGGGGTTTGGGGAGGGGAGGGACTTCAATGCCATAGAGTCCAATGACCAAAGCGGCAATTTTCTCCAGGTGAACTGATCTCTATCAGCAGGAGATCACATGTAATAGCAGGAGATCTCCAGCTAATACCTGGAGGTTGAGAATTCAAAGTGTGCCTTGTGCTGAAAACGCTGAAGTACTGCAAAGAGCCAGCACTGGTCCAATATGCTGATATTCCAATATACCAACTATATAAAGTTCAATAAAGAATTTTTATCTAAATAGTAATTTTTCAATTAGTGTTTTTATGTAACACTCTTGCTTTGACTGCATCAATACAATAACATTGGATACAAAAGTGACAGTAGAAAGTCCAATTCCTTAACAGGATACACGATAGTATCAACCTTCATTTATACATATATTTGGTCATTGCACCATTGATACCACTAGATTCCATAAGATTATCCAGTGGCATCAATGGTGCGATGAGCAAATATATGTACAAATGAAGATTGATACAGTTGTGTATCCTATTAAGGAATCGGACTTTCTACTGTCACTTTTGTATCCAATGTTTCCCCCCCTCTTTTTAATCAAAAAGCACCTAAAAACAGGTCAATCAATACGTTACAAGCAGCAGAGATACCCAAAAACAAGCCTAGAAATAGGAGGAGGGACTCCCCCCCGGATGACAGGCAACTGGCCAGTCCCCGCCCCCTCTGGGCATCGGGGACTGCTGGGCGTTGGCCCCCCCAGGGTCTGCCTGGAGGAGAGCGGAGAGGCTGCTGCTAGGAATGGAGATGATCTGGGTGGCAATGTATCCAATGTTGTTGTATTGATGCAGTTAAAGCAAGAATGTTATATAAAAACACTAATTGAAACATTAGTATTTAGATAAAAAATCTTTGTTGAACTTATATAGTTGGTATATTGGAATATCAGCATATTGGACAGTGGACCCCCAGTGCTTGGAGGCTGACAACCCTAAGTGGTTCCCTATATGATGAGTTCCAAAAGAAGCAAATGGAGTCCTATGATCCCTTGAAGACCAACAGACCAACACGTTCATTGCAAGATTTGAGTCCAGTAGCACCTTAAAGACTAACAAAGTTTCGGGGATATGTCTTTAGAGTCAAAGCTCCCTCCCTTTGTCAGATACAACTAGGAGTGGAGATCCCTGAGTAGGGTTGCCAACCTCCAGGTGGTGGCAGGAGATCTCCTGCTATTACAACTGAGCTCCAGCTGACAGAGATCAGTTCACCTGGAGCAAAGGGCCGCTTTGGCAATTGGAGTCTATGGCATTGAAGTCCCTCCCCAAACCCCGCCCTCCTCAGGCTCCACCCCAAAAACCTCCCGCCGGTGGCAAAAAAGGACCTGGCAATCCTATCCCTGAGTCCTTATTTCTTGGTCTGATAATGGGTGGGGTGTTGCAAAGAAAGGAATCAAGATGCAACACACCAAAGGAGTCTTTAAACACTGCTCCCACTTTCTGACTGGGATATAAGGACTCAGGGATCTCCATTCCTACCAAACTTGAGACCCTGTCACTGAAGAAAACTGGGGAGGCGCCAACATCTTCACACCTTTGGGTAACCCTACCTCAGGTATGTGTGGAAGGCTGATCCATGAATAGTCTATGAAACCGCATGGTAGAGCCAGTATGGTGATGATTAGAGTGTTAGGCTAAGTCTGAGTTCGAATCCTCATTCACTTTTGAAACTTGGAGCCATTGCTTATCTCTTACCTACTTCACAGTATTGTTCTGAAACTAAAAAGGGAGCAGGAAGTGGGGGGGGGGGGAATGAGGGTCTGCAGTGGAAGAAAAAATGAGCAGAAACTGCGGTCCCCTCTTCCACAAACAGAAATTCCATTCGCCAGAGGAACTGTGAGGTTGGGTATATTCTGCTGTCGACATGTTTTGGCTTTCTGATCCGTACTCAAGTCACTGTTGAAAAAAAATGCTGTGTGTTAATTACTATTTGTGTGACATTATTTTTGCTGTGTCAGTCCTGAAGTACTCTGTTTATTTAAAACTGTCCATGATTAATTCATGAATTATATCCATAAAGAATACTGAGGTTACCCCGTTCTCCTTCCTCCTCCCCCCAAAAAAGTCCATCTTTTGGTGAGTGATGCTTGTTTTAACATTTTTCTTCAAAGTTTTCTGTCTCATTAAAAAACGAAAGCCCTAAAAGACGTAGACCGTTTCTTCCTTGGGACTCCTGATAGCTCTTTGACAAGTGAATGAGTTAATTTGCATTTACCTAAACAACTAGAGAAAGATTCTGTTTTTTTACTCTATCTCGCTGTTATTTCAAAGGTATCCGTCGTGAAGTATTTGAACTACGTCCCAGTATTATTTAGCTGTCAAGTTAGGGTTGCCAGGTCCTTCTTCTCCACCGGCAGGAGGTTTTTGGGGCGGAGCCTGAGGAGGACGGGGTTTGTGGAGGGGAGGGACCAATGCCATAGAGTCCAATTGTCAAAGCAGCCATTTTCTCCAGGTGAACTGATCTCTGTCTGCTGAAGATCAGTTGTAATAGTAGGAGATCTCCAGCTACCACCTGAAGGTTGGCAACCCTACTTCGTCCTCTTTTTCTCCAGCACTTCCTCAGATGAATAAGGAGCATCCAGTTTTGGTCTTTCCTTGTATATTGCGGGAGTCTCACACTGTAATAAAACATATGAAATTGTCTGCTGGTCTGCTGAAGTACTGCTGGTTTTGGCTGTGGAAAGCCCAAATTCATGTCTTTGCTATCCAAAGTCAAATGTTTGTATGAATGTCTGGAATATGGCTCTATTTGAATTAATACAGGAACATATGAAGAGTCCTGCTGGATCAGACCAGTGGTCCATCTATTCCAGCATCTCATATCGCACACTGGTCAGCCAGTTATCCTGGAAGACCAACCAACAGGGCATAGAAACCTAGGTTATTTTGGGTAGGGTTGCCAACTTCCAGGTACTAGCTAGAGATCTCCTGTTATTACAACTGATCTCCAGCCAATAGAGATCAGTTCACCTGGAGAAAAGGACCGCTTTGGCAATTGGACTCTATGGCATTGAAGTCCTTCCCCTCCCCAAACCCCGCCCTCCTCAGACACCCCAAAAACCTCCCACTGGTGGCAAAGAGGGACCTGGCAACCCTAATTTTGGGCCAGTCACATTCTCTCAGCCTAACTGACCTCACAAGATAGTTAATGTGAAGATAAAATTCAGGAGTGGAACATCTGCTTTGCATCCCTATTGGGGAGAAAAGCAGGATATAAATATCTAAATTTAAAACATCAATAAACTCCCTGCAGCTGTTCTCCAAATTTTTCTTCCATCTAAAAATGCCCATTGTTCCTAAAGAGCCTCTTGAGGAAGCCACCGTTTTGATTGGCATTTCTTTAAAGCTGCAACTTCTATTGTTGCTCAAACCAAACTTCATGTTTCTCTATTTGGAATAAAACTGTTACTTTTTTTGACATTTATGCAGAGATCGAATATCTGGCTGTTGACACTAGAGGTCTGTCTAAGGAGAGGGAACAGGGCTAGATGTTGTCAGTGTGGGGAACTAAGTGAGATGCAAAGATGTTGAGAACATTGCTTCTTGGTTCTTGTAGGTTATCCGGGCTGTGTAACCGTGGTCTTGGAATTTTCTTTCCTGACGTTTCGCCAGCAACTGTGGCAGGCATCTTCAGAGTAGTAACACTGAAGGACAGTGTCTCTCAGTGTCAAGGGTGTAGAAAGAGTAATATATAGTCAGAAAGGGGTTGGGTTTGAGCTGAGTATTGTCCTGCAAAAGTATTGTCCTGTAAGTATCAAGATAATGTGCTAATGAGGGTATGGTATGTTAATATGGAACCATTGTATCCTGAAGTGATCTGTTAATGTGTGTAATCCAAAACTAATCTGTATGGCTATTGTTGAATGTTGTCTTTGTCTGGAGGTTTTTCAGGGCAGGAAGCCAAGCCTTATTCATTCTTAAACTCTCCTCTTTTCTGTTAAAGTTGTGCTAATGTTTGTGAATTTCAATGGCTTCTCTGTGCAATCTGACAAAATAGTTGGTAGAATTGTCCAGTCTTTCAGTGTCTTGGAATAAGACCCTGTGTCCTGTTTGTGTCAGTCCATGTTCAGCCACTGCTGATTTCTCAGGTTGGCCAAGTCTGCAGTATCTTTCATGTTCTTTTATCCTTGTTTGTATGCTGCGTTTTGTGGTCCCGATGTAAACTTCTCCACAGCTGCAAGGTATACGATATACTCCTGCAGAGGTGAGGGGGTCTCTTTTGTCTTTTGCTGATCGTAGCATTTGTTGTATTTTCTTGGTGGGTTTAAACACTGTTTGTAGGTTATGTTTTTTCAAAAGTTTCTCCATCCTATCAGTGACTCCTTTAATAAATGGCAAGAATACCTTTCCTATGGGAGAAAGGTATTCTTGCCATTTATTAAAGGAGTCACTGATAGGATGGAGAAACTTTTGAAAAAACATAACCTACAAACAGTGTTTAAACCCACCAAGAAAATACAACAAATGCTACGATCAGCAAAAGACAAAAGAGACCCCCTCACCTCTGCAGGAGTATATCGTATACCTTGCAGCTGTGGAGAAGTTTACATCGGGACCACAAAACGCAGCATACAAACAAGGATAAAAGAACATGAAAGATACTGCAGACTTGGCCAACCTGAGAAATCAGCAGTGGCTGAACATGGACTGACACAAACAGGACACAGGGTCTTATTCCAAGACACTGAAAGACTGGACAATTCTACCAACTATTTTGTCAGATTGCACAGAGAAGCCATTGAAATTCACAAACATCAGCACAACTTTAACAGAAAAGAGGAGAGTTTAAGAATGAATAAGGCTTGGCTTCCTGCCCTGAAAAACCTCCAGACAAAGACAACATTCAACAATAGCCATACAGATTAGTTTTGGATTACACACATTAACAGATCACTTCAGGATACAATGGTTCCATATTAACATACCATACCCTCATTAGCACATTATCTTGATACTTACAGGACAATACTTTTGCAGGACAATACTCAGCTCAAACCCAACCCCTTTCTGACTATATATTACTCTTTCTACACCCTTGACACTGAGAGACACTGTCCTTCAGTGTTACTACTCTGAAGATGCCTGCCACAGTTGCTGGCGAAACGTCAGGAAAGAAAATTCCAAGACCACGGTTACACAGCCCGGATAACCTACAAGAACCAATGAACTCTGACCGTGAAAGCCTTCGACAATAACATTGCTTCTGTTTGAACTATTGTCCTTCTGCGGAGTCACATCAAACAACGCAAGTTCCTGCACTGAATCTGCTGTCCTTGAATTCTTCATGTTTCCTAGTTCCCTCTTTCCCTCCCCCTCCTTTCTACTAGGATTGTATCTGTCAGCAACATTAATCACTAAGTGCTCAACCCATTACAGGTCCTAGACCCACACCCACAAATCACATAGGCATATTTTAAACACAATGCTAAGCATGTTGTTTTCCTGATTTCCATAAACCTTGCAGTGTGTTCAGAAATGATGGTTGCAGGTGTGTAGGGGGAAGTAGAAGAGGGGATATGCTATTCATTATGGAAGATATTTGTCCTTACCTGTGCACTGAACTAGAGAGGTCCTCTGGGATCCATAGCTTCACCTAGAAAGGGTGGTGGCCCACAACTGAGCAGCAAGTTGTCCAGATTGAAGAACCCAGTAGATCAGGGGTGGAGAACATCAGGCCTGGGGACTGTTTAAGGCCTGCAGAATCATTTGGTCTGGCCCTTCGTGGGTCCTGGCAGATCTCTAGCTCGTAAGGATCTAAGACTGGTGATCCACACCCTCCCACAGACAGGAATAGCATCTATTCAAGGCAGATGTGTGTTTGTTTTGCCAAGAAAAGGAACCTTTCCCCCACCCCTTGCAGAAGAGTCATGAGCTATGGAGCTGCTAGGACCACCCAAGAAACTTTGTTAACCCTTTCCCACCTGGGCAGTGGAGAAATGTATTGGTCGGCTAATTTTTAAGCTGATGATTTTGTATGGCCCGCAAATGATGTTATAAATATCCAAATGGCCCTTGGCAGAAAAAAGGTTCCCCACACCTGCAGTAGATATTGCATGGCTAGGTGGAGGAGCGGGGTATCCATCCTGGTTCTCCAGATCAGAGTCCACTACTCCGAACTACCGCTCTTAGCCACTACACCATGCTGGCTCTCAAGGAATACCAGAGGTGCTACACAGAGGGAGGCAATGGCAAACCACCTCTGAACATCTCTTGCCTTGAAAACCCTACAGGGTAAAAAAATAATAATAGGTAGCTAGATTTCAGAGTTCACATCTCACGCCTTCTTCACTCCCAGGCGTTTTAACAGCGTCTGTGAACAAAGAGTGATACTAATGAAACACCATTTCCCAGTCACCCAAAGCTGTGGAATTCTTTGCCCCAAGAGGCATGCATGCTGTCCCGATTCTCTGCTCTGTTAAAGCATTCTTGTTTCACAGGGTAAGCTTTATGGATTTTGGTTTGCTAGTTTTGCTCAGATTCCGGTTAACGGGCGGCTGTTTTAACTTTTGCTCCCATTATTCTCTGTCGTTTCTGCTTTTAGATATTTTTAGGTCTCCTGGTTTTTCTGTGGTTTTCTTATCTGGTTCTACATTTGAAATTTTTCCCCACTGATAGCCGTCTTACGTGCTGAGCATGCCGGGGGTCGTTTCAAATTTCTCATTCCTCCTGCTTTGACCTAAAAAAAATCCCCATTCCAGTATTGCTTCTCTCTTGTGAGAATCAAATTCATGATGCTTTATCCTGGCCTCCTGTTTCATCCTGTCAAATTTTCTCCCCCCTCAATAAAATTAATGCATTTTTCAATGTTAAAAAAGGTAAAGGTAGTCCCCTGTGAAAGCACCGGGTCATTCCTGACCCATGGGGTGATGTCACATCCCGACATTTACTAGGCAGACTCTGTTTATGGGGTGGTTTGCCAGGGCCTTCCCAAGTCATCTTCCCTTTACCCCCAGCAAGCTGGGTACTCATTTGACCGACCTCAGAAGGATGGAAGGCTGAGTCAACCTTGAACCAGCTACCTGAAACTGACTTCCGTTGGGATTGAACTCAGGTCGTGAGCAGAGCTTGGACTGCAGTACTGCAGCTTACCACTCTGCACCACGTGGCTCCTATTTTCCAATGTTATTTGTGCATAAATGAAACAACGGTATACAGTGAATACATGGAACTGGCTTATACTGATTCCGACTGTCGGTCTATCAAGGTTTGTGTTGTCTACTCTGACTGGCAGCGGCTCTCCAGGATCTCAGGCAGAGGTCTTTCACATCACCTACTATCTGAGCCTTTTAACTGGAGATGCCGGGGATTGAAACTTGGACCTTCTATATGCTAAAGAGATGCTCTGCCACTGAGACCCAGCCCCGTTGCATAAATGTACATAGTAAATAGACATAATATGTAAACTGCATATAAAAATTTCTGCACTGGGCATTGTACAGTACAAACAAATCTATGAAACTAGCAGTGAAAAGCACAAAATTGAAACAGGCGACAAGACATGCATGAATATAAAAATAAAACATGAAATATTTGCTCAACCCACAAGAGCACGTACTACAAAGGATCTATCTGTTCAATGAATAAACACATACCAAGTGGAAAAGTATTACTTCTCCATGGAAATGTGATATCTAAAATCAACTTTCAAGGAGCCCCGTGGAGCAGAGTGGGAAGCTGCAGTACTGCAGTCCAAGCTCCGATCACGACCTGAGTTCGATCTCGACGGGAGTCAGTTTTAGGTAGCTGGCTCAAGGTCGACTCAGCCTTCCATCCTTCCGAGGTCGGTAAAATGAGTACCCAGCTTGCTGGGGGTAAAGGGAAGATGACTGGGGAAGGCACTGGCAAACCACCCCGTAGACAAAGTCTGCCTAGTAAATGTCGGGATGTGACGTCACCCCATGGGTCAGGAATGACCCGGTGCTTGCACAGGGGACCTTTACCTTTACCTTTAAAATCAACTTTCAGGAGGACTGTTTAAGTAGGGACTCCATTTTATTTTTTAAAAAATCAGCTCTCTGTTTTGACTTTTAAAAAGCCCTTTAAAATGAGAGTCCAGAGTCATTTTGTTTGCATGGAATGCTGAATACCAGACATAAATAATAGCTGCAGCTCTCAGTAATGGAAGTACTCTGGAGACTGACCTTCTACACACAGGGAAGTCTTTGCAATAAGTTCCTTGGAGTGAGATGAGGTCTTTTGAAATGATAGGGAGTCGTCATTTGTGTTAGCAAGAGATTAGCATTTAATTAGAATCCAATCAGCCTCATGCCACCTCACAGCTGTATGAAACATGGGGAGTGGATGGTGTAGTGGTTAAGAGCGGTGGAGTCTGATCTAGAGAACCAGGTTTGATTCCCCACTCCTCCACATGAGCAGCAGAGGCTAATCTGGTGAACTGGATTTGTTTCCCCACTCCTACACATGAATCCAGCTGGGTGACCTTGGGCAAGTCATACTCCACATATTGGAGAGGGACTTCCACCAGGCCGGGGCAAGGGCCAAAAAAGCCCTGGCCCTGGTTGAGGACAGTTGGACACTGATGCCTTTCCCTGAGGATTCCTTAGGTATCACCTTGCTGCTTTCTGACAGGTGCAAGAGCTTGAATGCATTGACCTTCTCACCAGTCACAAGGTGCTGCTGTTATCACAGTAGGGGAAAGGTGCTTTGTTTCAACTTTGCATATCTAGGAGATTAGGATATCCATCTCCTTCCACCCACACGTTCTTTTCTGCATTCCTTTTTGACGAGCAAAAAGCTTCTATCGCTTCCTAAAATAGCAATAGAAATAAACAAATTGATGTGCAGCTGCTACCGTGCCACTTATATTTATGTGCAAACCTTTGAAGCAAAGATTTTGCTTGGATAGGGATTTCCAGTTGTTTTGAAATGTGTTTTTGCATTTTTCCGTGTCATGTTTTTGAAAGTGAACACTCGCTCACACGCCTCTTTTCCTTTCTCTGTCTACATGGAATAATCTTTGCTCTGGTGCTTTGATGGCCAGACCAAGTCTGCATATTTAAGTGCAAGTTAAATGTTGATGTGATATGTGCATAATTTCAAGTTAAACTTAAATTCATCAAAGTGTGTGTGTGTGGGGGGGTGAAAATAGAAATACCCGTATTTTTCCGTTTATAAGACGCCCCCATGTATAAGACGATCCCTATTTTTTTTAACCCAAAATTAAGAAATCAAGGGTCGTCTTATACATGGGGGCGTGTATGGAAAAATACAGGCGGGAAAGAGAGCGGGGACCATCAGAAGGTTGGTCGCCAGCCGGCCAGGGCAACTGGACTCTTCCCCACCCACACTCTTCCCCGCCCGTCAGCTGAGAGCGGCAACCTTCCGTGTATAAGACAACCTCCAATTTTTCTCTAATTTTTTAAAGAAAAAAACATAGTCTTATACATGGAAAAATACGGTACATTTGTGCTACTCAGATTATATGTGTGGGTATACACACACACACAGATGTATATCCATATAATCAAATATACTTCAGTTTATCCATATAATCTGCAACATGCATGCATCTGTCACTGAACATTTATATGCAGATATAGATATTTTGCCATCAAGTCGCAGCCGACTTATGGCGGGCCTGTAGGGTTTTCAAGGCAAGAGACATTCCGAGGTAGTTTGCTGTTGCTTGCCCTCTGCGTAGCAACCCTGGACTTCCTTGGTGGTCTCTTATCCAAGTACTAACCAGGGCCAGTGGGGTGCAGTGGTTCAGAGCAGTGGTTTGGAGCCACAGAAGTCAAATTTGGAAAAAGAGGAGCTTATACACACCAATTATAAAGAGATCAGAAGATTTTGGTTTGTCATCAGGAGCCAGACTAGCCAGCAGGTTTGTTTCCTTCCCACTAGAGAATCCTTGCAGGGTCACCCTTGGAAAGTGCACTGTCATCATATCTGCATTTCAGGTTTATCATTCCAACCTGTCCCCAAAACAGATTTACACTGCATGCATTTAGAATGCAAAGCGACTACCCCCTTGCAAATAACACGCTGAAATTTTAGTGGCTGCGTTAGAAATTTTTATGGCCCTGAATTTTAATTATGCCACATCAGCAGAGCTGGTGAAATATCTGCTGAAAGGGAAGGGGGAAATCATCATGTCCCATTGCTAATTTACAAGAAAGCAGCTATTTTGCCCCGCACTGGCTTATTTGCATGTTGTGACAGCGGAGCTGGACCACAGAAGGAGAGAACACCGTGTACAATGGCTGCAAGGTTTGTTTTAATAGCTTTCAGGACTGCTGAAACGGAAACAAACAACTTGGCATTGGAGAGGAAGGGACCATTAGATCTGTTGAGGTACAGACACAGTATGAATGTACATGCACAGGCTCAGTTCAAAAGCTGGTTTAATTCAACACTGGATTCTTCATGTACTCAAAGCATGGTATCTAAGAAAAAGCTTACATATCAAAAGATCCAGTGTTTGTGGACCATATCACATCAGGCTGCAGGTGGGAAAGAGTTGGTTTTTACATGCCGACTTTCTCTACCACTTAAGGAAGACTCAACCGGCTTACAATCGCCTTCCCTTCCCCTCCCCACAACAGACACCCTGTGAGGAAGGTGGGGCTGAGAGAGCTCTAAGAGAGCTGTGACTAGCCCAAGGTCACCCAGCTGGCTTCATGTGTCGGAGTGGGGAAACCAACCGGGTTCACCAGATTAGCGTCCACCGCTCATGTGGAGGAGTGGGGGAATCAAACCCGGTTCTCCAGATCAGAATCCACCGCTCCACACCACCGCTCTTAACCACTACACCACACTGGCTCTCTTCAGCCAAACCCTTTCCCGTAGATCCTAGTTTTCTACATGAAAGGTTGTGTGTGTGTTGTTGTTTTTTGCAAAGGAGTATGCAAATAATCTTCCCTACACTCAAGTACTGCAGCCATGAACTTTAGACATCTCTTCTAGGCAGGAGACCTCTCCCACAGCGGGAGAAGAAGGATCCAAGTTAATATTGTTAAGCAGCATAGGAGCTGTCCAGCCAGGCAACTAGAGTCGTTTATGCATGGAAGTTTTACCTGAGGTTCATTGCTTGCTGGACCCACGCTTTCCTATTGTGAGTCTATGTACCAGCAGTCTCCAAGCTCAAATCAGGAAGTAGGTCATAGAATCATAGAGTTGGAAGGGACCACCAGGGTCATCTAGTCCAACCCCCCTGCACAATGCAGGAATTTCAAAACTACCTCCCCCACACACCCCCAGTGACCCCTACTCCATGCCCAGAAGATGGCCAAGGTGCCCTCTCTCTCATGAAATTGAATCCCCACCCCTTGAAAAGCTGCTTTATAATTGGCTGTGGTGAGAGAAAAGTTCCTCCCCCACAAAACCCAATTGCCGCATAAAAAAGCATTTTAAGAGCATTTTAAGAAAAAAAAAGAGCTATTTGAAAGGAACTGGGGCTGGGGAGAAACCCAAATCTTGTTTTTAAAAGCCTTGTGCTCAGAAAGAACTCAGGGGAAGCAGGAAGTATTTGAATACACGCCCCTTGACATGTTGCTTTGTAATTGGCTGTCTGAACTCTGTGCCTCTTGGAGTAACGCATTTGATAAAGAGAAGACATGGAAATTGGCCAATGGAATACTAGAAAAAGTGATGTGAGTCAGGGAAAAAACCTTCCCCAGTGATTCGTTCCCCTTGCAATTCCTTGCAGGCACCCATTTTAAAATAACTTTAAATCACTCATTTTAAATAACAAGTGCCGAGCCCAAGGTCAGTCAATGAGATTCACTCTCCAGCAGGGAGTTGAACCCCGGTCTCAACTGTTCAAACCTAGCATTTTATCCAATATCCACCACCTCTCAAATATGCTTGTATTTGCACTAAAGCGCACACGCTTATGGTTATTCGGAGCATGGTGTCTCACTTGATCTCAGCATACCGTGGGGATTTTTAATTGGATCATTGAGAAAATGCTTTTGAAACGAAACCAATTTAGCCTTTTAAATCTTCAGGGTTTTTTTTTAAAGGGAAGTCTTGCAAGAGAATAAAGGATTTCCCCCTCCTCGCGCAAAGCTTATCACTGTCATGGCAACAGAAGTGTTTGGTGTGCCGTTCATTGCTCTTGAGTTTTGTGACACTCGGAGGAACAAAGATGCTGGAAGAGGAAAATGACACCTTTTCTAAAGTGATAATGGTAGTCACAATCAAGGGTCAGAGGAGGCTGAAGAAGTCTTTAACTAAATCACCAATTAGGAATGCTTGATTTAGCAGCGGCTACACACTTGTTACAGAGAGGAGAGAAAGGTGGGGGGAGATATTTTCTGCTGGCAGCTTTTGACAGCGTTGAAAGCGAGTGGCTCGTCTTTGTTTTTTGGTTTTCCTGAAAATAAATAGACTACCCACTCTCCTCAATGAGTCTTCGCGATTTGAGGTGTAGACATTGTGGATCTCTTCCATTCTCAAGAGAGAAAGGGAAAGCCCATCAGATTCACACCCAGTTTAATTTTGGGAATGAGCAATTCAATTCCATTTATTATTATATGGCCATAGACCATCAAATAAAACAGGATTGCAGAACTGGTTGATTAATAGTAGAGCACGTGGACAAAATATGGCTAAAATTACAATACTTAAAATGACATTACAAAAATAATTCAGTCATAAATATTCCTAAAATTAATATAAAACTAGTTGGAAAGTTTCCGGACAGTAAAGATCCCATGCTTCCTTGGCTATTGCATAGATTTTGCCCAGCTCTGCCTTATTTTAATTGCTGGCCAAGCAAATCTTGTGACAAAATAATGACACCTCTGTGTACAAAATGCAATAACACAAAGTCTAACACAGATAGGCTACACAATAGATATAGCTGCACAAAGAATCTATATTACTAACATATAAAACACATGTGCATCAAAGGTACACAGTCATGACTACAAGAATACACAACCATGACAATAAGAGTCCAGTTCCAAATTCAATTTGTTCTAGATTCACAGTCTATAAAGTAATCTTCTTATTCTTAATCATAGGTAAGGATTACAGGTAAGTGGACTCATCCAGATGAAGGAAGATCAGAAGGTGAAGAGGAAGATGGCCGTTTCAGGTTTCTTCATCCGTTCCACTTGAAGTAGTCATGATTGTGTACCTTTGATGCACATGTGTTTTATATGTTAGTAATATAGATTTTTTTGTGCAGCTATATCTATTGTATAGCCTATCTGTGTTTGACTTTGTGTTATAGCCAAGCAAATCTGGCCATTCTATTAGTTAAATTATCTGTTGTGCCCGATAATAAAAGCTTAAATCATTGTTTCCTCAGAACTCTAGGGCAATCTACAAGTAATGGAATCAATACTCTCATATGTATATGATGGTACAGTTTGCATTCAAATAACACATATTCCGAGGTTTCAAGTGCATCTTGTTTACAAATGCATTTACATGCTTCCAGTGGGTGTTTGTTATATTTACCATCTGAGAACTGAAGAATACTCACTTCATGTTCACTCCATTTCATTGCCAGCGTGGTGTAGTGGTTAACAGCAGTGGTTTGGAGCGGTGGATTCTGATCTGGAGAACTGGGTTGGTTCCCCATTCCTCCACATGTGTGATGGACACTAATCTGGTGAACCGGGTTAGTTTCCCCACTCCAACACATGAAGCCAGCTGGGTGACCTTGGGCTAGTCACAGTTCTCTTAGAGCTCTCTCAGCCCCACCTACCTCAAAGGGTGTCTGTTGTGGGGAGGGGAAGGGAAGGTGATTGTAAGCCGGTTTGATTCTCCCTTAAGTGATAGAGAAAGTTGGCACATAAAAACCAACTCTTCTTCTTCTTCTTTTTCTTCTTCTGGGGAGGGGCTGTGGGTATGTGGAAGAGCCTTTGCTTGGCATGCAGAAGGTCCCAGGTTCAATCTCTGGCATCTCCCATCAAAAGGACCAGGCAGTAGGTGATGTGAAAACCCTTTGCCCGAGACGCGCAGAGAGACGCTGCCAGTCTGAGTAGACAATACTAACCTTCATGGAGCAATGGTCTGATTCAGCATAAGGCAGCTTCCATGTGTGTCCATGTGTTCAGTCAGCAGTGTTTGAGAATACGCAGTTTTGTACATTCTTCTACTATTGAACATGTTCATGGTGAAATGTGGTGAGATCCACATTTCCCAGCCACACATGCTGATCTGTCAAATGGGTTAATCATCCTCAGCCACTGGTTGTCTGAATAATATTGTGGCACATTGGGCACAAAACGCTTTAGAAATTATTACTGAACAACACAGTGAAATGCAGCTCTTCCCTGATGAGAAGAAACTTATACAATCCATTTCTGCGGCAGAGTCAATTCAGGCACATGTTTCTTTTGAAGAGAGGGGCTTAACATTGCAACCACACTGGAAAAAAACCCCAGCGGTTCTCCCCCCCCCCATTTTAAATGAGAAAGATGCCTCCCATTGTACTCCTGCCGCTGAAATACTTTTCTATGAGATGCTGAGGTTCATTCATAGCGATAAAGCTTCTGGGTCATCTGACAAGGTGGGGGGGGGGAATCTTCTAGCAGAATCAAATGCTTTGTTAAAGAGTCCTTGTACTGGAAGATGCATGTCGTATCTTCAAAATTAAAATTCCATTCCTAGATAACTCATCCCCGTATCAGAATTTACTGGTGGTTTGGGAGGAATTGTGTGTGTGGGGGGCACTCTTTTCGTCTTTTTTGCACAAAAGGTTATTCAGGACAGTAGCCCCCTCTCCCGTTTTCTGACTGCTTCTCTCCGACAAATGAAAAGTACCAGCTGGTATAAAAATTGCCTTTAAAAAAACAACAACTGACATGGATCCAATTAAACAAAGAGAGGGAAAGCGTGGTTAACTAACATGTGGTCGATAAAACTGGCTTTTATTGTTTCAAGCTGTAAGACACACAGTTAATTATATTGCAGCTATTTAGACGGTTCACTTCGTGTTAATCCAATTATATTTTTTAAAAACAGTGACTTATTAAAATATCGTTTCTCTTCCAGCACACCTGCCCTGTAGCATGACACAGTTATTTTGCTGCAGCCGATACTTTTGCTGGGATTAAAAACAAAATCTGTAATAACTTTCACCTGTCACAGTCTTCTCTTGTTTTGAATGGTTTGCATCTGCTATGGAGGCTTCAGAGGTTGGTTGCTGCTAGAACGGGCTGTATCCCTTTCAAATGCAGGTGGAGGATTGCATGTCGGAGAGTTCCCCCAGGTTAAAAACTCCTTGCAGGTAGAAAATTGACACTAAGCCAGCGGTTCCCAAACTGTGCTCCATGGAACACTGGGTGCTCCACGAAACATCTCCTAGTGCTCCGTGAAGAGATCGGAGAGAAAAATACTACTGTCATTCGGTTTAGTATATAGGTGCTAGGTGAAAATTAGTGCTCCGTGACAAATTTCTCTCCTGAAAAGTACTCCATGACTCAAAAAGTTTGGGAACCGCTGCTCTAAGCAAATCAGTTCTGCTAAGGTTCTATATGTATGGAGGGGTTTTTTTAAATCCAAGGGGACATTTCAAAGCTTGCTACCAGGAATAGTTCAGTCCATTCTACCCACTGCAGCTGATAGCCTCATGGACACCTTGGGTTGCCAACTGCCAGGTGGGACCTGGAGATCTCCCAGCATCACAACGACCTCCAGACAACAGATACCAGTTCCCCTGGAGAAAATGGCTGCTTTGCATGTCTATGGCATTATACCCCACCGAGGTCCCTTCCCAGGCTCCCTAAATATCCAAGAATTTCCCAATCTAGAGTTGGCAACTCTATGATCACCTGTATTGGTGGACCAGGGCACAGTTAGAACAAAGTAGTAGGATCTCGAGGTGCCAGGGAGCCTATGCCACCTCAGGCACCAAGCGCTGAACAGTATTTTTGAATGCTCCCACACGTAAAAGAAAACTCTCTGAGTGTAAAAGATAAATAACATCACAGGGAGAAGGCTTCTAGCCTAATCAGCTCTTGTTCTAGTAGTTTGCTGTTTTGTTTTTCATAAGGAAGCATTTTGAAGTGGTATAGTCCACCCCTCAGGAATCTACCACTTCACCCCTGCCTTGTTGCTTTGCATGTATACGCCTAAAACACACTGATGGGATGCGTGAGTACTGTGGGTGCGTGTCACTCGTGGGCAAATAGCAGAACCCTGGGACCTTTTCAGGCCAGGAAAAGGGGGGGAAGTCTCAAGTCCCCTCTTACTGTGTGTGGCTGTCCTGATTCAAATTGCACCTCCTTGCATTTGGCAACTGAGTTCAGAGCACAGAACTCCCAGATCTTGTCTCTTGACCAGATCTGGGAACTTCTGTGGTTTGGGAATATGTTAATTGGCATCACTCTGATGCCGTGATGTCATTTCCGGTGCAACGCTGGTGTTATTGCACAAGGGCAATGATGTTATTGCACCAGGGCAATGTTCTAGGATTGCCTAGAGTGGTGCCCCAATGTGATGATGTCAATTCCAGGTTCACACCAGGTGATGTTGCAGCACTGGAGTGATGCCCATTCCCCAATGCCCATTCCCCAGTCTCCCAATTTTCCTCTATCACCCCCACCAACCAACAATAGGGAACAGAAGGTGTGGCTGGGATGTCCCACTAGACCAGGAAACCTGGACATCCTACTGAGGACACACCCAGTAAAAGTATAACATTCACTTAGGCCCTGAGAATGCCTTTGTGTGTTAACTTTTAATGTGTATAGGATAGTGTGTAGCAGCACTAAACAGGCTGGGAATGGGGTTCCCAAAGGACCTCCGGTTCCCTCACAAGCTTGTCTGGCAGGTTCAGATTCAGATTTATTAATACGGCAAAGCCATTAAAATATTCACATCAGTTACAAGGTAGAATTAAAAGATACAGTATCTAAAACTATGGGATGTATAATTCTTAAATAAATAAATTAGTGAAAAACCTCAGATTAATATAACATTTTCCATTTTAGGTTAGATTGCCAAGCCACTGCTTTGTCTGACGAATCTTGTATATTGTAGCACAGAACTTAGCTACTTGTTTCATCGTCTGGGCTGACCCTTCGCATAGGAGATTCCTCAGCCCCCCTTCCTCAGAGCTGTCCTGTGTTAGATTAAGGAGAGGGAAAATTAGCTTAAATCTTGCTTCCTCATAAAAAGAGCATCGGAAGAAAACGTGTGCAATAGACTTGGCTTCACCCACTTTACAGGGACAATTGTCTGGCAGGTACAATCTGCACCAGAGGCCCTGCTCCATCGCCCTACCTTCAGAAGTAAGGTGAGCAGCCATTATGGACAGGAGCTTTGCTGTTGTGGCTCCTTATCTATGGAATACGCTCCCCATAACCCTCTGCCTGGCACCAGATTTGGTATCTTTCTTATGTCAGGTGAGGATCTTTCATTTCCCTGGTCATTCTCAGATAGATAGCTGTGTGTATTATCCTTCTCTGTTTCTTTTCCCGCCATCTGCTGATTACTTTTGCTTCGCTTTGTTGCAATGGATTATTTGACATTAGGGTTTTAACTGTTTTATGTGCTGTTGGCCTTCTAGTTTTCTTTGAGTTTATTGTTATTTAGATTGAATTTTATTTTACGGTCATTTTTTTTAACCACTGTGTATATCTTAACGATGGAAACTGCCACAAAAATTGTTAATTAAGAGTGAGGCATAATAAATGCAGTAAATAAATAACACGGGAAAGGTTTGTTTCCAGCTTCATTTGCGCCTTTACAAGAAGCACTGTTTAATATTAACTGTTTCTTATGCCTGAGTATTATCCTCTTTGGAGCATAGTGATTGCTCCAATACTAAAAACCAGAGTGCTGTCTGCTGCCTGGTATTCTTTTAAAGTTAAAATGCAGGGGTTATGAGCAGTGGCTGGTTTTCTTTGTAAAATAAGACTGAGCAATTGGTAGAATCTGAAGTTTACATAAAGTGTGACATCACTTCCAGGGGAAACCCAGAATTGACATCATTGCCTGATGGTTCCCCCACATGTCCCCGTCCTCGCCCCCAACTTCCATGGATTGGCAGCCATTGTCTGGCAACTCTATTGGGGCTGCAGAGCTAAAGGGAGCCAGAGAGAGTTTCTGTTCTGCCATTTCCAGGGGCTGTAGATGAAGAAGTAGACGATTGGCCCAGAGACCCCTGCGAGGATCAATAATCTCTAGCCAGCAGTGGGGCCCTGCTAGTCTTTGGCCCTTGGCATGATCTCTACCTCTCAAACCCTGGTGCCGAACCAACAAATCTCTTAGTTTCCATCTAGACATTAGGAAGAATTTTCTAACAGTTAGAGCGGTTCCTCAGTGGAACAGGCTTCCTCAGGAGGTGGTGGGCTCTCCTTCCCTGGAGGTTTTAAAGCAGAGGCTAGATGGCCATCTGTCAGCAATGCTGATTCTGTGACTTTAGGCAGATCATGAGAGGGAGGGCATCTTGACCATCTTCTGGGCATGGCGTAGGGGTCACTGGGCGTGTGTGTGGGGTAGTTGTGAATTTCCTGTATTGGGCAGGGGTTTGGACTATATGACCCTGGTGGTCCCTTCCAACTCTATGATTTTAGGATTCCATCATGACAGAACAGTAAGATCCTAGCTTTTAAACCATTGTTTCTGAGTTAGCAAATATTTATCTAGGAAGAAAGTACTAGTAACAGCCCCTCCCCACACACCCAATTTTGAATGCATGGATTTTGCTGAAATCTAGCATTTCCTTTCTTCTGGAAGGATTGCTGTTGCCGTAATCTCGCTGCTCTCCCCTTGTCTTCAAAAGACTGTCTTAGGCAGGCAGGCTGAGCACCTCTTTGCGGAGTAAACAAGCACGTCGGGCATGGTCTTTGATGAACTTTGGCGATTTAAGCGCTCTCCTTTAATTACCTCTTCTTTTCTCCACCGCACAGTTAAAAATGAGCTCCTGCTTCTCTAAATCGAGGGAATGTGACTGAAGGCCTCCTGATCCAATTGTTCTCATTTAGACCGAGCCCTCACAAACACGGTTATAAAATATTATTGTGGCTTAAGCTGTCATGAAGCTCCATTCTCATCAATCAAATGGGAAAAGAGAGAGGGGGGGAGAGAAAGAGAGAAGAACCCCTTGCAAGTGCAACGAATCGATACGTAACACAGACGTGGAGGCCACCGCGGCTGGATTATCAGTCTCACACATTTCACAGTGTGCCCTCTTTCTCTCCCCTTCCCTGCTTCCTCCCCTGCCCCTCGCCTCTCTCAACACTTGTCGTTCTGCTATCTGCCGAGATTTAGCAGCTGCCAGGTACGAATGAATCAATATCGCTCAAGTCGGGCAGCCTCAGAAAGACGACGTCGCTGTTCGAGCGTAGGGCTGGAACCACATAGCCAGGGTGCTGTGTCTGATTTAGTTAATCAATGGTAAAAAATGTGATATGATCACCATCTTTGGTCTTGCCCCCACCGATGAAATTATGCGCATTATATTGAGCCGTTACGACAGCATCGCTTGATGGGCTTCCGCTGGTTTTTGCCAAAGACCCTGGTATATAAAACTCGTTCAGAGCAGTGAGGCGGGTTTAATGGGCGAGTTGGATGAAGCAGGAGGGCAGCTGGTATCATCTGCCTCTAACTACAGTAATGGTATCAATCACTCAGCGTGGGATAATTTTCTTTAAAGATTCCAGCCGATAAAACACGTTTGCTCTGCTTTAAAGAGGCAGCCCATTTTTTTAAATATATATATATATATATGCAGGATGTGGAGAAGATTGTGATGAATGGTGCTTTTATTAAAGAAAAGGAAAAGCGGTTGCCGTCTTTATGAAGTGTTGTTTATCGTTGCAATGGATAAATATAACGGAGCGCTGTCCAGTGCTGATTCGCACATTTCAAGCTATGGACCTGTGCGGTGTGTATCTGGTAAAAATGTAAAGTGGATGCAGAACTGGCTGAAGCTTTTTATGGGCTTTTGAGGACCATTGAGGTGGACCCAACCATCCATTTTGCAGGTTAAAGTTAGTGTAGGAAACAAAACAAAAGTAAAGAAAATAAAGAATAAATAGAGAAGTGGCAATGGATAGCTGTAGGAATTTCCAGAAACTCTGTGGTGAAATCATAGTTGTAACCATAGCAGGAGTCCTGGCAACCCTAGAAATGGTGCTGGCCCCACCTAGTGAAGAAAGCCGACTGTTGGAACAGTGAGCTCTATAAAACTTGTTTGCTGACTATCATAGTTCAAGGTACTCTTGTGGTTTTAGAATCTGATAAAAAAGCAATACAGTCATCATCTGCTGCCAAGACACTCTTGAAGGGCTAACGCACTCACAGTTTGAAATGTTTGTTGAGACGTTTTATTGATTCATGATCACACCTTCCCCCCTCCCTTTGGTGGTGGAACCGTTTCGCTGTCGCTTAATCCACGTGGTTTCCAGAAATGCTTATAAGGCGATCTTTTTCCTTTCTCCATTTCCCAGACGGCTTCCCCTGAGATGCAGATAGCTTTAAGACGCTGTTTATTTCCCCCCGCCCCTCTGCTGTCCACACCCACAGTGTAGCCCATGTCCCCTCCCCTTTCCCCCCAGAGGCCATTTTCTAAGCCTTTAAAAAAAAAATGCACTTGGAGTAATGTTGGATCGTTCCTCTTCTTTTTAAAAAAAGGATCAGGATGTCAAGCATGGTGTTTAAAGCCTGAAAGAAGCGACCCATTCTCCAGCCAGTCTCTTTTGTTTCTGTTGTTCGGAGGAGGCTGTACTTGTTGCTGTTCTTCTGGCCGCAGTAGAATGATTGCTTCAGGTGGGAATCTGACTGCGCAGCCAAGCCACATAGTTTGACCACGCTAATAATTTGGAGTAAATTAATGGTTCAGTAAGCCTCCCAGTTACATTAAGTTATAGAAACTCTTATAAATACAATTAATTTATAATAGTGCTCTAGTAAGTTGTTGGGAATAAGCAATCTGTTTTGCATCTCAGGTTGATAGTTGGAGTTTCATTTCTACTGAGCACATTACTATTTTTAAGAGGTGGGGGGACGAGTCAATTTATGGTGTAGGGGAGAAAGTATCCAAAGTTAAATCGGTCATTTCATGCTCATTTCAGCCTTCTCTCAGAAGTTATCTGTCAAAAGGAGTGTCAGCCTTACAACACCAGGAATGTTTTTCTCTGACATGGTTGTCCAAACGATTGATGTGGTTGTATGATAAAAAGGGCTGTTGCAGACTCGTTGATACAGTAAATGATTAACATGCATATTGAAGCTCCCAGTTGCAATCTCTGGCATCTCCAGTTTAAGGACTTCGAGTAGCCAGAGCTAGGAATGACTTTGATCTGCCAGAGAACCTGAACAGTTTATGCCAGTCAGAGCAGGTAGTACTGAGCTCAGACAATCAATGGATCTACTTAGTTTATGCCAAACAGAGGAGGTAGTACTGAGCTCAGTAGATCAATGGATCTACTTAGTTTATGCCAATCAGAGCGGGCAATACTGAGCTCAGTAGCTCATTGGACCTCCTTGAGCCAGCGTGGTGTAGTGGTTAAGAGCGGTGGTTTGGAGCGGTGGACTCTGAACTGGAGGACCGGGTTTGATTCCCCACTCCTCCACAAGAGCGGCAGAGACTAATCTGGTGAACTGGGTTTGCTTCCCCCACTCCTACACACGAAGCCAGCTGGGTGACCTTGGGCAAGTTACAGCTCCGTTAGAGCTTTCTCAGCCTCACCTACCTCACAGGGTGTCTGTTGTGGGGAGGGGAAGGGAACGTGATTGTAAGTCGGTTTGAGTCTCCCTTAAGTGGTACAGAAAGTCAGCATAGAAAAACGAACTCTTCTTCTTCTTAGTGTCAGGCAGTATCATTTGAAGAGGGCTTAGGTTAGGCAAACAGTTGTAGATAGCAACTTCATACAAGGCTTCAGACAATTAAATCCCTGGTTCAGACCTCAGAGAGTCTGTCACATCTCTGGGAAGCAGCCATAGCTCTGTGACAAGCCATAGCTTGTTTGGTTTTAGAAGGTCCCATTTCCAGTTAAAGGATCTCAGTGGCAGCAAGTGTTGGTTTCTGCCTGAAACCCCAGAGAGCTTCTGTTGGTAAGAACATAAGAGACCTGCTGGATCAGACCAGTGGTCCATCTAGTCCAGCATCCTGTCTCACACAGTGGCCAGCCAGTTCCTCTGGAGGGCCGGCAAAAGGGCACAGAGGCCGAGGCCTTCCCCTGATGTTGCCTTCTGGCACTGGTATTCAGAAGAAGAGTTGGTTTTTATATGCCGACTTTCTCTACCACTTAAGGCAGAATCAAACTGACTTACAATCACCTTCCCTTCCCCTCCCACAACAGGCACCCTGTGAGGTAGGTGGGGCTGAGAGAGCTCTATCAGAGCTGTGAATAGCCCAAGGTCACCCAGCAGGCTTCGTGTGTAGGAGTGGGGAAACAAATCCTGGTCACCAGATTAGCCTCCACCGCTCATCTGTAGGAGTGGGGAATCAAATTTGGTTCTCCCGATCAGAGTTCACCACTCCAAATCACTGCTCTTAACCACTAAACCATGCTGGCTCTCTCAGGTTTACTGCCTCTGAATGTGGAGGTTCCCTTTAGTCTCCATGGCTAGTGATAAACCTCTGATAAACCTCTCCTCTATAATCATGATCAGAGTCAATAGCAAGATGGCCTAAAGGTCTAACCTAGTATAAGGCAGACGTTTCAGTGGCAACTGCTACTAATCTTTTCATTTAACGTGCCTTTCCTTAACCGAGAAAACGAACAGGCATGAGTTATTCCACCCGCAATTGTGCATCGACATGGTTAATCGTTCTTTTAACCGCACACAGTCCCCGGCAAATATTATGACAACCCGGCTGGTGATCATTGCTTCTATAGCGAGGGGGGCGGAAAACCCAATATCTGCCTCCGCTTGACTAAATAAGATTGAGCAGTACCCTTAAAGGTCTGGTTGTGTAAGCCTGACTGCTTCTCCCTCCTTGGTACGATATGAAAGCAGGAGTGATCGAGGCCTAAAAGAGGGACTGCTTAAGCAGAATGACAGATGAGCGCAGCCATCGAGGAGTTCCGTATTTGCTCCGAAATAGCCCATTAAAACTAGAAAGGAAATTCCTTTGTGGGTTATTTGTCTTCCCTTTTCTTTTAGGTTCTCCCCCTCTATCCTCCCAACCAAACGGCCTTTTAAGGGAACCTTTTGACCATAATACAGTATTAGTGGAAGGCAGCAATTGAAGGGAAAGTGGAACAAGAGATTTGTCATAAAATAAGACATTTCTCGAATTGGATGTTTGCAGCTCCTTTTCCAATGGATATTTCTGTTATAGAACCAGAGCATTGAGCTAATGGAGGTTGTGGGCCAGGGATGCAGTGGGTTCCAATGGGAATGTGATGCTTTATCAGGACATTTCCTTGACCAAAAGCATCACCGCATATCAGCTGAGTCACAAAAGGGCCCTAAAGGTGATTGTAAGCCGGTTTGAGACTCCTTAAGGTAGAGAAAATTGGGCTATAAAAACCAGCTCTTCTTCTTCTAAAACCTCACCCAAATCTATTTTATTTAATTCTGGCACCATAATGACTAACAAAATTTATTACAGAATAAGCTGTCATAATCCAGAGCTCACCTCTTCACATGCATAGGAATGTCCATCCATTAGGCATAAGTGTTTATACTCAAAGCCTCAGACAGCAGAAAGGTGTGAGAGGGGAGGTGTTACGAAGAACAACCAGTCAAAAGAGTCATGAATCTACTTGGAGCTGACGAAGGCCACTACCAACTTCTGTTAGGGAAAGTAGGATTAACATAAATTAGATCTAATGCATGTGTGCATCATGCAAATGCATGATGTGGTGGCAAGTGCCATCTAGTTGCAGCTGACATGGAGACTCTGTAGGGTTTTCAAGGCAGGAGATGTTCAGAGGTGGTTTCCCATTGCCTTCCTCTGTGTAGTGACCTTGAACTTCCTTGGTGGTCTCCTATCTAAGAACTAACCAGTGCTTACCCTGCTTAGCTTCCAAGATCTGATGGGATCTTGATCAGGGCTCTCCTGGGCCATCTAGGTCAGGGCAGATGCATGATATGCAGATCCAGTTAGGAGAAGAATAGAGGCATAGCCATGTGTGTAAGAGGCAGGCTAAGATATTTACCACCTGTAGTAAGCAAGAAATGATAGGTCGCTGTTAAGATCTGGCTAACAGATGGTCTTAAGCATTGTCATTAGTCTTAATTCATCGGTGTCTTTTCATAACCTCATCGTACTCTTTCCCCATTTAAAACTGACCTCTCCTCCCATGTTGCTTTAATATTTTTATTTATTTTATTTATAGCTCATCTTTTCCACTGAGACTTAAGTTAGATATCTGAGAGAGTGAGAAAAAACATGGGCAGAATATTGGCTTTTGTTCCTACCAGGCTAAAGAGTGCTTGGCAGAGGAGTTAAGCATGGTGTAGTGGTTAAGAATGGTGGTTTGGAGCGGTGGGCTCTGATCTGGAGAACCGGGTTTGATTCCCCACTCCTCCACATGAGCGGCGGAGGCTAATCTGGTGAACTGGATTTGTTTCCCCAGTCCTACACACGAAGCCAGCTGGGTGACCTTGGGCGAGTCATTCTCTCTCAGTCCTACCTCCCTCACAGGGTGTCTGTTGTGGGGAGGGGAAAGGAAGGTGATTGTAAGCCGGTTTGATTCTCCCTTAAGTGGCAGAGAAAGTCGGCATATAAAAACCAACTCTTCTTCTTCTTCCTCTTCCTCCTCCTCCTCCTCCTCCTCCTCCTCTTCTTCTTCTTCTTCTTCTTCTTCTTCTTCTTCTTCTTCTTCTTCTTCTCCCCCCAAGCTAAATAACTCATTCACTCTCAGCTCTCTTTCTCCCCTCCCCTCTCTGTCAGATCTTGGACCTCAGCTCTAGGCTACAGCCCTTAGGCTACAAGCCAAAGGACACAGATCCTTTGGGACTTGCCCTTCAGCTGGCTCAAAAAAACTCAATCCTCTGGCCACAGCCAGGCTAAGGACCTGCAGGCAGAGGAGAAACAAATTCGGCTTGCTAGCAGCATTTGAATAAGATCTGGCTATCAGGCTCTTTCCCACTTTCCCCCTAGAAGATGCCCAACATCACATGTGGTATAGCTCTAATTTACACCAGCATAGTAGGACCACCGGACTGGCATGGAAATGAAATACTGAAATATTTGGTCTTGGTGTAACTTTGCTGTACAATACTTGAACGTCTCTTTCTGTCTCTGTCTGTCTCTCTGAGTTCAAGCTTATTTTGAATATAATGAGTTAACCATACTTATAGCATTTCAGTCCCCTCTCCCATTTAATTAAAACTATTTTGGATATTAACAACACTCTTGGCCTTCTTTTCTCTTCCCTCCCACCTCTCAGCCCCACTCATGGATCAGTAATTATGGCATTTCCACCAAATGGGAACAATGAGCTAAATTGGTCCATTGCCTTTTGGCAATCTAGCAGCGAACATTAACTAAGAAACTTTGAAATGAAACAATACCATTGATAAGAGGATGCAACTCCGAGGGAAGAGGGATAATAAGATGTGGGATAAGGAAATTAGCGTTGATCTAGGAAACGAAAATAGAAGATCCACGCAAAGGAGGCTGTAAAAGATGACAAGGAAACCCGAAAGATGCAGAATTCGGGTAAATATGAAACGCAAACCGCAAGTTGCTATTTCTTGCTGTTCCCGGGAAATGTCAGGGACTTTTAATGCTTAATGAGCCTATCACGCCTCAAACACATTGACTGTAACATTTTCTCTAATTGGCTACAATATTTACTCTCCTTATACTAAAAGGAGAAGGGGGGGAGAGCTGTAGAAGGACAAGGACGTTGAATATTCTGCATGAGCTGGAATACCAGCTATGGTTGAAGGGATTTGAGAATTAGGCCCTTACTCACATTACTTATTTAAATATTTATGGCTCTTACAACATCATTCTCCACTCCTCTATTTTATCCTCACAACAAACCCCCATTGAGGTTGTTTTATGTCCGTCATTTATAACCTACCTTTCTCCCCAATGGGGACCCCAAACTGCTCACATCCTTCTCGTCTCCTCCATGCTATCCTCACAATGACCCTGTGAGGTAGGTTAGGCTGACAGTGTGTGACTGGCCCAAGGGCACACAGCAAACTCCCATGGCACAGTGGGAGGGGCTGTGGCTCAGTGGCAGAGCATCTGCTTGGCATGCAGAAGGTCCCAGGTTCAATCCCCGGCATCTCCAGTTAAAGGGACTGGCAGGTTAAAAGGTAAGGGTCCCCTGTGCAAGCACCTGGCCATTCCTGACCCATAAGGTGATGTGACATCCCGAAGTTTACTAGGCAGACTTTGTTTACGGGGTGGTTTGTTAGTGCCTTCCCCAGTCATCTTCCCTTTACCCCCAGCAAGCTGGGTACTCTTTTCACCGACCTCGGAAGGATGGAAGGCTGAGTCAACCTTGAGCCGGCTACCTGAAACCGACTTCCATTGGGATCGAACTTGATGTTCTGATTCAGTATAAGGCAGCTTCATGTGTTCAAAAACCTGGGTTTCCCATATCCTAGTCTAATACTGTAACCACTACACCGCACTGGCTGTAGAGTCATCTATTTGCCCTGATGAATGAGTGTGTTTGAAACACGTTCTGCATCAGCATGGTATGAAATAATTTATGCACACAGTGGTGTCTGCCTTCTGCATCTTCCCAGAGCAGAAGAGAGCAATTTGCAGGGGGGAATAGTACCTGCGTTTCCCTGAGATCGTCCCAATGCTCCTGTCCCAGCTGGGTGTATAGCATCTGTACATGAATGTGAAAGCTACCCTCTCCAGTCTGACATAAGGATGAGATGCAGTTACTCAGCAGTGAAAGGATGTATTCCGTACATGCTCAGGAACACTTTGTTATTGTTTTACACATTCTGGACCTGACCCCTGATATTAAAAAAAAACAGTTTTTGAAGAATAAACCCTGGCTCAAATAAAACGTTGTTGCAGAGTTTTTAAATCCCTGTTTGGAAAAGCTCCCCCCACCAAACTAAACATCCCATTAAATGAAGATAAAAAAATTAGCTCCTCTGCAAAAAAAGAAATTTCTCTCTAAGGGCACTTTAAGATTTTGCTGATAAGGACTTTTTTTTTGCTTCCTTCCATAAAAGTGAGAAAAAGAAAAATCACATTGACGAGCAGAATGGTTATCAACCCTCCTCATCCCAAAATATCCAAGCAGATAAATCAAACTGGATGCTTGAGTGTCTGTTACGTTAGTGTTGTTCTCAAAGCACAAACTGGCATCTTGGCATCAGAAACTGACACTTCTAATGGGTGACACCTGCCACCAGGAATATTTTTGTGGTTATCTCTCCAGCGCCTTTCTCTTGAATTGCCTATTCAATGGAGAGGAAAGAAAGGTCAACAGTCTCCCATTGTTTGACAATATCATGGATTTTTGGAGACTGGCATGTTGCAGGGAATAGATGTACCAGTGTGTTCTATAAGCTTGCATAGATCAGCATCTCATTATGAAAATAGCACAGGGCTATGCTTCTTATTACTTGTCTAAGGTCAAAGTGGAAGGCATTAGGAGGATAAGGGAGCTGATGCATTGGGGAGTGGAGCAGCGGGGGTTATCACTTGGCCAATGAGGCACAGATCAGGATCATGGGGGCCTGTCTTGCCCCTGACTTCCATGTGATGATCCTTCCCTGTTGTTTCTTCCTTCCCGCCCTTGCCCTCCCACTTTCATCCTCCTCCCACCCTGGATTGGAGACATCAATTAGGGACATGGATGCAAAGCCACCTTAAAATAACTGCCTCCCGAATGTGGAGTAATTGGTGCCATTGGGGTGGGACTGAAATTTAGCTGGATTTTAGCCTGTTAAAATTGTGGCGCAGAGTGGTAAGCTGCAGTACTGCAGTCCAAGCTCTGCTCACGACCTGAGTATTATCCCAACAGAAGTCAGTTTCAGGTAGCCGGCTCAAGGTTGACTCAGCCTTCCATCCTTCCGAGGTCGGTAGAATGAGTACCCAGCTTGCTGGGGGTAAAGGGAAGATGACTGGGGAAGGCACTGGCAAACCACCCCATAAACAAAGGTCTGCCTAGGAAACGTCGAGATGTGACGTCACCAGGAATGACCTGGTGCTTGCACAGGGGACCTTTACCTTATAAAATCGTATTATATTAACAAATTCTTAATTTATGTTTGTTAGCCGCCCTGAGCCCAGCTTGCTGGGAGAGGGCGGGATACAAATAAAATTATTACCATTATTATCATTATAGTTATCATCATCATCATCCCTTGCATGCAAAGTCTAAGCCCAGGGGCAATGCACATAGGACACATGACCCATGTTCTGTGTTTAGCGAGGTGCAGATCATGCAGAGAGAGTTTCAGTGCGCACAACACAGTTGTGCCAAAGCTGGGTGTGTAACATTTGATCCACAGCATGAAGTCTGGGAGCTCCCAAATCTCCTCCATGCATTTTTTGTAATAATTCAAGAACCTTCTGGACTGGGCAAAGCAAGACAGGCCAGGTGCCCTGTCCATGGTCCTGAGAGTTACTGCCGAGAGATCAGCAGGAAAACTGCCATTCTACAAGCTTTTTGATTTCCAAGGAAGAACATAATACTGTCCCCTATGGCCCCACTTGTCCTTTATAACTCATTGATCCCAGGCCAAGAATGAAAAGAAACATGATCAATGGGAATTGCAGCAGCAGTGACCTTAAAGGTACGCAGTAGTCCCTGTTTCCTTCAGTCCCCCTCATTGCCAAACAGAATTAAGAATGAGACTGACACGAGCAAATGCAGTTATGTGAACTGCATTTCCTCGTGTCAGTCTCATTATTCTTGTCCTTCCTGTTCATTTCTCAGCTTTGTAACCATTTTCTTTTTACCTCCTTTGGTTGTATCCCCAATTTTCAAAATGCTTAATGTGAGCTTCTTGGCGCGGAGACCTTTTTAAAATTTCATTCTTTTTTTCCCTTACTCTATAACAGGTGTTAAAAACCTGATTTTATGGGAACTTTTGGAATTTTGAGAACAGTGGGGCAAACAAAATGTCTGCCATGGGAGCCAGGGCCAATCACAAAATGTTTGGAGTTTCCAGGCCAAGTGTCCACTTATGACGGCAGCAACTGTTTCTGAATAAGAGCTCCCTGCAGACACAATGACGAAGACGCATGGTCTCTCCTGTTCCAAGGAGATGAAGGAAAGCCAAGATTGTCTCTTTGATTTGGGGAAGAGATGCTTGAGCTGGTAGATACAATTGGGCACCAAGACACCACATGTCCTATTATCTTGTTGGGTGTGTATGTTGGATCAGGGGTCAATCCACAGAGAATGTGTATGCGAATCTAACTTAGGTCACATCAGAAAATAGCTCCTGTCATTCAGAATAAATAATGTTGTGCTACATAGACCCAAGTTTCAGGTAGAAAAAGTTATTTCCCAACACCTTCTAGCTGAGATCAATTAACTAGAGATACCAGGTTTTGAGCCGCATACATTTTGCATGTAAAACATGTAATGTGCCATTCAACTGAAGCCCACCTTCATAATTCATCACTTTTCCTTCATAACTGTACATGGACCTATGAAGTTTACATGAACACATGAAGCTGTCTTATGTTAAATCAGACCCTTGGTCCATCAATCTCATTGTTATCTACTCAGACTGGTGGCAGCTCTCCAGGGACTCAGGCAAAGGTCTTTCACATCACCTACCACCTGAACCTTTTAGCTGGAGAAGCCAGGGATTGAACCTATGACCTTTTGTATGCTAAGCATATGCTCTACCACTGAGCCACAGCTTCTCCCCTTATGGTGAATAGGATCATTGGGCCATCTAACTCAGTGCTGTCTTCTATGACTGGCAGCACCTCTCCAAGCTCTCAGGCTGGGGATAATTTCCCCCCACATTTGCTTCCTGAGCTCCTGGAACTCGAGATGCCAGGGATCTAACCTAGGACTTTGTGCTTGCAAGGGAGAAGTGAACCACAAGTCATGGCCCCTGTTCCATGAAAAGAAGGTGGTGCTGGTTTTCTTTTTTTACTTCTTATATATTACATATGTGTAAGATGTTGTCTACTTATGGTGACTGCATAAGATATCAAGGCAAGAGACAAACAGAGGTGTTTTGCCATTGCCTGCTTCTGTGTAGCAACCCTGGACTTCCCTGGTGGACTCCCATTCAAGTTCTAACCAGGGACAACCCTGCTTAGCTTCTGAGATCTAATGAAGTCAGCCTACCCTGGGCCATCCAGTTCAGGTTTCCTACCTATTATACTAACAAACATATGCACGCACAATATTACCAAACAAAACAGGGCAGTCTTTTTAGATGTGTGTAAAGCAGCGATATGGAGGGGGAAAAGAATCAGTGTCCTGCTCTGGGTAGAGTTATGGCAACGAGTCTGTATTTATTTTTGGAACCTTGCCCTACAATATATCACTAGAAAGAGAAGCATTTATACCAAGTCTTTTTTTTTTACTGTACACTAGTCTATATCTCTCTCTATATCTATACATATATACATATCTATCTATCTATCTGTCTGTCTGGAGAAAGCACTAAAAAGACAAAGCAAAATAATATTGTTCTTGGAATATATATATATATATATATATATATATATATATATATATATATATACACACACACACCCAGACTGGTGGCAGCTCTCCAGGAACTCAGGCAAAGGTCTTTCACATCACCTATATATATTCCAAGAACAATATTTTGCTTTGTCATTTTAGTGCTTTTTTTAAAAAAAAATGCTCAGAGAAAGAAGAGCCATTCTCGGCAAGACAACCGAGCTTGTCACCGAGCTTCCAGATAACAAGCTTATATTGTTCAGGAAAAATATATTACAATTTTATCTACTTGTAGTGTTCAATAAAACATTAGTCGCTCAGTGTTTTTATTTAACAATAGGCAACCTTAGGCCAGTAATTATGCAACAATTATAATAATAAAAAAAACCCCGTCCCCTGCTGCTCACCTAGAAACAGGAATATATTAAAATGGGACGACCGTCTAAACAGCCAAGCCACAAACTACACTCATTTTTAATGCCCCTGCAGTGCACCATGGGAAACTAATAATTCACCATCTAATTAGTATCCCTTCTGCTACTGTTGGCACAAGGACAGACAAAGAGGTATCCGCTTCATTACCAACTTGCCTCGGTAATCTTTAAATGTCTTTCTTCTCTGCAGGTTGAATGTGCAGATCAGGGGCAAATAGGATGCACAATTAAAGGAGGTTTGTTGGGACTGAGCATCTGACCATGCATTCTTAGCCCTAATGAGTATGCTGGGAAGGGGAAAAAACCCCTAAATGCACTGTTTCTTCTTCCTGGCTCTGTGATAAGTCTTCCTTATTGTCCTTCATTAACGTCTGCAGCAGCGAGAAAGAAGAAAAGGGAAATGTGGCAGGGAGAAGGAGGTTCAAGGTGGCCGAATACAGTGGTGTCATCAAAGACGGGCTTTAGGGCGGAAGTCCAGGACCTCAGCTCGCAAGCTTAGCAGCTATCCTCCCTCTTCAGTACAGGCTGTAACTCACAAGCCCGACTGAGCACAGTGGGACTAACTTCTGCATAGATCCAGGCAGGGTACCCCATGTGTGTTTGCCAGTGGAGATGGTAGGAGAAGAGAAGAGAAGAGAAGAGAAGAGAAGAGAAGAGAAGAGAAGAGAAAGCTTGCTGAGGGTCCATTCTGTGCTTCTAATTTGTACCATCTAGGGCAGGGGCTTCATAAGACCATTAAGTCTAAAATTAATTCACTGCACCAGTGGAATCTTACCAATGGGGAGTAGAAGAAACAAAAGGCATTGATCACATGAAACTGCCGTATATTGAGTCTGTCGACATCAGTGATGTCTACTCTGATGGGTAGCTGTTTCCAAAGGTTTCAGTCAGGGATCTTTCTTATCACTTACTACCTGAGCCTTTAACTGGATATGCCGGGGATTAAACCCCGGACGTTCTGCATGCAAAGCAGAGGTTCTTCCATGGAGCCCCACCCCCTCCCCTGTCAATCATGGTCTGTTCACACTTTCTCTTCCAAGTCTGAACCCCTTCCCCATTACACAAGCCCTTTCTCGCTCCTGTTGAAGGACACTTGTACCACCTTAAAAACAGAGAATAGAGGGAAGCGGTGCTCCCATATTTCAACAGAAACCAGAGTTGGTTTCAGTCTAAAACCCATGTATAATTAATCCCTACTATCCACCCTACCCCAGAGAAGGTACCTTGATGCTTTCTGCCTCCTGTATTCCAGGTGAGCACTCAGAAGGAGAAATGGTATTATCCCTGTTTATCTTTACAACATTCTTGTAAAATATGTTAGGCCTCAAGACAGGGGTTGTTTTATTTTACCTTATGCCACTTTGTACCTTCATTCTAAACTGTGAGTCTCTTAATTTTCATGTGTTCATCGAAACACTTTCCTACACATGATTAAAATAAAATCAGTAGTCAAAATGTCCAAAGATCTTTGTTCCTCTCTTAAGGTACCCTCTTTGCGATGGGCTATGTATTGACTGAGTAATGTAAGGGTTTCCCACTTTGTGCTGTCAGCCTGAGATATTCTCCACGATGTCATGATTGTGAACGTGAACCACCACCTGTAGCATTTATGGATGCTCTCTATGGAACTCAGATTAACCACAACATATCCATGGCTAAAAATTTTTTTGCAGCCAAAGTTCAATGATGAAATGTATATACACTTATTATGTGTGTTGCTATGAATAGTACTAGCAGCGGAATTGTTGTGACAATCAATTGACCAGAATTTGGAAATGCCTTTAAAGACATTTGTATCGATTCCACACTCATTACAAATTGCAGTTTTGATTATTTTACATTATTTAATTTTCAGCTCTAACCCTTGTAGAATGATGAGTTTTGCACAAATTAATCATCGAGATCAAATTAGCATTGACTGCAGTTCAAGCCCTGAGAAGATTATTTTTTTTTGCAATCCTTGATTATTATGAAGGGAAAAAAAGTTAATAGAATGTGTCATTCCTGAAGACAGGAACAAGAGTTTTCCCTCTTCTCCAAGTGGGTAAACATGGTTTACCAAGGGCATTCAAGAGCCAAGATGAATTGGTTTTGTTTTCACTTTGCCCTGAATGGAATGAACCCTAAACTAAGGATCCCTGGCCTTGTTAAGCCTGTAGACTCTTTTAAAATTTTGAGAACAGGCAGTAGGCACTACAACAAAATGGCTGCCGTGGGGGAGGGGAACCAATCACGTGATTCATTGAAAAAGCTGCTTTGATCCAATCTCAATATGTTTTCTTATTATTTCTTGTATTTGAACATTAACAAATTAATAAAGTATTTGAAAGAGGAACAAATTGACAGGGAAGGATACTAACCTTGGTTACCATTTTTTTCTGGGGCCTAGGTTAGTGCGTTTTGCTTTTACACGTATTTTATGTCTTTTTAGAGTTGTATCACGGGATATTTTACGTCAGTTTCTCTTCTGAACACCTAACTATTGTGGTCAAAAGGGGGTGTCTCTCAAGATGTCCTGATGAATGGAACGGTGCCAGGGGAAAAATAAGATGTTAGGATCTAACCACCCAAACCTGTAGGGACACTCACATAAATGCCTAAAAGCCAAGGAAGTGTTCACTTAAGGCTTGGTTGTTTTGATTTCCTTAATACCTACCTTCATTGTAGTGGCCATTCCAACTTGTCAGGCTCTGTCCATCATATAAAGTCATCCACACTCTGTGAAACAGACAGTCACTCAACGCATGTAGTCATTATGTCCCTAACCATGGAGGCGAACAGGGCTTGCAAGATTTCAGAGCAAAGCTTCCCTTTTCAAGTTTGAAATGTTTTTTTTTAATCACTTGGCTTTTAATACAAAGATTTTTTTGATTTGTTGACATTTTGGAATCTCTAGTATAATATGGAATCTGTCACCCTGATATCACTAAGATGGCATTGTACAAAGGTCACCAGGCTGACAGGCAGTCACAGGGTTTGCCCCAACATAGCCGAATCCTCATTACACCAGTAATTAGCTAAATAAAATTCAATGGAGTGACATCCACTCAACTTTGCAGGCCGCTTGTGATCATCAGTGTTGTATAATGATTCCATTCAGAAGTGTAAAAGAAAATTTGAAAGGTAAAACAAATCTGGCCAAGGATGATGCTTAAGTTCCCTGTTTCAGGCTAAATAAACAATGCTGTCTTCATTGATCCAGCAAGGGCAATGCCTGGCTGGAAGCAAGCTTGGGAGGTGCCCCGGCTTAGTGGTAGAGCATCTGCTTGGTATGCAGAATGTTACAAAATGGATTGTCTATTCCCCGGACTGGTCATGGCAACCCCAGCTGGTGCGTGCCGCCACCACTCCAGAACATGCGGCAAGCCTAAAGCCGCCTGGAAAAGAACGCCCTGTCATCCCACGAACCAGCTGTTAAGGAACAGAGGCCAGGTCAACCCTCAAGTGACCCCAAGGGAATCCATTCTCCGGTGTGCCCCCGTTCCTGTGGAAGCCATCTCGCAGGGAGCTGTCAGCACACAGCCACCATTCGCACTCCCCCCCTTTTGACTTATCAACTCGATTAGCACTATCATCGAGAGACATCGAAACAACAACGAAACATCATTCTTCCGGCTATACAAAACGACATGTCCCCGGATACACTGATGTGCCTCTTTGTGTATGAGCAGTAATCCCATCTACAAGTGGCTCCTGATTCCCCCGGAATCACGCAAATCAATGGAAGCAGCATAATTTATTAAATTGCCCCATTTCCCGACCCCGACAGCCGATCATTAATCCTTTTGTCACCTTTTGTTTTAGCTTGGGAACCATGAGGGTAACCCAATCACCCCCCCCCCAGAAACAGTATATCTGGGGTCCCCACCTTCTATAGGATACCTTAGGTCTTCCCTTGGCTTCCTTGCTGTCACTCTGTGATTCAGATTTTGCGCAGCCTGATCACAAAACCCCCCTCCTCCCGACTCGCCGGTCGAGCCTCTGGGACCCCTCTTCCTTGCCCCGCTTTCCCAGTACTTTAGCCCATGGAACTCAGGACACCTCCGCTTCAGGACAGGTACCGTATAATCCGTCATCTGGGCCTGCCACATCGGCAACTGTCTCTATACTCCTCTCTTTTGCTCCTAGATGCTGTATGATTGTCGTGCATATGATATTTGTGTGCTTGTGCACATATTTTATTAATAAGTAAACTCTTGAAACTGAACTCATTTGCCTTCGCCTTATTTATTGGGTCTCAGATTGGACTCCCATAAACATTTGTTAAGATCCCTAGGTTATGCCCCTTGCCGGTTATTGAACGCTAGTTTCCCCATAAAAACATTCATAACCGAGCAATTAGGCTAACAAGAAAGTCCCAGGTTTAAATCTCCAGCATCTCCTGCTAGGGTTGTTAGGTCCCTCTTTGCAACTGGCAGGAGGTTTTTGGGGTGGAGCCTGAGGAGGGTGGGGTTTGGGGAGTGGAGGGACTTCAATGCCATAGAGTCCAATCGCCAAAGCGGCCATTTTCTTCAGGTGAACTAATCTCTATTGGCTGGAGATCAGTTGTAATAGCAGGAGATCTCCAGCTTGTTCCTGGAGGCTGGCAACCCTATCTACCGCTAAAAAAAGGATTTGGCAGTAGGTAATCTGAAAGGCCTTTCCCTGGAGACCTGCTGCCAGTCTGAGTAGACAACACTGACTTAGTTGGGACAGGTGGTCTGATTTAATATAGGGCAACTTCATGTGATATAAAACCTAAATATGCCATAGCAGAAATGGCTGACTGCCCGTGATATCATTTTATCTGACCTTTGGAAGCCCTACCAAATTTACATTTACGTTTGGTTAAAAAAAATGTAACCACAGTTCCATGGGTATAGGGGGAAAACTTGAAAGCAATGGAGATATTTCATTCTTTAATTTGATACCTCTTTGACATTATATATGGCACATATGAAATATGGAAGTGCTCCATAACTGAACATGTGAAGCTGGTCCATCAAGCTCAGAATTGGGGGTGACTCTCTAGTAAGAATAGTCTGCAGAAGAACTGCTAGATTTGAGTCTAGTAGCACCTTAGAGACCAATAAAATTTTGGGGGTATACATTTTCAAGAGTCAAGCTCCCTTCTTCATCCCTTCATTTGACAAAGGGAGATTTGACTCTCAAAAGGTTATACCCTGAAAATCTTGTTATCTAAGGTACTACTGCTCAAATGTAGCTCTCTAGTGAGAAGAGTCTCTCCCAATGTCTGCTGCCCAAGACCCTTAGTTGGAATGAACTGGGAACCTTCCGTAAGCAACGCATGAGCTCTGAGTTCTGACACTGAAGATTGTTGGGAAATGCTGCCCATCTTATGTAGCCTTGCCAAACACAAGAAGGCCCATTTATGTAGCAACATACACTTTCAGCCCCTTGACCACCATCTGGAGAACAGAGGAGCACCTAAGCATACAGAGGTTAGCCAGCTAGTCATGGCTGACTTATGGTAACCTCAGCAAGGAGCTTTCAAGGCAAGTGAGAATCAGAGGTGGTCCGCCATTGCCTTGCCCTGCAGAGTCTTCCTTGGTGGTCTCCCATCCAAGTACAGACCCTACTTAGCTTCTGAGATCTGATGACATCAAGCTTACCATGCCACCTTCTCTCTGTAAGCACTGTAGCTCACACAAAAGGGAGCAGTGGCTCAGTGGTAGAGCATCTGCTTGGCACACAGAAGGTCCCAGGTTCAATCCCTGGCATCTCCAGTTAAAGGGACTAGGCAAGTAGATGATGTGAAAGACCTCTGCCTGAGACCCTGGAGAGCCGCTGCCGGTCAGAGTAGACAATACTGACTTTGATGGACCAAGGGTCTGATTCAATATACGCAGCTTCATGTGTTCATGCGTTCAAAACAATTTATTTGTCCTTCAGCGTTACCTTCCAAGCATTTCCTTCTGTTTTTCCTTGTCAAGCCACCTGCGTCTTGCTGTGTACCTTGGGCACGGAGGAACCCATAGCATAATAAATTGTTGAGGACTCTTAAGAGTTATTGGCTGCACCATAATAAACCAAGTCGCACAATCAAGATGCACTCCACGACTTCGAGAGACCCTTGGTGAATTTTCAGTGGTGAATTTACACATTGCAATTAACAGCTCTGTCCTTGCATATTTCTTTTGGACTTCACTAATAGTCAGGGAGTAATGGGGGAAAATATAAGATGGAAGCACTGATTAGAATGGTGGACAGCATCAGGAGGATCGATATGAACAAACACTTTTAGTGCATACTGTGGTTGTGGATTTTAAGGAGGCCCTTCTGTTAGCTTTTCTCTTTACTTGTCATCCAAGAACAGAGGAAGCTGATGGGAGACTTCAAACATGCATGGTGTCAGAACAGAAGTAGAGCAATGTGGATTTGCCTTGAAAACCCCATAAGTTGACTGCAACTTTGGACTGCAATAAGTTGACGACACTTCACACACACACACATCCTGTACCTACTGCCCATCACCTTCATTGGGTGTCCCTGATCCACATTGAAGTGAAGAAGAAGAATAGTTGTTTTTTATATGCCGACTTTCTCTACCACTTAAGGAAGAATCAAACCAGCTTACAATCACCTGCCCTTCCCCTCCTCACAACAGAACACCCTGTGAGGTAGGTGGGGCTTAGAGAGCTCTAAGAGAGCTGTGACTAGCCCAGGGTCACGCAGTTGGCTTCATGTGTAGGAGTGGGGAAACAAATCCAGTTCACCAGATTAGTGTCTGCCACTCATGTGGAGGAGTGAAGAATCAAACCCGGTTCTCCAGATCAGAGCCCACTGCTCCAAACCATCGCTCTTAACCACTACACCATGCTTGAACTTCCCCACACCTCTGAGTTCCCAGCTCAGAAGGCAGAGGGAGGCTTCCTAGAGCCAGTATTCAGTTTGGAGCTACCAGTCAGGTAGAAGCCAGAAGGGAGTATCAAAATCAGAATCCAAGGTTAGTGATCAGGTTCCAAGGTCACCCAGTTGGCTGGCTTCATGTGGAGGAGGGGAGAAACCAACCTGGTTCACCAGATTAGCATCCACCGCTCATGTGGAGGAGTGGGGAATCAACCCTGGTTCTGTAGATTAGAGTCCACAACTCCAAGCCACTGCTGTTAACCACTACGCCATGCTGGCTGGGATGTTGGAGGAGGATCCTTCTTCACCCCCAAAGTGCCCTTCTGAGCAAAAGAGAATGTTCCCAGACTGCTGCCATTGATCATCTCCAACACCTTATAACCTGTCAGATACGAACAGGTGAAGAGTTTCAGTTTTGAAAAAGGTATATTTCCTTTAGAAAACAAGTCAGTGACAATACCGGGGCTGAAACAGCATAATCCACAGAGCACAGGAAAAAGGACGAGCCACAAGACAGGCAGCTGAAGAACCTGTTCTCACTCCAGCTCCTGCTGTCCCCTCCTTCTCAGAATAGCAACAACACTTCTTAGAATTTAGTGAGTAATGCTAAGCAGAGTAAAGGATGGAAATAAGGAAGCAGAATGTGGGAGAGGCGCTTTTTAAAAGATAGTGGACGCCAGAGGACACTGGTGAAGGGTTGGACGCCAGCCCTACGAACAGGTCTTCACGTGGTCACATGGCTTCGAATCGTAAGATGGAGCCAGAATATGAGTCACAGCCATCATTGCCTCCCCTGCAGAGTAGGCTCCTAATTCTCAGTCTCATATGCCAACCTCTACGCTTGGCAAGAACATCTCCCTCCGATGACCTGTGTCCTCCTGGGATCTCGGTGCAATGATTTCATAAAAGAGTGAAATGCAAGAGAGCATGCATCAAGGCCTTTGGCAATGCCATTGAGTGCAGGAATACTCTGTGCCTCAAAGAGATGATGATGATGATGATGATGATGATGATGATGATGATGATGATGGTGGTGGTGGTGGTGGTGGTGGTGGTGGTGGTGGGGTGATATATTCTGCCCAGGGCTCAGGACGGTTCACATTACAAGAATAAAAATACATCAACAGTTTATAAGAAAAAGAACAATAAATATAAATTGGATAAAACATGGCACAACAACCACTCTAATATGATAGTGCCTAGTTAGCAACAAACACCCCACTGCTAAGCTACATGATGTTATGAACAAAGTATCGGGGAGGTAAACAAAATACAAAACCTGATTAAAAAGGGGGGAAAAAAACCCCAAATTGGTTTAGTTAGTTGGAGCAATCAAATATATGACCTCCTCATTTTCAGTCTGAATGGTACAGTCCAGCAAAACAACGACAACCCTCCTGCAATGCATGATTTTTTTATAGTGTAAAAGTGCCAAAAATGCAGGAACTCCTAGTTCAGTGTGTTCCTAAAGGCCCATAACTGAGATTTTCTTTTTCTAGAGGCACATCTGAAAAGGTTTATTTTTAGAGCATGAAAGAATGAGTTACGCAGTCAGAGTTGCCAGCCCTGAGGAGGGGCCTGGAGCTCTCCCAGAATTACAACTAATCTCCAGACTACAGAGATCAGTTCCTCTGGAGGAAATGGCATTTTTGGAGGCTGAACTCTATGACATTGTACCCTGCGGAGGTCCCTCCCCAAACCCCTCCTTCCTCAGACTCCACCCTCCAATCTCCAGGAATTTGCCAGCCAGGAGATGGCAAGCCTAGCTAGCTATGCGGAGGATCTGCTATTCAGTGTGACATCTCCAGGTCTGTTCCCCTGCTGGCTGCAGGCTATTGTCACAGCTCCTGCCAAGGGCATCCAGGGTTTCCCCTGTATTTCCCAAAAAAGTAAGCTGTCTGGTCCCAAGAAAATGTCTGTTTATGTGGGCCTTTCCTTGGGCCCATGTAATTGCTAGATCTATAAGGTCCCCACCGATCGCAACACCTTGCTCCCATCTCTTCTCTCACTGGCCTCTGAGAGAACAGTTTATGCCATATCTGGCCCAAAGCCTCCATGTTCCAGACTGTCACCATGACCCTTCCCACATTCCTAGAGTTTCCACTTGCTGTGATGTAATTTCCAGTTTCACCAGCCAACCAAGACATCACTTCCTGTTTGCCAAAGAAAAGTGGTTTACGCTCTGCCCATCTGACATGCTGCCACACCTAGCTGGACTTCCTTACACTTTAATCATCAAATTAGTTCATTTCTTTGTGACATGCTAGTAAAGCTTATGCCAACCAGAGGATTTGGAATTACTGTTTTACTCTAATGGAGTCTCTTTTGCTCTTGGTGCAGAAAAATGCAGATGGCTTGTGAAAAGCTTCTACTGAAACATCAAGTTGCTGTGACAGGCATTTTAAACTAATCGACTTTGTCTTTCAGAAAAGAACGATGCTGAAAGCATTTTCCAGATACTACAATAATTTAGGTGTAAAAGACATCTAATCTAAAATTTGAGTGGGTAATTGGCAAATTGGAGATCCACGAAAGGACAGTAATTTTTATTAACCATTGTTCGTTTTGCTAAGGGGGATATTTCTCTGGCTTCCGGCTGCCGCATGCTCTAGATATGCATACATTATTCAGCCTAAATGAGTTACGCCCCCTTCTTACCATACAAAACTCCCAGCTACGCCGCAGATAAGAGATCAGCAGATGCATGAATGAATTTAGAAAGAGCCATCGGTTTGCTTGATTTGATTTCAAAAGCAAATGCTCTCTGATCTGGGCTTGAGTGAGAAAACCACAGTTACTCTAAAATTCAAACCAAAGATGGAAAGGATAGCAAGGAATCTCTGTTTATCGGAGGAAGCAAACAAAGCCATTTGCTGTTTCTTCCACTAATTTTCTTTCCTTCTTTATTTTTTCCTTTCCTCCTCTTTCCTTTTCTTTCCTGTACCAAAATAAAAAGGAATCTAAATAATCTCATTTTATTATTAAATGACAAATGAGCAAGACTGCTTAGGGAGGGATGGTAATAATTTTTAGCATTTATATAGCAAACAACTGTGTGGTACTTTAAAGTTGAACAAATGTAGTGCGGCATAAGCATTTGCGAGTTCACTTCATCAGATGAGTGAAGTGTGTCAAGGGAGCAGAAATATATATATATATATACATGTATACAAATAGGAGACAGGCAAGAGGTGTGTGTGGGGAGCTTTCTTAGGCTAGAATTAAAACAACTCACTTCTTCTGTTTGTATCTGCTGTCAAAATGTTTTTTTTTTTAAATCAAACTGTTGTTCACATGATAACTTTTGTCCACTTGGAGACTATTCTTCATTGACACTACATGAAACCTGGAATTGGCCCTTAGGATAGGGTTGCCAGCCCTGGGTTGGGAAATACCTGGGGATTTTGGGGGTGGAGCCTGAGGGTGGGGTTTGGAGAGGGGAGGGACTTCAGTGCCATAGAGTCCAATTGCCCAAGCGGCCATTTTCTCCAGGGGAACTGATCTCTATTGGCTGGAGATCAGTTGTAATAGCGGGTGATCTCCAGCTACTACCTGGAGGTTGGCAACCCTACCTTAGCATGGTATAATAGCTTGATAGATCTGCCAATCTATGATGGAGTACAAGATAATGGCCATCTATCTGGAATTGAGTGGGTGCCAGGGTGGCCAACCTCTGTGTGGAGCCTAGAGTTCTCTCAGAATTACAACTCACCTCCAGATAATGTTGTTATGGGGAGAGGAATTTCTTTTTTCTGCAATTTACTGTTTTGGATATGCTGGTGGTGAAAAGTGCCGTCAAGTTTCAGCCGACTTACGGTGACCCCATAGGGTTTTCAAGGCAAGAGGCATTCAGAGGTGGTTTGCCATTGCCTGCCTCTGCACAGCAACCCTGGCTGTCTCCCATCCAAGTACTAACCAGGGCTGACCCTGCTTAGCTTCCAAGATCTGATGAAACCCAGGTCAGAGCGATAGCCATTTTCGATATAGTCACTGATTTCTTTTACTCTCTTCTCTCTCTCTCCCTTTTTTAGAAAGAGGGATTTCTCTTTCATTTCTCTTTGATTGTAGAGAAATCAAAACACCCTTTTCTAATTTCAGACCTTGCGGCTGTTTATACATTAGACACCTCACAGTGGTTCTCTAGCAGGAGCATAGGAAGGATTGGGAAGACATTGCCTGCCTCTGAGCATCTACAGAGTGAAATTCTGAAATTTGGCAGACCCTCCCTTCCTGTCCCTCCTTTCTTCAACTTTCTCTTTCATCAAAATGATTAGATTAGAAGCTGACTCCGAATTCACTAAAAAGAGGGAAAGAAATGGATTGTTGGATTTCAGGGAGAAATTGGATCAAGAAGAATTAAGAGAATTTCTTAGTCTCCCTTCCCCTTCCTCTTTCTCTTCCATCCGATTCTTGATAGGGGACTGGGGACCTTGATAGTTTTCCTGGGCCGGATGCAGTCCTGTGTTGCTGAAATGAGCGCCTACTTGTGCTAAATTCAGAATGGTTGATTTTAATTTAGTATTGAATTTTTCTTGTATTTTATTGTTTTATGGTGTTTTACTTGATGTCAAATGCCCTGAGCCTGGCTTCAGCTGGGATAGTGGGCGGGATAAAAGTTTAATAATAATAATAGTAATAGTAATAGTAATAGTAGTAGTAGTAATAATAATAATAATAATAATATAACAATGCTACCTCCAGACTAGTGATCAGCTCCCCCTGGACTCTATGGTATCACACCCCTAGTATCAGACTAGAGATCAGACCAGATTGGTTATCAGGCTAGAGATGAGTTCAAATGGTGGACTCTATGGTAACAAACCCCTGCTGAGCCCTCTCTCTCCTCGGCCCCTCCCCCCCAAATCTCCAGGCATTTCCCAAGCTAGAGTTGGCAACCCTAGTGGGTGCTTGATCCGTTTGGACCACGAGCTGTACAGCACTTGGGGGGAGGGAAGGGGATCTTGAGAGCAGCTCCGCCTCTGCAGGACAAGAGAAATTCGGCAGCAGATGTAGGATCAGCAGGCTCCTCACACTTTGTTCAAGCAGATCTAATGAACGTTTTTGGCAAGACAGAAGGCCCAGTGGGTGTCAGCTGGGCATGAAGCTCCTTCTATTTTGTTCTTTTCCTGCCTTTTAGGATTCTCTCTCTTTCTCTCTCTCTCTCTCTCTCCCCCCCACTCTCTGTTTTATAATAAGCAGCAGCCTGAGATGGAGAGGGCTGAGCAAAGGCTGAGCTGGGAAGGTGAACAAATAATTCACGCTTATTAAGGAGTCACTGTTCTTCTCTTGCCCTGGCACCTCTTAATTCTCCATCATCCTAATTAGAGAAAACCCTCCAAGAACTAAAGTCAAGGACAAATCTGCCCCGTCCCCCACAAAGGAGACGAGAAGAACAAACCGTGAGAACTCCCTGCTTACATCATTGTGCCGCGGCTTCTCACAGCCAGAGCAAGTCACAAAAACAGAGGCATTGGAGAAGGAGTAAAGTTTCTAGTCCTTCATGTTTTTGTATTAATCTCTTTTTTTTAAAAAAAAAGTATACACACCTCTCAATTTCCAAATAAAAGTGTTGGTTAAAATAATATGATAAAAAGGTTCACGGTAGAGTGGTCAGAGTAGGGTTCTTCAGATCAGAGTCCACCGCTCCAAAACCACTACTCTTAACCACTACACCACACTGGAACTTCCCCACACCTCTGAGTTCCCAGCTCAGAAGGCAGAGGGAGGCTTCCTAGAGCCAGTATTCAGTGTGGAGCTACCAGTCAGGTAGAAGCCAGAGGGGAGTATCAAAATCAGAATCCAAGGTCAGCTAGTGATCAGGTTCCAAGGATAACAACAACGGTGAGGGAGGGTGGCACACGAAGGTTATGGCTCAGCGGTAGCGCAATCTGCTTTGCATGCCAGAGGTCCCAAGTTCAATCCCCAGCATCTCCAGCTGAAAAGCTCAGGCAGCAGGTAAGATGAAAGACCTCAACCTGAGACCCTGGACACCCACTGCCAGAGTAGACCATGCTGCCCTTCATAGATTAATGGTCTGCTTCAATATAAGGCAGCTTCATATGTGTTCAAGGGATGATCCTTCAGGTGGGGAGACTCTATTATTGAACGCATCATCACACCATCAGAAGCACATAAATGTGTGTGTAGAAATATGATTCCCCAAGGAGGAGTACGTAATGTGTTTTGTTGTAACAGTGATAATTCTGCTTGACCTCACAGAAATGTTGTGAGGAGAAATAAATGGAAGGAGTAAACCACGTGTGACGCTTGAGGTCTTTGAAGAATGGGCAGGATGAATATGAGAGAGAGAGAGAGAGAGAGAGAGAGAGAGAGAGAGAGAGAGAGAGAGAGAGAGAGAGAGAGAGAGAGATATGCCCACATAGGGGCTACCAATAGGGCATAGAAGCCAATGATTCTTCCTGTTTCCAATATGTTTGGGAGCTTCCCATCCCCTGAAACTCATAGGGTGGGCCTGGTGATGCCTTATTGAATCTCAGTACTAACAAAAGTACTTTAACATAGCTGTGAATGTGTGCTAGCTAGGGTTGCCAACCTCCAGGTGGGACCTGGAGATCACTAGGTATTACAACTGATCTCCAGGCAATGGAGATTAGTTTCCCTGGAGAAAATGCCTGCTTTGGGGTATGGACTCTATGGCATTATACCCCACTGAGATCCCTCCCCTCCTCAAACCCTGCCCTCTCTAGGGTCTACCCCCCAAATTTCCAGGAATTTCCCAATCTGGAGTTGGCAACCCTAACTAGCTATGTCGAAGACCTGCTGTTCATAGGGTTGCCAACCTCCAGGTACTAGCTGGAGATCTCCTGCTATTACAACTGATCTCCAGCCAATAGAGATCAGTTCACCTGGAGAAAATGGCTGCTTTGGCAATTGGACTCTATGACATTGACGTCCCTCCCCTCCCCAACCCCCACCCTTTTCAGGCTCCTCCCCAAAAACATCCCACCTGTGGCGAACAGGGACCTGGCAACCCTAGCTATTCAGTGTGACACCTTCAGGTCCCACGCTGTGACATCACTAGGCTCAACCCCATGAGTCTCAGGATTTGAGATGGTGGGGAGCTGCCAGCCCTGTTTCTCAGCCTTCCTCCCAGCACTTGGTGTCTACTCTGCCTCTGAACATGGAGGTTTCATTTGGCCATCAAGATAGTTTCATCGGGTAGCTGTGTCGGTCTGTGGTAGGATGATCAGATTCAAATCTAGTAGCACCTTAAAGACCTACAAGATTTTCGGGGTATAAGCTTTCGAGAGTCAAAGCTCCCTTGTTCAGTTACCGCATACAGGTATCCAACGAAGAGAGTTTTGCCTCTTGAAAGCTTATACCCAGAAAATTTTGTTGGTCTCTAAGGTGCTGTGTGTGTGTGTGTTAAGTGCTTTCAAGTCGCTTCCGACTCATGGCAACCCTATGAATCAATGTCCTCCAAAATGTCCTATCTTTGACAGCCTTGCTCAGGTCTTGCAAACTGAGGGCTGTGGCTTCCTTTATTGAGTCAATCCATCTCTTGTTGGGTCTACTGGTGCTACTGGACTCAAATCTAACTGTTCATTTCTCCATCAACACTAAAGCTCTGGATAGATGCTACATTTTATTATTACAAGCACTCACAATTTCATGAGAATCCAAGAACTCTTGATTCCATGTTTACTGGAGTTCTTTGCAAACAATAAAGTAAGCAAAGATAATATTTGTGTGTCTCACGCACACCTGCAGGAACAACCGGCCTATGCAGAATATTAAGAAGTCATGCTTGATGACTCCTTTAGTTAGATATTTTGGAGACAATCATTATCTTCAGTATCCTCTGTGCTTGTCAATCAAACAGAATGATGGGCTTAAAACAGATGAATAGGAACAGCACATCACTCTTCTCTGGAAGAACCGCAGAGCTGCCCACAGTATGTGAAAACACAATTAGACGAACTAAACAAACAAAACAGTTTTAGACTCTGAATTGCTTTGCAAAGCACCACGCCCTTTCTGAATCTTTAACCACCATGTGCCTCCCCAGTGCTTATTGGGGCTACATCCTGGTTACTGGGTGGGCTCAACTAACAAATGTTAATTGCTATCGTATGAAGAATACAAAGTTGTAGAATATAGCAAAGTTGAAACTAAGTTGTAGAAGAACGAAAACAAAGTTGTTGAACATCCAACTAACAAATGTGCATTGCTATCGTATGAAGAAAAAGTTGTGGAATGTTCCGGAATTCTCGACGCCAACAGAATAGCCTCAGTGTGCTGTAGTGGTTAAGAGTGGTGGTTTGGAGCGGTGGACTCTGGAGAACCAGGTTTGATTCCCCACTCCTCCACATGAGCGGCAGAGGCTAATCTGGTTTTTTTCCTGACTGCATTCGGGAAATTCAACAGAGTTAAAAAGGAAACCTGTTTTTTTTTTTTTTGCATCAACCATGTATCAACGGCAGGCGAATGCCATAGAAGAAGCAGATGAATGGCAAACGCCAGCAATGAAAATGGGTGGAAAGAAAAGGTTCCCAATGACAACGTGCAATAGGAAAAGCAAGTAAAACAGAGTAAATTTGTACATGCCTAATGAAAAGCTGGAAGAATCACCCTAGCCTGTACAGCAGCCAACCACAACGTTGTTATGCTTTTGCTAGGTAGGGATGCCCAGCATACAGTCTCAGTCATTTGATGGTACTTAATAACAACTGTGTAGAAATATCTTTCTTGGAAGGTTCATCTAGGGGTTGCTGAGTAACCATTTCATGCGTACTCCAAGAAGCAGAAGGTTCATAACAGAGCCGGCCTACGGAGAGTTACATCCTTCTAAGTCCACTGAGCCCAGTGAGGTTTAGGAGGGTTGTTTTTCTATTTTCTGTGGGGAGGGCTGTGGCTCAGTGGTAGAGCATCTGCTTGGCATGCAGAAGGTCCCAGGTTCAATCGCCGGCATCTTCAGTTAAAGGAACCAGGCAAGTAGGTGATCTGAAAGACTTCTGCCTGAGACCCTGGAGAGCCGCTGCCGGTCTGAGAAGACAATACTGACTTCGATGGACCAAGGGTCTGATTCAGTATAAGGCAGCTTCATGTGTTCAAGTCATTCCTAATCCATGGGGTGATGTCACATCCCGACGTTTACTAGGCAGACTTTTGGGGAGGGGAGGGACTTCAATGCCATAGAATCCAATTGCCAAAGTGGCCATTTTCTCCAGGTGAGCTGATCTCTATCGGCTGGAGCTCAGTTGTAATAGCAGGAGATCTCCAGCTAGTACCTGGAGGTTGGCAACCCTAGTGATGGCATTAAGCTGCTTGCTTATAGATCAGGAAGGCCTCTTTGTTCCCTTCAAAGGAAATGAAACAAACAAGATATTTTTTTTAAAAAATTAAGCCTGAGATAATTTTTTGAGTTTGTTTGTTTGTTTGTTTGTTTGTGTTTTCACTTTTAGTTAGCCAGAAAAACTGGCTTGGTAACTTTAAAAGCAAAACAAGATTTTGATAGAGGCAGGATGAACCTGCTCCCACGTAAGCTACTTATTCAGACAAATGGCCAGTTGGCCAACCTATGCAAATACCCGGTACTTGTCATTACATAACTTGTTGTAAATAGTTTCTCTGGGTCTGGACACACAGAGGTCGAAAGTCTAATCAGGCCTGTGTTCTTCACTGCCAGTTTTATGGCCCTTCCCCGTGGTCGGTTTCACTTCAGTGATTTCTACCGTCTCTCTTTTTTACAGGAGTGAATCTACATAATCTGATTCTGCTCTCCCCTGGGTTTGCTTTGCCCTTGCAGACAGTTTCTCAGGACTCCCCGCTCACTGTTTATCTGATCCTCGTTTTCACAAAATTGGCTGCCAGCTAAGGACAGGGTTGCTAGGTTCCTCTTCACCACCTGCAGGAGGTTTTTGGGGTGGAGCCTGAGGAGGGCGGGGTTTGGGGAGGGGAGGGACTTCAATGCCATAGAGTCCAATTGCCAAAGCAGCCATTTTCTCCAGGTGAACTTATCTCTATCAGCTGGAGATCCGTTGTAATAGTAAGAGATCTTCAGCTACTATGGCATATGGCACAGCATAGATTTTAAGGGTAAGTAATGCTCATAGCTCTGAAGTCATCCAAGCATTTCCCGGTCTCTTCTAATCAGAGTTAATCATATTCCTTCCCACAGATCCCTGTTTCTTTTCAGCCTGGTGGCTTTCAAAACCGTCGCATCTTTCCTTATGATGGTTGATGAACTGTCAAGGGTGTCCCGGTTCACGGGTTTTCTGAATCAGATGATTGCCAGGGCCTTCTTAGCTGTTTACTAACTTAAACGTATTTGCTTTAGAGATGCCTTTCCAGCGACTAACTTTGGAATGGCCTCTGATCGTGTTAGCTGCGTAGCCAACCAGAAGCATGAGACGTGCATGTATTTCCTCATTCGCTTGGCAATTTTTATGAGTCAGCGCACCGAACCCCCTCCCCCTTGATAAGAGTGAACAGCTAGGCACTGGTAGAAATTTAATATGTGTGTGTAAGTATCAGCTTATCTGTTGATATGTTGCTTTAGTTGCCAGCGTGGTGTAGCGTTTAAGAGTGGTGGTTTGGAGTGGTGGAGTCTGATCTGGAGAACCGGGTTTGATTCCCCACTCCTCCACGTGAGCGGTGGCGGCTAATCTGGTGAACTGGATTTGTTTCCCCTCTCCTCCACATGAAGCCAGCTGGGGGACCTTGGGCTAGTCACAGCTCTCTTAGAGCTCTCTCAGCCCCATCTACCACACAGGTTGTCTGTTATGGGGAGGGGAAGGGAAGGTGCTATTGTAAGCCAGTTTGTGTCTCCCTTAAGTGGCAGAGAATGTCGGCATATAAAAACCAACTCTTCTTCTTCTTGCCCAGCTCAGAATGGCTTGAAAGGCTTGGAATGTCCCAGGCAATGGTTGGAAGGTATATTAGGCAGAAACCAAGCTGAAGCTAAGCAGTTCTGATCAGTGACTGAGAGATCTTCTGGTATTTAATTTTATTTTTATCCATGTATTAATTTGACAATGAAGAAAGCTGACAGGAAGAAAACAGATTCCTTTGAAACATGGTGTTGGAGGAGAGTGTTACGGATACCCTGGACTGGCAAAAAAACAAATCAGTGGGTTACAGATCAAATCAAGCTTGAACTGACCCTAGAAGCTAAAATGACTAAACTGAGGGTAAAATGACTAAACTTTGGTCACATTATGAGAAGGCAAGAGTCACTAGAAAAGACGGTCATGCTAGGAAAAGTTGAGGGCAGCAGGAAAAGAGGAAGACCCAACAAGAGATGGATTGACTCAATAAAGGAAGCCACAGCCCTCAATTTGCAAGATCTGAGCAAGGCTGTCGAAGATAGGACATTCTGGAGGACATTGATTCATAGGGTCGCCATGAGTCGGAAGCGACTTAACGGCACTTAACACACACATTAATCTGTTTAGAATCATAGAATCATAGAGTTGGAAGGGACCACCAGGGCCATCAAGTCCAACCCCCTGCACAATGCAGGAAATTCACAACTACCTCCCCCCTCCACACCCGTAGTGACCAGAAGATGGGCAAGATGCCCTCCCTCTCACCATCCGCCTAAGGTCACAGAATCAGCATTGCTGACAGATGGTCATCTAACCTCTTCTTAAAAACCTCCAGGGAAGGTTTAGTTTATTTTGGTCCAGCCTTTCTCACTGAGGCTCAAGGCAGACTACACAGTTAAAAATAATGAAACAAGGACAGCAGAATACATAAAGCCAGCTGGATTACAAGTAGGGTTGCCAACCTCCAGGTACTAGCTGGAGATCTCCCGCTATTACAACTGATCTCCAGCTGATAGAGATCAGTTCCCCTGGAGAAAATGGCAGCTTTGGCCATTGGACTCTATGGCATTGAAGCCCCTCCCCTCCTCAAACCCTGCCCGCGTCAGGCTCCTCCCCCAAAACCTCGTGCCGGTAGCAAAGAGGGACCTGGCAACCCTAATTACAAGATTAGTGAACCACACACTAAAAACACAGGGCAACACAGACTATAAAGCAGGATTACCAAATGGAAGAACACTTCAGTAAAACAACATATTACATACAACAGGTAATGCAATATATGAGGATTGCAAAATTAGAGAACAATGCCATAAAACCGTATCATATATACAATGAACAGTGCAATGGAAACTGCCAGACACTGGCTTGGATCCAGCATTGTGCAAGGGGAAACATTAATGGACTTAGCGCAGTTCTGCCCGCAGAAGATCTTGCGCAACACCTAGACCTTTCTTCCTCTATGTTAAAGTGCCCAGAAATCAGTTGCACATCATATTGCGCAAGCAGAAACGCAAGTAGGGATACTGTAAGTCTGACCTGATGTCAGAGTCTACCACTGTCCTTTTCTTGTGCTTGCGCAAGAGATCTAGCACAAGTGGAAATTCTGTTCTGGATCCAACCCGTCAACTACAACCCTGTTCCTTTGATCACTCACCATACTACAGGCAGTTGGGGGGCACTGCCACTGTCTATCCATCTAGTCTATTTTTATCCCATCCTTCTTCCAAGAAGCTCAGGGTGGTGTACATGATTCTCCTGCCTCCATTTTATTCTCACTATAATCTTGTGAAAAAGGTGAGGCTCAGAGAGAGAGGAGAGTGTTGGAGGAGTGTTACGGATTCCGTAAACTGCCAAAAAAACAAATCTGGGTTATAGATCAAATCAAGCCTGAACTGACCCTAGAAGCTAAAATGACTAAACTCAGGCTATCGTATTTTGGACACGTCATGAGACGACAAGAGTCACTGGAAAAGACAGTCATGCTAGGAAAAGTTGAAGGCAGCAGGAAAAGAGGAAGACCCAACAAGAGATGGATTGACTCAATAAAGGAAGCCACAGCCTTCAATTTGCAAGATCTGAACAAGGCTGTCAAAGACAGGACATTTTGGCGGACTTTCATTCATAGGGTCGCCATGAGTCGGAAGCAACTTGACGGCACTTAACACATACACACAAAGAGAGAAAGGGACTTCCCCAAGGTAACCCAACAAGCGTTGGGGCACAGTTGGGCTATAAAGACAAGTCTCCCAGATCCCAGTCGGGCCCTCTAACCACCATACCAAACACTATAGTAGGTCTTCATTACAAGCACAGGGATTATGTTCTTTTAGGAACATGCGCTGGCTGAGATTTCATTGGAGTTCTGTAGGTGGTGCTTCTGAGAGCTTTGCCCTGAAATGTCCCCTTAAGTCTGTTTTGCTTAATGAGGGAGCAGCTTTCTCGCATCCTGTTCTCCCATATTGTTAAAGTAAGGCCTTGTTTTTATTTGTGTGTTTGCTGTTTGGGTGAGCCCCCAGTTATCAGTTTTATCACATTGCTTTTAGTGCCATCTGCTCACTGCTGCTGAGTTTTGGATTTCTTTGCATGTTTGCAGAAGGAGTTTGTTGACATTATTTCCCCTGATTTGTCTACCTCACTTGGCTCCCGGGGGTTTTGTTTTTCTATTCTTGCATTCAGCTGCCAACAATTCCCCCTTGGTTCCTCCCAATTATTCTCTGAAAACGTTAGGTTCTTACAAAAATAGCATCCAATATTTGCTGGATACAAACATTGGGAAGAATTGGATACTCTGGAAGACGTAGGATCCCTGGCACAAATTGCATCTCTGGGTCCACTGGAGTTCGATGTGGGATCATTATGCAATCAGTTTCCCTCCCCTTCCTCCTCACCCAGCAACAACCAGTGCGGGGTGTAGTGGTTAAGCCCGCTGGCCTATCCTAGGCCATCCAGGTCAGGTTGGAACCCACTGTGTGTGTGTGTTAAGTGCCATCAAGTCACTTCCGACTCATGGCGACCCTATGAATGAAAGTCCTCCAAAATGTCCTGTCTTTGACAGCCTTGTTCAGATCTTGCAAATTGAGGGCTGTGTCTTCCATTATTGAGTCAGTCCATCTCTTGTTGGGTCTTCCTCTTTTCCTGCTGCCCTCAACCTTTCCTAGCATGACTGTCTTTTCCAGTGACTCTTGTCGTCTCGTGTTGTGACCAAAATACGATAGCCTCAGTTTAGTCATTTTAGCTTCTAGGGTCAGTTCAGGCTTGATTTGATCTATAACCCACTGATTTGTTTTTTTGGTAGTCCACAGACTCGGTAACACTCTCCTCCAACACCACATTTCAAAGGAATCTATTTTCTTCCTATCACTTTTCTTCAATGTCCAGCTTTCACACCCATACATAGTAATAGGAAATACGATGGCATGAATTAATCTAGTCTTGGTGGCCAGTGACACATCCTTACACTTCAAAATCTTTTCTAGCTCCTTCATGGCTGCCCTTCCAAGTCTCAATCTCCTTCTGATTTCTTGGCTGCAGTGTCCCTTTTGGTTGATGGTGGAGCCAAGGAATAGAAAGTCTTCAACAATTTCAATTTCCTTATTGTCAACCTTAATGTTGTGTAATTCTCCTGTAGTCATTACTTTTGTTTTCTTGATGTTCAGCTGTAGTGCTGTTTTGGCACTTTCTCTTTTAACTTTCAGCGTTAGTCATTTCAAATCTTCACTATTTTCTGCAAATAATGTAGTGTCATTGGCATAGCTCAAATTATTAATGTTCCTCCCTCCAATTTTCACTCCACCTTCATCTAAATCTAATCCAGCTTTCCTAATTATATGTTCTGCATATAGATTGAAGAGATAGGGAGATAAAATACATCCTTGTCTGACTCCTTTGCCAATTGGAAACCATTCCGTTTCTCCATATTCTGTTCTAACTGTGGCCTCTTGTCCAGAGTACAGGTTGCACATCAAAACGATCAGATGTAGAGGCACACCCATTTCCTTTAAAACCAGCCATAGCTTTTTGTGATCCACACAGTCAAAAGCTTTGCTGTAATCTATGAAACACAAGCTGATTTTCTTCTGAAATTCTCTTGTATGCTCCAATAACCAGCATATATTTGCAATATGATCTCTAGTGCCTCTTCCTTTTCTGAAACCTGCTTGAACATCAGGCATTTCTCATTCCATATACAGTATGGTAACAGCCTTTGCTGTAAGATTTTGAGCATCACTACCTGTACTTAAAATACAGGAATGTCCACAGTCTCAACAATGTTTGGGAACCCCTGTTCTAGATAATAAGCAGGGCCACCAGAATCACTTTTGCCAATGGGCAGAATGACTCCAAGCGGGGTGGACTTTAGAATCCACTTTCGATGTTGCAGTCAGGTTCAGGATTTTGGTGGAGCAGAATGAAACACATTCCACTTCACCAAAATGCATCCAATTCCACCAAAGCTCTGCAACTAATTGCAACATCTTGAATGAATTTTGAAATCCACTCCAGATGTATGCACATTCTGTCACCTCCCTACATTATTTGGTCATCTGCAAACTTGGTTGGCCCACTTCATACCCTTGACTCCAAATCCTTAAGGGATAAAATTGGAATGTCTCTGGTCCCAATGCAGATTCTCGCGTGGGGCGGGGATGGGCCTCCAGTGCTTATTCCTCACGCGGTGAAAACTTTTGATTTTCATTCTGCTGTCTGCTTCTTTATTGCTACTGACACGGTCTCATTCTTATGCAACGCAGCCCTGCCAATTATCTGAACTTTAGATTCATTTTAAATGTTTGGATTGTTTTCCATTCTAGGCTGGTGAATATTTGAAAAGTTGCAATCCATTCATTTTTTGCTGGCTAACAAACAATCCCACCCCACCCCCATTTACCCCAAAACATCAGCAAAAGTGACTGTGAAGAGCATTCAACCCTTTTTAAGATTCTGGCAATAAAGGCGCTGTTTAATCTTTTGCCCTTTTTGTGCAGAATTACATGGATTCGCTTGGCATCTCTCACAAGAACATAATCCTGGCACCTAATAATATGCTACTATTGCTGTCATTCTGAAACAGCCCCAGATGGACATATCAAATCAGCTCCCCAAACCCATCCCTGCTTCATTTATATTCTTTAATAAGTGGAGATTGGACGTCACTCAGTGCTTGCTGTCAGATCCGTTTCTCTGCCGTTTTTAATGCCATTTCACAGTCCAGAGAGGAATCTGGGCTCGAGCTGTCGGCATGTGCAAATAAAACAGCTTACCCCGCACTCCAAAAGGCAGAGCAATTAAAACATCATGGTTATTTTATCCCATTTACCCCTCATCTGTTGCATGGAGGAAATAGACTGGAGCTACTTAGCACAGGAAAGCAATGTAGGTGTAGGCTGGAATTAGGGCGTGGCATTGTTGGGCAGCTAATGAGGCCCACGTCCCAGGTAGGGGTCCCTCAACAACCTCGGTGGCCCACTTCTGCTTAGCTGCCCTGTTTGAATGAAGGTGGTCAAATCTGGGTAGCAGCAGTAGGGTTGTCAGCTCCAGGCTGGGAAATACCTGGAGATTTGGGGGGTGGAGCCTGAGGAGGAAGGGATTCGGGGAGGGGAAGGACTTGAATGAAGTATAATACCATAGAGTCCACCTTCCAAAGTGGCCATTTTCTCCAGGCGAACAGATTTCTGTCACCTGGACATCAGTTGTAATAGCTAGAGATCACCAGCCACTACCTGTGTAAGCAGTCGGACCTCTCCTACTGCTAAGGGGTGCCACAAAGGTTGACATAAGAGCAAGACACTGCTCCCCACAAAATGAATGCCTCTCAGAGGTTTTTGGGATCCATCTTGTTGGTCAAGCCTTGGCAGGAAGGTGGTTGGCCTCTGAACTTTTCCCTTGGCCCTAAGGTGTCCATAGCTGGAAAATGGGGCTAGCTAATCCCTATTGTGTCACCCTAAGGTGATTTAATCAGTGCTCTGAGCAGGCCATTACATACCTTAACCAAACTCATCCCAGCAATCAATCTGTATTCAAGTGAATAGTCCAGGTGTTCTATTGGGTCCTGACGACTCATCAAGCCTCTCCGATCTTTTTCTTCGAGCCCCAGAAAAGCAATCAATTCTTTGTCTCTGGCTTCCCTGCCAGCTTACCTTATACCGCCTCAGGGCCCATTCTGGGGTATAAATGTTGGTCCTTTGGCCATTCATAGTGTGTGTGTGTGTTCTGGATCCGTGCACCCACCCCCACTAGCGCGGGGGCTCTTTCCTTTGCTCCTGGAAACACTGGTAGTTTTCCTCTTCAGTGCTGCTTTCCCTGGACGTCCCTTCACGAATGATAACTATACCCATCCCTGAAATTCTATCCAGATCCCACCATTTTTCTCTTTCTCAGCTCTTGTGTGTTTCATGTGTGTGCACTCATTGCTTGAGATATATTTCTTGTTTTTAGTTCTTAATTCTTTAATAAAACCCATTTCAACTGTACAACTGCCTGCTCGTTTGAGAGTTTTCATGCAGGACTGTCCTGGTATGCATAGGTTATCGATCCTAGTTACCCCCTCTCGCTCCCTGTCTTCAGAAAATTCCCCCCAACTAAAGTGGAGGCTTACTTAGGGTAACACCTGGAGGTTGGCAACCCTAAGCAGCAGGGATTGAGCACAGACAGTCAAGCAAAATGAGTGAGCTTTGGCAAGAAGGTGGCCCATAAAGAGATGAGGTCCTGCAGAACGGCATCTTTCTAGGTGGATCTTAACTCTCAGTGGCGGTGCAGTACATGTAGGAGAACATGCTACCTTAATTAGCTTACAGACTATGCTTACAGCTATTGTAGGGTCTTACTGGCTAGTACCACTAACATCACCAGTGTCCCATTTGCAAGGTACCTTCCAAACCTGCAGCAGGCACTGCTTTGAGAATACCCTGACCTCCATTTTAACAAATATTTTCATATTTTTTGAAAACCGAGGCCTGAGCTGAAACATGAACAGGAGGTGGGATAAGCAGCTTCTTTCCTCCTGGTCTTCTTCTGTTCATGCACACCCTGATCTGGGCTGCTAAGGGTTAAAAAAAATGCAGACAAAAGACTCATGGATCTTCATCAAAGAAGTCATTTGAGGCTGTGTTTATCAATTCACCAGGGGGAAATAGGGCCATGTGAGCCTTTGCAGATCGTTTTGTAACTACTGGTGAGACCCTGGCGCTTTTTCACATTCCTTCTCTTTAGTGGTGTCCAAGGCCCTTTCGCTTTGCAGTCCTGGCTCTTCCTCTGTGAAATTGAGACTTGAGCATATGACAGGTCCCATGAAGACAGATCACCCTCTGCACAAGGTCAGCCTTCCACAAGCCTATGATTCTGGCAAGCGTATCCGTCACGAGTGACAGCCGACAATCACTTCCGTGCCCCTCAGCTGCCTAGTTGGTCTCAGCTTTCTGAGAGCCATGTTCGCCTTAATGGGGCATTTCTGCAATACACATGTGCCATGGCAACAGGAAAAAACATGGCCTTAATTGGGTGCTAAGTTTGTTTTCTTGTGGATTCTGCACACCTTTATTATTTATTCATTTGGCTGACTTGGAGAATGTCTTTGGACCAAAGAATCCCCGAAGCTTGTTTACAAAATATTCAGTAAAACACAATAAAAATCAAAGTTAAAATTGCATGGTGAAATGCCAATTGCATTTATGCTTTCCCAGATGCAATGCATGCTCAGCACAAAATGCAAAAGCATGGGGCACAGATAGGGTTGCCATCTCCGCGTTGGGAAATACCTGGAGATTTTGGGGCGTGGAACCTGAGGAGGGTGGGGTTTGGGGAGGGGAGGGACTTCAATGGGGTATAATGCCATACAGTCCACCTTCCAAAACGGCAATTTTCTCCAAGTAAACTGATCGCTGAACTAATGGAGGTTGGAATTTGACTCAGGGCTGTCATTTTCAGCAGTGGCCCTGAGTTTCTTTTCATGTTCAGTTCTCTCCATAATGTGGCTTCTGCAGAAAGCACGGCTGGGAATCCTCCTAGCTCAGGCTCAAACCGTGGTTGACCTATTGAGCTGAATGCAACCTACCAGCTAAGCACTGAAGAAACGGAGGAAAGAATCCAATTCCCAGGAGAACCGTCGTTAGAAAATTCATAAGTAAAAGGATTAAGTGTTTAACATTTAAGTGTTGCTACATGCTCTGTCTGGGTGAGTTTCCGCATAATGTTTAGCAGAAGGCAATCAAACGATTCAATATACTTAATCATTTAATAGAATGTTTTGGTCTTTGACTGTTTAGGCTTGGAGAAAAGAACACTCAAAATGCATATAAGTAATTAGGCGTGCTATTATACGGCAAATTCTGTATAATCCCAGGGCATGCAGTGAGTGAAAGGCAGGATTTCTTTCTCTGCGTGACTCCAGAAATTGAGCTAATTTGCAATGGTTACTCTAATTTCACTGATCCGTGTAATGCAAACCCATAACATTTTGGACTTTTCAATGGGCTCTCTTGGAATTTTTACATGCCAGGATTAATTTCGGTATAGGGTTTATTGCGGGGGGGGGGGGGAAGCCAAATTCATTATCAGCACAAAAAAGGAAGTAGTGGATTGAAAAAAAGATCTTGCATATTAAGTGCTGATCTAGGGAAGCAACTTCAGAATAAACAGAGGGGGGATTTTTGCAGCAAATGCAGAAATAATTTTTTGGGGGCATCATTAAATATCTTTGATTCAGGAATGGTCTAACCATTTACACCGTCACACAAGAAGGGCCATGCTGAAAGAGCAAATATATGCTGATCTCTTAAACACAAACATTCCCCCCCCCCTGACAAAACACAACCACCACTGCCTTCTAAATGATTCAGTGTTGATCTATAAGCTCTTCATTATTTTAAAGACAGGGAACTATGCCCTTATTTTATTTCATAGCGCTATTATTATTTGCGGTGAATTGTTTCATTGCGTGTTATACATTATCTGAGCATTTGCATCGAGTTTTACAGCCAGCATAGGTCACTCCTGAATTACTATGGTGTTGACAGGTTTATAATTCTGCTGACACGGGTTGGCAGATAGATGAGCTTCTCCTGTGGCAAAGAGTCATAAATTTCTTGGCATAAATAGAACCAGGTCTGTTAGCGCAATTGTCAGAAGGGACCAGGCAAGCTGAACAAAATAACTGGGGTGTTCCATCCTTTAAGTTATAGTTCATTGGGGGGGGGGGGGAAATAGGAGCATAAGCAGACTTCCTTTACCCTGCTGCTATTGCAGCTGCAGCCAATAGAATTTTGTAGGCTATGAGCCTGCTGCTGCTGCTGCTGCTACTAAACCACTTTGAGTAATAAGGAAAAGAGCCGGCATGGTATAGTGGTTAAGAGTGGTGGTTTGGAGCAGTGGACTCTGATCAGGAGAAGCAATGGTTCCGGGGCTTACCCAGAGCCAGACTTGGTGTCCCGGGAGGAGGGTGGGGGGCAACGGTGGTTCCCGTGCTGGCCCCAGGCTTTGTCAGGGGATTGGCTGAAGGGAGGCTCCTGCCTCCCCAGCCAATCAATTTAAAGCCCAGGGGCTCAAATGAGCCTGTCATGATCAGGCTGGGGCGGGGCTGGGCACGGCAGAACAGGAGGGGAGTTTTCACTCCGGTCCTCCTGTGCCGCATAAAATCGGAGCCCTCCCCGCCTCCAGGCAGTTCGTCTCCGGCTCTGTCCCTCCCCCCTCCCCTGTTTGCAAAATTTTGTTGTTCTGCTTTAAAATGTCACAGCTATGGCGGGTTGCGCATGGGGCTGGATTGGTTCTGATGGGGGGAAGCGGCCTGTGTGCCCCTTCCCCGAGTTGGGGGGAACCCAATAAGGGGTTTTGGGCGAGGTCATGGGTTGAGTTGCTGCTTCGGGTTGGCTGGTTTGACCTCCACCCAAGTGACGGGGGAACATCTAGTGGCGCAAGCCCAGGTGTGTTCCCTGCACCGTCATCCCTTGCTACTCCCAGCGGGCTCGCTGGGAGTGCATGCTCACATCAGTTCGCATGAGGCCGGCTGATGCCCCAGTCCAGCTCTCCATGCTGTGCCAATGCGTTATTATTGCTGTTGCCAAAAAATAGTTGTGGCCATGTTTCTCCAATAAAAAAATTCCTTCTGTTTAAGCTTTGCCTAATTGTGCTGTTTATGAAAAGTTAAAAGATTACACTTACATCACCGGTGCCTTAGCCCAGTAGCCCTGGGACAGCAACCAGGTTTGATCCCCACTCCTCCACATGAACGGCGGAGGCTAATCTGGTGAACTGGATTTGTTTCCCCACTCCTACACGCGAAGGCAGCTGGGTGACCTTGGGCTAGTCACACTCTCTAAGCCCCATCTACCTCACAGGGTGTCTTTTGTGGGGAGGAGAAGGGAAGGTGATTGTAAGCTGGTTTGATTCTCCCTTGAGTGGTTGAGAAAGTCGGCATATAAAAACCAACCTCCTCCTCCTCCTCCTCCTCCTCCTTCTGCGTCTTCTTGATAAATACCGTGCATTCCCGAGATTCGGCGTAAGGGAATGGTGGGGAGAAGGAGCAGGTGAGCCACCTCCTAAAGCCGTTCCCCATACGCCAAAAAACAAAAAAAAGCCTTTTCGCAGCTTCTTCTTCTTCTTCTTCTTGTTAAACAGGGCCTTTCGCCCTACAGAGAACAGCAAGGCTGCGCCTGCTAAAAAGAAGGTGCAGCAACGCTGTACTTGGCGCTGGCGTAATGGGGCAAAAGGAGACAGAAAGCCACCTACTGGTGGCTCCTCCCCCCCGTCCCACCCTAGAAACGCCCTGGGAACACCCCCCACTCCAGCGCCATGGGGAGACTGTGCCGGCGGAGGAGCAGCGTGCAGCTTTAGGGCGCTCAGCGGCCGATGGAACTGACCTCGCCAGTGCATCTTGTGCTGTGATTAGACACACTTATGCTGGCGGCAAGGTCACGGCGCCTTCCAAGAGGAATCGGCCCCCAACCTCAGGAATGTACGGTTAATAAGTAAGTAGACAAATACTCTTAAGATTCTCTAAGAAATTAACAGTGCCATCCTAGCAGAGTTATACCCTGGTAAGCCTATTGACTTCAATGGACTTAGAAGGAAGCAACTCTGCTTAGGATGGCACTATTAGGGTAAAAAATAGAAATGTAATAGAATACGCATGTTTAAGTACAATTTTGGATATTTACAGAAAACTGTATATCTGTTTTTGAGAATAAGAAATTTATTGCTTCTTGAGGTTGATCTTCGTATCCCTTTTACTGTCATTGGTTGAGCTTCTATGATGCCATGGATGCTACAGGGAAGGAGAAGGGAAGGAGAAGAACTTAAATTGCTGAATCCAAAAGTGGGCATTAGAGGGAAAGGGGAGTGTGTGAAGGGAGGGGGCAGGGAAATCAAATGACAATATTAAATGTGAGGCTTTTACAAGAGAATTCAGATCATGAGAAGATGCACTAGAATCCTTTTCTTGCCACTCCATTTGACCGTTAACAAAACCCCAACAATTAAATGCTAATGTTGGATCAAGGGATGCACATATTTTATTTAAGTCTCTTTTATAGAGGGTTCCAAGCATCAAGATTTTGAACTCTGTCTCTTTGGAATAAATATGGAGAGACGCACCATCGGCGCAATTTAAACCCAAATCCAATTTGCCCAGAGGTCAAAGGTAAAAGCAAGGTGATAAGACAGAGGAGGAAAGAGATGAATCTATCATACCTGCTGGCTGGAGATCTTCATACTGTACGCCAGCTCTAGGGATAAACAAAGGAAACCTTTCAGAGAATAACGGAAGGCATCCATGGGTTTTGAGAATAATTCCCTGTACTGAAGCCAAGCAGCCCGAGATGGCCTGGGCTTTTATTTGCTTTTGAAGTTAACATAATTCACTGCCTTTGTTTCTCAGCACTGCCTGCCATTCAAAGGCCTGTTCTCAGCTTTCCTTGACCCCAGCGTAATCTGGGCACCACTTTGTCAGTAGGAGACTTTAATTACAGCTTCTTCCACACCTTCTAGAAAGATACACAGGGATTGCCTGTTTGGAGGGAGGAAGAGAGAGAGAGAGAGAGAGAGAGAGAGAGAGAGAGAGAGAGAGAGAGAGAGAGAGAGAGAGAGAAGAGAGAGAGAGAGATGTTATTTTTGTACCTATCAACTCTTACTAATTTGTAAGAACTTTTTTTAACTCTATAAGAGAGCTGTGACTAGCCCAAGGACCCCCAGCTGGCTTCATGTGGAGGAGTGGGGAAACCAACCCAGTTCACCAGATTAGCATTCGCCGCTCATGTGGTGGAGTGGAGAATCAAACCCAGTTCTGCAGATTAGAGTCTACCGCTTTTAACCACTGCTCTTAACCACTACACCATATTGGAATGAGACTGTGCAGAAAATGTGCATATGTCTCCATGGGGAAGATTACTTTGAAGGGGGAAGGAGACCATAGCTCAGTGATAGAGTGCATACTTTGCAGGTAGGAGATCCCCAGTTCGGTACCTGGGATCTCCACTGAAAAGGTCTTAGGGCCAAGCTAGACAAAACAGATAGCTAATAGCTATGGTATCAAAGATGTTGTTCTTGCCACTCTCATAAAGGAAAAAACACACACCCCTCCCACAAATATAATTGGAATTAGAGATGCTAAGCAAGTAGAGTATCTCAAATTAAAACAACAACAACAAGAAGAATTGGTTTTTATATGCCGACTTTCTCTACCACTGAAGGCAGAATCAAACGGCTTACAATCACCTTCCCTTCTCCTCCCCACAACAGACACCCTGTGAGGTAGGTGAGGCTGAGAGAGCATGACTTGCCCAGGGTCACCCAGCTGGCTTCGTGTGTAGGAGAGGGGAAACCAACCCAGTTCACCAGATTAGCCTCCGCCGCTCATGTGGAGTAGTGGGGAATCAAACCCGGTTCTCCAGATCAGGCTCCACCACTCCAAACCACCACTCTTAAACGCTACACCACGCTGGCAACTAAAGCAACATATCAACAGAAGCTGATACTTACACACACATATGAAGTTTCTACCAGCGCCTAGCAGTTCACTCTTATCAAGGGGGAGGGGGTTCGGTGCGCTGACTCATAAAAATTGCCAAGCGAATGAGGAAATACATGCACGTCTCATGCTTCAGATCAGACTCCAACACTCCAAATCACTGCTCTTGACCACTACACCACACTGGCTCAAGCACAAGCAGATCCCACAGAAGCACCTAAAATGAAGCTAATGCATTCTGTACTGGTGTTGTATTTCTTCTTTACAGGGGTGGGAGGGAATAGGAGCTCCAGGGATGACAGGCTGTTGGTTTTTTTGGGCTTTCCACATAGGCCTTGGGTTCTGCCGCAATTCTGTGGTTTGAAATTGTTGATGTTGTTGGGCTTGAAACAGTGGTCCTTGCTTAAGTTGGATCTGCTGGGATTCTCTATTTGATATTGGTTGAGTTGGGCTTGCCATGTTGTCATGTGGCTCTGCTGAGATTACCTGGTTCGGTGTTGGTTCTATTAGCCTTTGCAAGTTTTTGGCCAGGGACTGCTGAAGTGTGTTTGGCTACTGGCCTCTTTGCATTTTTACCCCGTAGGAAAGAATGGAGTCAAGAAGAATGACTGGGGGCACTTTGTTCAGGGGCCCATAGAATTGGACCCCTTGCTGCAATTTCCTTGAAACTGGGGGGGGGGAGGTCTTTAGTGGGCAGGCAGCGCTAAGTTTCTTAAAAATTTGGTGTCATTTGGTTGAACAACAGCCACTCTAGCTAGGGTTGCTAACCTCCAGGTGGTGGCTGGAGATCTCCTGCTATTACAATTGATCTCCAGCCAATAGAGATAAGTTCGCCTGGAGAAAATGGCCGCTTTGGCAATTGGACTCTATGACATTGAAGTCCCTCCCCTCCCCAAACCCCGCCCTCCTCATGCTCCACTGCAAAAATCTCCCACCGGTGGCAAAGAGGGACCTGGCAACCCTAACTCCAACCCCCAGCCCAGAAAATTCCCCCATAGGGAATCCTGGAACACAAGTAGGAAATTATAGCAATGGAATACTCTGTGATAACATTTCCTAACCATTGCTAATCCACAACATTTGTGTCGTAGGAGAAAAATCTTCTCACCACCACAATTTACCAAATCTCCTTTCCAAAGGCACATCCTCAGCTATTCCAAAATCCATTTATATGGCATTATTTATTACTGAGTAGCAAGCAGATGGAGACATTTTTCCTTGCGGGCAATTTGAAAGAGACACATTACTTTCCTGCGTAGGGCTCTGTTGCTGATTTATGGTGTCCACAGCAGGCACAACATCCTGGATCTGCCTCTGTTGTTCTACCCAATAAAAACAGGAAACGGTTTCGTTAGGTTCTTGCTTTTATGACACAACTTCCAAATTAACTCATTATGCGATGAAATATTCCGCAGCCCCAAATCATTAACATACACTAAAAATTTAAATGCTCCAATATTTTAAAGGCCCTTTTTTCCAGAGGCGACGAATTGAAGACTCGTTCGCTGGATCTTTAAATATGATCTCTCTTGAGGGTGATGAGGGAGATGGGACGAAATGTTCATTTAAAGAGAAGCAATTTCCAAATGCCAATGGACTTTTTTTTTTTTAAATGCTTACAATTTTAAACATAGGGGGATGAGGAAGGTTTCAAGGCATTGTCCTTGTGATCTTACCTTACTGGCTTGCTTTCATCAGAGCTGACAAAATGTTTAGGCTGCTGTTTTGGAAAGGGAAGAGTAATGGCGCAAAACCAATACATAAACTTTATGTGGCCGCTGTTATAAAATGTTTGAAGCACACAACGTTTTTGATACACCATTTTAAACAAAGATTCCCTGATTAAGTGAGGAAATGTCATCCATCCCCAATGGCCTCAATTGAGTTTAAGCTATCACTGGCCAATTCCTTTCAAAAGCAATGTGGAAACCTGCTGGTCATGACTCTGTCGTTCCATTGGTTTCAAAGGAACTTAATCAGAAGAAGAGCTGGTTTTTATATGCCGACTTTCTCTACCACTGAAGGCAGAATCAAACCGGCTTACAATCACCTTCCCTTCCCCTCCCCACAACAGACATCCTGTGAGGTAGGTGAGGCTGAGAGAGAGTGACTAGCCCAAGGTCACCCAGCTGGCTTCATGTGTAGGAGTGGAGAAACAAATCCAGTTCACCAGATTAGCCTCCGCCGCTCATGTGGAGGAGTGGGGGAATCAAACCCGGTTCTCCAGATCAGAATCCACCGCTCCAAACCACCGCTCTCGACCACTACACCACGCTGGCTCACATTTTAAATGACTTGATCATGCACTAAATGCAGAAGGGATCTTCCACTCACAGAAGGCCTGTAGACCTTCTTCTAGAACACTGCACAAGGGAAGGGAAACTGAATCCAAAGATGCGCCCTGACAGAAGTTTGCACTCCTTCTTTCACAAATACAAACACAGGAACTGCCAGAGGGTGTAGTGATGGCCAGAGGCACAGATGGCTTCCAAAGGGAACTAGACAGATTCAGGGAGAAGTCTTTCAGTGGCTTCTAGACATGATGACTAAAGGAAACCTCCACATTCAGACCTCCACATTCAAACTTCCACATTCAGACCTCCACATTCAAATCTCTAAATACCGGTGCTAGGAGGCAACTTTGGGGAAAGGCCCCAGCCTCTACACCCTGTTGTTGGCCCTCCAGAGGAACTGGTTTGCTGGACTAGATGGGACCACTGGTCTGATCCAGCAGGGTTCTTCTTATGCTCTCATAGAACCTACTTATTTATAATACTGAGTGAATCATTGGGCAAGATCTTCCACAAGTGTGAAAAAGACTTTTCATTGGTGGAAGCCAGATGTCACTGAGTTCAACCCAAGGGATGAGAGGCAAAACATTAAAATGGTGAAAGAGTTTAAAAGAAGAAGAGTTGGTTTTATATGCCAACTTTCTCTACCACTTAAGGGAGACTCAAACCGGCTTAAAATCACCTTCCCTTCCCCTCCTCCCAACAGACACCCTGTGAGGTGGGTGTGGCTGAGAGAGGGTGACTAACCCAAGGTCACCCAGCTGGCTTCGTGTGTAGGAGTGGGGAAACCAATCTAGCTTACCAGATTAGCGTCCGCCGCTCATGTTGAGGAGTTGGGAATCAAACCCGGTTCTCCAGATCAGAGTCCACTACTCCAAACCACCACTCTTAACCACTATACCATGCTGGCTCTCTCCGAACGACATAATTCATATGTTGTTGTTGTAAAAGCGGGTTTTATGGATCTTAAGGGAGCTTTTGATACCATCCCGAGGGAGAGGCTATGATTGAAACTATCACATTCTACTATGGATAGGAGGTTACTATGGCTTATCCAGCAATTTCATACTGACCTCACAGCTCAGGTTCGCTGTGGCAATCAAGGAGAACTAACCGAGCCTTTTGAACTGGCCAAGGGAGTTAGACAAGGTTGCCTCCTTGCTCCTCTCTTGTTTAATCTATACCTGAATGATATGGCAACCAATTTCTCAGAGTTTTGCCACCCCCCAAAGCTTGCAAGCCATTCCACCCCGATTCTACTCTATGCTGACGATGCAGTTCTCCTGTCCCGCATAAGAATTGGTTTGAAAAGATCTTTGCAAACTTTTTCTGAGTACTGCTCTAGGGAAGGTCTTAAAATAAACCATCATAAATCTAAGATCATGATCTTCACCAAGAGGAGAAAAATGCTTCTTTTTCGCTGGGTATTAGATGGCTTTGAGGTTGACCAAGTCAAGGAGTTTGTTTACCTTGGCATTCTGTTTTCCCATAACCTAAATTGGAATGCCCATCAAAAAGCAGTGTCCAATAAAATTAAACCTGGGGTTGGTGCTATTGTCAATTTTTTTCACACCAAAGGTGGCAAATATATTCCAGGGGCTATTCAGGTTTTTAACCTGAAAATTACCCCAATTATCCTCTTTGGTGTTGCCATCTGGATTACAGTCATCAATGAATCTATAGATCGTCCACTGCTTCAGTTCTTACGAAAACTCCTAAATGCCCCTCGATGTGTTGCTGCCGTTACTCTTCGTTCCGAGTTTGGCCAAATGTCACTTAAAGCTAGGGCGTGGTTGGCCGCCTTTAAACTCCACCTTAAACTGTGCTTTAGCACTGAGGGGTTCCTAGCTTCTCTGAAGCATGACCCTTTCAAATCCTCATGGCAAAAAATCTTAGATGAGAAACTGGCGTTGCTGGGTTTCTCGCAGGATATGATATCAGATCTTGGGAAAACTGAAGCTTTTGCCAAAATTAAAAAGCGCATTAAAGAGCTCGATTATAACAGCACTACTTTTCGTGCTCGTCGCGTCTGTTCATCCCAGTTCTTCGGAATACCCCCTCCACGTGGTCTGCCTGCCTATACATATTATCTGACAACTCCTCGTCTCTGTAGAGCTTTTTGCTTGGCTAGATTGAATGCTAATCCTTTTATGGTAATGCAGGGCAGAATTCTGAATATACCATACTCAGACAGGATCTGCCCTTGCTCTTCTGGCTCTATTGACTCATTAGCCCATGCCCTTTTGGAATGCCGCTTTTACGAGGAACTTCGATCGCACTATATTTCCCCTCTTTTAATATACAAATCCAATGCCTCTGTGACTGACATAATGCCTTTTTTACTAAGCGACAGGGACCCCAAGGCTACATTGTCAGTGGCAAGATTTGTTTCAGTCCTTATATCCCTCCAACACTAGATATATGCTGCTCAAGATCAATTGATCAAGGAGCTTCTAAGGGATAAAAGGAAAGGAAAGGTAAAAGCAAACTTTACAAGGTGGGTCAGAGGAAGGGGGCCTTTAGGAATGCTTTTTTTTTTTTGGTCCAGGCATTTGAAAGTGAAAGCACACACTGTCCCTGAACTCCGAGTGCCTGTTCTTGGCCTGTCCCATCATCTCCCGCCAGTCCGAGCTAATTTGCAGCGTAAGCGTCTAAGCAAAAGTGACAGCTGTGTAAGGTCTATCAGCAACGGAGAACCTTTGCAGTACATCCTGTCAGGTTGCAGTGTGGCTCTGGCACAGGTCCAGAGGCGTACGATATAATGATGAGAGAGGATCGGAAAGCGCAAATGTAACATAAAACGAGGGATAGTTCCAGAACTGGCTGTGTATTCAGGCCATTGCCAACCTGAGTCATCCTCTGGGAAACTGAAGGTCAAGGTCAAGCCATGCAGCTGTTGGCTCCCCTGGGGGTGAAAGGAGGGGACCTCAGCTACTTCTCTGGCCTTGGCTGCTCTGTCCAGCCCCCTTGCCACTTGCCCTGCTGGCTTCTTTATTCTGGTGATGGCAAGGAAGAGTCTTCTGACCACTGTCAACCAGCCATTGATGTAGGATTTGTTTCCTCCAAGGTGGATCTGGAGTTTTACCGGAATTACAACAGCTCCCCAGATGACAGAGGGCAGTTCTCATGGAGGAAATGCCAGCCTCAGGGGATGGACTCTGTGGCCTCACATATCTCTCCCTTCCTCAGACTCCACCCTTCCCCAAGCTCTACCCCCAAATTGCCAGGAATTCCCCAACCGGGAGTTTGCAACTCTGTGTCACTGTGTCACTACCAGCCCGGCCATATTTACTTTTGGGAAGCCTACGGGCACTGTCAAGTCAGTTAATGGGACAGCCACCCAGCAAGTTTCTGAAATTCAGTAGTATCCTTGGTGGTAAATAGCGCCAAAAAATACAATTACAAAAAATTCAAGGGAACAGACCTCAGTAACCTCTGCTCCCTGAAACATCTATCTGCTAGGTGAGCACCACAATATAAATAAATCAAATAGTTCGTCCCATCTAGGTGAAGAAGAAGAAGAGTTGGTTTTCATATGCCGACTTTCTCTACCACTTAAGGGAGACTCAAACTGGCTTACAATCACCTTCCCTTTCCCTCCCCACCACAGACACCCTGTGAGGTAGGTGGGGCAGAGAGAGCTCTAGGAGAACTGTAACTTCCCCAGGGTCACCCAGCTGGCTTTGTGTGTAGGAGTGGGGAAATAAATCCTGTTCACCAGATTAGCCTCCGCTGCTCATGTGGAGGCATGGGGAATCAAACCCGGTTCTCCAGATCAGAGTCCACTGCTCCAAACCACCGCTCTTAACCACTACACCAAGCTGGCTCCCTGGGAAGCCCGAAGAACATAAGCTCTGCTAGACAATCAAGTCCAGCATCTCTCTCTTTTTTTTTTTACAGTGGCAAACCAGATGTCTCCAGGAATCCCACAAGGAGGGCATGAAGGAAACAATCCCTTCCAGTATGTAGTCCTCAGAGCTTCTGAATATGGAGAGATGAGAACCACTGATAGAAAGTACTTTTGCCCAGTTTCTCCCTGAAATCCAACAATCCTCTTTCCTTCTTTGTAGGAATTTGGAGTCTGTTTCTAATCACCTCCATTTTGATCAAGGAGAGGAGAGGAGCGGTAGTAGGGGAGGTTCTGCAGAATTTCACTCTGTAGATGCTCAGAGGCAGACAATGTCTTCCCAGCACTTCTTGTCCTCCGCTAGAGCACCCCCATGGTGTGCAACATGAAACAACTGTAAGGATCCAAGGGTGCCTTGCTTTAACTACAAAGGGAAATGAAAGAGGTGTCTCACTTTTAGAAGAGAGAAAAGAGAATAAGCGGAATCAGTGACTAATATAAAAAAGTGAATATTGGAAAAAGAAAATTTCCCTCCCCATAACAACACTACTCCGATGGTTCAGCATCCCCTTCATGAAAATTTTTAGGGAGATCGTCCAGCTGCAGCTCTTGTTTGCCACAGAGCACTAATGCAGGTTGGGGCATGGCAGATTTATGGAAGGCAGCCAGAAAAAAAGATCATCACTATTCATAAGTTATTAATAATCAATCCTTTAATGAGATTTCTGCTTGCTGCACATTCTTATTCATTGATTCCTTTATTTAAATTCCATAATTTAAAACATTTAAAAATGAGAAAGTAGTTTTTGGGGGGAATATTTGTAGTTAATTTGTTTTCTATCACTTGCCCGTTTATGTGCCTTATTTAATTGCATCTCAAGGCACTTAGTGGCAGAGATCCAAAGAAGTACTTTAAGCATATTTTGGGGAGTGGTCTGCATGATCAGTTGGGTTTTTGATCTGACTGATCACATCACTGAGTACTATGGAAATTCCATTGATGTCCGGACGGCAAGTTTTGTTTCTTTCATCCCAGATGCAATGGCTGTAGTTTTTCAGAGTTGCCTGTAACGCACTTTGCACATGGTCTTTGCCATTGTTTTCTGCATGCCCCAAGTCTGAAATAGATTCTGGGTCTGAGCCCTGATTCAAATTCAGCCTCCGATTAGGGATGAGTAGTTTTTCCCCTTTCCATTCCTTTATTACTGTGGAATTTCTCTCTGCACTGTTTTCTATTCCTCCTTAATTCTGCTTTAACTAGCAAGATTTCTACAGCTGGTTTTTGGACAGTGTAGTATAGTTCAGAGCTCCTTCAACTGACCCAAATCTTTTGCACATTTGTGCTTGGCCCGGACATCCCCCAAAAGCATCCTTGCCATGAACTGATTCTATCTGTGAGGCATTTTGCTGGTGCTTGTGGTAGATGTGCTTCTGTGTATTTGTAAAACATTACACACAAAAAATATTGATTCACTTTTTTGCAGTGTTTTATTGTGGTGCTTATACTTATCAGTAACACTGGGGGGATGTATTTTAGAAGGAAGGAAGGGAGAGCTGTGACACATGTATGCGAAAGAAAGTAAGAAAGAAAGTAAGAGAGAGAGAGAGAGAGAGAGAGAGAAAGAAAGAAAGAAAGAAAGAAAGAAAGAAAGAAAGAAAGAAAGAAAGAAAGAAAGAAAGAAAGAAAGAAAGAAAGAACACTTCCTAATACATTCATTCCGCTTCAGAAACAAGACCAGGTCACTTGGACTCTAAGACTCAGGAAGAACTTTATGGGAGGGGAATTTCAAAAGCAAAACAACCTTCCATGCAGCAAGCTAGAGGTACCTGCAGCAGAGATGATCCCCAGGTAGTTCAAGAAAAGGCCACATTAGCAACTTTAGCAAAAGACTGCATTTTAATTATTTCTTAAGCCTAAAAACGAACTAACTGTTACCAAAGGTAGCCACCACCTAAATAGGCAATGAAATGGTAGTGCTGATTCACACATGCATTGTCTTGACTGGATTTGTTTATTTACTTAATTTATACTTGGCACTTTCCCCCAATGAGGACCCTAAGTGGCTTATCCCCACAACAACCCTGCGAGGTAGGCTAGGCTCATAGCAGCCCAGGGTCACCTGACAGGCTTCCATGGCAGAGTGGGGATTTGAAATGGGGTCTCCCAGATCCTAATCTGACACGCTAACCACCACACCACACTGGCTCTTGCTGGGTGACCAGTGCTTTAACATCACGTCTGGTAAAAAAGGAAGTGACACAGGTAGCTCTAGGAATTTCAAGAAAGTCTGTGGTAAAACCATAGACTTTCTGGCGATTCCTAGAGCTACCTCATGTCACGTCCTTTTTTACCAGTAGTGACATAACGTTGCAGCCAGTGTCGCAGGTTTTAAAAAAATTCACACCCCCCCACTGCTCAGAGCAGCAGCAGGCAACCGAGACAGAGGGTGGGGGATCTCTCACCCTGACGAGGGGCTTGGCAACCCCACTTCACACTTTGGTGAGCTGAGTGATTGGATATTGATCTAGTATTTATGGGTTGGACTGGATTTTCAGTTGCTGGATTTTTGCTGTTAGCTGCCTCAAGCAAGTCTCTGGAGAAGCAGCGTTCAAATCCATCAAAGCAAATATGTGAATAAATCATGCCTGCCTTGCAGGGTTGTCATAAAGATTCCAAGAAGATAGTGGGGCACATCCAACCATTTATAGACTTTACGGAATGGGACTTTCCCACTGCCCTGCCTCTCTGATGTCCACTGAGCCCTCTGAAATTTTGGGGGTGGGGTGGGGTGAAGAGATCCTCAGCCCCAGTAATAGGGTTGCCCGATTTTGGGGGCGGAGGCTTAGGAGGGTGGGGTTTGGGGAGGGGAGTCCAACTGCCAAAGTGGTCATTTTCTCCAGGTGAACTGATCTCTATGGGCTGGAGATAGGGCTGCCAGGTCCCCCCTCTCCTCCGGCGGGAGGGTAATGTCCTGATATCAGGAATGCGCGCGGTTTAGAACCAGAGGTGCCGCCTCGCAAGGGGCCGTATACCTCTTAGTTTGAGTGGTAAAGCGGCTCTTTACCACTCAAACTAAGAGGTATAAGGCCCCTCGGGAGGTGGTACTTCCGGTTCTAAACCGGAAGTGGCGCACGCGGTATGTACGCGCACATGCACGTTTGCCCCCCAACCCGCAGATGGTCGGCGGGCAAAGGGGTAAATGGCCGGGGGTTCGCCCGCCACCAGCGGGCACCTGGCAACCCCAGCTGGAGATCAGTTGTAATAGTGGGAGATCTCCAGCTACTACTGGAGGTGGGCAACCCTACCCAGTAAGGGGGGCAAAGTGTGGGTCTGTAGTGGGAGCAGGGAATGGGCAGATCTCCTTTCCCCCTTTCCCAACAATTTAAGTACCATTAAGTATTTGGAACGGTGCGATGAAGGGCTGTTAGCCCTCGAGAGCGCCAAGTGTTATGCACCAATAAATATCAAGCCACGAGGAGTTGCATGCGAAGCCGGAGCCCATCTCAGCCGCTCATCCGGCCGCAGCGTGATTTTTCCAGAGCCTTCCACACCCGAAAGCCCCCTAAATAACAACAATAAGCGGAGATGGAAACACACCGCCTCTATCTGAAGGGTGTCACCGCAGTCAAGATAAAGAACCGGGAGTTCTTGGAGGGAGCCCGGGTGTGACAAAACCGGTCCCAATGAATGCTGACATCCTGAATAAAACCACTACACAACGCTGCGCAGGTCAAGAAACGACATTGTTTCCCTGAGCCGCACTGACAGCGGGGTGACAGAGATTAATAGCTTGGTATTGACTGAGTAACTTCCAGTTCCTTATCTTTGTCAAGTCAAGGCCGTGTCCAAGAGCTGAAAGTGTTATTAGACTTATAATTGTGGAGACATTTAAAGGGTTTCCCCTTAAGGGACTATGAAATCCAATAAACCTTTCATAAAACCTCAAGCCTTCGCGCGAGGGGGAGGGAGAAAACGCCCCACCGCCAGCCATGTCTCTGAGACGGCAACGCTTCGTTGGGGGGAGAAAACCCTCGGAGTCTGCTACATTGAATAATGTTTGATTTATGAAGGCGGTTTTGAATTTGTATCAGTTGTTTTATTAAAAATATATGAAATAATGTTTTAAATATGAGTGAGCTGTGTTCGCTTCTGTCTTGATCAGGGTTTTTTTTGTTTTTTTTTGTTCTTTCCCTTCAGTGGCCCATCTTTACCTGTCACTTAGGTCTGTGATGGTTTAGTTAGACTGGATCTGGGTTTCCAACAGGGGATATTAATTTAATGTAGGAGTGATTAACTCATCTCTATTCCATTCCAAAAACATGGCTTCCTTCTTGTTTAAAACAACAACACCGATTGAGCTGTTGTGTTGCTTCTCTCCGTTCCCACCCCACATACCCTGAAATCTAGCATGGTGTAGTGGTTATAGTTTCTGACTGAGAGGCCCAGCTCTGAACCCTTGTTATGTAGGGTTGCCAACCTCCAGGTACTCTGCAACGGAGTCTCCAGTACAAAAGTAGCAAAATATTCTTATTGGTGCTTACACATATAACATCAACAAAACAAGAGTGAAAGATGCATATAAGAACAATCAAAGTTATATACAGTATGTACAATCTTTTGGGATCGTATCTACCATTGGACTTTTTGAAGAAAATACAACATTTACTTGAAAGAACATGGCAATTGGTGCACTGAGACTGCACCTTACTTAGATTGTACATACTGTATATAACTTTGATTGTTCTTATATGCATCTTTCACTCTTGTATTATTGATGCTATATGTGTAAGCACCAATAAGAATTTTTGGCTACTTTTGTACTGGAGACTCCATTGCAGATTTTCTAACCATTGGTATTGGCACGGAGGTGCCTATTTTGTATTGTAACCTCCAGGTACTAGCTGGAGATCTCCTGCTATTACAACTGATCTCCAGCCAATAGAGATCAGTTCACCTGGAGAAAATGGCCGCTTTGGCAATTGGACACGATGGCCTTGAAGTCGCTCCCCTCCCCAAACCCCTCCCTCCTCAGGCTCCACCCCCAAATCCTCCCACCGATGGTGAAGAGGGACCCTATTCAACCACCCTGTGATAAATGCAACTACTAGGTTATGAGTTTGTTCTAAAAAGGAGTCTTTTCAATTGCCTTGATTAATATTTTTTTGCCACAGAGATCAAGGTTGTGATTTTCGCAGAAAGCCACCCTCAGTAGTTATGAAAAAGTGTCTCTTTCAGGCCCTGCCTGATACAGGCTAGGTCACTGCCCTGCCATTTTTTGGACTATGCTGGTGATTTATCCCACGTTTATCCTGAAACAGCTTTCCGCAAGTTGCTGAGTACAAAGCAGGACCGCAGACTCGACTCGTTTTCACTCCTTGGCTTCCTGAGGGAGCTACAAAACTGTTTTACCCGACGCAGAACACTGTTAATACAGCCATATATCCAAAGGAGAGTCAAAAACGACTAAGTGGAATTCGTGATGCATTGGTGGAGGGAGGGAGAGGGAAAAGCATGCTTCTGCAGAAAGCCTGGGTCCCAGGGAAATGGCCGAGGGCTGAATGCAGGCCGCGACAGCCAGCAGAGTGGGGTGAATAATGACGAACTTGTTGTGGAGACTGGAAGTAAAAGCAAAGTACCAAAGCCGGCACTTAGCCAGGAAGTTCATTAGATGACCTTAAAGTGATTGCTGAGCCTCTTGATATTTGGCAACAAACCGAGGTTTGTCATGACAGGAAGGAACGTGCAGGCTAGGGTGGCCAACCTCCAGGTACTATAAGCAGGAGGTGTACTGATGTATGGTAGTGAAACCCCTAAGGAAATGAATCTCAGTACACAGACGCTGTTTCAAAAATATGCAACTTTTTAGTCATATTACAGTATGAACATCAATATGCGTAACACTCTCTTCAATTATAAGTTCTGAACAACAGCCTAAATGCATTGGTATTCTCTCAGTTTCCCTGGAGAAAATGGTCGCTTGGGCAATTGGACTCTATGGCATTGAAGTCCCTCCCCTCCCCAAACCTTGCCCTCCTCAGGCGCCGCCCCAAAAACCTCCCACCGGTAGCAAAGAGGGACTTGGCAACCCTACTGCAGGCTCTGTGGGCTTTTATGACACTGTCCCTTTCCTTCTAACCTTGCTTATGGTGCAATGGAAAGACTTTCCATTTGGGGGCAAGCTGTAGATGGTTTTCAAAAATATCAAAGCACATTTTTCACCTTAGCGTGAATCTTGGACCTGACCTTATCGCCCTGCTTGGTTTTTACACTAGCATTTTCTCTCTCCTGCCTGTATTATTCCTACTCCCTAGGTAGTGTATCTTGGCTTCCCAGAGTTTCAGGCAGAGAAAGTTATTTCCTACCACTTGCTATCTGAGATCCTTGCAGGGATGTCCCGGGGATTGAATTCTGGACTTTCTGCATCTCAAATATGTGTTTGTCTACTGACTTATGGCTCCTCCGTCAGCTTCATATTGGTTCAGCATTCTTCTGTTCAAAAAATATGAATGCCTGCAGCTGCCTTATATTGAGTCATGCCACTGGTGTGTCAAACTCAGACTTGTTTGCTTTGACTCCCTGAAGCTCTCCAGGGTTTCAGGCAGAGGTCTTTCAAATCACTGTCTACCTCAGGAGTCTTCAAACTTGTCGACCCTTTGAGCGCTTCTAGGATTAGTATTAGTTTATACAGACAAAGGTTTTGGGGGGGGGGATTAAAATGACATTCATAGGAGGACAGGTAAAGTGGCCAACGTCCAGGTAGTGGCTGGAGATCTTCCAGAATTACAAATGGTCTCCAGTCAAAAGAGATCAGTTCCCTTGGAGAAAATGGCTGCTTCAGAAGGTGGACCCCATGGAATTATATCTTGCTGAGATCCCTCCCCAAACCCCACCCTCCCCAGGCTCCACCCCCAAAATCTCCATGAACACATGAAGCTGCCTTATACTGAATCAGACCCTTGGTCCATCAAAGTCAGTATTGTCTACTCAGACTGGCAGCGGCTCTCCAGGGTCTCAGGCAGGGGTCTTTCACATCACCTACTTCCCCAGTCCCTTTAACTGGAGATGCCGGGGATTGAACCTGGGACCTTCTGCATGCCAAATAGATGTTCTACCACTGAGCCACAGCACCTCCAGGTATTTCCCAACCCAGAGCTGGCAACCCTAGGGACAGGCCAGCTAACCAGACCTTAAAGGTTAGAGTTAGGGAGAACAGGAAGGCAAAAATTGCTGGAATATTTATCTGTCTATAGAAGGATAGCTCTGACCAAGAAGGGGGGCCCTTAACCCTCCACTGGATGGGAATGTCCATCATGGCCTGATAAATGACATCCCCCCCATCTGTAAAGCAGATAAGGGATAGGATCAGTACAGACTAGGGTTGCCACCTCCAGGTTGGGAAATACCTGGAGATTTGGGGGGTAGAGCGTGGGGAGGACAGGGTTTGGGGGAGGGAGGGACTTCAGTAGGGTATAATGCCATAGAGTCCACCTTCCAAAGCAGCCATTTTCTCCAGGTGACCAGTTGTAATAGTGAGAGATCTCCAGCTGCCACCTGGAAGTTGGCAACCCTAGTACAGACTAGTGTGTGTGTGTGTTGAATCCTATGTCATGCGCACATCGCTTGCACACCTGTCCCCACGACGAAAGACCTTGGGAATATTCCGATCTAACAATGATCATAGTCTGTTTGGACGATAGTCACAAACAAAGAGAGAAGCTTAAATTCGAGTCTTCAAGGTGCTTGGTTACCATGATTACAGATCAAGGGAAAGCGTTATCCTTTATTGACAAACTAGTTCAGGAATCTAATTGCCAACCAGCATTGATTTCTCTGTTTACGGGGAAGAGAAGCCAGAACAGCCTAATTCTTAACAAGCAAGGAAAGAAAGAGAGGAAATGGGATGTAAAGGTGACACATATATTGATCACACAGATATCCCATTGCTTCTCCTTGGAGTTTAGGGGAACATACATGGAATTACCCCTCGTGCCCTTACCGTGACGTTGTGAGGCAAGTGAGGCTGACAGTCAGTGGTCTGTGTCAGATGTAATGTGAAGTCAGGATGGAGATTTGTCATATGACCCTAGGATCCTAGAGTGTCACACTGATGTAGTGACATCACTTCCAGTTTACACCAAAAGTGATATCATGCCGTCATCACAAGAATTGTACCCCGCCCCCATTTCTTCTCTACAATTCCAACAAGCAGCAGCAGGGACAGTGGGCTGATGGATGGAGGTCTCCCACCACAGCACTTCTGGAATTAGTTGAGCCAGAGTGGTGTACTGGTGAAGAGCGGTGGTTTAGAGCGGTGGAGTCTGATCTGGAGAACCAGGTTCGATTCTCCACTCCTCCACATGAGTGGTGGACGCTAATCTGGTGAACTGGGTTGGTTTCCCTATTCCTACACTCCTCACTCCTACACATGAGCCAGCTGGGTGACCTTGGGCTAGTCACAGATCTCTTAGAGCTCTGTTGTGGGGAGAGGAAGGTGATTGTAAGCTGGTATGAGTCTCCTTTAAGTGGTAGAGAAAGTCAACATATAAAAACCAACTCTCCTCCTCCTCCTCCTCCTTCTTGGTGGCACCACCACAAAATGGCTGTCAGGGGGGACAGGGGTTAATCCCAATATATTGGAAGATTCCAAGCCAAGCCTCTTCCCGTGATGGAAGCAGCTGTTTCAGAATGGACTCTCCTCGTAGACACAAAGGTGGACTCTTCTGAAGCGCCACCTATTTCAATGAGGAAAACCAGGGTTGGTTTCTTATTTGGGGGAAGAATGAAGTGGGCACCGGGAAATGTATCAGAAACACCCATGGGAACCATGTCGGGGATCGCTGTTCTACCTGATCCTTCCAGGTAGTAAAACATTCTCTTTTGGAGCTGGACTGCATTTGTTTACTACAACTACTTTTGGTTCTAAAGGGACAAGAGAACATGAAGCTGTAGGGCTAACTGTTAAAGAGGAGTCTGGACGGTGTCTAGGAGTATAGAACACATCCTCAGTTGTGCCATCTTGAGTGCTGGCCTTTTGTTGGCTAGCAACCAGTTGCTGTTGGAGGAACTGGAACCTTTGGATTAAGTTATTGTGCTCTATTTCTGGAAGTGTTGAAAAAGAAGAGAAAAGGTCTGCCTCCACATTGCTTAACACCAGATCTTTCCCTGTTTCTGGAGGTGATAACTCTTTGGGATGCTTGGCCTGGTCCTTTTAACTGAAGACAATGGTGATAGAACCCAGACCTTCTGCACAGAAAGAAGATGGGAGGGGTCATGGCTCAGCGGTAGAGCATCTGCTTGGCATGCAGAATGTCCCAGGTTCAACCTCCGGCATCTCCAGTTAAATGGACTAGCAAGCAGGTGATGTGAAAGACCTCTGCCTGAGATCCTGGAAAGCCACCACCAGTCTGAGTAGACAATACTGACTTTGATGGACCAGTGGTCTGATTCAGTATAAGGCAGCTTCATGTGTTCATGTGATGTTCTACTGCTGAGCTATGGATCAACTCTATTGTTTCTGTTTTGTGAAGGAGTATGTCTTGGAAGAGGCAGGCCCTGAAAGCTTCATCGTTCTATTTCCCCCCCCCCCCTATTTCCACCACGAAAATCCATGTGCCAAAGACGAATGTCAAGGATTTAAACTGGCAATCTCCAGCAAGTCTCCTTGAAATCATTCAAACATGAATGTAGTGGGTTTTTTTGACCAATGGCTAATGTATTCCACTTGTTTGATGTCTTCTGTTTCATGTCACTTTCCTTTTGTAAGTATTCTTTTAGAGTCCTGGGAAAGAGCTTTGCCACATGTCAGAAGTCACATAGGTTTGATAATTTTGGTCAGGGAACACTGGCATTTGAAATTGGGTCTCTATGAAGACCAAAAAGATCGGCAGAGGCTGCAACTTATTATTCTGTCAAGGCATTGACATCGAGATCTATGTGAAGTGATCTGTGATTACTTGGTATTGATCAGAACGCAGCGGGTAAGAAATGACACGCTGGCACCTTGACGTGGCTGCTCATTGAGCGCGTCTTGTTCCCTCTTCAAAAAAAGTCCTATATTAAAAGTCCTGCAGGTCTGTTCTGCAGGGTCACCTGTGAACTATACCTTGAAATGGTCTACAGAGAGGAAGCCCTGCACAGCAAAGGCAGAACTGGAGAACCCTTCAAATGGGCTTGTCTTCCACTTCAAAAGTAGTTTGGTGAATAGGCCCTTGTTCGCCTTTTCACCTTGCTCCTATCATCACTAAGGTATCCAGGTCCATCCTGGAAACTGGCAGGAGGTTTAGGGAGGCAAGTTCAGGCCAGCAATCAGCATCGCTTACATGATGACATCACATCTGGTTTATGTGGAAGTGCCGGCATCACACTGGGGGACGCTCTAGCACTCAAAAAATATTCTATAAGTGACGTCATCACGTAGGTGATGCTAATCACTCCCCCTCCCTTCCCCTGGCCTGCTTCCATCTGCAGACCAGCTGTTGGTTGGCAGCAGAAGCAATCGGCGGGCAATTGCCCGCTGTTACTGGGTAATTGGGAACCACAATCATTGCCCCATCCTACTGGGCCCTCATTGCCTATCAGGGCTTTAAGAACATAAGAACATAAGAAAGGCCCTGCTGGATCAGACCAAGGCCCATCAAGTCCAGCAGTCTGTTCACACAGTGGCCAACCTGGTGCCTCTAGGAAGCCACTAACAAGATGAGTGCAGCAGCACCATCCTGCCTGTGTTCCACCGCACCCAAAATAATAGGCATGATCCTCTGATACTAGAGAGAACAGGTATGCAGCATGACTAGAATCCATTCTAACTAACAGCCATGAACACCCCTCTCCTCCATGAATATGTCCACTCCCTTCTTAAAGCCCTCCAAGCTGGCAGCCATCACCCCATCCTGGGGCAGTTAACTATGCGTTGTGTGAATAACTAATTTAACTATGCGTTGTGTGAAAAAATACTTCCTTTTATCTGTTTTGAATCTTTCACCCTCCAGCTTTAGCAAATGACCCCATGTTCTAGTATTATGGGAGAGGGAGAAAAACATCTCCCTGTCCATTCTCTCCAAACCATGCATAATTTTATAGACCTCTATCAGGTCTCCCCTCAGCCGCCTTCTTTCCAAGCTAAACAGCCCTAAGTGTCTTAACCGCTCCCCATAGGACAGTTGCTCTAGTCCTCTAATCATTATGGTTGCTCTTTTCTGCACCTTCTCAAGCTCTGTAATATCCTTTTTTAGTTGTGGTGACCAGAACTGTACACAGTATTCCAAGTGTGGTCTCACCATTGATTTGTACAAGGGCAGTATGATATCAGCAGTTTTATTCTCTATTCCTCGTCTAATTATGGCCAGCATGGAATTTGCCTTTTTTACAGCAGCCGCACACTGGGTTGACAACTTCATTGAGCTATCCACTACCACCCCAAGATCCCTTTCTTGGTCTGTCGCTGCCAGCACAGATCCCATCAGTGTATATGTGAAGTTGGGATTTTTTGCTCCAATATGCATCACTTTACACTTACTCACATTGAATCTCATTTGCCATTTTAATGCCCATTCTTCCAGTATGCAGAGATCCTTCTGGAGCTCTTCACAGTCCAATTTTGTTTTAACCACCCTAAATAATTTGGTGTCATCTGCAAGCTTGGCTACTTTACTGTTTAACCCCAACTCCAGGTCATTGATGAACAGGTTGAAAAGCACCGGTCCCAACACAGATCCCTGAGGCACCCCACTGCTCACATCCCACCATTAGGAAAACTGACCATTGATTCCTACTCTCTGCTTCCTATTTTTCAGCCAGCTCTCAATCCATAAGAGGACTTGTCCTCTTATCCCGTGACTATGAAGTTTGCTTAGCAGTCTTTGGTGGGGGACTTTGTCAAAAGCTTTTTGGAAATCCAAATACACAATATCCACAGGCTCATTCCTGTCCACATGCTTATTGACACTTTCAAAAAACTCTAATAGGTTAGTGAGACAGGACCTACCCTTGCAGAAGCCATGTTGGGTTTTGCCCAGCAGACCTGGCCCTTCTATATGCTTGACAATTCTATCTTTAATAATGCTTTCCACTAATTTACCCGCAACAGACGTTAAGCTAACTGGCCTGTAATTTCCTGGGCCCCCCCTGGAACCTTTTTTATAAATGGGTGTTACATTGGCCATTCTTCAGTCCTCTGGTACAAAGGCTGATTGAAGGGACATATTACATATCTTTTTTAGAAGTTCAGCAATTTCCCATTTGAGTTCTCGAAGAACTCTAGGATGAATACTGTCTGGTCCCTGTGACTTGTTAGTTTGCAGTTTGTCTAGACGTTCTAGGACTTCCTGCCTTGTTACTACTATTTGCCTCAGTTCCTCATTTTCCCTTCTCCAAAATCTCTGTTCAGGAGAAGGAATCTGCCCTGTATCTTCAACAGTGAAGACAGATGAGAAGAATTCATTTAGTTTTTCAGCAATCGCTTTATCCTCTCTTAGAGTTCCTTTACTCCAATTGTCATCCAATGGTCCAACCGCTTCCCTAGCTGGTTTCCTACTCCTAATATACTTAATTTCTTATTGTTTGTTGTGTTTAGCAATATGCCCCTCAAAATCTTTTTTTGCATCTCTAATTATCTGCTTGAATTTCCTTTGTGTAAGTTTGTGTTTGCTTCTGTTCGCCTCATTTGGGCAACCCTTCCAGTCTCTGAAGGAAGACTTTTTTTCTCTAATTGCTTCCTTCACCTTACCCGTTAGCCATGGTGGTGACCTCTTGGACTTATTACTACCTTTCCTGACCTGCTGTATACAAGCTAGCTGAGCCTCTAGTAATGTGGACTTGAGTAACCCCCAAGCCTTTTCCAGAGATTTAACCCTCCTAACTGTTCCTTTCAACTTCCTCTTTACCAGTTTTCTCATTTTAGAGAAGTTCCCTCTTTTAAAGTCAAAGGTAATTGTGTGAGATTTCCCAGTCACTTTCCCACTTGCATATAAATCAAATTTGATGCCATTGTGATCACTAGTGCCAACTGGCTCAACTACATCCACATCCCGCACTAAATCACAGGCAGCTCCACAGAGTATTAAATCCAGGATCGCCTCCTCTCTGGTTGGGTCTATGACCAACTGTTTGAGGGCACAGTCATTTAGGATTCTAAAAATTTTATCTCTTTGGCTTGACTGGAGCATACATTTAACCAATCAATATGAGGGAAGTTGAAGTCTCCCATTATTACTACTTCATTACCTTTACATGCTTCCCTAATTTCATTCTCCATCTCAAGATCACCCTGAGCCATTTGGTCAGGGGGCCGATAGAACGTCCCCAGTACTAAATCTCCTTTGGGGCCCGGAATTGTCACCCATAAGGATTCTATGGACAAGTCTGCCCTTTTTATGGTCTCTAGCATATTAGACACTATGCCTTCCTTGATATACATAGCAACACCCCCTCCAATAAGCTCTTCCCTGTCATTTCTATACAGTTTGTAACCAGGGATGACTGTATTCCACTGGTTCTCTCCCCTTCACCAGGTTTCTGTAATGCTCACTATATCTATGTTTTCTCTTAAAACTATGCACTCTAATTCCCCCATTTTTGCTTGGAGGCTTCTAGCATTAGCATAGAAACACCTCCACACTGTTTCTCTCTTTCGACTTGCCTGGCATGTGCCTTTGGGCATCTTTAAGTGGCTATCCATCATTTTTCCCCATTCCCTTTCATGTCCAAGTAATTCCCATGTGGGCAATCTGAAGCAATTTCCCCTTTGTCCATGTGCACTGAGTTTGCCCGAACTGGATGCTTCTCAGCTCCTGTCGGCTTTCCCCCCAGGTTCAGTTTAAAAGCTGCTCTGCCACCTTTTTTATATTATGCGCCAGCAGTCTGGTTCCATCCTGGTTCAAGGGGAGCCCATCCCTTTTGTATAGGCCCGGCTTGTCCCAAAATGTTGCCCAGTTCCTTACAAATCTAAAGCCCTCTTCCCTGCACCACTGTCTCATCCACACATTGAGACTCACCAACTGTATCTGCCTAGCTGGTCCTACACGTGGAACAGGTAGCATTTCTGAGAAAGCTACCTTGGAGGTTCTGGCTTTTAGTCTCCTGCCTAGCAACCTAAATTTGGATTCCAAGACCTCCGGACTACATTTCCCCACGTCGTTGGTGCCAACATGCACCACAACCACTGGCTCCTCCCCAGCACTACCTACCAGACTACCAATATAAAGGGTAATGTCCGCAACCTTCGCACCAGGCAGGCAAGTCACCATGCGTTCCATGCACCCACCAGAAACCCAGCTATCTACATTCCTAAGGATTGAATCCCCCACTACAAGAAGCCCCCTCCCCTCTGAGGCATATCCTCGGTACGAGAGGGTATCTGTTCATCCACCAAGGAAGAGGTCCCTTCTAAGGTACCACATCCCCCTACCTCAGGGAGATGGCCTCCTTCCCCAAGGGCTCCATTATCCGTGACTGGCAGGTTGCCGTCACCTTGGGACTGGGATGTGACTATTTCATCCCCGGAGTCCTTAGTCACCTTTCTTTCTACCTGCCTCAGCTCCTCCAGTTGAGCTACCTTGGCCTCGAGGAAGTGAACTCACTTCCTGAGAGCCAGGGCCTTTGGAATGCCCAACCTCCAGATGGTAACTGGAGATCTCCTGCTATTACAGTGACCTCCAGGCAACAGAGATCAGTTCACCCGGAAAAAATGCCTCTTTGGAAAGTGGACTCTATGGCATTATACCCCATTGAAGTCCCTCCCCTCCCTAAACCCTACCCTCCTCTGGCTCCACCCCTAAATCTCCAGGTATTTCCTAACCGGGAGCTGGCAACCCAACCTGCCCCATGAGGCTCTTCTAATGACTACCTTGCTTTTGTTGTGCCAGGCTAAAATATTCCTTTTTACCCAGGCTTCTAACTAATTTTTTAAACATTTTCTCCAGGTGAACTGATCTCTATTGGCTGGAGATCAGTTGCAAGTTGGCAACCCCTTGGTAGCAACCCCTGGAGCTTTGGGGGGGGGGGAGGGGGTAGAGACTGTGGAAATGGCCATCACAGCATTGCATGATGCTCTAGGAACTTCTCAAATCTCTACGGTTTTAACCAGCAATTTGGAAAGTTCCTAGTGCTGATATCACTTCCAGATATGTACCCAGAAGGGATATTGTGGAACTGTACAACAGTAATCCTTCCATTTTGCAGTGGGAACCCAGGGGCTGGGAGCAGGAGGCTGCCCAATGCCCACTATACCAGACAACCTGGTCTCCCTAGTTTGTGTACAGCAGCCCTCAGACAAGAGTAGCAATAAAATCATCTAAGGACTTTTGCAGAGAATAATGAGTCCTTTGGAAAAAAAAGAAGAAGCAAAAAGGAGCTGTACATTTTCCACGTATCCCTGCAGCCATATGGGGTCAATAACTCCCATCGCAACATAGAGGTTGATATTGCACAAACTCTCTTGATGAGTGCAAAATTAACACAGGTCACACCTCGCTCCATATGGCAACATCTTGTGCCAAGACAACTCAAGGTGCTTTCTAATAGGTGGAAAGTTGCTAATAAATATCTCCCCCCCTTCTCATTTTTCTTTCCCATTGTGCATAAGAGTTTTGACAGCCTCATTGTCTTCTGCCAAGTTACTTTCAGTAGTTTTCCGTTTGGGTGTGTGTCTTGACTTTAGTTTAAGTTGACCTAGAAAGAAATTGGAGATGGACGACTCCATGCCAAGTAGATGAGTCAGTTGTTTCGTGTCCTCACATGCCCGCCTGAAATCTCTTAAGATAAGAAGTTGACGTCATGCCAACTCCAGAGCCCTTTCTAGAACTTGCTAGAACTCACTAGAACTCACTATTCGAGCCTGTGAACAATGTTTAAACCGTGTATGCTCTACATCAAAGCTTCTTAAACTGTGGATCGCGACCCCATATGGGGTTGTATAACTGAATTGGGGAGTCACAAAAAATTTAGCAACAGTAAAAGGTTTTTTAATGATTTATTATCAGTAAATGTTTGATTGGTATGCCTTTTTTATATACCTGGGATCATGTAAAAATTTCTCGGGGAAGAAGAAGAAGAAGAAGAAGAAGACCTTGTTTTTATATGCCGATTATCACTTAAGGGAGAATCAAACCAGCTTACAATCACCTTCCCTTCCCCTCCCCACAACAGACACCCTGTGAGGTGGTTTGCCATTGCCTAGGTGGGGCTGAGAGAGCTCTAAGAGAGCTGTGACTAGCCCAAGGTCACCCAGCTGGCTTCATGTGTAGGAGTTGGGAAACTAACCCAGTTCACCAGATTAGCCTCCGCTGCCCATATGGAGGAGTGGGGAATCAAACCCGGTTCTCCAGGTCACAGTCTGCCGCTCCAAAACACCACTCTTAACCATTACACCATGCTGGTGTCGCAAGTGGAAAAAGTTTAAGAAGTCCTGCGCTACAAAAGTAGAGGGGATTACACCTGCTGACTGTCTATTGAGTTTCATGTACAGTGAGGGCTAAAATATCCAAGTGTACAAACATAGGTGCTGTAAACTACAGATAATTCCAGCACTTCTCATCCCTGTTGATCACTCTCCAGTATCTCCATTTTGAATGTTACTTCTCAGTTGCACAAAGCAAATTTCTGTGTGAAAATCTTATCTTTCCCCCCAACATTTCCTATTTCCTTGAGATGAATTTTCCCTGTTAGCTTTGCACATTTTAAATGTTCCTTTGCGTTGTTTTTGTCACGTCGACAGCACAGGACATATCCATAGCCTATGTTTGATAAAGGGCACAAGACAGTGTAAAACTGACATAAAGGATGCAAATGAATCAGGAACAGCAGCTGCTGGTGGGGTGAGGGAAATGGGCAGAATAAAAAGACTCACACAGACCACATAGGAAAGCAAAAAGAAAAGGCAGATTTGTATATCAGTATTATATGTGCAGCATGGTGGTGGTGGTAGAAAGTGCCATCAAGTCACAGCCGACTTATGGCGACCCCATGGTGGTGAAAAGTGTTGTCAAGTCACAGCTTATGGTGACCTCGTAGGGTTTTCAAGCCAAGAGATGTTCAGAGGTGGTTTGCCTTTGCCTGTCTCTGCACAGTGACCCTGGACTTCCTTGACAGTCTCCCATACATATACTAACCAGGACCAACCCTGCTTAGCTTCTGAGAACTGAAGAGATTAGGCTAGCCTGGGCCATTCAATTCAGGGCATGTGCAGCATAGCATATACAATATGGATGTAGAAATATGCCTTTCCACTGCAGAGTGTGTTGTAGTAAGTAGTAGTCCAATCTGGATATGAGTATGGAAAACTGTGGCCAACTCATGTTTATCAACAGAAGACTGTTGTACTTGCACCCACCCCCATCCCCTGGAAACACACAACACCAATATAGGGAACCAGTTAGGTTTTATTAATGGCTGGTTTGCATCACTCAAACTTTACCTAGTTTTACATGGGGATTGCTGCCCACTGGTTACCAGCATTTCCTGGGATCTCTCCCTACCGTGGCTCCAAACTTGGCCACCATTACACCACCTAGATCAGTTCACCGGGAGAAAATGGCCGCTTTGGCCATTGGACTCTATGGCATTGAAGTCCCTCCCCTCCCCAAACCCCTCCCTAATCAGGCTCAGCCCCAAAAACCTCCCACCGGTGGTGAAGAAGGACCTGGCAACTCTATCCTGTGATTGTGCGTGCATCAGAATTCCAAAGGTGCCTGCCCACATAGGGTTGCCAGGTCCCTCTTTGCCACTGGCGGGAGGTTTTGGGGGCGGAGCCTGAGGAGAGCAGGGTTTGGGGAGGAGAGGGACTTCAATGCCATAGAGTCCAATTGGCAAAGTGGCCATTTTCTCCAGGGGAACTGATCTCTATCAGCTGGAGATCAATTGTAATGGCAGGAGATCTCCTGCTACTACCTGGAGGTTGGCAACCCTATGCCCACAGGTTCAAAAAGGTAAGAGTTCCCTGGGCTGTGCCTATGGATGCACAGTTTGTACATGCAGAGGGGGCAGAGTTGCCAACCTCCAGGTGGGGACTGGAGTTCTCCCAGGACTACAACTGAACTCCAGACTACATAGATCACTTAGCACCGTTGAAATTATTGCATGTTTTAGACTAAATCTTTTACAAGACTTTTACGCGGGACTGCTAATGGGTGATGTTTGAGAACATTCCGTACAGCTGCTACCAATACCGTTTCAATAAGTACACCTTTTGCTCCCAATATCGAAGGAAACTTCAAACAAAATTTCTACCTTGCAACAGAGTTCCAGAAGAGCCTTTAGAAGTTCAGTGTATGAAAGTGTGGGAGAGTTTATGCCAATTCCCACCCCCTTCTCTGCCTCAGGCTGGCACTGGTACTACTGTAATAACTTTGGTATCCAAGGTCTTATATTAAAGGAAGCAGAAGATACTGTGAAAAATTGTACACAATAAACTTTACCTCAGCCATGTGCAGCAAGGGAAACACCTGAGTTATACAAGAAAGTGTTCTCCCTCCCACCCCACTGTCGATGCACAAACTTTTCATTTATTTACTTATGTCAACTATAGGATGCTTTTCCAATAAATGGCCCAGAGCAGCATATGCAATTAAAACTTCTGAAGTCTGGTGTGTAAAATATTTCATCAAGCAATAACATGATAGTTGTTTTTAAATCAAGAGTTGCCTAAACTGTAAGGTCAGGAAACTAATATACACTGGGCTAAGTCCATGACACACGAGCATGTACAACAAAGCCACATATTAAAAATTGGTGGTGGGGTAGGAGTTTAGAAAAGAGAAGCAGAAGGGAGAGGAGACACTAATTCTGTTTCTCTACCATATATTACCTCCATCAGCTTCCTGAGCCAGCATGGTAGTGGTTAAGAGTGGTGGTTTGGAGTGGTGGACTCTGATCTGGAGAACCGGGTTTGATTCCCCACTCCTCCACATGAGCAGTGGACGCCAATCTGGTGAACTGGATTGGTTTCCCCACTCCTATACATGAAGCCAGCTGGGTGGTCTTGGGCTAGTCACACTCTCCCAGCCCCACCTACCTCACAGGGTGTCAGTTGTGGGGAGAAGGAAGGTGATTGTAAGCCAATTCGAATCTTCCTTAAGTGGTAGAGAAAGCTGGCATATAAAACCCAACTCTTCTTCTTCTTCCCGCAGCCAGTGGTTCCAAATGCTTCATAGAAACCAATTTGCAACAGAGAAACAGCAGGTAGGGAAGAGTTAAGCCCTGTTCACAAGTCACGGTGAACGCACATACAATCCATGCTTGATTTGTTCTTTGTAGGTACGTTGGGTAATGTTCACGTTACATTCTACATATGTACAGCTGAATGTGTGATACAAAACCACACATTTCTCCAGGCATTGTTCCCTGGTTTCCATCGTAAAGTGAAAGCGAGTTGGCTCTTTCTTACAAATACATGTATGCGCATACATGCAGGGCCGGATTTAGGTTTGATGAGGCCCTAAGCTATAGGTAATGGGGCCCTTTATATGTCCAGCTGTCCTTTGTCAACAACAAATTGTCGCTGTTTTTTGTGTTGAATATATGCTATCTGGTAATTTATGGACCTAATAGGTATCTAAAGCCATTTGCACATAACAAAATATGTATTTTATCAAAGTAATTATTAAACTGAAATACAATTAAGAAGAAGTATATTAATAGTGAAATAATTATTAAGCTCTAACTTAAAATGATATTTTAGGGAGCAGGCTAGCAGGCGGGGCCCATTACTTACATCATAGGAGCCTACACAACACAAAACACTGTTGTTGTATGTAGGTTTTATTTTATTTGTTTTTTTATCTTATATTTTGGAAATGTACATCCATTTTTTTTCCTTTAAATTTTTTGGGGGGGCCCAAGAGAGTGGGGTCCTAAGCTATAGCTTGTTTAGCTTATATGTAAATCCCCCACTGCATACATGCAGGATGTACATGGGTTCACTGTAACATGTGAACAGGGCTTTGGTCTCTGTCTCTCCCACACGAACACATGAAGCTGCCTTATACTGAATCAGACCCTTGGTCCATCAAAGTCAGTACTGTTTACTCAGACCGGCAGCGGCTCTCCAGGGTCTCAGGCAGGAGTCTTTCGCATCACCTACTTCCCCAGTCCCTTTAACTGGAGATGCCGGGGATTGAACCTGGGATGCTCTGCCACTGAGCTACTGCCTTTCCCAAATGCTTCTGTCTATACTCCACCATTAAATTGTCTTGGGAAGAGAAGGGACCTCAGTCTCAGTGGGGTATAATGCCACAGAGTCCACCCTCCAAAGCAGCCATTTTCTCCAGGGGAACTGATCTCTATCATCTGGATATCAGTTGTAATACAGGGAGATCTCCAGCCCCTACCTGGGGGTTGGCAACCCTGGTGTCTGCCTGCGTTCTCCAGTATTATGCAGTCACAATGAAAGCGAACACCAAGAAGTCTGAATGGCGTGGATTCCCCCCCCCCAAAAAAAAGCCCCAAACGCTTTTCTTGACAAGAATCGAAAGGTTCAGAGGCGGCAAAATGCAGCAGGAAGGACGGCATTAATAGCAAGTGATGCAACAGTAGCAAAGACTTTCAAATATGCTGAAGTAGTTCTGTCGAGTTACTCACAGGTGGCTGGAATTAAATTGACTAAATGGTTTCTCCAAGCGCAGCACCTGTCATTCCTTGTCTTCTTTTCATAACTTCAGAGATATGAAAGTTATAAAAACAAACCTAGGAAGGGGTCAGAAGCCATCAGCTTCTTTGATGGATGTTTTGACAGATTTTGTCTCATTACCTTGCTGGGGATTTTCCTCTCTTAAATCAAAAGACTTTGGTGCTCATAGAAAATTAATAGTGGGCTGTTGTTTTTTAAAGAAGATGGGGACATTCTGGTAGCTCTAAACAAGACGAGTACATCATACCCTTGTGTTTAAAGGGAATAGCTCATGGAGTTCATTTACTGAAATTCAGTTCAACAAAAGGTGGAGCAGGGCCTTTTCAACAGTAGTCCCCATGTTCTGGAATGCTCTTCCCAGAGCAGTTCATTTGACCCCATTCTTTGCTTGGCTTTTTCCAGCATGTCAAGGAATAAATGTTTCAGAAGAATTTTCAAGATGCATACGATTTCCTGATAATTTTTGAAAGATTTAGGTTGGGTTTCTTTTAGTTTGCTGTGTATCTCCACCCCATTTATGGCTAGGGTTGCCAACTTCCAGGTACTATACAAAATAGGCACCTCCGTGCCAGTACCAATGGTTAGAAAATCTGCAACGGGGTCTTCAGTACAAAAGTAGCAAGAAATCTTATTGGTGCTTACACATATGACATCAACAATACAAGAGTGAAAGATACATATAAGAACAATCAAAGTTATATACAGTATGTACAATCTAAATAGGGTGCAGTCTCAGTGCACCAATTGCCATGTTCTTTCAAGTAAATGTTGTATTTTCTTCAAAAAGTCCAATAGTAGGTACTATCCCAAAAGCACACTTTTTGGGAAAAGGTGGGGGACGGCCGTTTCAAATCTTTTCTTCAGCCCCAAACAGTAAACATATCCAAATCGTACCCAATAGTCAAATCTTTCACTCTGTTCTCAGTTCCCCGAGGGATACTCTAAAGTGAAGCCAAGTACCTTGGCTATTCTTATATGTATCTTTCACTCTTGTATTGTTGATGTCATATGTGTAAGCACCAATAAGATTTCTTGCTACTTTTGTACTGAAAACTTCCAGGTACTAGCTGGAGATCTCCCACTATTACAGCTGATCTCCAGCTGATAGAGATCAGTTCACTTGGAGAAAATGGCCGCTTGGGCAATTGGACTCTATAGCATTGAAGTCCCTCTTCAAACCCATCTTTCTCAGGCTCTGCCCCAAAACCCTCCTGCTGGTGGTGAAAAGGGACCTGGCAACCCTATTTACAGATTTATTTTGTTTTGTTTAGATAATTATATCCTGTTTTTCTCCCCAGTGGGGACCCAAACCAGCTTACAACATTCTCCCCTCTTCTGTTTTATCTCCCCAACGATCAGGAGATGTAGGACTAGGTTAGGAGTATCTACCTGTCATCTGTCATAATTGACTGTGTTTTAATTGTGTTGCATTTTTTAATTGTTTTAGTTAATTGTTACTATGCTATGTATTTCAAAAACTTGTTTTAATGCTTTTGATTGTTCACCAACTTTGGGACCCTAAGCTGAGTGGAAAGGTGGCATAAAAATGTTTTAAATAAATAATACATGAAGCTGCCTTATACTGGATCAGACCCTTGGTCCATCAAGGTCAGTATTGTCTACTAAGACCAGCAGTGGCTCTCCAGGGTCTCAGGCGGTGGTCTTTCACATCACCTACTTGCCTGTTCCTTTTAACTGGAGATGCTGGGGATTGAACCTGGGACCGTCTGCATGCCAAGCAGATGCTCTACCACTGAGCCACGGCCCCGTCCCTCCTTGATTTTGATCCCATTTTTCCTCCAAGGAACTCAGGCTTGTGTACTCCCTCCCCTTCAATTTTATTCTCACAACAACCCTGTGAAGTAGTTCAGAACACAAGTATCTATCTGCCGCCCACCCATCTATGCTTTAACATTCAATTTAATGGGGTTTCTATTGCCACTAAAATATCTATCAATCCCTTCTAGAGGCTGTAGACCTTGTTTTTTTAAGTGTCAGCGGCTGCTGCGTACACAGAAACGGCACTAATGAATACCATTGGGTTTCCTGATAGTTCTTTGAGAACGTAAAACAAGTCTGATGCAGCTAAATTGCCACCTGCCTTTAGAAAGTAATAGCAAGCGCTGGAGGCGATCTAAGGAATGGGAGTTGCAGGCCCTTCTGTAGGCTAGAGAGCTAAGCACCCTTAAGTGCCATTGATCTCAATGTGCGAATTAAGCAACTATGTGCTTAGTTTTTCCGTGCAGAAATCAATGGGACTCAGGACTAAATTAGACACAGCAGCCATAGGGTTGATTTTTCGAGATCGTTGCGACAGAGAGACTCTTGGGTGGGTGGATTTGGGTGGGTCAGGTGACTGGAATTTGGAGCCCTACCCCTCTTGGGGGGGAGGACCAGCCACCACTAGGGTTGCCAGGTCCCTCTTCCCCACCAGTGGGAGGTTTTGGGGGCAGAGCCTGGGGAGGGTGGGGTTTGAGGAGGGAGGGGCTTCAATGCCATAGAGCCCAATTGCCTAAGCGGGCATTTTCTCCAGGTGAACTGATCTCTATCGGCTGGAGATCAGTTGTAATAGCAGGAGATCTCCAGCTAGTACCTGTAGGATGGCAACCCTGCCTGTCTGGGATCTCCCTGGTCGAATGCTTTATCCACTATGGGCGGCTTCTAGTTTGCACGCAGATGTTGTGGCATTTTCATTAACGCATCTGAATGAAGTCACCAAATGGGGCCTGTGCATTGAGACATGAAAGGCACACTGTTTTTCCCTGGCCAAAATGCAAGGAAAATGTCTGACACTCTGACTCCTTAGGTGACAAAATTAGATTCTATCCTTAAAAAAACAAAAACAAAAAAACAACCCTGCCTTTTTAGTGACGACAGCTTCTGGGAAATTGTGTTACATAGTGTACAGAGGCCAACATGAAAACAAAAATTGTACATTAGAAGTTGACTCGTACTTGCTACATTAGGAACTCGATGGGTTGTCTGTTAGGTAGCAGCTGCTTACAGGTAGTCTAGCAAAAACAATACATGTCAGATAGTCCTTCTTTTTGATCAGAGAGATAGAAAGTAATCCAGTCCTGAATGTCCTGACAAGTAGCAAATTCCAAGTATTTCTCAGCCCTGCTCATTACACCTGTCTTTGTTAACCGACCTGAGAAGTGCTTTAGGGAAGGGACTGTGGCTCAGTGGCAGAGCATCTGCTTGGCATGCAGAAGGTCCCAGGTCCAATCCCCAGAATCTCCAGTTAAAGGGACTAGGCAAGTAGGTGATGTGAAAGACCCCTGCCTGGGACCCTGGAGAGCCGCTGCTGGTCTGAGTAGACAATACTGATTCTGATGGACCAAGGGTCTGATTCAGTATAAGGCAGTTTCATGTGTTAATATGTTCAATGTGTTAATGTGCTTCATCTAGCTGAATTTAACAGGCTGCAATTTTGAGTAGGTAACTTATCTAAGCCCTGACCTGGATGGTCCAGGCTAGCCTGATCTTGTCAGATCTTGGAAGCCAAGCAGGGTCGGGCCTGGTTAGTATTTGGATGGGAGACCATCAAGGAAGCCCAGGGTCGCTATGCAAGGTCAGCAATGGCAAACCATGAAGGCAGGCAATGGCAAACCACGTCCCTTGCCTTGAAAACCCTATGGGGTTGCCGTACGTCAGCTGCAACTTGACAGCAAAAACCACAACAAAAATACCCTAATCTAAACAGGCAGACACCAAGGTTTGTTTTAACTATGGTTAGTTCACGAAACCAGGTGTACCTCAGCCAACCCTGGTTTCCTCACTTTCCCCTGGTTTCTCAACCCTGGTTTCCTCTCCTACAGGAACTTGGCATTATAATAAGGAAGGTCCTGTGGATGGAATCAGGATTAAGGCAGGATATCTGTGTTGGTACATTATGAGAAACTGTAGCTAGGATGAACAGCAGTTATTGAACTGATTCCAAACAATGGTTTTGGATCTTGATTTGATGGATTTAGAAGTTTATAGACAAGTGTAAAAACCATTCTCAAAAAAACATGGACTGAGATTGGTTCATGTGAAATAAAGTATCATGTTCATATCCTGGTTAGTCAATCTTTTGCTATTTGCTCTGAAGTTTGCTTTTAATGTACGTTATGTAATTATGCACGTTAAAATTACCGCTCATTAACTCTTCTTGCTAACCTTTTTTATTTACCAAAATGCTCAGTAGACTTTTGTTTGGAATTACACTTCTGTTAAAAACCTGTATGTCTGCACATTATACACCATTGTGCCTATATGGAAAATCAATATGATTTGTTTAAACTGGTTAGGATTGACAGAGTGATTATTGCATCTGACCTTCAGTGAATAACCTTTAAATCTTATTCATCAGTCAGAATGGATTGTGGCAGTTAAAAAACTCCACACGTGATCTAGCCAAAGTTGGACTTAATGTGATTTTATTTTTTTTAATGACATATTGGCAAAGATATACAATTGCTCCCTTTTTTGTTATAATTTTCGTATGGCATGAGCCTTTTCGATTCTGTATATTTGGTGCTCGTTTTCCTGTTCTTTTGTTTCTTCTGTGGCATTTTTATACAGTCAATGCAAAAGCAGGAACCCATTTTAATGGGAAATGTAGTACACAGGGTTGCCAACCTCCAGGTACTAGCTGGAGATATCCTGCTATTACAATTGATCTCCAGCCAATAGAGATCGGTTCACGTGGAGAAAATGGCCGCTTTGGCAATTGGACTATGGCATTGAAGTCCCTTTCCTCCCCAAACCCCACCCTTTTCAGGCTCCGCCCCACAAACCTCCCGCCGGTGGCGAAGAGAGACCTGGCAACCCTAGTAGTACAGACAGGCAAAGGAGGATCTTCTATCCAGGGGAGTCTTCTTCCACAGGCAGAAAGAACCTTCGCTGGTGGTACATCATGGTTAGGGTTTCATCCCGAGTAAGGAGAACCCGTGTCACAAAATGGGCTTTTCCAACGGAAACCTTGTGGCTATAAAATTCAATAACATCCCTACATATTAACTACACGGACCACAAAATTCAGTGAAATACTCTTTTGCTGTAGCTCACCTTCTTCCTACAAGAGTTACAAGCCCGGTCCATAAATTAGAGTATTTAGAAATCACAGCTAAAGTTCTAATCAATGTGATGGGGATTTGTCCCTCGTAGGGAGGCATTTCTAAGCTCATTTCTTTCAAACATGATTGGTTGGCCTTCTAAGTTTAAACTTGCTTATCTGCTATTAGATGAAGACAAATCGGCAGTATCCAAACTTGCAAGGGATGTGGTTTGTGCTGCTAGGGTTCTTTCCCCCTTTATTTGCAACGGGATGCTGGATTACAGAGGTGATGGATTGATCTGACCAAGTGTCTGTTTATAGGATTCCCCCCCCCCACATTGTAAAGGCAGTGTTGCTTATACAATAAATCAGGGGTCCCCAACCTTTTTGAGCTGTGGGCACCTTTGGAATTCTTACACAGAGTGGTTAGCACAGCCACAAAATGACTTCCACATAAGGTCCCTCTTTGCCACCTGCAGGAGGTTTTTGGGGTGGAGCCTGAGGAGGGCGGGGTTTGGGGAGGGGAGGGACTTTAATGCCATAGAGTCCAATTGCCAAAGTGGCCATTTTCTCCAGGTGAACTGATCTCTGGCTGAGAGCCAGCGTGGTGTAGTGGTTGAGAGCGGTGGTTTGGAGTGGTGGACTCTGATCTGGAGAACCGGGTTTGATTCCCCACTCCTCCACATGAGCAGCGGACACTAATCTGGCGAACTGGATTTGTTTCCCCATTCCTCCACACGAAGCCAGGGTGACTTTGGGCTAGTCACAGTTCTGTTAAGAGCTCTCTCAGCCCTACTTATCTCACAGGGTGTCTGTTGTGGGAGGGGAAGGGAAGGCGATTGTAAGCTGGTTTGATTCTGCCTTAAGTGGTAGAGAAAGTAGGCATATAGAAACCAACTCTTCTTCTTCTTCTTCTTCTTCTTCTTCTTCATCTTCGTCATCTTCGTCTTCATCATCATCAGCTGGAGATTAGTTGTAATAGCAGAAGATCTCCAGCTAGTACCTGGAGGTTGGCAACCCTATGTCAGACTCTGATGCTGTCTTCTTCTCCTTTGACATAACAATACAATCGATGGAATATTTATACTTTTAAAAAAATTAAGCATTAACCTAATTGATTAGTATCTGATCCAATCTTGTCGGCGATTATGCACTTGTTATTTTTTTTTTCCAGACCTGAGAAAGGTGGTTTAAAAGTGCCTTGGATAAATAAATCAAAAATGCCTTAAATAAGATCATTCTGCTGTTGCTTAGCATTACAATTACTTTTGTTGTTGTTGCTGTGGAGTTTTTTTTTTTAAAAAATTGTCATTATGCTAGGGTATTTATAAGACTATCTCTATGGTTATTCTATCCTCAAGGACGCTCGGGCTGTGGTTTTGCTGTTTCAGTACCAGCTACAGCTCTGATTCTCCTGTATATTTTATTATCTCTTCTTGATGTTGTTCGTTGCTTAATGTAAATTGGCATTTTTAATGGAGTGGTGTGGCAAGGCTGCTAATAACGGCTCCAAACAATCAAACAAAGCCAGAAAGGATCTGCGAAGCTTGCTCGCCTGTCTTTTCCTCCAGATGAGAAACAGCATAGAGCAGAGCGGCTTCTCACCTGCTAATCATGGTTACTGCCTCTGCAATTGGTTTGACAAGCAGAGTATACTTAAAGTGCCAAAGGCTATGGCGGAGTCCTTTATGAGCATTTAAAACAGTACTTACAAGAGCAACAACAACAAAAAATAAACGGTGCTTTTCAGGGGATTGTCACGAAACCCGTCTGTCAGCTAAGAAAGCAAGGAATGAGGTCTCTGCTAGAGAGAGTTGGACTTTGGAGGCTGGTGAGATGCGTAGGTTTCTCCAACATAGCATTTAAATCTGAACACTACACTGAATGATCACAAATGGAAGAAGTGAAGCCCCCCTCCCCAAATCTGCTCTTCCCATCATTCTTACTCCTAAGCCACCCACATATCTAGGGTTGACAGGTCCCTCTTCACCACCGGCGGGAGGTTTTTGGGGTGGAGCCTGAGGAGGGTGGGGTTTGGGGAGGGGAGGGACTTCAATGCCATAGAGTCCAGTTGCCAAAGCAACCATTTTTTCCAGGGGAACTGATCTCTCTCGGCTGGTGATCAGTTGTAATAGCAGGAGATCTCCAGCTAGTACCTGGAGGTTGGCAACCCTACACATATCACTTTCATAGAATCATAGAGTTCACATCCTGAGCTCCTTGGAGGGAAGGGGCAGGATAAAAAATGTGATAGACAGGAATTTTTAAAAGGTAAAGGTAGTCCCCTGTGCAAGCACCGAGTCATTACTAACCCATGGGGTGACGTCACATCCTGATGTTTACTAGGCAGACTTTGTTTTTTTAACGGGGTGGTTTGCTATTGCCTTCCCCAGTCATCTACACTTTACCCCCAGCAAGCCAGGTACTCATTTTACTGACCTTGGAAGGATGGAAGCCTGAGTCAATCTTGAGCTGGCTACCTGAAACTGACTTCCGTCGAGATCAAACTCGGGTTATGAGCAGAGGTTTGACTGCAATACTGCAGCTTACCACTCTGCACCATGGGGCTCTTCTTAGACAGGAAATACATTGAGGAATTTACTGCTACTGAATGCAGTGACGGCCCCTAGCACAAATGGCTTTAAAAGGGGGTAACATAGATTCATGGGGGGGGGGCGGTTCATCACGAACTACTAGCCATGGAGACTAAATATCCACATCCTGGTGCAGTAAACCTCTGGATACCAGTGCTGGGAGGCAACATCAGGGGGAGGACTTGGTCTCTATGCCCTATTGTGTCCTCTAGGGCAACTGGTTGGCTTCCATATGAGACAGGATGCTGAACTATATGTTCAGCATCATAGAGTTGGAAGGGACCTCCTGGGTCATCCAGTCCAACCCCCTGCACAATGGAGGAAATTCACAACTACCTCTCCCCCCACACCCAAATGACCCCTGTTTCATGCCCAGAAGATGGCAAAAAAAACCCTCCAGGATCCCTGGCCAAACTGGCCTGGGGGAAAATTGCTTCCTGACCCCAAAGTGGCAATCGGCCTTTCCTTGGGCATGTAAGCAAGGGCATGTTGTGTTGGTGTGATTCAGCAAGGCTCTTCTTATGTTGTTATGGTCATGTAGAACATAAGAATGTTGCCTGCACAGTCAGTCTGGTTGTTGAGTCGATGACTTGCAATGACCACAGAATAACTATTAATAAGCAGCAGTTTGAATGTTGTTCTCGTCAGCATTCCCAGATTTCAATATATTAAGTCCTCCAATATAACTAGGGAAACCTATTTGGTAAATTATTTGGGAGATAAACGGGGTGAGGAAATGACAGGGAGGGTTCAGCTCAAGAGGGGAGGGAATGGCAATTCTTACAAAAAAAACACACGAAACAAAAACCTTTGTTTATAGTGACATTCTTCCCCATTGATCAATGCCTGAACTTTACTGAAGTCCTTTATGGCTCCAATTTATCCTCCTGTGTTTCTCCGATGAAGTTGCCAATACTCATTCTTCTCTGCCAGACATTTTACTTTATCCTGCAATCTATGAAAATCATGAAAACTGTTTTCTGTCATTATTTATAAGTCATCGTCTTTTTGTTTTACAAATTGGGTTGGAAATTTACGGAGGAGATCACAAGCACTCGGGGCATTATTGCCAGCTGGGTTATGCGTCTGCCTGTCACTCTAGACCCTCCGGAGATGGTGGTGGCTACAAGTCATAATTCTCTTCCTTGCTCTGGTATAAAGCTGGTTACAAAGCATATGATGAACTGCTGGGAAAACAATGTCTAAAGTACCATGGATAGACACCAAAGTGAAAAAGTACAACAACCAGAGCCTAATCTAATAGCCTCTGAAAGCTAGACTTGAAAGAGTGTTGACTTATAAGACAGTCTGCAGTGGGTTTTGATCAATGTCTGTCCAAGGCACTGAAGAAAATTTAGGTGGCTGGGACCACCCTATTACACCTCTGGTTTGAATCATTGGAAGGTATCCATGCTACAATGTATGATAGAGGAGAGGTTGAGGTACCAAGTAATTAGGTCACAAGCCGACAGCTTATCTTGTTGCCCTGAGTAGGGTTGCCAACCTCAGGTATTAGCTGGAGATCTCCTGCTTTTATAACTGATGTTCAGCATCATCAGTTGGGGGTGTGGGGGAGGTAGTTGTGAATTTCCTGCATTGTGCAGGGGGTTGGACTAGATGACCCTGGTGGTCCCTTCCAACTCTATGATTCTATGAGTCTATGAAATGGGAGATTGCCCCAGTGTTAGAGCGGTTCCTCAGTGGAACAGGCTTCCTTGGGAGGTGGTAAGCGCTCCTCCCCTGGAGGTTTTTAAGCAGAGGCTAGATGGCCATCTGTCAGCAATGCTGATTCTATGACCTGAGGAAGATCATGAGAGGGAGAGCGTCTTGGCCATCTTCTGGGCATGGAGTAGGGGTCATTGGGGGTGTGTGGGGGAGGTAGTTGTGAATTTCCTGGACGGTGCAGAGGGTAGGACTAGATGACGCTGGTGGTCCCTTCCAACTCTATGATTCTATGTGTTGGAAGGCAATAGATTCAGGACAGACAAACAGAAATACTTCTTTAATCGATGAGTTATTGAATGATGGAATTAACTGACAATGGATGTAGTGATGGCCACAAGCATAGATGGCTTTAAAAGGGGATTATATGGATTTGTGGAGGAGCAGTCCATCAATGCCTCTGAATACCAGTGCTGGAAGGCAGCATCAGGGGAAGGACTTCACCTCTATTGCCTGTTTGTTGGCCCTCCAAGGCCATTGATTGGCCACCGTGTGACAGAAAATTCTGAACTAATTGGATCGCTGGTCTGATCCAGCAGGCCTCTTCTTATCTTCACTTCAGGATCTCAACAGCCCCAAAGATATATTTTTAAAAGACTTTTTTTCTGGCCTGGGAAATACATAACCGATCTCTAAAAGCTCTATTAGGTAAAGGTAAAGGCCCCCTGTGCAAGCACCGGGTCATTCTTGACCCATGGGATGATGTCACATCCCGACATTTTCTAGGCAGACTTTGTTTACGGGGTGGTTTGCCAGTGCCTTCCCCAGTCATCTTTCCTTTACCCCCAGCAGGCTGGGTACTTGTTTTACTGACCTCGGAAGGATGGAAGGCTGAGTCAACCTTAAGCAGGCTACCTGAAACCAACTTCCGTTGGGATCGAACTCAGGTCGTGAGCAGAGCTTTGGACTGCAGTACTGCAGCTTACCACTCTGCGCCACGGGGCTCCTAAAAAAAAGCTCTATTAGTCAAGGATTAACCGAGTTAAATGCTGTGTCTCGTTCACAGGGCATTATCTGAACTGTTTTTCTTGCAAGTTTTGTGTGACTTCACACACATTAGGAGACAAGTGTAGGACTTAATTAGACAGCAGGGCCACGGTTCAAAGAAAGATGTTTTCATTGTCCTTCGGGCCATAATTAAACAAAGAAAATGCAATAAGATTCAGTGTTGGTTGAAGGAAAGCTTGCAATTCTGCCTCCTCTGAAACCGTGTGTTACCTTCTCTATTTTTTTCCCGCTTTTCTACATTGTCTAAAATTTTTTGGAGTCAAGGAAAGGTAGTATTTTGAATTTCCAATGGAAAGGTTGAGGATCGAGGGATAAACCACTTAAGCTGATGGGGATATCTCTGTTGTGTGTAATGAAGACAATGATCATAGAATCATAGAGTTGGAATGGACCACCAGGGTCATCTAGTCCAACCCCCTGCACGATGCAGGAATTTCTCAACTACCTCCCCCCCCCCACACACACACACACAGTGATCCTAAGTATGCTTTCCTGGGGGTAAGCCTCATCGAATAACATGGGAGTCACTTCTTAGCAAATTGTGCCCTTACGCAAAAAGCAGCCATGGAAGGGACAATATAGATGGAGGCTTTGGTGCTGATGAAGAGGGAGGGGATAAACATGTACTGGATTAATAGATGTAGGTGTCGTTGATCTGAGGCTCTGTTGTGTTCCCTCCTGTGTTGAATTTGGGAGGGTGGCTGCCTTTCCAAGTGACTCTCTGTCATGACGAAAGTTGGGGGCAATACCATCAGCAGCAGCCTCATAGCCCAGCCTAGCTTGGTCTTACCAGAGCCTGGGAGCCAAGCAGCATGTGCCCTGGCTAGTACTTGGATGGGAGACCACCAAGGAAGACCGGGGTTGCTTTGCAGAGGCAGGCAATGGCAAACCACTTCTGTTCGTCTCTTGCCCTGAAAACTCCATGGTCCTGGGGTTGCTATGAATTGGTTGTGACTTAGAGTTGCCAGCTCTGGGTTGGGAAATACCTGGAGATTTTGGGGTGGAACCTGAGCATAGCAACCCTGGACTTCCTTGGTGGTCTCCCATCCAAATACTAACCAGGGCCAACCCTGCTTAGCTTCCCAAGATCTGACGAGATCAGGCTAGCCTGGGCCATCCAGGTCAAGACACATGGTATTCCTACTTAACTCTAATCTTTGATCTGCATTTCTACGAGTTCTGTCTATTTGGAAACTCTATGAAGCAATTGTTCCTTGGGACACAACAATGAGTCTCACATACACATTTCAATGTGGCCTTCTTTCTTTCTAACATACGTGAACTAGGCAATTTGAAAAATACCAAGTTACCAAGTGAAATGGAATTTGGCCCTCCATTGGGCTGAAAACACCAATTGATTATGACGAGTCTAGATTGCACCCACAGCATTTGAGGTGCCAGGCTGCCAGCAGAAGAAAGGGTTTCTGATATTTCAGCTCAAGTTGAGCGAGCAGAATGTCTAAGTACACAAAAGGAACAAAAGGGATAAATTGGCAAAAATGGATTTTACAGCTATAGTTAATGAATTATAGATTAATGTGTTTTTAATAAATGATTATTATAATAGATTTTTAAATACTGTCATAACACCACTCCGGGAGTCCAAGGGTGGAGGGCACAAAGGAGGGTGGTGGAGATTTGGGCACTATATATTTTATGAAGGATAACATACATTGTATTTGTACTGGATGTAATAGTGCTCTCTGTGTGATTTTGTATTTTTGTTTGTTTGTATTGTATTATGATTTTATTTTTGTTTATTTTTTGTTTAATTATAAAAAAGCACTAAAAAATTATATATATATATAAAAAAAGAATACGCTGTGCTTTCCCGCAGCTGTACGAAAGAGCGACTTGTTTAAAACCCTCCACAGAACGCATTTGGTGTTGCAATGACTCAACCCAAATCTGTTATTACCGTTTTATAAAATAACTCGGCAATTTCCCCCTCCTTCAACTGTTGAGTGCGCTTCTCCAATCGTTTCCTAGGGCTCCTTATTGTTTGTAGGAGGCATGCTGTCGCAGTGCTAAAGCCAGCCCGTTGCGTGACTTTCTTCTCCTGCATATTGACAAAGCGGTCCTCGAGTCTCCTAAACTCTTCTTTCCTCCATTGTTTGGGACTATTTTGGTTGTTTTTTGGCATCCTATCCTGGAAGAGTGATCCCAGCTGGGCTGGAAATTCAAAGTCTCCTTTTTCACATCAGGAACAAAGTATCTGCTAATATATTTTCTTTATTAGAAACTTCACATTCCTTTTTTTGTAACAAAGGATTCTCTTTTGTAAAACATATCTTAAGCAACCGACAAAGAGGGCTTTGTGTCATGTGCATTGACATTTTAGGTTTGATTATTTTCTTCCTCCGGCCCTCGCCGAGGTTTCATCAGAGCGGATTTGCTTCAATTTTCACTTTTTCAACTTGTGTGTGCAGGGGGGAGAGTATTGTGATGGCCTCTTGTCTAATCCGAAATGATAGCCCATCCATTGCTCCTCAATTGCCATCACTTTGGCTAATTTCATCCTCTTAGAAAGATGAAGAAGGGTTGTTTTTTATATCCTGCTTTTCCTCTACCTTTAAGGAGTCTCAGCCCATCTTACAACCATCTTCCCTTCCTCTCCCCACAAAAGGCACCTTGTGAGGTAGGTGGGGCTGAGAGAGTTCTGAGAGAGCTGTGACTAGCCCACAATCACCTAGCAAGCTTCATGTGGAGGAGTGGGGAATCAAACCCGGTTCTCCAGATTAGAGTCCGCTGCTCTTAACCACCAAGCCATGCTGGCTCTCAAGTGATTGTCTACACCCTTGAAAGGGAAATGCCTCCCACCATTGTTATGAGGATAAAATCCAGGAAGGAGAACCTCTCATGGTTACCTGAGTTTCTTGAAAGAAGGGCAAGAGAAAATGTAACTGATATAAAACTATACTGAAATACACTAGATTGCCTCTGAGGGAATTTTCACCCCATGCAGTCTTCCCAGCCAGCATGGTGTAGTGGTTAGGGGTGGCGAACTCTAATCTGGAGAACCGGGTTCGATTCCCCACTCCTCCACATGAGCGGCAGACTCTAATCTGGTGAACCCGGTTGGTTTCCCCACTCCTCCACATGAAGCCAGCTGGGTGACCTTGGGCTAGTCACAGCTCTCTTCGATCTCTCTCAGCCTCACCTTCCTCACAAGGTGTCTGTTGTGGGGAGAGGAAGGGAAGGTGGTTGTAAGCCGGTTTGAGACACCTTAAAGGCAGAGAAAACCGGGGTATAAAAAGCAGCTCTTCTTCTTCTTCCCATCTGTTTATGATAGCTGAGAGGAGGAAAAGTTACTGTCAGGGATGTTTGAACACTCATCACATTGACTCTCGCTCTACTCACTAGTCTTGATCAGAGAACCAATTTTGCATTCAGCAGTTGGGCTGTCTGGGAGCCATTCGAGCCTGGTTACATTCTTGTCCAGATGATGAAGGCGGGAAGACAGATGCCTTGGCCTCTGGGAAATTAAATGAGTTATGAGTGAGACCAAGAGTATAGTGATTCTACCCCCAAACTTTGAGGTTGAAATCTACCCCCCTCCATATACAGGGTATGACCCTCCAAACCTCCTGAGCATGTGAACACAACTTCATGCCCTACAACATACTATAAATGAACCATGGCATAAGTCTCTCTCTCTCTCTCTCTCTCTCTCTCTCTCTCTCTCTCTCTCTCTCTCTCTCTCTCTCTCTCTCTCTCTCTCTCTCTCTCCTGCAGATCTGCCCATATTAAGCCCAAAATGGCTAGGCAGACAGCAAACCTCTTGGAGAGTTTGAAAAAAAATAAAAACACAACATTTACCTAGTTAAATACACCACATGAATCAAGACAAGGGGTTTGAAGCTACACATTTTATTGTTGTTGCTTTGGCACCTGGGGAAAGTAAGAGATGAGGACTTTCAACCCAGGTTGGAGATTAAGGAATATTGAATGCCTTGTTTTTCATCCTGTAGTTACCATAGTATCTGGTTTCCTTGGTTACCAGTGGCCAAGGAAAGGGACACTGGGGAAACTGGGGGTTTGATATATCTTCTTTAAAAGGAAAGACACACCACACATAACACATGCACGTATCCAGAGAGAGGGAGCAAGGTCAGAGAAGATCTTGTTTTTGTGAAAATACAAAATGCACGGGTAGCACTGGAGGATAGCAGTTGAGAATGGATTTCCCCCCCCCCCCTTCTGAAGATGGAATTTATAGATTTTATTTCATGGCACAGAACTAAAGCAGTTAAAAGAAAACGGATTGGGAGAGAGGTGCAACAAATCTAATCAGCAAGGAAGAAATGTAGAGTTGCCTTTGGTAAACCGCAGGAGATAAAACTCGGGAGTGGGCTCAAAAGAGATGATAATGATAAAGATGGAAGAGGAGGAAATGAAGTTTTACTTCTGCAGGCATAATAAGATTGATTTAGACTTGCCTCTAAAATGGCTGGCTCCAGAGAAGGGCATTTCGCGCGGCCCCCAGACTGGCAAGTGCTCATTGCCCCAACAGGAACATCACCTGGTTGGAATGCCCAAGACATCAGAGAGGCAGCATGCCAGGATACTTGGTTTGCCCATCATTTCTCTTCCAGGTTAAGCAGCTACACTGAAGATTCCTTGCCTGAGAACCACCTAATATCCTGGATCTGGTGCTAACTTCTTGGACTGAGTCGAGAAGTGCTCACTTTTATTTGGGAACGTTTTCAGCGATGTTGAACAATATTGCTTGCTTTTTCTTTCTTTCTTTTTTAGCAATGCTTGTGAAAAATGTTGTCTGTACATTTACCATTAGCTCGCCCTATACAATTTGCGCTCTCACAGTTGTGTTAGCTCATAGTGACATAATCACATACGGAGTGATGGAGCAATTATGTTGTATGTTTGCTGCATGAGCCCTGATTGACTGGAATCATCCACGGGACTCATTCAGGAAAGCATTCCCCTCCAGCATTGAGAGCCAGCATGGTGTAGTGGTTAAGGTGGTTTGGAGCGATGGAATCTGATCTGGAGAACCGGGTTTGATTCCCCACTCCTCCACATGAGCGGTGGAGGCTAATCTGGTGAACTGGATTTGTTTCCCCGCTCCTACACATGAAGCCAGCTGGGTGACCTTGGGCTAGTCACACTCTCTCAGCCCCACCTACTTCACAGGGTGTCTGTTGTGGGGAGGAAAGGGAAGGAAATTGTAAGCCAGTTTGAGTCTCCCTTAAGTGGTAGAGAAAGTCGGCATATAAGAACCAACTCTTCTTCTTCTTCTTCTTCCCTTTCAGTCGACTTGGTTTCTGTCAATGATGGCACCATGAAGCCAAATCTTGACAGATTACATCGTATTGCAAATGTTGTCTCACTTACTATGTGGTCCGTGACTGGTTGGGATCATTCATGTCAACAATCCAGGAAGAAAAAAGAAAAAATGGCACCAAAGTTGTAGCAGATTGGGCAACACCAGCCCTGAAAGGATGAATAAAGATGCACGTTTTCGCAACCAAAGCATTTTTGAGAATATATTTTGTATGCTCTTAAAATTGTTTTTTGCAGACCAGCAACTCATACCAGAAATTATTCAATACAAATCTACGTGGTGCCAAAATGTACAAATAAATGAAATCTGGACTTCAGAAGAAGAAGAGTTGGTTTTTATATGTCGACTTTCTCTACCACTTAAGGAAGAATCAAACCAGCTTACATTCACCTTCCCTTCCTCTCCCTACAACAGACACCCTGTGAGGTAGGTGAGGCTGAGAGAGTGTGACTACCTTAAGGTCACCCAGCTGACTTCATGTGTAGGAGTGGGGAAACAAATCCAGTTCACCAGATTAACCTCCGCCTCTCATATGGAGTAGTGGGGAATCAAACCCGGTTCTCCAGATCAGAGTCCATCGCTCCAAACCACCTCTCTTAACCACTACACCATGCTGCTATTTTGACAAATTCCAGCTCTGACCATGGAAAGCCCGACTGAATTCATTAGGTATTGCTCACATATTCAGTGCTACTCAGTGTAGCCATAAAGTTATTCTCCATGATTGTGGAATCGTGGAGTGAACACAGCCTCAGTCACCTCTGCCAAGATTTCCCCCCAATAACAAGGAAACATTACCTCTCATTGTTCAGTATATCACTACCTGTTAGTATGCTTTTTAAGTTCCTAGAACAGATGCCAGATGGTAGCAAACAGATGATTTCGCTACCTATTGCAGGAGAATTTTAAACATGTGACAATGAAGGCATCAGCAACTGCATCACTTTGCTATATTTCATCGTAAGATTTACTTTCAGCTCATCCCGCCACCCACATTTCATTTTTTGCCTTATTTATCCTGGTGGCTGTTCAACAAAAGAACATTTTGGGGAACTAGTTGCTTTTTTTTTTTTTTTTTTTTTGCAAAGGAGAAAACTCATAAAAGAGAACGAAGGACAACACACACTGGGAAAACATTCAGGAAAGGGAGGGGCATTTTCCTCTCAGGCGGTCACTCATCTGCAGCACCTAGATCTAACAGTAGGCTAAATCGCCCAGGTATAATTTTGAACTGAGCTTTTCTATAATTAAAATAAAATAGAGAATGGTTCATTCCCCCCCCCCCCCCAAGCTCAGTTCTGGAATTCAGAAATGAGACATGATTCAACTGATAGGGTTGACTGTTAAGAGTTGGACAATTTTGTATTGTGATTTCCCCCCCTCCACCCAAAATAGGAGAAGTCCTATTGGCTCAAGTGCCAGTGCATTTCCTACCACTCTGTGGTTTCCTGCATCCATCTCTCTTGCAGCCCTTGTTGACCCCAAGAAAAAATCATTATGCAGTCACAGGAACAATGAAGAGAAACTGCTGCATGAGCTGAGGGTCAATATCATCCCCTCATCTCTCCTCGCTCCATCCAACCGACCCACACAAGTGTTCTGCATGGATTCTGCAACTCTAGAAATAATCTGAGGATCAGGAAGAGCTGCAGAAAGAGAGAGGAATGAAGAAGAAGAAGAAGAAGAAGAAGAAGAGTTGGTTTTTATATGCCAACTTTCTCTACCACTTGAGGGAGACTCAAACCGGCTTACAATCACTTTCCCTTCCCCTCCCCACAACAGACACCCTGTGAGGTAGGTGGGGCTGAGAGAGCTCTAACAGAGCTGTAAGTTGCCCTAGGTCACCCAGCTGGCTTTGTGAGTAGAAGTGGGGAAACAAATCCAGTTCTCCAGATCAGACTCCACCTCTCCAAACCACCGCTCTTAACTACTAGACCACAGAAGTAAACATCTGGGTATGAATGGCTGGAGACAAGGGATGAACAAGTCCAATTCAGAAATATTCAGTCACCATTGGTTCTTGTAGGTTATCCGGGCTGTGTGACCGTGATGTTGGTATTTTCTTTCCTGATGTTTCGCCAGCAGCTGTGGCAGGCTGCTGGCGAAACATCAGGAAAGAAAATACCAAGACCACGGTCACACAGCCCCGATAACCTACAAGAACCAATGAACTCTGACAGTGAAAGTCTTCGACAATATTCAGTCACCAGATAATACTATATTAATAATAGTTATGAATATTTCCAATTCTGAATTTTACAGTTTTGGACATTCAGATAATTCCTAGTATTCAAAGTCCCATTGACTCCTACAGAAAGCAGGCTAGGCTGCTTGCAAGAGGAGGAAAGTGTGAAACCTAATTCTCAGACAGGCAAGATTGGCTGTTTGAGAAAGGAAACTAAAACACTCCCCAGACAGCCTGGCACCAAAGGTGCCAGAAAGCTCAGTGTCCCCGGATTGTGGTTACCACGTTTTGTCAAAAGAGAGGACATGGCAGAAGCAAAGATGGAGATGGTTTGCTTGGCTGAAAAGAGGTCTCTTCTGGGAGGTGGCAGGGGATGTCTCTCCCATCAACCAGTATACCCAGAGAGCAGGTGTTCGCTTGGACAGGGGACATTGTCAGAGACCAGTGTTCATGCCTGGAACCTGAATCTGTGGGGAAGTAAATGTTGCAGTTCTTCTGTTTGCACTTTGGAAAGTCTCAAGAGGGAATTCCAGTACCTCCACCATGCCCCACCATTCCAACAGAGTTTGGCGCACGCTGCTTCTCCTTATCAATGTTGAAAGGGCAGTCTTTTACAATTTAATCAAAACACTGGCAATGAAGATATTTTGCTACACTTGCATAAGATGTAACTTAATTTGCTCTTCAGTTTGCTGATACTAACAGAAAATGTCAATCAGACAATTTTGTTACATTGACCTCCTCTTTATTCCCCAAGGTTTTGGATGCATATCATTAGGAAATCCCCTTGAAAGTGACACTCTCCTTTGATGACTATTTCCTTTGTTTCTTTTTAAAGATTCTGCAACAAAGTAAACGTGGAACAAAATTTCACCTGTTCCATATACCACTTTGAGAACCCACCAATCCCACACAAGTTTCTAAAGTGCTAGCATACTTCCCCAAATCGGTAGTTCTGGTTTCCAGAACATTCTGCTGGCCCTCAATTCTGAAAATTGATACAGGTTTTTTTTTCCTGTTCTCATCATGAGGAAAGAGTGCTTCTTCCCACAGAGGCATGCTGAGGCACTCAGATCACTGTCAGAGGTATCTTCATTTCCACTTGTGTCCATGATTGGAGGTATATCAGGTGGCCATGAAGAAAACAACCTTCTGGTCTCACTCTTGGTGCAGTGACATTAGGCCTCCCTCTCAATCAAAGTTCTCCTTGCCCCACCCTTGATAGAATTCCACATGCTTAAGATGATACTTTATTCACTAGTGCATTTAGTTATGGTTCCACTGAATGGGTGGCTTGAGTCTGTGCCTTTTAACTGATGTTGGTTTTACTGTAATGGATTTATTATTATGGATGGTCAAACACCAGACAGTACAGCTTGTGTCCTGTTCACCGGTTGCAATTGGAGACCTGATTTTTCAGGTCAAGACAATGCGTTCTCCTGGATTGAACAGAGACCTGGGATTCCTGTCTCATTACCAAGGCTGATTTTTTCATGCCTACTACCCTTCTGCATATCACTCCTAATCCAATCATGCCTGCTGTAGTCATTTACCTGCTATTGACATTTACCTGCTTTTGCCATTGGGTGTGTGAATTCTCTCTTCTCTACTTAAGGACAGATGGACTCACATTTTAGCTATATCTGAAGAAGTGAGCTGTGACTCACAAAAACTCATACCCTGCCAGAAATTTTGTTAGTCTTTAAGGTGCTACTGGGCTCTTGCTCTTTTCTACTGCTTCAGACAGACTAACACGGCTCCCCATCTTGATTTTTCAATGATCACTTCCATTGTTCATTGATCTGTTCATAGGTGTTCTGCAGGTTGCGTCGCTCTATTCCTTCCCAGCCATGCACGTCTGGCTTGTTGCAAATGTATGTTCTCACACAGCTCCCTTGAATTCTACTACCATCCCATACTTGATTCATAGCTGCTATGCAGGCAATTGTTTAAATATATAATTAGATCACTCACAAATAATATAAATCAGTCATAAATAAATGTGTTTTAATAAAAATGCTGCCCTTTGGTGTTCGTCTAAGTAGTCCTCAGTGATTCTAATGGCCTCCAAACTGTTTGAATTGGCAGAATCCTTGTGCATATACAGTTTTGCAAAAACCCAGTACAAACTAGATCGGCAGGCATTCATGGCTGCTTGGTGCAAACTGAACAGACTGAGTACCTGGCTCATGACTGATTGCCAGTTTCGATTACGGAAAATTCGACTGCTGAATGTGTTCATGGTGAAATTTGCAACATCCCTGTATATGATACTAAGTGCGAAACTAGAGGTTGTTTGATGGGTGACAGCTCTATTTTTATTGTTGTTATTTGATTTGTGTATTCTAACTTGTCACAGCATGCCCTTTATTGTTGGAAGGTGGCATGGAAATTATCCAATAATTACATAAATTTAGAACTTTTTCGTGATGTCTAACCTCATTCTATCCTTCAGAGGGTTCAAACCCTCTGACAGATCGCACAGGAAAACAGAAACTTGCTTCTTTATGCTCCAGTTCTCTTACTGAAGATCACAAATTTTTACTGAAGATCTGCAAATTCTACTGCATGACATATTCAGTTACTCTGCAGTCACTTACCTTCCACCAGTTTAAAAGCCAGGAGAGCATTTGTTCTTCTGTTTAAGACATACTAGAGAGAAAAAAATGGTTATTGGAAATTCAAAATAAACCACGGCAGATACATATGTGCTGTCTGGCTGTTTTAGAAGGGAAATATAAGAAGATCCCTAGATCAGAGAGCTTATGTCCGTGTGGAACAGGGGACACTGAAACCATCGAACATGCACTGATATGTTGCCCATTCATCCACGAAGTTAGATTAAAGCTTATTTCTCCCCTCTACTTGGTAAATTCACTGATGAGTCAGTTGAGCTTTTGGCAAAGAAGCTCCTATTAGAAGACCCTCAGCTTACGCTTCAAACTGCCAAGTTCTGCGCCGTTGCTATTAAAATAGATGACTTATGACAGATAACTTATGACGACCCCAGCAAGGGGCTTTCAAGGCAAGTGATTAAGCAGAGGTGGTTTGCATTGCCTTCCTCTACCGAGTCTTCCTTGGAGGTCTCCCTTCCAAGTACTGACCTGCTTAGATTCTGAGATCTGATAAGGTCACCATGGCCCTTTATGCTTGGTAATTAGCAGCACGTCCCAGGCTGAAGTACCCCGCATATTTTTTTTATTTCTTCACGCTGAACCATCATTCCAGATGTCACTGCAAAGCTGGCGCATACCTGCTTCACATTTCTTAAGAGCCGGCGCATACCTGCTTCGCATTTCTTAACGCATTTCTTAAGGCGCCTTTTGTATTTGCTCCGCCCCCTCATCGAAGCATTCACTGAAGGAAGCATGCAGAATCTCAGCCATGGCTTAGCTATGCAAATGACTATTGCTAATGGCTCTGCAAATGAAGGAATGAAGGAGCAGGCAAGTGGGGGGTTGAATCTGTTTGACTTTCTCCTCTTGCATGGGGACCATGAATAGTCATTTTAAAGGTCAGATTCAAAAAAGGAGCTTTGAGCGAGCATCAAAATCGACCCTGCGTAAATCACCCATGAGTCGGCTGTGACTTGACGGCTTTTTACACACGTATTTACAGAAGAGGGGGAAGAACTGGAGAACTGGTAGTTTTATATAATCCATCCAGTGAGCTCAATATCAAGGGATTTCCAAGTCAGTCTCTTACAGTGCATTCCTAAGGAGAGTTACTCTAGTCTAAGCTCATTCATTTCAGAGGGCTTAGACTGGAGTAACTCTCCTTAGGATGCACTGTTAGTGATCAATAGTAGCAGGTCTGCTTGGAATTAAGTCCCATGTCAATGGGGCTTATTCCCAGGAAAGTCTTTTTAGGATTGCAGCCTTAACCTGGTCACTGGATCCATCTCTCCTTTTACTTTGTAGGGCTGAACAAACTCCTTTGACCTTTTCTGCAGTCCTCTGCTTTGCAGATATTTAGCCATCTCCCTCCCCTTCTTTCCCCCCCTCTTTGCAACTTCGTATGGTTCTTAAAACATGGCAATTTAGCGACAGCATATACTAGTAATTCTTTCCTAGAAGCCATTGATTTTTGCATTCTCCTTTTCTCCGCTTGAAATCCCCATGGAGATGTCGTTTTATAGCCGATCGCTGCATTAGGGTAATACGATATGTTGTGGGCCTGTCGTTTATGTCCCAAAAAATTATTTTATTAGTGTCGTGTCTGCTGTTTGTGCCAGTGAATTAGTAATGGATAGGCTGGAAAGGCTCTTTGGCAGCGGTCAGACGATTGCTTTGTCTTTTTGAAAGTTAGGTGGCAGACTCTCTGCCAAAAGAGGCTCTCCAGGCGGCTTGCAATCTGTCATTAAAAACACAGCAATTTACGGCAAGTGACAGAGAGCAGGAAAAATTAGTCTTGCAGTGAAACCAAGAGCAACAATAAAACAGGCGGCTGTAGTATTGCCCTGTGCAACACATGCGCACATAAACAGAGATAAGGGAGCACAACAGGGTCTACACAACAGACTAACACATCAATAAGAAGCCTGGGTAAAGAACGTCACCTGTTTGCCTGAGTATCTCGATGATAGGACATTAGATTGAAAGGTAGGATTGCCAACCTCCAGGTGGCGGCTGAAGATCTCCCGCAGTTACAACTGATCTCAAGGCAACAGTGATCAGTTCACCTGGAGAAAATGGCCGCTTTGGCCATTGGACTCTATGTCCTTGAAGTCCCTCCCCTCCCCAAACCCCGCCTTCCTCAGGCTCCGCCCCCAAAATCTCCAGGGATTTCCCAACCCAGAGCTGGCAACCCTACTGGGTAGTGTTATAGAAACAGGATCAGCAGTTATTGTATATTCAGCTTGGGGCTCACAGCTCTGAGCTGGGAAATTCTTGGTGACTTGAGGGTAGTGCCTTGGAGGGGTGGGGCTTGGGAAGGGGGGGAACCTCAGCATGGTATAATGTCACGAGTCCACTCTCCAAAGCAGCAGATTATACTGAATCAGACCCTTGGTCCATCAAGGTCAGTATTGTCTACTCAGACTGGTAGGGTTGCCAACCTCAAGGTACTAGCTGGAGATGTCCTGCTATTACAACTGATCTCCAGCCGATAGAGATCGGTTCACCTGGAGAAAATGGCCACTTTGGTAATTGGACTCTATGGCATTGAAGTCCCTCCCCTCCCCAAACCCTGCCCTCCTCAGGCTCTGCCCCAAAAACCTTCTGCCAATGGCAAAGAGGGACCTGGCAACCCTACAGACCGGCAACTGCTCTCCAAGGTCTCAGGTGGAAGTCTTTCACGTCACCTACCACCTGAACCTTTCAACTGGAAATGGTGGGGGTAAAACCTGGGACCTTCTGCATGCCAAGAAGAAGTTCCATCACTGTACTACAGTCTTTCCTTTTATTTTAGTATCTACAAATCATTAGCTTCAAAACATAACTTGAAGAAGAAGAGTTTTTTCAATTCACTGGACTCACTTTTTTTTAACTTCAGAAGCTCTTACCTACTTATAACAAATGCCTTCCTTAAATACATACTAACTTTCTAAAATTACATCTTGCCACCTTTAAGAATTCCCACTGTACTTTTAATCATAATGGCTAAAGGGGGGATTATTTTTTTCCAGCATCACTTCAGCATGATTATTATATATTTTTAAAAATCTACCTTTAACAAGAGAGATATCTTGAGGTGAGCGAAGCTAGGCCAAGTCAGGAGTGGGGACTTTGGAACACTACAAAGAACCAGACACCGCTTTTTATTTTTAATTTAATTCATCAGATGGAAGTCTTCATGTCACAAATGGGGGGGAAGCGCTTCAAAAAATCCAGAGGGGTGCTGGTGAACAAAATTAGTCCTTTTCCATGGAACAATCTTCTAACCTTTCAAAAAATGTCGTGGAAGGAGCTGAGAACTAATGGGCCTAATGTTCTGGTTAATACCTCGGCATGCAGAGAACTTTGACGTGAACCTGATCACCAGGTGAACTTACCTTGATTGATTGTTGCCAGTTTGGCATCAGGGAAACTCCTGATCGGATCGCTTCAAGTTCAACCCCCCCCCCCATACTGCCCTGTTGTGTTACCTTATACTAGTCACAAGCTCAGCATAACCTACCTCACGGGGTTGTTGTGAGAATGGACAGGGAAATGATGTATGTCACTCTGAATTCCTTAGTGCCCGTGGTAACAGTCAGCTTGAACTGACCACAGGAAGCAAAGGAATTCAGGGCTTGACTTAAAATGGTTTCCACTTGGAGCTCCGGGAAATCTGACCACATAGACCCTTAAAGCGATCCAGAGTGCTAGGAATCAGCGAGTTTATTTTAAATCCCCTGGAATGTCAACATGGATTTCCTGAGGGTGTCAATTCATTGCGATGCTGAAACCATTGACTCAGGTTTGCTGATACAAAAGGAAAATGAGAACCATCCCGCTTCTGCACAAATGTGCTTTATGGTTCTGCGTTAAGCGGCAACGCTTTATCAACCTTGATCGCTGCCTGGAGGAAGGCAGCCTAATATATCAAAGACGAGAGGATAAAGATAGATCGTGGAATGGGCTGGGTATCGGAAAGTAGGTTGCAAACTGATCATTAGGATTCATTACCGAACAGGAGCAATTTGCAGGATGGAGGGGCGGCAGGTGTGCAGTCTTGCCGCACGCAAGCATTTAGGAGCCAGAGCGGTGCGCTTTTAATCCGTCACTGCAAAAATTAGGTAGACGTAAGAATTGCATCTTCTTGGAGGAGATTTAATTCTTCTCTGAGAAAGGGGCTGAAACCATTCAAAGTGCATGCTCAGAATTGGACTCAGTCTACACCAATAATTCTGAGCAAGGGCCGCATGACCACCTGGTATAAGGAATAAGTTAGGAGTAGGCACATACGTAAGTTGCAACTGACTTATGGAGACCCCAGCAAGGGGCTTTCAAGGCAAGTGAGAAGTGGGGTGGTTTGCCATTGCCTTCCTAGGCAGAGCCTTCCCTGGTGGTTTCCCATCCAAGTGCCAACTCTCCTTCGCTTCTGAGACCTCACGAGATTGGCTATACCCATGCTGCCTTCCCTCCCAAGTTAGGAGTAAGCCACACTGAATTCAACAGTACTTCCTTCTGAGTAAACTTGTAGAAGCTTAGGTTGCATAGTATCCCTGGTGCATGCATGAAGAATGTAAAATGTGACTTGTAAAACTGAAATAAATTCCATTTTAAGGTTGCCAACTCCGGGGTTCAAAAATACCTGGAGATTTGAGGGTAAAGCCTGGGAGAATGGGGTTTAGGGAGGGTCCACCATGCAGTCCACCTTCCACCTTCCAAACCAGCCAGCGTGGTGTAGTGGTTAAGAGCGGTGGTTTGGAGCGGTAGACTCTGATCTGGAGAACCAGGTTTGATTCCCCACTCCTCCACATGAGCAACGAAGGCTAATCTGGTGAACTGGATTTGTTTCCCCACTCCTGCACATGAAGCCAGCTGGGTGACCTTGGGCTAGTCACACTCTCTCAGCCCCACCTACCTCACAGGGTGTCTGTTGTGGGGAGGGGAAGGTGATCGTAAGCTGGTTTGATTCTTCCTTAAGAGGTAGAGAAAGTCAGCATATAAAAACCAACTCCTCTTCTTCTTAAACAAGTAAGGAATAAACAAAGAAGTGATTTATGTAGTCAGAAAATCAAGTTGTAATTCCAGGAGATCTCCAGCTCCCACCTGGAGATTGGCAACCCTATTCCACTTTCATAGCTTAACTTATGTATGTTTCTCTGTGTTATTAGATTCCAGGTGTCCTTCTGTTTGGGTGGGAATGCCCTACGGTTCCTCAAATGAAATATATATGTTTGACCGTCTGCAATTGTTTGAGGAGGGAGACGGAGTGCCATTTCAAAGAGCGCCTTCTGCAGGGGCCAGTAAACTATTAGTATTCAGCCCGTGTCACTCAAGGCCCAGACCTCTCAGTGAGGTTGGCCTACACTTTAATACTTGACATTTTATACAAAGCAGTATTAAGATTTTCCAATTTTTTACTCTGCGAACTGCTCTGAAGACACAGCCAGGAAACCTCGGACATTTCAAGGATGTATTTGCCCTGTTATTTATTTATTGGAATTTTTTTTAACTCTCAGTTGTTTGTTCCAGAGGTACTATACAAAGCACATTAAAAATAAATTTGGAATTAAAAAGTCAAACAATCTAAAACCTATGATCTAAAACAGGAAAAACAGCAACATAAATCAATGAAAATAGCAAAACCTTGGAAACAAAGAGGGCTATTTCCCCCTCCTGCTAAAAGCAGACTTGCCAACCTCCAGGTAGGGCCTGGAGTTCTCCCGGAATGACAACTGATCTCCAGATTACAGAGCTCAGTTTCCCTGAAAGAAATTGCAGCATTGGGAAGTGAACTCTACGGCATTACATCCATGTTGAGTTCCCTCCCCAACTACATTCTCCCTGGTCTCCATCCCCAAATCCCCAGGAATTTCCCAAGCTGGAGTTGCAAAACCCTAACTAAAAGGCTGGAATGGTGCCATAGTCTATTATCAGCAAAGCTTTATCCTCTGTCTGACCTTGAGCTGGACTGTTTTTAAAGACTCCCAGTGGGTAGTTTTGACATGGGAAACTTAAAAGGTTTGGGACTAGGCTATGGCTGCATACACTCAAAGGTAAAAATATTGGTTTCGAAACTTCAGCAGGTTTTTTTTGGGGGGAATAGGGTTGCCAACCTCCAAGTGGAGCTTGGAGATCTCCAGCATTACAACTAGAGCTGCCAGCTCCGGGTTGAGAAATACCTGGAGAACAAATCCAGTTCACCAGAGTAGCCTTTGTTGCTCATGTGAAGGAGTGGGGAATAAAACCCGGTTCTCCAGATTAGAGTCCACTGCTCCAAACCACCGCTCTTAACCACTACACCACACTGGCTGTCAAACATGATGTCTTCTTCATCTATCAAACATGCTCACTGTGAAGTCTGAGGGATCCCTAACTGGGATTTGAAACTATATATAGGCTAGGGGTGGCCTAATACCTGCCAGTTCCGCTCACGTTCTGCTCACCACTCATGAGCAGGGAGCTGATTTTATCGCTCAGCACATGAAGTGATCAACCTGAAGAACAAGTTAAGTCATGGTGGGATAAAAGCCCATTTCCCCTCCACACCCATTTCCACGCTTACCTTACTCCTTCTTTCCCTCTGTTTTGCATGCCCTACTACTATCCCTTGAACACATGAACACATGAAGCTGCCTTAAACAGAATCAGACCATTGGTCCATCGAGATCAGTATTGTCTACTCAGACGGGCAGTGGCTCTCCAGGGTGTCAGGCAGGGGTCTTTCACATCACCTACCTACCTAGTCCCTTTAACTGGAGATGCCAGGGATTGAACCTGGGACCTTCTGCATGCCAAGCAGAGGCTCTACTACTGACTTATGGCCCCTCCCCAATCCCTTCCCTGACTTGGATGGCCCAACAGATCTCAACAGATCTCAGAAGCTAAGCAGAGTTGACCCCAGATGAGAGACCCTCAAGGAAGTCCAGGGTTGTTATGCAGAGGCAAGCAATGGCAAACCACCTCTATTTGTCTCTTGCCTTGAAAACTGTACGGGGTTGCCATAAATCAGCTGTGACTAAGGTTGCCAGGTCCCTCTTTGCCATTGGCGGGAGGTTTTTGGGGCAGAGCCTGAGGAGGGCGGGGTTTGGGGAGGGGAGGGACTTCAATGCCATCGAGTCCAATTGCCAAAGCAGCCATTTTCTCCAGGTGAACTGATCTCTATCGACTGGAGATCAGTTGTAATAGCTGGAGATCTTCTGCTATTACCTGGAGGTTGGCAACCCTAGCTTTGACTTGGCGGCACTTTACGCACACACACTTCTGCCTTCTCTCCCATCTCCCTTATGGAATCATCCTTACTTTTTAAAATGTGTGTAGGGAAAGACTGCAAGGAGGGAAAGAAAAAAAAGAAAGAAAGAATCTCCAATAAACCCTCAAATCACCCAGGGATTCATAGGATGTCATTAATTGATTTTGATTAACTCATTCCTCATATCCCCGAGACGGGAGACATTCCTGTGAAGCACTAGATCAGAAAAAAGGCAGAGAGTGATGAAAATAATAGCTATGAGGTGTTTTCGTTCCAGAGTTCCAGTATCTGGCGATTATTTTTTATTGCACTGTGGCACCAAGGCCTTTCCACCATTAAGATTGTTGTCAGTTTCCTCCTAGTTTCCCACAATGAGGCAAAGCTTGGTCCAGTTAGGTTCTGGGACTGCAGGCTGGTGTCAGCTGGGGGGGGGGGCTGTGTAGGGTAGGGAACGGGTGGCTGAGCCCCTGTGGTTGCAGTCTACGGGGAGGCATCGTCTTCGGCTCACTGTCATTAGATTGTGCCGTTGCTGAGCCCTCTGATTTCCCAGGGGGGTGCAGGGGCACATCGTCCTCCTTAAGGAAGACCTGGAGACCTTTGTCACTAACAAGAAACTCTGAGAAAGAAAGCATTTCTGAGTTGCCACAGGTACCGCTAGGACAGCATCTGAAGAAACTGGATAGGAAAAGTAAATAAAGGTAAAGGTCCCCTGTGCAAGCACTGGGTCATTCCTGACCCATGGGGTGACGTCACATCCTGACGTTTACTAGGCAGACTTTGTTTACAGGGTGATTTGCCAGTGGCTTCCCCAGTCATCTTCCCTTTACCCCCAGCAAGCTGGGTACTCATTTTACCAACCTCGGAAGGATGGAAGGATGAGTCAACCTTGAGCCGGCTACCTGAAACCAACTTCCATTGGGATCGAACTCAGGTCGTGAGCAAAGCTTGGACTGCAGTATTGCAGCTTACCACTCTGTGCCACGGGGCTCTTATAGGAAAAGTAGAAGAACTTTAAACTGAAGACACAAAGATTCACTGGCAACCCATGGTTGCCAGCCTTGAGGTGGGGCCTGGAAATCTCCTGCAATTACAATTGATATTCAGACTACAGAGATCAGCTCCTAGGGTTGTCAACCCCAGGCTGAAAAATTCTGAGAGATATGGGAGTGGCGCTTGGGGAGGGGGATATAATGTCATACACTCCATCCTCCATAGCAGCTGTTTTTCTCCAGAGGAACTGATCTTGATAGTCTGGAGATCAGTTGTAATTCTGGGAGATCTCCACGTCCTACCTGGAGGTTGGCAACCGTATAAGTTCCCCTGGAGATAATAGCTGGAGGATGGACTCTATGGTATTATACCAGGCTGAGGCCCCTCCCCTAACTCCACCCTCCTCCAGCTCCTCCCCAATAATTTCCCAACCCTACCCACATTCCTTGTGTAAAAACTGGATTTCCTTGCTTCCCTTTCATCATTGCTCTGCGCTGCATTGCACTCCCAATTAATTCTGGGTCTAACTTAAGGAACTTTTTAGCATTAATTCTGGATTTTAAGTATGCAGTTTCCCTCAGCTTAGTGTTAGGGCTTCCATGGGCCCCGCTGGCCCCCTGGATTCCCCTAAGGTTCCCTTCCTCATACATTTAAAGAAGACCCACTCACATATATGAGGAAGGGAGGAAGCCCATCAATCCATAATGAGGCAGAGGAGGAAAAGGCCTCTCTAAGAATCCATGATCTCTCAATTTGACCCACTTGACTGGAAAACATAGCAAATGCCCTCTTGCGTTCATCTATATTGTTACAAAACATTCTTCTCAGTGCCATTTTCTTTCTCATTCGCCCTTCCTCTCCTTCCCCTCGTTGTGCTATCCTGTTATTGGGTCTGGTGACTCATGCGATGTTGTTGCAGTTGTCACAATGCTACATCTAGGGTTGCCAACCTCCAGGTACTAGCTGGAGATCTCCCGCTATTACAACTGATCTCCAGCCGACAGAGATCAGTTCAGCTGGAGAAAATGGCCACTTTGGCAATGGGACTCTATGGCTTTGAAGTCCCTCCCCTCCCCAAACCCCATCCTCCTCAGGCTCCGCCTAATGATGTCATGAACATTCATAAAGGAAAACCACTTTGGCTGTCACAGCTAGCAGGGACATGGGACAATGAAGGCAAGGACAGTGATGGCGAAAAAAAAGACAGAGGCTCTAAGAAGAAGACAACAGATGTGGGGCAAGCATCAATAAAACCATGCTCAATAACAAAACATAAGGCAAAAAACTGAATGAGCAAAACTACCTAGAAATTCTGGAAACTCTCACAGACATCAAAGGTAGAGTAGGCACCTTATAGAAATAAATAAAAATATAGGTAGGCTAAATATTAGAAGTAGCACCGTATGATAGTATATTTAGGCGAAAATGTTTCTGATTTTGTATTGTTTTAATTATCAAGACCATTTGTTCGACAGGTTGGATCCTTTTGTTTCCTACGTAATCATCTTATGTATATATTGTGTATGTTTCAAAACTGAATAAAAAGATAATTAAAAAAAACATGCAGATGTTCTACAAGGTATTTTTCATGGTTTGCTCGACTGTGTTTATGGTGTTCCTATAGAAGCAATATTCAAAACGAACGGATATTTCTGTGCAGCCCTAAGGAGGGGATGAAAATGACAAGCTTGGAGTCACTCGGTCTTCACTCTTGTTTCCCATTAAGAGTAATGGCATTAGCATTAACATCAAATGAGCGGTGGCCTTGCCTTCGAAAGCACTCTGAATAGACCCAGCCTTTGAGAAATGATTCACTCGTTGCCTTGGGGAAGGCAAAAGAGAATGGAAAGAAGATATTGTGAACCCTAAAAAAAGCAGAAGAACAAATTCAAAGAATGTTCACTAATTCATTGTGTTTTGTTAAAATAATGGCTAATGGTGCGGTTCTATGCAGAGTTACTCCAGTCCAAGCCTCATTGATTTCTGTGGGCTTAGAGTGGAGAGTAACCCTGCACAGGATTGTATTGTGAAAAGAACGACACGTGTGTGGAAATATATATGTTGAAATGGGGCAGTCACAAGGATTTTGCAGGGGGAAGGGAAATCATATCCTTCTTCTGGCCCTCACTTCCTCCCCTCTTGCTCGGACTTCTTGCTATGATTGCTGTATCCTCATTCCCCCCACTTTCTCCCCACCCCCCACCGGTGCCAGCGTGGTGTAGTGGATAAGAGCAGTGGTTTGGAGCGGTAGACTCCGATCTGGAGAACCGGGTTTGATTCCCCACTCCTCCATGTGAGCGGTGGAGGCTAATCTGGTGAACTGGATTTGTTTCCCTGCTCCTACACATGAAGCCAGCTGGGTGACCTTGAGCTAGTCACATTCTCTCAGCCCCACCTACCTCTGTTGTGGGGAGGGGAAGGGAAGGTGATCGTAAGCCGGTTTGATTCTTCTTTAAGTGGTAGAGAAAGTTGGCATATAAAAACCGACTCTTCTTCATATCAGGAGCTTATTACCTGCGATCCTCCTGATACGTATGGTTGCCATGTTGTCTAAAAGGGGAATGCGTGGATTTTGCACATGCATACAGCATCAATGTGCAATACACAAAACCCTGATTTTTCAAGGTTCTGGTATGGACTAACAAAATTTCAGACTAACAAAATTTCGGGCAGGGTATCAGCTTTCGTGAGCCACAGCTCACTTCTTCATGATCTGTCTGGTATGGACTGAACCTGAAAATCTATGTGTTGCACATATCTGGAAGATTTATTTACAATTCTAGGCCTCTCAGTATGCATAGGCTAGATTCTGAAAAGGACAAGTCAAGTCAAGTTTATTGATACGGTCTATTTGATCAGCCAGAAAAGGACTATAATCCTCTAGCCAATGAGATAAGGGGCCAAAGAAAGCTAATTGCAAGTTGCCAAATCAGGTTCTGTTAGCCACTGAAATGCTGGAGTGTGGGAAGGGGATTGTGGTGACTTGAGGTCAGTTTTTTACCCCTAGGAACTTAAAGCAGCATGCAAGGATCTTTCCTTCTCGGTTGATCGGGCAGAACAAAGAAAGGTGCCTCTCTTTTTTTTCTGCCCATGAACACAACAGGAAGGTTTCAATAGGTGAAATATTTGGGGTGGAAGAAAGGTTGCCAGTCTCAAGGTGGGACCTGGATAGCTCCTGGAATGACAACTGATCTCCAGACTACACAGATCAGTTCCTGTGGAGAAAATGGCTGCTTTTGGAGATTGGACTTTATGGCATTATACCCTGCTGAGGATCTTCCCCACCCCAAATGATACCCTCCCCGAGCTCCACCCCCAGATCCCCAGCATTTTCCAAGCCCAGAGTTGGCAATCCTGGGTGGAAGGATTCAACCTTCATTTAGGCTTCCTGTGTGGCTCCAATCCACATCTGGGCTTTACATATCTGAAATGTACCTTCAGGTGGTGCCGGGAGGTCCATGATTGACATCTCATCTAGTTGTACCCTTATTTTGGATTTTGCCCGGGGTTTCTGAGGTACAGAACAGGGGAATGTGTTGTTCTGAACATCTGCCCTAGTCCTTTCTTTCTCAGCAGCCAAATTAATATATTCCGATTACTTTGCCACCCCTTACTGAGTACTATAAACAGCTGTGTGTCTAGAAAGGCTTGTCCTACAGCATCCTCCACACTGCAGTTGGCTCCTTTGATCATTCATCATTTTGATCGCTACCCAGTGTGAACAAAGTAACTAATCAATCCTTTCTCATTTTGTCTTTCACACACTGCTTGGGACCCCATGCTGGCATCCTCCCTTTCTTCCACCCACCCCCTTTTCATTCTTTCTCCTTTTTTGCCTGCAAATGTTAAAATATACCACTAAACACTGTGATATATTCATTCATTAATACCGAGCAGGTAGCTCATTCATCTCTAAGAGGATGTCGATACATTATATTGGTTAGAGTGAGGTATACTGGGAGAAAAACCCCATGACGTCCTGACTGCCCAGTCTTTCTGTGATGTCACAGAAGCTGAGCTAATGGCGACTGTGGCTGATTGACCTCTGCCATCTGACTGCTCAAAGAATATATTCTGCAAAACTAAACTGGTTAGTTCAAAAGCTTCTGACTGGGCCAGGAATCATTGACATCAAAGGGGTAGCAAGAGTTTGTTGAAAACATGGATTACCAAAATCCCTAGTTTGTGTTTCTTCTGGGCTGCTTTCACACAATGAAGAAGAAGAAGAGCTGGTTTTATATGCCGACTTTCTCTACCACTTAAGGGAGACTCAAACCAGCTTACAACCACCTTCCCTTCCCCTCTCCCCAACACACACCCTGTGAGGTAAGTGAGGCTGAGAGAGTGTGACTTGCCCAAGGTCACCCAGCTGGCTTCATGTGGAGGAGTGGGGAAACAAATCCAGTTCATCAGATTAGCCTCCGCCACTTATTTGGAGGAGTGGGGAATCAAACCCGGTTCTTCAGATCAGACTCCACCGCTCCAAACCACCGCTCTTAACCACTACACTACACAATGAGGCTTCCTCATGATGTTTTCATTGCTGGTGCACATTCAGAGGCATACATGTTGCCTACGGAGCTCGTTGGTAACAGATTTCTCCCCACTTTGATCTGTCTTCTCCTGACATTTTCTTTGTATTGATGCTCTGCAATGACTCTATATTATCTCTTGGGGGTGTGGTCATCACAGCAGCTATGGTGTACTGAGGATGGGTAAAGCCTGGCAACAGGAAGGAGCTCCAGCTTGGAAGCTGAACTAGAGAAAACACTCCATGTGAAGCTGCTTTGATTTATTCAGAGATTATGCTGCTCAGAAGGGAGGGGCTGTGGCTCAGTGGAAGAGCCTGCGCTTGGCATGCAGAAGGTCCCAGGTTCAGTCCCTGGCATCTCCAGTTAAAAGGACCAGGCAGTAGCGATGTGAAAGACCTTTACCAGAGACTGCGGAGAGCTGCTGCCAGTCCAAGTAAACAATACTGACCTTGATGGACTGATTCGGTATAAGTCAGCTTCATGTGTGCGAGTGAACAAGAGTGAACTTAAAGGGACAGACGGAGGACAGACGGGCAAACTGCACACGGGTAGCCTTCTGTACAAACTAGCTGGAAATCGAAAAACAGAGCCATGGATCTGTGGCTCAGTCCCAGCTCGGGAACAAGACCAACTCACTCAGGACCCCAACATCCAGGGAGAAATTTGGACAAGAATTTCAGAAGCAACCTCTGCTGGGGAACAAAGCTCTTTTGTTGAATTGTATCCCCCGCAGAGAAGAGCAAACCATCTTATCCCCCCCCCCACTTCCATGTTTCTCACACAATAGAATCTTTCAAATCCAAAGGTCACTAAAAAAAAACACCAATGTGTCCCGATGGCTTAGTTGAGCGCCTTCACCTCATTAATCCCAAGTGCGAGTGCCAAGTGGCTCTCCACCGTTCATTAGAATAACATTTCCCTGCACTTTGCCGCAAGAACATCATTAGGACACCGACGGAATATAACTGAGTGTGAAAGACACTTTCTTCCTCCCCTTTTAATGAGACTTCATAAGCCGCTCCGTAACGGGGCATCTCCTCCTCCTTGTTCTCAGAAGGGCTCCCTGACAATGAATTAGGATTTCACCTGCCGAAGAAAGCCAGGGAGAGAGAAGTTCGTGAGGGGAAACCTGTCAGCGAGCATCCAGTGAGCTCCGAAGACACAGCTGCCCTGTTGGCTGAGCTGTCAGTCTTCAAACAAACATGGGGTGGGGGGAGAGCAAGAGAGAAAGAAAGAATTTTAATTGCCCTCACCCTACCGGTGACATTTGAGGTGGTACTGCAGTCAGTCACAGGAATTCTTCATTCCCATGTATCGAGAGAAAAAAAAGTCACGAGCCTGTAGAGAAGGAGCAGATCTTCCCTGCACAGCCCTTTATAATTTAGTCAAGTATTGTATTCCCCAGCCTCATCATACGCCGCTGTTGACTAAACCCCTTTTCTTGCCTACATCGGGGAAGTCCTGCTTGAAGGGATTCATTCCATGTTTTGGTGATCTCCGACGGGTAAATGGAAATTCGTTTCAAGAAACATTTTTTAAACCACCGGCTGACCAACGGCTCAAACAGCTGAAAAATATCCTTTGGATATCCTTTGCCGCGGAACAAATTTTAACTGCGTGGTTGGCGGTCACATGACAAAGCAACCCCCCTCCCAATGGCTGCTGCACCATGTACCCTTTGACATTTCGCCAATGACAAGTACTCTCTGGTGTACACGTAACTAGGGATTCCCACCTCTAACCCTTGCTGGTTAAGCTCATGTTCTGTTCGAATTTTTCATCAATCAGTTCGGCTGTTCGCAAGCAGTTCAAGCACATTTCTCAGGTTACTTTTCACACATTTGCCCAGTACTGTAGAACAGGGCTTCTTAAACTTTTTCCACTCGCGAACCCTTTTCGCCTGAGAATTTTTTACGCGACCCAGGGTAAATAGGTATATAAAATAGGTATACAAATCAAACATTTACTGATCATAAATCATAAAGAAATTTATTTTAAAACAACTTTTTGGTATGTGGATAATTTTACCATTTACTGTTACCAAGTTTTTCACGACCCCCACATTCAGTTAGGCAACTCACAGTTTAAGAAGCTTTGCTGTACAACACAATGAAATCTGCAGTATTTCACACATGTGCTGTTTTCATATAAGCCTGATGGGAGTCCTGGTTTTTCCCCTCCCCCTCATACCTTGGTCATTGCTGCTTGGTATCCAATCATATAAATAAGTAGAGAATAAATTAATTGGGCAGCCCGTGATAGTCAATCAAAAGTGTACTTTTAAAAATGTCTTACTGTTTGGTGTTTAAGTTCATGTTATCATCAAAGTTATTTCTTGCATGCCTTCACATAACATTATGGGAGTCATACTACCCCATCACGTCTCCCTCCCTCTCCTACCAGTTGCTGGCAACCCCACAGGGTCGCATTGTATTGTTGTTTTCATGCCTGAGCTAGCTCCTTGGCTATTAAATATTACCAGACATCTTTGATCATCTGAATACTGCTATATCGCGCGCATTAAAAATGGAAAACAAGCTGGGATGAAATTGAATGACTGTTATTTTTAGCCAAAGTACTTGTAGAACATCACTTTACTAATAGAAATCACAAGTGCGCTATCCCTAGGCATAACAATTTCAAGTGAACCTGGACTGTGTGTAGAAGAAATTTAGTGACTCTATCAAAGCAGCTAGAGAGTTTACAATGCAAGTTGCTATTAACGAAGTTGATTACCATGACACATTTCTGTTGTTACCTGTTGCCTTTGTCGTGTTTTGATTTATTGCCCCTTCCTTCCAGTTCGAAGTACAGAACTTTAGCTAGAATTAAAATGCACATTCTAACTGAACACTGTGATATCAACGGACTTTCAAGCACTTTTTTTTGCCATGAAGTCACATCTGACTTATGGAGACCCCTGGTGGGGTTTTCAAGGCAAGAGATGTTTGGAGGTGGTTTGCCATTGTCTGCCTCTGCGTCACACTCCTGGGATTTCTTGGAGGTCTCTCATCCAAATACTTGCCAGCGTCAACCCGGCTTAGCTTCATGAATACATGAACACATGAAGCTGCCTTATACTGAATCAGACCCTTGGTCCAGCAAAGTCAGTCTTGTCTACTCAAACTGGCAGCAGCTCTCCAGGGTCTCAGGCAGAGGTCTTTCATGTCACCTACTTGCCTGTTCCCTTTAACTGGAGATGCTGGGGATTGGACCTGGAACCTTCTGCATGCCAAGCAGATGCTCTACCACTGAGCCTCGGCCCCTCCCAATACATTACTCTATACATTACTCAGTCACGTGGGCAGAGTTTACAGCCCTTGCTGGGCAGAGGGGGCTGTGTCTTAGTGGTAGAGCCTCTGCTTTGCATGCAGAAGGTCCCAGGTTCAATCCCTGGCACCTCCAATTAAAAAGGGGTCTGGTAGTTGGCAATGTGAAAGACCTCAGTCTGATACCCTGGAGAGCTACTGCCACCATGTAGACAATACTGACGTTGATGGACCATCAATCTGATTCAGCACAAGAGAGCTTCATATGTACATATGACCACTGATTTTGTTAAGCAGAAGTGTTCCCCTTCTAAAATTCATCTTTCATCCTTTAATTTACCATGTCAGGTTTAAAAACCTGATTTTTTTTTAAAAAAAACCTTAAGTCCTCCAGAAGTGGTGATGAACTTTGTGGCCCCACCATGGTTCTGGCCCTGATCAAATACTTGCAGTGGAGTATAAAAAGACATTTGAACCATAAATCAATGTTTTCTTCTTTACCAAGCTCTTCGAACTTTAAATATTGATTTGTATCAAATCAAACGCCCAGGCACTGCCATGCTTGTGTGATTAAAAATGTTCTAACTTTTCCCCCCTCAACTAAAAATAAAGCTGGAGATAATATCTGGAAGTCCAAGCAATGATTTCCCTTATTAAACCAACTCAAAGTAAATTCCTTTTGGGCTATTGATCTTTTCTTCCACAATATGAAAATGAAAGATGTTTATTTTGACGATGTGTCTGCTATACTGACTTGGTTGCTTATTGCTGGGAATTCATAAATCCATCCCTGTTCTGGTTTTCTGACATGGTCTTTGGATCTTGTTTTAAACCAATATTATTCTGAAAGGGAACGTTGACTGAAAGTGGATCTTTGACGCAAGATGACTAGCGGAAACCGCAATCCATCTACCTGACATTTTATCCCATTCTTCTTCTAAGGAGCTCAGGGCAAGCCTCCATGGTTGTCCCTTTCCCATTTTCTCCTCACAACAACCTTGTGAGGTAGGTGAAACTAAGAGAACATCAGTACCATGCATATTGCCTTCATGCCATTCTGAAAAATCAAGGATTGAGTCCTCACTGCGAACTCTCCACACTGATCTTATGATCAGCGCATTAACAAATTTCAGTCAGTGGTAAGCTGTCCTTTGAAACACTGAGGACTAGAAGCAATCTTTCCTTTCTATCAAATTTCAGCTCTTCTCATTCTTTAAGTTCAGGACTCCCAAACAGGTGCATGTATAAAACAGATCCTAAAACAAGCAAAGCATTTTTAAAATTTTTACTGTCACCCTTTTTAGTTGTGCAGAATGATGTTCTGAAGGAGAAATATGTAAGTAATTTTTCTCTGTTGGCAATTCTTGGTGTCAACATGAAAGACATAGATGAAGAGAATATCAAAGTCTTTGAAGGATCAAACATTTAGAACATCTTATTTGTAATAATTTTGCCAAAAGAAAAATGCAAAGTTTTGCTTCTTTTTTTAAAAAGGTGTCTCAGGACGCGAGAAATAGGCAGTTCTGAAGAATGTGTATCAAAGAGGTCTATATAGAAACAAGCAGGTAGAGCGCAGATACAAAAGATCTGTTACAAAGGATACAAAAACCATGGGTGATCTCTGAGGAAAGCACATTTCAGTGATGTTGCTTGGGCATATTTAGTGTCACTGGTGCGCGCTGCTTCCTTTGTTCCCCTGAGATTATGTGCATCTGTGGCTTTATAATGTGTTCATAATATTCTTAGAGAAGATGTCTCAGGGTTGTTGAGATTTTTTGTTTTGTTCCTCTAAGATTATCCTTGAAAATGATGTGCATCTGTGGCTTTATAACGTGTTCATAATATTCTTAGAGAAGATGTCTCAGGGTTATGGAGATATTTTTTCGGTTTGATGGATGCCATTCCAAGGAGTTCTGCCCCCATAGCTTTAGATCATGCAAGTTATATATATCAAGCATAACATTCAGCCCATTAGAGAGCGTTGTGAGGGTTATGTGTGATCTCATCTCAGTCACAGCCATGCAAAACGCAAGTGCTTGTGGGAACCACAGCGAGATGATGACAACCCCATCACTCCTGGCAAAGCATAAAAAGGGTTATAAAGCCTCAGCCAATTTTCATTTATTTTGGGTGTTTTGTGTTCCACTCTTCCAAAGAAGCTCAAAATAATTCACATGGGATTATTATATTTTATCCTTGCAAGAATACTGCGAGATAGGCTAGGATGAGAGTAACATTACCAGCTCTGGGTTGGGGAATACCTGGAGATTTTGGGGGTAGAACCTGGGGAGGGCAGGTTTGGGGAGGGAAGAACCTCAGTAGGGTATAATGCCATAGAATCCACCCTCCAAAGCAGCCAGTTTCTCCAGGGGCAGTGATCTCGGTCGTCTGGACATCAAGTGTCATAATGGGAGATCTCCAGGTGCCACCTGGAGGGTGGTGACTAGGATTGCCAGGTCCCTCTTCACCACCGGCGGGAGGTTTTTGGGGTGGAACCTGAGGAGGGTGGAGTTTGGGGAGGGGTCTTCAATGCCATAGAGTCCCATTGCCAAAGCGACCATTTTCTCCAGGAGAACAGATCTCTATCGGCTGGAGATCAGTTGTAATGGCAGGAGATCTCTAGCTAGTACCTGGAGGTTGTGAAATCAAAAAATTGAGCACTTATAGCATAAAAAAGCTGTTAAGCCAATTTCAGAATACTGCAACCTTTATCTAGGTCCTTGACACTTGTAAAATACAGTGTGTAGCCAACTAGCAGTTGGCAACCCTAGTGGTAACCCTGGATGAAAGAGAGAAGTAATTGGTCCAGGGTTTCACTATGCGGGGATAAGCACATAAAAAAATGAAAGAAGCCCCATTGGGTCAGTCCTGTGGTCCTTCAGTTGGTTTCCCTGCAGGCTGGTCTCTTGGTTATAGCTCAGTGGGTTCTATGCAGGGGTGGCCCCGGGCCTGGAAATGTTGACGACCACTGATTTTCATGTGCACACAGTTATGAACATGTATTCGCCATTGTGCAGTGTCAGAATGCACTTTAGCATAACCACAGCGGAAAATATCTCTCTTTCTTTGTTCTCCTTACTTGGATTTCATATACATTGCAGCTTTGCATAAAGCGGCAAGGGAATTGAGCTTGTGCAGCCCAGCAAAACTATTTGTTCAGGCTTGAAGGCATACAATTCCCTGGCCAGTTTATGCAAGCAGAGATATAAGATGTGGAGGGTGGATGGGGTTACACCTATTTCTTATTTCAAGACACTGGCAAACAGTTGATAGTAGAGTTACCACCTTGATTCTGCACGGCTGGAATTTGAAGATTAATTTCTAGGGTCATTAACAGAATGACTCCATGCATTACACTCCTTCTCTAAGTGACACAGAATGTGGTCAAGAATATTCTCTTCATTTTATTTGTTTGTTTGTTTATTGGATTTCAATCCTGCCCTCATCCCCGGCAAGCTGGGCTCAGAGCGGGTCACAGCATAATAGTAAAACGTCAATTAAAACATACATTAAAACATCCTTTAAAATGCCCTATTTCATATTATAATAAAACAAGGTGGCATTCCTTTCTAAATCGTAGCAGCTAATGAGGTCCAGTCTGCAATGGGTCCCCAGACCAGATTGGGGGAAAGGAAGGGGAGGCCAGCAAATGATGATAGTGGAAGGATTTGTGGCTAGGGTTGCCAACTGCCCAGTAGTAGCTGGAGATCTCCTGCTAATTCAACTGATCTTCAGCCGATAAAGATCAGATCACCTGGAGAGAAATGGCTGCTGTGGCAATTGAACTCTATGGCATCAAAATCCCTCCCCTCCCCAAACCCCTCCCTCCTCAGGCTCCACTCCAAAAATCTCCCACCGGTAGCGAAGAGGGACCTGGTAACCCTATTTGTGGCTGACCTCAGGAGTAGGCCTGGCGGAACAGTTCTTTTTTGCAGGCCCTGCAGAACTCATTTAGGTCCTGCAGGGCCCTGATGTTACTTGGTAGACTGTTCCACCAGGCCGGGGCCAAAAAAGCCCTGGCCCTTGTCGAGGGCAGCCACACATTCCCCAGGCCAGGGACCACCAGTAAATTGTTGTTTATTGAGTGTAAAGCTCTCTGGGGGGTATACCAGGAGAGGAGGTCCCGTAGGTACGATGGTAGGGTTGCCAGGTCCCTCTTCGCCACCGGTGGGTGATTTTGGGGGCGGGGCCTGAGGAGGGTGGGGTTTCGGGAGGGACTTCAATGCCATAGAGTCCAATTGCCAAAGCGGCCATTTTCTCCAGGGGAACTAATCTCTATCGGCTGGAGATCAGTTGTAATAGCAGGAGACCTCCAGCTAGTACCTTGAGGTTGGCAACCCTATACGATGGTCCCAGACCATGTAAGGCTTTAAAGGTCAAAACCAGCACCTTGAACCTGATCCGCTGCTCCAGCTGGAGCCAGTGCAGTTATTTCAGCAGTGGAGCTATGTGCTCTCGCAGCAAGGCCCCAGGAAGGAGCCTCGCCAAAGCATTTTGCACCAGCTGGAGCCTCCTGATCAGTCCCGGTCGGAACACAGAGCACCCAAAAGGGCATCTGAACAAGAGTCCTGACATTCTTGTTCGGCGACCCTATGAGCATCCTTGAACCAGCCTTGAATAAAAGGGTTTGGATTCAAGACTGCGGTGATTTGTGGGTCATTCAGGGAACGCTTTGCTGAAGAACCAGGCATCCCGACAATAACGGGGCCAAAAGGTCTTGCTGATCTTTGTTTGCATGCGGCGTTGTCAGGGTTCCTACTGTGACGAGAGACGTCCAGCCCCAAACTCACTCTCCTTGCTGCCACTCGGAATAGCAGCGGGAGAAAAATTAAAAACAACAAAAAGACATTCAGCTGATGGCATGATGTCACTTCTGGGGAAAACACAGTGATGTTATTCCTCCTTAAGAATTTCTGAAAAGTCTATGGTTTATCATAGAGTTTCCAGCAATTCCTAGAGAAGTGTAACAACACTTCTGGAGTTTTCCCTGGAAGTGACCTCATGCTGTCGCTGATCCCCCCATGTCCTCCCCGACTCCCATCAGTTGCCCAGACCATGCCTCCCAATTCTAGGTACCTCAGAGACAAGGGTGCTGGTGTACCCCTCCACAAAAGATTTCTTTCCCCGTTACACAAGGAGAGTTTCCTTTATTAGCAGCAGATTTCCTCCTGAGCCTGCAATTTGAGATAGGACAATCTGATTCAAGATTATAGACTGACAAAGCTGTGTTGTATTAAGGAACTAATAAATACAGACCCTGGGGTGGGAGTGTGGCTATTATTAAAGGACACAGGCAAAGCCGAGCCCTACCATGCTTCTTGACTGTCTGCATGCGTGTATGCTGAATCTGCAAGGTCTTATTACTCTTATTTTTCAGGTCTCTTGAGGACTTGTCAGCTAGCAGCTTTCTGTCAAGTATGTTCTGTTCAAAAATTCATTCACTGTCTTATCGGCCTGCTACTTTGCATAAGGATACGAGACGGGTTGCCAGGTCCCTCTTCGCCACCGGTGGGAGGTTTTGGGGCGGAGCCTGAGGAGAGCAGGGCTTGGGGAGGGGAGGGACTTCAATGCCATAGAGTCCAATTGCCAAAGTGGCCATTTTCTTCTGGTGAACTGATCTCTACCGGATGGAGATCAGTTGTAATAGCAGGAGATCTCCAGCTACTACCTGGAGGTTGGCAACCTTAGAAATGAGAGAGAGAGAGAGAGAGATAATATCCTTTCCATTTGGTATTATTTATTTATTTAGGATATTTATATGCTATCTCTGCATAATCCTGCTCGTAGGAGCTTGCAAGTAAAAACAATACCATAAAAATGATAAAATCATAAATTATCAATATAAAAAAACAAGACTGCGGCATAAAACCAGCATAAAACAACCATCAAGTACCACAGAGCCAAATAACAACAGACCTTAGACCAGAAGCAGACATAAAACTGCAAAAAGAAGATAACACCCTTTGAGAAAGAGCCTAGGTCCCCCACCCCTTTCCCCAGACTGACAAACCTGTGCTTTGATCTTCCCTTAAACCCATGTTTGGTGGCAGCAAGTGATGAACAGGGAAGAATAAATGCACATCTGAATGATGTCAGGCCGTATTAAGTTACTCAACGCTTGATGTCTGGCAGATGAAGATATGAAGTGATTCCCTTGAAAAGCTTTGTGTCTGGAGGTGTTCCAACCCTTTTGGTCCGCAAAATCTCTGGAACTCTCCCCGCAGAGAGATTCATCTTTTGCCATCGTCCACCAGCAAGTAAAGACTTCTTGTTTTGTTTGGCATTCCCTTAGGGTTGCCAACCTCCAGGTACTGGCTGGAGATCTCCTGCTATTACAACTGATTTCCAGCTGATAGAGACCAGTTCCTCTGGAGAAAATGGCTGCTTTGGCAATTGGACTAGGGTTGCTGGCTGGAGATCAGTTGTAACAGTAGGAGATCTCCAGCTAGTACCTGGAGGATCACTAGAAAAAACTCTCACCAATACTGTAAAGTAAGTAGTACCTGGAGGATGGCAACCCTACTAGCAGGATCACGAGGGTTTATTCCTGTGATGCCTTTGATTAAAAAAGGTAAAGGTCCCCTGTGCAAGTACCGGGTCATTCCTGACCCATGGGGTGACGTCACATCCCGACGTTTACTAGGCAGACTTTTTTACTGGGTGGTTTGCCAGTGCCTTCCCCAGTCATCTTCCCTTTACCCCCAGCAAGCTGGGTACTCATTTGACCATCCTCGGAAGGATGGAAGGCTGAATCAACCTTGAGCCGGCTACCTGAAACCAACTTCCGTTGGGATCGAACTCAGGTCGTGAGCAGAGCTTTTGACTGCAGTACTGCAGCTTACCACACTGCGCCACGGGGCTCTTGATGCCTTTGATTAGCTCTCCCATTTTCTCCGAATTATAGAAAATTTCATACATAATGTCTGTGATGGAAAGGTTCTTGGTAAATTCTTCCAGTGAGCAAAGTGTAGGCCCCACGGAGATAATTGGCTCTCTGTGAAATATTTCTATTTACACTCATTCAGCTTCAGGACAAGTCTAGTGTTATAACAGTTTTATTTATTAGAAGATTAGTACCTGACCTTTCCATTTAAAAAATAAATAAATAATCAAGACAGCTTACCATAAAATCCAAACATAACCGTTAAAAATACATAACAGCAGCCATTACAATTTACCTGCACCTGGGACAATATTTAACTCAAAAAGGCCTTCCAGACTAATAACAAAAAAATAGTTTTCAGTTGACACTGGAAGGCCTCTAAGAAAGCAACCATTCGCAACGTGTTTGGGGGAGTTCCAAGGGGTCGCTGCCAAGAAAGCCCTCCTGCAGGTTTCCACCAACCGGTAGGGGTGCCAGCTCTGGGTTGGGAAATACCTGGAGATTTTGGGAGTGGAGTAGGGTTGCCAACCTCCAGGTACTAGCTGGAGATCTCCTGCTATTATAACTGATCTCCAGCTGGTAGAGATCAGTTCACCTGGAGAAAAGGGCCGCTTTGGCAACTGGACTCTATGTAGGGTTGCCAACCTCCAAGTACACGGACATACGAGTCCAGATCAGGGAACTGTGAAGGTTGCAGTCGGATTGAATTACCATAGAGTCTGAGGAAGAAAACGAAACAGGATATACCGAAATCTTGTTACTTTGATCTGTTTCACGGAATCGGGAACGGCTACGGATACATACAAGCCTCCAATTCAGTGCTATCTAGTTTGTTGGAAGTCAGGAATCTCATTGCTTTGGTCTGTTCCACGGAATCGGGAACGGCTACTAATATATACAGTACAAGCCTTCAGTTTTGTACCATTCAGTCCATTGGAAGATTGAGAATCTCCTTCTGTGATTTGTGTATTAAGCTGGAAATGGTTGCATTTGTGCCATACGGCTTTTAGTCCTCATCAGTTATCAGCTACGGAAGCCTTGCAGCGGCTATAGAGGACATTGTAGCTTTAAGGGGCCGGAGCCCGACAAAGATTTCTGCGTTTCCTGTGTTTCTTTCGGTTCACATCTTGTTTGGTTGTATGGTTGTATTGTGATCACTTGTATGTGTATTAGCTGTTCCATGTATAGGAAGAATTTGTAGCATTTTGTATTAATATATTTGCATGAAAGTCAGGAGTGGTTACGTGGCTGTTATTCTACTTACCTTTTGCTAAACTACCTGGAGGTTGGCAACCCTAGGCCCAAGTTCCATACTGAGCTTCATGGTTGAGTAGGGATTTGAACCCAGTCCTCTGCTCCGACCGCCTCACCACCGTAGCTCTCAAAAACAATATGGAGAGATGGCCCCTCTTCTGTTTTGCTAGTCTTATCCAAGTTTTTTTCCCTTTACATTCTATGTTTTACCCAGGAAGGAAACTCTTAAGCTGAACTCAACATTTTTCTTTGGGTGAAAATCTAATGGCACTTGTAATTTTCATACCAAGCAGATGATTTCTCTGCATCTCATGAAGATCACTGGTTCCTCCCAACGCACGCTTGGAGTATCATGCCTTCTGTTTTAATAAGTAACAAATGACTATGATTATTATTACTAATACTCGTTGCTCTGATAAGTCTCATTTCGCAGAGAGACACATTCGTCTAAATTATCCGAACAATAATACTATCAATTTGCTGTGCTTTGATTGCATTGGAGGAAGTGAGAGCTCTAAATGGGAACTTAATTGATCGAGATTAGACGGGGCTACAACAGCTGCGAAATGACAACGGCGAGTCGGTTAAGTGACAGGGGGACTCAAAGTGAAACTGAAAATGAATGGGATAATTACTCAGACCTGATTCTCCAGGAGATTATGAGGATGATAGAAAATCCTGTTCTGTTTTCAGCAGCCACGAGACCCTTTATTAAAGTATTTTGGATAGGATTTGTATAGGATTTGTGATGGTCTTTTGGATAGGATTTATGATGGTCTTGTAAAGGGAGCTACGGCTTGATCCTTCCAACCATCACATTGGACAGGGTTTTACACCTCCAGTTTAGCCCTGAGCTTTTCTGTGCATGTTGATGATGAGAATGTGCACAGCCAGTTTTATTGGTAGTTTGGAAAATGATCGATGAGCATTTCATTATTTCTGCACCAGGAGGTTAGTAATCCTGACTATGGATGCTCAAACACCTGCCGGTTCGGCTGATGTTCTGGTCACTGTTTACGAGCAGAGTCAACTTTTTGTCGATCAGTTTAGCTGTTCGCAAATAGTTCAAGTCTGTTTGTGATTACCTTTTATGTATTTGTATAATACAGTATGGGGATGTGGAATGATACAGTATAGCCAACCTGATATCGTGTAGTATACGGTATAGTATACCAGCCTCCAGGTACTAGCTGGAGATCTCCTGCTATCACAACTGATCTCCAGCTGATAGAGATCTGTTCCCCTGGAGAAAATGGCCGCTTTGGCCATTGGACAATATGGCATTGAAGTCCCTCCCCTCCCCAAACCCTGCCCTCCTCAGGCTGCACCCCAAAAACCTCCCACCAGTGGCACAGAAGGACCTGGTAACCCTATAGATCTCACAGGGCCCAGGTCTCAAGGAGAGTTGCACTAGGCAGGAGCCACCACCGAAAAAGCTCTGGCCCTAGTTGAGGACAGCCAGATATTCCACAGGCCAGGAATACTTCAGACTAGTGATTGCCAGTGGCATGCTCCACAGAGACATCACAAGATTATCCCACAATGCTCAAGTCAGTCCACTTGGGCATATGCATAGATAGAGTTGTCAACCTCCAGGTACTAGCTGGAGATCTCCTGCTATCACAACTGACCTCCAGCTGATAGAGATCAGTTCCCCTGGAGAAAATTGTCGCTTTGGCCATTGGCCTCTAGGGCATTGAAGACCCACCCCTCCCCAAACCCCGCCCTCCTCAGGCTCCACCCCAAAAACCTCCTGCTGGTGGTGAAGTGGGACCTGGCAACCCTATGCATAGACCAATCCAAACCCAATGATGGTCTCATTGAAGGATTAAATCCGCCAAATATGCTCACCACAGACTGTATTTTAGGTATCTAGAGGTGAGTTTGGGGTATGGCATGGTATATCCCACTCTCATCAGATCTTGGAAGCTAAGCTAGGCTGGTAGTTGGATGGAAGATCACCAAAGAAGACTCTGCAGTGGAAGCCAATAACAAACCACCTCTGCTTCTCACTTGCCTCGAAAGCCCCTTGCTGTGGTTGCCATAAGTCAGTTCCAACTTGACGGCGCTTTTGTACATATGGAGTTTCACTATTCCCTGTAGCTCCATCATGTTTGCACAGAACTTCTGAAACGTTGCTCCATCCCATGAGTTTACCTTAAAATGGCCCACCCCATTGTTAATTAGGATATATTTCATTTGATGATATTTTTCTATCATGGCCAGATTGACACCAACAACATTTGCTCTGCACTTTTCACATTTCCTTAATGATGCCTTTGCCTGATTTGTAAGGCCATTATGCGAGAATAAGCAATCTATTTCCATAATTATGTCATCAACAGTTCCACTAGGTGGAGTGTCAGTGGAGTCAAGCAGGAGTGAGATTACAGTAATTACAATAATGGGTGGAACACTAGATTGCATTAACAGCCAAAGTGATCTTACCACTGTCAGGGACATGGTATGGAGTTGTGCACCGCCACTTTTATTGGGGCATGGAGTGGGATCTTCACAGTCTGAGGTTGGGAACCTAGCCCAGTGAGCAACCTGAGACTCATTGACTTATGGGATACAAAGTTGAAGGTTGGGGGTGGGGGAAAGCTGTGGATCAGTAGCAGAACACTTCCTTTGCGTGCATAATCTCCTAAATTTAATACCTGGCGTGTCCAGAGCTCAGGTTAACAAGACTTGGGAGTGACTTCCCTCCACCAGAAACTCTGGTGAGCTGCAAGCCATCATTGTAGACAATACTGGGCTTAGGGTTGCCAGGTCCCTCTTCATCATTGGCGGGGGGTTTGGCGGCAGAGCCCGAGGAGGGTGGGGTTTGGGGAGGGGAGGGACTTTAATGCCATAGAGTCCAATTGCCAAAGTGGCCATTTTCTCCAGGTGAACTGATCTCTGTTGGCTGGAGATCAGTTGTAATAGCAAAAGGTCTCCAGCTAGTACTTGGAGGTTGGCAACCCTAACTGTGCTAGATGGACTAATCACCTGCCTCTGTAAGTCACATTGCATGTGTTCCAGTTCTGGTGACTAGCTGTGGCCTCAGGACAGAGTTCCAAAGTGGTTCCAGTGGCGGACCATTGGACACAACCCAGCAAAGATTTTATTTTTATAGCTATAACAATGGGATCCAATGGTTGTTGGTATGTCTGGGAGCAGAACCCAGCATAAGAGCTGGCTATTTACTTCTGGTGTACAACAGAAAGCAAATCTGTTGGTATAAGGTAACAATCTGCAGTCAAAGGACCCATGCTTTGTATACGGAAGGAGCTTTGCTCAGTCCTTACCATCTCTATTCAAAAGATTTAAGGTAGCACAACCTGGAAAGACCTCCCTCTGAGAACCAGCAAAGGTTATCAGGATATTCAGTATTGGACTAGATGGACCAATGGCCTGGCTTGGTATAAGGTTGTCTTACAGGTCACGTGGTACAACACATACAAAACTTCCTGGATTTAGTCCCTGGCACCTTCAGTTCAAGAATCTCGGGTATCTATTTCAGCCAAGCCCATTCTCCTACTGAGTCCCTGGACAGCCTCTACCAATCAGATTTAGGAGTAGGGTTGCCAGGTTCCTCTTTGCCACCAGCAGGAGGTTTTTTGGGTGGAGCCTGAGGAGGGTGGGGTTTGCGGAGAGGAGGGACTTCGATGCCATAGAGTCCAATTGCCAAAGCGGCCATTTTCTCCAGGTGAACTGATCTTCTATCGGCTGGAGATCAGTTGTAATAGCAGGAGATCTCCAGCTACTACCTGGAGGTTGGCAACCCTAGTTAGGAGGACTAATGACCCTGAGTTAGTACAAAAACTACTTCAAGCTTTGAGATTTGACAGTCATTCTCAAGAGTGTTTCCATTCATGGCTTAAATAACCTCAGAGCATCTCTTGAGCCAGTTACGCCAATATTTGATCGCTGTTAGAGTAGAAGAGAATAAATAGGAGACATGTTTTGTAACAGGAGTGAACATCCTGACAATGCGCTGGGTCATTGTCTCGATTTTTTTAAATTCCTCGCAATTTAAACATGATGGAATAATCGCAAATAAAACATGATGGAAGGAAAACAGCTCCTTTAAATGGCCTGCGTGAAAAATGGCTGGCATCATTTGTTCAGCTGAACCTTAAAACTCCGTATTCTCCATCAGCTCCTGCTCATTACAACAGATGGATTTTGCTGTCTACTAACTGATCAACTAATCCGGTAATAGACCTGCCTTATCCTTGATGGTGGTTTTGCCCGTAAGAAAGAAGCCAAGCATATGGAGAAACTACAAATTGAGATTAAGTGTGCCTCTCAGTCCGTCTTTCAGTGCTTGCTTCTTGAACCAAGGACACAGTCTGCTTTGCCACTGAGCCGTGCAAGAAAGCAAACAACAGAGAAGGAAATGAAAACCCCAGGAGCGGCAGATGACACGGGCAGGAGGTGTGGGGATTTTCACTCAGCGCGATGCGGTCAGCTCTCCAGGCATACATAGATAACGTAACTCTGATTTGCTAGACCATGTGCCAGTTAAAAACAGAGTCTCCAGACCATCTGTTCAGGACCATGAGCTCATGGGACCTTATGCCCAACATTACGTCAACATCACTCCAGTTGGGCCATGTTCTTCAGGGCCTTTTTTGGGAGACTCTCCCAGTGTGTGGCAGCAGCATCTTTCAAGTAAGCCACATGATTTCCCCCACTCCCTACCTCTCCAGCTCTTTGGGGTTGAGATACCTTATTGCCCCAAATGTGCAACTTAAGGGTACACTATAAACCTGGATAGCCCAAGATAGCCTGATTTTATCAGATCTCAAAAGCTAAACTGGGTTGACCCTGGTTAGTATTTAGATGGGAGACCACCAAGGAATACAATAGCTGCTATGCAGAGGCAGGCAAACCTCCTCTGAAAGTCTCTTGCTTTGAAAACCCTATGGGGTCCACATAAGTCGGTTGCAACTTGATGGCAAATAAATACAAGACACTGAATAGCATTTTTTGTTGGCAAATGTTTTATACATGACCTTTGTTATTGCATTCAGTGCAACTAGCACTTGTTCTTATGTATATCTGTGTATATACTAAGGATTAATTCTGTTCTTTATTTGATGTATCATATGTTTGTTACATATATGTAGTCTGATATGAATACTAAATATCACTACTTTTCTACAACAGCATAACAATTTCTGCAATTTTCTGCTGTTTCTGTTTTCTTAATTATCCTACAGCAGGCTAACCTCTGTTTACTAACCTCCAGGTACAAGCTGGAGATCTCCTGCTATTACAACTGATATCCAGCCGATAGAGATCAGTTCACATGTAGAAAATGGCCGCTTTGGCAACTGGACTCTATGGCATTAAAGTCCCTCCCCAAACCCCACCCTCTTCAGGCTCTGGCCCCCAAACCTCCCACTAGTGGCGAAGAGGGACCTGACAACCCTAGTGATTGGGGTTTGGAAATGAGAACTGGCTACTTGCATATAGTTGTGGTCTTGGCCGAATGAAAATATAAAATATAATATGTGAATAATAGAATCTGTTTCTGTATTTCTGATTGTTCCCTGCCACGGCTCAGTTTTCTCATTTGCAAACTGTCTCTGCAGACAGTTTCTGACATAACATGAGCCCCATTGTAAGTGGCAGGAATCATGATGTTGCCTGTCATAAACTATGAACCTCAACCAGGGAAGTGAACTGGTATTCCAGAGAGATTCCTGTTTAATTTGACACAAATGTTAGATAACATTTCTGATTTTTTTTTAAAAGACCCTAGTAATCAAGAACCATATCCTGTCCTCAAATTACAATCAAGCCCTGAAGCTGAGGGAAACAGAAGAGATAGCTGAACGTGACAGTTTGTGCCAGCTTGACAGTAGAGATTCTGCAAGACTTTCTCCCTGTCACAAAGACTTTAGTCAAGTGCTCAACGAGAACAAGACCTGATAGTGGGGAACTCTGATTTTCCTGTGATAATAATGTGATAATAATGAAGTTTCCTGTGATAATAATGTGATAATAATGAAGTTTTTGCTCACAGTCAATATCAGCAGCTTTCTCTTACGTCATGATGATGCAACAAATGCAAATTATTACATCTGTGAAGAATCATGTGGCAGAGAGCCAGCGTGGTGTAGTGGTTAAGAGTGGTGTAGTGAGAGCCAGTGTGGTATAGTATAGTGAGAGCCAGTGTGGTGTAGTGGTTAAGAGCGGTGGTTTTTGTAGCAATGGAATCTGATCTGGAGGACTGGGTTTGATTCCCCACTCCTCCACATGAGCGGCAGAGGCTAATCTGGTGAACTGGATTTGTTTCCCCACTCCTGCACATGAAGCCAGCTGAGTGACCCTGGGGCTAGTCACTCTCAGCCCCACCTACCTCACAGGGTGTCTGTTGTGGGGAGGGGAAGAGAAGGTGATCGTAAGCCAGTTTGAGACTTCCTTAAGTGGTAGAGAAAGTCAGCTTATAAAAACCAACTCTTCTTCTTCTTCCTTTTCCTCTTTTTCTTCTTCCTCTTCTTCTTCTTCCTCTGAGAACCAGCAGTTTCCATTAGCTTAGATAGAAATCTGTTGCTGTGGATTGTAGGATCAAAGAGAAGAGTGGTACCCAGGAAGGCAACACATGTTTTTTTCACCATACATACTTGAGAGATATTGTACTGTGCCAACCTAAGCATTAAACCCTTCTGAACCCTTTAACTGGAATGGATTTAGAAGGGAGTAACTCTGTTTATGAGTATATTGTCAATTTCAGTTCTCACTAAGGCCCAAACTAAATTAGATGCTTGGAGTCCGTGAATCAGACATGGGGGCAGCAAATTCTGATTTGAGACTTCTAGTGACAGAATGTATCATTAGGCGTTAGAGCCAGAATGGTGTAGTGGTTAAGAACGGTGGACTCTAATCTGAAGAACTGGGTTTGATTCCCCACTCCTCTACATGAGCAGTGGACTCTTATCTGGTGAACTGTGTTTGATTCCTAGGGTTCCCAGGTCCCTCTTCACCATTGGCGGGAGGTTTTTGGGGCGAAGCCTGAGGAAGGCAGGGCTTGGGGAGGGGCTTCAATGCCATAGAGTCCAATAGCCAAATTGGCCATTTTCTTCAGGTGAACGGATCTAGTTACAGTTCTCTCCGAACTCTCTCAGCCCCACCAACCTCACAAGGTGTCTGTTAGGGGGAGAGAAAGGGAAGGAGATTGTAAGCCAGTTTGATTCTCATCATCAACCAAGGCAGCCAAAAACAGTTATGCGCTTATGTTTAACAGTGGTAGGGAAATGGCATTTTGAGGATTTGCCTGAAGATAACATGACCTTCGTTAGTTTTAGAAAAAAGGCTTAGAGACTCCTATACGTTCCTCCTAACTAAATTCTTTTTTTAGAATGAATTTGCCAAATTTTAGTAGTCTAAAATAACCAGTGTTATCTGTTTGTAAACTCCTTCCTGTTGTCTGTCTAGTAGGAAGCCAGGTCCAGTGTTGTGTGGTGTCACACAGTGCCACAACGCTACTTCCAGTCATGTAACCAGAAGTGATGTCAGAGTGTTGGCTGCTGTAGTTTGGGGGGCATGGCTGAAAAGATTGGTATTCAATGTTGGTGTTAGCTGTGTTCTGAAGACAATAAAACTAGTTATGATTAAGTCCTGAGGAATGTCATTTATTGCCACTATGAGATCCAGCAGTATGCCAAAATAATCACATTCTCTCCACTGCATCTCTCTCTCTCTCTCTCTCTCTCTCTCTCTGTGTGTGTGTGTGTGTGTGTGTGTGTGTGTGTGTGTGTACATTTTCCTCAGAGAGAAGGGGGGCTGTGTGATATTGAGATGTAGGAGGTTCTCCTAATTGTTTGCTGACACAGCTCACTATTCATAAAACATCATAAAGAGTAAATGAGTTGATAATATAAAGCCGTAATTAGGATTTGGTGCATGCTTGTGCTATTTACATATTTTAATGCTTTGATATTAGCATGTCAACTTTAATAGGATGTAAATGAATTCTCATGGGTGTGATTTATCCAGTTAGGCATTAGATGCTGTTCATTTGCCATAACTGTAAATTTTACTTCTCTTCTCTGTCGTTTTTGAGAATCATCTTTCCAGAATCTTAGGAGAACATTTTCTCTAATGAAATGTTTTGGTTGGGAGAGACTCAAAAAAACAGATCATTAACAGTTAGAAGAGATGCCACTAACTCCGCTCCCAAAACACTCTTGCTTAGAAGTTTAAAACCTTATAAGTTTTAAAATACCATCATCTGGAAGACTGTTGTGTTAACCAGGTTGACTTCTTATAATAGTGCATGAGATAAGTTTATTGAAATATGGTTATTGTTCCTACTGTTTGTGTACAAAGGTTCCTAGCCTCCAGATAGGCCCTGGAGATCTCCAGGAATTACAACTGGTCTTCAGACTCCAGAGATCAGCTCCCCTGGAGGAAATGAGTTCCTTAGGAGGGTGGACTCTACAGCATTATACCTGGCTGAGGTCCTTCCCCCAAATAGGGTTGCCAGGTCCCTCTTCACCACCGGCGGGAGGTTTTGGGGGCAGAGCCTGAGGAGGGTGGGGTTTGGTGAGGGGAGGGACTTCAATACCATAGAGTCCAATGGCCAAAGCAGCCATTTTCTCCAGGTGAACTGATCTCTATTGGGTGGAGATCAGCTGCAATAGCAAGCGATCTCCAGCTAGTACCTTGAGGTTGGCAACCCTATTCCCAAACCCTGCCCTCGCCAAGCTCCACTCACAAATCTCCAAGAATTTCCAAAGCCAGAGTTGGCAACTCTAAATGGAATAATAAGTTTCAAGATAAATGTAAGATATATGTATTTTTTCTTTACTATGACATATTATTGTGCGCATATTTGTGTGTATTCTAATTTCTATAATTATTTTAAACATTCAGGGGAAATACATGAGTCATTTGGGCCTGGACGATCTGGTTTGAGACTCTCGGTTAGCCCCGAAACATTTACATGGTGCTGTGCAGTTCTGGAGCACAACTAAATGAAGAAGACATGGCAACTCATTCTGAGCCTTCAAGTTTTCAGTGAGTTTAAAATCCGCACCTATTAATTAAGGAGAGGACGCTGGCTGGATTAGAGCAGATGTCTTTTGCATTGCCGAGATGGGAGGGAAAAATTTGTATCTGTTAACAAGGACCTTTTAAAGATATGGAAGACGCAGGACTATTTTAAGCCAAGGGCAGATGACATGAAATTCAAAATTTAATGAGCCTTAAATGCCATAGAATCTGCCAGATGTACAGTCTGCAGCCCAAAGGCTCAGCACAATCATGTACCTTTCCATAACATTTTTAAAGGCCCCTTAAAATATACACGCATATGAATTTACTCATAAGATTCAGGGATGTAGCCCAGCACAGTTTTAGAGAGCCACAGTCATCCATTCCAGGTTCAGCTTTAAAAAAAAATAACTATGAAAGTTCTGGAGCACTGGCTTTGGGTCTCAGATTCCTTGTTTTGCACAGTGAACACATGAACACATGAAGCTGCCTTCTACTGAATCAGACCCTTGGTCCATTAAAGTCCGTATTTGTCTACTCAGACCGGCAGCGGCTCTCCAGGGTCTCAGGCAGAGGTCTTTCACATCACCTACTGGCCCAGTTCCTTTAACTGGAGATGCCAGGGATTGAACCTGGGACCTTCTGCATGCCAAGCAGATGCTCTACCACTGAGCCACTGACTGGGTCAAAATATACCCATTTGGTAAACCTTACCCAGGGGTGGGTCCAGGGCTCAGTGACAGAGCCTCTTTCTTGCATGCAGAAGGTCCTGGGTTCAGTTTACGGCATCTTCAGTTAAAAGGTAGCAGGTGTTGTGAAAGACCTCAAAACCTGAAGTGCTGCTGCCAGCCAGACCTTGGTAGAACAGTGAGTTTACTCACTAAAAGGCATCTTGGCTTGTATGAGTCTGAGGAGGTTTGGGGGGACACAATTGCTCTCTTTAAGTACTTGAAAGGCTATCACTTAGAGGAGGGCAGGGAGCTGTTCCCGTTGGCAGAAGAGGATAGGACTCACAATAATGGGTAGAAATTACAGTAAGAGTTGTTCAGCAGTGGAATCAGCTGTCTAGGGAGGTGGTGAGCTCCCCCTCGCTAGCAGTCTTCAAGCAGTGGCTGGATGAACACTTGTCAGGGGTGCTTGACCTATCAATACTTTGGAGGGAGGGATGGTTCACACATGCATGTTTACCACTTGAGGTGACATCTGCTCAGTGCTCTACCCCGGCAAATTCCTCTTCTTAATTAACAGGGTCAGATTTTTGAGCCGATTCCAATCTGTTCCAGTGTCTCCAGTAAATAGCGGAATGCATGAACAGAGAAGCACTGTGCTTGAAGAGAGGGGGAAGGAATGTACTTGAACACATGAAGCTGCCTTATACCGAATCAGACCCTTGGTCCATCAAAATCAATATTGTCTACTCAGACTGGCAGTGACTCTCCAGGGTCTCAGGCAGAGGACTTTCATATCACCTACCTGCCTAGTCTCTTTAACTGGAGAGGCCGGGGATTGAACCTGTCTGAGACCTTCTGCATACCAAGCAGATGCTCTACCACTGAGCCACAGCCCCTCTCCATGTACTATTCTTGGTGTCAGAGCTGCCTGTTCACACATGTCAAGTCAATTGTTATATCTTGTAGAGGTATGTTGCTCAAAGAAAAGACAGTTTTTACAAAAAATATCACGCTGTGTGAATGCAAGCTCGGACTCGTTAGATCCTGACCTGGGACTATTTTTTGCCCTCCAATTTAAATGTGACGAGCGCGAAGCAGATTCTGCAATCTGCAGGCATATTTTGTGCCAGAAATACTTGCTTATGGGGCAGTTTGGCCCAGAGAGACCCGGGGGTGGAAAAGTCAGCAGTGTTCCCATTTATCCTGGCTGAATGATGAGTTTCGTCCAGTGCCAGTTGGCAGGAAAGGTAGAAGAAAGCGGAGAGGCTTGGGCCTTGGCTGTACCCCCAGGTCAGCTGGCCTTGCCTTCCGAGGCACTGGAATGCCACGGGTTTGGCTCCCATGCTAAGCTGGGCTCTTGCTGAGTCCTTCTATGATGTTGTCTGAAGAAGAGATGCTTCAGTTGGCTGTTCCTGCTTCCCCCAAAACTTTCCAGAGAGGAGGTAACATTAGAAAGAGAGCTAATTGCAAGGGATTATTCAGGCTATCCTAAACTGGATTGAAACATGGTTTGAGGGTCAGAGAGCTGGTTTTGGTGGTGGTTTTTAAATTACATCTTCATAACATTTGGTTATTTAACAATACCCAAGGAAACCACCAAGGTAAAGCAAAGAAGCAACAGTCCTTTTAAGGCAGCAGATCTGCTATTCCACATCAGATCCAGAGAGAGAGAGAGAGAGAGAGAGAGAGAGAGAGAAAGAGAGAGAGAGAGAGAGAGAGAGAGAGAGAGAGAGATATCCTACACACTCAAGGTGCGCCAGCTAACTCACAACTCTCTCTGTGTGTCTGTTCTGAATTTGATCTGATCTTTCTTTATTCACACACTGCTCCTCCTCTTAGGGTTGCCTGCTCCGGGTTGGGAAATTCCTGGAGATTTGGGCGGTTGAGCCTGAGGAGGGGGGCGGGGTTAGGGGATTTGGGGATGGGAGGATCTCAGTGGGGTACAATGTCATAGTCAGCTGTGATTTGATGGCAAGAAATGTTGGCAATTTAGCAAGGGCAGGAAATTGGGACTGTGGAGGAGTGGGGAATAAAACCCAGTTCTCCAGATCAGACTCCACTGCTCCAAACCACCACTCTTAACCACTACATTGTTATTCTGGCCCAAGCTTATCAAGGTAGCTTCTTGGCAGACTCTAGATTGGAACATGGTACCCTCACCCCTAGTTTAAGCAACCATACCAGACTTTAATATTAATACAACTGCAACTCTGATATACAACACGCAAAGCGACAAACGATGGAAGATGACAAACTCACCTTCTCTCCTTAAAACTCTTGCTGTTATGCAAACAAAACACTGCACAGATATATGAATTATGGATAACGCTTTAGTCCTAGCTGTGAAAAAGCTTACGATTTCTAGTGTGGCAATATCAAGGCCTTCCCCACCCCTTTCCATGAAACGGGAGTTCTTCTTTTCAAAAAGCAGGCTTCTGCATTTGCTGAAATATAAATATATGAGTCTCTGACGCCAGATATCATGCATGCTTCCCAACATGAAACAAAATTTTCTATTCCCCCCCCCCAACTACCTGTCAGCGTCTGTGAAGCAGAGGTAGGAGAGAAGGAACCATGGTGAAATTGACCTTTTCTGAAGAAAAGAGGCTACACATTTCTGCGGGATCAATCAATAGATGGATCAACCAAAGCTTTAATCACAGATTAAAATCCCTCTCCTGCATCAGTTCATTGGAAGGGTTGAGGTTGAAGGGGACCCCGCTGTGTAGGCTACCCAGCTGTGATACCTCCCTCTTCCTGGTGCCAAATTTGATAAAAATCAGTCTTTTACAAATGACTGCCCCCTACAGATTGCAACCAAGAACAGATATTTTGCATTTCAGAGAGATTCTCCCCTGGATTTCCATCCAGGAAGCAGAGGCAAGCAAATCTCTCAGTGCAGTCTACATCTTTCAAATCTGCACTTTTCCAATACAAATGAAAACTGAACATTTATAAACTGTTCAGGCTTTGGCCTGTTTCTGTAAGAGAGTATCTCTGCATCTACTAGTAATAGGGTTGAAAAGACTGCCTTGGGCAAATGCAGGGAGATTTTGAGGGTGGTGCTTGGGGAGGGTGGAGTTTGGGGAGGATGTGACAACACTTCTGGGTGATGCTCTAGGAATTCCCCCTAATCTCTATGGTAAAGACCATAGAGACATGGAATTCCTAGAGTATCACTATGGAGGCTATTTCCTCTCTATTTTTCTCCCACTTTTCAATTTCTCAAGGACAGGGGACTGGGACTGAGGGTGGGCATTTACTCACTTACAGACAGGCAAATGGCAAGCCTAAATAGTAAATTGGGTGGCTCATGCCAGTTAAGAAAGGAGCAAAATCAGGTCACCCACAACAGTGGCGGACTGGCCAGGGTATCAGCTTGCCTGATGGCAAGTGGGCCCTGTGGGCCCCTGATGAAGTGCGCCCCCTTAAACATTAGACAATATGTTAAAAGGTTAATGACCTTTTAGTAGCTTGAAAATATTATCGTTCCAATACAATTACTATATGCAACTAAAATTTTAATTGTCCTTTTTTTCCACTTATGTATTTTTTGAAATTCTTATAAAAATTAAATGATAGTTGTGGGTCTCCTGGCAACCAATATTTTTAGACCCCGTCTGCCACTGACCCACAAGCAAAGTAGAAGTTTCAACATAATCAGGGAACTCCCCGAGTAGGCAGAAAACCTTGAGGGCATAAATTAACCAAAAGAAAATGACCCCCCTCATGGCTCCAGGAGGCACAGAATGAGCGGAGCAGCTGAATGTAAGGGAAAGGTGAAAGTGTAAATTTGCCTTCTCAAGTCTCTGAGATCTTATGGGATCCCTGTGGAGTTGCCACATGTCAGATGGAGCCTGGAGTTCTCTTGGAATTACAGCTGATTTCCATACTACAGTTCCCCTGGAGGAAATGGCAGCTTTGGAGGGTGGACTCTATGGCATCACATCCCTGCTGAGCTCTCTCTCTCATCACCACCCTCCCTAGACACTGCTCCTAAATCTTCAGGAATTTCCCAAGGTGGAGTTGGCAACCATAGATCCTAAACAAGGAGATTTGGGATTCAGGATAGGAATTTGCATGTTGCTTCCCACGCCAACACCATCAATTTCTCACAAGCAGCCAGCTTCCTATTGCAAAATATGTCATCCCAAACACTTATAACCTACTGAGTACTCTGAATTCAACCAGAAGGGTGTAAGCTTCTTTAGGATTGCTCTGTAATTGTAAGCGGGTTACTCCAGTCCAAGACCATGGATGCTAATGGGTTTAGACTGCAGTAACTCTGCGTAGGATTGCACTGTCTGTTAGAATCCCAACTAGATGAGACACATGGAAACATCTGACTGAATTTCCCTAGTATTTTAAATGTAAATTGCAGGTGCACACCCTAGGGTTGCCAGGTCTCCCCCCTCGATCACCAGTGCAGGATGGGGGGCTAGGGTTGCCAGATCCTGGGGATTTGGGGATGGAGCGTGGGGAGGACAGGGACTTCAGTGGGGAACAATGCCATAAAGTCCACCCTCCATAGCATCCATTTTCTCCAGGGGAACTGATCTCTGTAGTCTAGAGATGAGCTGTAATCCCAGGGGATCCCCAGGTTCCACCTGAAGGCCGGCATCCCTCGGAGACCCCCTTGATTTGAATGGGGACCACCGTGCAGGGAGAGATGGGAATTAACTCTTCCCCGCCACCCCAACATGATTTCACCAGTCAGGATGGCCACTCCATAAGGAACTTTGGACTTCAAACAATGTGTTCACAAAAATTTGGAATCGTCTCTTATTTTTGGTTTCTGATTATCCGGCGACGCAAAGCAACTGTGCGTAGTGACTCCCAATCCTTTTGTGAAGCTGCTCACCTGCCACTATTGCCTTTGATTAATCGGCAGCTTTTCTCCCTCGCAGTGTGGCTTCGGCAAATGGACTTCAGGCTGGCCGTTTAATTATGTTACACCGTGCCGGGAGATTTTCTCATGTAATTCCCCCTAGAATGACTGCTATTTGCTCTTTGATATTAGCACGTGCCAGAGAGGAGTGACTGACACACAGAGATATTTGTACGGCTTAGACCCGTTGTTTGTTCTATTTCTCTTTCCTGTTTGAAAGACTAGGATTCTGAAGGGCTGCCTGGGTTCTGTAATTTAGGGTAGCTTTCTCCGTTGCTTTAGAGATGGTGGCTGCAGTTTCTGGAAGCACCCCCTGCCTCCAGATAGCCATGAAAATGCAACGTTTGAACATCAAGGCAGGCTTAAGTGTCCTTACTTAACCTGGACAGTCCCAATTTCCTGTCCTTGCTAAATTGCCAACATTTCTTGCCATCAAATCACAGCTGACTTATGGAGACCCCTTGTGGGGTTTTCAAGGCAAGAGACATTCAGAGGTGGTTTGCCATTGGTGGTCTCCCATTTCTGAGATCTGACAAGACCTACTTAGTTTCTGAGCTCTGACAAGATTTGTTGGGCTAGCAGGTTGGGACATTCTTGGAGATTTGGGGGTGGGGCCTGGGGAAGACAGGGTTTAGGGAGGGGAACAATCTTGGGGGGTATAATGCCATATACCAAACTCTTCAAAGGAGCCATTTTCTCCAGGGGAACGTATCTCTGTAGTCTGGACTCTGGAGATTGGCTGTAATTCCATGAGATCTCCAGGGCCCACCAACTCTAGGTTTATCCCTGTTTTCTGCCATGTGGACACAGGTGGTTAAAATTGTGTTAGTACAAGTTGATAGAATTCTAATTCTTTGGGGTTCAGCTCCATCATGCTTCCCCAGGGTTCAGCTCTGTACTTAGACCTCTGAGGGCCAAACTACACATTACATTTTTGGCCAGCTTCATGATAATGTAGGAGTTTGAATCCAAGTCTGCCAGATCCCAGCCCAGCGCTCTAAACATTACCCTACACTGGCTTCCATGTATAAATTTATTCAGTTTTTGTTACTCAGTTCCAAATTTTAGATTGTAAGCTGTTCAGGGCACAGTTTTCTCATTATTTCTAAACTATCATAGACACTGATGACCCCACATTACTGGCATCGTTTGTATTAATTAATTCATTTATTTATTTTTTAAAATTATACCACGCCTTGCCTCATGGTTCAAGTCAGCTTACAATAATAATAATAATAAAAAACATTTCCAGTTAAAACCAGAATAAAATAATAAACCCCAAATCTCTCCTTCCTTTAGGGTTGCCAACCTCCAGGTAATAGCTGGTGATCTCCTGCTATTAACAGCTGATCTCCAGCCAATAGAGATCAGTTCCCCTGGAGAAAATGGACCTCTTTGGCAATTGGACTGTATTGAATTGAAGTCCCTCCCCTCCCCAGACCCTGCCCTCCTCAGGCTTCGCCCCCAAATATCTCCAGGTATTTCCCTCCTTGCCAGCTCTGGTTTGGAAAATTCCTGAAGATTTGGGGGTGGAGCCAGGTGAGGGTGGGGTTTAGGGAGGGAAGGAAGGAACCATGCTAGGTTATAAAGCCATAGAATCCCTCCTTTAAAATAGTAATTTCCTGCAGAGGAACTGATTTCAGTTGATGAAAGATGAGTTGTAATTCCAGGTGATCTCCAAGCCCCACATGAAGGTTGGCAAGCCTAGTTGGTATTCTTATTGTTGTGTTCTTCTTCATCATCTTCAGAGAGCCAGCATGGTATAGTGGTTAAAAGTGGTGGTTTGGAGTGGTGAACTCTAATCTGGAGAACCGGGTTTGATTCCCCACTCCTCCACATGAGCGGCGGAGGCGAATCTGGTGAACCGGGTTGGTTTCCTCACTCCTACACATGAAGCCAGCTGGGTGACCTTGGGCTAGTCACAGCTCTCTTAGAGCTCTCTCAGCCCCACCTACCTCACAGGGTGTATGTTGTAGGGAGGGGAAGGGAAGGTGATTGTAAGCTGGTTTGATTCTTCCTTACGTGGTAGAGAAATTCGGCATATAAAAACCAACTCTTCTTCATTTTTTTTATTCCTGTAATTTAGTTATGATTGTGCCACTTCAGATGGCCTCAGTCTGGACAATTTTCCAAACCTATAATTTTCTGAAAGGGATTTTTCTCATATTTAGTATGAAAGACTCTGGGAATTGTAGTTTCCATTTCCATTTCTGATCAGAGTAGTTTTCCTTTTTCAGCGAAATCAGTTTGCTATAGGTTGATTTAGTGTAATAATATTCCTGCCAGCTGTGGTAGTCTTCTTTCTGTCTTGCATCATGAAATTTCCGATGTAGGTCCTTTTTCTTCTGGAAGCATTCTTGATCAAACCAGGTAAGTGGCCTGTGAGACTTTGCTCTGGATGTTTGCGCTAAAGAATAGAATTGTTCTACAATAGTGTTGTAGGCATAGAGAGCTACCTCTGGAAACTTGGCTTCTTGCAGGTCTCTGTGCAGTTGTTGCTGATCTGCAGTGTTGATCATAAGATTCACTCTTTCTGCAGTCTGAGTAGACCATTTGATTTTTCTAAATTTAAGATTCGAATCCTGTACGTGTTCAGTTGAAGTTGTTTCTACCGGCTTGAAGTTTATAGATATTTGAATTGGCATAGTTTCATGAGGTAGGCCTCTGTTGAAGAATCCTCATCAGCATCCTTATCAAGATACCACTGCCAGAATTCTGAGAAGGAAACTGTTATAGAGAAAACAACATGAGTTTTAGTATAGCTATGCCTTATGAAAACCTCAAAATAGCATGAATCATCCAAAGATAAGCATTTGGAAGCCTCTTCAACTTCAGCAGAAGAAGTAAAAAATATCCTAAATATCTCTTTTAGAAATCAATGAAGCTTTGAAGTGTTTAACTTTGAAGACATTATGTCATATATTTTGAAGAGTTCCTTAAAGGGGGGGGGAATCTCAGATTTATATAACACTTTCCCCCAAAAAGATAGGGTTGCCAGGTCCCTGTTCGTCAACGGCAGGAGGTTTTTGGGGCGGAGCCTGGGGAGGGGGGTTTTGGGGAAGGGAGGGACATCAATGCCATAGAATCCAATTGCCAAAGCGGCCATTTTCTCCAGGTGAACTGATCTCTATCAGCTGGAGATCAGTTTTAATAGCAGGAACTCTCCAGCTATTACCTGGAGGCTGGCAACCCTACCAAAAGAACAGGGACATTCTTCGAAACTGTACAACTAAAATGGTGAATTTGATACAATAACAATTAATTTTTGCGGATGAAATGATTTAATAGTGGTTTCTCCAGTACGTTCACTTCATTTTATTAGAAAATATGCGAATTGTTAATGGCCATTTAATTGCTCCGTTTCTTGAAAGAGAACTTTAGCCTATGCAATGCCTAATTGGCCGAATGTACACAACTGCCAAGCTGGAACGCAGAGAACCTTCCGATCTTGATCGACCAACATTCCATTGACGTTAGCAACGAGAAATCAGGCAGTGTAAATCCTAAGCATTTTAGAGAGAGGGAAAAAAAAACTGTAATCAAAAGTGCAAATTACATTATTAGCATATGTTCAGTTTTGCTACAACATGGGGCTCTGTGTCTTTATGAGCTGCGTGTGTTAAACTGAAGAATAAAAAATCCACAGAGATTCTTCCTTTGCTTGAGAGCAGTTGAGTCCGTTAAAGGGAAAGAGGGGCAGAGAAAATAGCCCAATTGAGCCTTTGAAAACCTATAGAATCACCTATAGAAGTGGAGATTTGGGGGAGGGGAGAGGAGAATGAGATTTCCAAATTGTTCCCTTTCCCAAAATTCCTAACAGCCCTCACCAGCTTCTACATACTAAATACTAAAATTTCTCCCATATGTACTAAGCAATGGTGTGTGTATGTGTGTAAAATGCTGTCAAGTTGCAGCTTATTTATGGCAACCCATCATGGGGTTTTCAAGGCAAGAGAAATTCAGAGATGATTTGCCATTGCTTTCTTCTGTGCAGCAACCCAGGACTTCCTTGGTGGTCTCCCATCCAGGTACTAACCAGTGCTGATCCTTCTTAGCTTCTGAGATCTGATGAGATCAGATTAGCCTGGATCATCCAGGTCAGGGCACAATGGTATTTAGAAAGCTCTAAAATGCTTCCATTTCTCCAATGCTGATGGATTTTCTCCCTGTTTTGCTGACAGGCTCCTTTGGGCACAATGTCACAGGATTCCCTGGTGGAAGCCATGACAGTTAAACCAGTTAGAAACTGCTTTTTAAATGGTTTTATGTGGGTGCCCTAACATCAGTTCACACTCCAAGACTGGGTGAGATTGATCTTTCTATAACCTTTGCTCTTTTCCTGATATACTCTTTGGCTGCTCTCTGAGATTAAGATTAGAGTTGGTAGTTAGGAAAGGATATGGGGAAGAAAAAGAGTTGGTTTTTATACCCTGCTTTTCTCTACCATAAGGAGTCTCAAAGCAGCTTACAATCACCTTCCCTTCCCCTCCCCACAACAGACACCCTGTGAGGTAGTGGGGGGGGGTGAGAGAGTTCTGAGAGAACTGTGAGTAGCCCAAGGCCACCCAGCAGGCTTCATGTGGAAGAGTGGGGAATCGAGCCCAGTTCTCCAGATTAAAGTCCACCACACTGCACCACACAGGGAGGCAGGTAGAACTGAACCAGAATGTGGAAGATCTCTCGAGTCATTGCTATAGCTGGGATGGTCTTTGGTGGGCTTCTCAGATGCCAAACTAGTTTGGCAAAGAGGTTTTATTGGCTGGATTGGTAAACATTGGCTGGTTGACAACCCCAGATTAAAGGCAGCATCAAGCAAAACTGAGCACATGTAAACTCTATGAAATAAGCAACTCTGTTCCATTGAAATCAAGAGAATTAGCACATGCTTCAATGTGAGATGATCATGCTAAAATGGCTGCTTTGGAGGATGGACTCTATGGCATTATATCGCCTAAAATCCCTCCCCACACCCTGCCCTTCCCAAACTCCACCCCTCAAATCTCCAGGAATTTCCCAACTTGGGGTTGGCAACCCTACTCTGAAAAGTGGATCGAGTCCAAATTCGGCTAGGTTCCATCAGCCAGCGTGGTGTAGTGGTTAAGAGCAGTGCTTTGGAGTGGTGGACTCTGATCTGGAGAACCAGGTTTGATTCCCCACTCCTCCACATGAGTGGCGAACACTAATCTGGTGAACCAGGTTGGTTTCCCCACTCCTGCACATGAAGTTGGCTGGGAGACCTTGGGCTAGTCTCAGCTCTCTTAGAGCTGTCTCAGTCCCACCTACTTCACAGGCTGTCTGTTGTGGGGAAGTGATTGTAAACCGGTTTGATTCTTCCTTAAATGGTAGAGAAAGTTGGCATATAAAAACTGACTCCTCCTCCTCCTTCTCCTTCTTCCTCTTCTTCTTCTATAATCTTTTAAGTTAGAATGGCTGCCTAAACTCTCCTCTCGATATGTATTTTCAGTGCTGGGTCAGTTTTCCAAGTCGGATTGGGAAGGACATGGTTAAAGCAGCCTCTAAAGAATAAACAAAGTCAGAGAGACACTAAAATGCTTGCTGGATAAGAAAAATGGCCCACTTTGATTTACTAGAGACACATGAACAGATGTAGGAGCCCTAATGGCCTTCTGTGGACCATAAAAGCAAAATGTCTCTTTCTTTTGGCAGTATTTAAACAAACTGAGGTATAGCTGGCAACACAGAGAAGCTGACAAAGTGGAAAGGGTGTTTGTGTGAAAAGTACAACTCATAAAACCTATAGGTGCAACTGGTATAATTTGCACCCCACAAACATTCACAGGATGTTCTTCAGGGCACACCCATACCATATCTATACTATACACCTATGTTTGCTTTATAACAGTTTGAGTGTCATAGCATCCACCAAGGGAATCCTGGGAATTGATATTATTGTAGCTAGCCAAAGCTTTACACCTGCTAGAAAAAGAAAATTCTTCAGCCTTGTTTCTTAATTCCCCCCTTATTGCTTTTAATTAGTGATCACAGTAAAGGCTATAAGCAACTGCCTAGAAATATATTCTGCCATAAGTGGACATGTACCTCTCTTAAGCAAGAGAGACCATTTATATATGGGAGGCTCTGCCATTCCCTAGATTCCCTCAATACTATCATAAAACCATTCAATTATTCCCTTCAGGGGCGAAGCCTGAGGAAGTCAGGGTTTGGGGAGGGACTTCAATGCCATAGAGTATAATGGCCAAAGCGGCCATTTTCTCCAGGTGAACTGATCTCTATCGGCTGGAGATCAGTTGTAATAGCAGGAGATCTAGTCTGCCACTCTCCATGCAAAGTAAGAATAATGCCCTGCAAGTGCGGTGAGTAGGGTTGCCAACCTCCAGGTAACAGCTAAAGATCTCCTGCTATTACAACTGATTTTCAGCCAATATAGATCTGTTCATAGGGTTGCCAACCTCCAGGTACTAGCTGGAGATCGCCTGCTATTACAACTGATCTCCGCCCCAAAAACCTCCCGCCAGTGATGAAGAGGGACCTGGCAACCCTATCGGTTCACCTGGACAAAATAGCTGCCTTGGCAATTGGACTCTCTGCCCTCCTGAGGCTCTACCCCAAAAACCTCCTGCCGGGCAAAGAGGGACCTGGCACCCCTAGCGGTGAGCCTAGTCTTAGTTTGGGAGCCCCAGAAAATGCATGACTTTGCCCCCTTTGGGCCATGCAAGCCAACCGTCTGAGTCATGATGCGGCATTCCTGAAGTAGATTTGAACTTTAAGCCATAGGGTGTTTTTTTTTTTTTTTTAAAAAAGAAAAGAACAGAAAATGTGCATAGATTAGGCGCTGGCTACATTTCTTTCCACACCTCGCTTCATATGAAAAGCTTCCCATTGGGCATTGTCTAAGCCTTTTATTGTGACGCGGGACAAGAAAGAGCAACTACAGAGAGACCACCGAGAGCAAGATGGAGCAAAAGGCCTCTCGCTTGCATCGGTATTATCCCATTTTTGCTCGTCAACAAACTGACAACAGGGGACCAAAGTGGATCTTTGTGAGGAAACAAATGTGGTCTTGGGACATCAATTGTAAAGAGAGGCATTTGCTCTGAGGGATAAAGAATTTTTAAAAAGAAAGAAAACAGGTCTCTTTATATGACACACAGCTAAAGCGTCCTCCATTTTGAAACGCCCCAAGACGCCGTTCCCGAAACTGACATTGCCACGATAGTTTGGAGCAGCTGTAGCTGCGTGAATGTGAGGGCTCCTGCTAGGCCTTTCTTTTGGCTTTCTTCTCTGTATGTCCTATTTTTCCGCCCTCTCTGAATGAAACAGAATTGATAAGCACCTGCTGATTTACAGTTAACAAGATACCGGCGGTGTAACCACAGATGGCTTATATATACCATCAGTTCACAGGCAGGATATGCTAAACCTGGCATGGACTCAGCATGAGGCGAAGGCCAGTTCTCATAGCCAATGATTTTGAGGGATTTTTAAAAAACTCCCCCTGAGTTTTTCAAAAGTGAGTTGGTTGTCCGCAAAAAAAGAGAGGGGAAATATATCATCACACAATGGGACTTTATTTAAAGCGAACTACCTTAAAGTCTGGGGAGAAATAGAGAAGGATCTCGACCGTTGGTCAAAGATGAATATTTCCTGGTTAGGAAGAATATCAACTGTAAAGATGAATGTCCTTCCAAGGTTAAATTTCCTATTCCAATTTTTACCCATAAATATACCCGACAAGACGCTAGACAACTGGCAAAGACGGATACAAACTTTTGTATGGAATGGTAAGAAGCCAAGAATTAAATCCAAAGTATTACAAGAGGAAAAGAAACGGGGAGGACTTGCATTACCAAATCTCAAATTATATTACTTTGCAGCTTGTCTGACTTGGGTTGCTGATTGGATCAAACATCCCATGAGCAGAAATACAACATTGGAAAGAGCAGATCTTCTGCAAGGTTTGCATAAAGTTTTATGGAATCCTACAACGATTCACCAACCCAAAAAAATCCTTGAAGATTGTGATATAAAACCTGCAATTCTTAGAGTATGGAAGAGAATTAGTCCCTCCCCACCACCTATAATGTCTCCGACCAAAGCTTATTTTGATGATGTTAAATTGAAGACCGATTCGCCACTATTGTATTCTGATATGATAGATTCACTAGGAGAGATTAGAAGCTTACCAACGCTTCAAGACAAATTTGAAAAACTAACTTGGCTGAATTATTTCCAACTGAGGTCTCATTTAAAGACAGACTGTCTACAATTCTGTCCACTTCGAGAATTAACGGAATTTGAATCACTTGTAACTAAAACAGAAGATCATTTATTAGGTAAAATTTACAAACTACTTTTGAATTATGATACAGAAGACGAGCAAGTTAAAATGAATATGATCAAATGGATGCAAAACTTTGGAGAAATGGTTCCAATGGAAACTTGGGAAAAACTTTGTACCTCCGATTTGAAATATACCGCAAATGAAGAAGTTAGGGAAAACTGGTTTAAGATGTTTCACAGATGGTATGTGACACCCAACATGATCTCCCAAATGACCAATCCAAAAGAGAAAAAAGGGGCCTGCTGGAAATGCCGACAGATAGACGGTTCCTACTTTCATGTTTGGTGGACGTGCCCAAAGGTACAAAAGTATTGGAAAGAAATTCATCACGAAATACAGACTATGACTAGAACGAAATTAAAATTAGACCACAAATATTTTTATTGAGTATAATTCCTCCTGACTTGCCCTCAAGATGCAAAGACATTTTTAAATATGCAACAACAGCCACCAGAATTGTATTGGCAAGAATCTGGAAACAAGCATCTATACCTGATATAAGAGAGTGGAAGGACAAAATGCTTGACTATGCTAATATGGCCAAAATGACCTTTATGATGAATCTTTCCACTAACGAAACAGTAGAACAATTTAATGAAAAATGGCAATTATTTTATGATTACATATCAATAAATCTATAGATATATACAATATAGTACTAGAAAAGAATTTATTATCGCTTAATCTATTAATATAATAGTATAATATACTGTGTATAATGTTAAAGACCCAACAAGAGATGGATTGACTCAATAAAGGAAGCCACAGCCTTCAATTTGCAGGATCTGAGCAGGGCTGTCAAAGATAGGACATTTTGGAGGACTTTCATTCATAGGGTCGCCATGAGTCGGAAGCGACTTGACGGCACTTAACTCACACACAATGTTAAAGATACCCTAAGTAGTAAACGTTTAGCTAAATTTGTCGTATATTTTAAACGTTTTTTTATGCATTTATTAACCTGAAACAATTCTACGCTGTTTACGCTTTTGCAAATGCAGACGGGCCGTTTCCCACCCCACCCCACCCTTCCCTTTTGTATCCTTTTACTCAAAATAATAAAAAAATTAATAAACAAAAAAAAAAAAGAGAGAGGGGAAGGGAACACTGCTGAAGAGCTTGGGGGCAGAATCTCTCTGTTCTTGGGCATTTGTCATCCCAAAGTACCACAGGCATCTGGAAAGCCCCCACGTACATTGGCGACAAAAAAACACAAAACATTTGTTGGTATTTGTAGGAAGATCTACAGCTTCTTGTGAGAACAGGAAGTGCTGAAGCTGGTTAAAGAGGGTTTCTTGTTTGGCGGCTATACAGCCTTCGGATCAGTTCCTGCTACTTCAGCACTCTATTATGGCTCCTTCCTACACCGCTCCAGAAAAAGAAAAGCCCGAAGGACACATAGAAGAAATCAACAAAGCTTCCGTAAAACACATTATTAGGGTTGCCAGCCCTGACCTGGATGGCCCAGGCTACCCTGATCTCGTCAGATCTCAGAAGCTAAGCAGGGTCAGCCCTGGTTAGTATTTGGATGGGAGACCACCAAGGAAGTCCAGGGTTGCTGTGCAGAGGAAGGCACTGGCAAACCACCTCTGTTAGTCTCTTGCCATGAAAACCCCAAAAGGGGTCGCCATAAGTCGGCTGCAACTTGAAGGCACTTTACACACACACACACACACAGGGTTGCCAACCTCCAGGTACTCAAATAACAAATAACCTGTGCTGAGAATAACGTAGTTAACAAGAAACAACAACACGAAAGCTCATGGTAAAATCTGAAAACAAATGCAAATGCAAACTTAAGTTCTGCAGTTTTATATAACAATAATCAATAACCAATAAATCCAAACCACACAGCAAATAAGTATCAATGATAATATACAAAGTTCCAAACGGGACTGTGTCCTTTCAAAACTGAAAAAATCAAGACAGAACGTCCATTCTGAATGATACCAGGTGATGCAGGGTATCTAGCTTCCACAGACAAGGATCCCTCTTTGGGGTACAATATACTCCGTGTTAGGGTTGCCAGCCTCCAGGTGGTGGCTGGAGATCTCCCATTATTACAACTGTTCTCCAGGTGACAGAGATCAGTTCCCCTAGAGAAAATGGCCACTTTGGAAGGTGGACTCTCTGGCATTGAAGTCCCTCCCCTCTCTAAACACCGCCCTCCTCAGGCTCCACCCCCCCAAAAAAAATCTCCAGATAATTCCCAACCCAGAGCTGGCAACCCTACTCTGTGTTCAGAGCACAATGAAGCATAATAGCCTTGCTTCCTGCAAGCCAATCAAATAAGGCACGCATCCTTTTGTTAGCAAGACAATACAAATGATTCTTTTGCAGGTAAAGTACAGGGATCAAAAACAGTGCTATAACCAACGTACATTATCCAGCATGGGGTTTATAATGAATAATTGCTGGGTTATTAGTGCTTAGCAAATTAAAGGTATTTCCATTTATTACTGCGCTCTGCTAAGGGTGGGCATTAATTCCCCTCCCCCCTCCAAAGCAAATCCACCGGAAACAGACAGTTTAGAATTTATGCTTGTAATGATTGCTACACGGTCCATTAAGACCACCTCTAAGTGAGCTTAATTTGTAGCAGATAAATGTACATGTCTCCATATTTTTCAACATTGTTTATGGTGCATCTCGCGCAGCTGGGCTCAGCTGATTAAATCCTCACAAAATTTAAATAGGAAACCCATTACGTTGACAGCCTTGGATCCATTCATCATACCCACATTTTCCGTTTAACTCTCTGAGCCTTCCGTGGGTCTGTTTTGAAAGATTCATTAAATATGCAGATGGATGCAATTTTCTACTTGCATTGTTTGTGGTATCCTTTTTTGTTTTGTTTTTTTGTTTTTTTCCCTGATGGGCTTAATGTCATTTCTTTCATTGTCTCTTTGGTTGTCTTTAAGCTTCAGAGCTTCCGAACAGCAAAAGGACCTGTTCAGAAGCATGAATGTTGATCTGTTTCCCTGGGAAAACAGCATGCAAGAGAAGGGAAGGGACAAATATGAGGTCCTGGCTTGAATATATCGAGTTTTGTTTCTGCAAGATAGGCTGTGGGTTATTCCAACAAATAGAGATCTCAGAACTGGTTCCCTTTCCAAGGCGTGTTGCAAAACAAGACTTGGAATATGGAATGAGATCAAATTTGGTATGCTTTCTTGTTCAGTCCAAATATTCCCCATTCCTGTTTCATTTCTACCTCGTGAGAAATGAACCAGCAACAATTTTACTGCCATGCACTGTTTAATTTCTTCTTGCCAAATTTCAGCTGTTAAAAAAATAAGCATTTTCCAAGACTGTGTTAAAAAGGTAAAGGTCCCCTGTGCAAGCACCGGGTCATTCCTGACCCATGGGGTGATGACACATCCTGATGTTTACTAGGCAGACTTTGTTTACGGGGTGGTTTGCCAGTGCCTTCCCCAGTCATCTTCCCTTTACCCCCACCAAGCTGGGTACTCATTTTACTGACCTGGGAAGAATGGAAGGCTGAGTCAACCTTGAGCCAGCTACCTGAAACCAACTTCCTTTGGGATTGAACTCAAGTCGTGAGCAGAGCTTGGACTGCAGTACTGCAGCTTACCACTCTGCGCCACGGGGCTCCTATGTTAATTGTGTATATATCAACGGCATAAACATGATGTGTACATGTGGCACACAAATGGTGTAAAAAGGGCTAATGGTGTAAAAAGGGCTAAGGGAAACAAAAGATAACAAAAGATAATCGATAACACTGAAAATGTGGTGGGCTGAAACTGAGGACAATAACAGGACAAAATCAAGAAGTAAAGAGAATGGGCATATTGAGAACATAAGAAAAGCCAGCAGTCTGTACACACAGCGGCTAACCAAGTGCCTCTAGGAAGCCCACAAACATGACGACTGCAGCAGCGTTGTCCTGCCTGTGTTCCATGGCATGTAATATAATAGGCATGCTCCTCTGATCCTGGAGAGAATAGGTATGCATTATGACTAGTATTCATTTTTACTAGTAGCCATGGATAGCCCTCTCCTCTGTGAACATGTCCATTCCCCTCTTAAAGCCTTACTTGATAGCCCATTCTTTGTTCAGATATGGAATCCTTCTTTTGTAAGGTTGCCAATCTCCAGGTACTAGCTGGAGATCTCCTGCTATTACAAGTGATCTCCAGCCGATTGAGATCAGTTCACCTGGAGAAAATGGCCACTTTGGCCATTGAACTCTATGGCTTGAAGTCCCTCCCCTCCCCAAACCCTGCTGTTCTCAGGCTCCACCCCAAAAATCTCCTGCTGGTGGCGAAGAGGGACCTGGCAACCCTATTCATTTGAGATCAGTGGAAGAGCAAAGGATTGATGTAAGTCTGTTATCCATGAGGCACAGAGTGGATAGAGAGAACATAAGAAAGGCCATGCTGGATCAGACCCAGCCCCATCAAGTCCAGCAGTCTGTTCACATAGTGGCCAACAAGTTGCCTCTAGAAAGCACAACACAAACACGACTGCAGCAGCATTGTACTGCCTGTGTTCCAAAGCACTGAATATATTAGGCATGCTCCTCTGATCCTGGAGATCATATTAGCATTCCTTACTTAGAGTTTTATCAGTGGCTCACCCTTCCCCCACCCCTGACGTATTGTTCTAAGATTCCAAGTGAGATTTCCAAATGAGAGGTCTGTTTATCCCCTCCAAAGAGAAGAATAGTGGATTGCATGTTGAGTTTGGATTTAGGGTCCTGAGTTTGAATTCCTGCTAAACCATGAAGTCTCAAAGTGGCCACAGATACTAATCTCTTTCTCCTAGGGTTGTGGCAAACTCATGCACGCATTGCCTTGAGCCTCTTGAAGGACTGAATACAAATGTAATGCAGCGTTGGCAGTCAGTTCCCATGATGCCCTTAGTAATTATTTATGTTATGCTAGTTTATGCATGCGAGGTTCATAACAGCATTAGTATCAGTCAAGGTTATTATTGTCTGGTGTTACAGAAGGAGCAATGAAAGGTAGTTACTTGACCAAATACATGTGGCAAGTCCATCGCCGAAATGAACTCTCGAACCCAGGTCTTACTGTTCCAAGCCGACCATGCTATCCCCAGTACCTCATAATTATAACTATTGCAATAATATTAAATGTTGATGTTATCCATGCAAGGTAAGGAAGAATTCCTTATTCTATACCAGTATTCAAAGACAGACCCTTTCGGCCTTTCCGACTCTGATCTGGAGAACCGAGTTTGATTCCCCACTCCTCCACATGAGGGGAGGAGGCTAATCTGGTGAACTGGATTTGTGCCCCCCCTCCTCCGCATGAAGCCAGCTGGGTGACCTTGGGCTAGTCACACTCTCTCAGCCCCACATACATCCCAGGGTGTCTGTTGTGGGGAGGGGAAGGGAAGGTGATTGTAAGCCGGTTTGATTCTGCCTTAAGTGGTAGAGATCGTCGGCATATAAAAACCAACTCTTCCTCTTCTTCTTTCCATATTAGTGTGTGAGCCTGTTATGTACCATCAAGTCACCTCCAACTCTGTCCATCCCATCATTGGCAGCCTTGTTCAGGTCTTGCAAACTGAAGGCCGTGGCTTCCTTTACTGAATCAATCCATCTCCTGTTGGGTCTTCCTCTTTTCATACTGCCTTCAATTTTTCCTGGCATTAGTGCCTTTTCCAGTGAGCCTTATCTTCTCATGATGTGACCAAAGTACAATACTCTCAATTTAGTCATTGTAGCTTCGAGGCAGAATTCAGGCTTGATTTGACCTTTCTGTATCGTCGCCCTAAATTCATTTGATCCACCTGAGTCACGGGAGCTGGGAATCCTCTGCAAAACGTGCATGAATGCTCGGGCTACTGGTCCCAGCATATGCTGAGCCAGTGATGAGCAAGGTATGCCACCACAACCATGTCAAAATGCAGGTTAGCAGTGATCCTGTGTGTATAGGGTTGCCAACCTCCAGGTAGTAGCTGGAGATCTCCTGCTATTACAACTGATCTCCAGCCAATAGAGATCAGTTCCCCTGGAGAAAATGAGTGGTTCCTCAGTGGAACAGGCTTCCTTGAAAGGTGGTGGGCTCTCCTTCACTGGAGGTTTTTAGGCAGAGGCTAGATGGCCATATGTCAACAATGCTTATTTTGTGACCTTAGGCAGATCATGACAGGGCAGGAAGGTTTGCATCAGTGTTTGGCTCTCATGGCCCTTTCTTACATGCCCAGGGTAGTGCCAACCGCCGCTTTAGGGTAAGGAAGCAATTTTCCTCCAGGCCAGATTGGCCAGAGATCCTGGAGGGTTTTGGGGTTTTTTTTGCCATCTTCGGGGAGGGACTGTGGCTCAGTGGTAGAGCATCTGCTTGGCATGCAGAAGGCCCCAGGTTCAATCCCCAGTATCTCCAGTTAAAGTGACTAGGCAAGTAGGTGATGTGAAAGACCCCTGCCTGAGACCCTGGAGAGCCGCTGCCGGTCTGAGTAGACAATACTGACTTTGATGGACCAAGGGGCCTGATTCAGTATAAGGCAGCTTCATGTGTTCTTTTTGCAAACTCTAACACTGAGAGTTTTCCCTGAGCTTTATCTGATTTCTCTGTCATTCCCCCCCAAATGTGTTTCCAGGATCAAAGCGCAGTGTTTCATTTCCACCACTGCATCAGCTTGCAGCTAGGAACCCACGGTAGTTTCTCAGCTGGAATCACTGACGGAGCTGACCCTCTCCAGTATAGTAACACCACTGCAGTGTGCTTTGCTAATGCTGTTTTTGTTATCTTCGCCCTTGTAACTCTCTTCCTACAAACACGGGGGTTAGTTATTAGTTCAGAATACAGTTCTCTCTTTAATTGTAATTGGCGCCGGAATGTTTCCCTGCCTTCTAAAATGCCTTGTCGACATTTATCATTTTTAGATCCTCGTTGTTCCCTATTAGAGGTTAGACAGGCTGCTCTATAGACGCAAGGTAATCAAACATGCTGATGTTATGTGCTAAGGGGAGCTATCTGTAGCAGAAGTGGAGTAGTGGATGGCTTGGTTTGGTTTAACTAAAGGCGACGTAGACCGGCATCAATATTTAATACCCAAGGCAGCCCTTTGTTAAGGACAACCATATTTCCACAGCTCTGGTGGCCCCATCTTTGAAGGGGCAAAAACCAAAACAAGAATAACAAAAAGAGGCTATTACAGAGCTGTAAAAGGCACCAAAGGGCAGCTTAAATGATCGAGGAGCTATTTTGATCAGGGAAAGGTTCCCCAAAGAATTTGCTTTTAATTGGAATGCTTGAGCTTGTGGTAATTTTCATTTTGCAAGAATAAAACTTTCTATGCAGTACCCCCATGATGTTTGTGCCTCTCTTCTTGCAGTTTCCATTTTCACTTTGGCAGTGCTAGAAGTTTTGGGTCTAGAAGATAACAGGTTTGAAGGAGAAGAAGAGTTGGTTTTTATACGCCGACTTTCTCTACCACTTAAGGGAGAATCAAACTGGCTTACAATCACCTTCCCCTCCCCACAACAGACACCCTGTGAGGTAGGTGGGGCTGAGAGAGCTCTAAGAGAGTTGTGACTAGCCCAAGGTCACCCAACTGGGTTCATGCGGAGGAGTGGGGAAACAAATCCAGTTCACCAGATTAGCCTCTGCCACTCATGTGGAGGAGTGGGGAACCAAACCCAGTTCTCCAGATCAGAGTCCAACCCTGTACCCTTGCTCCCAACTGCCCAGCATCATTGAGGAAGGGCAGGGAACTGTTCCTGTTGGCAGGACTTGCAATAATAGGTATAAATTAGGGGAGGAAAGGTACCAGATGGATATTAGGAAAACATTTTTACCATGAGGGTTGTTCAACAGTGGAATTGGCTGCCTAGGGAGGTGGTAAACTCCTCCTTTCTGGCAGACTTCAAGCAGCAGCTGGCCAAGCACTTGTCAGGGATGCTCTAGGATGATCCTGCAGTGAGCAGGGGGTTGGACTAGATGGCCTCTATGGCCCCTTCCAACTCTGTGATTCTATTATTTTAAGGGCATGTGGGAGGTGCCCAGTGGTGGCACTCCTGGAGGCAGCTGCACTCCCAGCTGCATACACTGGCCAGTGTTGGGGAGAGGGTGTGTAGGTGGCACAGGCAATTGAGCATAGGCAATGGGAAAGCCTTGTTGTTTGAATTGTGTTAATGTTTCCAATATTAAGATGCGTTTTAATATTGCACTCTGTTCATGCTCTGGAATTGTCTAATATGTACATTTCTTACAAGATTTTTTTTAAATAGTGTTTTTTTAAGCTCTGTATCACATATATTTATGTGAACGCTTGTAATAACTTTTGTTCATTAGATCCCCCTGAAGAAGCTTGTGCCTTCAGTGGGAAGGCATGCAAGCAGTAGGAGGACTAGGGTTGTCAGGTCCCTCTTCGCCACCGGCGGGAGGTTTTTGTGGCGGAGCCTGAGGAGGGCAGGGTTTGGGGAGGGGAGGGACTTCAGTGCCATAGAGGCCAATTGCCAAAGCAGCCATTTTCTCCAGGGAACTGATCTCTATCGGCTGGAGATTAGTTGTAATAGCAGGAGGTCTCCAGCTAGTATCTGGAGGTTGGCAGCCCTAAGGAGGACACATGGGCAGGTGGGGGGTATGCAGGTGTAGGGGTGGAAAGGAAAGCATGGAGGGCCTGGGGGTGGGCATGTGCCCTCCCTGGGCACTGTCTGCCTGGGCCCCCCAAACCTGGAACTGGCCCTGCATAGTGGCCTTTGTGAGCCTTCCTGTCCTGCATGGTGCAGTGGTTAAGAACGGTGGTTTGGAGCAGTGGACTCTGATCTGGAGAACTCGGTTTGATTCCCCACTCCTCCACATGAGCAGCGGACGCTAATCTCATGAACTGGATTGGTTTCTCCACTACTGCACATGAAGCCAGCTGGGTGATCTTGGGCTAGTCACAGCTCTCTTAGAGCTCTCTCAGCCCCATCTACCTCACAGGGTGTCTGTTGTGGGGAGGGGAAGGGAAGGTGATTGTAAGCCGGTTTGAGTCTCCCTTAATTGGGAGTCAGCATATAAAAACCAACTTTTTCTTCTTTTTCCTTCCTCAGACAGCCAAGAATCTTGTCTAATGGCCTGACTTCTCGGAAAGCAAGGGGAAGAAAAAGTAGGGCTATTCCCTCCCCCCCCCGCTTCCTTGAAGTTCAAGCCACGGAGAGACTCAACAGAGGTTTTGTTCGCTGCAAACCACAAGAGGTGTTATTAGAGAACTGATTAAGTCATCGGAGTTTCTGGGTGAATTTAACCTGCTGTGTTGTCTGTAGCCAGGAACCCCAGCAGAACAATTAAGCTTAATTGAAATTATCATGATGGATTAGGGGATATGGGGAGGGGAAAAAGAAGCACCACCGAGCCGGGAAGATGTCCACATGGAGTTTTGAACTTTCCTAGGCTGAGTCAGGGCTGTCATTCTGAACGAAATGCACGGGAAGGCAAACGTACACCCGCCCATTTTCCAAATAAACCCTGGGAATCCGCACGGAAAAGTCCCAGAGAATTGGATAGAGACCTGGGCCCAGCACATAGGACTCTCAGCGTGGTAGAAAATTATTTCTGCCTCCGAAAATAAGTTCGCTATCGCATTCTACAGGGACCCATAGACCGATGATCAGGTTTCAGAAGGAGATACATGTCGCTGTATTTCACCCTTGAATCAGTCTTCTGTTTTGCCACGGAAGGGGAAAAACTAGCATTTAGCACTTACGCGGATATCAGGACAATCTCAGGTTGCGCGCATTGTTGTTCATTATGAAATTATGTTCTGGGTCTCCTAACAGCAGGGTTAAAAAAGAATTAAAAAAACAAGTCGGTTATTTATTTATTTGTTGGTTTGCAAAAAAAGAATAATTATATCAAAATCTCTCAATTCGTGACTCCTGGGGTGCTTTACAAACCTGAGAAAATAAAAACAATCATTTTTTTTTCTTTATTAGGCTATTTGTTTGCCACCTCTCCAGAGACCTGCCTGAGACAACTAGGAATGAAAGGTAAAACAATTTAAAATACAGATTACTCCATTTATACTCCACCTTGCTCCCCAATGAGTACCCAAAGCAGCTCCTGTCCTCTATCTTATCCTCACAACAACCATGCGAGGTAGGTTAGACTGCGAGTGTATGATTGGCCCAAGGTCCCCCAGGAAACTTCCATGCCAGAGTGCGGATTTGAACCTGGGTCTCCCAGGTCCTAGTACGACATTCTGACCACTACACCACGCTGGCTCTCAGTTTTCAGCTCCTTCATGGGAGCCTCTGTAAGTTAAATCTCTGAGTGGATGGGTATGGGTGCATCATCTATTGAGTGCATTTACATTGCAGCCCATGCGCAGTAGGACACTGTGCTGTCCACAGCCTGCCTTTTCACACCTTGCAGCAGCTGAAGTAGCTGCAAGAAGCTCAGGTGGAGAATGCAGTTCTATTCCCTCCTCCATTTTATTCCCACAACAACCTTGTGAGGTACCGTATTTTTCTGTGTATAAGATGCCCCCATGTATAAGATGACCCCTATTTTGTTGAACCCAAAATTAAGAAATCAAAGGTCGTCTCATACATGGGGGCGTGTACGGAAAAATACGGGCAGGGAAGAGAGTGGGGACCATTGGAAGCTGGCCAGGGCGACCGGGCTCTTCTCCACCTGCTCTCTTCCCTGCCCATCAGCTGACAGGTGGGGAAGAGAGCGGGGACCATCAGAAGGCCAGTCACAGGCCAACCAGGGAGGCCGGGCTCTTCCCCACCCACTCTCTTCCCCTCTGACAGGCGGGGAAGAGAGCGGCGACCTTCCATATATAAGACAACCCCCAATATTTGTCTAAATTTTTAAAGAAAAAATCATTGTTTTATATACTGGGAAATATGATAGGTTATGCTGAGAGAGCTTGAGATGAATTTCGTGGCCAGCGGGGATTTGAACTCAGGTTTAACTCAAGACTCTTATCGCTACACCAAGTTGGCTCATTTTTTGCTACTAGGGATGTGTAGTTGCCACCCATCTGAAAAATTGTACAACGAATAAGGAAAGATCCTTCAATACCCCTGACAATATTTACAACCACCTTTGCTTTTTGTTTCATTGTGCTGCCATTTTTACAGGGCATGTCTGGAAATGCAGGAACTCAGGATTCATTCACTGCAATGTCCCTCTTGCTTAGCTCAATGGGAATTGCCCCCGCTGCTAATTGCTGCACTGAAGTGCTTTGCGCAGAGCGATATTCGAGCTCTGTTCATGACGCCCAGGTTTGTCGAGGGTGGAAGAAGCGCTTCTTTCCGAGCGGATGTGGCGCGCGATGATAAATATCGGTTTGGGCTAAATTGCACTATTGATTTTTTTTTTGTAATTAGGTTTTAATGAATTGCAGTCACTCAATTGTCGGTTTGTCGAGGGACTTTCCCGAGATCGGGTTGTGGTCGTTTGGCGTGCTTTTGTTAGCCTTTTGCCCTTCCTGCACCCAGGGGCAGAATACCACTTGCTTGAAACCCTTACTTGAGTTGCTTAAATAAGACCTCCGTAGAGTAGAAAGAGGTGGCAGAATCTGGAGGAGGTAGAGAAGTCTGGGCCGCTTCAGGGGGACAGGGGAGGATATCATTTTCTAATACATATGTAAGTGCTGTTCAGTCGAAACTGACGGTGACCCCAGCCAGGGGTGGTTGGCCATTGCCTTCCTCTGAAGAACCTGGCTGGGTGGTCTCCCATCCGAGTACCGACCATGCTGAGCTTCCAGGATCTGATACAATTGGGCTATACCATGCTGCCTCCCCTCCCTCATTTTCTAATACTCAGACGTAAATAAATGAGGCAAATAAATAAATATTGGTAGACTCTTTAGAAGCAACTGGCTGCCCTTTGTTGGAAACAGGATACTGGTCTAGAATGGTTCAACCCAGAAGGATTCTTATGCTTTTGCTGCCCTCAAATTAGTTTTGTTTGTGATAAGTGGCACCATGCGTTCTGTAGAATAAGGCAGAATGTATATATTTTTTCCTGTTTATGGATATTCCATTTTATTATCTGATATTTGACTTTTTTTAAAAAAAGTTGGAAAATAACTTTTAGAAACCCAAATAGGATTCAATGCAGGGGAAAAAAAATCCCCAGATACTAGCAGTCTAAATTATACATCAAATGGTCAGTCTGTAGCAGGCATGTCGTATACACAATGCACAACGGAGTTGTGTGAGCTGCACTCATTTGCGACCTGCATTGCACCGACAAAACCAGCCTGCACCGGTGAATAGATTGTGCTGGAATGTGCCAGCTCTGGTCATTATTAATAGATAGGGTGAGAGACCCCTTCCAGCCGGTGAAGACTACTTCTCTCTGCAACACCCCCCCCCCATTTCTGTCTGCAAAGGCAAAATCCCTGTTGACATCCATGTAGCTGGGAGATCGTCCAGTGCAAGATAAACTCTTGCCATTCACCTACTAAGGCTTCTTAATTTTAAGCACACTGACTCGGAAACGCCTTCCATTAAAATCAGCGAAGCCCCCTTTCCTGGTCATTTGGATTGTACTGGAGGATGTTTTATTACTTTGCCTAGAAGATCAGGCGAGAGAGGAGTGAACATTCCCCTATTTCATTTCTTTTTAGATTTCGCTTACATTTTTTGGTCACTTGTTTTGGTTCTTTGCTGCGTGGCTGAAGGATTTCCAGAGATGTGCATATTGTATCTGCTTGTTGTGTGATTTTTTCTACGCAGTTGATATGACATTGATACATAAGGAAATATATACACACATGATTTGAGTCCAGTAGCAGCTCAGCTGAGAGCCAGCTTGGTGTAGTGGTTAACAGCGGTGGTTTGGAGCGGTGGAGTCTGATCTGGAGAACCCTCCCCCACACGCACATCATTAAAACAAATTAAAGCTAGAATTAAAATACGTACAAAGACATCCAAACAGCAATTAAAACATTGGCCAAGAAGGAGGGATCTTTGAGGGAATGCCAAATGGAACAAAAAAGTCTTTATCCACTGGTGGAAGACAGCAACAGAAGGGGACAGATGAATCTGGGGAGGGGCTGTGGCTCAGTGGTAGAGCCTCTGCTTGGCATGCAGAAGGTCCCAGGTCCAATCCCCGGCATCTCCAGTTAAAGGGACTAGGCAAGTTGGTGATGTGAAAGACCCCTGCCTGAGACCCTGGAGAGCCGCCGCCGGTCTGAGTAGACAATACTGACTTTGATGGACCAAGGGTCTGATTCAGTAGAAGGCAGCTTCATGGGCTCATGTGTGTTGTTCAACCTCCCTGAGGAGAGAGTTCCAGAACTTTGGTGCCATGCCCAAGAAGGCCTTCCCCCGAGTTGCCACCTACCTAACTTCACAGGGATAGGCAGGGGCACCTGAAGCAGGGCCTCGAAGATGACTGTAGTGGTCAAGTGGGTCCTTCAGGTATGTTGGTCCAAAACCATATAGGGCTTTGAAGATCAAGACCAGCACCTTGAATTTTGCATTCTTCAAATTTTGCATTTGCCATTAGCAGGTTTGCAAGAACCTGCTAATGGCAATAGCGCAGAATTTAAATCTTTCCAATCAAAAATAACCATTGATTTGCAGGACTTTCAGGGAACTCCTGTTTCTCTTTGATCCAGGGAGATATGCAGCTTGCTTGAGCAATTAAGCTCCGCACATTTGATAACTAACTATCAGGAAAGAATAACTGCGAATCCTACAGGCAATATACTCTTGTCCCCAACCCCGCCGTCGGGAATGCAAAGTCCAGGAGATTAAATACTCTGTTGTTAATTGGCTGTTTGCTCCTGTTTGATCTGGCGCTATTAGGAGATTAGTGACAATCGGGCTAACAAATGGCAGATAGGAGTAACAGCTCATTAAAATGGTTCTTGATTAGAAAGGAGAAAAGTGAATTTATTTGTTGACGGGTTGGCTGGCACCTTTAGTGTCCGCCGCTCCAGGATCAAATTGTTGATGTTGGTTGACTTTATTGTCTGAACGTTGACAAAATTCAAAGATATTCTTTTAAGAGCAGGGTATGCCGGGCACAAAATTAGCGAAAGAAACTGTTGAGTCTGGTGGAATCCCTAAGTCAAAACACCAATATTTACCCTCACCTAAAGGAGGAAACAAAAATGAAGGTGGCTATCAAGTATGTTGGAATTTTCGCTTCTAAAACCAAAATGATGGAGGAAGAGGAAGAGGAGGAGGAGGAAGAAGAAGAAGAAGAGTTGGTTTTTATATGCCGACTTTCTCTACCACTTAAGGAAGAATCAAACCAGCTTACAATCATCTTCCCTTCCCCTCTCCACAACAGACACCCTGTGAGGTAGGTGGGGCTGAGAGAGCTCTAGGAGACCTGTGACTGACCCAAGGTCACCCAGCTGGCTTCACGTGGAGGAGTGGGGAAACCAACCTGGTTCACCAGATTAGCCTCCACCGCTCATGTGGAGGAGTGGGGAATTGAACCCGGTTTTCCAGATCAGACTCCAAACCATCGCTCTTAACCACTGCACCACACTGACTTGGAGACCATTTTTATGAGACCCTTAAAGAATACCTATGAAATTATCTAGCCAAGGACAGATGGACAGACAGTCCTGACTGGTCAGCTTTAGTAGAGATGAGTAGATGCTACTGATTCCTGTCCATCTATCCATTCATTTGCTGAGCGGTTTTATTGTACATGCATCTCTGTTTAGGCTCCCTGCTTGTAGGCAACATCACCCTGGCTCCAAAACTCAGTGCAGCTAATGCAGCCGTAGGGCTGCCAGCCTCCAGAAATTACACTGATCTCCAGACTATGGGGATCAGTTCCCCTGGAGACAGTGGAAGCTTTGAGGGGTAGACTTTATGGCATTGCACATCCCTGCGGAGCTTCATCCCCTCCCCAAACTCTGCCCTCCCCTGGCTCCGTCCCCAAATCTTCAGGAATTTTCCAACCTGGAGTTGGCAATCCTATGCCATACTTTATCTTTCATCTCTGGCACAACATCTGTGCCAAGAGGTGCTCATCCTTACCCCCTTTCTTCTATGTCATATGGCAGCTAGGGATCACCTGATGCTGTCAAGCATCTAGGGCGCCCCCTCCTCCTATCCCTTCATCCATAGCAGCCAATAAGTGGCTGGCTTGGGTGAATTACCTTCATCCTTTGATGCCTCAGGGTGCTAGTTGAATTCACCATTCCCAACAACCTAGGGTGGCCCACACAAGCCATACAACTGGTGGTGGAAAGTGTCGTCACGTCACAGCTAACTTATGGCAGCCCTGTAGGGTTTTCAAGGCAAGAGATGTACAGAGGTGGTTTGTCATTGCCTGCCTCTACATAGCAACCCTGCACTTCCATCCAAGTAGTAACCTGGGCTGCTTAGCTTCCAAGATCTGACAAGATCGGGCTAGCCTGGGACATCCAGGTTTCATACAAGAAGGCCTATTAAAATAACCTCCCCCCACCCAATGTGGCAGTATGAAACAGGTTCAAAAACAGAGTCCCATGCTTGCCAATCCCATGCTTGCCCCCCACAAGATCCTCCTCAGCCTCCGAAAGAGACCAGCTAATCCCAAACTATAGAATCGTAGTTGGAAGAGACCACCAGGGTCATCTAGTCTAACCCCCTGCACAATGCAGGAAATTCACAACTACCTCCCCCCCACACACACTCCCAGTGACCCCTACTCAATGCCAAGATGGCCAAGATGCCCTCCCTCTCATGATCTGCCTAAGGTCATAGAATCAGCCTTGCTGACAGATGGCCATCTAGCCTTTACTTAAAAACCTCCAAGGAAGGAGAGCTTACCACCTCCCAAGGAAGCTTGTTCCACTGAGGAACCCCTCAAACTGTTATCCTACAAAGTGGTGAGATGGGCGGGAGAACACCAAGCCTTTTCCAATACTGGTTCCGGTACCTCTCTTCCACTGGTCAGAGGAAACAATTTGCTCAATGGTTAAAACATGGCCCTTCTCCTTCCTTACTTTCAAAGGGCCAAATCTTCCCCCACTCTGATTCAGGAAGCAAAATTTATCATGTCACAAAGTTTGAAAAGCAGTCCGGGTCATGACATGTGGGAAAGGGGTCTTCACTGTCCAAAGAGTAAAGAAACGAAAGAATGTGAGCAACTTACGTAACACCTCTTTCACGCCTGGTCCTTGTATTTATTTTTGTTAATCCCTCAGTCCTAGAGATCTGCATAGGTCCTTCCGGTAATAAAGTTTCACAATCTGCAGGCACTGTCTACTTTTGCATACTTCTAGCCCTAACAGAGCTGGGACCACCTGGGGCTATCTTGGTGTGATCTTTAGCTCTGGAGGGTTTGCACTTTTTGTATTCTGGCAAAGCCCTGAGTCTTTTTGTTCCTGGCCTGAGGCGTTGCTCCAAAAAACGACTCTGCCGCCTAAGAACAGCTGACAGGTCTGTCTTACCGCCGTCATTACCCGCACGCGTTGATTGTGAGGGGTCCTCATTGTTTAAAGGGGGCATTTAGATGGCAATCAAGTTTTACAGGATCACCTAGGGCCACCGTCTCATCAAATGGTTTTCCGGCTTTAGTGTCCCTTCTGCAGTGTTTTCTTGGCAGTCATTTTAACACTGGGGCTTTGCACGCAGAGCAGGATCTGTCAAAATGCTTCATGAACACAGCTCAAGTCCTTGCACTTGCATTTGAAAGTCTGTATCCTCAGCTTCCACAGGACTTTTGTTCCTGGGGTTCTCATTTGGGATGGGCTAGATTAGAGCCCCGTAGCACCTGGATGGCCCCGGCTAGCCGGATTTCATCAGATCTCAGAAGCTAAGCAGGGTCATCCCTGGCTAGTACTTGGATGGGAGACCACCAAGGAAATTCAGGGATGCTACACAGAGGCAGGCAATGGCAAACCACCTCTGAACATCTCTTGCCTTGAAAACCCTATGGGGTCACCATAAGTCAGCTGTAACTTCATGGCCCTTTCCACCACCAGCAGCACCTTAGAGACCAATGAGATGGAGGAGAGGGCTATACCTATTCTCTCCAGGATCGGAGGAGCATGCCTGTTATATCAGATGCTTTGGAACACAGACAGGATAATTCTGCTGCAGTGGTCTTGTTTGTGGGCTTCCCAGAGGACCCTGGTTGGCCACTGTGTGAATAGATTGCTGGGCTTGATGGGCCTGGGTCTGATTCAGCAGGGCTTTTCTTATGTTCTTATGGAGGAGAGGGCTATCTATGGCTACTAGTCCAAATGGCTACTAGTCATGATGCATCCCTATTCTCCCCAGGATCAGAGGAGCATGCTTGTTATATGAGGTTCTGTGGAACACAGGCAGGATGCTGCTGCAGCCGTCTTGTTTGTGGGCTTCCTAGAGGCAGCTGGTTGGGCCATTGTGGGAACAGACTGCTGGACTTGATGGAGCTTGGTCTGATCCAGCAGGGCCTTTCTTAGGTTCTTAGATTCGCAGGGGATGAATTTTTGAGAGTCAAAGCTCCCTTCATCAGAGCTTTGACTCTTGAAAGCTCATACCCCCCAAAATCTTGTTGGTCTCTAAGGTGCTACTGGACTCTAATCTAGCTGTTCTCCTACAGACCAACACAGCTACCTTCTCGAACTACTTTGGATGGTAAATCGTTTCCTTTTCTACAAACCTGAATTACTGGATTTCATTTCCTGCCAACTTAAATTCAGCAGCATTTCCCCCACATTCTGGTTATGGACTACATTATCAATCAGGTCACACGACACACTCAAAGCAAAATTAAACGCCTTTTTGTTTCCCAGGAACGGGTCTTCTGTTTGAAGCCCTTTGGATAACATGCAGATCCCCCCCAAAATATATTCCACCTCAGCGTACATTTCCTCTAGGTTGGCTTGTTCTTTCAACAGGCGTACTTGCTTTGACACAGTATGGCGTGTGCTTTTTCCAAGGTCGCCATCAGTTGGACCAGCTTGACAATACAGTAATCGCTCAATAAGAGAAGATCATGGCCATCAGTATACTTCATAGGCTCAAGGTCTAGAAACGCTGTGTGTGAAAATGAGTCTTGAAGTTGTTTGGAGAGGCCAATTTGCGATGGTTCGTAGAGAGAAAAAATGCTCCAGTGATTGGAACTGAGGATCAAAGCATGAAAAAGGGGCCGAAGGACACCGTGTGCATCGCAAGATGTGCATATATAAAATGCCTTTCAAATCCCAGAAGAACAACCCTAATGGCTGCATCCATCCTTTCTCCAAGGAGCCTTCCTCCAGCCTATGGACCCATCCTCCAACTTGAGTGGTTCTTTCTCTGGTGGAAGAGAACAAGAAAAGTTGGTTTTTATATGCCGACTTTCTCTACCACTTAAGGGAGACTCAATCCGGCTTACGATCACCTTCCCCTCCCCACAACAGACACCCTGTGAGGTAGGTGAGGCTGAGAGAGCTGTGACTAGCCTAAAGTCACCCAACTAGCTTCATGTGTAGGAGTGGGGAAATAAATCCAGTTCACCAAATTAGCCACCGCCGCTGATGTGTTCTTTCAGCCTCAGAGCTCAGGAATGGGCTGCCTGAATCTTTAGCTAAACCATGGAGTTTTGGGTATATCTTAGAGCACTGTACCATCACCATGATGTCACTCCCAGGTTTGCGCTAGATGTGACGTTGCATCCCAGCAATGCCGCATAGCCCTCCATTCGCCCCATCACCACCCTGGTATGTGACAGCAGGCAACAGAGGCCCTGGCTCTGGAGGCTCCTATAGTGGGAGACGTGGCCTCCCAAATCTGAGAAAGTGGCTTTGCTTTGGAGGTAATCCTTCCACGCCCAGTACAAGCCCGTACAAACTACTCATTGAAATCTGAGAGCCAGCATGGTGTAGTGGTTAAGAGCAGTGGTTTGGAGCAGTGGAGTCTGATCTGGAGAACCAGGTTTGATTCCCCACTCCTCCATATAAGTGGCGGACGCTAATCTGGTGAACTGGGTTGGTTCCCCCTCTCCTACACATGAAGCCAGCTGGGTGAGCTTGGGCTAGTCACAGCTCTCTTAGAGCTCTCTCAGCCCCACCTACCTCACAGGGAGGGGAAGGAAGATGATTGTAAGCCGGTTTGAGTCTCCCTTAAGTGGTAGAGAAAGTCGACATATAAAAACCAACTCTTCTTCTTCCTCTTCCTCCATCATTTTGGTTTTAGAAGCGAATTTTCCAACATACTTGATAGCCACCTTCATTTTTGTTTCCTCCTTTAGGTGAGGGTAAATATTGGTGTTTTGAAATCCAACATGATGAAATTAAATTCCTTTGTTTTGCTGTGCGGCGCTCCCCCCGCCCTCTCCATTTGCGTAGCTGCCAAAAGTCGACAGTTTCAATATGTTGATGCCTGGAAGGCCTGAGAACAACAGCACAGCTGCGATTCACAGAGGATTTACCAGCACGGCACAGGAGTGTTCCGGCTTGCTGGAATCATTCCAATCTCTGCTTCTTTATGGGGTCTAGTGAAATCCCGCACAGTATTATTTAGCCAATTAGTTAGGAAAATGTGGGGGTGTTTTTTTTCCTGAGCCTGATGAGATGGTGCTGTTAATTTTTATTTATCCTCATCAAACTTTCTCTGTGCTGAACATAACGCTGGAGCACAAGATCTCTTCTCTGCCATTAATATGGATATGTGTCAATTACGAGGACATCGAGAATAAATGCGGCGTTCGTAAAAGTGGTTTGCGCGAATCCTCGGAGGATTGTTGGAATGAAGGCAGAACTCGTTGCTCCAGAGAAGGGGGGAACATTGGTATAGATGGTTAAAATGAAGCAGAGGAACAACTGCAGATCATAAAGAGGCGTTCCAGAGAAGTTGGCTTTGCATCAGCCAAAATGGGACCCTCTCGGTGCAAGAGAATGCAGAGGCACAAATCAGACATTTAAAGTAGAAATAAATGGGGGAGCATTTCAGTTGCCTTGGACACAGATGTAAAAGTGGTCACACTTCAGCAAACGAGTTTCAAAGGGGGACTCCATTCCTGAAGCTGCTGAGTTGGAATTCTCATGTAGATTTGACAAGATCCAATTTGGGATTGTTTATTTTCTTATTTCCCACCTTTCTCCCCAATGGAATCTCCAAGTGGCTAACATCGTTCTCCTCTCCTCCATTTTATCCTCAGAAGAACCCTGTGAGGTAGGTTAGGCTGAGACTGTGTGACTGGCCCAAGGTCACCCAGCCAGTTTCCATGGCAGAAAGGGAATCTGAACCTGAATTTCCCAGATCCTAGTCCAGCATTTTAACCACTACACCATGCTGGCTCTCTGTTGAACCATTGGGTTCAACAGAGACTGTGAGTGAAAGGCTCACTACTGAACGTAGTTGTTCTCCATGAGAATTTTACATACGTCACCACCTTGCTTTGCTAACTCATCGTCAACTGGGTGTGACACCAAGCCCACTCTGATTGGGCCGTTGACTCTTCTTTGGACCATGTTTTGATCTTCTCATGGTGTAATTATTGCCTAACCTCTTCTGTTTGTACGATTTGGCTCTCTCTCTGTGTGTGTGCGCATGTGTGATGCAGAAGCCATAACTGCACAAGTAGGGGTGATTTCACACATGCTCAATAATGCACTTTTGTCCCACTGTTACTGTACTTTGCAACTGGATTTTACTGTGTGAAATGGCAAAATCCACTTGCAAATGACTGCTAAAGTGCATTGAAAATGGATCGAGGGTGCATTATTCAGCATGTGTGAAAGTTAAGCATCACACATTAAAAAAATGAGATCTTGCAATGCCAGGCTCTGCCACGAGTTCTCAGTCATTGTTGGGGGAGGGCGTGTATGAGCTGCGTGTGGTTTAAGCCCCGCATTCCCACCACACCAAACAGGCCTCTAGGAGCTGATTTAGCCTGGGGATCTTCACCAGGAAGCCTGCTTCCCCAGCCATGGAGAGCTTTTGCTGGAACAAAGTCTTTTTCTCCCCTCCTCCTGCTCAGCCAACTGTCCTTGAATGTGGAACCATTTGCAGATCAGAAGAAGAAAGTCTGGTTTTGCAATGAAGGGCCTTCCATCTCTCCCAACCGATAATGAAATCCGATACAAAACACTAGAGTGTCAATCTAAGAGCAGGATAAAGGTCAGGTTTCCATCGATGGACGGGGCTGGCAAATACATTTGTTCCTGCCATGTCTGTGTTTTTAAATGCCACCTTCTGATGAACCTGCTGCAGAAACACACTGTGGGGTCTGATGAGATGTCACGTCGGCTCAGGGCTGATCAAATAAGATGAAGGGAAGTGAAACAAGAACAAAAATATGACTTCTGTCATTTATTCCTTCATGCATTTCAGGAAGTGGGCCGGTCAGAGTGACTTCTGTTAAACAAATAGCAATCGCGGCACGAAACATCACCCATTGATCTATTTCCCACTGGGCAATGGCCTTCTTGTCAGAACAGACTAGTCAAATGCCACATAAAACGTATAAAAAGCCAGGGACAGATTGAAAGAAAATAAAAAACAAAATCTGGACCATTCCCCCAAATCAACCCGGTTTACAGTGTCAAAGTTGTTGTTTTGCAGCAGGTGTCGTTCTGTTTGGCATACCCTCAATAACCCTTATTGTCCTCCTCCCTGGTTTTTAGTGTTATGTTTGTTTTTATTACCTTTGTATATATAATTTATTTAAAATCTTGCAGTGTTTTAACTTTTGATGTTCATTGCCTTGAGGGACCCTATTTTGGTGGAAAGGTGGCCTAGAGATGTTTTTAATAACAATTAAATGAAACAACGGCCTGCAATTGATGTCTGCACCTGTTCTGTATCGGAGATTTGCTCAAGTTTAAACATGCTTTGAGTTTAAAGGGAGTTCTCTTCTGGATAGCTTTAGTTGTATAGTAAAAGATGCACCAAATGGCTATAATCAATGGCCATCAGCAGAAATGCAGTGGCAAGAACCAGCAAGCTAATAATAGAAAGCAAATAAGACAAGAGTGACAGTTCAGGACCTGGGATAGCTCCCAGAAGCAGCAAGAGGGGTTGATTGGCTAAAGCTCAGCTCTGTTCTCAAATCCCAAATGAGGACCTGATGATTGCCAGAGGCCTGCCTCTCCAAGCGAGGTTGCAAAGGATTTAAAGTGGCAGTGCTCTGGTTTGGAACCATGCCTTTTAATAGCTGTGAATGGTGCCTTCCCCAAAGGATGGGGATGATGATCCATTTCTCATCTCTGCTGTTTTCGAACCCCGCCAGCATCACCCTTTTATTGCGCTTCTCCCTTTGTGCAAAGCAAATCCGTGATGCTTTATTTCCATGCTGTTTTCTGTTTCCTCTTGCCAAATTTTTCAGCATTGTTGGTGTAAAAGTGAACATGCTTTATACCTTGTACATGTGCCACATGTAGAAAGGATGTACAGATAGCACAGAAAATCTTCACCATACATACTATGGTGCGAATGAGTCTATCAAACATAACCAAAAAGTCAAAACTATTAAATATATATATTCAATATTTTGAATACACACACACACACAGTTTGAATATCTATCTATCTATCTATCTATCTATCTATCTATCTATCTATCTATCTAGTTTGAATATACATATTCAATAGGTTCCCTGTGCAAGCATCGGGTCATTCCTGACTCATGGGGTGACATCATGGGGTGACGTCACATCCCAATGTTTCCTAGGCAGAGTTTGTTTACGGGTAGTTTGCCAGTGCCTTCCCCAGTCATCTTCCCTTTACCCCCAGCAAGCTGGGTACTCATTTTACCGACCTCGGAAGGATGGAAGGCTGAGTCAACCTTGAGCCGGCTACCTGAAACCGACTTCCGTCGGGATCGAACTCAGGTTGTGAGCAGAGCTTGGACTACAGTACTGCAGCTTACCACTCTGCGCCACGGTTGGTTTCCAAACATCACCTTTTTAATGCCAGAATACACATGCCAGGGTGCCTGGGCCTCAGTTGAGGGTGCAAGGAGCCAGACAAGAAGCAATACTCAAGGCCTGGCAAAGCTGGTTTCCCAGGAAGTCAATAGATGGAGCAAAGTGGGAGAATAGGAAACATCAAGCTTAGTCTGGGTCAGATCTGGTTGTCTAGGGTTAAGACGCAGATGGTTTTATAAGGCCTGAGGGTGTCAAGATTGGTGATGAGGCTCAATCAATCTAGAATGGAGATTGTGGCCCCAGTGGTGCTACTGGGCTGCACAACCACTCAACCGTCCTTCTCTTGAACACAGCTAAGAACCTAAAAAGTGCCCTGCTGGATCAGACCAGTGGTCCATCGAGTCCAGCATCCTCTCTCAGCTCAGTGGCCAACCTGTTATTCTAGAGGACCAAGGCCTTTCCCTGATGTTGTCTCCTGGCACTGTTATTCAGAGTTATTGTCTCTTAATGTGGATGTTCCCTTTTCTCACCATAACCAGTAGCCCCTGATGGACCTAACCTCCATGAATTTGCCTAATATCACAGCTACTGGCCCCATGGTGCAAGCTGTAGGATGCTGGGGAAAGCCCACTTTAAATCTCACCCTGGTTCCTTATAATCAACCAAGCCGAACATGTTAGCTTTATTCTTTCAACTACTCTAACTACTTCTCTCTGGAAGCTTAGTTCTGAAAGCAATAACGGGGGGGGTTCTCGCAACTGTAGTGTATTTTACAGTCCAGAGATCAGAATGGCTGGTTTATCACACAATTCTAAATCAATAACTAAATTAACTCTGCCTTCCATGGTGAATCACCTCTGCTTATGCAATTTATGGAGCTCATCTCTCCAGTGGACGGTAAGTAATCAACCCACCAGTGTTCTGGTACAATGGAACCTCCCGCATTATCTCCCTGCCCATAAGCAATGCCGTTAGCGTTAATTTAGTTTACAAAGATTTCTGCCCACTCACCTTGGACTTCATTTCTGAAGGTCTAGCAAAAGAAAACTGCAATGTGTTTCGGTGTGTGGGAGGACCACTGTGTACAATTTGATTCATCTCATCAGGAACATGGCATCCCTCTAGCTGTTTGCCCCCCAATCACACCAGGATGCCTCCAGACTGCTGAGTAGTTCCTAAGAAAGCAATATATCGTGCTGGGAGTTTGCCTAGTTCACAGCACAGAAACAGTGCTGATCTCCCATTGAGTCTTGGATGAGTCAGGGGATCCCTGGCTTGAACCACAAAGAAAACTCATGCTCTCAAGCTGGGGCCTTAGGGGAGGGGCTGTGGCTCAGTGGAAGAGCCTCTGCTTTGCACGCAAAAGGTCCCAGGTTCGATCCCCAGCATCTCCAGTTAAAAGAACCAGGCAATAGGTGGTGTGAAAGACCTTTGCCTGAGACCCTGGAGAGCCGCTGCAGGTCTGACTCGACATTACTGACTTTGATGGACCTTGATGGTCTGATTCAGTAGAAGGCAGCTTCATGTGTTCATGTGACCTAGCTAGGAAGCCTTTTGGGACTTCAAACTCAGAATTCCTTTATGCATAGAAGGAATAAGGATGTGTAACACCATTTCCAATGACTGGCAGGCAGTATGAAGCCTCTAGTTTGGCTGGGCCAGGTATATTAATATTGGTCTTCTGTCTTTTCCAGAGCGGTGGAGTCTCATCTGGAGAACCGGGTTTGATTCCCCACTCCTCCACATGAGTGGCGGAGGTTAATCTGGTGAACTGGATTTGTTTCCCCACTCCTCTACACAAAGCCAGCTGGGTGACCTTGGGCAAGTCACGCTCTCTCAGCCTCACCCACCTCCCAGGGTGTCTGTTGTGGGGAAGGGAAAGCGATTGTAAGCCTGTTTGAGTCTCCCTTAAGTGGTAGAGAAAGTCGACATATAAAAACCAACTCTTCTTCTTCTTCTGCATCCCAGCTTGTAGCTCCTGACCCAAAGAATCAGGCACTAGTAAAATCCGACCCATGCTGGTGGCTAGTCACAGTTCTCTCCGGACTTTCTCTCTGCCCCACCTACATCACAAGGTGTCTGTTGTGGGGAGGGGAAGGGAAAGCGATTGTAAGCTATTTTGAGACTCCTTAAAGATAGAGAAAAAGCGGGGTATAAAAACCAACTGTTCTTCTTCGAAGGCCTGTGCTTTAAGACTGACCTTCAGTAATCTGTAGTTTTTGGTGTGTGTTTTTTAAACCTCTAAAATGACATGGCTGAATGATGACCCCACACCTCCCTTGCTAACTAAGAGAATTATTCTAGTAACGACAACCGGTTGGATTAGCCATTGCTGACTAAGCTTCCCTCCTTTATATCTGGGTGCTGGTGGTGCTTTATAAATGACTTTAATTTACAGTGTGTTAGGTGACTATGTATTTCTTGTCTCCAAATCCCCGTGCAATAATTTGTGTCCTTTCCCTCAATAATTTCCCTGTCTTTAACCCCCTTTTCTTTTTTCCCTTTAATTTTTGTTTTTTTAAAAAAACAGCTCTCTGAACAGGCAGCTTGACAATTGTGTTCTTTTCATCCTAAATAAATCCATGACCCCCCTCCCCCAGTTTAAACGTTATTTGTAGAATTTAATTCAAACATATTTTTTTTGCATCCAATCTGAAAATTATATTTATTCTGATTCCTTGCAGGGGGAGGGGAATCACGCCTAATTGTACCTCCCTGTGAAAATACATTGCCAAAAGTTTCATTAGTGATAGCAATCTACGTTGAAATAATAGGCAGAGCCTTTCTGAAACCACTATTTTTGTTACCATCAAGTCACAGTTCACTTATGGTGACCTTGTGGGGTTTTCAAGGCAAGAGATGTTCAGAGGGGAATTGCCATTGCCTGCCTCTATGTAGCAACCCTGGACTTCCTTGATGGCCTCCCATCCAAATACTAACCAGGGCAATGAGATCTGGTGATATAGGATCCAGTTCAGGGCAAAACCCCTCTTAGATTAATGTAATTCTGTTTATGATTTCACTGTTAGAATTGGATGTGTCAACTTTGAAATGGGTTTTGCATACATCTGGCTTTGCATATTCCCTGGAGGTTGGCAACCTTATTCCCAGCCTCTGGCCTCTCCAAAACCCAAAATAGTCTTAAACTTCCAGGAGATAAATTTTTATTTCCTCAGAAGTTCGGGAGTGTTTTGGGTCATTTCAGATATCTCTGAGCTGATCTGAAACAGCAATTTGGGGGTATATTTTCATTCCTCCCCCATTTTATTTATACCCCGCTCTCTTTCCTGACCAAGGCTGGGCTCAGAGTGGCTCACATTCATTAAAATACAATCCAACATATAACATATAGAAAATCCCGTAAAACAAAAAACCATAAACAATAAAAACCAATTGGCACCTATTATAAGGACGCTGGTCCATGGAGAGCCAGGAGAAAAGCAATCGGGACCCCACTTAACTCATAGGTTAGAACAGAAAAGCATGGAGGAGAGTCCAGCTATGATATACACCTAGGGTTGCCAACCTCCAGGCACTAGCTGGAGATCTCCTGCTATTACAACTGATCTCCAGCCTATAGAGATCAGTTCCCCTGGAGAAAATGGCCGCTTTGGCAATTGGACTCTAAGGCATTGAAGTCCCTCCCCAAACCCTGCCCTCCTCAGGCTCCGCCCCCCAAACCTCCTGCCATTGGCAAAGAAGGACCTGGCAACCCTATATACACCGTTGCTGCCCTCAACCATAGACCTACCGGAACAGCTCGGTCTTACAGGTCCTGTGGAACTGTTTTAGGTCCCGCAAGTCCCTGCTCTCGCTAGAGAGAGAGTTCCACCAGGCCCGGGCCAGGCCCGAGAAAGCTGGACATAATGGATATAACTGAAGGCACATCCCTAATTGTGGCTAGCCTCTCACAAAGACTACATAGGAGGAATCATGCATGCAGCCATCATTGGCCAGTGCAATTTACAATACACCTACCGAAGTCATCTTGTGCATAAGGTGGGCACTTACCTGGATTGAGTCATTTGGCTCAGGATAGTGTTCTTGGGCGAAATAATTTAAATGGGCTTACAGTGCCATCCTAAGCAGAGGTACACCCTCCTAGGGCCATTGACTTGGATACACTAAAAAGGGCATACCTCTGTTTAGGACAGCACTGCTAGTACTGTCTTCCATACAATGTACGTGATTTTTAATTCTAGCAATGAATGCATGGGAAACAACCACATGAGCTCTGTCCTTACTGAACAGAGGTGAAGAACTAACAAACCAATATCTGCACTATGGATTTTCTGTTCCTTCATTAATTAAAACTGGTTCTCCATGCATCTCTGTCTCAAGCACATGGGTGGGGGTCTGGAAATGATCCAGTTCCTCTCGTCTGCCACCTTTAAAAAGGTAAAGGTCCCCTGTGCAAGCACCGGGTCATTCCTGACCCACGGGGTGACGTCAAATCCCAACGTTTACGAGGCAGACTTTGTTTGCGGGGTGGTTTGCCAGTGCCTTCCCCAGTCATCTTCCCTTTACCCCCAGCAAGCTTGGTCCTTATTTTACCAACCTTGGAATGATGGAAGGCTGAGTCGACCTTGAGCCGGCTACCTGAAACCAACTTCCGTCGGGATCGAACTCAGGTTGTGAGCAGACCTTGGACTGCAGTACTGCAGCTTATCACTCTGCGCCGCGGGGCTCTTTCTGCCACCTTTACACACAGGAAATTAGAAGGGTTCCTTTTTAACATCTCAAGTGCCTGGTTTTTCCCCTGCTTTACTGAAATCTACAGAGGCCCCAGCTTTGCCAAAAAATGAAACGGAGAAAATATTCATGACTCCCAGGTCCATTAAATGACAAAGAAACCAACGGAATGGTGGTGCTTCAAAAGGGATGGTTAAGAATGGGCTATTTGCTTCCAACCTGGATCTCCATCACAACGGATGCTTTAGCTTTCCACCTCTGTATATTAATTATTTTCTAATTTTAAAAAATAAGTGCATGCCATTGGCAATTAGGAATATTTTCAACATTTTCCTCATCTGAATTTCTCCCCACATTTTGGAACTCCCAATTACCTGATCCTGTTTCTAGAGCAGAACTGACACATTAGTAATACTCTATTGCTTCACTTTTTTTACCAATAAAGTCTGTAGACTTTTGGCTCACATAAGAACCTAAGAAAAGCCCTGCTGGATCAGACCAAGGCCCATCAAGTCCAACAGTCTTTTCACACAGTGGCCAACCAGGTGCCTCTAGGAAACTCACAAACAAGACGCCTGCAGCAGCACCTATGATAATAGGTATGCTCCTCTGATCCTGGATAGAATAGGTATGCATCATGACTACTATCCATTTTAACTAGTAGCCATGAATACCCCTTTCCTCCATGAACATGTCCACTCCCCTCTTAAAGTCTTCCAAGTTGGCAGCCATCACCACATTTTGGGGCAGGGAGTTCCACAATTTAACTATGCGTTGTGTGAAAAAATACTTCCTTTTATCAGTTTTGAATCCCTCACCCTCCCGCTTTAGCAGATGACCCCGCGTTCTGGTATTATGGGAGAGGGAGAAAAACGTCTCCCTGTCCTCTCTCTCCAAACCACGCATAATTTTATAGACCTCTATCATGTCTCCCCTCAGCCGCCTTCTTTCCAAGCTAAACTCACTACTGTTCTTGTTTCATTTGTGTCTTTTCCTCTTCTTCATATCAGTGATATACTTGTGTGCACTGAGAAAACTCAGCACAGAAAAAAATTAAATTGTATGAGTTCCATCATGCTTCGTTTAATGTGCTGAGGCACTGGTGTGCTAATGTGCTAATGTGCATCTGATAAAACACTACAAAAAAGTAATCTTATCACGACCATACCTATAATCATGACACTGCTTTTTTGCAGTGTTTTACATGATTAAAAAAAAAAAACAAGCAAATGAACAGAAGGAATTGAAAATAGAAGCAAAGTGTGTAGTACAATTCTGGAATTAATTTTAGAAATTCTATAGTTAAACTGGGGTTAAGAAGGCATGAACTGGAAGTAGACTGAAATCCCAAATAATAACAGACTATGGGAAATGTACAGTTACGGTCACCACACCTAAAAAAGGATATTGCAGAGCTTGAGAAGGTGCAGAACAGGGCAACCAAAATGATCAGAGGACTAGAGCAACTGCCCTAGGAGGAGCGGTTAAAACGCTTAGGGCTGTTTGGCTTGGAAAGAAGGCGGTTAAGGGGAGACATGATAGAGGTCTATAAACCTATGCATGGTATGGAGAGAAGCTTTTCGCCCTCTCTCATAACACTAGAACACGGGTCATCTGCTGAAGCTGAAGGGTGAGAGATTCAAAACAGATACAAGGAAGTATTTCTTCACACAATGCATAGTTACATTCTGGAACTCCCTGCCCCAGGATGTGGTGATGGTTGCCAACTTGGAAAGCTTGAAGAGGGGAGTGGACATGTTCATGGAGGATAGGGCTATTCATGCATACCTATTCTCTCCAGTATCAGAGGAGCATGCCTATGGAACACAGGCAGGATAATGCTGCTGCAGTCATCTTGTTTGTGGGCTTCCTAGAAGCACCTGGTTGGCTATTGTAGGAACAGACTGCTGGACTTGATGGACCTTGGTCTGATCCAGCAGGGCCTTTCTTATGTTCTTATGATGTATTCTCTTTCTTGAAGTACGTTTAATACTTTGCAGAATAGGTAGCCAATTAAAGGTGCAATGGTACCTGGAAGGGAAAAAATACACCTAAAAGCTCCGTATCGTTGTGGATAGGCAAAATCTCTTATTTGGGAAAGCCTTATAGTGAGTTTCAAAAGCAAGAAAAACCATTTGCTTGACATTTAACATTATTTTAAGGCAGCATATATAGCCGCCCCATGTGTTACTTTATTCAATAAATGTGGCGTCTTGCATTGTGTGCTGGCATAAATCATTGTAGCGCCAAGGGAACATTTTTTGAACTCTGTTTATTTGTCAGCATAAAATACATCCTCTGTACAGAGAGACAATGCTTGATCACATTTCAAAATAAGATGCTTTGACTATGTATAACAGAGAAACCAGAGGACTCTTACGGCAATACGATACAATGCTGGGATTTTTTGTGTGGTTACAAGGTTTGGATACTTCAGAGTATTCCTGGTGCATAACACTTTCCAGAACAGGGATGATTTTTAAACTCTTCATCCCTGCTATTGGATCTGAAAATCATCAGTTCTATTTTGCAAAATAGACCCATGAGCCAGTGTGGTGTAGTGGTTAAGAGCGGTGGTTTGGAGTGGTGGAGTCTGATCTGGAGAAGTGGGTTTGATCCCCCACTCCTCCACATGAGCGGCGGAGGCTAATCTGGTGAACTGGATTTGTTTCCCCACTCCTACAAATGAAGCCAGCTGGGTGACTTTGGGCTAGTCACACTCTCTCAGCCCCACCTACCTCAGGGTGTCTGTTGTGAGGAGGGGAAGGGAACGTGATGGTAAGCCGGTTTGATACTTCCTTAAGTGGGAGAGAAAGTCCTCTTCTTCTTCCCATGGATAATGACTAATGAAGAGCAAGCAAGCAGAAGTCATTTAATTTACTACGGCCTTCTAATTCAGTCATAGTGGAAGATGGAAGCTTTGCAGCTCACCGAATCTATGAGGTGGGCCCAGAGGATTTGACGATGGCCAACTTTTTCCCTTGCATCGTTCCTTTTTTCATTATATCTGACACTTTTGAAGGCGAGAGCTTTGTTACCAACTATTAGCCTATGGCAGCAAGCTAGAGAGATGAGAATTTGCGAAGGCGCGGAGCACACCAAAAAGACAAAGCAATTGAAATTACAGGGTTATTGGTATCTTGTTGTTGAAGTAGCTCGGGGTTGCTTAGGCAGAGGAACGAAAGAGTATGGAATGGTTTTTATGTGCGATATTGTGAAATGAACTCTCGGCCCAATGTGGCCAGATTTTCAATTGCGAAACTTTTCTTATCCTGTGGTTTAATTGTAAAACTTTTTTTTAAAAAAAAGTCAAAGAGAACTCCTAAAGAGTGAAAACAAAATGTCGTTTCCTCTTGCCTCAACTAATTATTTTGCTTCCATTCAAAAACCATTACAACAAGCTATCTTTGTTGTAATGCACGGGAATTTGTAAGTTGAATTTTTCATGAATAATATATAATTCTCTGAATGCTGTAATAAATTCTGCATGCAATGTCTGTTCATTCATCAGGCAAGTTAAAAATTATAATAGTTGTATTCCTCTACAGGGCTGTAAATAATGGGCTCTAGGAAAAGAAGGGTAGAAAAACAAAAGCAAAATGTTTTTATAAGTGTGTGGGATTTCCCCCCTTTCTTTTTGTGGTGATAAAAATGTTTGTTCTCTCACAATAAAACCTCTGAGGAATCAATGTGTATTGCCTCACTTTGGAGACTTCCAACTTGCTTGTTACTTACTGAGGTACGATATGTTTGAGGCCTATAAGGAGCAGAAGGACAAACCTAATACTTCAACTCGCCCTCCATATGACACTGAGTTTATAACGTTTAAATTGTCATGGCTTCCTCACAAAGAATGCTGGGAACCAAAGTTTAGTGAGGTGCTGAATATTCTGTCTTAGATATCTCTGTAAGGTTGCCAACCTCCAGGTTCTAGCTGGAGATTTCCTGCTATTACAACTGATCTCCAGCCGTTAGAACTCGGTTCACCTGGAGAAAATGGCCACTTTGTCAATTGGACTCTATGGTATTGAAGTCCCTCCCCAAACCCTGCCCTCCTCAGGCTCTGCCCCAAAAACCTCCCACCAGTGGTAAAGAGGGACCTGGCAACCCTAACTTCCCCCCTTCAGCTGGCCTGCTTCCACCTGCCAACCAGCTGAGGGGCAGCAGGCAACCTGGTTGCCATCTGGGCAAATGGCAATCCTACGAGCCGAGTTGGTTTGCCATTGCCTGCCTCTGCATAGCAACCCTGGACTTCCTGTGCAAGTACTAACCAGGGCCAATCCTGCTTAGTTTCTGAGATCTGACAAGAGGAGGCTAGCCTAGGCCATTCAGGTCAGGGCACAGTGCAAAAGGAGGATGCTGATTTTGAATGGTCTGTCAGGTACTCTCCCCTCCCAAATATGAGCACATTAAGGAGAAAGGCTCTGTCTCAACCTGCTCTCTGTGCTGCTAGTTATCTAGTTCTCGTTCGATGGGGGGGTTTTCCTCAGAAAGGAATGTTAAAATGTTTTAAAATGGCCTGTTCTCTCTCTGTGTGTGAAGTGTCATCAAGACGCGGCTTACTTATGGCAACCCCAGCAAAGGGCTTTCAAGGCAAGTGAGAAGCAGAGGTGGTGGTTTGCCATTGCTTTCCTCTGCAGAGTCTTCCTTGGTGGTCTCCCTTCCAAATGCCGATCCTGCTTAGCTTCTGAGATCTGATGAGAGCAGGCTAAACCATGCAGCCTTGCATGGCCTTTTCTGCCAGTTCATTCTCCTTCATGCATAGACCAGACTTCTTCAACATTCATATACGTAAAGGTAAAGGTCCCCTGTGCGAGCACCGGGTCATTCCTGACCCATGGGGTGAAATCACATCCCGACGTTTCTTAGGCATACTTTGTTTACAGGGTGGTTTGCCGGTGCCTTCCCCAGTTATCTTCCCTTTACCCCCAGCAAGCTGGGTACTCATTTTACTGACCTCGGAAGGATGGAAGGCTGAGTCAACCTTGAGCCGGCTACCTGAAACCAACTTCCGTCGGGATCGAACTCAGGTCATGAGCAGAGCTTGGACTGCAGTACTGCAGCTTATCACTCTGCGCCGTGGGGCTCCTATTAATGTGACTGAGGCATGATTATTGAGACAGCAATTACACTTCAGAACAGAATCACCTTCAAACCAAATTTACCTTACAGATCAAAACTGGTTTAACAATCATTCCTTGACTATGGAGAACCTTGGAAAAAATGTCGTTCTATGATGTAGTTTTTGGAACGCTAACAGAATTCAGAGCTCTCTCGTTCCCAGAATTCTTTGGGGAGGCTACGCCTTGGTTGGATCTCCCTGCTTGGACCTGAGTTCATTGCACCTTAAAGTAACCTGGGTTGGGGAAAACTGTATGCATTGGCTTGAATGATCAGGGACGAAACTGTGTGCTAATCAAACCATGAATACAGAAAAACAGTCTCCCAAGCTCAAATCAAGTCCCACCCCTTTAAATGCTGCTCTGTAATTGGCTTACTTTGCAGTGCTCCCCGTGAGAGAAGATTTCCTTTCCCCAAAACCCAATTGCCCCATAAAAAAGCATTTTAAGGACAAAACAAAAAACAAAAAACAGAGCAATCTGAAAGAAGGGGGGGAGAGAAATCCAAGTCTCGTTTTAAAAAAGCCTTTCTTTTGCTCAGAAAGAGCTCCGAGGTAGCAGAAAGCACTTGAATCCCCACCTCTTTACACACTGCTTTGTGATCGGCTGTGAGAGAAGCCAAACTTCTGTTTTCCCCTGTTTAACTATCTGCATGCTGCTTTGAGGAGGGGGTTGGAAAAGGGTGGGCCATGATGGCGTGGGGAAGCTCAACCCGAGAACGAAGTATGCACGCTCTATGACTCCAGAATGAGCCAGGATGAACAGTGTAATTTGGGCCAGAATGGGAAAAGCAGGGTTCGTTTGGCATCGAAACAGCGCTGAGCTTCCAAGGAATGAGATATCATGCTTACTGAAAAAAATTATCCTGGCTGAAATGGGAATAAAGGAGGTTAAAGCAACCATACATAAAACACCTATGACGGTTGAACTGGGGTCAGTTCTCAATCTGTGTGTAGAGCAGATGTGCTCTCAAGACTGACTGAGTGTCCTGGTGACCCAACACACCCTCAACCCAGTTTGTGAACTTTGCCTTCCCACAACAGGGTCCAAAATTGCCTCAGTCTTTAAGAGAGAAAGAGTCTTAAATTACCCCACACATTAGCCCAGCACCGACTGGAATTAAGGCACACCAGATGCACCCGAGGAGGCCTCTCCATCTGGATAATGATCCACCTGCAGAACATTAGGATAAATAACATGGCCTCATTACCTGCCTTTCCACAGATCCATCTTTGCTCCAAATTCTCAGGCTTTCAATTAAATATATTCTTCATTTCCTCCAGAAACTCTTTGCAATCTTATCATATGTGCAAAATAAATTAAAAGTCTATGCCCAATCACCCTAGGGAGAACGGCAGCAAAATGTTTCATTGACAGCTCAGTGGCTGTTTGTTTATTTTGTTGAAGAGAGGCAAGAAATCAAAACAGCAGGGTAGATACTTCTGGGTTCTGCTTGCCAGCCAAAAAACAAAGAAAAACCCCCCAAAACAATAAAAACCTAGCAGAAGCTCTGAATCTTATGTGACATTTCATGTTATCAAGAACAAGAATGTCCCCTCTTTTGTTTATTTTCATTCATGTCTTTGTCCACGGTTCTTCCACTTGCTTGGTTTGGTAGATTCGTTTCTATTGTGCAGACATATCATATATATATATCCATCCATAGATGATGGATGGATGGATGGATGGATGGATGGATGGATGGATGGATGGACGGACAGACAGACAGACAGCAGTAGAAAAGAGAAAGAGTCCAGTAGCCCCTTAAAGACTAACAACATTTCTGGCAGGGTATGAACTTTTGTGAACCACAGCTCACTTCTTCAGATAACACAGCTACCCACCGAGATAGATAGATAGATAGATAGATAGATAGATAGATAGATAGATAGATAGATAGATAGATAGAGTGTACAGTGGTGATTTATTAATGTAAAAATATAGCATCCAGAAAACAGAAAATGGCATGAAATTTGGAAAACAGTGATAGGAAAATTTAAATTATCCTGACAGGTGACACACCCACTTTTAATGATTTACATCAGTCCAGAGACCTTTGACTTGGAATTTTGGTTTTGGTTGTTTTCGTATTCCAAGGCCTCCTTGAGGTTCTCCACACAAAGCTTGTGATGTCCTTAAATGTGTGACATCAAAGAACATTCTTTTCTCAGGGTGCAGTTTAACATGGCTTTAGGGCTTAATGGTAGAGCATCTGTTTTGCATGCATATGGTCCCAGGTTCAATCCCTGGCATCTCCAGTTTAAACAACCAGGAGATTTTATTTATGTATTTATTTAGCACATTTATATGCCGCTTTTCTCCTGGAACACAGACCCAAAATGGCTTACAAACACCAAAGGCACAGAAATCCAAGATTAGCACAATCACTTAAAATTCTAATATTCCAGAGCCTAAAGTCTGGCAATCTGCCTGCCTAAAATGATAAGCAGCCTCTCCCTTCCCAGTCCCAGGGATGTAAAAGAACTCTGCTTGAGACCCTGGAGAGGCACTGCCAGTCAGAGTAGACAATACTGATGTTGAGAGACCAATGACCTGACTGACTAGAAGGCAGCTTCATGTGTTCGTGTGACTTCCAACTGCAATAAACATCACTACACGGTGTCTTTGTGTAAATAGGCAGGATTTGAGCTTGAATTTTCCTCCCAGGAATTTTGAGGCAAAAGAGTTGAAATTTAGCTCCAAAGCTTACCAAAAAAAGTTGTTATCTCCCTTATTTACATATGAAATAGAGCTGTCAAAGCATTTAACTCCAGGAATAATTTAATAAGCAAAAGCAAACACAACTATCTCCAGCTGAATTAAAGAGCATTAAAACTATCAAAAAGATTAATCTACTAGATTCAGGAAAGACTTCATAGATTCAGTTTATTGAAATCAGTTGCATTATTGAATTTCAATTGCATTTGCTTTCAAACAAGTTGAGCCAGGAAGTTAAATTAAGCATAGCAAGGGGTGGGGGGAGATGCTTATTATGGGTCATCAGAATTTTTCAGAAACAACAGCAAAGATTAGGATATGCTCATTCCGCAATGTGAAACGCCTCTTCTAAGCACTTCAATCATTTTATCTCAACATGTAAATAGCAAGAGATAAATCGTCCCTAGATCTACAAAGGCAAAACAATAAAACAAAACTTTGTAGCATCTAACACTTTCTTTAAAGAAAAAACAACAATGATGCTCTGATTATTTTTTTCAAAGATGCATATAATTGTGGGGGAATATTTAATTGATAAATCATTTATATGGTGTACTATTGTCAGCAAATAAGTAATGCGCATTGCTCAATTTAAGTTTTTCCCCTGAAGAAAATATTGTTGAGTGCATGAAGCTGCTGTATACTGAGTCAGACCCTTGGTCTGTCAAGGTCAGCATTGCCTACTCTGACTGGCAGCAGCTCTCCAGAGTCTCAGACAGAGGTTTTCCACATCACTTGACTTTTAATTGGAGATGCCTGGGAATGAACCAGAGAGCTTCTTCGTGTAAAACAGGTGCTGTACCACTACCATGGCTCTACCTCCTACTGTGACAAGTTGAGTGCCCACCCAATACAAAATTCCTCCCAATGAAAATCATCCCCTCCAGCAGATTATAGACATTTAAGGCCTTGGGTATGGCAATTTTCTCCATCCCTCTCGGTTTTCCTTCCTCAACAAACTGAAAATAATTGCTTCAGAACGTTCAATTGAGGTGCCATCTGTAAGATTTATATCCACCTTATACACCAGAGTAAATTCTCCACTTCCCCCTATAAACTAGAACTATATTAGGTTAATGGAATCATGTCAGGATATCTGTCAAGTTCAGTGATTCTCAGATTGGAACCCCTGTGGTTTAACTAAAGACTCTTTACTCATGGGAGTATTGGGGAGGGGCTGTGGCTCAGTGGTAGAGCATCTGCTTGGCATGCAGAAGGTCCCAGGTTCAATCCCCGGCGTCTCCAGTTAAAGGGACTAGGCGAGCAGGTGATGGGAAAGACCTCTGCCTGAGACCCTGGAGAGCCACTGCCAGTCTGAGTAGACAATACTGACTTTGATGGACCAAGGGTCTGGTTCAGTATAAGGCAGCTTCATGTGTGTTCATGTGGAATTGTGCAATGGCATTCTCATTGGTGAACCCCTAAAACAACTGGTCCATGGTTTCTCTGGACAGTAAGGAATTTCAAGGCTCCAGAATACTGCTATCCAGTCAGAATGGCCATTGGCTCTCCTCACCATGAAGGGCTTATAAAGACTTCCTGTATACCCTGAGACTTTCCCTGAGGTTCACTGGTACTGTTTTGTTTCCTGTCTCTGACTCCTGGTATGACCTCAGTCCCTGACCTCTTCCTCCCAGTTATGTGGTTCCTGGATCCTGGTTCCAGGCTACCACTCAAATGCTACTTACAGCTTAGCCTTGACGGCTTCTACATCTGCTGCCTCCTTCAATCTGGGCAAAGAACTGCTGTGCTATCCCTCTGAGCTTCCTGACTGCCTGACAGATTGCTACCTGTCTACCCGCTTCCTGTCTGTTTCAGGTAGTTACCTGGCTTTGGTGCTGAACAAAGTTTTTATCAGCCATGTTGGACCATGCAAAATCCAGAACAAGAAAAAAATATTCATGTGATACTTTTTATGAGGTCCAACCCAAATGGCGCCAAACACCGTGCAAGCTTTTGAGCACATCAGAACTCTTCTTTGGGCTAGATGTTACAAGATTTAAAAAATGAAGGACAAATAAAGGAGAATTTGGGTCAAGATCTTAAGACTGGGTCTTGGCATCCTTTGGTGTTTATGCTGACAGGCTTCTAGTTTACTTGCTGAACGTGTTAGATTTTTAAAATATATATATATATATATATATATTTGTTTGTTTGTTTGTTTATTGTTTCAGTTAAATACCCCGCTCTCCCTGGCCAAGACTGGGCTCAGAGCGGCTTACCGGAGGAAAATAACCCTTTTAATCAATAAAACAGCATTTAAAATAGCCCTAAAGTTATAAAAAAAAACAATCCTCCTAAAACTACTTAGGCGCCTCTAGGTGTAAAAAGTTTTAACTAGGCAAGCAGATGGATTAAGATACAACAACGTTGAGGGTTTGGAGGCCAGCAGTCATATATAGGAAACCGTAGCTGGCCTCGGCCATAAGCCTGGCGGAATAGATGATGAAAGCAGTTGCATTGTGGGAAGAAGAAGCAAGCAATGGAAGGTTTCCTGCTTACGATTTCTTGCTGATCATTGGCCGAAGGGTCCTTGATATCATCCATTGCCTTGGAATGAATTTCCATGCTGATCCGGCATGATGGACAGTGAACATCCAAACGACCCTCATTCACAACTGTTGCCCATTTGACAGGGACCCTGGCATATGCCGTCTCCGGTTACTTTCCACAGTGACATGTCTAGGTGTTTGAAAGATAACAGTTATGCTCCAGCAGGCTGTGACAGCTTGTGTAATCAAACTTTGGAGCCTTGGTAGAGGGATGGCAATGGGGGCTATTGATCAATGACACCGGGAATGTAATGCAAGGATTAAAATGCATGGTGATATTTTGTTGTCAAGGAAAACTAGATGTTTTGCCATATCCCCCCTCTCCCCCCAAAAAATCTTTTTTCAGTGCTGGCATATCTTCAACGTAATAGGGGAAACTGCATGTTAGGGCTTTGTTTGGGTTTTTAAAAACTTTGTCTTATCAGAACACATGAAGCTGCCTTATACTGAATCAGACCCTTGGTCCATCGAAATCAATATTGTCTACTCAGACCGGCAGTGGCACTCCAGGGTCTCAGGCAGAGGTCTTTCCCATCATCTACTTGCCTGGTCCCTTTAACTGGAGGCGCCGGGGATTGAACCTGGGACCTTCTGCATGCCAAGCAGATGCTTTACTACTGAGCCACAGCCCCTAATAGTTCCTCTTCCTTTTCCACCATTCATCTGCGATTTGCAGTCCTGGGTGGAAATATTACTTCCAATTGGATGCAATGCTTCATGCATCTTACTAAGTGGGCCATAATGTATTTGTTAGTGTTTAGGCCAGGGGTGGGGAACCTCAGGCCCGGGGGCTGTATGCGTCCCCCAAGGACATTTTTTGCGGCCCTCGGGAGCTCCAGGGCCCTGCTGCAGAGGCGGGGCGCAGGGCGGCCCTCCCAGAGGGTGTTCCTGGAGCCACGGCTTACAGTGGTGCTGCGGCGCCCTTTGGACCTCCTCTCGCCGACTGTCGGCTGTTGAGCAGCGAGAGGGAGGGGGAAAGAGGCTGGCAGGTCCCGGCGGCAGAGTATGCATGCAGGAGCCAATTGGGCTTCGGGGGGGGGGCCCTTTTGTGGACTCTGGGGAGGAAAGGGCATGGAGACTGGGGCCCGGTCGCGTGGGGCTCTGTGCGCCGCCGGGTGTGTGTGTGGGCAGGGGAGGCTGGGGCCCGGTCACACGGGGCCAGCGGGTGTGTGTGTGGGGGGGGGAAGGCTTTTCTCTCTTTTCTTCCTTTTTCTGTCACTCTCCTTTCTCTCTCTCTTTTTCTGTCTCTTTCTTTGTCTCCCTCCGTCCTTTTCTTTGTCTCCCTTCATCCTTTTCTTTCTTTCTCCCTCTCTCTCCATTTCTTTCTCCCTTTCTCTCCCTTCCTCCCTTTTCCTCTTTCTCTGTTTTCCTTCCTCCCTTGCCGATCGACTGTGGGCTGTGCCCCCGTGGCACCTCATTTGCTCGGGCACACTTCTGGCTGCCCTTCCGCCTGGGAGGGGGGAGGGGGGCACCCTGCAGGCCTTCTCTGTGTGGCTTCCCCTGGGGTCCCAACCTCCAGGTGGTGGCTGGAGACCTGGCAACCCTATCCTCTTCCCCCCCCACCGGGAGATCTACACCTGGTATGGCCCCTGAATGATGTCATAAATGTGCAAATGGCCCTTGGCAGGAAAAAGGTTCCCCACCCCTGGTTTAGGCTGTCACAACTTTGTCTCTTGTCATTTCATTATCCCCACTCGTGTCATGGAAGCTCACTTGGTGACCTTGGCCCAGTCACACTGTCTCAGCTTAGCCTACTCCACAGGATTGTTGTGAGCATACCATGGAGGGGAGGAGAATGATGTAAGCTGCTTTGGGTCCCCACTGGGGAGAAAGATGGGGTACAAATGAATTAAATAATAATAATTAGTAATGTCTGCAGTCTGGAGGTAAGTTGTAATTCTCAATGAACTTCAGACCCCCCTCCCCCCAGAGATTGGTAGGAAGAAGAAGAGTTGGTTTTTATATGCCAACTTTCTCTACCACTTAAGGTAGAACCAAACCAGCTTACAATCACCTCCCCCTCCCCTCCCCACAACAGACACCCTGTGAGATAGGTGGGGCTGAGAGAGTGTGACTTGCCCAAAGTCACCCAGCTGGCTTTGTGTGTAGGAGTGGGGAAACAAATCCAGTTCACCAGATTAGCGTCTGCGGCTCAAGTGGAGGAGAGGGGAATCAAATCCGGTTCTCCAGATCAGACTCCACAGCTCCAAACCACCGCTCTTAACCACTACACCCTATGGCTTCCCCAGAACTGTGGATACTCCCTGGGCCTGAAGTCTCTTCTAAGCCTGAGCACACCTGGCTTTATTATTTTATTCATACATTTATTAATATTTACCCAACGTTCTTCCCCAATGGGGAACCCAAAGTAGATGAGACACAAAGAAATATGTGACTGAATTTTCCCAGTATTTTAAATGCAAAGTGTGGGTGGAGACCCTAGGGTTGCCAGGTCCCATTCCCCCCCCCCTCACCAATGGGGAATGGGGTTGGTGTTGCCAGATCCAGGTTAGGAAACTCCTAGAGATTTGGGGATGGAGCCAATGGAGAACAGGGACCTCAGCAGGGTACAATGCCATAGAGCCCCCCTCCAAAGTATCCATTTTCTCCAGTTCCCTGATCTCTGTAGTCTGGAGAGGAGCTGTAACTCCAGAGAATCCCCAGGCCCCACCTGGAGGCTGGCACCCCTAACTTGGCTCTATGGTCAAGAGGCGGCCTCACAAATTCAAAAATGCTCGGCTGATTATCTAAAATTTTGAAAGGTACATAGCGATTCTGATATGCCAAAGGCTTTGAGCCATGAAATCTGAAATAGCATTCCTTCGCATGCTAGGGAAACCTTGACAGCTTCTTATTTACATGACTTCTTGGAATAAATGGATGTTGACTTTTTCGCCCTGTTAATCGTTGGCCATTGTCTGATGGATGACAGACCCAGAATTAATGACGCAGCAAGTGTAATTACTGTACACTTAAAAGGTTATGCTCATATTGGATTTAGAGCAAAGACTTCATGTTGCCAGCCAGAAGACAATGAAGAATGCCAGATAAATAGCCATGTTCTCTGCTTGTGCCCCTGAACAGATAATGGGGGGGGGGGGGAATCTCTAAATATATCCGCGGGCTGAAGTGTACACACAAACAAATGAAACCATGGCGACACTGAAGACACACATTACCTTGAATTCTGGAACGGGGAAAAATGTGTTTATTGAAACGAATGACATTGATACATAATAGAGAAATATGCAGCGTGCTGTATTCTCCTGCACTGTTGAAGCCTGAAAATCCTGTTGGGGTTGCCAAGTCCCTCTTCGCCACCGGTGGGAGGTTTGGGGAGGTTGGGGTGGAGCCTGAGAAGGGTGGGGTTTGGGGAGGGGAGAGATTTCAATGCTGTAGAGTCCAATTACCAAAGTGGCCATTTTCTCTAGGTGAACTGATCTCTATCAGTTGGAGATCAGCTGTAATAACGGGAGATCTCCAGCTACTACCTGGAGGTTGGCAACCCTAAATCCTGTACGTGCTTCTTGGAAAGTAAGCCTCGTTGAAATCAGTGGGGTTTCCTGCTAGATGAACGTGCATCTGATTGGACCATGAGGCACCAGGTTTGGGTTTGTTCTGTCATGCACAGGAAGATCTATGGTTTTCTTCCAGACTGAAGGCAGGTGCTCATCCCCAAATCCAGTGGTTTGGCGGGGGGAAATCATTTAGAGAACCGCATCAAGCTCCTTATTTCATACCACAAAAGAGTAAAGTTCATTCAGGGTCTTTGCATTCAAAGTTGAACTGCCGTTCCATCTGCAGAAAAAGGTTGGACGCTCCTCTGGGATTTCTCGTTTCACTTTGAATGGAGAGTTCTTACAAACTCTTCAAAGCGAATGGCCATTTTTGTCCTGGTGGGGCTGTTGCTTTTTGCTAGCTGTACAAAAGCCTTTAAAAAAATCATAAACCTGAATGCTCCAATTTAGCACACTCTTACAAATGAGTCCACAAAGATGTGCCAAGAAGATGAAGACGAGTTGGTTTTTATACCCCGCTTTTCTCTACCTTTAAGGAGTCTCAAAGTGGCCTACAATCACCTTCCCTTCTCCCCCTGCCAACAGACATCTTGTGAGGTAGGTGAGGTTGAGAGAGTTTGGAGGGAACTGTGACTAGCCCAAGGTCACCCAGCTGGCTTCATGTGTAGGAGTGGGGAAACAAACCCGGTTTACCAGATTAGAGTCTGCCTCTGTACATTGTTTGCCTTGAAAACCCCACCAGGGGTTGTCACATGTCAGATGTGACTTGGAGGCAGCCAAGCAGGGAATTGACAAGTGGTCCAAACCGCGGAGCCAAAGTTTCACATGACCAGAGGCCAATCCTATCCTATGGATCGCTGCTGGGGTTGTAGCTGCAGTACCACCCTGTGGCCATCTGCTGCGGTGGCACTACAGCATATCAATCTTCTCCATCCTTCATAGGGTTGCCAACCTCCCGGTACTAGCTGGAAATCTCCCGCTATTACAACTGATCTCCATCCAACAGAGGTCAGTTCACCTGGAGAAAGTGGCCGCTTTGGCAATTGGACTCTATGTCATTGAAGTCCCTCCCCTCCCCAAATCTTGCCCTTCTCAGGCTCCACCCCAGAAACCTCCCGCTGGTGGGGGAAAAGGACCGGGCAACCCTACTCCTTCACCAAGATTCAAGTACAGTACCACCTTACAGACAACAAGATTTGGGGGGTATAAGCTTTTGAGAGTCCATGCTCCCTTCTTATTGGTCTCTAAAGTGCTACTGAACTCGAATCTTGCTGTGCTCCTGCCGAACCAACACAACTACCTTCTGAAACTCCTTCACCGAGCCTCCATGATAGTACAAGAGTAAGATGTATGGTTCCTGCTGCTATAGCTCATGGCCCCAGCCCTGCACAACCATTGTGTTTTGAGATACCTATTCTCTCCAGAATCAGAGGAGCATGCCTATTGCATTAGGTGTGGTGGAACACAGGCAGGGCAATGCTGCTGCAGTCGTCTTGCTTGTGGGCTTCCTAGAGGCAGCTGGTTGGCCACTGTGTGAACAGACTGCTGGACTTGATGGGCCTTCCTTGGTCTGATCCAATAGGGCCTTTCTTATGTTCTTATGAGATAATGTTAGGCACTGCAACAGTCCCGTCCTTGTGAGTTTGAACTGTGAAGACCCGTTCACGCGTTCAAGTTCTCACCTATCGGGCGATGAACATATCTATGGACCAGCTTACAGCCACATGAACATGTACATGAACACATGAAACTGCCTTATACTGAATCAGACCCTTGGTCCATCAAAGTCCGTATTGTCTACTCAGACTGGCAGCGGCTCTCCAGGGTCTTCTGGAGTGTTGCTTGGAGTGCCACCTGAAAGGCAAGGAATGTGTTCCTAAAGCAACAATGCTCCTCCGTGCCCTGATTTCACTGTATTACTTTATGGTTAAGAACTTGCAAATTTTCTTCAATGAAAAATCTCACAAGACGCCTGCAGCTCCCGCTGTACGGCGTTCCTCCCTGCTGTGGCCACCATTCGTTTGAGGAAGTGCAGCCGAGAAGCCACGATCGTCTCCTTTGTCTTCATTATACGAACCTCTGTTCCGACATTCGTTCCGATGTAAGGCCATTTACCTTGGCTCCCGACTACATTTAATCTCATTACATTGACTGTCATTACTGTAACATCTTTATTCCACTTGAAAGACTTTTAAAGCTCTAGAGGATTCCTATTACAGGGAGGGCGGAATATGCTTTATTGAAAAGGGCCTTGTGTAAATTCCAGATATGATCATGCCATCCATTTTGATGAGGCTGCCGCCACCAGCTTCCGCTAATGCATAAACTCACGTATTGAAAACAAGAGGGAAGGTTGGATTGTACAAAAGGCGGGGGGTGGGGTGGGGAAGCATATCTTAACTATGTGGATTTCATGAAGGAGCTTTAAAGCCACATTTTCTATCCTGGTGATGGGAGGAAAGAAAGGGGAGGAGGATGAATTAAAAAATAAATGCATGGATATATTTAAAGAGATTACAAAAAGGGGATGCTAAAATGGTTGGGGGAAAGACAGTTCCAATCCTAAGAAAGTTTACTGGAAGTAAACCCCATTGAGGAGACCTTTGTAGGATTTTGAGGAGACCTGCTTAGGTAGGCAATCAGGTCAGTGGTCTTCAACTCATGGTCCCTCAGGTTGGTCATGGAGTCCCACCTGCTGTGTCACAGGCTCTTCTAGAGCCATTTAGGAAAGGCCTACTTCTTAAGGTTGTCAGATCCCTCTTTGCCACCAGCAGGAGGTTTTTGGGGCAGAGACTGAGGAGGGTGGGGTTTGGGGAGGGGAGGGACTTCAGTGGGGTATAATGCCATAGAGTCCAATTGCCAAAGTGGCCATTTTCTCCATCTGCACTGATCTCTGATGCCTGGAGATTAGTTGTAATAGCGAGAGATCTCCAGCCACCACCAGGAGGATAGCAACCCTAGGACTGAACCAGAGGGCCTTCTAACTCTGTTATTCTGTCATTGCTGAATGAACAAATAAGGAATCGCTAGTTTTCTTGGTGCATGCTTTGCTTTCCATTGTGTTTCATGGTGTTTTCCTTTGTAATTAATCATAATCAGAGTCTGTGTATCTGCTGCTTTTAAATATGGAATTTGTCAGTATTACCCTGCATTTGGTGACTTTCAGTGAGCATTATTATTTGCTCTGAATTAAAATGTACCATGAAAATAATTGTTTCCAGAGACACCTCTGCGCATTGTGTTCTGGTGGATACAGCTCTTCCAGAATTGCTCTTTTCTTATATACATAAGGAACACAAATAGGAAATTGTGCACCCCGAAGCAATCAACATTGTATATTGGCTCCAACAGGGTATGCCTCCAATTAAAATCCAATTTAAATTCCATTGACTTGTAAGCTGGAATTCATTCTCAAACCTCCTTTCCTCTCGTTTCTAACTATGTGTGTCTTATCGTTACAATAGTGGGTGCCGTCCTGCCAAAGTAAGCCCATTGATTTCAATGGGAGAGTTAAACATATGTTTCAGTATCTCCCATCCAATTCAATGAGAGTTAAGAGTGCTTGAACACACATGAAGCTGCCTTATACTGAATCAGACCCTTGGTCCATCAAAGTCAGTACTGTTTACTCAGACCGGCAGCGGCTCTCCAGGGTCCCAGGCAGGGGTCTTTCACATCACCTACTTGCCTAGTCCCTTTAACTGGAGATGCCGGGGATTGAACCTGGGACCTTCTGCATACCAAGCAGAGGCTCTCCCCTAACCCTAAAAGTAAGTCACCACATCTGTCCAAGTGCCACCTGGATTCGAACCCAGTTCTTCCAAGCACTAGTCCGCCTCCCTCCCCACCACACCACAGTGCTTAACTTTGGCTGGATCATTCCCTTTGAGTGCAGCATCAAGAGACAGCTACAGAACACCAGTGGTGTTCTAGAACTCAAACCCGGTCGGTGTGCTAGCTTGTCCTAGCCAGAGAGTAGCAGGTTGCCAAAGGCTGGAGCTCACAGGAGGTTGAATACAGGCAGTGGAACCCACATCCGGTTTGAGGCTTGCCTGGAGCTAAGAAATAGAGTTCAAGGTTGGCACCCAGAAGCAAGGCCAATAGTCCAGTCCAAGGTTCTGAGTCAGAGAAGTGGCAGTAGCAAAATCAGCATGCCAGGGGCAAGGTCAGGAATCTACGGTAGTCCAAAAGTAAGACATCCAGGGAGTTGTCTCAGGGAAGCAGCAAAAGTCAATAGCTCTTTTGCAGACAACACTGGTGTGTCCTAGGCAAGGCTTTAACCTGGTTTCTGCTCATTGCCACCTTCATCCTCTGATGACTTACAGTCTTCCAGCCTTCTCCTTAAGGCTTCTAAACAGACACTGCGCCTTTTAGCCTGAAGCTCTGCTCTGCCTCATTTCCTATGAAATTTAACTGCTTCAGGTGAGCTGGGTGGGTCATGGCTCTGTTTAGTTGCAGCTGGAGCTGAGTCATCAAAGTGAGCTGGTTCTGCATCTACTCTAGCATCCTCAGCAGGAATGGTGTGTGGTTCTTCCTGTTGGGGTTCAACTTGGCCTGGATTCTTGGCTAACTGGGGTTCAGGAGGGACTGGTTCTTCCTGGCATGGCTCCTCTTCTGATGAGTCCTCGCCCAGCGAGGACTGGGCCCCAACAGTTGGCCACTGTGTAAACAGACTGCTGGACTTGTTGGGCCTTGGTCTGATTCAGCATGGCTTTTCTTATGTTCTTATGTTGCACCTGTTCGCACAACATGACAACCATGCATATTCGGATAGGTAGCACATGCTCTCTTTACACTTGATTCATAAGCTCTCAGTTGTGTGTGGTTGTAATGGCTGAAAAGAACTAAGAGTGACTGGCTCATGGTCCACCAACAAACATCATGGTGGACGGGAGGATTTGAAACTGGTCTCCCAGATGCTGGGCCAACCATTTCACAGCACTGGGTCTCCAACTGTAGTATTCTGATAGGCAAGTAATTATCTATGAATCAGGTATAATACATTAATTTTTATGGGGCGAAGAATGGACTAATTTTCCACAAAGTAAGGAGTGCGACAGAAAATGAAATAAAAACACATGTAGAAATATTAGATCGTAAAATGTATTTAATGGAAAGAAGCAACAGGTGCTCAATGCGTTGTTGGAAAAGGCGTACATTAAGGCTTAGGCAAATCCTGGGCTGCTGATAAATTGTCTTTTACAAAAGCTGAAGGGCAACTTATTGGTTCTTGCCTTTGGTCACTGTACAATATCACACAATCCCAGTCATTTATTATGGTAGATTTCATTAGATGTGTTCTTATACGCTACCTATAAAAAAAGTTATGTACCGGCAGAAAAATAAAATTATGCTTTATCAGACTATGCATCTCTGCTTCGAAATCTCCCACATGGGTTGACACACATTTGCAAGGTGCCGAGAATAATGAGCAAAGGGGCACAATTGTATAATGTTATTACAGATCACGCTGCCCAGTGTTTATTCTTTAACTCTGTAATAGCCATAAGTGAGCTAGAGACATGGCAAGGCCTCGTTGTCACAGACTTGGGCTGTATTCTTTTAGGAATGAGCAAGGAGCTAACTGCAGTTTGCAATCCCTACAACTCCTAGTATCACAGTTGTTCTCCACACTACACAGATTAGTTCCCCTGGGGAAATATGGCTACTTTGGAGGATGGACTGCACAACATTAACATAAGAACATAAGAAAAGCCATGCTGGATCAGACCAAGGCCCATCAAGTCCAGCAGTCTGTTCACACAGTGGCCAACTAGGTGCCTCTAGGAAGCCCCCAAACAAGACGACTGCAGCACCATCCTGCCTGTGTTCCACAGCGCCTAATATATTCGGCATGCTCCTCTGATCCTGGAGAGAATAAGTATGCATCATGACTACTAGTATCCATTTTGACTAGTAGCCATGGATAGCCCTCTCCTCCATGAACACGTCCACTCCCCTCTTCAAGCCTTCCAAATTGGCAGCCTTCACCACATCCTGGGGCAGAGAGTTCCACAATGTAACTATGCGTTGTGTGGAGAAATACTTCTTTTTATCAGTTTTGAATCTCTCACCCTCCAACTTCAGCATTATACTCTGACATTATATTCTGCTGAGGTCCCTCCCCTCCCCCAACCTCACCCTCCCCAGGCTCTACTCCCAAATCTCCAGCCATTTCCCAGACTGGAGCTGGCAAGTTGCAACCCTACCTACAATCATTCTACACAGGGCAGGTGAATTTTTCAAACCCTACAACGACTCTGCACTGTGGGTGCGACTGAATTGTGCAATCCACCCCTTTTGGCTCCCAACTCCCCATTTTTATTTTGTTCCTCCTCGTGCAAATCGGACCTGTGAGTCTTCACTTTTTTGTGCCATTTTCTTTTTTCCATTATGTTAGGGTTGCCAGCCTTTCTGGCAATATGGTATGTATTATATTTTCGTTTATGCGTGTACATTGTGAGTAACAGTAGAAGTTGGGGAATTCATAGTCCCGTTTTCTCATAGATAGATGTTCATCAATTGCCGCAAAAGATACTCTCCCGATAGACAGAGCTTTGGCGAAATGGGAGTTACACCAGGTCCCCATCTCGGGAATTAATAAGACTTTCGAGAATCAACCAGAGTTCTCATCACTCTGGGATACTGAAAGGAAATGAAACTCCCGGCTAAGAGATTTGGCATTTCTTTACACCTGAGGAGCACACGGTTTGACGGGATCACTACCGGATATAGTTCTCTTCTGTGAAAGGAACTACGAGTCACCAGTGTGGCAATTTCAGTTTTTCAAAGTCGATTTTCCCATTATTTCGGGACTTTGCAGCTACCATGATGGATGGATGACATTATATGAATAATTGCAGTCTTGAATTCTGTTTACAGTGTTTTGTTCACAGTGTTGCTAAAAATTTGTGTTGCATTGTAAGAAATTAAGAGATAATTCTAGTAGCTTTTATTTGAGCCTCCAGGTACTAGCTGGAGATCTCCTGCTATTACAGTGATGGCGAACCTTTTAGAGACCGAGTGCCCAAACTGCAACCCCAAACCCACTTATTTATTGCAAAGTGCCAACACGGCAATTTAACCTGAATACTGAGGTTTTAGCTTAGAAAAAACAACTTCCCTGGACTCCCTGCTGGGCAGCGGGGAGTCCAGGGAAGGGGGCAGGGCCTTTGAACTGCTCCACGCTGCCTGCAAAAACTGCATTAGAACAAAAACTGCATTAGACCTAATATAGATGGGAACCAGACATCCATAGTGGTACCTTCACATTCAGAGGCAGTCTACCAGTTGTGGGAGGGCTGTATTCTCCATTCTTGAGGAAGTCCTGGAGAGACCTAGCAGGCATTTGCTGGAATCAGGAATGTTTTCAGGGAGGGACGGAGGGAGGAAAAGGAAAGGAAGAAAGGAAGGAAGAGCTTTCTGGCCAGGGAAGGAAGGGGGCTTCTGGGCTGGTGAGTAGGGCGGCAGCCACCTCGTGCGCCAAGGAAAGGGGGTTTTGGTGGGGAAGGGGGCTTCTGGGCCAGCATGAGAGGCAGCTGCAGCCTCGCAAGCTGAGGAAAGGGGCTTCTGGCGGGGGGGGGGGGAGAATGAGGCTTCTGGGCCGGCGCGCTGCCACCTTGCGCGCCCAGGAAAGGGGTTTTGAAGGGAGAGGGGAAAGGGGGCTGCAGGGCAGCTGCCTTGCGACCCAGGAAAAGGGTTTTTTCCCATGGAAGGCACCGAGGGAGAAAGGGAAGGGGACTGGAGGGCCGGCTCGCGAGGCGAGCCGCCTCCTGCGCCCTGCAAAGGGTTTTTTGGCCGGGGAGGAGGGGAGGGGGAGGGAGAGGGAGAAGGGGGCTGGAGGACGACAGCCGCCTCGTGCGCCCTGCAAAGGGTTTTTTGGCCGGGGAGGAGGGGAGGGGGAGGGAGAGGGAGAAGGGGGCTGGAGGACGACAGCCGCCTCGTGCGCCCTGCAAAGGGTTTCTGGCTGGGGAGGGGGAGGGAGGAGGGGGAAGGGGGAGGGAGGGGGGGAGGGGGAGGGGGGGAGGGAGAAGGGGGCTGGAGGACGACAGCCGCCTCGTGCGCCCTGCAAAGGGTTTTTGGCTGGGGAGGGGGAGGGAGGAGGAGGAGGGGGGAGGGGAGGGAGAAGGGGGCTGGAGGGCGGCAGCCGCCTCGTGCGCCCTGCAAGAGGGTTTTTGGCTGGGGGAGGGAGAGGGAGGCTGGAAGATGGAGGCCACCTCGTGTGCCCTGCAAAGGGGTTTTTGGCCAGGGAGGGGGGGAGGGAAAGGGAGAAGGGGGCTGGAGGGGGACAGCTGCCTCGTGCGCCCGCAAACGGTTTTTTGGCTGGGGGAGGGAGAGGGAGAAGGGGGCTGGAGGGCGGCAGCCGCCTCTGCGCTCTGCAAAGGGGTTTTCGGCCGGGGAGGGGGGGAGAGGGGAAAGGCTGGGTGGCGGAGAGTCCAGGGAAGGGGGCGGGGCCTTTGAACTGCTCCGTGCTGCCTGCAGGCAGCGCAGAGCAGTTCAAAGCTGGCGGCTGGGAGGGCAGGGGCCCCGCCGCCCAGCTGAGCCGTGCGTGCCAGCAGAGAGGGCGACGCGTGCCGGAAATGGCACGCGTGCCATAGGTTCGCCATCACGGTGCTATTACAACTGATCTCCAGCTGATGGAGATCAGTTCCAATGGAGAAAATGGCCGCTTTGTCAATTGGAGTCTATGGTATTGAAGCCCCTCCCCAGGCTCCACTCCAAAAACCTCCAGCCAGTGGCAAAGAGGGACCTGGCAATCCTACATGATGTCAATTCCCCCCCCAAAGAGTTATCCTTTTAATCGTTCTCTTTTGCATTATTTTGGCATAGAAATGGCACGAAAATGTGGTAAACATAGTGTATAAATGGCATAAAATGGTGTAAAAAGAACCCAGCGAATCTGGAATTCTGGCAACAAAAAACGGTCAAAACGAAAAACAGCATCCCAACTTACTAAAAACAAACAAAAAGAGTCTGTATCCCTAGTATCCAGAGGCTACCAGCCAGGCCTTTAGAGAGCTAGAGGATATGCCATATGAGAAAAGATCAAACGAAATTGATTTGTTTCCCTTGGAGAAAAGGATTTGCAAAAATATGAAGGGAGAACCCCCGGCAAGTCTAGAATTGAGCGAACAAGTTAATAAAACTCCCCCCGGAAAATAATATCCTTGTATTTTATCTCCTTCTTGGCTAAAGAGCCCTTTTTGAGGCTTGTACAAAGTGAGAGATTCTAAAAATCTTTCATTTTATTACAAAGTGGGGGGGGGTTCATAGATCACATTCCTCCCCCCCCAGCAAAGCATTATTTGAATCAATATCGCCAGATGAGTTAATATGTATTTTTAATATCTCCTAAATGTTTAATTTAGTTTTGCCTCGGATGTTTCATTACATTCGCTCGCCCCTTAATTAAACTAATGACTTTATTGCTTTTTGATCAGCCAAGCAGATTATCAGATTATTAGCTCGCCTTCCCCTTGCCCTCTCTGTTATTATGGTATTGTGTAAGATATCTCAATTTAGGTAAGTAAATACAGTAACCTTTGGATGAGTTAAAAAAAAAAAACTAGGCCGTTTTGTTAAGTTAAACAAGAATTTTTGAAGATAAAAGATGTAAACATGAAGAACCTCTAGGGTCTTCTGTCCTACTCGGTCAGCCTCGAGCAGACTCTCTGCTGGAGAGACCGCAGCTCAGGGGTCCTCAACCTTTTTGAGCCTGTGGGCACCTTTCGAATTCTGACACATGGTAGGGGACGCAGCCAAAAAATGTCTGCCGCAGGAGGGTTGCCAGGCCCCCTCTTACCTCCAGCTGGAGTTTCTTTTGAGGTTGCCAACCTCCAGGGAATACCAGCACGAGGGCTCAGGTCTTAAAAATATTTACTAACACAATTACTGCATAACATTCAACACATAGCAAGTATCTTCACAAATTTTAGAACTGTTTTTCACACAGGAACATAGGAAATAATAACGAATAAGAAACCACTTCTTTTCCATTTCTATTCCTCAGAACGCTGGTTACTTCCCCAGAATGTGATATAGTTCCAAAGATGCTTCTGCAAGGTGTGCAAAGGTCAGTCCTCAATAAACAAAACGGCACCTCCGGATTAGTGTTCGTTTCGCAAATATCACTTCATCAGTTGGTTTTCATCATATTTCATGCAAATTATACTTCATCAGTTGGTTCATATGAGTTGCAAGATATGCTTGAGGGTATAAAAACCTCTCTTGGGTATGAAAACCTCACAACAATGATCAATGGACCCAAATGGGTGCTTCAGTTCTTTCCAAGGTCTGATTGAAGCCCCTCCCCTCCCCAAACCCCACCTTCCTCGGGCTTCACCCCAAAAACCTCCCGTCGATGGGGAAGAAGGACCTGGCACCCCTATTGCCAACCTCCAGGCAGTAGCTGGAGATCTCTTGCTATTACAACTGATCTCCAGCCGATAGATATCAGTTCACCTGGAGAAAATGGCTGCTTTGGCAATTGGACTCCATGGCATTGAAGTCCCTCCCCTCCTCAAAACCCACCCTCCTCAGGCTCCGCCCCAAAAACCTCCCGCCGGTGGCGAAGAGGGACCTGGCAACCCTAGGCTGGGGGGAGTGATACTGTTACTTGCGGGAAAACATAGAGTTTTCAGAGGTTATAGCTAGAGCATCCCACTCTAAACCCAGAAGTAACAGTAAGCCCGGAAGTAATCGGGTTGCCAACCTCCAGGTACTAGCTGGAGATCTCCCGCTATTACAACTGATCTCCAGCTGATAGAGATCAGTTCACCTGGAGAAAATGTGTGCATGGCACTTCTCTGCCTGCCCTGGCCCTGCCTTAGGACATCAGCGCAGCTCAGCCAATTGCTGTTGAAGTCACTTAGACAGTGGACCTGGGGGGAAAGTCTGAGAGATGCTGGACAGCTGCTACCCATCAAAGTATACAGCATAGGGGTAGAGGAACCAATGGCTTGGTCCAAAATAAAACAGCTTTCAATAATCCCTTCTGGCGCCAGGCAAGTGTTCTCTGCTACCTTGCCTAGAGAAAAAGAAGGTTATTGTCAGTTGTTCACTGTCCCAAGCTTGCACCGAAACTTCTCCAAAACGGGGCCTAATTTGGAATTCGGCAAGACTTAATACAGAATGTCATTTAGTTTGGTCCTAGAAACATGTTTTTCTCTTGGAACAAATGGAAAATCCATAAGATTGATTAAGAGGATCGGAAGAAAGAAGCTATTTCTTGTGCACGGATAACCTTACCCTCGTTTGAAATTAGCTTGAAGTGTTAAGAAAAATGAAAGGGTTGTGTCACTGGAAATTATGTAGAAGCTCTCTCTTGCTTGGGTTTAGGATAAGAAGGGTTGCCAGGTCCCTCTACGCCACCGGCAGGAGGTTTTTGGGGTGGAGCCTGAGGAGGGCGTGGTTTGGGAAGGGAGGGACATCAATGCCAATTGCCAAAGCGGCCATTTTCTCCAGGTGAACTGGTCTCTATCAGCTGGAGATCAGTTGTAATAGCAGGAAGTCTCCTGCCACCACCTGGATGGATAATATTTGGGATAATATTTTCCTTTCTATTTATGGGCATTTAATATAATGCTTATTTCACCGGAAAAAACCCACTTGAGCCCACATGCTGTTGTTCTCTCCAGTTGCACTATTTCAGCGTAGGTTTATTATTACTTGAAGAACCACCTGGAGGTTGGCAACCCAAGAATACGGGTGGCAACGGACAGCCCAGGGGGCTCTGACTTTTTTTCCCTTCTCAACGAGACCACAAGGTGCTGTTTTTTACTTGGTAGCAGGATGGCCCAGGCTAGATCTCTTCAGATCTCAGAAGCTAAGCAGGGTCAGCCCTGGTTAGTGTTTGGATGGGAGACCACCAAGGAATACCAGGGTTGCTGTGCAGAGGAAGGCACTGGCAAACCACCTGTTAGTCTCTGGCCATGAAAACCCGAGAAAGGGGTCGCCATAAGTCGGCTGCGACTTGAAGGCATTTTACACACACAGCAGGATCAGGAAATGCAAGATCTCCCTGGAGGAGTCACTTCTTGGGGTGATTTCTCAATGAAAGAGGCACTTTGCAAGCATCCCAGATGTTTCTTTTGGTCTTGGTTTCCAGGACTTTTCACTCAAAAAGTGGTGCTGACAGACCCCAAACTAGGAGGACCAGGTTTCCAACTGTTTGTTTGTTTGTCTCATTAAAGCAGTTATTAGCTGCCTTTTTACTTTGCAGAACTCAAGGCAGCTTCCAATGCAATTAAAATGATTATAAAAACAGCTAAAAGTCCACAATTTAAAATGTTAATTTGGACTGCCAATAAATAAGAACTAAATTGGTTAAATGCAGTCTTAAATAATTTCTTATGGTCACCTGCAACCCATCTGCTGCTATCTCCACTTCCAATTTTTAAAAGACACATAATACAAAGGGGAAAATGAGTTGAGATTTACTATTTAGATCTCTCTGTGTGACTTTGGTGACTGCCCATGAACCCAGCTAATCTTGCAATCAATTTTTTTAATCAGTTCTTCAGTGCACGTCAGGTGAACATAACAGGCAAAGCACGGTCCCCAATGCTGGTCATTTAAAGGATTGTCCAATTTTGCTGATGCATCGAAGGGTCTGTTGTTTGCAATATTGCCTCTCCCCTGGTAAAGAAAATTACCTCATTTTTGGACCAGGGAAAGCTGCAGTGACCTAGTCGTGTTGCCATAAGAGGCTACTGCAGAGATGCAGAAGTGCTCAGCAGAGTACTATGTTCAAGATAAATTTTGCTAGGGAACATGAAGGCATTCAAAACAGGGGATCATGTCAGGAGTAATAGAGGGACTTTGAGCAAAGAAAATTGGTTCTCAGCCTGCCTGCCGTTAATTAGTTCTTTATTAATTTGCAAACAATTTTGAGGGGATTTTCAATTATATTATAAGCTGCCCCAAGCTTGTAAAGAAGTAAAGTAGAAAGGTTTTCAATAAAGAAATGTCGAAATTTGCTTTGGTTCCCCACTAATCTTTCATGTACGTTTGTCGGATAATTGGAGGATGAGAGAGATAAAAGTGTCCTTCTTTCCCCCTGAATCTTTATTTCATGATTCCCACCTTAAATGCTGCCATTTAAATGACATGCAAAATAGCTCCTAATACTTCAAGAAAAAAAATGTGATATGATTTACCTACATTTTTGAATGAGAAACAAACAAACAAAAAAGGTAAGAAAAGCTTGTGGCCTTTGCTTTTTTCATCCCTTGCTGTGAAATGATTTGGTGGAGTAGGGAAAAACTATTACTAACCTAAATGAACTTTTAACACATTTCCAATCCTACTTTGGTTAACTCAAATAGTTTTAGACTGAATTAGAGATTTTCCATAATTACTGTTTGCAGTGCTTCCGCTCAGTTAAAGATTTATATGAAAGCTTTATGGAACGCACCTTTTTAGCATTCAGAGACTTTTATGGATTATTTTTCATAACATCTGCCACTTACTGAAAAGATCCTTAAAGCACCTCTTTTAATGTGCATTTAATGCCTTCTGTTACAATTTTATATCAAAGAAGATGCGCTTCATGATGGCAATGCAATTTGTGTACCTTTCACAATGATCAGGTGGAGTCTGAAACCTTTGGGTTTATCATGATTGCGAAAAATAAAATTTGACATTTAAGTTCCTCCTCCCTATGTGAAGAAAACATTGTTTTGGTAAAACTCAGCTCTGAGGTAGAAATGTCTATTCTCCATGTTTAGGGTTGCCAACCATCAGGTAGTAGCAGGAGATCTCCCGCTATTCCAACTGATCTCCAGCCGATAGAGATCAGTTCCCCTGGTAGAAAATGGCTGCTTTGGCAATTGGACTCTATGGCATTGAAGTCCCTCCCCTACCCAATCCCGCCCTCCTCAGGCTCCACCCCCAAAATCTTCCACGAGTGGTGAAGAGGGACCTGGCAACCCTACTGGTGTGGTAGGACACACCCTGGGGCCAGCTGCAAGACTCACCTGGGTGGGGCAGGGTGGGACCAAGGGCAGGAGGGTGCAGCCGTGGTAGCCTTCACAACAGGTAGGGTTGCCAGCTCCAGGTTGGAAAATAACTGGAGAATTTGGCGGCAGAGCCTGAGGAGGGCGGGGTTTGGTGAGGGGAGGGACTTCAATGTCATGGAGTCAAATTGCCAAAACGGTCATTTTCTCCAGATTAACTGATCTCTAATCAGCTGGAGATCAGTTGTAGTAGCAGGAAATCTCCAGCCACCACCTGGAGGTTGGCAACCCTGACAACAAGGCAGTGTTGGTAGACTGCCCCAAGGAATGTTCAAAGGCATGGCGGCAGTGAGTGAGCTTTGATGGGTGAACAGTGGCTGTCTGGACCCAGGTGAATGAAGGCTGGGCATAGCTGGGGAGAGCAGGGAACGGAGAAGAGGAGGGTGGAGCTTATCTCAAGGGCCAGGTGTGAAGCTGGGCCAATAAAAAGAGTGCAAAGAGAAATGGGAGGAGACGAGGGTTGCCAGGTCCCTCTTTGCCATGAGCGGGAGGTTTTTGGAGCAGAGCCTGAGGAGGGCGGGGTTTGGGGAGGGGAGGGACTTCAATGCCATAGAGTCCAATGGCCAAAGCGACCATTTTCTCCAGATGAACTGATCCCGATCGGCTGGAGATCAGTTGTAATAGCAGGAGATGTCCAGCTATTACCTGGAGGTTGGCAACACTAGAGGAGACTGGCTAGAGGGAGAAGGCACAGGAGCGGAGAGGAAAGCTAAGCTAGGCAGGAGGAGAAGAGGGAACTTTAAGGCTTTAGAGGGGAGTGGACATATTCATGGAGGAAAGGGGTATTCATGGGTAATAGTTAAAATTGATACTAGTCATGCTGCTTACCTATTCTCTCTAGTATCAGAGGAGCATGCCTATTATATTAGGTGCTGTGGAACACAGGCAGGATGGTGCTGCTGCAGTCATCTTGCTTGTGGGCTTCCTGGAGGCACCTGGTTGGCCACTGTGTGAACGGGCTGCTGGACTTGATGGGCCTTGGCCTGATCCTGCATGGCCTTTCTTATGTCCTTGTGAGCATGCCTATTACATTCGGTGCTGTGGAACACAGGCAGGATAATGCTTCTGCAGTTGTCTTGCTTGTGGGCTTCCTAGAGGCTCCCAGTTGGCCACTGTGTGAACAGACTGCTGGACTTGATGGGCCTTGGTCTGATCCAGCAGGGCCTTTCTTATGTTCTTATAGGGAAGAAGCAGCCACTGCCACCAGAGAAGGAGAAGAATATTCCCAGGGAGGTTCCTAGGCCAAGAGGCGGCAACCCCGCCCTCCTCAGTCTCCACCCCCAAAAACTCCAGGTATTTCTCAACCCGGACCTGGCAACCCTAGACCAGTGCTTGATTAGGTGGGCTTTTTTGTCTGGATCCACCAAGGCCATCCTTACAGGTTATTCCTTTTCAGATGCAATTGGGGAGGGGCCGTGGGTCAGTGGCAGAGCATCTGCTTGGCATGCAGAAGGTCCCAGGTTCAATCCCCGGCATCTCCAGTTAAAGGGACTAGGCAAGTAGGTGATGTGAAAGACCTTTGCCTGAGACCCTGGAGAGCCGCTGCCGGTCTGAGTAGACAATACTGACTTTGATGGACCAAGGGTCTGACTCAGTTTAAGGCAGCTTCATGTGTTCATGTGTGAATGCTCGTTGGCTGATTGGAAACATTCCCAGCGGCCTACATCATTGTTGAACTGCAATCAGGAACACGTCCCCCCCCCCTTACTTTCACATCAACCCTTCCTTTCTCCTTTCGGGCTGTATGTCAGCACTGACTTGCAGAGGTGAGCAACGCCTCCCAAAATACCAGCGCCACCTCTGACAGAACGTTTGAGACTGTAGGTGGTTGGAGGGCTGCCATCCACACCCCGGCGCAGACCTCTTTTTAAAAGCTCTGCAGCCTGTGAGAATTTCAGCAGAAGCAAGGAGAAATTGGTCCGCAATAACGCATTAGTATTCTTCCATTTTAGCTGGTGTGTTCCACTTTGTGTGTCTTCTTGGGTTGCCAGTTACACACACCCTGAAAATGAAATCTTGTGTGTGAAAGTCTGTAAACATGTGAAAAGGACAGGAGGTTGATCACAAACCGCTACATCCCCCCCCCCTTCCACTTGATCATAAACTCCTAGTTACTACTTTAGTGGCAGATACTGGATTGGATGCCTTTGCCCTTATGAAAAAGGCATTCTGCTCACAGACAGTTGACGGTCAGTTGCTCAGGGGTAGAGCATCTGCTTGGCATGCAGAAGGTCCCAGGTTCAATCTCCGGCATCTCCAGTTAAAGGGACTAGGAAGGTAGGTGATGTGAAAGACCTCTGCCTGAGACCCTGGAGAGCCGCTGCCGGTCTGAGTAGACAATACTGACTTTGATGGACCAAGGGTCTGATTCAGTACAAGGCAGCTTCATGTGTTCATGTGTACACATTTGGAGAGGGACTATGGCTCTGTCGTAGAGAAGGAGGAGGAGGAGGAGGAGGAGGAGGAGGAGGAGTTGGTTTTTATATGCCGGCTTTCTCTACCACTTAAGGAAGAATCAAACCAGCTTACAATCACCTTCCCTTCCCCTCCCCACAACAGACACCCTGTGAAGTAGGTGGGGCTGAGAGAGCTCTAAGAGAGCTGTGACTAGCCCAAGGTCACCTAGTTGGCTTCATGTATAGGAGAGGGGAAACCAACCCAGTTCACCAGATTAGCCTCCGCCGCTCATGTGGAGAAGTGGGGAATCCAACCCAGTTCTCCAGATTAGGGTCCACCACTCCAAAGCACCGCTCGTAACCACTACACCATGCCAGCTCTCTTACTTGGCATGCAGAAGGTTCCAGGTTCAATCCCTGGCACCTCCAATTAAAAAGATCTGGTAGGAGAGGGTGTGAAAGATCTTGAGCCGTGATCCTGCTGAGCGGCTGCCAATCAGAGTAGACAATACTGAGCTCGGTAGCCAAATGGGCCGGCACAGCATGAGGCAGCTTCTTAAGGGCAAATGCTTTGCAACATGTATGGAAGGAAGAGAGTGCAGGAGTTTTCCATGCTGTGTCGGGAAGGCTATTCCAAAATTTGAGCTACAGCCATTGAAAATGAGTGCACACCGGCTGTAGCTGAACAAAGCTCCCAAAGAGAGGGACATTCAGAAGCGAGGCACCTGGTGACCTTAGATGGCATGCAGGATCGTATAAGCCAGGGTTCCCCATGGCACCATGGCACCCACCAACACTTCTGAACAGTTTCTGGGGCTGCCCCATGTATAATTAGAGTTGCCAACTTCAAGGTGGGGCCTGGAAATCTCCTGGAGCTACAACTGATCTCCAGACTACAGAGATCCCCTACAGAAAATGGCTGCTTTGGATGTTAGACGCCATGGAATTATACCACGCTGAGCCCCCTCGCGTCCCCAAATCCTGTCCTCCCCGGAATCTGCTCCCCAAATCTCCAGAAATTTCCCAACTTGGTGTTGGGAACCCTATGGCCATTTATGCAGGGTTGATTCTGCTCCTCGCTCAGTGCTGATTTTTAAAAATCCGACCTTTAAAATGACTATTCACGGTCCCGATGCAAGAGGAGAAAGTCAAACAAATTCCACCCCCCCACACACACACACACTCGCCTGGTCCTTGGTTCCTTCCTTCGTTTGCATAGCCATTAGCAATGGTCGTTTGCATAGCTAAGCTGCGGCTGCGATTCTGCATGCTTCCTTCAGTGAAAGCTTTGATGCGGGGGCGGAGCAAATATGAAAGGTCGCGTTAAAGGGGCTCTTAAGAAATGCAAAGCAGGTATGCGCCAGCGTGAAGAAATCAAAAAAATATGCGGGGCACTTCAGCCTGGAACACGCTGCTAATTACCGAGCATAAACGGCTTGTGTGTAATGTGCTCTCTCCTCGTGCCAAACCGTCTCTGATCACTCAGGCAGCTTCCTTGGTCAGGACTGTAATATTGACCTATCCAAGCTGCAGCCTCTTATTGAGGCTACCCATCCCTTTTTTGCAACTCAAGGCTCTGTCACAAAGAAGCAATTTCCGTGCCATCAGGGTCTTTTCTCCACGATCAATCACTTGGAAGTGAGCATGAGAGACAGAGAAATGGGGAAGGGTGTGGGTTTTGTTGAGCGATTGGAGGCACTGGAGCAAACTTGCCTTCTTGAAGAGGCTACCAATCTGTATTCATTTAAGTTGTTGAAGGCAACTACTCTGAGCGCAGGTGAGGGTATATACCTTTGTATATCTTAGGGTTGCCGTCACACATTGCACAGTGCTAAGGATGAGAAAACGTTCCCAGTTTTGTGCTGTTTGGGTCCTTCCCCCCCCACCTCCACTGTTTCTGTAGAGTCACTTGTATTGTCTTTGCATGTTGTATGTGTTTTACGTAGGGTTGTCAGGCTCAGCCTGGCATATGGTTGCCAACCTCCAGGTGGTGGCTGGAGATCTCCTGCTATTACAACTGATCTCCAGCCAATAGAGATCGGTTCACCTGGAGAAAATGGCCGCTTTGGCAACTGGACTCTATGGCATTGAAGCCCCTCCCCAAACCCCACCCTTCTCAGACTCCGCCCCAAAATCTCCAGGTATTTCCCAACCCAGAGCTGGCAACCCTAGCCTGGCAACCAGCAAGAGTGTTGGGGGCTGGGGACATTGGGGGTGGTGGGTGGTGGTAAAACCATAGAGTTTCTGGTGATTTCTAGAGCTACACATTGCCACTTCTGGATTGTACCTGGAAGTGATGTACTGGTGCAGAGGCCGGAGGTGGGTTTTTCTCTCTCCCTTAAGTGGTAGAGAACCAACTCTTCTTCTTCTATTGCACAATTAGCAATCATTTGCACTTGTGTTATCTTGCCCAATTATGGCACCATATAAAAAATTTATGGAGGCAGCCATACTGTCTACTAGTTCCAGGGGTCAGCACTGCTGTATGCTCATATGTCTTCCTCCGCAAAGAAGGCTGCGCCTGCACATGAACATATAAAACTACCTTCTACTAAGTCAAACTCTTGACCTGTCAAAGTCAGTATTGTCTACTCGGACTGGCAGCAGCTCTGCAGGGTCTCAGGTCTTTCTATCACCTACTTGATCCTTGTAATGGGAGATGCCGGAGTTTGAACTTGGGACCTTCTGCATGTGAAGAAGATATTCTACCACTGAGCCACAGCTCCTCCCAGCTCTCTTGTTTCATGAGTCCTGGGTACCACTAAGCTCACTAGCTCACTAAGACTTGATTCCACACTCAGGCCAAGAGGTTCCTGAGTCAAGGGCTGGAGTCTTTGACATATGCATTCTTCAGTAATTTAAGGGAAACATTTTAATTCCTTGTTGGAGTATTTTATTGGTAGACTCAGTAGGCAATTTAGTTTAGGAATTAAAGGCAGGATACAACTGCATTGACCCTACAGGCATGTATAGGTCAGTCTGATCCATAGTCGTCCTTTGGGTTAATGGACAGATAATTAAAAAATCACAGTAGGTGTTCATATGATGGACTGTTCAATTCTGCCAGGTTAAGAGGTAGCGGTCTCTTTCCTTTTTCCGTTAAGGAGTACATTTTTTAAAAGGCCCAATTAAAACTATTTGCTGAGAACATAATAAAATTGGCTGTAGGATTAAAGATCTACAATGTGGATGTCTTAAATTAGTGTTGCATGAACCCGGTTCTCCAGGTTAGAGTCCACAGCTCCAAACCACCGCTCTTAACCACTACACCACGTTGGACCTCTTCTTGAAATCCTGAGGAGCCTCTGCCAATCAGAACAGACAATACTGACCTTGATAGACTAATGGTCTGACCCATTATAACACCACTTCATTTTTTCAGGTGACCCCTTTCCTGAAAAGAAAAAAAAACCAGTCTACTAACTGTCCCAAGGAGAGAGAAAGGGAGAAATAGAGACATTTTCCAGCTGAGAATTTTCTCTGGCAATCAGTTACTAATTGTTTAGAGGATGAAAACACCCAATGAATAGGAAAGAAGAAATTAGCTGTTAACAAAGACATGCATCATTTTCTAGTACAAAATCTCATATTTGCTCCATTATCATTACCCCTTTGTAATTACAGGCAATCTGCAGTGTTATCGTTTGAGATGCCAATTACCAAGGGAGCGAAGCATGTAGCCACAGCTCCTGTCTTTTAATTCGGGGGGGGGGGGAACATTCCATCCAAAATGATGTTACCCCCTGTTGCGTGCAATTATTCAATTAGCTCTATGAATGTCTCCATTATCAACAGACATTGGGATGAGGACAGCACCAGGTGTCCGTGAGAGCTACCTTTGCATTAAACTCTGTGGTGTTCATGATGCCTTGTTACCCAATGGGACGATAATTGGATTGGCAGTTAGTCTCCATCTCCAGGTTAGAGGAGCTTGCCTATTAAATTAGGTGCTGTGGAACACAGGCAGGATAATGCTGCTGCCCTCAAAGTCCTGTTTGTGGGCTTCCTAGAGGCACCTGGTTGGCCACTGTGTGAACAGACTGCTGGACTTGATGGACCTTGGTGTGATCCAGCAGGGCCTTTCTTATGTTCTTATTATATTAGGTGCTTTGGAACATGGGTGGGACAAATCTTCTGCAGTCGTCTTGTTTGTGGGCTTCCTGGAGGCCCCTGGTTGGCCACTGTGTGAACAGACTGCTGGACTTGATGGGCCTTGGTCTGATCCAGCAGGGCCTTCCTTATGTTCTTATGTCTGTAAGTGAACCCTGCATTTTCACAGGACTATTTCCCCACACACAAGAACTCAGAATGGTTAAATCGCTAGAGGCAAGAGATCGGTTTTTAAAGCGGGTCATCTTGCATTATAAAAACAGATAACCACTTGCACAGTTAAGAAAGTTCCAGAGAATAAATTATCTAAAGTAGATTTGTGTTTCTTTCATTATTCATTACAATAATTATGAAAATAGGGTGTTTCATAATTATCATACTTCATATGGAAACAAAACCAATTCCCCATCTAAACAGCCTAAAATGGGAGGAGGGGCAGGAACCCACCATGGCTTCCTTTTGTTCTGTTTCTTTGCTTATTGCCGCCTCGCCCCTCTCTGACTCTATTGGGAATGGCAACCAGTATTTTCAAGCAGCCATTAGGAAAATAGCGGACTCAAATTTTCTTTTACTGCTGCAGACTAATTAGGATACCCGCCTGAAACTGCAGTTCCATCACAATCTTTAAGTGTCAGTAGGGTTGCCAACCTCCAGGTACTAGCCGGAGATCTCCTGCTATCACAACTGATCTCCAGCCAATAGAGATCAGTTCCCCTGGAGAAAATGGCCACTTTGGCAATTGGACTCTATGGCATTGGAATCCCTCCCCTCCCCAAACCCCGCCCTCCTCAGGCTCCACCCTGAAAACCTCCCGCTGGTTGCCAAGAGGGACCTGGCAACCCTAAGAATTAGCCAACAATGTCCTCTTTTAGGGCCCAAAGAGACTAAGGTCTTTCACGCACGGCTGTTTCCCTCACCGTCACCCCTCCAACGACTTTGGGTTTTTGTGCTGATGATGCATGCTATTTCCGACCATCAGAGGTCTCCTTGCTCTCCCCCTGCGTTTCCCCACGTTTTGCCCACGTTTTCAGGCACCGGTTTCATCTTGAACACAAAGACCCGGTGACAGAGAGAGAAACCGCCATGCATCAAAGGCCTAAGGAAATCTTTGACTGGATCACCTGACATTTTTCTACTCTAAACCTTCCGGGGGTGGGAGATGGTGTATGTCCTGATTTTGACTACGTAACAACACTGGGAGGAGGGATTTTCCCCCTTTCTCCAAACCACTTGCCTGAAACCGCCTTCCTGATGCTCCCGCTCTTTTTGCAATGGACAACAATAACAACCATCTTGCACATACCTGACTCTTTATCCTGCCAAGTTCATAGCAGCTTATAGAGAGCAATTTAGATCAGGGGGAACGCACCGGGGTGGGTAAAATCCCTCTCCCATCACCACTGACACAGCAGTGGTCCAAATGGAAGTCCCACTCAATCAATTTTTTTAAAAAACCATTGGGAGATGTGATCACCAAGTGCTGTATCTAGGGTTGCCAGGTCCCTCTTTGCCACCAGCAAGAGGTTTTTGGGGCGGAGCCTGAGGAGGGCGAGGTTTGGGGAAGGGAGGGACTGCAATACCATAGAGTCCAATTGCCAAAGTGGCCATTTTCTCCAGGTGAATTGATCTCTATCAACTGGAGATCAGTTGTAATAGCAGGAGATCTCCAGCTAGTACCTGGAGTTTGGCAACCCTAGCTGTATCACATCTCTTTCAGTCCTGGTTCACCCAATATTTTGAATAAGAGACCGCCAGATGAATTCTTCCTCCTGCCTATTTAACCAGAAAGACCCCTGAATCGATTTTGCTTCTCCCTTGTGCAAATCCAGCCTGTGGTTCTTTATTTCTCCACCGTTTCTTTGCCCTTGCTTTGAATCCCCCCCCCCCCGTAAAATGTACACATTTTCCAATGTTGCTTGTGTGTCAAGAAACTTATATTGTACCTTACATGTGTTTATTACTTAGGGTCAGACAGGCAGGATATAAATATGGTAATAAATAAATATTATAAATATAAACGAAATACATGTACAGAGAAAGACCTATAAATTCTGCATAGAACTATACACCATGATACCTTATTAAAAATCCATAAAGTGAACAGTGAGAAGAAGAAAGGTGAAGTTGTTCACAAAACCATGCATAAAAGAATAAATACAAAAATGAATATATAAATAAATAAAATAGAAACAACCCTAGGCTTCTGGGGCCCTGTTCCAAGGGTTTTGTTGCCTGCAAGTATATTCAAATTAATTAGTTTAATTAAGCAACGAAAAGGGAAATGATTAATCTATTAGACATATATTTAACCATTGGACAGCCCTATATTTTATCCTTTCCAAAGCCATATAAAATTTGCTGAAGGTGTATTCTTAGCTTCTTCTTTTTTTTAAAGCAGATTAACTGTACTTTTTTAGTGTTTATTTGCCACATCAACATGAACTGTTTGACCAAGAGGAAAGAGACCTACTTTTTATTATTTTCATTGGCCAGTTCTCTTTAAGACACTTTTCTCCAATCTAGGCTTACTGGCCTAGCATGTGAAATAAGGAACACCCAGCAGGAGGCAGAGACACCTAATGAGAGGGAAATCTGTTTTTCCCTGAGTTGTGAGAAGAGAGAATCAAAAGATTGACCCTTCAAAAATCCAGGTATTCTATCTCAGTTAAGCCTGATAGCTTTGATATCAGATACGGTCTTCACAGACAGCGGAATACGGTGGGAACGTGGTGTTGAAGAGAGGGTGTAAAACAGTAGCAAAAGTTCAGGCAGAAAGTGGGAGGATTGGATTTTTGAATGCTGCTTTCTGGGTTTTTTTTTTTTTAATCCTTTCTTGCAAATAAAAAGTTATCACTGCAGGATACAAGCATGGCTAGAACCATCTCTCGCTGACATGCTAGATTTTCTTTTAACTTTCAGCAAGTCTTTTTTTCATTTAATAATTTACTATTAATAAATCACAATAATACAATCACAATAACACAATAAATCCAACGACAGGCTCTCATTCATACGTTATTTATGATGATACTGATAATACTGATACACTGGTTTTGATAAACGAATACAACCATCACCTCAAAAATAGTTTAAACAAGACCCTTAAATCAAGATCTGTTGCTGTACCTCACAATATGAATAATGATTATTGCAATATTTCACAATAAAGACCAGTACATTTTTTAAATACTGTGGAACATTCAATGTATGTACCCTTCATTCTCACACTTGCACCCAAAGAAAGGGCAGACTGGTCATTTACAGTGCCATCCTATGCCGAATTAGGGTTGCCAGTTCTGCCTCAGCAGATACCAGTGCCTGGGGAGGGTGGAGTTTGAGGAGGATGTGATGTCACTTCTGGGCAATGGTCTAGGAGTTTCCCCTAATCTTTATGGTAAAGACCATAGAGACTTAGGGAAATACCTAGAGAGTTGCCATGGAGGTCATTTTTCAGCCATTTTTTCCTCCCACTCCTCAGTATCTCAAGGGTAAGGGATTATGGCCCAGGGCAAGCAAATGGCAAGCCTAAATTATAACCTTCTAAATCCATTGACTTAAAAAGGTGACTCTGCTTAGCATAGCACTGTACATCCCTAAGAAAGTTCTGGGTGGGGCACATTGCCGGTTGCAATCATAGAATAGAATCATAGAATCATAGAGTTGGAAGCGACCATTAGGATCATCTAATCCAACCCCCTACCCAACACAGGAAATTCACTACTACCTCCCCCTCACATGCCCAGAACATTGCCAAGATTCCCTCCCTCTCATCATCTGCCTAAGGCCATAGAATCAGCATTGCTGACAGATGGCCACCTAGCCTCTTCATAAAAACCTCCAGGGAAGGAGAGCACACCACCTCCCAAGGAAGCCTGTTCCACTGAGGACCTGCTCTAACTGTTACAAAGTTCTTCCTAATGTGTAGACTGAAACTCTTTTGATTTAATTTCAGCCTGTTGGTTCTGGTCCAACCTTCTGGGGCAACAGAAAACAACTTGGCACCCTCCTCTATATGACAGCCCTTCAAGTACTTGAACATGGTTATCATATCACCTCTCAGTCTTCTCCTCTTCAGGCTAAACATACCCAGCTCCTGCAACCTTTCCTCATAGGACTTGGTCTCCAGACCCGTCACCATCTTTGTTGCCCTCCTCTGGACACGTTCCAGCTTGTCTATATCTTTCTTAAATTGTGGTGTCCAAAACTGAACACAGTACTCTAGGTGAGGTCTAACCAGAGGAGAGCAAAGCAATACCATCACTACGCGTGATCTGGACACTATACTTCTGTTGATACCACCCAGAATCCCATTTGCCTTTTTAGCTACCGCATCACACTGCTGACTCAATGCCAGAAGAGCGAGACTACCGTTCAAGCCTACCTACCCCTTTTGCCATGATTGCAGTTGGCTGGGTGAGAAGCTCTACCTAGCCGAGCTAGTTCTTGGGCTGTTTTAAGAGCCTGACCCCCCCAGGCTCTTATCGGTTCCTTTGTCTACCTCTCTATCCAACCCTCCTCTTTCTGCTACTTGCGTCGACCAGGTCTTGCGATTCTATTTTCGATTTTGGCTTCTGATTAAAGGCGCACGCATCCCCCTACTACAGCTTCCAGGGCTGATGGCGCTGACTTCACCGCTAAATTTGGTGGTGAGAGAAAGGCAAGGGGTGTCAGGAAGAATGAGCCGGGAGAGCAGCTGCAGAGCCTCTCCGTCGAAGCGGTCTATTTTATCACGCAGCTTGAGTCTCGAAGATGTCCAACGCTATCTTTGGAGCATTCAGAGGGAAGAGCTTATCTGTCTTTTTTAACACAATGGTGATTGCGCTCTCGGCGAGGGGCTGCTGCTGCTTCGGCAAAAGAATAACAAGGCCGTTCATCTTATGAGCGATGGGGAGGGTCAAAAAACAATGAGCACCGCTTAGATCTCTGGGATGCCACGTTCGAGTGATGCGCTGCCAAGAAATGCACCTGGTAACTGAAAAAAACAAACACCCCAACCCTGGTGTTAATTGGCACTGAATAAATCCTGACGGGAAAGAGATGTTTCTTTGAGCACTTTCTGCCTGAATGAGTTAGAAGGGCACGTCGGGTGGCAAGGCCATTTTCAGGCCTGGCAGAAAGAGTCATAATGTCAGAGCGACACAGTGGCCCCTATAATAAGTTAGGGTTCCATAATATGAGGGACACGCCAAGGTAAAAGTAAATGTTGATAGTTTATTGACAAACAAACAGTATTCTCCTAGTTTCCTTGAATGCTTTCCAAGTCCTCCTGCCAGGAGCTCCTCCCTCCTGGCCAGCAGGGATTTTCTGGAAACTCACATCCTCTATGTTCCTATAAGAATGTGTCTAAATTACCACAATCACTACAGACCAGACTATTGCCGGGTGGCGGATTCCTGTTTTGAATGTTCCTTTTGTGTTTTCTTTCTTTCTTTCTTTCTTTCTTTCTTTCTTTCTTTCTTTCTTTCTTTCTTTCTTTCTTTCTTTCTTTCTTTCTTGTCTTCCTTCCTTCCTTCCTTCATTTATTTATTTATTTATTTATCTATCATTCTAATAGCCCGCACTACCTCGACAAGCCTTCCTTCCTTTACTCTGCTCTGATTAGACCTTACCTAGAATACTGTGTTCAGTTTTGGGCACTGTAATTTAAGAAAGATGTAGACAAGCTGGAACAGATCCAGAGGAGGGCAACAAAGATGGCGACGGGTCTGGAGACCAAGTCCTATGAGGAAAGGTTGCAGGAGCTGGGTATGTTTAGCCTGAAGAGGAGAAGACTGAGAGGTGATATGATAACCATGTTCAAGTACTTGAAGGGCTGTCATATAGAGGAGGGTGCCAAGTTGTTTTCTGTTGCCCCAGAAGGTTGGACCAGAACCAACGGGTTGAAATTAAATCAAAAGAGTTTCCATCTAGACATTAGAACAGGCTTCCTCAGGAGGTGGTAAGCTCTCCTTCCCTGGAGGTTTTTAAGCAGAGGCTAGATGGCCATCTGTCAGCAATGCTGATTCCATGACCTTAGGCAGATCATGAGAGGGAGGGCACCTTGGTCATCTTCTGGGACATGGAGGTGTAGGGGGGAGGTAGTTGTGAATTTCTTGCATAGTGCAGGGGGTTGGACTAGATGACACATATTGTTGTTGTGTAGTCTATTAGTAGCCTTTAGATAAACTTTTTTGCACTTTGTTAACAATTCTCGCTCCTGTACTGATTTCCTAATCTGCTTGATACTAGTACAGTGGTGCCTATCTTCCACCCAGTACCTGGAGGTTGGCAACCCTATTTATATGGCACCAAAGTTTGGGGAGTTCCGACATGTAAAAGGAAAATATTGTGCTATGGTAACATCACACGCTGGCATCACAGGATGATTCATGAGCTCTCGAGGATCGAGGTATTAACAGCTCAGCACATCTTGGTGGCCATCATCATTTGTCATGTGTGAATACCTCCTGGGGTCCTCCCACGGATTTGTTTTCTGTACTGTCGGCAGGGAAATGCAACAGCCTTCACAGAAAAGAGCAAAAAGGGAGCCGCGTTGGATCGTTTTGTCGGACATCTTCATATTTCTCTTGCAAAACTACGTTTCATCACTAGAAGTAGTGCACGTCTGCTGAAGAAAGAGAAAGAGAGAAAGAGAAAGAGGAAGGAATCAGAGAATCATAGAGTCGGAAGGGTCCACCAGGATCATCTAGTCCAACCCCCTGCACTATGCAGGAAATTCACAACTACCTCCCCCCTACACCTCCATGCCCGGAAGATGACCAAGGTGCCCTCCCTCTCATGATCTGCCTAAGGTCATAGAATCAGCAACAATATGTACAACATGAAAACACAAGAATCATATAACCCACAATACAACAAACCATAGTCCATCAGACAATAGTGAGAAGATGCACAAATTTGTCAAAAGTCAAAAGGAAGTCTCAAAAAGTCTCTTACTAGAGTACATTCTCCATAATTGAGCAATATGTTTCACATGTAGTTCTTTTGAAAATGCCAAAGTCACGGTGAGGATACGTCCATTTCAAATTCTTAGTTAGACTGCTACACATTTCTTTACCCCTCAAGGGAATCGCATAGTAACCTACATCTTATTAATGGTGAATATGTAGAATTATAAGAAGATTACCGGTTGAAGGACTGATGAAGAATTTATAACTAAGAATTTGAAAAGGACGTATCCTCACCGTGACTTTGGCATCTTCAAAAGAAGTACATGTGAAACATATTGCTCAATTATAGCGTACTCTATTAAGAGACTTTTTGAGACTTACTTTTGACAAATTTGTGCATCTTCTCACTATTGTCTGATGGACTATGGTTTGTTGTATTGTGGGTTATATGATTCTTGTGTTTTCATGTTGTACATATTGTTGTTGTGTAGTATATTAGTAGCCTTTAGATAAACTTTTTTGCACTTTGTTAACAATTCTCGCTCCTGTACTGATTTCCTAACCTCCAGGTACTAGTTGGAGATCTGATATTACAACTGATCTCCAGTCGATTGAGATCAGTTCACCTGAAGGAAATGGCCGCTGTGGCAATTGGACTCTATGGCATTGAAGTCCCTCCCCTCCCCAAACCCCACCCTCCTCAGGTGCCACCCCAAAAACCTCCTCAGGCTCCACCCCAAAAACCTCCACCCCAAGAGCCCTTGACCCCTAGAAGCAGAATTTGGGGTAGGGATGTCAGGTCCCTCTTTGCCACCGGTGGGAGGTTTTTGGGGTGAAGCAATAGGAGGGTGGACGTTGGGAAGTGGAGGGACTTCAGTGCCATTTTCTCCAGGTGAACTGATCTCTATTGGCTGGCGATCAGTTGTAATAGTGGGAGATCTCCTGCTAGTACCTGGAGGTTGGCAACCCTAGGGAGGGGACTTAGGGGCTTTTAGCAGGAGAGGGAGACAGACAAGTCTGCTTGTAAACCTTCATTCTGCTGGCGGTGCTTTGGTTTTAGTTCTCTAAATATGTTTTTATTGTTTTTTATTAGCCTCATGCAAGTAAAAGGTTAAACGGGGCCCCATGGTGACAACACCTAGGTAACCAGAGCCAGCTCCTTCAAATAAGTAGGTAGTCAAGGCCTGCTCTGAATTGCAGTCCTCATCCAGCCCAAATCTTGTGCTCACAATTTAAGACAATGGATTTCTCTTCCTTGTAAGTGGAAATGAGTGTGTGTGTGGGGGGGGGGATGATTTACCCGTACCTTGATTCAAACGTGGGAAGGCCACCAGGGACCCCGTTCAATTGCTGAGCGGGCCAGAAACTGTCCACGGGCTGCCAGTTCCCCACCCCTCCCTTGTATCTCAAGCATCCCCAGAAAATCCCCATGCCAAATAAGTTATTATGAAGCAAGTAAACTCGTAGATTACGCTAACATCTCTATTCCCCAACTGCCTGGTCTGCTTGGAGTTTCTTTCTCCCCCACCCCTCCAAGCTTTGGAAAGGTTTGTGGAGAGAAGATGCATTAGAGTAATTATAATATAATGACAGCAGAGCACGAGTTAAGGATGCTGCGGATCGGGCTACTGGAGAAGTCAGAAATTGTTTGGCAGAGGAGTGGGAGGCCGATCCGTAAGGAATTCGCCGGCACTGATGTTGTAATTAAAACTGAGGCAAACAGGGTCCGTGGTTCTCATTTCCTAGGGCTGCCTGTGAATATTAATTATCCTCAGGTAACCAATCTGACCCCAGCAGTAATGAGCTATATTGCATGTAGCCAGGTAGAAAAGCAGAGTGCTTAAAGCAGGGGAGTTCCTCAGCTAGGGTTGCCAACACTGCCTGGACAAATACTGAGAGATTTGGAGAGCAGTGCCTGGGGAACATGGAGTTAGGGGAGAATATGATGTCACTTCCTGGTGACACTCTAGGAATTCCCTTAATCTCTATGGTAAAGATCATAGAAACATGGGGAAATAGCTAGAGTGTCACTATCAGAGGCCATTTTTTTCTCCGACTCCCCAATTTCTCAAGGGCAGGAGGTTGCGACTGGGGCAGGGAATTCCCCACCACCCCTGGGCAATTCAGATGCCTATCTGCTCCAGCAGTTTCTAGCTACATTGTGGAGAAATTTTGCCATTCTTCAGAAGCTTCTCAAGGATTCCTCATGGAAACATTAGTAATGGAGGACAAATGCCTTTGAAATTTTGCCCTTCATTACCAATGTTTCCCTGAAATGAGTAGGTTCAGGTAGAGCATGGGGGTATATTCCAGTGTGTTGGATTCATTAACAGGGCAGTGTTGAAGCCCAACAGACATGACCAGTAGAGGAAGCTGACTAGTGATGCACAAACTCCCATATGCAGTTCAGATTGAGTCCATTGATCAAAACAGTGGTCTTCAACCTGTGGTTCACGACCCTTCAGTGGATGATGGAGCCCTATTGCAGGGTCGTGTTTTCCATTTTTGCTGCCTTTTGGAAGAGAAGAATTTGTTGCTAGTTCACGTGTGTCAGAGGCAAGGACAACATGTCCTCTACTTCTCTCTGAGAAGAGCTGCAGGAAAGTGAGGTGAGGTTGCTCACCATGACCCACCTCTCTCTGTCACATGGTCCGAAGTCCCATGACTTCCTGTCTTGTGCTTGCAGTTGAATAAGTCCTGAGTCTGGAAAGTTGGAGACTTCTGAAAGAACAAAAATATAGAAGAAGGGCCATGGCTCAGTGGTAGAGCATCTGTTTGAAATGCAGAAGGTCCCAGGTTCAATCCCTGGCATCTCCAGTTAAAGGGACTAGGCAAGTAGGTGATGTGAAAGACCTCAGCCCTGGAGAGCCACTGCCAGTCTGAGTAGACATTACTGACTTGGATGGACCAAGGGTCTGAATCACTATAAGGCAGCTTCATGTGTGTCCATGTGTGAGAGGTCTAACTGAGTCATAATTCCCTGCCTCAATTTATGAACCTCAAGCATTTCTCCCATGAGCCCCCGGGCCCTTTATTTGCTCTACTAGATGTCATTTTCTCATTCTCTGTGGAGAAATCCTTACCTAAAGATCACGTGTATTTTTTCCACTAATGGTGACCCTTTCCCCCAGTGTAAGGAGACTTCTTCTGATTCAAGAGCCTCTTGCATCAGCAAAGGCTGCTTGTGGTGGGAGAAAGTGACATTGTTGGCAGAAGACATCTGCAAGATCCAATCTGTTTCTTGGCTTCTCTTTGCCTCTCCTCCTCTTCATTTCCTTCTTCTCCATAGTGACCATAGTTAGGGTTGCCAACCTCCAGAAACTAGCAGGAGATCTCCCACTATAACTATAGCATAGTTAGCGTTGCCAACCTCCAGGTACTTAGCACAGAACCAAATCATATAACAATGTGCAAATATATTGAGTGCTACAAATATGTACAAAAGGATGGAGTTTCTTGTTCCAAATATATACAAAAAATCCTGTATAATATATGTGAGTCCTTCAAACTTTGTTCATATATTACATTCATTCAACAAGGTCCAATGTCGGTACCAAAAAGAGTAGAAGGGGTACCGACATCGGACTTTGTTGAATGAATGTAATATATGAACAAAGTCTGAAGGACTCACATATATTATACAGGACTTTTTGTATATATTTGGAACAAGAAACTCTATCCTTTTGTACATATTTGTAATACTGTAGCACTCAATATATTTGCACATTGTTATATGATCTTGGTTCTGTGCTAATTTGCAAACCCCTTGGTATGAGTACAGTGTTTTTTTTATCTCCAACCTCCAGGTACTAGCAGGAGATCTCCAGCCGATAAAGATCAGTTCACCTGGAGAAAATGGCAGCTTTGGCAATTGGACTCTGTGGCATTGAAGTCCCTCCCCTCCCCAAACCCCACCCTCCTCAGGTTCCACCCCAAAAACCTCCCGCCAGAGGGGAAGAGGGTCCTGGCAACCATAAGGGTTGTGGGGATGTGGTGGCGCTTCTCAATCCTGAGTTTTCCCCTTACCAGGGACGAGGCAGTATGAAATTGTATTGACACAAAGCCTGTGTTAAAGATGGAGGAAAAGATGGTCGCCAAGTCCCATTGCCAAGCGAAACTTCCTAGATTAGAGGATGTTTTCTGGAGTGCCTCAGGAGAGATGATAATATTTCTCCTTTGTAATGATTTTACCATTGGAAAAGTTCATTTGGGGAAATGTCAGGAAAAACAATAGGGCCACTCTGGGAGGATTCTTTTCCTCTCGGAGAAATCTATCACTCGGCAGCCGAAGAGTCCGTGGGATGCCTTCTCGTCCTCCCTCCTATATCAATCTCTGTTTGATTACTCTGTTATTGAGTTCCTTGTACCTTGAGAGATTAAAAACACAGCTAGGTGAGCGAGCGGAGGGGTGCAACAGCACACTTTGAATATAAGTCAGACATCAAAATAGCTTTTGAAGTGCAGAATTACTGAGCTCTCACTTTGTCACCCAACCAGATATTGCCGGAGGCAAGGAGGAAAATAGGAGCCGTATTTTTTACTCTGCAACCGGGTCCTCGCGCCACTTGAAGAGCCATACATTCAGAGGAGTCACTGGTTCAATGTGTTTCAAAACAGACTTCCGCCTCAGGGATATCAGAGGCGCTATTCAAGAGAAGCATCGGCTTCTTCCAAGACAGGTCTTTGTAGTCAAAGCACTGCCTGCTTTCGGCAGTAACTAAATGGCTGACTCACTTTGGCCTAGGAGAAGGATTAATTAATTTCAGATGGTTATTTTCTTTTATTTTCTAGTTCAAATAAAGTTCTTGATGAAGCTTAACAGCATTGGAATAGTCATGGACATGAATCAGACCCTTGGTCCATCAAAGTCAGTATTGTCTACTCAGATTGGCAGCAGCTCTCCAGGGTCTCAGGTTGAGGTCTTTCACATCATCTGATCACATGAACACATGAACGCATGAAGCTGCCTTATACTGAATCAGATCCTTGGTCCATCTAAGTCAGTATTGTCTACTCAGACCAGCAGCAGCTCTCCCGGGTCTCAGGCAGAGGTCTTTCACCTCACCTAGTTGCCTAGTTCCTTTAACTGGAGATGCCAGGGATTGAACCTGGGACCTTCTGCATGCCAAGCAGATGCCTTACCACTGAGCCACGGCCCCTCCCCAGATCCTTACTGGAGATACTGGGGATTGAGGACCTTCTGTGTGCCTGGCAGATGGTCTACCACTGACCCGCAATCCCTCCCCATCTTTATCCTGGTTCGCAAATGTTCTCAAGAAACAGATTGGATCTTGCAGATTTCTTCTGCCAACAGCACTTTCTCCCACCACAAGCAGACTTTGATGATGCAAGAGGCTCTTGAATCATTAGTAGTCTCTCTCCTTACACTAGGGGAAAGGGTCACCATTAGTGGAATAGATCTATGGGATCTAACCCAACCTGAATCAGATGTGCCACTAAAATGAACAAAAAATAGAGTTGAATCGGGTTGTTGTTTTTTGCAAATGCCAAAATATGTTCTTCTTGCAACAATGTTTACCCTCCTTGCTCTCAGTTACCTTCATTTGCCTCCATGATATTATTAGTCAGCCGAACTGAGTTGGCTCTGTAGTACTGTGGGTTCTCTTTCATGGCCTGGTCCCTGGCTTGGGATTAAACCTGGAAGGAGAGAGATGTAGCAGCCAGGGAAGACACCTAGACTGAATGCCATCCCAGATCCATGGACATACCTCCCAAATATCTATATTTTAAAATCTAAATGAGTCTAACAGGTCAATTACATATGGAGCTAGCATCCCTTTCAGAGTACCTGTGACGTGTTCATTCCTATCTACCCTTTGCTGAGTGGAACACCTGTTGGGCTTGCTGTCCGTGCAAGAAAGCCTGTCTAGTTTATAGAGCGCTCTTGTCTTATTTTGCCACATCCGTCTAAATTCACTCTGAAGGCCAGGATGATGGAATTGTTCAATATGTTGTCTTCAGAGGGTGATGACCTTTGCAATCAACACCAAACATGATTATCTTTTTTTTAAACTTCTGAGACAGTGGCAATGAATTATAAACCGGGGGGTTCATAAATCCATAATCCTTTTGCTCAAGCGGTGCTTCTGGGCTGTGTAGCACAGAAAAACTTTACTCCGCCACACCACTCGTTCAGATGATGTGTACAGTTCTGGTCACCACACCAAAAAAAGAATATTGCAGAGCTTGAGGAGGTGCAGAAAAGAGCAACCAAAATGATCAGGGGGCTAGAACAACAGCCTTATGAGGAGCGGTTAAAACGATTAGGGCTGTTTAGCTTGGAAAGAAGGCAGTTAAGAGGAGATATGATAGAGGTCTATAAAATTATTAATGGTATGGTGAGAGCTGACAGGGAGAAGCTTTTCTCCCTCTCACATAATACTAGAATGTGGGGTCAACCACTGAAGCTGGAGGGTGAGAGATTTAAATGAATGAAAGGAAGTATTTCTTCACACAACGCATAGTTATTGTGGAAATCCCTGCCCCAGGATGTGGTGATGGCTGCCAACTTGGAAGGCTTTAAGAGGGGAGTGGGCATGTTCATGGAGCTATCCATGGTTACTAGTCAAAATGGCTACTAGTCATGGTGCATTCCTATACTCTCCAGGATCAGAGGAGCATGCCTATTATATTAGGTGCTGTGGAACACAGGCAGGATGGTTCTGCTGCAGTCGTCTTGCTTGTGGGCTTCCTAGAGGCATCTGGTTGGCCACTGTGTGAACAGATTGCTGGTCTCAATGGACCTTGGTCTGATACAGCATAACTTTTCTTGTATTCTGATGTTCTTATGATGGAAAAAATATCTGCAATTAGAACAGATGAGTGTGTGGATACAGGGGAGGGGGTTATGTTTTTGCAATGTTTTCCTATGGGGAAGGGGGGGCAACCCCTTTGGGACCCCATCAAATTGGACCCCCTGACCCAATCTTCATCAAACTTCGGGGCTCATGCAAGGACAGTCCCTTCAAGCCACACTGCAAATTTGGGGGCTGTACCTCCCAAAACACCCCCACAGGAGCTTCAAAAAAATCCCCATAGACTATAATGGGCCCAAATATTTCGGTAAATACAAAAATGCTGAATAACAATATTTACCGGTCAGGGTATTCAGCTTATTCTGGGTTTATCAGGGGGGGAATCGGGCCCAATAAACCCGAACCTGAAATTTACCGATTTGTTTTTTTTTTTTGCCATACCCTACTGGGGAGGGCAGAGTTGGGGAGGGGAGAGACCTCAGTGTGTGTATGTGTGTGTGTGTGTGTGTGTTAAGTGCCGTCAAGTCGCTTCTGACTCATGGCGACCCTATGAATGAAAGTCCTCCAAAATGTCCTGTCTTTGACAGCCTTGCTCAGATCTTGCAAATTGAAGGATGTGGCTTCCTTTACTGAGTCCATCCATCTCTTGTCGGGTCTTCCTCTTGTCCTGCTGCCCTCAACTTTTCCTAGCATGACTGTCTTTTCCAGTGACTCTTGTCGTCTCATGACGTGACCAAAATCCGACAGCCTCAGTTTAGTCATTTTAGCTTCTAGGGTCAGTTCAGGCTTGATTTGATCTATAACCCACTGATTTTTTTTTGGGGGGGGGCAGTCCACGGTATCCGTAACACTCTCCTCCAACACCACATTTCAAAGAAATCTATTTTCTTCCTATCAGCTTTCTTCACTGTCCAGCTTTCACACCCATACATAGTAATAGGGAATACGATGGTAGAGTATAAAATATACCCTCAGTAGGGTATAAAATTTCACCCTTCAAAGCAGCCATTTTCTCCAGGGGAACAAACGAATCTCTCCAGCCCGGAGATTGGTTATAATTCTAGGGGCTCTCCCTGCCCCACCTGGAAGCTGGCAACCACCACGTTAGAATAAATGCCATCCTGTGCAGTTGCCATAGAATTCCAGCGCATTGCAGAAGAATCTGGAGCGTATTCATCCTGTTGGGCCTCATTGCAGCCCGGCATGAACTGAAAGTACATTCTGGTTCTACTTAATACTCTGCTGCTCTCCATGCCAGAGAAGAGCGGTGGAGATGGAGCTGCTCTCCACGAGGTGCCCCCGACGGGCTTCCAAGGATCTTTACGTTTTCCCCAGAACACAGTTCTGAAAACCAGCCTTGCAAAGGATCAATTGCGAGCCTTTTTGTCTTGTGTTTTGTAATACTGGCTTGTAGCTATTTAAAAGGTGACTTCGAGGTTATTTATGTCAATTGCATCTTTGAAATGGTTGGTCTGGAGTATCATTTGTCTAGGGAGGAAAATAAAAAAAAAAGGTAATCCATTTGTCAAGCTGCTGTTGTTCACTGTGCATTGTATTCATCAGGGTAACAAACTGCAAAAAAAATATTACAGGTTAGCGATTTAGCTGTGGATTCTTTCTCTCCCATCTCCATCAGCTGAGCATTGAACCAGCAGCTCCTTATTCTCCCTTCACTTAGTCCTTAAAGATACGTAAGCATCTCCTCTCTTCAAATCGCTGTAACGCCGCTGCAATTTCCCCCTTCTCTCATGTTCTCCTTTTGACCTGTTTCTCTGTAAACCATCGGCAAGAGCATTAGGCATCTCGCTTTCCTTCCTCATAAATTGTATCCGCGCTCGCCGATGTTCGTAGAATTTGTATACAGTATACTGCAGTGGCGGCTTGTTGCAGTCGGTCTGAGGTTGTGGGGCCCAATCTGTTCCTACAGATTCAAGGTTCAGGTTATTTATTTATATATTTGTAATATTTCTTGAGAGCCCCGTGGCACAGAGTGGTAAGCTGCAGTGCTGCAGTCCGAGCTCTGCTCACGACCTGAGTTCGATCCCAACGGAAGTCGGTTTCAGGTAGCCGGCTCAAGGTCGTCTCAGCCTTCCATCCTTCCAAGGTCGGTAAAATGAGTACCTGGCTTGCTGGGGGTAAAGTGTAGATGACAGGGGAAGGCAATGGCAAACCACCCCGTAAACACAGCCTGCCTAGTAAAAGTCGTGATGTAACGTCACCCCATGGGTCAGTAATGACCCGGTGCTTGCACAGGGGACAACCTTTACCTTTACCTTTAATATTTCTTACCTGCTTTTTTGACCCATCAGGTTCGCTAAGCGTAGGGTTGCCAACCACCAGGTACTAGCAGGAGATCTCCTGCTATTACAACTGATCTCATGCCGATAGAGATCAGTTCCCCTGGAGAAATGGCCGCTTTGGCAATTGGACTCTATGGCATTGAAGTCCCTCCCCAAACCCTACCCTCCTCTGGCTCCACCCCTAAAACCTCCCGCCGGTTGCCAATAGGGACCTGGCAACCCTAGCCAAGCAGCTTACAGGAAACTTCATTTCAGGACCTTAATTCTAAATCCGTGTTTTCTTCTCAGTCCTTTGCTTAATTTTCCTCCTCATTACCATTATCACCATCCAGATGAGTGTTCTGTCATTTTATCTCATCTTGGTCCATGTTTAGCTTTAAAAAAACAACAACCCTGTGTATCAAGAAGCTGGCTGCGTCCTCTTAGAACCTGCAAAGCGGTGAACTGAGCTTAATGAAAGAATGTTTTGATGTTGCAGCTTTCCATCTGTTCTTGGGCTGTATAGCGGTACCCACTCAACTAGCTGGTGCCTCTTCAGCAATCTGTAGTTAAGAGGAACGATCTTCATTAATCATGCGAGCGGAGTGAGGCCGTGCAAACAGAAATGAGCAGCAGCCAAATTTGTACAAAGGGATATAAAAGTAAAGCCAAGAGGTGCTGAATGTATTGATTATGTAACCAAGCAGTCTCTGTGCGTTTCAGTCCACACTGGTTTCTTCTTCAGGAGAAATATTTTTTTAAAATCTAGTAAGCTGAAAACTGCTTTATTCTCTCAAAGCACTGATTTATCTTTCATTCTTCAAAGAGCTTTTTCCTTTGGCGTCTGTTTCTACTAAATCCTGTTTGGTGTAGCAGTTACAGTATTATTCTAGGATCTGGGGGGAGCCAGGTTCGAATATCCACTCTGCCATGGAAGCTCGCTAGGTGATTTGAGGCCAGTCACACACTCTCAGCCTTAACTACTTTTATTGCGCCATCTGTGGTTTTAGCATGATTTATGACTGTTTTTATTGTTTTAATGTAATGAATCGTTTTTTTGCCTGTAGGCTGGTTTTAAATATTGCTACACGCCCTGAGCCTGGCTTCGGCTGGGGAGGGCGGGATATATAAATCGAAGATAATAAATAAATTAAATAAAATATTAAATGTTGTGACATGTACTGACCATTTGGGGTAGGGTAGTATAAAAATGTAAAGGAGGAATTGTCTGGTTTCCTTCCACAAAGCGTGGGATATAGAATAAACCCAAAGAAGAACAAAGGTACAGAACATAGGAAATCTCTCTTGATACAACTTGGTCAGTTTTGCCTCAGTAGTGAGGTGCTCCTGTATTATTATATTAGTAGCCAATGATAATAACACAGTAGGAGGTTGAAAGTTTAAAGCAGTGTGTTTATTAGGCCCAATATACATACCGGGTGGAAACTGCCCAGAGTGCAGGACTATTTACACACCTGAATAAAGGATTGCAAGAACCTTTATCACTTCTGGTCAGGGGCGTTACAGTTGTGTAGATTCAATGTACATTGGGTGTCTACTCCAATATCTCATTAGAATAGCCTATAGCTATTGCCAGAGACTGTCTCTAAGCAAGCATTTGGTCTTGTGATCCACATTCCTAACAGTGAAAGTAAGACACTGTTTTTCTCTACTGGGGAAAGCCCGTACCAGGCAAGTATGTAATCTGTTGGCTTCTTATAGTTGTGGATGCCAACGTTCCCAAAGTTTCCATGTGTGTTCAGAATATATGTTCCTGATGCTATGCTGTATACCTGAGCATAGCACCTCATAAACCTACATGTGAAAGAATATACGTTTTTCCCATAAATGAAGTTTATAGGCACTTCAGTAGTCTGTTAGAGTCTTGCATACTTCATCCCAGTTTTGCCAAAGGCATATATTCTTAGAACAAGTTTTTTTTCCCACTTCACCGCCATCCTGGAAGCTTTGGAAATGTTAATCCTCGCACAAATGTTAATCCTCACTCTTGTCAATTAGGCAGACTGGTGTGTGATCCTGGCTATCTTTTGGTGATGGATATTGTCCAGTTGAATGGAAGAGCTTGTTCACATTCCATTTTGGTACACCGCCACCTTGTGGTCCTTCTGGGATTCACAAACATTTGGGTCCAATTTGCATGATTCAGCCGGTTGCGGTGGATATATGAGTTGAGTGCTTGTGAGCATGCGGGGCACAGTTGTGCAATTGTTTCAGCATATTCGGGAGCTTCATGATGAGTGTGGGCAAAAGGAAATCACATTCCTGCTTCCTCACATACTAATTCCAGTCTGGGTCCACTTAATCCACTGACCGTCATGCCATAAACTATTGGCAGGCCCATGCAATAGACACACCAGCTTTATGGTTAGGCATGGGGCTACCTACACAGTTCTGAGATGTGCGTGGTGTTATTAATAACATACACAGCTTACATCCAGGGTACTTGAAGGACCAACTCGGCCAACATGAGCTTGCCCAAACTTTGCGATTGGGTTCTGATTCCCTTGCTCTGAGATTAGTAAGCACAAGTCTTTTCAGCTATGGCCCCCAGATGTGGAATTCCTCACCCCAAGAGTCTTGTCAAGGCCACTTTTTGCAATCTTTCTAGAGATTTGTCAAGACTTTTTTTTAATTCCAGTTTTGTTTTTTTGCTCCCTGGCTTTATATTTTTCTTTTTTGTTTCTATCTTACTGCTGATTGCTGATTTCATTCATGCTGAATTTATCAGCTAAGGGTGAGGGTTGGTTCAGTGTGAACTTTTACTGCTGGGTCAATCCTGTAAGTTCATTCTTTTAGATTGTTAGATTAAAGTGATTGAAATGTGGAATTCATTGGCAGGGGATGTAGTGATGGCCATAAGCATAGACCGTGTTTAAAGGGGATTAGACAGATTTGTGAGGGATGGGCCCATCAATGACTACTAGCCATGGTGACCAAAGAGAACCTCCATATTTAGAAGTAATATAACTCTGAAAGGCAGTTCTAAGAGGCCACTCAGGTGAAAGCCTTGACCCTGTTTGTTGATCCTCCGTAGTAACTAGTTGGCCACTGTGTGAAACTAGACTCGAAGGACTGCTGGTCCGATCCAGGAGGGCTCTTCTTGTGTTCTTCTTGTGTTATTTCTAGATGTTTTTAAACATTCATTTTTTTAAATCATTATTAGTATTTGCAGGCAGTGGCTTTTTCGGTGGCATAAGCTACCATGAATATTCTACCAATTATCTGAATAATTAAATGATCCCAGCAGCTCTTCTGCATACTGTGTCCATCACGATCACAGCACATATAGATTCCAGGTGGAAGCACATGTTCTCATAATCAGGCTCTCCATGTAATCCCAACGTGATAGGAAGACCAGGAGGGATCATTCTGGATCAAGCCAAAGTCATCACAAGTGTTCCATCTGTTCTTTAATTTTACACCTTAGTATGAGAGTTGTGTCCTGTCTTGGAGGGCCCAGGCTCGCCTGATCTCATCAGATCTTAGAAGCTAAGCAGAGTTGAGCCTGGTTAGTACTTGGATGGGAGACCGCCAAGGAATACCAGGGTCACTATGCAGAGGAAGGCAAGGGCAAACCACTTCTGTTAGTCTCTCGTCTTGAAAATCCTACTGGGTTGTCAGAAGTCGGCTATGACTTGACCCCACTTTACATATTATACACATGAGATGGGTGGAAATCTAACTGATGTTGCACTTTATTCCGAGCCTCCAGATTTTCATTGAGTTTTGTTTTCAGGCAGGCAAAAAATCAGAAAGGTGGGGAATCCCCCTGAGAAATGGCTTTGTACCCCATTTCAAAAACAATTATGTGTTATTAGGTTGCACCTCTTTATGGTTAAGCCTTTATGGTTAAATGAAACATGCAAGTGAAAAGTAATCCAGAGGAAGCCTCCCAGAGCCTTTCCGAAAGAAAGGCTAATGGGAGGAAGGAACTTCATTCCTGGAAATAAGAGAAATAAAATGTGAAACTTGATCGAAGGACACGTCAAGGTGATGCCATACTTAGATGATATATGGACACTTGACCAGATGTTGGCATTGCATATTTCTGCTAATAATATGGATTTTGTAGTGAGCAGATGGCTTGAAGGACAGAGTCCATGTGATTTGAAAGAAGCTAAAGCTCCTGTTCACATTTCAAGCACTGAAGGCTAAAGGGGCACCAAGCAGCCCCCTGGTGATTGTTGCTCAAGTGACAAAGTGGAGAAGTGGAGAAGGCAGAACTTCAGTAGGGGGCTCCTCGCGGTATCAGTCAATTCCCTTTGTAAACAGTATTGAGGGTGAACTAAGGTTTATGGAGAACTTGGATATGGATGTCCCTGGAATCTCATGAAATTATAGTCAGTAGCAAAGGCAATGCTTAGGCTAGTGTTAGAAACGGGACCACTAAGTCATAGCAATCATCGAATCACAGAGCTGGAAGGGGCCATACAGGCCATCTAGTCCAACCCCCTGCTCAATGCAGGATCAGCCTAGAGCATCCCTGACAAGTGCTTGTCCAACCTCTGCATAAAGACTGCCGGGGAGGTGGAGCTCACCACCTCCCTAGGTAGCTGATTCCACTGTCGAACAACTCTTACTGTAGAAATGTTTTCCCTAATATCCAGCCGGTATGTTCCCGCCCACAATTTAAACCCATTATTGCGAGTCCTATCCTCTGCTGCCAACAGGAACAGCTCCCTGCCCTCCTCTAAGTGACAGCCCTTCAAGTGTTCCTTCCTAAACTACAGCTACTCACAGTGCTGGTTATTTTAACAGGAATTCTGTTTATTCAAACGACAAGCAGTCAGCCTTCCAAGAGTACAACTCAGCAGATACCAGGAAATGGAAGTAAAAGAAAAGAACTGTACACATGAACACATGAAGCTGCCTTCTACTGAATCAGACCCTTGGTCCATCAAAGTCAGGGTCTCAGATAGGGGTCTTTCACATCACCTACCTGCCTAGTCCCTTTAACTGGAGATGCCGCGGATTGAACCTGGGACCTTCTGCATGCCACAGCCCCTCCCCCGATGCAACTGTAGATGCTAGAAGGTGTATCCCGTAATTGTCCAGTTAGTTCACCCTTTCCAACTGCTATATTTACTTAAGAACATCCATTAACTTAGAGAAAAGCTCAAGGGCTTGTACATAGTCATTCTTATCAGGACTACCCATTTATTCTTTATACAAAAAGGTCAAACTGCAAAAAAGAAGACACAGATCTAGGCCTGATGGAAGGGTTCTTGGCATGGAAAATGGGTCTTCTCCCTCTGGCCTCAGGATTGGCTAGGGTTGCCAGGCCTGGCAACCATTGAGAGCTTGGAGGGCAGGGACACGGGGGGGGGGGCATGTGGCATCACTTGGGCTATGACATTACCTCCAGGAAGACCCAGAAGTGATGTCAGGTCACTCTAGGAATCTCTGGAAAGTCTGCAGCAAAGCCATAGCGTTTCTGGCAATTCCTATAGCCATGTGACATCATTTCTGGGTTTTCCCTGGAACTGATGTCACACTGTGTGCAATGCCAGCATTTTTTTCTCCTGCCACCAAGGGTTGCTGGTGGGAATCCTCTTGCTATAGAAGAAGGCTTGGCAGCCCTAGATATGGAGCTGTTAGTTGGGAAAGGGGTGCTTTCAGGTGGAGCTGGATTGCTGGTTCTTCTGGGAAAAAACCCACCTCTCACGCCATTACTATCCTTCTATTATCTGTCCTTCCTGAAGTGACGTTGCTACATCACCAATGCTCTAGGAATTTCCCCAAACTCTATGGCAAAGACCACAGAGATTGGGCAAAGTCCTAGAGCATCACACAGACATGATGACTTGAAGTGACAACACTTGATGTCCTTGATGCTGTCCCCACCCTCATTTTTTCCTGCCACTCAATTGCCTCAGAGCAGGCCAAGCAGGAGGGTGCCCACCACAAGTGGGCAATTGGGAGCCCTAATCTGTCCCCAGTTATATACGGACCTAACTACTGAGCATAGCATTTCATTCTGCTGATGAAGTGAGCTCTGGCCTATGACAGCTATTAAGAATATAAGAAAGGCCATACTGGATCAGACCAAGGTCCATCAAGTCCAGCAGTCTGTTCACACAGTGGCCAACCAGGTGCCTTTAGGAAGCCCACAAACGACTGTAGAAGCATTGTCCTGCCTGTGTTCCACCGCACCCAAAAGAATAGACATGATCCTCTGATACTAGAGAGAATAGGTATGCATCATGACTAGTATCCATTTTTACTAGTAGCCATGAATAGCCCTCTCCTCCATGAATCTGTCCACTCCCCTCTTCAAGTCTTCCCAGTTGGCAGCCATCACCACATCCTGGGGCAGGGAGTTCCACAATGTAACTATGCATTGTGTGAAGAACTATCTGAGACCCTGGAGAGCCGCTGCCGATCTAAGTATGCAATACTGACTTTGATGGACCAAGGGTCTGGTTCAGTATAAGGCAGCTTCAAGTGTGTATTCAAGAAATGCTTCCTTTTATCTGTTTTGAATCTCTCACCCTCCAGCTTCAGCAGATGACCCGCGTTCTAGTATTATGAGGGAAAAAGGCTTCTTCCTGTCCACTCTCTCCATACCATGCATAATTTTATAGCCCTCTATCATGTCTCTTCTTAACCACCTTCTTTCCAAGCTAACAGCCCTAAGTGTTTTAAACATTCCTTATAGGGCAGTTGCTCTAGTCCCCTGATCATTTGCCACAATAAATTTGGTCTTCTACATTGGATAGCTACCAGACTCTGTTTTGGATGCCATAGACTAATGCCACCACCCTTCTGGAATTTGTTCCAAGATGATTTTATAACAGTGTTATTTATTTTCTCCAACTTGCTAAATAAAGAAGGTTAAAATGTGCTCTTCGAACCTATCCAACCTTAGAAAAATATTGGTGTCCATTATGCTTGGGATTTCTCTTTGTTGCCTTTTCCCCATGGCACTAAAAGTCTGTTGTCCTGCCTCGGATCCTCAGCCTCTTGCCTGCAATTTGAATTTACATATTTGACCAGGGCACGGCAAGTGAGAGAGCGCTTTAAATCCAATCTGTGGTGACTTTGTTGATTCCAGCTTTGACCTTGCAAAGATGTTGTTATGAAGATGTGATGGGTAAAGAAGCAAATAAAGGTGTGCCTCCTTTAACTGGGCCTCAAAATGCATTTAAAAGGTGATGTCGCTATGAAGTTTAATGTTGTATTGTAGCTTAATTGTTTTCCGAGGCTCCTTGGACTTTCAGAGAAGGCAGAGCAAACAGCAAAGTGTGTGTGTATTTTTCCTTTAACTGGGGGAAATGGGGTAAACACATATGATAGCACAAGGAATGGTCCCATGGTAGAGTTGCCAACCTCCAATGGGCCATGGCAATCTCCTGGAATTACGATTTATCTCCAGACTACAGAGACCAGTTCCCCTGGAGAAAATGGCTGCTTTGGAGGGTGGACTCTATGGCATTGTACCCCACTCTATTCCCTTCCTTCCCCAAACCCCACCCTCCCCAGGCTTCACTCCCAAACCTCCAGGAATTTCTCAACCCAGAATTGGCAACCCTATCCCATGGTCTGAAAGAACAAGATATAGTCCCTTTGCAGCTAAGCAGGTCTCGGCCAAGTAAGTGCATAGATGGGAAACCGTCTGGAAACTAGGGTTGCCAGGTCCCTCTTTGCCACCGGAGGGAGGTATTTGGGATGGAGCCTGAGGAGGGTGGGGTTTGGGGAGGGGAGAGACTTCAGTGCCATAGAGTCCAATGGCCAAAGCGGCCATTTTCTCCAGGGGAACTGATCTCTATCGCCTGGAGATCAGTTGTAATAGCAGGAGATCTCCAGCCACCACCTGGAGGTTGGCAACCTTAACGATGAAAATGCCTAGCCACAAAATTTCAGCCTAGCTGTAGTTCTCCCCTTGACTTACTGACCAATCCCCCCCCCTCCAGATATCAAAAATACAAAAGTTTTACCTGTGGAAAAGTCGCACCACTTGTTAGCCTGTAAGGTTTAAGTTTAAAAACAACCTATAGCTCTATTTCTCAACTTTCCGCTGAAAGGTTTGTGCTCGCCAGGAGGCGGCAGTTCACTTGGGTCTGCTGATCTATGAAGGTTGAAAACCACATCCGAACGCAGTGTGTGGCCTCGAGAAAGGATGCGAACTTAGCTCAGGCTTCTGTTCCAACCTGTGAGGCAGAGCAAGGATGAAAGGCCTGTATGGCAAGTGTAGCTTTTCCCCAGCAATAAACGCATTGGCTTTGACATCCATCATACTCCAGATGTGCTCGAGAGCGTTTGCCGTTTGAAGCATTGTATTCACCGATTAAAAAATCCGTCCCAGATTTGCCCAATTACCTTGGCCATTTTTGTAAGGTGCTTCGGGGTATAATCTCCCAACTAGGGTTGCCAGCCTCCACGTACTAGCTGGAGATCTCCTGCTATTACAACTGATCTCCAGCTGATAGAGGTCAGTTCATCTGGAAGAAATGGCCGCTTTGGCAACTCGACTCTATGGCATTGAAGTCCCTCCCCTCCCCAAACCCCGCCCTCCTCAGGCTCCGCCCCAAAAACCTCCCACCGGTGGTGAAGAGGGACCTGGCAACCCTACTCCCCACCGTTCCTGAACTGTGGTTTTACTTTCACTATGGTGTATTGGTTACAGTGGATGATTAGGATCTGGGCTCGAATCCCCGCCCTGCCATGGAAGCTTGCTGGGGCACCATGGGCCAGTCACACCCTCTCAGACTATCCTACCTTATAGGGTTGTTGTGAGGATAAAATGGAGGGGAGCATTGTGAGCCACTTTGGGTCCCATTGAGAAGAAAGGCTGGGTATAAATGAAGTAAATAAATCACTATCATCATAACGATCCAGCAGAGAACATGCCCCCTCTCTCCTTCAACTGCTAATGAGCATATGTCTGAGGAGGACAGGATATGACAAGGCATCCCTCCATCATCTGAGAAGAATCCCCTCTTCAAAAGAGCATTTTTTGTTTAATTTTAATTCTAATTTAAGATTTTGTAAGGTTTTTTTTAATGTGCAACCATACACAAAATGTGCTGTTTCGGGGGGAAACGGGCTGTTCCCAAATTCAAAGCACGTAATCAGTTGGTTGATGGGAAAAGTGCCGACTTTCTCTACCCCTTCAGGAAGACTCAAACCGGCTTACAATCACCTTCCCTTCCCCTCCCTACAACAGACCCTGTGAGGTTGGTGAGGCTAAGAGAGTGTGACTAGCCCAAGGTCACCCAGCTGGCTTCAAGTGTAGGAGTGGAGAAACAAATCCAGTTCACCAAACTAGCGTCCACCACTCATGTGTAGGAGTGGGGAATCAAACCCTGTTCTCCAGATTAGAGTCCACCGCCCATGTGGAGGAGTGGGGAATCAAACCCGGTTCTCCAAATCAGAGTCCACTGCTCCAAACCACCGCTCTTAACCACTACACCCCGCTGGCTCTCCACTTACAGACTGAATTTCCACTGCCTGGCCCTATGTTATAGGGCGAGTTGTGCATTGTGCAATAGAGGGATCTTTTGGCTAAGTCGGTCCTTCTCTTTTCAACACCAGGTCTTGGGGATCTTAAATAAAATCGATGCTGGTGTTCCCTCTGTTCGTTTTAGCAAATCCGCGAGTCTCTCCCACCAATGAACCACAAAGGCCAGACTGTACCGTTCCCTTCTGGCCGCTCCTGAGCTCTTGCGAAGGGCCTTAAAAACATTCTTTGTGTGTACTGTTGCCTGCATACGTGGGTAGCTTTACTGCTTCATCCCCCCCAGGACCACTTAACAACATCAGCAAAGCAATTAAGTATAGTTTTCAGGAAAATGCCAGCGGCATTACTCTGTCTGGAAGGGAGTCTCAGCCCAATTATTTTCAGCTAGTTGCAAACTATGGAGAGTGGGCTTTACTTCATTATAACTTCAGTTCCCACTGATTAAAAGTCTAGTGTGTTTCAGCCAGTCAGGGTGTGTGTGTGTGGGGGGGGGAATGAAACAATTAAACTTTCCATCACTAAAATTGCTGCATATTCTTCAACAGAAGGGGTTGACTTCTCTCCCGAGAAGTGATTAAAATGAGCTGATTTGAACTGTAATTTGATTGACTGAGGAATGTTGCTTTTTGGCTCGGGAGCTCAGATTCCATCTTATTGCTCCATTTTATTGGACGGCGCTTAAAAATGTGACCGCCGGCCATTTCTTTACACCAGCAGCCAACTGAAATATCGTGCGGCAAGGAAGAGGTCTTCCCTTCCTGGCTGACTGCACATGATGTTAAAAGAGAATATGGAACTGTTTTGGTGTGAAAATATGGCTTCCCAGAATTTTCATACAACCATATGCTGTCATGGTTACACAACTCTATTTTCTTATTAGATAGTATGGATTCCCAGTTCTTTCAGATTACAATGAACGTTCCTACAGTATTTACTCAAAGGCAAGACTCGCCCCCCCCCCAGGTATGGCATCAAAAAGAGACAATAGAGAGCAAGAGAAGGGGTCACCTTAAATTTGCAACAAGTTAGAGTTATGTCCAATAATTTTTAAAAATTGCATGTACATTTTTAGCAGGTAGGGGTGGCAGGTCCCTCTTCGCCACTGGCAGAAGGTTTTTGGGACAGAGCCTGAGGAGGGCGGCGTTTGGGGAGGGTAGGGACTTCAATGCCATAGAGTCCAGTTGCCAAAGCAGCCATTTTCTCCAGGTGAACTGATCTCTATCGGCTGAACTTTAATAGCAGGAGATCTCCAGCCACCACCTGGAGGTTGGCAACCCTAATAGCAGGAGTCATCTTACATTCAGGGTCATCTTCTTTTTGGATTAATATGGTAGTTCTCATGGTTGTAGGAGAAAGCTTGACGATACCATTGCCAATTCAGCAGGAATATCCCTGAGTGGCAAGTAGGTTTAATGCGTGGGGTAACATCTGGCGAAGGCCTTAGACTCTGTGCCCTGTTGTTGGCCCTCCAGATGCTGTGTAAGACCAGATGCTGGACTTGTGGACCACTAGTCTGATCCAGAAAGGCTCTTCTCATGTTCTGGAATAGAACCCACATACAAATGTCTTGTTGACATCTGTCTTTCAGAGCTGAACGTGAGTCCTCATTGCTAGATCAGAACCTTACCTAAGCTTGAAGAAGAGTTGGTTTTTATACCCCGATTTTCTCTGCCTTTTTAAGGAGTCTCAAACCAGCTTACAATCGCCTTCCCTTTCTCTCCCCACAACGGACACCCTGTGAGGTAGGTGGGGCTGAGAGATTTCTGAGAGAACTGTGACTAACCCAAGGGCACCTAGCAGGCTTCATGTGGAGAAGTGGGGAAAGCAACCCAGTTCACCAGATTAGAGTCCACATGTGGAGGAATGAGGAATCAAACCCAGTTCTCCAAATTAGAGTCCATCGCTCTTAACCACTACACCACGCTGGCTCTCATTGGCTGTTATTGATCTCATGATGCTGCCTTATATTGAGCCAGAGTCTTGTTCTATCAAGGTCAGAATTGTCTGACTGGCAGTAGCTCTCTGGAGTCACAGGCTGTGTTCTTTCACATCTTCTATTACCTGATCCTTTGGGTTGGAAATGCCAGAGATTGAACCTAGGACCTAGGTACTTTGCCATTGATCCACAGCCCACCCCACCCCCTTTGTTAATTGGAAACTATAGCCAGGCTCACACATAAGTCAGATTAGGAGTCCTGGTTGAAGCCCTTTTCATTTTGTAAATTGATAAAAGGGGCCACACAGAATAACTGCAATATGTCTACCAGCGATGGTCTGGCATCTACTAGTTTATATACATACCCTATCTCATGATGCACACTGGGCAATGTTTCATTCAACTACAGATGAACAAGTGTTCCCTATTTTGTTTCCTAATACATTCATTCATATTTTTGAGGATGGTTTCAGTCCTCCATTTTTCACAGTAGATTTTGCCGGTGTGTTTGTACTATGTAAGTATGTTGCGCCGTTTACGCAATCTTTGTGCATGCAGTTTTAGACAAGAGATGAATTTATTGATACATAAATAAAACTGAAAAAAATGAATACCCTTTTGGGGGGAAATTGAGAGTGAAGAAAGAAAAGACTCATGGGTTTGATTCACACAAGACAGTCAAAATGGGATTTTAGGACTTGAAAAAGCAAGGATGAGAAATTTGAAATCATCTCTGTATTAAACTGAGGGGTTGGTAGCATATATGGTTCTTTAAAAAGAATGGGCATGATCAGTAGTTTACTGTGCTTTCTTGACTCCTCAATAGCTGAGTCTCAAAACTGCAAGAGAAAAGGATTTAAGCTGGACTTTTTAGGGAGAGTTTTCTCACTTGGAAGGGTGACAAAGTGCTTAGGAAAATTATTGTCTGGAGGTCTGGAGTCGACAGCATTGGGGGTCTTTAAGGGCAGGATTGTACTGCCATTCCATGGGGTTAATTTAGGAAGATTGGATCCCTGAGAAAATAACTGGATGGATTATTTGTAGTAGTCCTATATCTGTGTGTGAGTGTGTTTGCTCAACCGCACATCAGTAGAGATGAGAGTGGTTGTTTTAGGGCTTGGTTTGTTTCTTTGGTGAGGATGAAACTGGCAGGGAGTTGGACTTAATGACCCATGAAGTCCAGACAGATGCAAAGAGTTGGTGCAATAACAACCCCTAAAAGATGAGACAATATTTCCTTAGAAAAACAATACAGCATGCATAAAAAACAAAGCACAAGGCAATCAAATCCAGAATAGGAAGGATCATAAAAGTTACCTATGGGCTGTAACAAGCTATATCATGAAAAGTTGGGCATGGGAATTGGTGGGGCATAGTAGAATCAGCAGCAACTGCTTTTGTATAAAAGAAAGAAAGCAATTTTGTTATTGGGAAATAAATCACTGGAGCGCTCCAGAGTTTTGAGAACAACCGGGTCTCTTAAATGAACTAATTTCCGTCTGTCAACCCACCGTGTGTCAATATCGACTCATTTACTACTTGGATATCAATCAATGTGTTGCATGCTATGGGTAGAGGCAGGTTGATAATTATTCCCCTATCTAGATCATTCAGGAATTGCACAATGGGGGTGGGGGTAGCTGAAATGTTTTGTTTAATGCTGTGGTTAATGTGTATTTTAGCCAGCTTGCAGTCTCAGAGATTTCTCAAAGGTGATCCTTGACCTTTTCCTATGAGCCATTGAATGAAGGTAAGATTCAACTTGATGTAAGGAGACATTGCATCTAAGCTATTAATTAAAGTTACTAAGGCCATTTATGCTTGGTAATTAGCAGCGCGTTCCAGGCTGAGGCGCTCCGCATATTTTTTTTGAGTTCTTCATGCTGAACCATCATCCCAGAAGTCACTTCGAAGCTGGCGCATACCTGCTTCACGTTTCTTAAGAGCCCCTTTAACACGACCTTTTTTACTTGCTCCGTCCCCGCCTCGAAGCATCCACTCAAGGAAGCATGAAGAATCACAGCCGCAAGTTAGCTATGCAAACGACGATTGCTAATGACTATGCAAACAAAGGAATGAAGGAGCAGGCAAATGGGGGGATGGGATTTGTTTGTCTTTCTCCTCTTGCATTGGAACCGCAAATAGGCATTTTAAAAGTCGGGTTTAAAAAAGGAGCTCTGTGCCGCTCCTGGCACTTCTCGAGAGGAAGGGAACCCGGGCGGGCCTGCTACTTGGTGGTGGGGTGGGGGATTGGAGAAGGAGAGCAGAGGACAGGAGGGACAGCAGGAGAAACGAAGTGGAGGCAAAGAAGAAGAACAGGGCGAGGGGAGGGAAGAAAGTGGCAAGTCCAGCCCTAAGACACAGGTAACCCAAAGTGAGGGCAAGAATAGGGGAAGAAACCAGGGAAAGAAGGAAGTCTCCTCTGGAGAGCAAGAAGGAGATCATAGGGGACAACCTGGAGGAGGGAGCCCAGGAAAACCAGGTGTAGTTAATTGGTGGGTGGGTGCTCTATTGTAGAAATAGAGCAGAGGGACGCTGGCCGAGGAGGAGCTGGGTCTGCAGCCTCGAGCCCATGCGGGCTGGCGCAGAGACCTTGAGTCAGACGAAGGATGCGAGCAGCATTCCATGATTACAGTGTCTGAGGCCAAGCGTCCGGGAAGAAAGGCGAGTCCGGGAAGCAAGGAAAGAGAGGGGATAAAATAGCAAAGGAACAAAGGAAATAAAGCTAAGTGTCTTGAAGTCACGGAACCCCCGCCGGCGAAGAAGGTAGGAGGAGTGACAAGCTTTGAGCAAGCATCAAAATCGACCCTGCATAAATGGCCTAAGAGAGATCATCCATAGGATAAGCAGTCCTAAATACACTGATGTCACCCACCTCTCTATTTCTTTGACCAGGAGCTTCTTTGTCTATTTGGGATCAGTGTCCAGCTGAAGTGGATAGAGGACAGTCCACCAATTAAAATCCGGACGCAGAGCAGATCATTCTCTCCAAACAGAGTGCCAGGAACCACGAGACACAAACTGATCTCCCTTCCTGAAAAAATCCCTTAAAACCCTTCTGAGGATCTCCTGTCTTTACCCCCTGCCATACTTGAAATAGCATCTGTAAGCAGGGATTGAAAACCTAGTGGGCCAAACTCAGTAGTCCATGAACAGCTCTGTTCATGATTTGCAAAGGACTTTGATTGTTTTAGCACTTCTGTATGTTAAGCAGCTGTAATTAATACCAGTGTCTAAAAATGTATCGCTAGAAGTATGCAGATGCGTCGTTTAAATGTGCAATTTGTGTGGTGGAAACACACGACTGGATGACTCGCTACCTGTAAATTCAATGGGAAGCATAGTTTATCCTGGCAAACAGCATTTCCAAGGTGTCTTTCTCCCTCACTGACAATGACATTCATCTAAACAAGCACTTGAGTGCTCTACCTCCTAGCAACGGGGGCATTTTGTCAACATTTGTTTTCTGTGCCCAATACATAACAAGGTTTTTCCATGTGACCCTTGAGAAGTTCAAGGCAGGGAAAAAAGGACCCGGAAGATCAAGGGAGTTAGCAACCTGCCTTATCGTTCATCGCCTATGATAACGTCATCGGATTTTGCTTCGAATGCCTTCTGTGAAGATAGATAGAGATATCAAGCAGTATTAGTATTGCCCATGTGAAATATGCTTGCCAGCAGTCAAGATGGATTTTAAAAGTAGTGGTCTATCCTACTTCACAGCAGCCGTTTCCTCCAGGGGAACTGGTCTCTGTAGTCTGGAGATCAGTTGTAATTTCAGGAGATCTCCAGGCCCCACCCTACTCTTGTTTTTTGTTGCAGCAGATTGATGCTACTGGAATTTCATGTTATGACATACACTATATCTTAGTGGGGCACCAACCTCAAGTTTCTATTTAATTGCTAAACATTAGTCACCCAGAGACCTATTTAGAATCCTCAGTCCGAAACAGTTTTGACTTTCCCGAATACCTATCACCCTGTTAACAGCAAACTTTGGGAACATTTTGTCCTTCCTTTCTAGGTCTATCATCTCTCTCAGTGGCCCTGATCTTTCTATTAAAGTCTGTGTCCTAGGATGTATCAGGCAGGCATCAATCACTGAACTGAAGGGTTTGGGAACCTATGTGTGGTTTCAGCATTTCACAGGAGATGGTTCTTCATTTTGCTGGTATAGGAGCTCCTTCATTTTTTCTGTGATCTTTGCACACATTACAGGCATTACAGACCAAGGGAGATTGGGGGAGGGGTGGAATCAAGAAAGGCAAAAAGGGAACTGCAGCCCCATGACGTCTGAATTGCGGAAGCAGGTTAGAACGAATCCATTGACTGAAAAGAGCAGCCTCCCCTCTGCAAGGCTGTTCTGATACATTAGTTTCGTAGGCTGTCCAGCACGGTGTACATGGAAACAGGGATATTCTCAAGTACTTGTAATGCTCTTCTGCTTGTGTTGAGGAAGACCAAGGGAAGGCTATTCCCCCCGTGACACAGCTCTCAAGACTCCACCTGTGGTACACTTTACTGTGTGTGCATGTGATGTGCCATCAAGTTGCTTTGGGCTTATGGCAAAATGACTTCCAAAAGTCCTATAATTAACAGCATTGCTCAGTCTTCCAAACTGAAGGCTGTGGCTCCCTTTATCGAGCCAGTACATCTCATCTTGCTCATAGCTTAGGTCTTATGTGTGTGTGTGTGTGTTAAGTGCCCTCAAGTCACTTCTGACTCATGGCGATCCTATGAATCAGTCCTCCAAAACATCCTATCATTAACAGCCTTGTTCAGGTCTTGCAAGTTGAGGGCCGTGGCTTCCTTTATAGAGTCAATCCATCTCTTGTGGAGTCTTCCTCTTTTCCGGCTGCCTTCAACTTTTCCTGACATGATTATCTTTTCCAGTGACTCTTGACTTTTCAAAACGTGACCAAAATACGATAGCCTCAGTTTAGTCATTTTAGCTTCTAGGGTCAGTTCAGGCTTGATTTGACCTATAATCCACTGATTGGTTTTTTTTGGTAGTCCATGGTATCCACAACACTCTCCTCCAACACCACATTTCAAAGGAATCTACTTTCTTCCTATCAGCTTTCTTCATTGTCCAGCTTTCACACCCATACATAATAGGGAATACGATGGCATGAATTAACTTGGTTGCCAAGACCGCTCCATCTAGCTCCCAATAATAGCCAAGCTGCGACATTCTGCACCAGCCGGAGTTTCCAATTGATTCTGAGGGGAAGCCAAGGAACAGTGCATTACAGTAGCCTAGTCTCCTGGATCCAGGTGGCCAGGTCAGCCGTATCAAGGTAAGGGGCCATTTTTTGAGCTCGGCCAAGAGGAAGGCATTTGACCAGAGACAGATAACCAGAAAAATAGAGATTATCTCAGGTAAATAGGGTACCATTGGAATATATTGTTTCAGCCCATTAAGAATTCCCCAGAGATCAATGCAGCTTTTTGACAAATCTGTGTTCTTGTGAGATCAGCTCTCTCCGAAAGTGCAGAGCACTTAATGGCAAAAGGAGGAACGGGAGTGGAGATGGATTCCGGAGCGGATTAAATGTCAAAGGGGAGTAGAGCAGCCTTCATTTCTGACTCATGCGAGAAAGCCACAGTGAGTATCAACCTACCAAAATCCCAGTAGGCAAAATGCTATTATTTACTGCTCTTTATAATCGCCCAAATTCAAGCAGTTTTGCACGGTTATTATTATTATTTTCAACCACAATGTTTTATTTATAAATGAAGGAATTAGCAACTGTTTGAAACTTCATTAAGCACTGTCCTGAGGGACTTGCTAAATGTGACCTATTAAGTTATTATACCCAAGTATCTATCCCAATTTAGATTTAATAAAGACATCAAGTGTTGAGAAGAATGGAACGAGCGAAAAAATAGCCTACGGCACCAGAAATCAGACCATGTAGCCAAACAATACCTAAAATCTAAGATTTGGTCATCAAATTTATAATAACAAATTGGTTCAACTTATTTAATGGCTATATTCAGGCATTGTGATATACCATGGCTTGTTTAACCCAAGGCTTGTATAACAAGTTCAGACATAAGCAACAAATCCCAGATTGTGGCTAAACCCCAGTTTGTGTTTTTCTGGCCCAGTTGAGAGAACATTCTGCTATTTCTGTGATCAACTGGTTGCAAAAGGCAGTGCTACTGAAGTTTGTGAATTCAGAAATCACATCAAACCACAATTAGAAGCAGTATGACCTGGCTAAGTCTGTTGGTTTTTATATCCCGGTTTTCTCTACCTTTAAGGAGTCTCAGACTGGCTTACAATCACTTTTCCTTCCTCTCTCCACAACAGACACTTGAGAGGTAGGTGGGTCTGAGAGAGTTCTGAGAGAACTGTGACTAGCCCAAGGTCACCCAGCAGGCTTCATGTGGAGGAGTGGGGAAACCAACACAGTTCATCAGATTAGAGTCCGCCGCTCATGTGGAAGGAGTGGGGAATCAAACCCAGTTTTCCTGATTAGAGTCCACTGCTCTTAACCACTATACCATGCTGGCAGGCAACAGCAAACCACCTCTGTTCCTCTCTTGCTTTGAAAACCCTACGGGGTCACCGTAAATGGGCTGCAACTTGTCAGCGCTTCACCAAAGAAAGGGCTGAAATGCTGGAGCTTGTCCCTGGAGTATTAAAGTATCACTCCATTGCAATTCAGAGTCACAAGTATGTTGGGTGAAGAAGAAGAAGAGTTGGTTTTTATATGCCGACTTTCTCTACCAGTTAGGGGAGACTCAAACCGGCTTACAATCACCTTCCCCTCCCAACAACAGACACCCTGTGAGGTAGGTGAGGCTGAGAGAGCTTTAAGAGAACTGTGACTTGCCCAAGGTCACCCATCTGGCTTCATGTGTAGGAGTGGGGAAACAAATCCAGTTCACCAAATTAGCCTCCGCCGTTCATGTGGAGGAATGGGGAATCAAACCCGGTTCTCCAGATCAGACTCCACCATTCCAAATCACCGCTCTTAACCACTACACCATACTGGTCTAAGGGATTGGTGGTCTAAGAGACTGTGGGCTTTTAAAAGTTTTGCAACAGTTTCTGTTTAGGTGACATTTCCAACCATCTGACACTCACCCCTCACTAATAAATCCCAGGCCAATTAAGCCTGCGACACAACTGCTAACACATCAAAACTGTGTCACAAATAATGTTAGTACGCAAGGGGAGGGAGGAGGAAACAGAGCTACAAGCCCTCGTCTTCAGTGCCATCTGTTACCATATTACAGTAACAAGGAGTGCTGTAATATTTTATGTTATATGTGTATCATTTACAGCCTTCCTTGGGGGAAAAGGTAACGACATGGACTCCTCCAGTCACCTCGCAAGGATAATGAGGAGATACAGGCAGCCTGATGAGATACCGGCTGGAAGGAACCGAGGCTCTCGCTGAGCTGAGCAATCGAGGTTTCGTTAGCTCACGGAGATATTTACTGATAGACGACTAATAGATGGATGGTTCCAGGTGACTCCTTCCCCAGGCCCATTTGCTGTGTCTCAGGTGAGGCGCTCTGGATGTGTTTTCCAAGCTGTGACCGGAGGTTGACATCAGAGGGATGTTACTTGGCTAATGCGACTGTATCGCGGCCGAACAAGAAAGGCTGTAATCCGTAGGAAAGAGGATCGCCATTGATTGACTGAAAGACATGGTTTCATGCGCCATCCGTATTGGATGTATACAATTATTTGGTACAGCAGCAGGTCATGGGGGAAGGGAGGGGACAAGGATCCATTAATAGTTTTGGTCAATTATTCATAAGGCTTGCTTGTGTTTAAAATGTGACTTCGCTGTGCTTTATATATATGGCTCTTCTCTGTTTCCCGAGAAACCTCCCATGGTACACTAAGAAATGCAAGGACGAGATTGTTACCACAATATAATACTGGCTTTTTCTTTATATGGGCACCCAGGTCACTGTGGACTGCACCAATGGCAAAAGGTGGCCCAGAAGATAGGAAATGTATCTGCGTTGATCATATGAACCCACATGCAATGGCTAAGCTCACTGTCCAGCGATGTGTGCATGCAGCCCTAGAGAGCACATCAAGGGCTTAGGGAGGACCCATGTCTTGAGTGTGTGCTTTGCATGCAGAGGACCCCAGATTTAAACCCTGGTATCTCTAGTTAGCAGGATGAGAAGGGCATGGCCTCCATCAGAGACCTAGGAAAGCTGCTTCCAGTCATAGTAGGCAGTAGTGAGCTAGATGGACATTGTATGGTGACTTACTATGTTCAAAGTGTTGCTAAAGCTGGGGGAGAATCATAGCTCAGAAACCATGGAGAGCTACTGCCAGACTAAACCATATAGAGCTAGACAAGCCAGTGGGTCTTACTTTGGCATAAGGCAACTACGATGATATACCATCGGTCTGAATTAGGGTTGCCAGGTCCCTCTTCGCCACCGGCAGTTTTTGAAGCAGAGCCTGAGGAGGGTGGGGTTTGGGGAGGGGAGGGACTTTAATGCTATAGAGTCCAATTGCCAAAGCGGCCATTTTTTCCAGGTGAACTGATCTCTATCGGCTGGAGATCAGTTGTAATAGCAGGAGATCTCCAACTAGTACCTAGAAGTTGGCCACCCTAGTCTGAATCAGTGCAACGTAAGTTTTGGTTGCCCAAGCAGCTGCTGTTCAAGTCATTGAAATCCTACTTGAGATTGCACAAGGGTAGGGGGATGCCCCTGTTTGTACAGTCTCGATGGCATTGAAGTCCCTTCCCAAACCCCACCCTCCTCAGGCCCTCCCCAAAAATCTCCAGGTATTTCCCAACCTGGAGCTAACAATCCTAACCCTAGCTAATGAAGGTTTTTTTTTTTTTTGAGCAGAGGTCTTAATAAATGCCTCCTTCAAATTCCTAGGAATAGCCCCCTCAATCAGCCTTCAATATAGTCCATTCTTATCCACCGGCTTCTAATGATTTTTATTACTTTAAATCACTACGGGGAGCTATTTTTAGTTGAAATGCAAGGCAAAACAACAGCAATCTAAAAGCCGTGCAGGCCTGCTCCGCGCACAGCATCCGACTTCTGCATTAAAGGCCTCGTGCAGGATGCAGCCTAGGGTTTCCAGCCTCCAGGTACTAGCTGGAGATCTCCTGCTATTACAACTGATCTCCAGCCGATAGAGATCAGTTCACCTGGAGGAAATGGCCACTCTGGCAATAGGACTCTATGGCATTGAAGTCCCTCCCCTCCCAAAACCCCGCCCTCCTCAGGCTCCACCCCAAAAACCTCCCGTCGGTGGCAACCCTAATGCAGCCTGTAGATTTCAGATCACTCTTCATTGAGTGAACTCTTCACTCTTCAAATCAAGCCTGGGAGCTTTTGTGGTGACCAAAGACAAAAAGAAAACGTGGCGTTGTTTAATTACGCCTTTATTTCTGAACCGATCGCTCTGACACATATTTTTTTTCCCCTCTCTGAAATTTTCTCTCGGCGGGGAGGCTCTCTCAGCTAAGTTATCACTTTGTGACACAGAGGGAGGGTTTAACGTCGATCACAGTCGGCGCATTAGAGAGTCACACTGAATCCTGAACAGTCAGAAAGGAAGACAAACGCTTCTAAAAGATTGCCGAATTTAGATGCGCGCAAACAGCTCTGCCAAAAATTCCTTTGACGAGGCAATGTATCTGATTAATGTATTTGAAAGACTCTTGCTGCATATCAACAGGAACAAAAATATGCTTTGTAAGGGAAAGATAATGTTTCCGTGTAATGTCTTCCCCTGGCGGGTACCTCTCAGACTAATCTATAAACCAATTTATCAAAAGTAAGGTTCCGATGTTTATTTGGGTTCCCCCCCACCCCCCGGCAGGTTTCCCATGCCTTTAATAGCTACATAACAGAATTCAACAGGCACAACTTTCTAGTACACATATTCAGCAATGAAGAAAGAAGTTTCACTTCTTGAATTTCTGACCCCCATGTAGCTGTTAATAGGTACGAGGGTAGGGTTTCTAACATCCAGGTAGTGGCTGGAGATTTCCTGGAATTACAACTGATCTCCAGGTGACAGAGATCTGTTCACCTGGAGAAAATGGCCATTTTGGAAGGTGGACTCTATAGCATTATACCCCTTTCAGAGATGCTGGTGCCCAGATCCATACCAAAATAGATGTTCCTCTAGGTAAGCGGCTCTTACCTGGATGGCCCAGGCTAGTCCAATGTCAGATCTTGGAAGCTAAGCTGGGTCGGCCTTGGTTAGTACTTGGATGGGAGACCACCAAGGAAGTCCAGGGTTGCTATGTAGTGGTAGGCAATAGCAAACCACCTCTGTTTGTCTCTGGCCTTGAAAACCCCATGAGGTCACAGGGTAAGTTATCTGCAACTTGAGGGTACTTTCCACCACCAGATAAGTGGTCATGAAGGGCTTTAAATTAAGAATCAGCACCTAAAACTCAACTTGGAAATAAATACACAACTATGAGAACAAGTATTATGTGTTTGTACCATCATGCACCAGTCAACACACAAGCAGACACATTTTGTACATGTTTCTGAGATGTCTTTCAGGGTAGGCTCATGTAAAGAGAGTTACAGTAGTCTAGCCTCGAGTTTACAGCACCATGGATCAGCAAAGCCCAACTAGTTATGTCTAGGAGGGAAGCTATTTTACTCACCAGATGTAACCGAAGAAAAGTACACATGACAAAAACAGGAATAGGTAACATGAAATTCGGAGAATTTTGGAAAACAGCTCTGTCTGAATGCGATGCTGGATATTTTTTACCCACCATAAAACACAAATATAGATGTTTGCTCTGCTGATATGAGAAGGCGGCTGTCCTTCTAGCACCGTTTCCCTATTTACAGTCTTAACGCTTTACAACTTCTGTATTGTTCAGTCTTCAAATTTATATCAGCGCCTCTGACTTAGCGGCAAGCAGGGACAGTTTTATGAGTGTAAAAAAAAAATATATCCGGCAACCCACAACCACTAAGTGCTAATGACATAAAGAGTATCCACTAATGGCTTCTATTTTTATTACAATACCTCCTTCAATACATCACAATTACCCCACTTCTTGGGCTGAAACGATATATACTGTACGTTGCCAATTTTCCAGGCTTCCGCCGCAAATGGCATCATTTGTAGTAGGATGGTGTACCACCTACCCTCAGAGGCGGGTTTTGATTTGGAAATAATTCAGCAGTTGTGGCTGCGGCCCTGTTCTATTTGCGGATCCCGTTTTGAGTGACTAATAACCAGGCTTGTCAAACTTGTCAGGTGTCAAGAGAGCCTCATTGTAGCAACAATAGCAACCAAGTCTCCCCAACATGTAGGTGTTGCAAAAGACCACCCATCAAAAGATCTTCAATCTTTGACGTCACATCTCGACGTTTACTAGGCAGACTTTGTTTGCGGGGTGGTTTGCCAGTGCCTTCCCCAGGCATCTTCCCTTTACCCCCAGCAAGCTGGGTACTCATTTTACTGACCTCGGAAGGATGGAAGGCTGAGTCAACCTTGAGCCGGCTACCTGGAACCAACTTCCGTCGGGATCGAACTCAGGTTGTGAGCAGAGCTCGGACTGCAGTACTGCAGTACTGCAGCTTACCACTCTGCTCCACGGGGCTCCTCACCACAAACCTAGGAACACAAAAATTAGAAACAATGCAAAAAAAGAGCATTAGGCATGATACATGCAAAAAAAAAAAAAGGGAGAAATTACAGAAATGGAGACGGTATCATAAGAGCAAGATAGTACATACAATAAACAGTGGAATAGTCTACAATCCTGTTCCCTTCTAAAAGCACCCTCCCTTGCGTGGTTTACTGGGATGCAGCCCAGAAATCCTAGGATAAACACTCTGGCAAAGAAAGCATGCAGCCTGCTAGGAACTGGGAAAAAATAAAATAATGAATCATTACTTGGAGGCCTGCATTCCTTGTGTACACCACCGTTGGCCAAGGACCTATAACCTAAATAAAATCTGAACAAACAGCACAGGGCCTTTGGGTATCAGTGCTCCAACGGGAGTGACTGCATGAGTTAAATATAACATTTTATTGCCCTCGCAATGTTTGAGGTATAGCTTTGGTCTCAGGGCTCCAGCTCGGGGAATGAAGCATATTAAAACCGCCTTCCATTCATTTTGCTGCCGACAAGCCAAGTAATGAAAGAGAGCTTCGTTTTTGTCTATAGCGGGATGCTCGCATCGTACTCCTGGGATACTGGGTGTGCAGTTCCTATTAATAGACGGCGTCGTATGTAAATGTTCCGAACCGAAGTCCTCCAGGGGTGAAAATGTGGTGACCTCTTTGAGGCTGCGGCCACCTTGGCGTCCAAAGTTTACAAAATGCTTAGCGCTTGTCCCTGTCAAATCGATGGCTCTTCTGCAGTTGCCTCAGATTCTCAGCACCCGATGGAGAGAGCTTGTGATTATTTGCCGTTCTGCTGCACAAAGGAATGTGCGCGTGACCCGTCTTCCCCCACGTGCTCCCTTTTGCGCCGGCTTCTGATTGCTACTAATGGGATCTGCAATGTATTTGCAAGTCTTCCGAATAACCTCTTGTCATCTGCATTTGGTCCAGCTGTTCCTTCCCTTTGGGGCTCTTTTTCTTGTCAACGATTTTTGAAGTCTAATTTGATGTCTTTTGTACAGTCGCCTGGCTTTTTAAATTTTATTTTATTGTGTCTTCGAGATGCCTTTTTATTATCGGGCCTTTATGAAGGTTTTGATATCTTCATGAATCGTCTTCGCCTGTTCATAAATGAAATTCATTATCTGTGGAGGATGTAACTCTTGTGTCTCCTTCCCTCCTCCTTTTCTTCCTATTGCCCTCTTCCTTTCTCCCCAAACTCGGAATTTTGGATTAGGTATAGTTTGGGGATTTATTCCAATATGTTTAACACTCCCTGTACTTGTAAAGAGTAAGGCATGAGACAGTACAAGTGATGAAAGGAAGGAAGGAAAAGGTATAGGAAAGGGATGCATATTGAGGCCAATTCATTTTTTATATATGCCTCATTCACCGCAAACTTTGGAGCTGTGGCTCAGTGGTAGAGCATCTGCTTGGCATGCAGAAGGTCCCAGGTTCAGTCCCTGGCATCTCCAGTTAAAGGGACTAGGCAAGTAGGTGATGTGAAAGACCTCCACCTGAGACCCTGGAAAGCCGCCGCCAATCTGAGTAGACAATACTGACTTTGATGGACCAGGGGTTTGATTCAGTATAAGGCAGCTTCATGTGTTCACATGAGCAGCTCATAGAGTCCAATAATATTCCCAGTGGCACTGTTTACATCTGCATCTGCTCCATGGCAATGATGCTATGGTCGTAGAAAGTGCCATCAAGTCACAACTGACTTATGGCAATCCCCATAGGGTTTTCAAGGCAAGAGAGGCTCAGAAGTGGTTTGTTGTTGCCTGCCTCTGCATAGCAACCCCGGTATTCCTCACTTGTCTCCCATCCAAGTACTAACCAGGCCCGACCCTGCTTAGCTTCCAAGATCTGACAAGATGGGGCTAGCCTGGGCCATACAGGTCAGTGCCAATGATGATATTTCCTCATGTTTTTCCAGATCATTCCCTAGTCCCACATAAAAGGGCAACCTTGGAGGAAGTCCTTGAAAATGCACCATTACAATATTTTTAACAGCCCATTAAAGACATTAAGGAGCCAACATGGTGTATTGTGTCTTCTTTGGGGAAGGCAAGAAGCAAGTACTTTCTAGTGGTGGCTCCAGAGTTGTGTAATACTCTCTCCCAGGATGTCCATGTTCATATCTTTCATAGGCAGGAGAAAATGCCTTCCTTTCTTTGGCATTTGAGATGTAATGGGGATCTTCACTCCTTCCAAATACACTTTAAATGATTGTTTTTGGTAGTTCAAGTGGTAGAAGAACAAGAACAAGAAGAGTTGGTTTTTATATGCCAACTTTCTCTACCAGTTAAGGATATATCAAGAGTTCGGAGAGAACTGTGACTTGCCCAAGGTCACTCACCAGGCTTCATATGTAGGAGTGGGGGAACCAACCCAGTTCACCGGATTAGAGTCCACCACTCCTAACCACCGCTCTTAACCACTACACCACCTTCCTATAGATTGTTTCCAACTGTATTTACACATTGCTGCAAACAGTCTTGCAAATAGTTTTGTGTTCAGCAGAAACCTCCATATATTGTAAATGAAATAAATGGTTAATATATGTAAAAGACAGCCAAGTTCCTTGCCTCTCTGCCTCCCCATTTTTACTTGTGCTCTAATGTATCCTCCTTCCGGTTCACCTGATGCAGCGTCCTCTCTTCCATTTGGTCTGTTTTTCCTTTTTCCGTCTTCCAAGACTTCCCTGCCATTAGACGGCTCAAGGGAAGTGGACACTCACTTTCAAACTCAGTCTTGAAATGTTAGAATTGTTTATTTTATTTTTTTTAAAAAGAACTGTTTCTTATATATAAGTAATGAACAATGATGGGGGCTCTTATGACAAACTGCAAAACAAAGGCTACACACAAGCTATCAGGAACAGAAAGGCCAATGCTTTCTTGTGCAGACTCCTAATACATTTCTGATAGTCTGCCTCCTCCCCTCTGTCCCTTACAGCCCATTCCTGAAAATTGAGATGAAACCCTTTAGGAGGCGGCGTGACCTCGCCGCCAGTGTAGGTACGTGTAATTGTGCCAGCGTAGGTACGTGTAATCGCGCCTTGCCCCTCTGCTGGCGCAGCCTCTCCATGGCGCCGGCAACAGCGTAGAGAGGCCGTGCCGGCACAGGGATGCGTTCTGGTGCTTTTGCCGCGCCAGCACAGGGGTGCTTTTGAGCAGGTGCAGCCTTGCTGTTTTCAATGGGGCTTTTGGCCCCGTTGAAAACAAAAAAAAAGCCTTGAAAAGGCTTTTTTTGTTCCCGCGGCATGCGCAAATCGGCTTAGGAACAGGCGCCTCTGCGCCTCTTCCCCGCCAACTCCGCACGCCAACTTTTCAGGAATGGGCTGTTAGATTCATAGAATCATAGAGTTGTCAGAGTGGCTTACCTTACCTTTGCAATTCACTGCCCAATGTGAGCACCATGCCAAGCAGCGTTGCTTGCCTTATGGCAGCTTTTGCACCTGCACAGTAGTTGAGGGAGGTCCTGTGGGTCAGTGGTAGAGCATCTGCTTGGCAATGCAGAAGGCCTGAGGGTCAATCCACAGCATCTCCAGTTAAAGGATATGACTGTAGATGATGTGAAAGACGTCCACTGGAGACCCTGGAGAGCTGCTGCCGGTTTGAGTAGACAATACTGACCTTGATCAACCAAGGGTCTGATTCAGTATAAGGCAGCTTCATGTGTACATGTGAAATCGATCTTCTTGGCATTTGATATCCCTTCAAATATTTAAACATATTTGATATCCCTTCAAATATTTAAAATATTTAAACATATTTAAACATGGCTATCATGTCTCCTCTCTTCTCTAAACTAAACAAACCAAACTCCCTAAGTCTCTCCTCACAGGGCATGGATTCCAGACCTCTGCCCATTCTGGTCACCCTCCTCTGGACACACTCCAACTTGTCAACATCCTTCTTAAATTGTGGAGCCCAAAACTGGACACAGTAATGGACTGACTCTTCTTGAGTGTATTTACTTCACCACTGTGAATCTCATCCTGTGCCAACTATCACATCCTGCAGCCAAGTACATTTCTGATCTCTACCGACTGGACTGAAAGACGATCAGCTTAGAAAATTGCAATTGCTGTTTGAGAAATATATTTGGGAAAGTAAAAGCCCACAGATCAGATCGATAGTTATTCAATACGATAAAAGGCCAAGGAGCCCTTTCTTTTACTAAAATAACAAGGTATTCTGTTACTCTGGTTGTCAATAGCAGATAATGGATTGGATGTGTAAGAAGCTACCTCTGCCCATATAGGCCTACCTGTGATCTAAAATCAGCTACCGGTACTTATGCCTTCTTCTGTATGGCTGTATTAATAGATTTGATTGGTGGGTATGTGGGACAGAGCCTGTTCAGCTATGGCCCCAGACTCTCAGATTCTCTGCCTCCCACACAACACACCTGTATCACCACCACCTCTTGGTCTTCAAGAAGAAGGAGAAGGAGAAGGAGAAGAAAAAGGAAAAGAAGAATAAGAATAAGAGTTGGTTTTTATATGCCGACTTATTCTACCACGTAAGGAAGAATCAAACCAGCTTACAATCACCTCCCCTTCCCCTCCCAACAACAGACACCCTGTGAGGTAGGTGGGGCTGAGAGAGTGTGACTAGCCCAAGGTCACCCAGCTGGCTTCATGTGTAGGAGTGGGGAAACAAATCCAGTTCACCAGATTAGCATCCGCCACTCATGTGGAGGAGTGGGGAACCAAACCCGGTTCTCCAGATCAGAGTCCACCGCTCCATACCACCGCTCTTAACCACTACACCATGCTGGCTACTTGTAAATACAATTATCTTCCTAAGGGCATGAGGAGAGAGGCTGAGGCTCAGTGGTAGAGCATCGGCTTGGTACACAGAATGTACCAGGTTCAATCTCCAGCATCTCCAATTAAAAGAGCCAGGCAGTAGGTGATGTGACTGAGACCCTGGAAATCTGCAGCCAGTAGAGAAGACTCAATGGGGGGGGGGGGTTCAGCTCTTTTGACACCACTTTTATCCCTATGGTTTTCTGGAAGCCAATTTTGAGTTGGCTTTTTCCTGGTGCATAATGTTTCTATCAGTTTCCTTTGACCCACCCACCTCCAGCCCACTTTTCAATGATTGGACTGTCATCATGGTTAAACCACTCCCCACCCCAGATGAGTGATTTCATTTTTAAGAACCCTAAAATGGCAATATAATGCTGTAGGGTTGATAGTTTAAGCAGGTTCTCTGAATTCCCGGCTTTCATTTAAAAGAAAAGTACTTCTCGAGCCTTTTCCCTCATGGAGATATAAGGAAAAAGTCATATCTCTGTGAGAAAAAAGGCTACAGACTTACTTTTTTAAAAATTGAAACCTGGGAATTCAGGGAACCTGCCTAAACTACCGCAACACTACAGTGTTATCTTGCTATGTTAGGGCCATTTTTAAAAAATGGGGGTGTTCTAACACCACCATTGACAACAGCACCCTCCCTTGAAATCCTCATTATTTAAGCCACATGCAGAAGAAAATAAACTGTCTCCAAAACTGTAAAGATACACAGGGGGGTAGCGGGCAGAAGACCCCCACCCAAACCAATTCCTGTACTTGTGGATCGACTCCCAAGAAAGTCAGGAGTAACTCCAGCGTGTGCAAAAGGTCTCTGTTGAACGCAAGAAAAGGAAAGGAAAAAAAATTACATCAAATCCATCAATTGACAGCCAATAAAATAAACAAGTTTTAAATGAGTTTTTTCCACCACCATTCTGAAATCCCAACAATGGCCCAGGAAGCAATTGTGGCAGTCTCTTCCTAGAGAAAGCAGGCTGACATTCCAAAAGTATAACAAATCTGTGACATGCTTGATACATGAGTTAATGTCGTTCTGACACACAGCGGACCGTAAAAAGCAGATGCTCAAAAACGATTCAGCTTTTCTCCTCCTCCATGAACCATTTCCACATGACATGCCTGCAGAGCAATTTAATCTCTCAAGGAACAAAGCAAATCCTCTCATCCTTCTCCAGCAAAATAAAAACTTTGACTGGTCAAGGATAGCTAATTTTTCATCTTGGAGAGTATTGATGGCAGACTCTCTTTCTTATCGCCAGGATCAGAAAAAAAAATTGTTCTGAAACTGACAGCACCAACTCAGCAGTCGGAGAAGGACGTGCTTGTGTTGTTTTCTATGCAGCCAACGCTAAGAACATTTAAAATTCAGAATGTATAATACCACCTTTCCACCTTTGAGTTTTCTGAAAACCCATGTGCCATAGAATTCAGCCAGTCATGTTTCCCTTGTCAGGTTTCTTCATTTACAGCCCCTAAATGCATCTGTGCATTCAAGTCTTTTCTCACAGTCTAACTACATGATGGGTTTTGTAGTCTCATGCTATGTAAGGAGCTGTTCTCATGCATGGTATTCTGAGAATCTAGAATGTGCTTCTTAGATAAGCATTCACAGAATCATAGAATCATAGAGCTGGAAGGGACCACCAGGGTCATCAAGTACAACCCCCTGCACAATGCAGGAAACTCACAACTACCTCCCCCCAAACACCCCTAGTGACCAGAAGATGGCCAAGTTGCCCTCCCTCTCATCATCTGCCTAAGGTCACAGAATCAGCATTGCTGACAGATGGCCATATAACCTCTTCTTTAAAATCTCCTTGGAAGGAGAGCTTACCACCTCCTGAGGAAGCCTGTTCCACTGAGGAACCGCTCTGTTAGAAAATTCTTTTTAATGTCTAGATGGAAACTCTTTTGATTTATTTTCAACCCGTTGGTTCTGGTCCGGCCTTCTGGGGCAACAGAAAACAACTCAGCACCATCCTCTATATGACAGCCCCTCAAGTACTTGAACATGGTTATCATATCACCTCTCAGTCTTCTCCTCTTCAGGCTAAACATACCCAGCTCCTGCAACCTTTCCTCATAGGACTTGGTCCCCAGACCCGTCACCATCTTTGTTGCCCTCCTCTGGACACGTTCCAGCTTGTCTACATCTTTCTTAAATTGTTGTGCCCAAAACTGAACACAGAACTCTAGGTGAGGCCTAACCAGAGCAGAGTAAAGCGATACCATCACTTAACGTGATCTGGACACTATTCTTCTGTTGATGCAGACCAAGCATTGTTGACTTGGATTAGTAGTCCTTTCCAAACACCAGGGAAATTTTTTTGGAAGCCTCAGTCCAACAGACATTCTGATCTGATGACATCGAAATGTTTTAAAATAATAAAGAATTCAACAGGATGAGAACTGAAATCAGCCAGAGAATTTTAAAAGCCTGCAGTAAGATTTTCTGCCATTCTAACAGGCACAAACCGTGCAAGACTCTTTTTGTTTGCCAGTATTCATTTGACAGAGGAGTTGAGAGAGTGTTGAAATGGTGGGTGTTGAAACATACTGTCACTGTTCAGAAGGGAATGTCAAGGCCATGAAGAAACAAGGAAGACTCGTACAGCGCAGTTGTAAGCGCAGCTGGTGGTGAAAAGTGCTTTCAAATCCCAGCCAACCTCTGGCGACCCCATAGGGTTTGCAAGGCAAGAGATTTCCCTGGCTGATTTCAGTTCAGGTTAGAGGTGGTTTGCGATTGCCTGCCTCTGAGTAGCAACCATAGGCTACCTTGGTGGTCTCCCATCCAAGTACTCACCAGGGCCAACTCTGTTTAGCTTTCATGATCTAGCTAGATCAAGGCCCAGATGCTCCCATCTTAGCAAACCCATTCTTTAAATAGAGACTCCTCTGTGCTTCACCTCAAAGTACCCACCAACTTATTCCCTCCTTAGATCATAATCCTGAAACAAAATTTGGTGTGGATGGCCAAGGCAAGAAGAAGAAGAAGAGTTGGTTTTTATATTTCTCTACCTTTTAAGGAGACTCAAACTGACTTACAATCTCCTTCCCTTCCTCTCCCCACAACAGACACCCTGTGAGGTAGGTGAGGTTGAGAGAGCTCTAAGAGAACTGTAACTGGCCCAAGGTCACCCCGCTGGCTTCATGTGGACAAGTGGGGAAACCAACCTAGTTCACCAGATTAGAGACCACTGCTCATGTGGAGGAGTGGAGAACCAAACCCAGTTCTCCAGATTAGACTCCACCACTCCTAACCACTACACCATGCTGGCAAGAACAGATGGTTGGTGCAATTGAGGGCTCCACTTAGAGGAATGAACCTAAACAGAAGCAATTTGCTTGGCATGACCACGAGGTGCCAATAGCAGGGGTTCAGGTCATTCAGTGCTGAATCAAACAGATCCAGTGGTCGACTCATGTCTGATCATCATGAGTGAATATTGGTAAGCTGGACTGTTGAACATGTTCCACACCAAATTCACAGCATCCCTAAGGGCAGTTTGCGTTATTTCTTTTATTAAAAGTTAGAATCAAAGAGTTGGAAGGGACCACCAGGGTCATCTAGTCCAATCCCCTGCACAGTGAAGGAAATTCACAACTACCTCCCCAACATACTCCCAGTGACCCCTACTCCATACCCAGAAGATGGCCCTCCCTCTCATGATCTGCCTCAGGTCATAGAATCAGCATTGCTGACAGATGGCCATCTAGCCTCTGCTTAAAAACCTCCAGGGAAGGAGCACTTACCACCTGCCGAGGAAGTCTGTTCCACTGAGGAACCACTCTAACTGTTAGAAAATGCTTCCTAATGTCTAGACAGAAACTCTTTTAATTTCAACCCATTGGTTTGGGTCCAACAGGATGATCTTGACAGGCTGGAGAATTGGGCTAAAACCAATAAAATGCATTTCAACAGAGATAAATGTAAGGTTCTGCATTTAGGTAGGAAAAATCAAATGCATAATTATAGTATGGGGGAGACTTAGCCGTAGTGTGTGTGAAAAGGATCTTGGGGTCTTAATAGACCGAACACTGAACATGAGTCAGCACTGTGATGCGGTAGCTAAAAAGGCAAATGTGATCTTGGGCTGCATCAACAAGTATAGTGTCCAGATCACGTGAAGTGATGGTATCGCTTTACTCCTCTCTGGTTAGACCTTACCTAGAGTATTGTGTTCAGTTTTGGGCATCACAATTTAAGAAAGATGAAGCTGGAACGTGTCCAGAGGAGGGCAACAAAGATGGTGAGGGGTCTAGAGACCAACTCCTATGAGGAAAGGTTGAAGGAGCTGGGTATGTTTAGCCTGAAGAGGAGAAGACTGAGAGGGGATATGATAACCATCTTCAAGTACTTGAAGGGCTGTCATATAGAGGATGGTGCTGAGTTGTTTTCTGTTGCCCCAGAAGGTCGAACCAGAACCAACGGGTTGAAATTAAATCAAAAGAGCTTCCATATAGACATTAGGAAGAATTTTCTAACAGAGCGGTTCCTCAGTGGAACAGGCTTCCTCGGGAGGTGGTAAGTGCTCCTTCCCTGGAGGTTTTTAAGCAGAGGCTAGATGGCCATCTGTCAGCAATGCTGATTCTATGAGAGGGAGGGTAGCTTGGCCATCTTCTGGGCATGGAGGAGGGGTCTCTGGGGGTGTGTGGGGGAGGTACCGTAGTTGTGAAATTCCTACATTGTGCAGGGAGTTGGACTAGATGACCCTGGTGGTCCCTTCCAACTCTATGATTCTATGTTCCATATTGGATACTGAAGCTATCTGAAGGGACTACACTAAATGTACAAGAACCAGCCAGTGTGATGTGAGATCCAGTGTGGTGTAGTGGTTAAGAGCGGTGGTTTGGAGCGGTGGAGTCTGTTCTGGAGAACCGGGTTTGATTCCCCACTCCTACACGTGAAGCCAGCTGGGTGACCTTGGGCGAGTCACACTCTCTCAGCCCCACCTACCTCACAGGGTATCTGTTGTGGGGAGGGGATGGGAAGGTAAGTGTAAGCCGGTTTGATTCTCCCTTAAATGGCAGAGAAAGTCGGCATATAAAAACTAACTTCTTCTAATTACTTGCAGGTTTGCCATGGAAGGGAACTTCCGTCTTAAAGGGAATGATGAGGATGAGAGATTAACATTCCCATGAAGTGTTGCCATAACAGATACCAAACCCTGAGTCAAGAGATGGATTTTAAAAGAGAGCATTACAGGGATCTCACGGAAATGGCATCATGATGGGGACCACATGCATATAGCATATTTAGCCATATGGTTCAGTTGGACCTGAATTTCTCTTTTCAGATCTAGATATATCAGAATAGATATGCATCATGACTAGTATCCATTTTGACTAGTAGCCATGAATAGCCCTCTCCTCCATGAACATCTCCTCTTCAAGCCTTCCAAGTTGGCAGCCATCACCACATCCTAGAGCAGGGAGTTCCACAATTTAGCTATGCCTTGAGTGAAGAAATACTTCCTTTCACCACGTAAGCTTTTGTGGTGGACCCACTTCATCAAAGGCACCGGTGTGACTCCAGTTTGGAGGTGGCTTGGACATATTTGTGCACACACCTTGGCATGTGGAGGGAAGGGGCCCAATGGAAACCTCCAAAGGCTTTGAAATGCAAGAGTGAAATACACTCTCAGCCATTTCTGGGCAATGTTCAAATGCATACAAGAGAAGCCCCCAGGACCCTTCACCGTACAAGTGACAGGAAATCTCCCTATCTGCCTCCCGTTTTTATTTTACCCTCTTCCTAATTGTTTTGCTGCTGCCAGCAGAACACCTGCAGAGTGAGAGAGGCGCTCAGTCGGTTCGCTCCAGCTCCGTGCGCCTCTGATTGACAGAAGAATTGGTTTAGTATTTGGAGGGGCCGTACAAAATTAGGAAGAATTTTCTAACAGTTAGAGTGGTTCCTCAGTGGAACAGGCTTCCTCGGGAGGTGGTCAGCACTCCTTCCCTGGAGGTTTTTAAGCAGAGGCTAGATGGCCATCTGTCAGCCATGCTGATTCTATGAACTTGGGCAGTTCATGAGAGGGAGGGCATTTTGGCCATCTTCTGGGCATGGCGTAGGGGTCACTGTGTGTGTGTGGGGGGGTAGTTGTGAATTTCCTGCATTGGGCAGAGGTTTGGACTATATGACCCTGGTGGTCCCTTCCAACTCTATGAGTCTATGATTCTAAAATGACTTCCTTTTCCATTTCCAAACGCCTTTTCCATAGTGGTTGATCTTGCCCCTCCCTCGCCAAAACCAAATCAAAACAATTCTGTTAAAGGTTGCAAAAAATATATCTATATTGGAAATATAGCTATGTGTCTATGTGTTCACTTTCATCTTGGTAATTATCTTCACATTAGAAATCAATCAAGGACGCTCATTACCATTAGCAAGATGGCTCATAAAATTCCCCCACGCCAATCATGCTAATGAACTTGGAGGCCCCAGCATTTCCTCTCCATGTAAACGGGGAACTCAACTCTACGCTGCCGTGCTTAATGGCACCAGACATTATTCACATCCAAGGAAAACAGATTAAATGCTCATAAAAGGTAATAACTGGTTGGTGTTTTTTTTAAGCATTAAAAAGAAAGATTACAACATTCTTGCACAAGATATCTTGCTGCAATAAACCTGGACGAGCTTGGAGGTATGAAACTGCCTTATGGCCATTGATCTACTCAGTTCAGAACTGTGGACTCTGATTGGCATGAAGTTTCCATGGTTTCCTCACACCTACACCTGCAGGCTTTTACCTGGAAATGCCAGGGACTGTGCTACCACTCAGCAATGCTCCCCAGAAAGCCAGGGTTTCCCTCCAGTCTTTTGAGTGACGTTTGGACCTTGCTGGAATCTGTTATTTTCAAACAAGATGACTCCCCCCCCCATCTAACACCTACATTAGCATTCACCCACTGGCACATTCATTGGCACCCTCATAAGAATATGAGAAAGGACATGCTGGATCAGACCAAGGTCCATCGAGTCCAGCAATCTGTTCACGCAGTGGCCGACCAGGTGCCTCTAGGAAGCTCACAAGCCAGACGGCTGCAGCAGCATCCTGCCTGTGTTTCACAGCATCTAATAGAATAGGCATGTTCCTCTGATCCTGGAGAGAATAGGGATGTATCATTAGTATCCATTTTGATTAGTAGCCATGAATAGTCCCCTCCCCCGTGAACATGTCCACTCCCCTCTTCAAGCCTTCCAAGTTGGCGGCCATCACCACATCTTGGGGCAGGGAGTCCCACCATTTAACTATGCCTGGTGTGAAGAAATACTTCCTTTTATCTGTTTTGAATCTCTCACCCTCCAGCTTCAGCAGATGACCCTGCGTTCTAGTATTATGAGAGAGGGAGAAAAGCATCTCTCTGTCCACTCTCTCCATACCGTGCATAATTTTATAGCCCTCTATCATGTCTCCCACAGAGGAAGGCACTGGCAAACCACCTCTGTTAGTCTCTTGCCTTGAAAACCCCATAAGGGGTCGCCATAAGTCGGCTGCGACTTGACGGCACGGCACTTTACACACACACACACATCATATCTCCCATTAACCACCTTCTTTCCCAGCTAAACAGCCCTAAGCATTTAAACTGCTCCTCATAGAGCAGTTGCTCTAGCGTGTTCCCTCCATGTGTTTCCTGGAAGTGGCTGGGGCCAATGTGAAGGCAGGTCCTGCAATTGGCTGTCTTCATACAAATAAAGGGACCCTCCCCCTCTCCCCTTTGTGGTCTTCTGGGTGTGTTTAAGTGCATGTGTGTGACTGGCCATGCAAGGAAAAGGGGAGAATGTTTTGCTTGTATCCACTGGCAGGCAGGCAGGCAGGCAGTACTGCAGAGATTAGGAAAATAGAGACAGATCCCTACACTTTGCTGGGGGAAATATTGGGAGGTTTATTTGTTTAATGTACTCACATTAAAAGGCAATAAAGCTACATTATGATGGAGCAGTTCAAGATGGTGATTTAATAAAGAGAACAGAATTGTGGGCTACAATGTGTAACACAGGGATTCCGAGTGTGGTGCCCATGGGTGCCATGGCACCCGCTAACTCATTTTCTAGTACCCACCAAGTGTTTTTAGGAAGTGGGGTGGGAGCCAGTTAGGGCTTTTGTTATGGTGCAGTCCTTAAGAATTTCAACCCAACTGGATGTCTGTGCATGTAAAGTGCTGTCAAGTCACAGCCAACCCACAGCAACCCCATAGGGTTTTCAAGACAAGAGACTAACAGAGGTGGTTTGCCCTTGCTTTCCTCTACATAGCAACCCTGGACATCCTTGGTGGTCTCCCATCCAAATACTAACCAGGGCCGACCCTGCTTCACTTCTGAGATCTAACAAGATTAGGCTTGCCTGGGCCATACAGGTCAGGGCACCAGCTGGCTAGTGGTAAAGAATTTATGTGGCTAGGCCAGCATGGTGTAGTGGTTAGAGTGTCCAGCTAGGATCCTCGGCATGGTGTAGTGGTTAAGAACAGTGGTTTGGAGCGGTGGAGTCTGATCTGGAGAATTGGGTTTGATTCCCCACTCCTCCACATGAGTGGTGGATGCTAATCTGGTGAACCAGGTTGGTTCCCCCACTCCTACACATGAAGCCAGCTGGGTGACCTTGGGCGAGTCACACCCTCTCAGCCCCACCTACCTCACAAGGTGTCTGTTGTGGGGAGAGGAAGGGAAGGCGATTGTAAGCTGGTTTGATTCTTCCTTAAGTTTTAGAGAAAGTTGGCATATAACAACCAACCCTTCTTCTTCTACATCTTGGAGATCCAGGTTTAAATCCCCCCTCTGCCACAGAAGCTCGCTGGATGACCCCTGGCCAGTCCTTCTCTCCCAGCCTAACTTACCTCACCGGATTATTGTTAGAATAAAATGGAGGAGGAGAGAAGCATGTCATTAGGCTGCTTGTGGAGAAAAGTGGGGTTGCATAAATAAATAAAACAGATACTGAAATAAATCAAACACTGGAACAAAAGTTGGTGTCTCTAAATGCTCAGGGACTACCCCCAAGTATGCTGGAAAAATATGATTTTATCAAGTAACCAAAAGGGTAAGAATTCCTTTAAAATGGCCTGGTTGTGGCTGAAAAGTTCTCCAGAAGAGAGGAAATGTTGCAGGCAGCTGGGCATCAGTTAAAGGGGCAAAGGGAGAGAAACTGGCCTGAGGAAACCCCTGGACATTTCAGAATCTGAGCAGAGGGAAAGATGGGGGGGGGAGATCTCCAAATTCCCCCTTGCAATTCCTTGTTTGTACATAATTATTCATAATAATGAGGAAAGTTTCTTTTTTGCTGACCTTTGGGAGCGGAAGAATCCTCTTCTCTTACCCTCTTCCACTCATGCTCCTCTTCCCCTGCCTGTGTGAGATTTGCTGAGTGTGTGGATTATTTAACCTGGTCTAATAAAACCATAATGATTCAGGGTTTGCTTAATGAATGTCTGGGCAGGTGCCAAAAGAGGCTGGCTGTGAGGAGGTCTCCGAGCAGGCTCATATAATCCACCGGCAAAGCAGATGTGCGTGTGTTTAATAAGGAAATCACAGGAATTGGACGCGAAATGTACAATGACATCTTGGTCTCTTTATTGTGGTAGGAGAATTGTTAAAGGCCCATTTGTAGTATATTCAGGGTACGGAGGCCATTACCACCTTGCTCAGGTAGACAGGAAGACTGAAACTGAGGACGAAATAGAACAGGACTGCAAAAATCTTCTCCTGAAATAGGTGGAGAGTTTACACTGGGACTTACCTGAATCAAGAAGGCACTGTAAAGGAAGGCACTGTGAATCTGGCTTCTGCCCTGGACTCCCTAGGTGGACTTATGCAAACCCCCCGCCACATACACGCAAACAGGAGCACACCTTATTTAAACAATATTTATTATTTATTTATATGCTGCCTTTAATACCAGCCTACCTTCCATGGCTGTTGTAAGATTGACAACATTGATAGTACTGTGTGAAGGGAAAGAATGACTATGGACTAGAGAAAAGGAGATCTATTATTTTTTGAAGGACAATTCCTGGCTCATTCAAGTCAGATGCTGTTATCTTTAGTCGCCCACACTAGCCTGTAATGCACAGGCAGAATGGGGGGGGGGGGTGTCGAGCAAAAAGGGTTTTTTTAATGCAAAAAAATCTGAACTTCCAAGCACAGATTTTTAAAAAAATTACAATGAAAGGTTCCCCTATTTGTCAAATTATGAGAAATATTGTCGCGTTTGTCCACGGATTCCAGATCTGTGTGATTCCCACTCAGTTGACCGTTATTTATTTATTGGCCTTAACAATACCTCTAGGTAGGAAATGGGATGCTTTGGAGGACTCTTCCACTCTCCCCTTTTCAAGGGCCCTCCTATCTGCATCGGTCCAGTTCAGAGGTCAGTACAGTCACTTGGAGGTCAATGCGAATTTAAACCTGCAGGACCCGTTTCCATCTCCATGGGGTTTAGGATCGGGAGGGTGTGTTTGTGTGCGAGGAGAAGTCTGATGAGACAGTCAATCCCCCCCCCCACCCCCACACACACTGCTTCCATTCGGAGCCTGAAACCTTCCTGTCTTCTTGTAGGGCATTTATGCATGGGAGGTTTTGCCTTGGATTTGCACATTTTCCCCATCCAAGTTCTCAAAACTCAATAATAAGCCCCCAGGCAGAGTTCTGAGAATTCGGATGGGGAAAATGTGCATCTACAGAGTGGCAAATCCCAGGCAAAACCACCCAGGCATAAACAGGTTGCAGTATGATGCAGACCCCCCTCGTTTGGTTTGGTTTTCAAGCGGGCCTCTTTGTTTTTGGAACAGCTTTTTCCCCTCTTCTTTTCGCCTCCGGTTTTGACTGTCTCTTGAGAAGCACTCCCCTTTGCGGCCCTGGCAATTCTGGGAGGTGAGCCGCAGCAAGGCCCAGCTTCCCCCAACCCGATCCTCTGCAGAATCTCTGCCTGCCTTGGCAACCTTTGGCGAATCCCCACCCCCACCCGGCCAGGGCCGGATTTAGGTTTGATGAGGCCCTAAGCTATTGAAGGTAATGGAGCCTTTATATGTCCAGCTGTCCTTTGTCATCAACAAATTGTCGCTGTTTTTTGTGTTGCATCTATGCTAAATTTTAATTTATGGACCTAATAGGTATCTAAAGCCATTTGCCCATAACAAAATATGTATTTTATCAAAGTAATTGTTGAACTGAAATACAATTAAAAAGTATATTAATAGTGAAATAATTACTAAGCTCTAACTTAAAATGATTTTTTATTCATAACAAACTTAATAATATTGTCGAAGGCTTTCACGGTCAGAGTTCATTGATTCTTGTAGGTTATCCGGGCTGTGTGACCGTGGTCTTGGTATTTTCTTTCCTGACGTTTCGCCAGCATCTGTGGCAGGCATCTTCAGAGGAGTAACACTGAAGGACAGTGTCTCTCAGCGTCAAGTGTGTAGGAAGACACTCTTCCTACACACTTGACACTGAGAGACACTGTCCTTCAGTGTTATTCCTCTGAAGATGCCTGCCACAGCTGCTGGCGAAACGTCAGGAAAGAAAATACCAAGACCACGGTCACACAGCCCGGATAACCTACAAGAACTTAATAATGCAAACACATTGGCATTTGGCAAAAGTTTTTTGGGGGCCCCAAGAGAGTGGGGCCCTAAGCTATAGCTTGTTTAGCTTATACGTAAATCCGGCACCCCCATCAAAGCGTTTACAGACTTCGCTTCCGGGCAAAGCGGAGGAGACTCATCAAACACAAGATCCCCTCTGGCGAAGAAGGCCACAATGCGAGGAATTCCCACTTGGGGTGGGGGTGGGGTCTGTGTGTGTATTTGGGGGGGGGGGCGGGTAGAGCATATAAATGACTGGCCCTGGCTTGCCTGGAATAACCGCCTCTCATGAAGTCCGACAGAGAGGGACAGGTGAAGAGATCCGTTGCCAAGAAAATGGCCAAGAAGCCAAGACTAACTGGAAGGAAGGGAGGTATGGTAGAAGGTAGGGATAATCAACTAATCGGCATCAATTTGATCCATTAAAAATGTCCTGGGTCCTCTCTTAACCAAGCATGTGTGTATGTACCTGCCTGGGCACCCAGGTTTACAATGTTCACAATGGCTATAAATGTATGTGTACAGTATTTACTCAAATGCAAAACTAGTCATCCCCCCCAGGTATGCCATTAAAAAAAAGGTGGTGGTCTTATTATAATAGCATGCAAGTTACAGTTACGTCCAGGAATAATTTGTGTGCCTGTGACATTTTTAAGAGGGTCGTCTCACATTCGGGGATGTCTTCCTTTCGAGTAAACACCAGTATATATTTACATACCATACTTCATTTAAGTCCTGTCTTTCTCCCCAATCAGGACCAGAGGCTGCTTACCTCCTTCTCCTCACCTCCATTTTACCCTCCCAACAACCCTGCGAGGTAGGGTTAGGCTGAGAGCGAGTGACTGGCCCAAGGTCACCCAATAAGCTTCTCGGGCAGAGTGGAGGATTCGTATGTGGGCCTCCCAGGTTCGAGTCGGACCCTCCGGCCTCTACCCCCCTACGTTGGCTCTCTTACGCATGCAGTCTACAAGGGGAGAGAGAAACGCGAGGAAAAGCTGGGATGAGTCTGCACATGGGAGTCGTGGCTCGCCTCTTGCATCTCTACCCAGGAAGCCAGCCGGGTGACCTTGGGCTAGTCACACTGTCTCAGCCCCACCTACCTCACAGGGTGTGTGTTGTGGGGAGGGGAAGGGAAAGGGATTGTTAAGCCGGTTTGATTCTGCCTTGAGCGGTAGAGAAAGTTGGCATATTAAAACCAACCCTCCTCCTCCTCCTCCTCCTTCTCCTTGTCCTTCTTCTTGTTCTCCTCCTCCTTCTTGTCCTTCCTCTTCTCCTTGTCCTTCTTCTTCTCTTTGTCCTTCTTCTCCGCCTCCTTCTTGTCCTTCCTCTTCTCCTTGTCCTTCTTCTTCTCGTCCTCCTCCTCCTCCTCCTCCTTCTTGTCCTTCCTCTTCTCCTTGTCCTTCTTCTTCTCGTCCTTCTCCTCCTCCTCCTCCTCCTTCTTGTCCTTCCTCTTCTCCTTGTCCTTCTTCTTCTCCTCCTCCTTGTCCTTCCTCTTCTCCTTGTCCTTCTTCTTCTCGTCCTTCTCCTCCTCCTCCTCCTCCTTGTCCTTCCTCTTGTCCTTGTCCTTCTTCTTCTCCTTGTCCTTCTCCTCCTCCTCCTCCTTCTTGTCCTTCCTCTTCTCCTTGTCCTCCTTCTTCTCCTCCTCCTCCTTCTTGTCCTTCCTCTTCTCCTTATCCTTCTTCTCCTTCTCCTTCAACGGTTCTCAGAGAAGGAAGGAACAGCTCCGAGAGAGGTTCCCCAGCCGCTTCCGACGGGCCGTCGGGGAGAACCGGGCGTCCGGCGCAGCTCATGCGCGAAGCCCCTCCTGCCCCCCCCCCAATTCCAACAAGCCCGAGAGCCAACGAGACCCCCCCATCCCCCAGTAGATAACCCTCCCGCGGCCACCTCGGTTCTCTTCCCCCGATTAACCCTTCGCCGTCCAGCCGTCGGGGCTTCTCGCCTCGCTTCTCGACAGAGGCGGCCAAGGTCCAAGCCACCACCACCCCCTCCTCTTGGGATAGACGAATCTCCGCCGAAGCTCGACAGTTCTTTCTCTCCTCGGCTGAAGGGGGGGGGTCCCTCTTCCCACAAGCAGGAGGCGGGCTTGGAAGTCCTGGGTTCGAATCTCCCCCGGGCTACGAACCTATGCGGGGGGGAGGGTCCTTCGGGGAGGCGAGACTCTGCAAAATAAGGGTCGTTTAATAGGCTGGGTGGATGGATTTAGAGGGATAAGGATTTAGAGGGATAAGGAATGGGGACGCCGAGGCGTTTAGACGGGGCGGCGAGTTAGTATGAAAAGGAGATCCGATGGCTGCGTTTCCCCTGCTCCTTTTTTACCCTCTCTGGAGATTGGTCCCCCCCCCCCCCACGCAGTGTTTTCAGCGAAGAGAGGCCAAGGGTTGGTCAGAGGTTTTTTTTTTTTTTTTTAGTTTTCCTGTATAGGATCTCAGCCGTCCTAAAATTAGCCTTGTATCCCTCCCAATTGACTCCATAAAGGAAGCCACAGCCCTCAATTTGCAAGATCTGAGCACGGCTGTCCAAGATAGGACATTTTGGAGGACTTTGATTCATAGGGTCGCCATGAGTTGGAAGCGGCTTGATGGCACTTCACACACACATTCCTCCCGACATAGGTGGGGAGTGAAAACCCAGCAGCCGAAGCCAGGTTTTGAACCTGCATTTGCTTGGTTCGCCCCGCCCCTCTGATATCCAGCTTCTCTCTACAGACCTCTTCCCCGTGGAAACTGACCAGCTCGGCTGTCAAACCAGACTTCCATTTGTCAGTTGCAATAAAGGCCCAGCTGACGGCTCTGACACCTCTCAGGAAGGAAAGAAACCCACCTGCCTCTCCCCCCCCCCTCCCACAATTCTCTCTAAGGCTTAAAAAAAAAGGCTCTGGTCTCCATTTGGTGTATGAAATTATTAACAGGACGCACATCCCCCAAAGAGGGACGGGGAGACAATGAATATAATATATTGCTTATTAAGCTAGAATTAACTGCCCCCCTAGGAGTTAATTAAATCCCTTCTTGAAACCCAGGTCTGACCTGGGGGAGGGACGGCATTAGCCTTAACCATCCACATTATGGATGATCCACATAACCACAGCCCGTTATATTTGGCGATTATTCCTATTTGTATTACCTATAATTAAAGACCAGGTTGGTTTTGTTGCTTTTTTTTTTTGAGGGGGGGTCTGAATAAAACCAAAGGGGGAGGGGGGGAAATCAAGCCCATTTAAATGGTTCTCGCCCCCCAAAAGTCCATTTGTTTATTCCACCGGCTTTATTTCACATTATGTTTTGATTACAATCGAAAGCTATTTTGTTTGTACTGTACCTTGATAATAAAAGTAGTTATTCTCTTCAGAGTGCTGCAAAAAATTATAGCATTTACATCTTTGAAAGACTGTAAACAAAATAATACTAGCAAATAATAATACTAGCATTTAGGTATACCTTGTAAGGGTTTCCCCCCCTTATCTATGAGACAGCTGTATAAAATATGATTTGATGGAGAGAATATTATATGGGCAATGGGAGGAACAAAAATACAAGAGACAATTTTGCTGGAATTTTTCTCTGCAACTGCTGGGGGGGCAATAACTCAACAGAGCAGGCTTCTTAAACCAGGAGCAAACACAGAAACTAACAAGTTAGCCCCTCCCTATTTTAAAAAGGTAAAACAGTGACATTGCTAAAAGTTTTGCACTCAAGGCGAGCTTTTGAGGATTTCCCTGCCATTTTCATTTTGCATTCAGAACAAATGGTTGTGATTGCATATTTTTCTCCAATATTATTTTCTTGCTTTATATTTTTCTAGGTCTGATCAAGCTGCATGGAGAAAACTAGTTCCCTGTCTCAGAAAAGCAAACAAATAAAAATCCTATTTAAATGTTATTCAACTAAAGGCCCCCCCCAAAAAAAACCCAGAATTAATCGGTCAATAACCACACCTTATTTTACAGGTTAATTAGTAAAACTTCAATATACTTTCTGGCATGTAGTTGGGCCACAATTTACAAGAGCGAAAAAAAAACAAGCATCAAAACATTAAAGCAGCCTGTAAATTCCACAATCACTCAGAATTACATAGAAATAGTGAAAATCAGACTTGGCAGACAGTCCGCATTGATCCTTCTTCCTGGTTTTCTTACTAAGAGAAAGTTTGCACTTCTCCTCTTCCCAGGGCACCCAGGAATTTTAAAAAGAAACACTTGCTTTTAAAAGTTAAACTCAGGGACAGAGTAAAAATATACTTATATTTAAAAAAAAGCAAACTGTTTGTGAAGTAAAAAAAACCATACAGGAGTTTGTAAAGCAAAATCTCTGGGAGTGGGGGTGGAAACGGAAGTTAATAAATACAGACTCAAACTGTTTTCAGTTTGCAAAGGAGAGAGAAAGAGCGAGATGATTGGAGGGAGATGAAAGTCAACCGTCTTCTGGCTGTTGGCTGCACCATTACGGAAATATCTTCAGAGTACGATGTACACAGACCTAAACAGGGTTTCACTTCTGCGATATGTAGATAGGTATTATCCAGAAGTCCACGTCCAAGTTCCCTTCCACCCAGCCGCAGTGCGAGGGGTTCTCAGGCTTGCTGCTTTCTTCCCCGCTTCCTCCAGTGGAGGGAGGGGGTGGCGGCGGTAAGTTATTTAAAGAGGGAATACTAGAAATCCAGAGAAAGTGGAATACTTCCAACCCCCCATCAAGTTTCCTCGCTCCAGTTTTAAATAGGCCCTGTCTCCTTTCTCCATCTGGATCAGGACCCCGTTGCTGGCAGCTTCTCGGGTGACGTCTTGGTCCCCAGCAAAGGCCGAAATCACCGGCCACCCGTTGAGCATCAGGCTTACCTAAAGCGGAAAAGGAGAAACAAAACCGTCAGTCAGCGAAAGGAAAGGGAGAGGAAAGGGAACAGGCACTTGGGAGGGACTGGCAATAAAAAGAGGGCACACTCCCCGCCACCCTTGTTCATTGTTTATTAGATGATATAAAGCACAAGGACAGCAAATAAACACTCAGCGCAGGATTCATGAACACACCACGATTCCAGGATCATCCGCCCCACCCTTTCCCCAAACCGCCACCTTATTACGAAAGCCTTTCTGGATTGGTAGCCTGATGTCATAAAATCCAAGGTCATCCTGCAGGATATCTCAAGAGGAGAAAGGAAGAGGGAGGTAAAGAAGAAGAGGGATGCAAAAAACCAGGGCCTAGCCATGGAAGGAGATGGTGGTGCCTTCCCTGTCTCTGTAATGGTCTTTGAAGCGCCCCACCCCAGAGGTGAAATGTAGACTGGGTTAGTTATTGGCTGCGGGGGGAGGGGGAGGGAGAAGAAGAAGAAGAGGAGGAGGAGTTCGTTTTTATATGCTGACTTTCTCTACCACTTAAGGAAGAATCAAACTAGCTTACAGTCCCTTCCCCTCCCCACAGCAGACACCCTGTGAGGTAGGTGGGGCTGAGAGTATGACTAGCCCAAGGTCACTCAGCTGGCTTCCTGTGTAGGAGTGGGGAAACCAACCCAGTTCCCCAGATTAGCGTCCACCGCTCATGTGGAAGAGCACTGAATCAAACCCGGCTCTCCAGATTAGAGTCCACCACTCCAAACTACTGCTCTTAACCACTATACCACGCTGTCTAAAGGGGACAGGGATACACATGGTGTGGAGTCTGGTTGGAACCTTCTTGATCAGATGCCTTCCCTGTCGTAAGAGGGTCTCTTCATCTTCCAGAAAAAGAGGGGATTTGTTCTTTTGCTGCATTTCAAAGCCAGGCAGGGAGATCAAGGCCCTGGAGCCCCAGGCTGCCTGTCTGAAGGGGGGGCTGCTTATCCCTTTGCCAAGCGGCAAAAGCACAGAATCCCTGACAGAGCCAATACATCTCTTGTGGAAAGATGCCTCGTACCTGCTTAAGTGAGCTAAATCATGGGGGGGCGGGATTCAGTTCTTGGGGGGGAGGCACGTTTTCAGCAAACAAATGCAGCCACCGGTAATTAGACATGTACATAACAGTCTAGATCGATAAAGCCTTCCATCTCGTCATTGTTACAATGACCGATGGCTATTGATAACGGTGGATCTAAAATACAGATGCCCACGCAGGTCTTTCTCTATAGATCTGTATAGGCAAATGGATCTGGACAAATAAATACACATGCAAATACAGATGTCCAGTCTGTAGACCTAGTCCCAAATGCAGACATCATCAGCCAATCAGGGGGAGGGCAGCTATTTAAAACAATAAATACATCTGTCAATAAAATAAAATTGCAAAATATGGGCAGATGCAAAATATGGGCAGATGATCATGTTCTTGCCCACATACTTTGGAGAACAGATTGAGTTCTACAGTGCGATTTACTTCTGAGTAAAGCCTGCATGGGTTCAGGCTGTTCGTCTCCTAATTAGCTGGTATGTTGCTACAGCCGTAGGCCCAGTGGTATAGAAAGGCAGGAACAGGGATAGAGCTACAGCTCAAAGGATCCAAGAACCATCGAACTGGATTCCCAAAGGCAGGTCAAGGACATCTTTGCTGATCCCAGCATAGCTCATATGTCCTCCTAGATCTCCCCAAAAAAAATCCACAGTACCAAAAGGGCCTGTAGATGAGGAATCCAGAGGACTCAATCAAACCAAGCCATATTCAACTAAGAAAAGGGGAAAGAGGAGTTATTGAAAAGGAAGGGGTTAAATTGCCAACTTTTTTTTTTTTTTTTTTTTTTGCAAAGGGGAGAGAATTCCCTGTTCTAGCTCCCTTCCAGACTGATGTCCTTCAGGCAGGAAAGCAAAAAAATATATATATATTCATGGGCTGAATTCATTGAGCCTTTAGAAAAGAAATAATATTCTCAATAGATCGGCAGGAGTTCAGTTGCCCCCGCCCCTCAAAAAATCAGGCATTCCATCAATATTGATACACTGATCTACAACCATCTATGCATAAAGCCACCCTCTCCCATTTGCAAGCCAAGTAAGACTGGGAACCTGAATTTCCCTTAGCTTTAGTTTCAGCTCCCAGTTACTGCAGAGAGACGAACAGGTACAAAGACGGAAGCTTAAAACTTTCATTGTATTTGGGGGGGGGCAGGAGTGGACGTTCTCAATATTTATCACCATAGTCCAGTAAAGTAAAGGTAGCAGCCTTGTGTGTCTGTAGCAGCCAAAATAAACACTAGTATTGGGGCATCTTTCAGTAGCCGTTTTAGGTGTCAGGAGACTCCAGCTTATTCCCACCCCCATCCCCCGCGCGCATCAGTGTAAAAAAGGCAAAATGTGGATTTGTGTAGAACAATGTGGGGGGGAAGCACAAAGCATCATTTGTGCAAGGTGGAAAATGTGACACGCCACAGGATTGATTTCAGCAGGGCGTACATTTATTCATAATTCCTGCCTACCTATGTCATTCCTGCCTACCTATGTCAAGGTTAATCGCATTTGCTATAGTATTCAGCCTCCGACTTTGTTAATACTCCCCTTCACTGATTTGCATTGTTGAACATTTCGCAGTTTGGGCGAAGCTCAGATGAGCGCCAACTCCAGGCAAATTTTCAACTCCCTCTTTAAAGGCGCCTTCTATCCCCTAAATCGAGTAGCTTCTAAGCGCAGAGCTGGATCAAAGCGGTACAGTTATAAAAAGGGGGAGGGGGTTGGCTGACCTGTGTGGGTTTCTAGGGCATTGCTTCCAAGCAAATGGGCCTTGCAGCTTTGGATTGTGACTTTTCGGGGGGTGGGGCGCAGAGCACAAAGGCACCCTGCTGTCTGTCAGGTTTTATCTGGAAGCAAAGTCGGATTTTCCCCATATGGGTGCATACCTCTACAGCCTCAGTGTTAGCAATACAGTAAGAACAGAGAGAAAATGCCAAAGGGGGGGGGACATGCTGGGGAATCACATGAACACATGAAGCTGCCTTCTACTGAATCATACCCTTGGTCCATCAAAGTCAGTATTGTCTACTCAGACCAGCAGTGGCTCTCCAGGGTCTCAGGTAGAGGTCTTTCCCATCACCTACTTCCTGGTCCCTTTAACTGGAGATGCCGGGGATTGAACCTGGGACCTTCTGCATGCCAAGCAGATGCTCTACCACTGAGCCACAGCCCCTCAGGAGGTTATGAATTGCCTGGCAGTCTTCAACGCTTGGTTTGGAATACGAAGGTTCCCATTTCTGGGAAGGGGACCTGGGATTGGAGACATAGTCAAAGGCCCTGATTTGTAAAGGGAGCATTGAAAGATGACGTCTTCCCGAGGCGGGAATTGCTGTCAAGCCGATTTATGGCGACCCCCTCTGATTTTCATTGCTTGCTTCTGCCTAGCGACTGTGGACTTCCTTGGTGGTCTCCCACCCCACTCCTACAAATGAAGCCAGCTGGGTGACCTTGGGCTAGTCACAGCTCTCATAGAGCTCTCTCAGCTCCACCTACCTCACAGGTTGTCTGTTGTGGGGAGGGGAAGGAAAGGTGATGTAAGCTGGTTTGATTCTTCCTTAAGTGGTAGAGAAAGTCGGCATAGACTCTTCTTCTCCTTCTTCAAGTACTAACCAGGGCCAACCCTGCTTAGCTTCTTAGAGCTAATGAGATCAGTCTAGCCTGGGCCATCCCAGTAGGGCAATGGGAGTATATACCATGTATCTATTTTTAATGAGGTTTGCAGAAAGGAGTGTCCCTAAACCTTAACAGTGGAGGGGGAATGGCCTCATCTGCATTCCTTTTATTTTGAATTTTGCCGGCCTCTAAAGGTTGGTTTGAAAAGAAGGGAAAGCACTGTTTGGATTTAGAAGAAAGAAAGATCTACTTCCAATCAATATCCAAAGATTCAGGTGCCTGTTCCTCTATAGGTTTACACAGAAGTCAACCTGGATGAATTGAATGGGGCTTACTCCCAAGTAAGCCTGCATAAAAGACTTTTCTCTTTTCTTGAGCCCCTCCATGTCCCGCTTTCTCACTCACACCCCACTCATGCAAACGCAGAGTCCATCAGTAACCTAGGAAAATCTGACCTGAATCGTCTGCCTGTTGTACACCTTCACCACGTGAAAATTAAAGCTGTAAATCCCTTTTCGGGGCGCTATGAAAGTGCTTCGTTCCGAATCAAAGTTGAGTCCGATATTCACTAGTACCTGCAAGGCAAAAGGAGGGAGGGGTGAGAAATACATGGGCGGGTAGCTCCCCTAACTGTATTCTCTGAAAACGAGGCAAATTTGGCTGGGGAAAAAAGCTGCGCTTTCCAAAGGGAAGGAAGGATCAGGCCAGAAGTCCATATCTGAAGTCGAGCTCCAGAATCTGGCTCACTCTGGATGGATCCGCTTCTATAATGGGGCGCCCTCACTTCCTAACCAAATCCCCACTTGGAAGAAGTGGCGGTTTCCCTGGGCCAATTCACCACATCCAGAATGGATCCAGCCCAGCCTTGCAACATAAAGGTTCCCCCCCACCCCAAGATCACTTTCGGCTTTCTTCCTCCCTCACCCACTAAAGTTTTAAGGGGGGATTCGAATTCCCCTCGGGAGGGACGTCCCACAACTCTGGCTTACTCCTGTCCATGAAGCAGGCACCGCCTCTGGGAAGGCGTGGGGCTCCAGAGAACTGGGGAAGGGGAGATGTCGTCTCTTGTCACCTGAAGGCGGAGGCTGGGGGAGGCGAGGTGGGTAAGGGGCAGGTAGAGAGAAGTGAGCCAGGCAGGAACGCAGCAGCCCCGCACTTGGGGGCCCCCTCCCGTCCATCCAACCCCCCCAATCCGAATTCTCTGTCTCCCCTTTCCCTTCTGCCCCCTGCCCAGAAACACACACCCCGCCCGCTTCGCATGAACACATGAAGCTGCCTTAAACTGAATCAAACCATCAAGGTCCATCAGAGTCAGTATTGTCTACTCTGACCGGCAGTGGCTCCGCAAGGCTCTCCAGAGTCCCAGGCAGACGTCTTCCCCATCACCTACTGGCCCAGTTCCTTGAACTGGAGATGCCGGGGATTGAACCTGGGGTCTTTTGCAGGCCAGGCAGAGGCTCTCCCACCGAGCCACAGCTCCCCCCTCACCTGGTCGAAATAGATGATCATGGTGCGGTTGCTCATCTCCGACGGCTCGTGGTTGGTGCTGCGGATGGCGGAGAAGGCCACCTTGGCGCTGCCGGAGCGCACCGAGATGCCCAGCGCCGTGCCGGTGGGGTCGGAGGCCGGGTTGGAGTCGCACACCACCAGGCACTTGCCCTCCAGGATGATGGGCTCCGTCTCGTTCTGGGCCCGCGCCACGGCGGCCAGCCACGCCAAGCCCAGCAGCTCCAGCGCCAACATCGCGCCTCGGGGGGTCCCCCAGCCGGGGCTGCGCGCCTCTAGGCGGCCTGCAGAGCCAGCGTGCCTCCCCGACGGGGCGGGCGGGCGGGCGGTCCGGCGTCTTCCTCCCCGCCTCCCTCTTCCTCCGGACGGCTGGGCGTCCGGCGGGCCCGGCTCTCTTCCTCGACCCCCGACGGGCGGCGTCTTCCTCCCCGGCTCTCTCCTCCCGCGGACGGCAGGGGCGTCCGGCTGGGCCGGCTCTGTTCCGCGGCCCCCGACGAGCTGCGCCTTCCTCCCCGGCTCCCTCCTCCTCCTCCGGACGGCTGGGCGTCCGGCTTTGGCGGTCCCGGCTCTCTTCGGCGGTCCCCGACGGGCGGCGCCTTCCTCCCCGGCTCCCTCCTCCCGCGGACGGCCAGCCGGGCACTATTCGGGGGTCCCCGACGGGATGCTTCTTCCTCCCCGGCTCCCTCCTCCCGCGGACGGCCAGCCGGGCACTATTCGGGGGTCCCCGACGGGATGCTTCTTCCTATCCGGCTCCCTCCTCCCGCGGACGGCCAGCCGGGCTCTCTTCGGCGGTCCCCGACGGGCTGCTTCTTCCTCCCCGGCTCCCTCCTCCTCCTCCTCCGGACGGCTGGGCGTCCGGCTCTGGCGGTCCCGGCTCTCTTCGGCGGTCCCCGACGGGCGGCGCCTTCCTCCCCGGCTCCCTCCTCCTCCGGACGGCTGGGCGTCCGGCTTTAGCCCCGCGGCCCCGACGGGCGGCGCCTTTCTCCCCGGCTCCCTCCTCCCGCGGACGGCCAGCCGGGCTCTCTTCGGCGGTCCCCGACGGGCTGCGCCTTCCTATCCGGCTCCCTCCTCCCGCGGACGGCCAGCCGGGCTCTCTTCGGGGGTCCCCGACGGGCTGCGCCTTCCTCCCCGGCTCCCTCCTCCTCCTCCTCCGGACGGCTGGGCGTCCGGCTCTGGCGGTCCCGGCTCTCTTCGGCGGTCCCCGACGGGCGGCGCCTTCCTCCCCGGCTCCCTCCTCCTCCGGACGGCTGGGCGTCCGGCTTTAGCCCCGCGGCCCCGACGGGCTGCGCCTTCCTCCCCGGCTCCCTCCTCCCGCGGACGGCCAGCCGGGCTCTCTTCGGCGGTCCCCGACGGGCTGCTTCTTCCTCCCCGGCTCCCTCCTCCTCCTCCTCCGGACGGCTGGGCGTCCGGCTCTGGCGGTCCCGGCTCTCTTCGGCGGTCCCCGACGGGCGGCGCCTTCCTCCCCGGCTCCCTCCTCCTCCGGACGGCTGGGCGTCCGGCTTTAGCCCCGCGGCCCCGACGGGCGGCGCCTTTCTCCCCGGCTCCCTCCTCCCGCGGACGGCCAGCCGGGCTCTATTCGGGGGTCCCCGACGGGCTGCGCCTTCCTATCCGGCTCCCTCCTCCCGCGGACGGCCAGCCGGGCTCTCTTCGGCGGTCCCCGACGGGCTGCTTCTTCCTCCCCGGCTCTCTCCTCCTCCTCCTCCTCCGGACGGCTGGGCGTCGGGCTCTAGTCCCTGGGCCCCCGACGGGCTGAGCGCGTGGGCGTGGGGATCAGGGCCCCGTGGCGAGGAGGCTGCATAGCGGACGGCGACGGCGGCTGGCTCCGCAGCTCCCTGCCCGCCGCCGGCCCAGCGCACAAAGGCGGCCCCCCGCCCTTCCCCGCCAACCCGGCCCTTTCGTCAGCGCCGGCCCCCTCCCGCCCGCCGCCAATCGCCGCCCGGCGCGCACCCCGCCAGCCAATCGCCGCCCCGTCCGTCTCTTGCCACCCGAAGGCGGAGGACGGGGCGGGGGGAGGCGAGGTGGGTAAGAAGCAGGTGGAGAGAGAGAGGCGAGGCAGGCGGGAGCGCGGCGGCGCGGAGGCCGCTGTCCCGGGCTTGGGCACCCCCCCCCAAAAAAAGACCCCCCCCAAAAAAAAAAAATCCTCCAAAGGAGCTCCAGAGCCGGTTGGCGCAGGTAAGGAGGAGAAGTGATGGGGTGGGGGGAGAGGCAGAGGAAAGGGGCAGAGGTCGAGAGGCTGGTGCTTTGGCACGGAGGGGTCCTCCGGAACCCTTGGCTTTGGGAAGAGCCAAAGGGGGAAAAGAGGGGTGGATGTAGGCAGGGCCGGTGCCAGACCCCCCCCCCAAAATAAAGTCCTTCAAAGGAGCTCCAGAGCCGGTTGGCGCAGGTAAAGAGGAGAAGTGATGGGGTGGGGGGAGAGGCAGAGGAAAGGGGCAGAGGTCGAGAGGCTGCTGCTTTGGCATGGAGGGGTCCTCCGGAACCCTTGGCTTTGGGAAGAGCCAAAGGGGGGAAAGAGGGTGGGGGTAGGCAGGGCCGGTGCCAGTCATTTTGGCGCCCTGGGCAAGGCTGACTGCTTGTGCCCCACCCACCCCCATTGCGAACCAGTTTTGAAAAACAGATGTCCTGTAGGAAAAATAAAAGCACGAAATGTTTTATGAGATGTCATAATTAATTCTGTTCCGTAGCACTGTTGTGGTACTTATCTTAACATTAAAAAAAATAGAAATTGTCAGTTGCATTTTTGAAAGAAACTAATTTGTTTAAAAACTGTGCCCCTCCAGCCAGTTCTGTGCCCCTCTGAGGTCTGTGGCCGAGGCTTCCTAGTTCGCCTAATGGTAGCACCGGCCCTGTGTAATTATGCCTGGGAGGTTTTGCCTTGGGTTTGCCACTCTCTAGATGCACATTTGCCCCATCCGGATTCTCAAAACTCTGCATGGGGGGCTTATTGTTGAGTTTTGAGAATGTGGATGGGGCAAATGTTCATCTAAAGAGCGGCAAATCCAAAGCAAAACCTCCCGTGCGCAAATGGCCTAAGAAACAGCAAGACCCACCACTCATTGGGGGAGGGGGGCTTTCGCAGAAGGTGGAGAGACAACAGGGATCTAGTCAGGGGGGGGGGGCAGACGGCGGCGGGCCCTGGAAGGTTGCAAAGTTTGGTGCGCCTTTGAGCACAGTGTCTGGCCTCTGGAAGAAATTGGGGATTGTTTGTTTATTTAAAATCATTTATACCCTGCCTCCCCCCCCCCCATGGGGACCCAAAGCAGTTTACAACATTCTCTTCAACTCCTAGATGTCTGCTCATTCCCCTCCCCCCAGGGTCCAGAAACAGCCAATAAAGAGGCCAATGGCAGAAGATACAGCTGGGGAGAAAGAGAGACAGGGTGGGGCAGTGGTTAGAGCCTCGGACTAGGGTCTCGGAGACCTGGAGTCAAATCCATCCCCCGCCTCCACCATAAAAAAAACCTCACTGGGTGAACTTGGAACCAGTTGCCTCTTGTCCACTTCGCCTACCTCGCAGGGTTATCGTGACGCTCAAATGATAACTGGAGAGAACTGCCTTGGAGGAAGGACGGTATACAAAATGGAGGAGGAAGATTAATTTGCTGCCTCACTCCAAACGTGTGGGGGCCAGCAAGGAAAGGACTCTCGTGCCGCTGTCTTAGTTTCAACGGCTCCAAGACTCTGCCCTGGAGGATCAACAGGTCCTAATGCTGAGTCCACTCTAGGACTTGACAGGGTAGTTTTTGAAATCAGGCAGGAGGGAAGAGCAGGGAGTAGTGCGCCTATGAGTCACATGAGACAGGAAAGAGATGCAGGTTAGAGATTGGGTGCTCAAAGGCTGCAGAAAAGGGGTGGGTCTCTACAGCCATGCAACCTTCCTGCTTCTATCATTGTTTATTTCCAATCTCAACCTTTTCCCCATGACCCCGAAGGTAGCATCCGAATGCTCAGGCTGCTTCTCCGTCCAGACCTTGAACAAGGCAGGTAGGGGGCATAACTCAGCTTCAGAACATCTCTTTGGCATGCAGAAGGTCCCAGATTCAATCCCGGGTTATCTCCAGTTAAAAGCTCTGCCAGTAGGTGGTGTGAAAGACCTCTCTCCCTGAGACCCTGGAAAGCTGCGGCCAGCCTGAGTAGACAATACTCACTCTGATGGACCAGGGGTCTGATTCAGTATAAGGCAGCTTCATGTGTTTAATGTAGACTTCCTTAGCTTCAGAAAAGTTTGTGTGTCTTCACACCAGGGACCATGGTTGGGGGCAGGGGGCTGGCTGTGTTAAACTAAGGAATAGGGGTGTGTGGTGGGGATCTTCCTTAAATCGAAGGGGTCAGAGTGCATAAGTCCTTGTCATACGCTATCCGGAGGTTCCTAGAAGGTCAATGTGCTATACTGTCCAAGTGTTCTTTGGGTATGCAAAGGAAGAGAGGAAATTACTCTGCTCTGGTTAGACCTCACCTAGAGTATTGTGTTCAATTTGGGGCACCACAACTTAAGAAATATGTAGATAAGCTGGAACGTGTCCAGAGGGCAACAAAGATGGTGACGGGTCTGGAACTGGGTATGTTTAGCCTGAAACGGAGAAGACTGAGAGGGGATATGGTAACCATCTTCAAGTACTTGAAGGGCTGTCACATAGAGGAGATGGCCAAGTTGTTTTCTGTTGCCCCAGAAGGTCGGACCAGAACCAATGGGTTAAAATTAAATCAGAAGAATTTCCATCTAGACATTAGGAAGAATTTTCTAACAGTTAGAGCGGTTCCTCAGTGGAACAGCCTTCCTTGGGAGGTGGTAAGCTCTCCTTCCCTGGAGGTTTTTAATCAGAGGCTAGATGGCCATCTGTCAGCCATGCTGATTCTATGAACTTGGGCAGTTCATGGGAGGGGGGCATCTTGGCCATCTTCTAGGTACTGGGTGTGTGTGGGGGAGGTAGTTGTGAGTTTCCTGCATTGTGCAGGGGGTTGGACTAGATGACCCCGGTGGTCCCTTCCAACTCTATGATTCTATGAAGAATGTTTTTTTCCCCTATGAAATTGGGGGGGGGGCATGCAAGAGTGAAGAACAGAGGCGCAGTCAGGGTGTGCATTTATTTAAAACATTTGTCAGCCACCTTTCTTCCTTACGGAGCTCAAGGCGGCTTACAGTATAAATAAAATACCTACAGCAGAGTATATTTTGGGCTGCAAAGAAGGGTTCTGGTGACCATGCGGAGACAGACCGGTTCGCACACCTGTAAGCAAGGCATCGCCTGATGTTGCCATCTCCGGCTGATGTGCGAACCTGCCGGCGACAGTCGAGTCCTGAGCCCAGATTTCCTCCTTCCTACAGCAGCAAGAAACTTGAAAGATTGTAAAATAAGCAACAGGTTGACATTGCTACTGACTTAACAGAGCCATCCCATCCGGGTGCTTGTAACTTCGGTCCACCCCCTTTCTGTAGCTTGAACTCTAAATTTAGCTGCTTTGGATGGACGCCCCATGCGTCTGATGAAGGGAACTTCGACTCAGAAAGGTTTGGTGGTGGAAAATGCCATCAAGACTTCTGGTGATCCCATTGGGTTTTCAAGGCAAGAGATGTTCAGAAAAAGAAGAAAAAGAGTTGGTTTTTATATGCCAACTTTCTCTACGACTTAAAAGGTAAAGGCAAAAGTTCCCTGTGCAAGCGCCGGGTCGTTCCTGACCCATGTGGTGACATCACATCCTGACGTTTACTAGGCAGACTTTGTTTATGGGGTGGTTTGCCCGGGCCATCCCCAGTCATCTTCCCCTTACCCCCCAGCAAGCTGGGTACTCATTTTACCGACCTCAGAAGGATGGAAGGCTGAGTTGACCTTGAGCCGGCTACCTAAACTGACTTCAATTGGGATCGAACTCAGGTCATGAGCAGAGCTTGGACTGCAGTACTGCAGCTTACCACTCTGCGTCACGGGGCTCTTCTCTACCACTTAAGGAAGGATCAAACTGGCTTACAATCACCTTCCCTTCCCCTCCCCACAACAGACACCCTGTGAGGTAGGTGGGACTAAGAGAGCGTGACTAGCCCAAGATCACCCAGCTGGCTTCATGTGTAGGAGTGGGGAATCAAATCCAGTCCACCAGATTAGCCTCTGCCGCTCATATGGAGAAGGGGGGAATCAAATCCGGTTCTGCAGATCAGAGTCCACTACTCCAAACCACCACTCTTAACCACTACACCACGCTGGCTGAAGTGGTTTGTCATTGCCTGCCTCTGCATAGCAACCCTGGGCTTCCTTGGGGGTCTCCCGTCCAAATACTCACCAGGGCTGACCCAGCTTAGCTTCCAAAATCTGATGAGAATAGGCTAGCCTGGGCCATCCAGATCAGGGCCACAAAAGATTAGACTGGAGTGGAATCCTCTTTGTTAATCGTTCAGGGGCCACTCCCGTTCACCCATTAGGTGGGTGTCTAAACTGGGAAAACGAGGACATGCTGTGGCTTAAATTGTTCTGACTTGGTGTGAGATTTCAGCAATGCTAGAATTAGGCTGTTGTGTACCGAATGATGGAAAGGAGTTTGGATTTGACCAGCGCTGCCTGCCCCATAGCCTTAATGTTTACCTCTAACATAGGTTGGAAGCTGGAATTCATAGCTGGGGCCTCTGGCCAAGTTGGGGAGAGCCAGTCACTGAGCTGGGCAATGTTGGAAGGGTTGTAATGTCTAGCATGCAAAGGAACTGAGAAGAAGGCCCAGCAGGGGGTGGGCAAGTGGTCAGGGATTTAGGGCTGTAAGGCTAGAGACCGCTCCATCCTTTTCACACCTCTTGACTGACCTCAGACTGATACTCTGAGGGACAATTTCCTCCTTATTCTCAGAAGTCAATTTACCCTCTCTCTCCCTCCTTAGCTAGTTAGACAGCTAGAGGCTCTGTCTCTCAGCTTTCCTATTTTTTAAGTGTAGTTCCCTCAATAAAGAGGAGCCTTATCTTTCATCAGTGAGTCTGACTCTTCTCTGCTTACTTAGCACTCTGCCAACAGGCAAATTGTGTGGTCAGTTTTCACATGATGCTTAGTTTGGATCTGGGTAGTATGAATGGAGCTCCGTTAGGAATCTTTGGGTGGGGGGCTAACTTTAAACTCTCCAAGACAGGCTGCATCTTTGTGCGTGGTGCTGTGGTTAGGAGTGGTGGTTTGGAGCTGTGGACTCTAATCTGGAGAACCAGGTTTGATCCCCCACTCTTCCACATGAGCAGCGGACGCTAATATGCTGAACTGGGTTGGTTTCGCCACTCCTACACGTGAAGCCAGCTGGGTGACCTTGGGCTAGTCACACTCTCTTAGCCCCACCTACCTCACGGGGTGTCTGTTGTGGGGCAGGGAAGGGAAGGTGATTGTAAGCCGGTTTGATTCTTCCTTAAGTGGTAGAGAAAGTCAGCATATAAAAACCAACTCTTCTTCTTGGATGGGTACATGATCATTCCCATCAGGTTGCAAAGGGGGAGACAGAATGCAGGTGGAGGGGCTATTGCTCAGCGGTAGAAGGGTTCAATCCCTCATGTCTCCAGTTGAAAGGATCTGGCAGTAGGCGATGTGAAAGACCTCTGCCCAAGACCCTGGGGAGCTGCTGCCAGTCTGAGTAGACCATACTGACTGTGATGGACCAGGGGTCTGATTCCGTGTGAGGCAGCTTCACGTCTTCCATTCAGCTTCAGGTTACTCATTGCTCATTTTCGTTTATTAAGGCTTCGGGGGATTGAAAGGGGAGCTTAGTCTCCGTTGACTCTCTTGGGAAGAATTTGAATTACTCTCTCTTTTCTCAGCTCATCAAAGTCAAAAAAGAGTCCTGTGGCACATTAAAGACTAACATGACACCTTCCCTCATCGTGATAGCTATTTTTAAATTGTTTTAACTATTCATTATTGCATTACGATTATTACATTTTATGGATGCTTGTGGTAATCATCCTCTGTCTTGGGAGTCAATAGCTTGCGAGTGTGAGATATAAATGTATATTTTTAAAATATGTGGGATTCATAATAACCACCAGAGTATTGATTGTGGCATAATTTTTCATGAATTTAAAACAAGGGTAGGGGAGACTTCAGAACTGGGAGATCTATTTTCTCACTCATTGTTTGTCAGGCCTGTGGGGTCCTCCAACTATGGGGGTGGGGTGCGCCAGTTACAAAATGGCTCCCCTAGAGCATGAACCCAGTCACAATGACCACATCATTTTTATTGCTTAATTAGAAGAAGAAGAGTTGGTTTTTATATGCCAACTTTCTCTACCACTTAAGGCAGAATCAAACCGGCTTACAACCACCTTCCCTTCCCTTCCCTGCAACAGACACCCTGTGAGGTAGTTGGGGCTGAGAGAGAGTGACTAGCTCAAGGTCACCCGGCTGGCTTCATGTGTAGGAGTGGGGAAGCAAATCCAGGTCACCAGATTAGTCTCCGTCACGCATGTGGAGGAGTGGGGAATCAAACCTGGTTCTTCACATCAGACAACACCACTCCAAACCACCACTCTTAACCACTACACCATGCTGGTGTACATTTATATACTGCCTTTCTCAGTGGGTCAGGTGGCTGAATGGTGTAGTAGTTAAGAGCGTGGTGTAGTGTGGTGTAGTGGTTTGGAGCGATGGAGTCTGATCTGAAGAACCAGGTTCGATTCCCCACTCCTCCACATGAACGGCGGAGGTTAATCTGATGATCTGGATTTGTTTCCCCACTCCTACACACGAAGCCAGCTGGGTGACCTTGGGCTAGTCACACGCTCTCAGCTCCACCTACCTCACTGGGTGTCCATTGTGGGGAGGGGAAGGTGATTGTTCCTTAAGTGGTAGAAAAAGCTGGCATATAAAAACCAACTCTTCTTCTTCTGACTCAGAATTAAAACAATAAAACCCTCAATTAACCCCACACACACACCTAATGAGATGCCTGCCCCTAACCTCCATTAGGAGAGTTTTATGGATACCATAGTCCTCCAAAAAGACAAATAAGTAGATTCTAGATAAAATCAGAAACAGAACCAAAAGTCTAAATGCAGCATTCCAGTGACTGGCACACAGAGACATTATAATTACCAGTGTAAAGAAACAGAAGAGAACAACAAAAAAGGAAGAGCAAGAGATCTGTTCGACAAGATCTAAGAAATCAAAGGGAAATTTAAAACACAGTTAGGCATGCTGAAAGATCAACATGGAAACTGAACGATGGGAACAATACACTGAAGAACTATATAAAAGAGATGAAAAGTTGCCAGATTCCTTCCAAGAAGAATCTTTTGAAGTTGAGCCTATAGTTTTAGAAAGTGAAATGAAAGCTGCACTGAGAGCAATTGGGAGAAACAAATCACCAGAAGTAGATGGGATATCAAAAGAGCTATTGCAAGCCACAGAAAGAGAGTCCATCAAAATCTTAACAAGAATATGCCAACAAATATGAAAAACAAAACAATGGCTCATAGACCGGAAATGTTCAATTTACATGCCAACTCCAAAAAAGGAGACACAAAAGATTGTAGCAACTATCACACCATCACATTAATTTCTCAGGCGAGTAAAAAGTGATGCTGAAAATCTTACAACAAAGACTGTTACCATATCTGGAACAAGAAATGCCAGATGTTCAAGCTGGATTCAGAAAAAGGAAGAGGCACTAAAGATCCCATTGCAATTTTATGTTGGTTACTGGAGCATACCAGAGAATTTCAGAAGAATATCAGCTTGTGTTTCATAGATTACAGCAAAGCTTTTGACTGTGTGGATCATGAGAAACTATGATTAGTTTTAAAAGAAATGGGTGGTCCACGGCATCTTGCAGCACAACCTGTACGCAGGACAAGAGGTTACTATTAGGACATAATGTGGAGAAACAGAATGGTTTCCAACTGGTAAAAGGTGTCAGACAAGGATGTAATTTATCTTCCTGTCCCTTCAATCTGTATGCAGAACATATCATAAGGAAAACTGGATTAGATTTAGAGGAAGGCAAAGTGAAAACTGGTGGAAGGAACATTAAGAATTTGAGACATGCAGATGATGCTACATTACTGGCAGAAAATAATGAAGACTTGAAACGACTGTTGCTGTAGGTTAAAACAGAAAATACCAAAGCAGAGTTACAGCTGAACATCAAGAACACAAAAGTAATGACTACTGGGGGATTACACAACTTCAAGGCTGACAGTGAAGAAACTGAAATTGTTCAAGATTTTCTGTTCCTTGGCTCCATTATCAACCAAAAGGGAGACTGCAACCAAGAAATCAGAAGGACATTGAGACTGGGAAGGGCAGCCATGAAGGAGCTAGAAAAGATTCTGAAGGATGTGACACTGGTAATCAAGTTAGTTCATGTCACAGTATTCCCCATTACTATGAAAGCTGAACAATGAAGAAAGCTGACAGGGAGAAAGTTGATTCCTTAGAAATGTGGTGCTGGAGGAGAGTGTTACAGATACCATGAACTGCCAAAAAGACCAATGAGTGGGTTCTAGATCAAATCAAGCCTGAACTCGCCATAAAAGCTAAAATGACCAAACTGAGGCTATCATACTTTGGTCACACTATGAGAAGACAAGAGTCACTGGAAATAGGGTTGCCAACTTTCAGGCAGTGGCTGGAGATCTCCCGCTATTACAACTGATCTCCAGGTGAAAGAGATCAGTTCCCCTGGAGAAAATGGCCACGTTGGCAATTGGACTCTAAGGCATTGAAGTCCCCCTCTTCCCCAAAAACCACCCACCCCAGGCTCCACTCCCAAAATCTGCAGGTATTTCCCAACCCAGAGCTGGCAACCCTACTTTGGACTTCCTCTACATTTAGGGTTGCCAATCTCCAGGTTGGGCATGGAGATCTCTCACTATTACATCTGATCTCCAGGCGACAGAGATCAGGTCACCTGGGGAAAAAGGCTGCTTTGGAGAGTGAACTCTATGGCATTATACTCCATCAAGGTCCCACCTATCTCCAAACCCCGCCCTCCCTAGGCTCCACCCCCACATCTCCGGGAATTTCCCAACCCAAATTTGGCAATCCTATCGACATCAGATGTCCTCCATTGGCAGCTACGTGAATGTTGACACAGAGAAAACCAATTGTATCCAGTGGATCAAACCAATGGTATCCACTGTGAAATTCAAGAGGCCTGTGGTTTTTCTGTGCAAAACTCAGCTGTATAAAAGATTAATACTCTGACCCTTTACAAAAAAAAAATTGGCAAAGAGACAATTCTTGGAACATGGTGTTATCGTTGCTTACTGTTCTTGTGAAAGGTATCAGCAGCTTATCTTATATGCAATTGAGCTTTGCATAGAAATGTGGCTGGATGTGCATTTCATTGCTTTTTCATCCACTTGCTTAACATTCAGTAGGTACTAAATCCAGGACAGTGTATGCCATGAAAAATATCTAGTCTTTAAGATTGCATGTTTTGAGGGGTGTTGAAGCAACATACCAATGCATCTGCCTATCAGGAATCTGCCACATCTTCAAATCCATTTTATTCTGTTGTATATATGTGCAAGAAAGCTGGTTTGGGATTATAAAGCAAAATTTGTATGTTTGTTTGTTTGTTTATTGCATTTATACCCCACTTTTCTGTCCAATGGGGGACCCAAAATGCCTTACAACATTCTCCCCTTCTCCATTTTGTCCTCCCAACAACCCTGTGAGGTAAGCTAGGCTGAGTGTGTATGACTGACCCACGGTCAGCAAGCTTCCGTGGCAGAGTGAGGATTCGAACCCAGATCTCCCAGATCCTGGTCCAACACTCTGACCACTGTACCTTGTCTATGAATACGTTCAGCAGAACAAAGGAGCAGTAACGCTTCTTTTCTGGAACCTTCTACATCAAGCAGCTGGTGAGTGAATCACATCTTTGAATGCTTCTCCAATTTTTTTCTTCAAAAACTCAACCCGTACATACAAAACTGTTGGGGTTGCCAATTTACAGGTGGGGCCTGGAGTTCTCCTAGAATTACAGCTGATCTCCAGACTACAGAGATCAGTTTGTCTGGAGAAAATGGCAGCTTTGGAGGGTGGACATTTATGCAGGACTGTTTCTTCACAGTCACCCCCGCTGACTGCTCTGATGCTTCTTTTTGATTATGCATGCCTTTCTCGACCGTCAGAAGTTGCCTCGCTCTCCCTGCGTGTTTTGCTTGTGTTTTCCGGATGGTGAGAATCCGGAAAATGCAGGCAAAATGCACAGAAACATGCATCATCATCATCATCATTACCTTTATTAGGCATTTACATCAGTGTACAATAAACAGAATTACGAAATCGGTTAAAACAGATTACATTAAAAGGACATTACTTCGAAGTACGTACAAACTGCTTGCAAATCCTTTGTGCAGACAGGAGAAAACAGCTACTTGTTAAGTAACGGTAGGGTTTCTATCAGATAAAAGGTACATTACCGACTGCTGATCTGAAAGACTCTGATCACTAGGCAGTAGGGGTATAGGAAACATGCAGGAAGAGTAGGGTTGCCAGGTCCCACTTCGCCCCCGGCAGGAGGTTTTTGGGATGGAGACGGAAGAGGGAGGGGTTTGGGGAGGGGAGGGACTTCAATGCCATAGAGTCCAAATGCCAAAGCAGCCATTTTCTCCAGGTGAACGAATCTCTATCGGCTGGAGATCAGTTGTAATAGCAAGAGATCTCCACTTAGTACCTGGAGGTTGGCAACCCTAGGGGACAACAAGGCAACCTCTGATGGTTGGGAAAGGCATGCATTGCATAGTCGAAAAGAAGTACCAGAGCAGACGGTGAGGTGACCATGGGGAAACAGCCCTGCATAAATGGCCTATGGCATCACTTTCCTACTGAGCAAATTCCCCGCCCCAAATTCCCCCCTTTTCAGGCTCTACTCACAAAATCTCCAGGAAGTTCCCAACCCAGAGTTGGCAACTCTAAAAAAAATCTGTCCCCACATGTTCCCATGCACCAACTACAGATTTCTGGTTTCCACTTTCTTGTTCCCTTGCTTAAGGTGATCCACTTGTAGGGTTGCCAACCTCCAGGTTCTAGCTGGAGATCTCCTGCTATTACAACTGATCTCCAGGTGATAGAGATCAGTTCACCTGGAGAAAATAGCCGCTTTGGCCATTGGACTCTATGGCATTGAAGTCCCTCCTCTTTCCAAACCCCACCCTCTTCAGGCTCCACCCCAAAAACCTCCCGCCGGTAGCGAAGAGGGACCCGGCAACCCCATCTACTCCCTTCCCATCTTTAGCTTTTGGCAGTTTGCAGTATTAACCAGGACTCAGATCCCATTTATTTCAACACAACTTGGTCCTGATCAGCTTTTCCTGGATTGTGAGTGCACTGCATTGCTGAGGAGCCTTTAAAAATGACTCAAGGGATTCCTGGATTTCTCAAACAGTTTTCTAGTAGAAAACTTGGGTCTTCGTTTCCTGCTTTCACACCATTGTCGGCAATTCTCTTTTCTTGCAGGCGCTACGAGTGTGGAACATTTTTTTTGGCTATACCAGGTCTACGCCAACTTTTTAAAAATGCTTTCCATAGATAAGGTTGTTGCCAGCATTGATTTTGAACTCAATGGCCCCAAATTGCAACCGTGTGTTGGCAAAATAAAATGGATTTCGCCACACTAGTGGAATAAAACTGGCAGGCTGGTGTAACCTTTTCCCCGACTGAGTGTGGTTGCGGTTCTGTTTTTGAAATGCAAAAGTGAAAAATAAAATAAAATCCAGGCCGGAATTATTTTGAAACCTCGTTCAATAAAGCCCTTGGGAGGTTTAATGACCTTGAGTACAAGGTATTCTCTTGGATTCCGAATGAAAACACAGCTCTTACAGATACTTATATTATGCATGCGCAACATCGCTTCTGTGGTCAAGGGCTCTTGTTCTTTAAAATGTGGCTACTGATGTAAATAGAGCTATTTTGGTGCTAATAAGAGCTGGCTAAATGAACTAACAGAGTCGTCTTTAACTTTTGCCGATCCAGAATTTAGTTTTGAAGCCTGAGGGCTTCCAAATGACACCTTGGGTCCCAACCTGGAGCTGGAAACCCTACTTAGTAGGGTTGCCAGGTCCCTCTTCACCACTGGTGGGAGGTTTTTGGGGTGGAGCCTGAGGAGGGCGGGGTTTGGGGAGGGGAGGGACTTCAATGCCATAGAGTCCAATTGCCAAAGTGGCCATTTTCTCCAGGTGAACTGATCTCTATCACCTGGAGATCAGTTGTAATAGCAGGAGATCTCCAGCTAATACCTGGAGGTTGTCAACTCTACTACTTAGAGTTGACCTCTATGCTCTTGCCTAGCTCACTGCCTGAGATACTAGGCTGGCATGTGCAGGGAGGATTTCCCCCCCAATAGCCAAGCATTCAAATGTACATCCCCCCTGCTGCTTCCCACTGTGACGTAGTAGAATCCCAGTAAGGCTGCTATACCATATTCAGGGGTGCTGAGAGCCATAAAAAGCACCCAAATGAAGATTTTCTGTGTCCTCCCCTGCCACACACATACACAGATCTAACCCAAATCACACATAGAAACATAGAGCTGGAAGGGACCTCAAGGGTCATCTAGTCCAACCCCTTGCACAAGCAGGCAATTCACAAATTGTTCAATTCCACTGACCCCTGGAATTTGACCCCCTATTTTCCCCCTCTTGGCTGCCTTAATCATGTGACATTTCTGTATATGTCATGGGGTGTCGTGGTTACAGTGTCAGACTACAGCCTGGGAGACCCAGATTACCAATCTGCCACGGGAGCTTACTGTGTGACCTTGGGGCAGTCGCACACTCTGAGCCAAACCTACCTTGCAGGGGTGTTGTAACAGTAAAATGGAGGAGAGATGGATTATGGAAGAAGAAGAAGAAGAAGAAGAGTTAGTTTTTATATGCTGACTTTCTCCACCATTTAAGGGAGACTCAAACCGGCTTACAATCACCTTCCCTTCCCCTCCCCACAACAGACACCCTGTGTGGTAGGTGGGGCTGAGAAAGCTGTGACTAGCCCAAGGTCACCCAGCTGGCTTTGTGTGTAGGAGTGGGAAAACAAATCCAGTTCACCAGATTAGCCCCTGCCGCTCATGTGGAGGAGTGGGGAACCAAACCCTGTTCTCCAGCTTAGAGTCCACTGCTCCAAACCACCGCTCTTAACCACTACACCACGCTGCTTTGGGTCCCTGTTGGAGAGGAAGGCCAGGATATAAATGAAGAAAATAAATAAATTTCTTCAGTGTACTTGGTGATAATTGAAGAGGTGTGTTGTTGTTTTCCTTGGTAGATTGAGGCAGATGATAGCTGGCTTTATGAACTTTCATCCTGACAGGGACGGAAAGTTGGGCAGTAAAAACAGAACAGTGTCCCATAGATCGACCGTTTGGAATGTTGAAAGGGGAAGAGAAAATAGAAATAAAAAAAGAAGACTTATTCTTTTCGGCCAGCTCCCCTTTTATGTTTTTCAGTATGACGTAGGGAAGCTGCCCTGACCTTCAGAAGAACCCGGTCTATCAATATGATTCATGCCCACTACCATTTTCTGCAGACAGAGAAGGCTAAATTAAGCAGAATGGGCTCCGCATTGTTGTGGGTTTTCTGTCAAAGAGGCTGTTGGAAGACAGCATAGGAGTACAGCCAGGAAGGGGGTAAAGGGGAGGGCTTGCAAGAACATAGTGCCCCCCCCCCAAGTCCTCAATGACGCCATGTCACATTGCGTGGGGACCTTGGCCAGTCTGGAGACAGTTTGCATCACAAAGAAAAGGTCGGTATCTAGTAGGGTTGCCAGGTCCCTCTTCACCATCGACGGGAGGTTTTGGGGGCGGAGCCTGAGGAGGGCGGGGTTTGGGGAGGGGAGGGACTTCAATGCCATAGAGTCCAATGGCCAAAGCATCCATTTTCTCCAGGTGAAGTGATCCCTATCTGCTAGAGATCAGTTGTAATAGCAGGAGATCTCCTGCTACTACCTGGAGGTTGGCAACCCTAGTAGCAAGGGGCAGTGCTGGGTTTGTTTAGTCCCAGGCAAAATGAGCTCTTTTGCCCTCCTCTCCATATACTAGGGTTACCAATATTATGGTGGGGCCTGGAGTTCCCTACAGACATCAGTTCTCCTGAAGGTTCAGAGGGCAGACTCTATGGTATTGGAGGGCAGACTCTCTGTCCTCCCTCTTGCAGGACAGAGTGGAGAGCAAAGTCTTCATGCCTCTTCGAACCTTTGTCAGTAAAGCAGTTAAGCCATGCTTGGCTCCTTCTGTTTCTGTCTGCAGAGGATATCCAAAGGAAATGAGCGGCGCATGCGTTCCTTCCAGCCCCCGCCCCATCGATCAAGGGACCGTGCTGGGCCAGGAGTCTAGGCATTGGGCCCTCATGGGACTCTGGGGCTCTTGCCTGCCATCTCCTGGCATCCCTGGCCTCCCTGGCAGCCAGCGCTGGCCGCGCACTTAAGAACTCATGAGAGCTTGAGCCAGAGTCCTGGTGCGTGGTTGCCAATAAAAATTTGTTCCGCTGACAAACTGCCTGCTTTATAACCAGCTAATCGATGGATTTGACTACATTTTGCATACATTTCTATAGTGCAGCATCTCGGATCCAAGCTAGGCGGGATGTGCTGTTGCAACGTATATTTCTCCCAATGTATTTTCCCCCCTTCCTTTTTCTTTAGGGTGAAAAGCAAGGCGGGCAGTTTTGAGCAGAAGAACAGCCCAAGGGGAAAGGGTTGAGTGGTCCTCCCCGCCTGCCTTGCCTCTGCTCAAGCTGACAGTCTCCCAAGGCAGTTTTGGGTTAGAAAATAAATGTAATGAGATAGACACATGTGACTACGCATGTCGTGTGGCTCTGGCAAAGGTGCTTTTTTGTGGGAAAGGTTAATATGAACACATCAAGCTGCCTTATACTGAATCAGGCCCTTGGTTGATCAGAATCAGTATTGTCTACTCAGACCGGCAGCGGCTCTCCGGGGTCTCAGGTAGAGGTCTTTCCCATCACCTACTTGCCTAGTCCCTTTAACCGGAGATGGTGGGGATTGAACCTGGGACCTTCTGCATGCCAAGCAGATGCTCTACCACTGAGCCATGGCCCCATGTAACCAAAGAGAATGCGATTCAACATTGTTTTAGCAAGAAGCACCATCCAGATTTCCCCCATCATTTTTGCCCAGCCCTTGAATTTTACAAACCATGTTTGGGGAGAACGGAATTGGCTGTTCCTCTGTTCGCCCACTTACAGTGCAATCCTAAAGAGAGTTACTCCAGTGTAAGCCCATTCATCTCAATGGCCTTAGACTGGAGTAACTCTCCTTTGGATGGCACTGTTGTCACTGTTCATCATAACTTGATGCATGTATTTTTTGCAGTTTTTGATTTATATCCCACTTTTCTCCCCACAGTTGGGATTCGAACATTGTTCTCCCCTCCTACATTTTCTCACAACAATACCCCTGTGAGGTAGGCCAGGTTGAGAGCTTATGACAAACTCAAGGTCACCCAGAAAGCTTCCATGGTAGAAGCAGGTAGGGATTTGAACACCTGTCACCCAAGGTCCTAGTCCACCGGTCTATATCCACTACACAGCTCTGGTGAGCTTCTGCCAGTCTGAGTAGACAATACTGACCAGGATGAACCAATGCTCTGAATCAGTATAAGGCAGCTTTGTGTGTTCATGTGTGTTCACGCTGGCTCTCAGCGTGAACATACCAGTATGTTGTATTTCCTAATCAAGAGAAGCAATGGCTTGGTTTTAATCCAGAAACGCTGAACCTCCTTGCAACAGACAAGCATGCAGAGTATTTTATCTGAGAACTCTGCACATAGTATGTCTAGCACCCTTACTGTTGATCTAGCACACTCACAGTGAGTGCAATCCTCAGCAGAGTTGGCTCTTCTAAGCCCATGGAAGCTTAAAAAGGTGTGCAACTCTGCTTTGGATTGCAGCCTCAGTGTTCACAAAACTTCATTTGTATGAATTTGCCGTGATCCTTCCAATAGAAGAAGAAGAAGAGTTGGTTTTAATATGCCAACTTTCTCTACTACTTAAGGAAGAATCAAACCGGCTTACAATCACCTTCCCTTCCCCTCTCCACAACAGACAACCTGTGAGGTAGGTGGGACTGAGAGAGCTGTGACTTGGCCAAGGTCACCCAGCTGGCTTCATGTGTAGGAGTGGGGGAACCAACCTGGTTCACCAGATTAGCCTCCGCCGCTCATGTGGAGGAGTGGGGAATCAAACCCGGTTCTCCAGATCAGACTCCATCACTCCAAACTGCTGCTCTTAACCACTACACCACGCTGGCATTATTATCATTAGGTAGGAGATAGTTGATGCCGCTGTCCACCACCACCACCAGGAGAGATTGCCTAAGTCCATCTCATGGTTTCATGTTCAAAGCAAGAGTTGAACCCAGGACCTGTGTGATCCTAGCTTGTTCTCTGCACCACTAGGGGACACCACTTTCTGTCTAGCTAAATGCAATCAGCTCTGATAGGCAGTTGGCTGTCAGAGGTTTTTTTCCAGTAGTACCTGAGATGCTTTTTCTTGGATGTTGAACCTGGGGCAGCTGTGATGGACTGCAGTAGAATGAGTCCAGTAGCACCTTAGAGACAGGATTTTCAGGGTATACTCTCTGGAGAGTCAAAGATCCCTTGAACCTAGCGCAACCTGGTACATGATATGCACAAGGCATGTGCTCATTTCCTAAGTCTTAGCTCGAAAGTCCAAGCTCATGCTGGTCCCTGCAAAAGAGGAGATTGGTTTTGAACCCATGGCCCTGCCATGGGCAGACGTTACAGTCTCTACATCCCAGCACTTCCCCAAGAAGAGGGACGTCAGGATTTGGGCCCCAAACTTCACCATCATAGATCCTCCTGTTCCTTTTGCTCCCACTCCTGAGTTCCATTGGTGGTATGCCTAATTAACGGGCATGTGCCTTTTAAAAAAAGAAATCTGTAATTAAAAGCTATCATTGATGAATCACACAGTAAAGAGCCCTGTCAAATTTCGTGAAGGAAAAGTTCTTGGGCTGCAAAAAGAAGAGTTGGTTTTTATATGCCGACTTTCTCTACCACTTAAGGAAGAATCAAACCGGCTTAGAATCACCTTCCCCCTTCTCCCCACAACAGACACCCCGTGAGGTAGGTGAGGCTGAGAGAGCTCTAAGAGAGCTGTGACTAGCCTAAAGTCACCCAGCTAGCTTCATGTGGAGGAGTAGGGAAACAAATCCAGTTCACCAAATTAGCCTCCGACGCTCATGTGGAGGAGTGGGGAATCAACCCTGGTTCTCCCGATCAGAGTCCACCCGCTCCAAACCACCGCTCTTAACCACTATACCACTCTGGCTCTATATGGACATGAAATAATCTCAGGCATGAGGTTGAGAAGTCCAAGGCAGTTTTGTGCAGAGATCCTTGAACCCATTTCCCCCCACTCTTTTCAAGTGGCCACATTCCTCAGTTGCTTGCACTGTTTTGAATGCTTGATGATTTTTATTAGAATCACTGGTTTGTAGAAGGGATGTTTTCTGGTTCACGATCCCGACTGTGGGCTAAGCTTACAGTCCTAAGCCTCTGTCTGCATTGGGGTCAACAGAGAGTCACATCTCCCTGGCAGCGGTTCCCAAAGGCACCCGGCACGAGGCAGGGCAGAATGCCTGGCAAACAGAACTGGCGGGGAAGGGGGAGCGCTGGTTAGAGCAGCTTCTTCTATCCTCAAGCAAGCCAGCCATTGATTATCCTTGAATTTTTTAAAGAAACAGCGACAACCATTCTGTGATGGCAGCCGATAATGTATGGGGAAATGCACCGTGTGCTTGAAATTCAAAAGACTGGAAAACTAAAACCGAACTCCAAGCACAAAGGGTGATAGTTATGTTGCTTGGAGCAAAAGAGGATTTATAAGATTTCCTCACATTGGGGTGGGGTTGTGGCACAGTGGTAGAGAAGCTACTAGTGCAGAGGGTCTCAGGTTCAATCCCCAGCATCTCTGGTTAAAAAGAAGAAGAAGAGTTGGTTTTGTATACGCCGATCTTTTCTGCCACTTAAAGAATCAAACCGGCTTACAATCACCTTCCCCTCCTCACAAAACACACCCTGTGAGGTAGATGGGGCTGAGAGAGCTCAAAGAGAGCTGTGACTAGCCCAAGGTCACCGGGGGGGAAGAATGGGGAAACAAATCCAGTTCACCAGATTAGTCTCCGCTGCTCATGTGGAGGAATGAGGAATCGAACCCGGTTCTCCAGATCAGACTCCACCGCTCCACACCACAATTCTTAACCACTACACCATGCTGGCTGGTAGCAAGGAATGTGAAAAACCTCTGCTTGAGACCCTGGAGAGCCACTGCTAGTCAGATTGGGCAATACTGGCCAATACTGAACTCCTTGGAAGAAGAGTAGGAGAAAAACGTGATAAGGAGGTAAAGACCCAACCTCTAGATAACCCCCCTCCTCATAATTATAAGAGTTTTTCTGGTAAGCAGTTTTTAAAAATAACCCCACCACATTATTTCAAAGTGTGCTGTTGGTCCACAATTTAATCGTGAATATATTCAGGAGTGGATTTTCTAAACCTTGCCGAGAATCTTACTTCCTTTCCATGGAAATGTCTTTCCCCACCAAACCCCCCAGGACCAATTTGCCTGCAATAAAATAAATATTCTTCCACTGCTGTGTTATAGTGAAAAATAGCCAATGCTAACTTTGGGAAGGGGGGAAGGAAACCGCTGACTCGAAATCTGAGGTGAGGGTCCATCATTTATACTAATGAGCTCACTGGTGGGGAATTTATAAGATTTCCCCTTTAAAACAAGTTAAAGCTGGTGATAGGACTTTAAATAACCGCAGGTCTTTCAACATCCAATACAGGATTTCAGGTTTTCTCTTGATGTGGAGTTGGAGAAAAACTAGTGTACTGTGTATGCCTTTAGGATGGTACCCCAAAGGCTAACTAATAAAAGGAAGTCTGTTCAAATAAAGCAAATATTCAGGATCTTTTTGAAATTTTCATCTTGGTTTCTCCCTGGGTTTTGGACTTCCTAGCCTTGCCTAGGGTGCAGAAATGACTGGCACCTGCCCTAGTCCAATTGCACCAACTTTCTTTTGGCATGGTGTTTTCCTGATACCCAACCTCCAAGTGGGGTCTGTAGAGGTCCCAGAATTACAGCTAATCATCAGGTTACAGTTCCTCTGGAGAAGATGGCTGCTTTGGAGGGTGGACTCTATGGAATTATACCCCACTGAGGTCCCTCCCCAAATCCTGCCCTCCCAAGATTCCATCCCTAAATCTAGGGTTGCCCCCCTGGACACCGGCGAGGGATGCAGGGACGGGGAGGTCTGCCAGATCCGAGTTGGAAAACTCCTGGAGATTAGGAGATGGAGCTTGCGGGGAGGGGAAAGGGACCTCACTGGGGTACAATGCCATAGACTTAGGGTTGCCAGGACCCTCTTGGCAACGGCGGGAGGTTTTTGGGGCAGAGCCTGAGAAGGGCAGGATTGGGGAGGGGAGGGACTTCAATGCCATAGAGTCCAATTGCCGAAGTGGCCATTTTCTCCAGGTGAACTGATCTCTATTGGCAGGAGATCAGTTGTAATAGCAGGAGATCTTCTGCTATTACCTGGAGGTTGACAACCCTACATAGACTCCATCTTCAGAAGCACCCATTTTCTCCAGGAAAACTGATCTCTGTATTGAGCTGTAATTCCAGGGGATCACCAGATCCCACCTGGAGGCTGGCATTCCTACCTAAATCCCCAAGGATTCTCTCTCCCTCTAATGGTACAGCTCCTAGCCAACAGGTTGTGAGCTAACCACATTGAGCTGTAATTCCATCAAGATTGCTTTTTTTCCTCGTGTTTTACCATTATGCCCATGTGCATTGGTAATGGGAGGGGATGTGGCTCAGTGGTAGATCATCTGCTTGGCATGCAGAAGGTCCCAGGTTAAATCCCCGGCATCCCCAGTTAAAGGGACTAGGCAAGTAGGTGATGTGAAAGACCTGAGACCTTGGAGAGCCGCTGCCAGTCTGAGTAGACAAAACTGACTTTGATGGGCCAAGGGTCTGATTCAGTATAAGGCAGCTTCATCATGTGTTCAACCTCCATTATGTCTTTCCTTCCCCAAGGAATATTGGTATTGCAGTTGACTTAGGTGTAAATCTGCTTAGGCTTTCTCTGTTCATGAACTGCATATTTTGTTTTTTATCATGAAGTGTCCGCATGAAAACAGAGAATTTGATTTTAAAACATCTGTTTAAAACAATAGAAGAAAGGTGGCACCTCATGCTACATTCCTTTATGAGTAGGTCATAAGAACCTAAGAAAAGCCATGCTGGATCAGACCGAGGTCCATCAAGTCCAGAGGTCTGTTTACACAGTGGCCAACTAGGTGCCTCTAGGAAGCCCACAAATAAGATGACTGCAGCAGCACCATCCTGCCTGTGTTCTACAGCACCTAATATAATAGGCATGCTCCTCTGATCCTGGAGAGAAAAGATATGCATCATGACTACTATTCATTTTGACTAGTAGCCACGGTTAGCCCTATCCTCCATGAATACTCTCCTCTTTCAAGGTCCTTTCAATATGGCGGCCATCTCGCCTCAGTTCATGGGGTCTGCTTTGGCCTTGTCGCTCATTCACCCCTATACCATTGTCACGTCTGTAGAAATCAAACTCTTCCGAAAGCATTCAGATGTTTAAGTCCATGTTCATGGGTACACGCAACGCATTCAGCTGCTCTTGCGCTAATTCACAGTCAAGAAGATGTCTGCTGCTAACCTATCACCAACTAATCTCAAGATTCAAGGAAAATTGCATAACCAGGGGAGCACTGAAGCCAAAAACAGAGTTTGAACAGATGATAAGTAAAACCTCTCAACATCTACTAGGTAAAATCTATAAGCTCTTGGTGACATACGATACGGAAGATGAACAAGTGAAGTCATGTCAGATTAAATGGATGGAAAATCTGAATGAAATTATAATAATCGATGAATGGGAACAACTATTTCGCAGAAATCTTAAGTTCACTATATGCCAAGGGATTCATGAAAACTGGTTGAAAATGTTACATAGATGGTACCTGACGCCGAGTGATATTCAAAACATGAATAGCTCGACATCTGGTCTATGTTGGAAATGTTACAAAGCCAGGGGCACTTTTTATCATTGCTGGTGGACTTGTAAATCAGTCCAGAAATTCTGGAAGAAAATACACAAGAACATAGAAGGCATTCTTGGTTACAAAATTATATATGACCCTAAACTATACCTACTGAATAAAACTCCAGACAGCATCGACAAGGACCAAAAAGACATGTTAAAATACTTAGTTACAGCTGCAAGGATAGTTCTAGCATCGCTATGGAAAACTAATAGAATTCCACAAATCGAGACTTGGATTGATAAAGCATACGAATATATCACAATGGCACAATTAACTGAAACACTACAGAAAGAAACTCAAAAACAAAATAGAGATAAATGGAAATCCTTCTACGAATATATTAAAACCAAAAAATGATAACAAAACTTTATAAGACACAGCAGATTCATAATGGAGATCAAATATAACCTATCAACAAGTTAATGTATTATTACAACCTATCAGGGGGCGGTATTAGATATGCCAACGTTGTATAACATTAATACACGTATTTATCTCTCTTTCTATATATATATCTTTTATTTTTTTTAATTTTATTCCCCTGCCCCTTTTTCTTTCTGTATCCCATTTTCTATTAAAAACCAATAAAAATATTTATTAAAAAGAAAAAGAAAAAAAAGAAGATGTCTGCTGCTGAGGACATCATTAACTTCTTAGCCATATGGTTCTGCAACCTTCTCTCAGTAGATTCTGGCAGATTTCCAGATTTCCTTCCTTGGGGAGGGACTGTAGCTCAGTAGTAGAGCCTCTGCTTGGCATGTAGAAGGTCCCAGGTTCAATCCCCGGCATCTCCAGTTAAAGGGACTAGGCAAGGAGGGGATGTGAAAGACCTCTGCCCGAGACCCTGGAGAGTTGCTGCCAGTCTGAGTAGACAATACTGAGTTTGATGGACCAAGGGTCTGATTCAGTATAAGGCAGCTTCATGTGTTCCCCTAGCAATGCCACGTAACATGAGGGTCCCAACCCCCAGGGGTCAGCTTTGCATACCTAATGTTTTGTACCCCATCTACTTGCTTTTTTTCTCCTTTGCTTTTGTTCCCACCTAGCGATCTTGAGTGATGGGAAGGTCTCGGAAAAACGACGGCATATTTAATTATACACACATTCCCCTAATTAAATCAAAGTTCTTTGTTTCCACCATACAAAAGAGATCTCTCCATGTATTCCCCCACCCCCTTCTCTCTTCCCCTCCATGAAGTTCAGGGCTGGTTGTTTTCATCCCTGGCATTCTCGCATAAGACAACCCGTCTTGCTCATTGTTTAGGAAATCATTAAGAACTGTGTGTTTGCTTGTGTATGCCGGCAGCTGCAATTACGCACAGCTTTTAGTGATTGCGAGAGTCAGTCAAGCATCGGTGGAGGAAGCCAATTGCGGTGACATTGAATCCTACTGGTACAATACATTTGCAAGCAAAGGCAAAAAAAGAAGACATTTCGATGGTTACGTCTGAATTAGCCTTGAGGACTGTAAGGAAATGCTCATCAAGTCTGCAACATTTAATTACCAGATCATCGAGCATGTAAATTAAGGAAGTCCCTGGGGCTTGTCCTCCACATCCTGTATGTATACGTTCATTCACAGTATATCCACAAAGAGAGAGCGAGCAAAATGCCAGCTGTAAGATTTGGGGCCTCTTTTGTGATCCTTATTCGCCTGGAAGAGAGAAGGCATTGCAAACCCCTTCACACTGCTCACCTACAACCTTGTGGGGTGCTCACTCAAAAGATAGGTGGTAATATTGTTGGGTTGCCATGTTCCCCTTCACCACTGGTGGGAGATTTTTGGGGTGGAGCTTGAGGAGGATGGGGTTTGGGGAGGGGAGGGATTTCAATGCCATAGAGTCCAATTGCCAAAGCAGCCATTTTCTCCAGGGGAACTGATCTCTATCGGCTGGAGATCAGTTGTAATAGCAGGAAATCTCCAGCTAGTACCTGGAGGTTGGCAACCCTATCAGGACCACAGTTCAGGGAAGGGGAGAAGAGGTGTAAGCCTCTTCTTGAGGAAACAGAAAAGGGCATGAAATGGGGGTTTTCGAGTTGAAAAGGCAGGCCTGTGAAATTTGCGAGCACTAGGGTTGCCAACCTACAGGTAGTAGCTGGAGATCTCCTGCTATCTCCAGGAGACAGAGATCAGTTCCCCTGGAGGAAATGACTGCTTTGGCACTTGGACTCTATGGCATTGAAGTCCCTCCCCTCCCCAAACCCCACCCTCCTCAGGCTCCGCTCCAAAAACCTCCCACCGGTGATGAAGAGGGATCTGGAAACCCTAGCAAGCTCTCTGCTTTGCAGTATCCTTCATTGGCTGTTTAGTGTTGCACCCTTGAGATTCTTGGAGCACCAACGTTGGCAGAGAATCATAATGTAGCTGTTCTGAGCACACGGCTTCAGTATGGATTGGCTATCAGGTCTTAATTATGTCAGGAAAAGTATTTTCCCCTGCCTGGGCGTTTGTGGTCTGAATTCTAACCACACATGAGCAAAAGCTCTTTTGTTTAATGTACTGTCAAGTAAGGGAATTAAATTCGTCATTGATTCAATATATTTCATGCCGAAAGAGTAAATGCTGTTTGAGAAATCACACCCGTTCTCTTTCATTTTGGAGGTATTTAAAACAATGCTCTTGGACTCCAGAGGTTGATTTTGTTTGCAAATTTTATTGACTGACACCTGATACCTGAATGGTGCTCCAGCAGAGAATGGCTAGTGTGCAATGAGAAATAATTTTTCAGTCATATGGAGTCCAAAGCAGCCATCTGTCAAGGAGGGTGTCTGTTGCTTCCCTCCATGAGTTGCTGCTTTACCTCCTTCCAATCAGCCTCTGCCATAAAGTCCACCTTCCTAAACAGCCATTTTCTCCAGGTGATCTCTGTTGCCTGGAGAGCAGTTGTAATCCTAGGAGATCTCCAGCCACCACCTGGAGGTTGGCAACCCTACTCATTCAGCAAGTGGGAAGGGAAAGGAGAGAGAAAGAACAAAACTTTCACCTGTTCACCTCACTCTCTCCTTCTGGGAGCTAGTGGGCCCAGAGGGAAAGGTCAGGGAATGAGCAGAGATGAGCTGGTGGTCCCACTGAGGTAGGGTTGCCAGGTCCCTCTTCGCCATCGGCAGGAGGGCGGAGATTGAGGAGGGGAGGGACTTCAATGCCATAGAGTCTAATTGCCAAAGCGGCCATTTTCTCCAGGCGAACAGATCTCTATCAGCTGCAGATCAGTTGTAATGGCAGGAGATCTCCAGTTAGTACCTGGAGGTTGGCAACCCTACACTGAGGGTATCTTGACAGAGAGCCTCCCCTGCCCTCAAAATCTAGAGCAATCCACAGAGCACATCCTAGGAGAAAACTGCTAGTTTGACGGTTCGCAAATCTCCGCCGAGACAGTGCACGCGCGTCTCGATCCTTTCCGCCCGAAGTGCCAATTACCATTACAGCATTCTTGAGAGCCACTGAATCATGTTCTCACGCAGGACTCATTTTTGTGACTGGGATTCATTTGTCTTGGCTTTGGGCTAGTTAGGCTCACTTGGAGGACTAAAACTTGCTGAATAATGCACCTGTAATTTGGGTTTCTGCTGAGGCGACGTAAAGCGAGGAGGCTTAAGACGAGACCGCCATTGGAAGCATCTCGCCAGCACTTTGGAATTGGCTCATCTGCATTCCTTTGCAAAAAAATCTTGCGGCACAACCCACAGCCTGCTTTGAAGCAAGGCTGCCTCATAATTTGCGAGACATGAATGGTTACCCATTACCTGCTTAAAACTCTCCTCCGTTGAGAGAAGGGGAGCACAGACTGAGTGGAAGGGTGAAATTGATACGGTCTTTGGCCTAGCTGTGCCTATGTTGGAAACAATACCATTGACTGATGCCTAGAGCAACCTTCTCCCTGCTGGGTTGTTGCCTCTGTTTCCCACTTGACCCATGCACTGGGCACATTAATGGAGTTTTGCAGGCACAGACCCAAAGGTAGGGGTAGATCGTATTTGAAATGCTGGCGGACTCTGTGTAAATATCCCCATTTGATTTTGTTTCTCCCTCGTGAGGAATATTTTTGCACTGGTATCTTTTTCCTTGTGTTGGTTGGTTGTTATATGCCGACTTTCTCTACCACCTAAGGAAAAATCAAACCAGCTTACAATCCCCTTCCTCTTCCCACAACAGACACCCTGTGAGGTAGGTGGGGCTGAGAGAGCTCTAAGAGAGCTGTGACTAGCCCAAAGTCACCCATCTGGCCTCATGTGGAGGAGTGGGGAAACCAAACCGGTTCACCAAATCAGAGTCCACCTCTCCAAACCACTGCTCTTAACCGCTATTTCACACTGGCTTTCCATGTTTCAGTGAGACTTTGAGGCATTGATCCAGTGAAGAGAAACCAAGTATGTAAGCAGGGATTTCCCACTCTTGGTGATGTTCTTGGGGAGGGGCTGTGGCTCAGTGGTAGAGCATCCGCTTGGCATGCAGAAGGTCCCAGGTTCAATCCCTGGCATCTCCAGTTAAAGGGACTAGGCAAGCAGATGATGGGAAAGACCTCCGCCTGAGACCCTGGAGAGCTGCTGCCAGTCTGAGTAGACAATACTGACTCTGATGGACCAAAGGGGGCCTGATTCAGTAGAAGGCAGCTTCATGTGTGTGTCCATGTTATCAACAATGGGCTATGAGCACTTGTATTCTAGATGGATCCCGACTGTTGTTTCTGTGGCGGATAATCTGGCACGAGATGCCTTCTGCCTTGCCATGTGGTAGAAGGAGGAGAGGCATGAATAATTAAGGCCAACTGCGGGTCACCCTGTGCTAATCTGTTGCAATGACTTCACGTCTCCTGCCCTTGTGGTCTAGTTCTATACAACGAGCTGCAACGGGCCCCAAAGAATAATCAGTCCCTTTATCGATCTGGCTTGTTTAATGTTTCTGTGCTTAATCAATAAACCCCCAAAGTATCCCGTCATAATGGCTGCTTTGCTTGGCCTCGCCGCTTGCTTTTCGGCTGCCCAGAAAAGTGGGATCGATAGGTTGAAAATGTTCTTCCCTTCTTGTCCTTATGAAATGTTTGTATTTCTCCATGTGAGTTTTACATCGGCAAATGGCTTTTCCGATATGTGGTTGTGGGGAGGTTGGGGTTGGGGTGGGTTGTTGTTTTTAGTACTCCATATTGTAATGCATACGCTACACAGTCTCCAGGCCCCCTGGGAGATGCTTTCAAGGTCACTGGTGAATTGACTAAAGGGAGTTCATAAACCTTTCAAGTTAAGCTGTGCAGATATAGACCAACTGACTAAGTGGTTACAAATCGTCTGCAAGTAAATACGGTTGTTTTTTGTTTCCCTAAGACATCCTTTGTCATATAGTAAATTCCCTTACATGTTCAAGGAGGAGAGGGGTATTCATGGCTACTACTTAAAATGGGTGCTAGTCATGATGCATACCTATTTTCTCCATCATCAGAGGAGCCAGCAAATATATTAGGTGCTGTGGAACACAGGCGCGCTGCTCGGCTCTGCCCTCGGCCCTCTTGGAGGGGAGATTTCTAAAGATCCCCTATTCACAAAGGTTTTGTCCATGTGCCTCTGGGGAACTGGAAACAGTGGAGCACGTCTTATTTAGGTGTAGTTTCTATAATGGGGTGCACAGAAAGATATTGGACCCTCTTCTAGAGAAAAGCACAGGTTATGCTGAGGATTGGAAGATGGAGTAAATCTGCTACTTAACGATGAACTTCCTGACATAACAAAACAGGTGGCCAGGTTCTGTAGACTGGTGTGCAATGTAAGGAAGGCCAAACTGATTCATACTGTTATTCCAGCTCTCAATGGGGACTCATGATTTTACTAAATAGCGTAATAATGATATTACTTGTATTTGTCTATTCGTGTATATGACTGCCCTGTGGTGCAGAGTGTTAAGCTGCAGTACTACAGTCAAAAGCCCTGCTCACGACCTGAGTTCGATCCCGATGGAAGTCGGTTTCATGTAGCCGGCTCAAGGTTGACTCAGCCTTCCATCCTTCCAAGGTCGGTAAAATGAGTACCCAGCTTGCTGGGGGTAAAGGGAAGATGACTGGGGAAGGCACTGGCAAACCACCCCGCAAACAAAGTCTGCCTTGGAAACGTCGGGATGTGACGTCATCCCACGGGTCAGGAATGACCCAGTGCTTGCACAGGGGACCTTTACCTTTACCTTACGCGTTCCCGGGTTTGTACTTCTTGGTTGATGGTGGCGTGAATGTTTTTAGACCTTGGAATTTTACATGCGATTGGTCAATTGACCATAATAAATATTATATTATTATTATTACCTATGTTCTCAAGGATCAGAGGAGCATGCTGAATGTATTAGGTGCTGTGGAACACAGGCAGGATGGTGCTGCTGCAGTTGCCTTGTTTGTGGGCTTCCTAGAGGCACCTCGTTGGCCACTGTGTGTACAGACTGATGGACTTGATGGACCTTGGTCTGATCCAGCAGGGCTTTTCTTATGTTCTTACTCAACTTCATGCTTTGAGAACTTCTCACACACATATGCAGACACATATGCACACACACACACACACACACACACACACAGAGAGAGAGAGAGAGAGAGAGAGAGAGAGAGAGAGAGAGAGAGAGAGAGAGAGAGGGAGGGAGGGAGGGAGAGGGAGAGAGAGCGGGAGGGAGGAGCAGTCAGTCATGCTATTGCCATTAGTTTGTGTGGGGAGGGGCCATGGCTCAGTGCTTGGCATGCAGAAGGTCCCATGTTCAGTCCCTGGCATCTCCAATTAAAGGGACTAGGCAAGTAGGTGATGTGAAAGACCTCTGCCTGGGACCCTGGAGAGCCGCTGCCAGTCTGAGTAAACAATACTGACTTGGATGGACCAAGGGTCTGATTCAGTAGAAGGCAGCTTCATGTGTTCATGTGTGTTCCAGAAACATCTTTGCAAAATAGACAAAAAGTCTCAAAAGTAAGGGTATGAGCACGTAGCCTAAGAAATGGTTCAAGAAATAGTTTTCATACATTGTTGGGCAACGCAGAATTGGGATGGTTTGAATGGGCAAGCATTTCAATGCGTGATCAGTGGGTAGGATTTCCCACCTCCAGATGGGGCTTGGAATTCTCCCAGAACTAATCTACAACTCATCTCCAGACTAGAAGAAGAAGAGTTGCTTTTTATATGCCAACTTTCTCTTCCACTTAAGGAAGAATCAAACTGTCTTACAATCTCCTTCGTCTCCCCTCCCCACAACAGACAGCCTGTGAGGTAGGTGGAGCTGAGAGAGCTCTTAGAGAGCTGTGACTAGCCCAAGGTCACCCAGCTGGCTTCATATGGAGGAGTGGGGAAACGAACCCAGTTCACCAGATTAGCCTCCGCCGCTCATGTGGAGAAGTGGGGAATCAAACCCGGGTTCCAGATTAGAATCCACTCCAAACCACCGCTCTTAACCATTACACCATGCTGGCTCTCCACCTCTACAGAGATGAGGTCTGCAGAGGAAGTGTGAACTTCAGAGGGCATCACATCTATGGCTTGATACTCCAACTGAGTTCCCTCCCCTCCCCAAACTCCACCCTCCTCAGGCACTGCCTGCCCCCAAATTTCCAGGAACTTCCCAAGCCAGAGTTAGCAACCCTAGCAGTGGGAGTTCTTCAAGGACTTTCTCCCATTTTTTTCCAGATTGGAAAAATTAGGGAGCAGTGAAACTCCAGTACAATATTTTCTCCTTTGGAATGAGTGAATGCTTTTTAAGACAAGGTTTTACTCACTCGGAATGAGGAGTACTAAAATTTTCATGTAAGACAATCTGCAGCATTAGCAAATGTGTATACTGTAGACATATACACTATTTCCAAGGATATGTTTATTGCTTAAATGTTGCTAATTTTGTCCCCAATCAATATGTCATAATATGTATGATAACTCACTATTGAACAGTTTATTCCAGGTTATAAAGTTTAACTTGGTGCTAACCCACATAACTATGTGAGATAGTTCCTGTCCAACTAACACACTTTTTTTACTATGAAATTTGATTTTGCTTTTTTCAGCTTGAATGTATTCCTACCTCTGAGACTGCATAAACTGGGATGTGTGTGCTAAGGTAGCATAGGGTACAGCAATAACACTCTCTTTTTCTTTAGAATTGGCTGTATTAGCAGTTTTGCAGTTGATAAAAAATGCATTTGTACTTCATTCATAAATACGGCAAATAATACATTGTTGTATGCATTGCTAACTCAGTCATAAATTGTGCTTTTTGTGTTTTTGAAGCAGTAAAATGAGTATAGGCTTGATTGCCTACATATATTTCATTCCCTCAAATTTCTGCAAAAAAATATGTAAGGAAAAGTGTTTTTTTCATTTTATCAAGCATTTCTGGAAATGCTTCAACTCCATGCCTGACTTAAAAAGAGTGTGAGTTTTCCAGACAAAGGAAGCTTGCTTTCTGAGAATCCCACTGAGAGATTGTCAGTACTATGAGTCCAAATGGAAGTGCCTCAACTCCCAACACCTTTGTTCATTCAACTGACTACCTAGACACCAAAACAGTAGACAGAAACCCTGTAAAGCCCAATGCATGCTGTATCTGAACAACTACCATAGGAAATTCTTTCATAGGAAATTCTTTCATACTATAACACCTTGTTTATCTCAGTACAACTCTGGTAGGACAAGTGCTGTGGTTTCTTGTTACTAGAAGGTTAACATAAAAACTATAAGAAGATCTGTGCTGGATCAGACCAGTGCTGGATCTAGTCCAGCATTCTGTCTCACACAGTGGCCAACTAGTTCCTCTGGAGGGCCAACAACAGGGTATAAATGCCAAGGCCTTCCTCTGATAAGAATGTAAGAACATAAGAAAAGCCCTGCTGGATCACACCAGTGGCCCATCTAATTCAGCATCCTATCTCACACAGTGGCCAACCAGTTCCTCTGGAGAGCCAAAAACAGGGCAAAGAGGCTGAGGCCTTCCCCTGATAAGAACGTAAGAATGTAAGAAGAACGCTGGTGGTTCAGACCTGTGGTCCATCTAGTCCAGCATCCTGTCTCACACAGTGGCCAACCAGTTCCTTTGGCAGTCCAACAACAGGGCATGGAGGTAGGGTTGCCAGGTCCCTCTTCGCCACATGCGGGAGGTTTTGGGGGCGGAACCTGAGGATGGTGGGGTTTGATGAGGGGACTTCAATGCCATAGAGTCCAATTGCCGAAGTGGCCATTTTCTCCAGGTGAACTGATCTCTATCGGCTGGAGATCAGTTACAATAGCAGGAGATCTCCAGGTAGTATCTGGAGTTTGGCAACCCTACATGGAGGCCAAGGTCTCCCCCTGATGTTTCCTCCTGGCATTGGTATCCAGAGGTTTGCTGCCTCTGAATGTGGAGGTTCCTTTTAGTCACCATGGCTAGTAGCCGCTGATAGAATAAATAAATTTATTTAATACAGCCCAAGACCAATAAAAATAAAATCATGTAATAATTCAAACAAATAACTTCAGTATATCAAATAACTCAGGTTAAACATTTTAAAATTATAGATTCACAGAATTATATATTATCTTTATAAAAATTATAGCTAAAAAGCCTATATATGGCTAACCCATATATACCAGTAGTTTTCCTGCTCTTATAGGCTATCCTATAAGATAGGATTCTTCTTCTTCTTCTTCAGTAAAAGGTTCAGTACTAACCAATGGAGAATTGTAAACTGACTGTATTTGAATCAGTCAACCAATGAAAATGCATAATGGCTCTTTTTCCCTCCAGGGGAAGTGGCCATCCATGTGTGTGTGTGTGTGTGTGCTTATGCCAAAGAGAGCATGAATAACACCATGGGATAATCCTGTCCTTTTCATTAATCAGATAAGTGTTTGATAAAAATAATAATAATAATAATTTGGAGCCCCGAAAAGAGAGTTCTTTGCAACCAATGAAATTTACATGGCCTTTTACAAGTTGCACATCCAAATGGATGCTCAGATAATACCCACCACACTGTAAGGGTGGTGGTGGAAAGTGCCGACGCAGCTGACTTATGGTGACCCCATCGGGTTTTCAAGGCAAGAGACTAACAGCCGTTGCCTGCCTCTGCATAGCAACCCTTGTTTTCCTCGGTGGGCTCCCATCCCAGTACTAACCAGGGCCAACCCTACTTAGCAGCCAAGATCTGATGAGATCAGGCTATCTTGGGCTATCTAGGGCTATCTAGTTAAGGCCACTCCAAGAGAAGGAAATCAGCTTTAAGGTAGAAATTTCAGTGCTAAACTGAAGCATTGGGTCATCTCAATTTTTGCAGAACTGGGATGATAATGGCAGTACAGCCAGAATGAAAGTCTGCTGAGGGGGAAACAAGGAGACTGCTATACCTCCCTTCCCACCAGTCATTCTTGACAGAGATAATATCCGTTGCTTTGTGAAGATCTCAGGCTTGTTTTGTAACTATTATTCTTTTCCTACTCCCTCAGTAAAGACTTGCAAGGTTGCAGGATGAAGGTTGCTTCAAATGTACTTTCTAGGATGGATAGGTTTAGCCGTTTCCTTCATTCGCTATTCCAAGAAGAGGAATTTGGTGTTCAAGGTAGTTTTATTTTTTGTTTTTAATTCAGTTGCAAGCCGTACTAGCCATGGGGTATTCAAAAAAAATGTTCTGTTATCAGAAAGCGCCGGAGAAATTATTTGTACTTGCTTGTGTGAGTTGGGGGGAAATAAAGATGCTAAAAAAAGAATGTGCTCGAGGGCCATGCACTGGCCTTTCAGAGATTAAAAAGATGCATAAATTGATCTCGGCTTGCTATATGGGCAGCAGATTGTGCTGCTTGAGCTTTGAAGACCAGGAGAAAGCATTGCTAGCACAACCTCTTCTCCATAATAAAGAACTTGAGTTGGTCGAATTATTCTCGTCCCTGTACAGGAAAGAAAGCCCTTAGAACTTGTTCACATATGCATTTTCACCAACAGGATCAGGGATGACTTGTTGATATGAAACAACCACCGGTGCAGTGCACACCTGTCCCATCCTATCCTTCAGGGACATCTTCAGGGAGTCAGCATGGTGTAGTAGTTAAGAGCGGTGGTTTGGAGTGGTGGAGTCTGATCTGGAGAACCGGGTTTGATTCCCCACTCCTCCACATGAGCGGCGGAGGCTAATCTGGTGAACTGGATTTGTTTCCCCACTCCTACACATGAAGCCAGATGGGTGACCTTGGGCAAGTAACAGCTCTCTTAGATCTCTCTCAGCTCCACCTACCTCACAGGGTGTCTGTTGTGGGGAGGGGAAAGGAAGGTGTCTGTTGTGGGGAGGGGAAGGGAAGGTAAGCCGGTTTGAGTCTCCGTTAAGTGGTAAAGAAAGTCAGCATATAAAAGCCAAGTCTTCTTCTTCTTCTTCTTCTTCTTCTTCTTCTTCTTCTTCTTCTTCTTCTTCTTCTTCTTCTTCTTCTGTTTCTCTTATGGCCAATGGTGGGCCATCGTAATGATCATCTGGGTCCTGGTGAGCCTACCCAATGTTAATCAATATGGTGTGAATGGTTTGCTGGAAAAGAAGCTGGTTTTGCACCACTGTAAAAGATGAAGACATTCCACACAGTAATCTGACATTCCTCTTTGGTTGTCAGGTGGAATACCCTGGACTTGTATGAGACTCATGACTATGAAGCTCCAACTGCTAGCTATGGTGTAGTGTAGTGGTGGTGTAGTGGTTAGGAGTGCTGGACTCTAATCTGGAGGGCCGGGTTTGATTCCCCTTTCCTCCACATGAGCGGCGGACTCTAATCTGGAGGACCGGGTTGGTTTCCCCACTCCTACACATGAAGCCAGCTGGGTGACCTTGGGCTAGCAGTCACAGAACTATCTCAGCCTCACCTACCTCACAAGGTGCCTGTTGTGGGGAGAGGAAGGGAAGGAGATTGTGAGCTAGTTTAATTCTCCTTAAAAAGGTTGAGAAATTCAGCATATAAAAACCAACAGTACTACTGCTGCTACTACTACTACTACTACTACTACTACTACCACTACCTCTTCTTCTTCTTCTTCTTCTTCTTCTTCTTCTTCTTCTTCTTCTTCTTCTTCTAGAACTTCACTCCTTCTATCTGGGATGGTCATCCTCTTCCACCGAGCGTGCAGCTTCGGGAGGGACACACATGGAGCGGTGAGGGAGGTAGCCAGCCAGATCAGCCGAATCAACCCTGACAATTATTGGGGTGACAGATGTCTCAGCCAGATTGCCCTCACATCCTCTTACAGAACTTAATCACTAATTATAGTGACAAAGGTGGTAATTATCTGACTTGGTATATAAGTGTTTATCCTGACCTAGATGGCTCAGGCTTACCTGATATCATCATACATCAAAGGCTAAGCAGGGTCAGCCCTGGTTAGTACTTGGATGGGAGACCACCAAGGAAGTTCATCGTTCCTATGCAGAGGCAGGCAATAGCAAACCAGCTCTGTTCATCTCTTGGCTTGAAAACCCTGTAACTTGACAGCACGTCCCCCCTGCCCTCCACCCTATAAGATTTCACCCCTTGTTATAGCCACTGAGCCCCTTGGGCTCCTAGACAAAGCCCATCAGTTTATGCATGGGAGGTTTTGCCTTGGATTTGCCACTCTCTAAACCATGGGTTCTCAACAAGGGGGGAATTCCCAGGGGGGGGATTTTAGGGTTCCAGGGAGGAGAGTGTGATGTCCTTTAGATTATGCACAATCTGTAAAATTGTAGTTTGTTTTTAATTTAATCTGCGACATTCAATAAGGTTTATGACTATCTTGGGAAGGGGGAATTATATTCTGAACAATGGTGAAAGGGGAGAATGGAGCAAAAAAGGTTCAGAACCACTGCTCTAGACGCACATTTTCCCCATCCTTATTCTCGAAACTCTGCTCGGGGGATTATTGTTGAGTGTTGAGAATTCGGATGGGGAAAACGTCCTGCCTAGACAGCGGCAACTCCAAGACAAAACCTCGCATGCAAAAGAGTTGCCTTTTGCTCCGGCTTGACGACCTGCTGGCCACAGCCTGCGGGCCAGTTGCGGGATTGCCCCGCAGCGCTTCTCTCGGCTCATCTGGATTGACATTTCCTTTTGTCAAGGCCCCGCCGCTTGTGGTTTGCCAGACTCAGCCCTGCATGCAGCCTCCCCCCACCTCGCCGTCTGCAGACAAAGGGGGGGTCCCCACGTCGGGGACTGTTTTTGGTCCAACAAAGCTGCGAGCCGGTCTCGACAAGAAGCGGCGCCTGCAGCGATTCTCGCATCTGCACAGGGTTTCCTCTTTGTGAATCCGTTGCAATATACAGAGATGTATATGTAGGCAAACAAAAATGAGAGGGGGGAGGGGAGGGGTGGGCTGGGGAGATGCCAGTCCACCGTTCATTTTTCAGAGTCTCTCCAAAGACGCGGCAACTCCTGGCAAGCCTTCTTGCAGAATGTAAACGAAATAAAGCGGTGAAATGATAAAGAACATAAGAAAGGCCCTGCTGGCTCAGACCAAGGTCCATCAAGTCCAGCAGTCTGTTCACCCAGTGGCCAACCAGGTGCCTCTAGGAAGCCCCCAAACAAGGCGACTGCAGCAGCACCATCCTGCCGGTGTTCCACAACACCTAATATATTCGGCATGCAGCTCTGATGATGGAGAAAATAGGTATGCATCATGACTAGCACCAATTTTAAGTAGTAGCCATGAATACCCCCCTCCTCCATGAACATGTAAGGGAATTGACTATATGACAAAGGATGTCTTCAGGAAACAAAAACAACCATATTTACTTGCCAATGGCTGTAAATAAATTACCATAGGTATGCATCATGACTAGTATCCATTTCGACTAGTAGCCGTGAATAGCCCTCTCCTCCATGAACATGTCCACTCCCCTCTTCAAGCCTTCCAAGTTGGCAGCCATCACCACATCCTGGGGCAGGGAGTTCCACAATTTAATGATGCATTCTGTGAAGAAATACTTTCTTTTATCAGTTTTGAATCTGTCACCCTCCAGCTTCAGCTGATGAACCTGCATTTTAGAATTATGAGAGAGGGAGAAAAGCTTCTCCCTGTCCACTGTCTCCCTACTGTGCATAATTTTATAGACCTCTGTCATGTCACCCCTGAACCGCCTTCTTTCCAAGATAAACTGCCCTAAAATGAAGAATTCGTCTTCCGTATTTTGGGCTAGGGTGAGGATGCCTAGTGATGTAAGCCAGCCTCTCTCCGCCTCCTCCATTCAGCTGACTCTACTTGACCTCCAACTTTGTCCTTTTGTGTTATGCAGTTTATAGCTCAACTCTGTTTTATTGCAAAATAGGAGATGAGTCGGTGTGGTGTGCTTTCCCTCTCCTTCTCCTCCCCGATCCAGGCATTACCACGATCCCAAGTGGAGCATTTGTGTTCTTGTAGTTCTTCGGTATAAATAAATACCCAAGCTGGAAGACCAATCTGGGCCCCGCTAGGAATAATAAAGAAAAATAATATGCCATTGATTTTGCTTGGGGTGTCTAAATGTGTTTTTTATGATTGTATATGTTTATGGCTTTTCACACTAATGTCATGAATTCCCGGCAATTAAAAAGGACATGAATTCCAAAGCGTTTAACCAGGGGAAATCTGCCTTCCAAATGCACTGTATTAAAAGTTGTAATAATTTTTGGCAAGGAGAGCACTGCCATGGAAGTTAACAATCTTCGGTTCCCATAAAACCTGCTGGATATGAAAATGAACTTTGGGTGTTAAAAAACAAACAATAGAGCTCAAGGTACATCCGTTGTAAGATGGGGAAGACAAAATGGAAGCAGGGTTTAGGTAGACATATACTGGAGCTCTCTACCAGTATTTGACAGTCTAAAGCACTATCTGGAATTAAATTGTTGTGTAATTTTGCACACATGTCTTTAACTTTTTGCAAGCCTAGTTGCAAAAAAATAGGCCTTTAGTAACATTTGAGAGACTTTTGTCAGGGACTGGGGGAGTGGGGCTGGAGCTCAATGGTGGAGATCTGCTTTAGCATGCAGAAGGTCCCAGGTTCAATCCCTTGTGTCTCCAGTTGGAGGGATCTGGCAGGAGGTGAAATGAAAGACCTGTACGTTGCCATCTCCGTCTGTTCTGAGAAGGATCTGGAAGTTGAGCCATGGTCTAATGCAGTGGTTCCCAAACTTTCAGGCCACCGCCCCCTTGGTTCCACGAACTCAACCCCAACGCCCCCTACCCTATCCAACAACACAGTTCAAGGCGCCCACCTCTAGCATCCCCTGCTGCCCCCTTGCCTCTTAGTGCACCCTTAGATAATTCCACCGCCCCCCAGGGAGTGGTATTGTCCACTTTGGGAACAACTGATCTAATGTGTACTTTTGGTATGACTTGCAATAGTTTAACAAAGCTGACTGCATTAAGTAACCGTTACCCTCATCTTCTTGAGCAACCTGAGTTGGCTTTATTTGGCCAATGCAAGCTTCAGTCCACCATTTTACATTCCCTACACTTTAGAATCCAATCTCTATGGCTTACCTGGCAGGATGCGGCATTAGTTCATAATACAATGGAGGCCCCCCTCACACACCTTCTCCCTTTCTTTGTAAGAAGTCCAAATAGATTCTTGAAATGGTTTGTTGTAAGGCCAAGAGAAGCCAACTGCAGTGCCCACCAGCTAATTAGGTTTGTCCTCTGCACTAGTGAAGCAAAATGACTGCAGTTGTACTGAATTGTCCCCTTCCCTTGCTTACAATTCCTTGCATAGCCCTAAGCTTGTAGTTTGTAAAAGGAGGCATATCTACATCTCTGCATCTGAATTTTTTTTTTTTACTTCAAGGATTATGGGCATGATCCATCCACAAATTCTCCTCTACAAGTTTCACTGAAGTGAAGGGGAACATGCAGGAATAAACTGCAATTGCATGAACACGATTTTTGATCCAAATAGTTTATTCTTCTGCGTTGTGGTCAATGAAACCATTTGGAGTCTGGCATGCAATCTGATCGAACCATGTCTGGTGGGCAATTTAGATGGAGCCGTCTAAGAGAGGGTTCAGTGGCCAAAATGGGAGAGAAATCATTTTCAGGCATGCAAAAAGTGTTTATTTGCTTGATCAAAATTGTATTTCAAATGCTGGTAGACAAACTTGGCATAGGGGCATGATCCTGCAACGTCAAGCATTTTAAAAAATCCTGTTGGCTTCGGTGGGAGATAACTGAATGTGGGATTAATGTTTTTGAAGTGCTTCACTTTGGTGGATTTGATTTAAGATTGTTTCTGTTTTTTATTTCATATAATTCAGGGTACAAAAGATAAAAAGGTAAAACAAGGTATCCATCAAAGAAAAGAAAAAGAACATACACGTTTTCTCATGTAAAAATTAAATGAGCAAGCTACCTTAAGACTATTATATCTTTCAAGTTAACAATTATCCGGATGCAAATGTAGGTACATTCAAAGAATAAACATCTTATATTTCTTATAACTATTCAAGCAGTTTTCTACTCTACATCGAAAAGCTGCCTAATGATTATATAGTGTTAGACTTTTAATGTTGTTTCAGTTAACCTTCCACCTCAACATAACAGTAAAAAAGTTTCCACTTTTCATTATGTTGAACACCTCTTCTGTTACGTTCATCAAATAGGTCATTTTGGCCATACTTGCATATTCCATCAGTTTATCTTTCCATTCTTCTATCTCTGGAAGAGATTGTTTCTAAACGTGTGTCAGACTTGGGGGGGTATTCCACTTCAGAATAGCTAGATCTGATTTTTCAGCTGAAGAAAATAAATTGCTGGTAACACAAATGCAAGCCATGGTGAGAGTCTCTCCCTTACCAACGCGCAACAGGGAAGAGGACTTGATTTCTCTCGCTCATCCTTGAAAGCACAGCGTGCGCTGCAGATTGGTAGAAGGCGCGAGCAGCTTTAGCTGTGCATTCCTGACCTTTCTTCTGCACATACAGGAATGAATCGCCGAGAGGGTGAAATGTTTGCATTCGTTAATGATAAAATAATAGAGGAGATCCAGGGGAAATGAGTGTGGCGCGTGTTGTCTGCCAGGCTCGGAGAAAGCATCCCCCTCATAGAGACTGTCAGCAAGAGGTCAACGGATGAATGTTCGTTTGGCAGAAATTACTGCGCTGATGGTGGAATTCTTTCTGTCGTGTCTTGACAGATCCTCGTTCATTTGATAGCCATAATTTGCAGTGATTGGATTGCCTTTTCTTTCCAAGCCTACACCCTTCCCCTCGCCTTAGCAGAGGGTCTCTCCTCCGTCCCTGCATCAGGCCAACCCCCCTCCCCCGCATCTAAACTGCCTTCCTAAATTCCACCAGCCTCATTGAGTTGTCATATCATAGGAGTGGTTTTTCTTTCCTGTCCAGACAATAAACCCCCTGATCCTGATGTGCCCTGCAGCTGGGAGCGCCTGAGTAGCTTCCTCAGAAATCCACAGCAGAAGTTTCTTCTGTGGAGCTAGAGAAAGAGTTGTTTGAAAAAAGAAACTAGGATGATCGTACAAACTTGGAGGTACTTCCCTAAGTACACTGAAATTATATGGGCATCCAGTAGAGTTGCCAGGCCCCACTTTGCCACCGGTGGGAGGTTTTTGGGGTGGAGCTTGAAGAGGGCTGGTTTGGGTAGGGGAGGGGCTTCAATGCCCTAGAGTCCAATTGCCAAAGCAGCCATTTTCTCCAGGGGAACTGGTCTCTACCGGCTGGAGATCAGTTGTAATAGCCCGAGATCTCCAGCTAGTACCTGGGGGTTGGCAACCCTACCAGTGAGGCTGCAAGATTGCACTTACGAGGGCTGGATATGACATAAATGTCACTTGGTTGGGCTGGGCCACGTGTACCATAAAATTTAATGTCAGGCACTGGAGATACAAGGCAAAGACACAGGCAATGCCAATTAATGATAGGAAGGGGGCAGATACCCACCAGTGGCCCTCTGCCCAAAGTTAAAAGGGCAGTTGCGCTTTTCCATCTGTGAAAGGTTCTTCCACACTTGCAGCACACAAGAGCACAAGCACAACAATGCAGCTCCCACCCCTGGTGTTGAGCACAGCCACATCTCTGGAGTAAGGAAGGGTCCATGCCATTGAATCCACGTTGGGCTGCTAACACTGAACAGCTATAAAATGGAATGAACAGGGCTAATTTTTTCAGGGAAGACACACTCCAAATTGGATGAAGAAGGGGACGCTGACACCTGTCAAAACGTTTACTGGTTGAATTCCATCATCCACATTTTAATATTCCTCCCTTCTTCCCTGAAAAGATCAATGTTAGCTTGCAAATTACACGAAAAGACACCGACATACTTTCCCGGAGATTTCTTGTTGCAACATGTCAATACATTCAAATACTTTTTCTTTCTTTGTCCTGAAGATATTGTTAAAAGGTGGGGGGAGGTTCTGCTTTAATCTAATCGAATTTAGTACAACAGTGACTTTGGGTCATTGTATGCTCCGTTTCCTTTGAATGCCTCATTTGTTACGTTTAAGAAAGAACCAGGCGCTGGAAACTGGCATGCTTGCAAACTAGCATTGTTTTGGGAAGTGGAATTTCTAGTTCCAAAATTCACTTTTTAAAATATGTCTATTGATTCCTCTCATTCTTTTTCTTTCTCTTTTGTAAGAGGGATTTCTCTTTCATTTCTCTCTGATGTCTTTGTAGAGAAATCAATGCACCTTTTTCTAACTTCAGACCTGCAATTGTTTTACATTAGATACCTCCCAGTGGTTCTCTAGCAGGACGATAGGAAGGCTTGGGAAGACATTGCCTGCCCCTGAGCAGCTCTGTGTGTGTGTGTGTGTAAAGTGGCGTCAAGTCAGAGCTGACTTACGGTGACCCAATAGGGGTCAAAGCAAGAGACTTACAGAAATGGTTTGCCATTGGCTTGCTCTGCATGGCAATTCTGGGATTCCTTGGTGGTCTCCCATCCAAATACTTACCAGGGCCGACCCTGCTTGGCTTCCGAGATCTGATGAAATTGGCCTAGCCTCGGCCATCCAGGTCATGGTACAGAGTGAAATTCTGAAACTTCACAGAACCTCCCTTCCTGCCCCTGCTCTCTGACTTCCTCTTTCATCAAACAGGATTTATTAGCAACCAACTCCAAATTCCTGAAAAGAAGAAATGAAATGGATAGTTGGATTTCTGGGAGAAAATGGGTAAAGAGGAATTAAAAGAATTTCGCTTAACAGTCTTATTGAAAGCCTGCGAAATTAATTATGCCTGTCAAATTCACACCAGATGCAGAATGAAGGATGAACAGAGGGTGAAGTTGCCTTCAGGAGTTGTGGTGGCGGCGGAAAGTGCTGTCAAGCCACAGCTGATTTATGGCGAGCCCATAGGGTTTTCAAGGAAAGAGAGTTTCAGAGGTGGTTTGCCATTGCCTCCCTCTGCGTCACGACCCTGGTGTTCATTGGAGGTCGCCCATCCAAATAATAACCAGGGCTGACCTTGCTTAGCTTCTGAGATCTGATGACATCAGGCTAGCCTGGGGCTGTCCAGGTCAGGGCAATTTTGCTGCTAACCCATTGCAAACCATGGTGTGGCTCAGTTCAGACGTCATGTGAAACCATGACAAAACTAACCATGGTTTGTGTCATCATCTGGATGCAGGCCACTCTACCTAACAGCCCCACCACCTACCTAGATTGAGCACACTACCCCAGCCCTCCCAGAATTAAACATAGAGACCCTCCATCTCCTTGGATTGAGCATGCTGGCCCCAATCTTCCAAGTGTTTGAGTGTGTTGGCTCCCAACAGCATAAAAGGTTTCCCAACACAAGAATGAAGTCAAAGTACATACATGCATATAGGCGAAGCGCATATGTGGATAGGTGGTGGGTGGGACCAGCATTGTCAATCTCACTCGCCCCCTACTTGCATTACCCCATATGCACTTATGTTAAATGTACAAAGTGACCAATCTCCAAGAGTCTACCAGGTGCAGATTGTCATGCAGGAGTCCAGACAGAAGCAGCTCAAGATGGCCACCTGCTATATCACTGTCTGACTCTTAGTGTAACTGAGAATGTCACACACATGTGAAACCCCCATCTATCAAGGTCAGTATTGTCTACTCTGACTGCTCTCCAGGGTCTCGGATCAAGGTCTTTCTCGTCGCCTCCTACCTGATCCTCTTAACTGGAGACACTGGGGATTGAACCTGGTACCTTCTATACGCAAAGCAGATGCTCTCCCATTGAGCCACAGCCCTCACCCATTAATAAAAACTGTAGAGATGACAACCAGAATCTCCACAAATTGAAAAGTTTGTCCTCAGTGATCAATTATTCCAGGTAACGATGGAATAGACAGGCAACCTCATGCCCTTTAACTGTGGCTTATTCCTAACTGTGCTGCTTGGAAAATGGAGGTATCCTTTGCAAAAAAAAAAAAAAAAAAAAAAATGAGCTGAGAGTAGGATTTGACCCTCCACTATTAAATAGAAGTTATCCAGAAAGCAATTTCTAGGCATGTGTATCTGGCCCCAAGTTGCTCTATACCATCACCATAAATCACAGAGGAATCTGGAGTCCTAATGTCTGATTATACAGCCCGGCTCTATGAAAACAATCCGGAAATGTCCTTCATTTTTAATTGCTAACGTTTAATCAATAGCCTTAACAGCAGTGAAATGGTATCGTCTTCTTGTTTAAAGTATTTAATTGTCAGTAATACTTCATTTTTGTTTTTTTGTTTTTCCTTTTCAAGAGATGGGGGAAGTATTGCTAAAGTTCATCCCGGGGCCGCAGCTACAAGCGAGTCTGACTTCGGAAAGTAAAGAAGCTGTAAAACAAAAAAATGACATTCATCTATTCCAGTTGTCAGATCAAGGGAGTGAACAAAAGGAGGGACTGGTATATAAGGCAATTTTCTGTATGAATATTGCCTAGATCGAGACCCAGTGTAGTGTAGCGGTTAGCATAGAATCATAGAATAGGTTCCTAGAATCATAGAGTTGGAAGGGACCACCAGGGTCATCTAGTCCAACCCCATGCACAATTGCAGGAAATTCACAACTACCTCCCCCACACACCTCCAGTGACCCCTACTCCATGCCCAGAAGATGGCCAAGATGCCCTCCCTCTCATGATCTGCCTAAGGTCATAGAATCAGCATTGCTGACAGATGGCCATCTAGCCTCTGCTTAAAAACCTCCAGAAGAGAGCTCACCACCTCCCGAGGAAGTTGGTTCTACTGAGGAAGCACTCTGTTAGAAAATTCTTCCTAATGTCAGACTACTGGAAGACCTGAGTTCAAATCCCCACTCAGCCCTGAAATTCAGAGAGTGAGTTGGGGGTCAGCTGCATTCTCTCAGGCCAACCTATCTCCCAGTGGAGTTGTAAGGACAAATGGAGGAGGTGGGTAGATAGCTCCATGTATACCACCATGAGAGCCTGTATGGTGTAGTGCTTAAGAGCGGTGATTTGGAGCGGTGGAGTCTGATCTGGAGAACCGGGTTTGATTCCCCACTCCTCCATATGAGCGGTGAAGGCTAATCTGGTGAACTGGATTTGTTTCCCCACTCCTACACATGAAACCAGCTGAATGACCTTGGGCTAGTCACTTTCTCTCAGCCCCACGTACCTCACAGGGTGTCTGTTGTGGGGAGGGGAAGGTGATTGTAAGCCGCTTTGAGACTCCCCTAAGTAGTACAGAAAGTCGGCATATAAAAGCCAAGTCGTCGTCGTCGTCGTCGTCGTCTTCTTCTTCTTCTTCTTCTTCTTCTTCTTCTTCTTCTTCTTCTTCTTCTTCTTCTTCTTCTTCTTCTTCGCACCTTGTAGGAAGGGAGCAGTTAAAATATTCTGTACTGCTTGGTGGCTTCCCAGTTTGCAAGAGGAGATAGCTCTGTTTTGCTCTTCAGTCCCCATAGGTTTTCATATGGTTGAAATCTCTTCTGTGCCTACTACCGTCCCATCATGTTCACTGTGCAATCCTAAACAGATGATGCTTTAACATACGTGAAATAATGCACTTCCAATCCACTTTCAATGCACTTTGCAGCTGGATTTTACTGTGGTCTTTTATGTGTGGCTGTTTCACTCACTGTCACCCCTCTGACAACTTTGGGACTGTGTGTTGGTTATGCATGCCGTTTCCAACCGTCAGAGGTCGCCTTGCTCTCCCCCTGCGTTTCCTCGCGTTTTGCCTGCATTTTCAAATTTGAGATAAAACAGGTCCCTGAAAATGTGGGCAAAACACGGGGAAACGCAGGGGGAGAGCAAGGAGACCTCTGATGGTTGGAAACGGCATGCATAACCAACAAAAAGACCAGAAGTCGTTGGAGGGGAGACCATGAAGAAAAAAGCCACGCATAAAAGACCTGTGTGAAATGGCAAAATCCACTCACAATCGCTAAGGTGCATTGAAAGTGCATTATTCAGCATGTGTGAAAGCACACTACGGTCACACCCTTCTAATTCCCTTGAGGGGGTTCTGTTTTCATTCTGCTGTTTATCGGTTTGGTGTATCCCCAGCACTGCAAACGGGAAAGCTAAAACTCATGTACCGTACAATGGCGAAAAGAGTCTTTTCTTCCCAATATAATAAAAGAAAACAGACCTTTGGATACAACCATGCTAAAGGTTAAGAAAAGCTGTACCCAGATGTCATTTGTCACTGCTCGGTGACTCAGACAAATTATCACCTTTCAAGAAACCAATAGACCAAATTGGCTGTTTGAAAGACTTATACTTTAGCATCAAGAATTCACTGACAGGAGGCTTACTGTGCTATAAACCATCTATGCACAAGTACTGGTCAGTTCTAGACATGCTCAAGGCAGAATGGGAATTTCAGTTTTCAATTTAAATCCCGATAGTCGAAGATAACTCAGATTTATTTTTTTTTTTTGAAGAAAGGTTCTTGTCCTCGTGGTTGAGGAGAAATGTTATTTATTGACTGCACTGATATCTCTTCTATCTGTTTCAACACAGCAACTTGAGATGGCTAGCAGAAAAGTTACAACATGCAGATGGGATCAAATGAGACCAACGGAAAGGGACTTATTCTCTCTACAGATGCTGGGCTATTGGAATATAGAAAAGTGGGAAGATGACCGGAACATGAGCCTGCACAAAATATAATCTGTGCCAAATACATGTATGGCAGATTTCCAGATGCTTTGGAATTGCCTACTCAGCTTGTAGAGTCCCAGGTACGGCAGAAGCCCTAAAACTTTACATAGTGTCTAGGACAGGGGTGTCGAACTCACTTGTTACGAGGGCCGGATATGACATAAACGTCACTTGGTCAGGTCGGGCCACGCCTCACCAGCCCAGATCGAGAGTGTGTGTGTGTGGCTGCCTCGGCTGGCTCGCGGGTCGGATAAGAGCTCTCAAGGGGCCGGATCCAGCCCATGGGCCTTATGTTTGATACCCCTGGCCTGGGATCTTGGACCCCTAGGGTTTATATTACAATGATCCATTCATTTCCATTCCACACTGGACCGTCCTGACAGAGTTAACCCCTTTCGGAGAAAGGACAATCTGGTCTAGGCCAAACCAGCTATTTGTCATGAAAGTTCTGAGCCATTGCTAGATGTAGGCGGGGCTGTATTTTAGAAGGCTCCGATTGGTAACAGTAGCCTCTGTCATCAGAGATGGGGCTTTGCATGGCACTGGCTACATCCGCTTGTCAACCTTAGAAAGGAGGCTGACTTAGGTGCAATTCCATTGACCATACATATCTGGACATTTGGATTTCCCCTTGTCTCCAGTCTTCAGTTTTCAGTTTCCTACAGGTAGGAGGTTGGGTAGAGGCTTCAATGTGGTATAATGCCATAGAGTCCAGCTTCCAAAGCGGCCATTTTCTCCAGGTGGACTGATCTGTATCACCTGGAGATTAGCAGAGCAGTAATAGCGGGAGATCTCCAGCCGCCACCAGGAGACACTGCTACGTCTTGTATCCCTATGGGAACCTGTTGACTATCCTGATGTAAGAGATGACTGAATACATACTTGAATAATATTACATGTATAAGAATCGTTGTGGAATTGGATTAGAAGTGGGACTGAAGAAGAATTTGAAACAGCCGTATCCCCTTCTGCTTGGCTTGGTGGTACCTTTTTTGGACCTCCCCTTCTACTTTCTGGATGGTACCTGCTTTGGACCAAGATGGAACTTGAATTTTGAAATTGGAAGATACACATATAGGACTTTTGCATTGTATATATTAGGATTAGGATAGTAGAGTCTTTTATATGTATATTGTGATGTGTCACACTGTTTTTGTTATTGTAGCACTTAATATATAATTTTGCACTTTGTTGTACCTAGTCTCTCCTGTGCTGATTTCCAAACCTCTTGGTATTAGTGCAGAGGTGTCTCTTTTTTTATTAGTAACCACCAGGAGATCTTATAAAGGGGTATTCATGGCTATTAGTTAGAATGGATACTAGTCATGCTGCATACCTATTCTTTCTAGTATCAGAAGAGCATGCCTATTATATTGGGTGCGGTGGAACACAGGCAGGCCAATGCTGCTGCAGTCGTCTTGTTTGTGGGCTTCCTAGAAGCACTTGGTTGGCCACTATGTGAACAGACTGCTGGACTTGATGGGCCTTGGTCTGATCCAGCAGGGCCTTCCTTATGTTCTTATGAGATTGGCAACTCTAGTTGCTACACAGAGACGAGCAATGGCAAACCACCTTGGAACATCTCTTGCTTTGACAGTCCAGGCCAGCCTGATCTCATCAGATCTCAGAAGTTAATCAGGGATGGCTCTGGTAAGTATTTGGATGGCAGACCATCAAGGAAGTCCAGGATTGCTACACAGAGGCACGCAATGACCAACCACCCATGTACGTCTCTTGCCTTGAAAACCCCAAGGGGTTTCCATATCTCATCTGCAACTTCGTGGCACTTTCCACTACCACCACAACAAAACAAAACGATTTTGCGGTGCTTTCCATTGATCTAAGATGTTCTGTGCTCTGGTTTGGAATTTTAAAGATATGTTTTAAGGGAAATGGGGTTTTAAAAGTCATTTATATTTCATATAAACTGCTTTGAGTGCCTTTAGTTAATACATGTTGAGCCTGGCAGTTCTTTGCTTGCAAAGGGCTTTTGTCATCAAGAGTCCAGACTTGGTCAATTCAGGGCGTGAATCAACAGAAGATGTGGAAGACAGGGGTTCCAATCCCCAGTCAGCCATGGAAGCTCACTGGGTGACCTTGGGCCGATCACTGCCTCTCTGTCAGCCTAACTTACCTCATGAGAGGGAGGGCAGGCAGGGTTGTGGCAGTGTTTGGCTCTCGTGGCCCTCTCTTACATGCCCAGGGTAATGCTGATTGCCACTTTGGGGTCAGGAAGCAATTTTCCTCCAGGCCAGATTGGCCAGGGATCCTGGAGGGTTTTCATTGCCATCTCCTGGGCATAGAGTGTGTGTGTGGGGAGGTAGTTATGAATTTCCTGGATTGTGCAGGGGGTTGGACTAGATGACCTGTGATTCTATGACATGGCTATTTCTGTGAGGATAAAATGGAGGAGAGGATAATGATATTGCAAACTGCTTTGGGTCCCCAGTTGAGCAGAAAAGTAGGGTATGTATGTATGTATGTATGTATGTATGGATGGATGGATGGATGGATGGATGGATGGATTGGGTGGATGGATGGATGGATGGATGGATGGATGGATGGATGGGTGGATGGATGGATGGATGGATGGATGGATAGAGAAATAGAGAGATCATGATGGGTAGCCGTGTTAGTCTGTCTGTAGCAGTAGAAAAGAGCAAGAGTCCAGTAGCACCTTAAGACTAACAACATTCCTGGCAGGGTATGAGCTTTCATGAGCCACAGCTCACTTATTTAGATACCTGAAGAATCTGAAGAAATGAATTGTAGCTCATGAAAGCTCATACCCTGCCAGATAGACAGACAGACAGGTAGGTCTGTAGGTAGGTAGACAGATAAACAGACTGCCTGTTGGGATATTTAGTCAATAAAGCCGAATTTGCCCTGTCATGGAAGCATGATATTGGGTGCAGTAAATAAATCTCCCAAGAAGTATATTTCAAAAAGTAAAACTTATATGTATTCAAGCAGATTCTGTTCACATTCAGGATGCAGTCGAAAGGAGAGAGAGAGAAGCCTAATCTACCGAGTACTTCCCCTATCACAAATGGCCAGCTTATCCAATATCATGACTTGGCAACCTTAAGTCCACAGAAAGGACAACGGGAAGTCAGAGAACAAAAAAGATTTTGCAAACACAAAATGCAGAATAATCAATCGTCACTATTTTTTTTTGTCAAGCACGAAGGAAGAGAGAGGAATGTCGAGTGAGTGATCTATCTGCTGGACCCAAAGGGAAAGATAGCCAGGCAAAGAGTGATCGCCATACACTGAGATGATGTGTGTTTCCAGGCAATGCCGTTTAACAACTTGAGCTCAGGAGAGAATTCTTAATAGGCTGAACGGGCTGTGCTGTATAAATCTTCATGACCCCAATGAAGCCATATTGGTCAAAATATGTCAGTCAGAGGCTCACTTTTCATTCCCAGCTTTTCCTTCCTAAACCCAAAAGTCCTTGCTCATTTCTACCGCAGCTGGGTTAAGTGTTGTTCATTGTGCTGAGAAACCACAACGTTACTGCTGGGGTGAGCAATCGGACGTGTGTGAGCCGCACACAGCTGCTGAAATGATCTCACAAAGTCTGGGGACTCTTTCTAGTAACTTCAGGGTCATCTCTTTCATCTTTAAGTAATCAGGTTTCTAGTCCTCATTGATATAGTTGAAAATAGCTTAGCGAGGTGAGCCAAAAGTCCAGATGCCAGTAGTTAGAGCTGAGGGGCGCCAAATGGATTCCTGATTCAGAATGGTGAAGATTTTTTCCTAGGGACAACTCTTTGGGTTGTGAGAACAGCATGAACAACATCCATTTGTGCTTAACTAGAAACTTTAATTGCTCAGGTTTAAGGTTGACAATGAGTAAACTGAAATTGTTCAAGACTTTCTATTCCTTGGCTCCATCATCAACCAAAAGGGAGACTGCAGCCAAGAAATCAGAAGGAGATTGAGAATGGGAAGGGCAGCCGTGAAGGAGCTAGAAAAGGTTCTTAAGTGTAAGGATGTGTCACTGGCCCCCAAGATCAAGTTAATTCATGACATCGCATTCCCTATTACTATGCATGGGTGTGAAAGCTGGACAGTGACAAAAGCTGATAGGAAGAAAGTAGATTCTTTTGAAATGTGGTGTTGGAGGAGAGTGTTACGGATACCACCGACTTCCAAATAAATAAATAAATCAGTGGGTTATAGAGCAAGTCAAGCCTGAACTGACCCTAGAAGCTAAAATGACTAAATGGTGGCTATTGTACTTTGGTCACATGCTGAGAAGACAAGAGTCACTCATACTAGGAAAAGACAATCATACTAGGAAAAGTCGAAGGCAGCAGAAAAAGAGGAAGGCCCAACAAGAGATGGATTGACTCTATAAAGAAAGCCACGACCCTCAGTTTTGCAAGACCTGAGCAAGGCTATTAAAGATAGCCTGTGTTCCAAAGCACCTAATATAATAGGCATTCTCCTCTGATCCTGTGCGAACAGACTGCTTGACTTGATGGGCATTAGTCTGATCCAGCATGGCCTTTCTTATGTTCTTATATTCTCTCCAGTATCAGAGGAGCATGCCTATTATATTAGGTGCTATGGAACACAGGCAGGATAATGCTGCCGCAGTCGTCTTGTTTGTGGGCTTCCTAGAGGCACCTGGTTAGCCATGGTGTGAACAGACGGCTGGACTTGATGGGCCTTGGTCTGATTGAGCATGGCCTTTCTTAGGTTCTTACGTTCTTGTGATGCAGTCCAGGGAATTCCACCAATGCAGCAGGAACTGGAACCGATGACCTTCAAGCCCCTTCCAATAAGTTTGTGTTACCTTATGCATATCAGAGATATTGGTTGTGTTATCTGATTGTGTTAAGTTGTGCAACTTCATGTACACTGGAGCTATTAGGACACTAGGGTTGCCAGGTCCCTCTTCGCCACCAGTGGGAGGTTTTTTGGGCGAAGCCTGAGGAGGGTGGGGTTTGGAGAGGGGAGGGACTTCAATGCCCTAGAGTCTAATTGCCAAAGCGGCCATTTTCTCCAGGGGAACTGATTTCTGTCAGATGGAGATCAGTTGTAATAGCAGGAGATCTCCAGCTAGTACCTGGAGGTTGGCAACTCTATAGGACACATTGACTGTGGACTGGACTCACGGCCCGTGGGTCCATCCTGGGAAATTCCACGAGTGCTGCCAGAACTAGAACGGATGACCTTCAAGCTCATTCCAATATGGTTGTGTTACCTTCTGCTTTTGCTCATTTGTAGAATAGTTTCCCTATGACTGCCTACATTTCGGGAACAGTTTAGCTTTCAGCCATTCTGACAGATAGCATGACCTTTTCACACTGTACTTTCACTACACACTCTCTCTGTGTGCCAGCCTCCCTCCCTCCTGGATAACAAGCAAGCATTTAAATATATGCAAACCTTTTTCCTTTTTTTTTTTTTTTGCTGATCTTTATGCAACATTTTTAAGGTCACCTCTTCGCTTTCTTTTTTTTTTAAATCCGTCATGTCAGCCTAACAAATTTATGTATGGATAGCCTATCAGGGCTTGTTTCTATCTACATCTGTCTTCTCTGATTGCATTTGAATAGGTTTATTTTTCTATTTTAAATAAAAGATTTATGCCTTAGCTGTCAGATCTTGCCTTTATTTGAAAATTTAATCTTGTTTCCAGGAGCTGAGATTAACTTATTGGATTTAACTATCCCTTGTGTATCTCAGGGATGCTAGGAGTATATTTTCTCGGTGAACACACGACATAAACAAAAGACAACAGACAAAGTTAAAGCAAAGGACTTTATCACGCTACAGGAATGCAACTCCGCCTGTTCAAAAGATAAATGCCCAGAAGTGGCACTTCTAATTTGGAGAGGCTGTACTAGAGATTCTTGGATCTGTGTATGTTGCAAATAGGAATTCAAGTGGAGGCACAGAAGTACGGACCCCTCCTTTTTAACTAACACTTGTTTTAAAAGCTTGTGGTAACCAGAGAGATTACCAAGAAACTGAGAAAAGCAAGCTATATTGTTGTATTTAATCGCTATCCTGTCTTTCCATAAGAGCTTTAAGGCAATTACGGTTTAAGAACAAATACTTCAAGGATCAATACAAAAAGCAAGCATCTATAGGAATCTTTCTAAAAACATACGGCCCTGCCTAGCAGCAGCAATGGAAGAAGAGGAAGAAGAGTTGGTTTTTATATGCCAACTTTCTCTACCACTTAAGGGAGAATAAAACTGGCTTACATCACCTTACCTGCCTCTCCCCACAACAGACACCCTGTGTGGTAGGTGAGGCTGAGAGAGATCTAAGAGAGCTGTGACTAGCCCAAGGTCACCCAGCTGGCTTCATGTGTAGGAGTGGGGAAACCAACCTGGTTCACCAGATTAGCATCCACCGCTCATGTGGAGGAGTGGGGAATCAAACCTGGTTCTCCAGATTAGAGTCCACCACTCCACTGCTCTTAATCACTACACCACGCTGGAGTGTGTATGTGTGTGTGTGTGTAATATGTGTGTGTGTAAAGTGCCATCAAGTCGCAGCTGACGTATGGCGACCTCGTAGTGTTTTCAAGCTAAGTGATTAAACAGAGGTAGTTTGCCATTGCCTTCCTCTGCAGTTTTCCTTTTTTATTATTTATTATTCATTTTGTTAGATTTATATCCCGCACCTTTCCTGGCAGAAGCCAAGCTCAGGGCAGCTTACAACCAACAATAGAACAATCAAAGATAATGATAAAGACAAAAGCTAAAACCATCCCATCAATCAATACAATGTATACATCTGAATAAAAATTCCTAATCAACTTTGCATAAAAGGCGCCTAACTTTCTCCCCTCTTATAAGTCCTGTTGTTATGTGTGTGTGTGCCTTCAAGTCACAGCCGACTTATGGCGGTCCCCTTTTTGAGGTTTTCATGGCAAGCGACTAACAGAGGTGGTGGTTTGCCAGACTGCCAGTGCCTTCCTTTGCAGTCAGCAACCCTGGTATTCCTTGGTGGTCTCCCAACCAAATACTAACCAGGGCTGCCCCTGCTTAGCTTCTGAGATCTGACGAGATCAGGCTAACCCGGGCCATCCAGGTCAGGGCCGTCGTTAAACAGGTAGTTTAAATAGGAGCCATAACACTGCTTGGTGGTCTCCCATCCAGTATTGACCCTGCTTAGCTTACGAGATCTGATGAGATAGGGCTACACTATACCATTCCACTCCCAGAAATGGAGTATAGCTAGGTTTGCCAGTAGGGCTGTTGAATTAAAAAAAATTCGGTATAGTTTGGATTCGGCCGAATTCAGCCCCTTTAGATTCGGGATATGCCGAAGTCCGAACTCCCCCACTTCGGATCCGTTCAATTCGGTGGGAATTCAAAGTTTGGAAAAAAATTCGGCCGAATAAAGCCATTAAAAACACGATTGTGCCTTTCCGTGGCTCTGGGGGGGCATTTTTGGGGTTAGAGGTCCCAAACTTTCAGCAGAGCTTCAAAGGACGTTTATTGAAAGACTCCCCAAGTTTTGTAAAGATTGGGTCAGGGGGGGCTGAGATATGGGCCCTGAAAGGGGTCCCCCCACCCTTAATGTGCATCTCTCAGCAGAGCTTGCCGCCCACGCACAAAGCTCCCAGCCCCGACAACAGCTGAGACGTTTGCAAAGCAACTGCAAAACAACACAACCTTGTAAAACAACACCTTTGCAACAGGGAAAACCAGAAGACACACAACTGAAACCTTCTCCCTCAAACCAGGGAGCGAGAGACTCGAGGGGGAACACACACCCCAGGCAGAACCGACGAAAGCCCCCTTTGGCTTCCCCCCCACCCACAGAAACTGCTCCCTCCCCACACACAAACAGACTCTGCTTTCCCCACACACACACACACATACACAGGAGAAAAATTATAGATTAAAGCCCCCAAAGGGGTCTTACTGTGGCTGTCTTCTGTTCCATCAGGAGGGGCTGGGGACTGGACTTGTAATCCAAGATTATTCCAATTAGGCAAGGGATGTTTTGCTCTGGAGATGCACACAGGATCGGCTGATCCATTCATCCCAATAGGGAAAAGGGGAAAGGGGAAAGCCCATATCTCGGGACCCCCTGACCCAATGTTCACAAAACTTGGGTGGTCTCTTAAGAACACTGGTCTGAAACTCCGCTCAAAGTTTGGGATCTGCACCCCCAAAAATGCGCCCCCTGCAGCCACGGAAAGAGAAAAGGGGGGGAGGCGATATTTCTGCCCCCAGTGAACCCATCTTTACAAAACTTGGGTAGTATTTTAAGAATAATTGTCTGAAGGTATGCTGAAAGTTTGGGGGCTATATCCCCAAAAAAGCGCCCCCTGCAGCCACATAAATGGAAAAAGGGGGGAGGGAAAAGGGGGAGAGCCCATATCTCGAGACCCCCTGACCCAATGTTTACAAAACTTGGAGGGTATCTTAAAAATCTTCATCTGAAGCTCCAATGAAAGTTTGGGGTCTGTACCCCAAAAAATGCGCCCCCTGCAGCCATGGAAAGAAAAAGGGGGGAGCCCATATCTCGGGACCCCCTGACCCAATGTTTACAAAACTTGGGGGGTATCTTAAGAAGCTTCATCTGAAGCTCCACTGAAAGTTTTGTGTCTGTACCCCAAAAAATACGCCCCCTGCAGCCACAGAAAGGAGCAAATGTGCACAAGCACCCCACACACACACACACGAGGATTTCGCTCTCTCGCTCTCTCCCTGGCCGGGCCGCACATCAGCTGATTCCTCCAGTACTCAATCCTGACTGATTGGCCAGAAGAAGACCCAGCTTGGCCACCGATTGGCCGGGGGAGGAGAATGCTGCTTACTGACGGTTATGCTGCTTACTGACGGCCCCGAATTTGCCGAATTTATTCGCGAACTCCCGAACTCGCTGAATTCGGCCCCCCCGGTTGCCCGCCAGTTTTGAGTTCGATTCCTCCTGAACTAAAAACCACCGAATCAGGGGAAATTCGGCTGATTTTCAGTTCGGGCCGAACCGAATCAACAGCCCTAGTTGCCAGGTCCTTCATTGCCACCAGTGGGAGGTTTTTGGGGTGGAGCCTGAGGAGGGTGGAGTTTGGGGAGGGGAGCAACTTCAATGCTATAGAGTCCAATTGCCAAAGCAGCCATTTTCTCCAGGGGAACTGATCTCTATCAGCTAGAGATCAGTTGTAATAGCAAGAGATCTCCTGCTACTACCTGGAGGTTGGCAACTCTAGACAGAGATCAGTTCACCTGGAGAAAATGACTGCTTTGAGAGGTGGACTCCATGGCATTATACCCCATTGAAGTCCCTCCCCTCCCCAAACCCCGCTCTCAGACTCCATCCCCAAAATCTCCAGATATTTCCCAACCCGGAACTGGCAACTCTATTACAGTCCCTAGGCTACGGTTGCCAACCTCCAGGTACTGGGGAGAAAAACGGCACCTCTGTACTTGTACCAAAAGGTTTAGAAAAACAGTACAGGAAACTGTATATACACAAAGTGCAAATATTTATAAGCTACTGAGGTGAAACATAGACCATATACGTGACATATATACAACACAATTATATACAATATGTACAGTTCACACAAAAAATGTAGAGAAATTTCCAAAGGTCTCAGCTGAGTACCACAAATATATAGAGGAAGTTCCAAAGGTCTCAACTGAGTACCAAATGAATGCTAATATTGTAATCCTTGTGTAAAGTTCATATAGAGCCACAATCATATTTGCACTTTGTGTATATACAGTTTCCTGTACTGTTTTTCTAAACCTCCAGGTACTAGCTGGAGATCTCCTGCTATTACAACTGATCTGCAGCCGATAGAGATCCGTTCACCTAAAGAAAATGGCTGCTTTGGCAATTGAACTCTATGGCATTGAAGTCCCTCACCAAACCCCGCCCTCCTCAGGCTCCGCCCCAAAAACCTGCCGTTGGTGGTGAAGGAAGTCCTGGCAACCCTACCCTAGGCCCAAGTTGTATTATACATAAAAAAAATGTTGTGTTCCTTCACATAGGTAGCCACGATTTCTTCTTACTATCGTCACATTTTGTATCATGTACTGATGCTATTAATGTGTGAGAGAATTCAGAATAAATAATTTATCCCAGCCATCCAAGGGACTGAAAACAGCTTATTTAAGGGTCACATATGAAGAACAATAGACTTCCTGTTTGGTCTGACATTTAGCAGCCAGGGTCAACTGAATTCAGTGGGTCAGGAAGTATTCCTTTATTTTATTTTATTTTGTGTCATATCGGTTTCTCATCATAGGTCTCCAGGACTGGGGCAGAAGGATCGGAGACAGCGGGAGGCATGCATATAAACTCATACAAAACATAAATACGACTAGTAGATTGCACAATGACCTTTTCTAAAGGTGGGGGAGTTACAAAAATTAGCCACTTAAAAGTATGTATGTGTGTAATACAATCAGAAGCTAGCTCAATTTTTTTCCAATTGACACCACAGTCTATCTATTGATTCTTCTTTTTCTCTTAGTGTTCCAGGTGCTCCTTGGTGAGCTATTCTTCAATATCATGTAAGAATTTCACCTTTGTAACACTGAGATAACTCAGTACTGAAACCTTGGAGATCCTTGAGAACAGATCTATTCCAGTGTGTCGTGACAAACCAGCTTTACTTGCCATATTGCTATTTTTCCCTATTAGAAAAGCAGTGGCATGAATTTTCCAAATGCTGTTTCTAAGCTCAGTGTGTTCTTTCTAATATACATCAGAGCAGTGGTTCCCAAACTTTTTGAGTCATGGAGCACTTTTCAAGAGAGAAATTCGTCATTGATTACGAATTTTCACCTAGCACCTATATACTAAACCGAATGACAGTAGTATCTTTCTTTCCAATCTCTTCACAGAGCACTAGGAGATGTTTTGTGGAGCACCAAGTGCTCTGTGGGGCACAGCTTGGGAACTGCCACATTAGAGGCAAGACAAGTCTTATTCTAGTTGGGGCAGAATGCCAAAACTTGGTTATTATCAGTAACAAGGTGGAGTATGTATATTACATCCTTTCTGCAGTCACTTCATTGCCTGCTCATCAGTTACCAGGCTCAGTTCAAGGTACTTGGGGTCACATACAGAGCCCTTCACAGCCTTGGCTATCCTCCGCCATGACAGCTTCACTAATCTGAGCAGGGTTTTCTGCATATGCAAAATCAACAACTGCCCTGCGTTCTTTGTTGTGGCCCCCACCTTATGGAATGACCTGCCTGATTAGGCAGAATGATGAGAGCCAGCCTGGTGTAGTGGTTAAGAGCGGTGGTTTGGAGCAGTAGACTCTAATCTGGAGAACTGGGTTTGATTCTCCACTTCTCCACGTGAGCGGCGGACGCCAATCTGGTGAAACGGATTTGTTTCCTCACCCCTACACATGAAGCCTGCTGGGTGACCTTGGGCTAGTCACAGCTCTCTCAGACCCATTTACCTCACAGGATGTCTGTTGTGGGGAGGGGACGGGAAGGTGATTGTTAGCCAGTTTGAGCCTTAAGTGGTAGAGAAAGTCGGCATATAAAAACCAACTCTTCTTCTTCTTCTTTCTCTTCCCCTTCTAGGTCAGGAAGGCTCCCACTCTCCTGGCTTTCTGCAAACTATCAAAACTGAATTATTCAACAGGACTTTTCTACGCAGGCAATAGGGTACCATTGTACAAAAGCTGTCACAAAGTAACATGAATAAATTATTGGAGGCTGTGGTTTGTACTAGTGTTTATAGTTTGCTGTTGGGTGGCTCCCATTGTGTCATTTTGCGTCATGTTAATACTTATGCTGTGCTTCAGTTCTGCTTTTAGACTTCTGGTTGGTTCTACAACCCAAATCCTATTTCATTGTTTATCGAATGTCCCATCTTGTCAATTGTTTTGACTCGCTCTGTGTAATCCACCTTGAGTCCAAGTGAGAAAGGCGGGCTATAAATAGCATAAACAAACAAATAAATAAAATACTTAATTGACTACCATCAATGAGAAACTGTTTCGAGGTGCAGGGCAGGGTTTTAATGTGGAAGCAAGCCAAGAGACGAAAACACTAGAGTAACACATGCCTCTTGGTTTCCAGTTTGGTTTGGGAAATCCATGAACACAATGAAACTCATGAAGCTGCCATTCACTGAATCAACCCCTTGGTCCATCAAGGTCAGTATTGTCTATTCAGACTGGCAGCTGTTCTCCAGAATCTCAGGTGGATGACTTTTATATCACCTACTTCCTGGTTCTTTTAACTGGAGATGCTAAGGATTGAACCTGGGATCTTCTGCATGCCAAGCAGATGTGCCACCACTGAGCCACAGTCTCTCCCCATTGGTCCACTGATCTCCACCTGATTTGCCTATTGGTCAAGGTTGGCCCAGCTTCCATCACCAACAAAAAATGGTATGATATGGTGGGTGGAGCACTTGGTGAGGCAAAGACAATGATGACATCATTGGGTCTAAACGTGAATGTTTGATTACATTGAGTTGGGTCCAAGGAGACCTTTAGCTCCCAGAGAGAATCCCTCTGTGAGCAGAAGGAGCCCTCCTGTGACATGAAGGACATGATTGGACTGCTCCCAACATTTCTTTCTTGCAAATATTTGTATCCGGCTTTTCTATTAAAGTGTATTCAGCAAAATTCGAGCCAACAGAAGGCAGTGGAAATCAGCCTTAGAACAAAGGGGGGGGGGGAACCCAAGACAATATTAAAGATAAAACGTGAGAAAACTATAACAGCGGGTCAAAAGAATAAAACAATCACCACTGAACGCTCTGGGAGAAGGCAGCTAAAACACACAGGCAAGCACGCAAAATAAAAACAGCACCATGCCCATAAAACTTTTCAGCAAATAACCACGGCAGGTAAACGGATTACTGCAAGCTGATTAGATCAGCGCCAAACAAAAGCAGCTTCCCTTGCATTTGACAGATGGAAATAAAACATAATATGGCTTTAAAATATTTTAGAAGAAAGAAATGGTTCAGGTGGTGGGAGAGAGATGGAACAATGCCTGGGATGGAATGAAAAATGCACGTTCTCCATGATCACAAGGGACATTACAGCAAAGCTAGCCCTTTCCCCCCTGAAAAGGGAACATAGGAAGTGGAAGATTGTATAGAACAGATTCATATCCACATCACAGGTTTAAGCTGGTTCAAAGCTACCCATTCTTCATGGTTTAGTGGTTAAGAGCGGTGGTTTGGAGCAGTGAGCGCTAATCTGGAGAACTGGGTTTGTTTCCCCACTCCTCCATATGAGTGGCGGAGGCTAATCGGTGAACCATGTTGGTTTCTCCACTCCTCCACATGAAGCCCGCTGGGTGACCTTGGGCTAGTCACAGCTCTCTTAGAACTCTCTCAGCCCCACCTACCTCACACGGTGTCTTTTGTAGGGAGGGGAGGGGAAAGTGCTTCCCCTCCCCACAACAGACACCCTGTGAGGTTGGTGGGGCTGAGAGAGCTCTAAGCTAGCTGTGATTAGCCCAAGGTCACCCAGCTGGCTTCATGTCTGGGAGTGGGGAAGCCAACCTGGTTCACCAGATTAGCGTCCGCCGCTCATGTGAAGGAGTGGGGAATCAAAGCCAGTTCTCCAGATCAGAGTCCACCGCTCCAAACCACTGCTCTTAACCACTACACCATGCTGGCTCTCCAGATGGAACCATCTCCAGAAGAAGACGGTGAAGTGGGTCAGTGCCTTTAGGTTGACTATGCTCTTAGAACTAACCCCTTCCTGAGAAGTGGTATGTTATCTTATTCAGTTAGTCACCTACTAAGCAGGACTCAACTACTTTACTCATTTAAAAAAGTAAGTCTTTTTATTGATGTGCTCCAATGAAATTATGTGTATATATGTGTATATGCAAGTATTACAGTCTTAAAATTCAGTAACAGTGTATACAGTAAAGCAAGCAAGTTCTACATACTATTCAGTTTTAAAATCCAATACTTAAAATATAACAGTCTGATTTAGTTCAAAGTATCTAATTCACACTCTAGAATAATATATAAGTAAATCCATACATACCAAGACCATCTTCTGAGACCCTCAGTCCAAAGACTTAGAGAGGTATGAAGTTCTAGCCCTTTCCCTGCCCATATTTATACTGTTTCAATCACCTTGAAAAGGGGCTGTCTTGGCAAAGTTATGTGAGCTGGAGCAGGGGGCTTTCCACTGCACATGCTCTGTTGCTCCACTACAGACTACCATATAAGGACTTCCACTTCCAGGAAGCTAAGCATACTATTTCATAAACAGTCAGTTTTGATTCTTGTAGGCTATCCGGGCTGTGTGACCGTGGTCTTGGTATTTTACTCCTCTGAAGATGCCTGCCACAGCTGCTGGCGAAACATCAGGAAAGAAAGAAAGAAAGAAAGAAAGAAAGAAAGAAAGAAAGAAAGAAAGAAAGAAAGAAAGAAAGAAAGAAAGAAAGAAAGAAAGAAAGAAAGAAAGAAAGAAAGAAAGAAAGAAAGAAAATACCAAGACCACGGTCACACAGCCCGGATAGCCTACAAGAACCAATGAACTCTGACCGTGAAAGCCTTCGACAAAGTCAGTTTTGAGTTTTGTTATATTCTATATAACTATTTTTACATCATTCTCATCTCCAGAAAAATATGTTAAGATTGAACCTATTCATTAATTTCTACCATCATGTCTTCATATTAAAATCTTAAAATACAATATATTGTTTACATTATATCATTACATCTTAGTCAGCATAATATGCCCTTGGAGTATAGAGTGTGGAGAGCATTTCTGCACTTGAAGTCATTGAAAAGGCAGGAAGTGCTGCGAACACTCTGCTCGGTTGTCTTTAAAAACGCAGGAAGTGCTGAGAGCACATTGCTCTGTAGCCATTGAAAAGGCTGGGAAAGGTCATTGAAAAAGGCAGAAAGTGTGGAAAGCAAATCTGCACTGACACTTAAATCTTTGACAGAGTAATTCAGAAACATAAGCCTCTGGCCAAGAATATTCAGGCTCTCTTTCCTTTTAAAAGGAAAATGAAGCCTCTGCTGTGTAGTTTGTATGTATAGTTTGGTTTTACATTGAATACTTCTGCATATGTACAATACTAATGCCACAGTTCATATGTTCCAATATGTCAAAGCCTGTAACTATGGAACCTTGCAGGATCCCACAGGCCAAAGACCAAGAGACTGAGCAACAGTCCACCAGCATCACCTTCTGGAGCCTACCTTCCAGGTAGGACTGGAAGTACTGCAAAACGATACCTCCAGTATCAACCCCTAAAGGTTATCCAGAAGGATACCATGATTAATGGTATTAAGAGCTGCTGAGAGGTATATCAACAGGGTCATACTCCCTCTGTCCATCTCGCAGTGTAGGTCATCCATGAGTTCCCAGGATCATTTTGTGGAAGCCAAGGTCATTTATGCATGGTCGCTTTACTCTCCTTTATTCCCTGTTTCAGCCAGGATCAAATTTTTTCAGTATGCAGGCTATCTCATTCCTTGGAAGCTCAATGCTGTTTCGAAGCCAAACGAACCCAGCTTTTCCCATTCCTCTTCTGGCCCAAATTAAACCGTTCATCCTGGCTCATTCCGGAGTCACAGAGTATGCATACTGCATGAGGGGGAAACACAGAAGATTGGCTTCTCTCCCAGCCAATCACGACGCAGTGTGTAAAGAGGTGGGGATTCAAGTGATTCCTGCTTCCTGCTACCTCTGAGCTCTTTCTGAGCAAAAGAAAGGCTTTTTTAAAACGAGGCTTGGATTTCTCTCCCCCCCCCCCTTCTTTCAGATTGCTCATTTTTTGTATTTTGTTCTTAAAATGCTTTTTTATGCGGCAGTTGGGTTTGGGGGGAAGGAAATTTCCTCTCACGGTAAGGCAATTACAGAGCAGCATTTAAAGGCGTGGGACTTGATTTGAGCTTGGGAGAGTGCTTTTCTGTATTCGTGGTTCGATTAGCACACAGTTTCGTCCCTGATCATTCAAGCCAATGTATACAGTTTCCCCCAACCCGGGTTACTTTAATGTGCATTGCACCCAGGTCCAAGCAGGGAGATCCAGCCCATGCATAAAAGACCCAAGATTTAAACTTACAGAAGCTTGTAGCTGCTGTAAACTGATAGAAATGTAGATTTCTCATATCCACTGCACAAAAATACACCTGGCTCAGTTCTAAGTTTCCCTCCTACCGGTCCAAATTTAGCTGAAAGTACTGGAAAACTGCTAAGGATAATAGCTGGTAACATCATCAAAATTACATCTGCAGGCTTCATCCAGAAAACGGCACGTTCAAGTAAACATCTAGAGATACTTTATGAAGAATGAAAAGGGCAACAAGCTGAAATGGCCTTGAAGTAGTTCACAGAAAGAGGTTTGGATGATGTCAAAGAGATACAAGAAACAAGAAATACTTTAATTGGGAAACTCAGTTGAGGTGAGCGGAGTGTCAGCAGAATAAATGAGCACAATACCTGGTTGAGGGCAAAAAGAGAAGCATACCCAGAGATATGGAGTATTTAATGGCTAATAAATAATTATATGAGTATGGAACATTTTAGTCATTAAAACTATTTTTATTCTATTTAAAAGAAGTGAACATGAACGAATTCTGCTTAAAGAGACAGGTGCATATGCTATCCAAGAATATAGGGGTAAAATGAATTTTGCAGGTGTTTTGTTTTATAAGTATGTTAGAAATCAGCTAAGACTGTGACCTGGCTGGACCAACAACCCTGACTTAGATGGCCTCATCTTGCCTGATCTTATCAAATCTTGAAAGCTAAGCAGGGTCATCCCTGGTTAGTACTGGGATGGGAGACCACCAAAGAAATCCAGGGCCTCTATGCAGAGGCAGGAAATGTCAAACCGCCTCTGTTTGTCTCTTGCCTTGAAAGCCCTACGGGGTCACAAAAAGTTGGCTGTGACTTGATCGCACTTTCCACCAAGGTTGTGAGTCCCAGTGACACGGAGCAGTTAGATTATGGCAGAAATTATTTTAATATGAGGCCTGTTTTCGATATATAGGTTTCTGATATATAGACTTTGGAATCAAGCACAACTTGTGTACCTCCCCCAGCTTGAAGATCACATTGTCTGTGATTTCAAGCTTAGACAAACTTTCTTTGACTTTATGAATGGTCTATGTAGAACTAAATTGACATTCCTGTAAATGTAAAATTTTACATTCCTGTAAAATTTGAGCTGAAAATGTTTAACTGAAAATGGAATATGCAAATATGCAAATAATTCCTTGCAGGGATCAATTTAGCTTGGAAAAGCAGTGTGGAGGGAGGCAGGAGACCTTTCTCCCTTAGGGTTGCCAGATCCCCCATATATATATGGGGTCACATCAGACTTATGGCTACCCTGTAGGGTTTTCAAGGCAAGAGACATTCAGAGCCAGAGTGGTATAGTAGTTAAGAGCGGTGGACTCTGAACTGGAGAACCGGGTTGGTTTCCCTTCTCCTCCACATGAAGCCAGCTGGGTGACCTTGGACTAGTCACAGTTCTCTCAGAACTCTCTCAGCCCCACCTTCCTTACAAGGTATCTGTTGTGGAGAGAGGACAGGAAAGTGATTGTAGGCCAGTTTTAGACTCCTTAAAGGAAGAGAAAATCGGGGTATAAAAACCAGCTCTTCTTCTTCAGAGGTGGTTTGCCATTGCCTTCCTCTAGGGCTGTCAAAAAAAAAATTCGGTACAGTTCGGATTCGGCCGAATTTGACCCTTGTGGGGTCGGTACGGTCCGAAGTCCGAACTCCCCCACTTCGGATCCCCGGTAATTCGGGGGGATCCGGAGTTCGGGGGAAAATTCGGCCGAAGCGCGCCTTCAGGGATTCCCTGAAGGCGCGCGGGGCCCTTTAAACTGATCTGAGCCTCCCAGCTGGGAGGCGCAGATCACTTTAAAGGACAGCCCGCCCCCCTTCAGCGGGCTTCCCTGAAGGGGGGCGGGCTGTCATTTAAACTCATCTGTGCCTCCCGGCCGGGAGGCACAGATGAGTTTAAATGACAGCCCGCCCCCCTTCAGCGGGCTTCCCGCCCCCCTTCAGCTGGGAGGCGCAGATCAGTTTAAAGGGCAGCCCGCGCCTTTCAGCGGGCTGCCCTGAAGGGGGGCCCGAATTGGCCGAATTTATTCGCGAACTCCCGAACTCGCTGAATTCGCCCCCCCCCCGTTGCCCGCCAGAGTTGAGTTCGGATCCGTCCGAACTGAAAATCACCGAATCAGGGGAAATTCGGTTGATTTTCAGTTCGGACCGAACTGAATTGACAGCCCTACCTTCCTCTGCATCATGCCCCGGTATTTTTTGAGGTCTCCCATCTAAATACTTGCCAGGGTTTAGGCTGACAGTGTGTGGCTGGCCCAAGGTCACCCAGCAAGTTTCCATGGCAGAGTGGGGATTCGAACCTGGGTTTCCTAGAGTCTAGTCTAACACCTTCACCACTGCACCGCACTGGCTCACACATAATATATATATATACCGGTAGGCAGTATTACTTGCTAATGACAGGAAGCAGCTGGTGGGTTAAGTTGCCACTTCTTGTTCTGAAGATCAATAAAAGTAATGATGGATAATTTAATGTATTATCTCGTCTGTATGTAAGCTGTTGTCCCTAGAGTGGATCGCAATGACCTTTGGTTAATGCAATAAAATGTTTGGTTGATTGGCTATTTATAGATTACTACCAGCTGTGGCCAGAAAGAAATGAAATCCCCAGCTAATAATCTTCAGAAAAGGGCAACTGGGATGCTATCTTTGAAAAGTATGCTCTGAGTATACCACTTTGCTGCTGCAGCCAGGAATTACTAATGGACCTAACCTCAGTGTATTCAACTAATTCTTCTGCAAGGCATTTATGTAAGCTGCCACCGCAACATCTTGTAGAAATCCGTCCCTCAAGCTATAGCAGGTGGCTATGTATGCATATGAATTTGTCAGATTTTACCCTCACCTTTCTTTTCATATATTGGCCTCTTCCCCTTGCTTCCTATTATTATCCTCAAAACTATCCTAGGAGGTAGAATGGCCCAGGTTAGCCCAAGCTCATCAGATCTTGGAAGCTAAGCAGGGTTGGCCCTGGTTAGTACTTGGATGGGAGACCACCAAGGAAGTCTGGGGCTGTCCCAGAGAGGCAGGCAATGACCACCTCTGGATATCTCTTGCCTTGAACACTCTATGGAGTTGGTTGTAACTTGATGGCACTTTCCACCACCAGATTAGGTGGGGCAACAGTGTCTTCTTCAAAGTTTGACCATTGGGTGAAGGCCAAAAATAGACAAGATGGCAGGACATGTGTGATCAGATCTTTATCAGGTCCTTTCTTTTATTTTCAAAGTATTCACAAGGTGTGGGGCAAATGGTGTTGGTAGAACATCCTTCCACTGGTCCGGTTTCCCTGTTCTAAATCTCCCATCCATTACTCATGTGTCTATTTGCCCTTTGCTGAAAAACATTCAGGTATTTGTATGATATGTATATTTCCTCCACAGAGCAAACAGAAGGGGTGAGGGAGACTTAGATCAGGAAAATGGCTTGGGGTAGAAGGATTAAATCCCTCAACTGCATGGCACTCATCTGATTCAGAGCATTTGTGGCAGCCTTATTTTTTTAAAAGCAGGAGATCCTTAGGAGGCCTGGAGATCTCCAAGAATTACAACTGATCTCCAGATTACTGAGATCAGTTCCCCTGGAGAAGGTGGCAACTTTGGAGGGTGGACTCTATGACACTATATCCCACTGAGGTTTCTTCTCTCCCCAACCCCTCTCCCCAGGCTCCACCCCCAAAGCTCCAGGAATTTTCCAACCCAAAGTTGGCAACCCTATGGATCCTATTCATGGATCACCTACTTTGACCCCAAATCTGACCACTACGACATGCTGGCTCTCACTTTGTGCCTTATGCTGAGAGCTCTTTCGGTTGAAAGCAGCAGGGAAGCTCGTGTGGGGAAGGGGGTTCTGAAGGCACATGGGAACTCCCACACATGCAAGGAACCATCGCACTTGGGGGGGACCTATCTCCCAGCCCTTCCCAAGTCTCACAGTACTCTTTGAAAAGAGACAGTAGAAAACAAAATTACCACTAAACCAGTAAAACTAGAAATTAACCTACACAGCATGTCATGTTGATATTGGGATTTTGCAGCTTCTGTCGGTTGGACTGGTTCGTCTTCACTGTCTAGAAAGTATCTAGTTTGCTTTTCAGGGAACAGCAAAAGTCTCCCCTCAATTTTTTGTAACACCATCTCCATCTACTGTTCCACAACAGCATTGCATTCGCAGTGACCAAAATGTTTGCCAAATTTTGGACCTTGTCAGGACATGCATTCAGTCACAGAGACAAATGCTTTGCAGGGCTTCTTGGCACGTGACGTTTCTACACTTAAACTCCATGTTACCTTGGCGCCAGATTTGTATGCCTGATTCCTGCAAGATGTTCCAAAAGACCATCATGTCTTAAGATAGTCCTTTGAGTAGAAATATATGAACACGGGCGGATTCTGGGGCGGATTGGCCATTTAACTCACAGGGAAATTTCACAGTGAGCCACAGCTTATGCCTTTGGGCATGCCGACACCTTGAGTACCTGTGAGCAAAGAAATGAACATCCTATCACGCTCTTCAGCACAAAGGAGGCCATGACATGTCTGCAGGCATTCTTCAGGAAACTAAAACAAAAAGGTGAAACTAAGGTTGCCAATGATAGTTACAATGAAACAAAACGCAGCAACCCAGGTTTACAACTATAAATCACACCACTATATTATACATATACAGCCCATTCCTGAGCCGCACCAGCGGCTCGACCCAAAGACCTTTGGAGGTTGACTAAGGCCTCCGTCGGCGCAGGGGTATACAACGCTGGGACGCAGAAGGCGCACACCAGCGTGAGTGGCCCCAGCTCCGGGCTTTAAACAGTGGGTGGGAAAGTTCACCCGGTGCCTCCATAGAGATACAATTTGATACACTTTGTCTCTATGGAGGTGTGTGGGGGACTTTCCTACCATTTAAAGCAGGGGTGGGGAACCTCAGGCCCGGGGGCAGTATGCGGCCCCCGAGGACATTTTTTGTGGCCCTCAGGAGCTCCGGGGCTCTGCTGCAGAGGCGGGGCACAGGGCAGCCCTCCCAGAGGGTGTTTCCACTGCCACGGCTTACAGCAGCGCTGGGGCGCCCTTTGGACCTCCTCTCGCCGACTGTCGACTGTTGAGCAGCGAGAGGGAGGGGGAAAGAGGCTGGCAGCTCCCAGCGGCAGAGCATTCATGCAGGAGCCGATCGGGCTTCAGGGGGGCCCTTTTGTGGACTCTGGGGAGGAGAGGGCATGGAGACTGGGGCCCAGTCGCGCGGGGCCAGCAGGGGTGTGTGTGTGTGGGGGGGAAGGCTTTTCTCTCTTTTCTTCCTCTTTTTCTGTCACTCTTTCTCCTTTCTCTCCCTCTTTCTCCCTCTTTTTCTGTCTCTTTCTTTGTCTCCCTTCGTCCTTTTCTTTCTTTCTCCCCCTCTCTCCATTTCTTTCTCCCTTTCTCTCCCTTTCTCCCTCCCTCCCTTTTCCTCTTTCTCTGTTTTCCTTCCTCCCTTGCCGATCGATTGTGGACTGTGCCCCCCTGGCACCTCATTTGCTCGGGCCCACTGCTGGCTGCCCTTCCGCCTGGGAGGGGGGAGTGGGGGCACCCTGCAGGCCTTCTCTGTGTGGCCTCTCATGGGGTTGCCAACCTTCAGGTGGTGGCTGCAGACCTGGCAACCCTAGCCTCTCCCCCCCCCACCAGGAGATCTACACCTGGTATGGCCCCTGAATGATGTCATAAATGTGCAAATGGCCCTTGGCAGGAAAAAGGTTCCCCACCCCTGCCCTAACCCAATCTTTGTCTTGGGGGTTCTTGCAAGGAGAGTCCCTTCTAGCTACCCTGAAAATTTGGGACCTCTACCTGCAAAAATGCCCCCGCATGAGCCACAGAAAGACATTGTTAAAAAAGCCTAATATTCAGGAATGGCAAAATTCAGCTTTGCCGACCTCCTGGATTTTGTGGACTCGGTAAACCCAAACCAGAAATTTACCAAATTTGCATTTATTCGGTATTTTCCCAGTTTGGTTTTTACCAAATCAGCAGCCCTATGTGAGAGAATCCAGGAGACCAGCTTGGACAGGGAGGGTGGTTAACTTTATTAGCGATTATTTCCTTTTTACCAGCCTCCTTGTAAAAACCGCAGAAAGGATGTGGGGTTGACAAAGACACTGCTGTGTTGAATCAGTTGCTGGCATACAGGCAATCAGCTCAGCGGGGTCCCTGTGGCCGTTTCAGTCTCTCCACAGCGGGAGATGCCTTTTGTGTGGGGGCCGAGAAACGTTCAGGGAGTAAAGAGGTTGTGCGTACCTGACAATAAGTCCTAGGATGATGTTGTCGTGGAAACTGATTTTTTAAAAATATGACATTGCATTGGGAAGGGGAGATGGTAAATCATTTTAAAAAAGAGAAAGGTGACTTGCCCCATGGAGAAAAGTGGATGATTCGAAAAATGTAATGCACAAATGGACCTTAGTCAAACGTAGAAGCGGCGTATTGTTGCTAGTGACTCATCGAGCGCAGCCTTTATCTAAAGCTACCTTTGGAGCTGGAGCTGATGAAATAAACATCTGCAGGACTTCAGGAGGGCAGCGCACAGCCGGGTTAATATTGTTGATGAATAGCCATCCTTGAGTCTGCTTACGGAAAAGTAGTGGCAGTTGTTTGCTGTAGTGGAAAGCAGATGCCCTGAGAGGGCCTTGGTGGTCTCCTTTTCATTCAAGTTCCCTTCACACCACTCTCTAGGAAGCTGACATTCAAGAATATTCCAACACAGGGGGAGAAATATTCTTGACACAAGGTGCAGTCTCTCGGGAGGAAGGAATAGCGTTTCGATTACTCCTACTTCACAAACCTGGCCAGAACTAATTTCTAACGAGACAAAGAGCGCTTTCAAATTCTCCTCATCTGACTTCTTCCCCAGGTTTTGGATTTACAAATGACCTGGTTTTGTTTCTGAAATGGATTGAATGTATTAGGCATTCTACAGGATTTGGTGTTTTTTAAAAAATATTTAAATGTTCTGCAGAGTGCTATGCAGGGGCAGTTTGCTGTGCCATTCATTTCCTTTGCTCCTCTTCCTAATGTACATGTCATGGGTCCATTGCTGAAACACTGCAAAAAAAAAGCAGACTCAGTGAGGTGATTCTTTTTCTGCAGTGTTTAAAGATGTATATGTGCCCTAGTGTGTGACGGTGAAACACTGCAAGAAGAATTCTTAATGGGATTGTACGTGTGGTTGTAGAAAGTTTTCTTCTGTCTTTTTAAAACCTGTGCCCAGGCAAACATGTACACATCAGTAAAACACAGCACAAAAAGAATCTTGATGCAATTATAGATACATTTAACGTTGCTTATTTTCAATGTTTTGTCAATGTTTGCATATGCATCATGAATGGGAATTGGGGGGGGGGAGCACAAATCATGAACTGAAGGAAATGAACCCTTAAGCAAAGTGCCTATGCTCCAAAATCAGAAACAATTTTAGATTATTCGGAAGTCAGAATGAGTAAAACTCAGTGCAGAGTGAAGTTTCACATCAACAAGGGAACAAACTAGGGTTGCCAGGTGATTCCACCCCCCACCCCCCGGCCATCAGTGAGGGATGGGGAGGTTTGCCAGATCCAAGTTGGGGGCTTGGAGATTGAGCCTGAGAAGAACAGGAACCTCAGCAGGGTACCATGCCATAGAATCCACCATCCAAAGAATCCATTTTCTCCAGGGGAGCTGATCATTGTAGTCTGGAGATGAGCTATAATTCTGGGGGGGATCCCCAGGTCGTACCTGGAGGCCAGCATCCCTAGGGACAAACTAGTGGAAATTTCAAGTAGTTTAGTCCTAACCAAGAGAAACCCTAGCTTGACTGAGTAAAATACTCCATAACCTATGCTAGATTCTTTTTAGCTGTTTTAATTTTAATCTGTTTCAATTATTTATTTTGAAGTGTAGTTGAGAACTGGCATGCAATCTGCCTTGAGGACCTCACTGTGGAAAGGTGGGACATATATATTTTAATTGATGAATTATATTTCCAGGCTCCGTTAGGATTTCAAAACCAGTTCTGAGGCTCTGGTTAAGCCACCCTGTTAGACTTCCTTTGATCTTTGACAAACAAAACGACAAAAAAAAAGTTTGGGGAATAAATACACTTTGCTATGAAATTTCACAAGAATTAAAAGCTTTATTATCTCGTGCAGAAACATACGTGGCTGGTGCTAATGACAATTGTTCCCTGGGTCTGAGAAAAATTTCACTTTCATTTGTAAAACCCAGTGAGCACATCTGATGTGTTAGAGACAAAACAAATTACTTCATCAAGCATACAGTAATATCTGATGCAGTTGCAATGTTTAATCCATGGGGGGATTAAGAAACATTGCAACTCCAAGGCAGGTAGAAGAATTAGAAATGTCTGCACCGTGTTGCTAGCTTGGACAAGGAGACGATTGGTCTCTCTGGGTCAGGAGGTAGAAATCCTATTTATTGTTGGTGCCAAGAACCCTGGGACTTGAATTAATACTGTCCCCTTCCAGGTTAAGACAGGGATCTGGCCAGAATTTGGGACTGACAGCGAATATCTAAACTAATGAATAGGGTTGCCAGGTCCCTCTTGGAAACCAGTGGGAGGTTTTTGGAGTGGAGCTTGAGGAGGGCGGGGTTTGGGGCGGGACTTCAATTCCATAGAGTCCAATGGCCAAAGTGGCCGTTTTCTCCAGGTGAACTGATCTCTATCAGCTGGAGATCAGCTGTAATAGCAGGAGATCCCCAGCTAGTACCTGGAGGGTGGCAATCCTATTTATGAAGCTGCTGTATACCAACTCAGGCCATTGGTCCAGCCAACTTACTCAGAGTTTTCTGCTCTGATTGGTAATTGCTCTCCACTTCCTTGGTATCTTCTTTCTGGGTACCCTTGAGGCCTATGCATCCCAAAGACCATGCCAGGCAAAACAGGGCATGAGTGATATCTTCAAATCATAGTTTGATCATGAATACTGAGGTGCATAAATCTTAGGGTTGCCAACCTCCAGGTACTAGCTGGAGGTCTCCTGCTGTTACAACTGATCTCCAGCCGATAGAGATCAGTTCCCCTGGAGAAAATGGCTGCTTTGGCAATTGGACTCTATGGCGTTGAAGTCCCTCCCCTCCCAAAACCTTGCCCTCCTCAGGCTCCATCCCGAAAATATCCCGCTGGTGGTGAAGAGGGACCCCCCTCTCTCTCTCTCTCTCTCTCTCACACACACACACACACACTACTGTTTGACGGTGTGTCTCAGTGTTTGTTATACTGCAGTACTCCTAGTCTTGTGATATATGCTGTGCATGTGCCACCAATTCAGCAGATGCAAAAAGCAGCATTTGCGCTCTATGTCATTTAAATGATGTATGCAGCTATGCAGCCATGGAAAGGGTGGATTATGAGTAATTCTGTGCTCAGCAAGTTGACCTAAAAATGACCCTGCCATGTCTTCTTCTCTAGCAATTAGAGAGACTTATTCCAACACCTGTGCAGACATAACAGCTGCCACAAAAGCCGCAGCACATAAGTGACCAATGTAACTTATTTACCTAGGCATGACTTGGTCGTGACCGAGTAGCATAAGACAGCTGTTGAAGCCGAATTTTGAGCAAACTCATTAAGTAAGGTAAAATGTGCTGTTAAGTCACAGCCAACTCATGGTGACTCCATGACGTTCCACCTCACAGGGTTTTAGAAGAAGAAGAAGAGGAGGAGGAGGAGGAGGAGGAGTTGGTTTTTATATGCCGACATTCTATATCTTTTAAGAGTATCAAACCGGCTTACAATCACCTACCTCTCCCCATAACAGACACCCTGTGAGATAGGTGGGGTAGGGTTGCCAGGTCCCCACTCATTGTCGGCAGGAGGTTTCTTTGCAGATCTTGTGTGTGAGCGTGTGTGCGCGTGCGTGCCGACTGAGCCCCGTTCTAAACGGCCTTACAGGCGCAGGGAGAAAATAATTTGTTCGGTGAACATAACTTTCTTCCTAAAGGAGCTTTGGCTCTGAAAAGTGGACAGCTGATGAAGCTGCCAACGCAGCAGTGAAAACGCGAAGTACATCCGGACGGAGTTCCAATGCATTCTTCTCGCGTCCATTTCTTCTCACGTCCATGTGACATCCTATGAAGTTTATAAGGACATTTGAGGGCCCGGTTAGACCACTAAAAAATTGCTTACCAAAGTTATTTGTAACTAAGTATTGGAGTTACTTTGTATAGGTTTCATTTTGTGTGTTTGACTGTGAGTCTTGATGTGTGTTTGCACCTTTCACTTTGTCACATAATCAATATATGTTGTTTATAAAAATTGGGAGAGCTTAGTACTATTCTTTTCCACAGCTTGACTAATTTAGTACCAGTGCTTAATCTTTTTCCAACCTCCAGGTAGTAGCTGGAGATCAATTCACCTGGAGAAAATGGCAGCTTTGGCAATTGGACTCTATTGCATTGGACTCTATGGCAAAGAGGGACCAGTGGCAACCCTAGGGTGTGGCTTGGTGTTAGAGCATCTGCTTTGCATGTAGAAGTCCCCAGGTTCAACAAACAGCATCTCCAGTACAAAGGTTTATGTAAGGGCTCATTTGTTACAAGGGCCAGATATAACATAAATGTCACTGGGTGGGGGGGGGCTGTCTTGGCTAGCAAGCCCACAGCAAGCTCATCAGCCTGTATCAAGACTGGGGGGTGGGTGACTGGCTTTTGGGCCACATAAGATCTCTCAAGGGGCCAAATCCAGTCCCCAGGCCATACACCCCTGGTTTATGTAGAAGGTGATGTGATGAACGTAATGCCCTGACTCATCTCTAAATCTCCCTGCAGGTAAGCTATCAATGTGCATCTTAACACGAACACACAAAATTACTCTGATATCTTTTTTTTCCTTTGCCTATCACATAATAAACAAGATTGGGCCAATTTCTTCCAGTCTCCACATTCCAATGGGAGGAACCCCCCCCCCCGCCCCATTTTGCCACTGATATGAAAATGTTCCTCTTTCAGAGATTATTTGATGTGGGTTGTTTGATACTGCTGGAATGTATTATTATTTTTCTTGCTGGTGCTGTGTTACAATTTTGTTGCTTTTATTAATTGGATTTAGTTTATTATTATTTATTATTATTTTATTATTATTACTATTTTATTCTTTTCTAGATAGTGAGTTGCTCGAGGTACCTTTTTGAAAGGGGGAAGGCCTATAGAAGAGGAATGAATGGAAATGCTTTTTTAAAAAGTTCTATGCAAAAGATGCCCTGACTCATCTCTAGATCTCCCTGCATATAAGCTATCAATGTGCATTTTATACACACAAAATTACTCTGATATCTTTTTTTCTTTGCCTACCGCATAATAAACAAGATTTGGCCTTTAGTTCTCCGGAGCGCCGCGATGATCAGCAGCAGTCAAATATTATAGGGCAGGAGAAACAATACTATCCCGACTCCCTGTCCAGACAGATGGCTTCATCTTAATAAAAGAGTGCGCTATTATAGGGGCATCGTTCTCACCCGGCTTCTTCTTTTTTGCCATATTTTCAGCCATCTGCAGGAATGCGCTGCCAAGATGCAAATGATCATTAGCTCTCTTTGCAAGGAACATTTACTGTGCAGTCAGTGTTCGCTGACAGAGCTCGGAAAAGCGATCATCCTTGGCTTTATGTGGTGAGGATGTGCGCTGGCTGGAAACAGCAGAGCAAACTGGGAGCCGTGTAGGGCAATGTGGTGTGGAGCAACTGGGATGGGAACTGTTTCTCCCTTGTCAGGTGGTGGAGTCTTCCTAGCTGAGAGCAGAATGACTGATTTGGAGACCCAGGTTCCATATTCCTGCTTGGCTCTGAAGCCCTGTGGGTAGGGTTGCCAACCCCCAGATAGTAGCTGGAGATCTGCTGCTATTACAACTGATCTCCAGCCGATAGTGGTCAGTTCCCCTGGAGAAAATGGCCGCTTAGGTCATTGGGCTCTATGGCATTTAAGTCCCTCCCCTCCCCAAACCCCGCTGACCTCAGGCTCTGCCCCAAAACTTCCCACCGGTGGCGAAGAGCGACCTGGCAACCCTACCTGTGTGTAGCATTGGGCACTACACCTAGTTCCAACATTTCACAGACAAGAAGAGGTTTGTTTTAAAAAGTCAAGCATTTTTAACAAAATAAAATACAGTGAGGGGAAAAAGTATTTGATTCCCTGCTAAATTTGCCCGTTTGCCCTCTGACGAAGAAATGACCAGTCCATAATTTTAATGGTAGGTCTATTGTAGCTGTGAGAGACAGAATAACAACAGGAAAAAACCCAGAAACCCAGAAGACAAAAGTCAGAGATTGATGTGCATTATAATGAGTGAAATAAGTATTTGATCCCCTATCAACCAGCCAGATTAGGGTTAGGGTTAGGGTTCTGCTGTCGACAGAAGCAATCAATCCATCAGATTCCAAACTAGCCACCATGACCAAGACCAAAGAGCAGTCCAAGGATGTCAGAGACAAGATTGTAGACCTGCACAAGGCTGGACTGGGCTACAAGACTATTGCCAAGCAGCTTGGTGAGAAGGTGTCAACCCTAACCCTAACTCTGTCAACCTCCCTCAGTCTGGGGCTCCATGCAAGAGCTCATCTCGTGGAGTTGCAATGATCATGAGAACGGTGATGAAGCAGCCCAGAACTAGGGCTGTTGAAAAAAAAATTCGGTATAGTTCGGCTTCGGCAAAATTCGGCCCGTTTTTATTCGGGCCATGCCGAAGTCCAAACTCCCCCGCTTCAGATCCTGGGAAATTCGGGCGGATCCGGAGTTCGGGGAAAAATTTGGCCCCCCATGCGCCTTCAGGCCCCCCTCGTGTCTCCAGGAAAATTTGGCCCCCCATGCGCCTTCAGGCCTTCCTCGTGTCTCCAGGGAAGCTCCCTGAAGGCACGCGGGGGGGGGGGGGAGAAACAGATCTGCGCCTTCCAGCTGGAAGGAGCAGATCTGTTTAAAGGGGCCGAATTCACTGGATTTATTCGGGAACACCCCGAACTCGGCGAATTCAGCTTCCCGGTTTCCCCCCTTTTTTGATTTCATTTCTTCCAAACCGAAAAACTGCCGAATTGCAGGAAATTCAGCTGTTTTTTGGTTCGGACCGAACCGAATCAACAGCCCTACCCAGAACTACTCAGGGGAAACTTGTCAATGATCTCAGGGCAGCTGGGACTATAGTCACCATGAAAACAGTTGGTAACACACTACGCCGTGAAGGACTGAGATCTTGCAGAGCCCGCAAGGTCCCCTTGCTCAAGACAGCACATGTACAGGCCCGTCTGCAGTTTGCCAATGCACATCTGAATGACCCAGAGGAGAACTGGGTGAAAGTGTTGTGGTCAGATGAGACCAAAATCGAGCTCTTTGGCATCAACTCAACTAGCCATGTTTGGAGGAGAAGGAATGCTGCCTACGACCCCAAGAACACCATCTCCACCGTCAAACATGGAGGGGACATATTATGCTTTGAGGATGTTTTTCTGCTAAGGGGACAGGACACCTTCACCGCATCAAAGGGACGATGGACGGGACCATGTATCGTCAGATCTTGGGTGAGCACCTCCTTCCCTCAGCCAGGGAATTGAAAATGGGTCGAGGATGGGTATTCCAGCATGACAATAACCCAAAACACACGGCCAAGGCAACAAAGGAGTGGCTCAAGAAGAAGCACATTAAGGTCCTGGAGTGGCCTAGACAGTCTCCAGACCTTAATCCCATCGAAAATCTGTGGAGGGAGCTGAAGGTTCGAGTAGCTACACATCAGCCTCAAAATCTTACTGACTTGGAGAGGATCTGCAAAGAGGAGTGGGACAAAATACCTCCTGAGATGTGTGCAAACCTGGTGGCCACCTACAAGAAACCTCTGACCTCTGTAATTGCCAACAAGGGTTTTTCCAAGTACTAAGTCATCTTTTGCAAAGGGATCAAATACTTATTTCACTCATTATAATGCACATCAATCTCTGACTTTTGTCTTCTGGGTTTTTGGGGGGTTTCCTGTTGTTATTCTGTCTCTCATAGCTACAATAAACCTACCACAGCTCCACAGAGTCCACAGCTCCAAACCACTGCTCTTAACCATTACACCACGCTGGCTCTCCGGATTTCGGATCTTTTGGAGTATTTGCATATACATAATGAGATATCTTGGGGATGGGACCCAGGTCTAAACACAAAATTGGTTTATGTTTTATATGCACATAGCCTGAAGGTAATTTTATGCAATATTTTTAATAATTTAGTGCATGTGGGGCATCATGGGGAACCTGCCATTGCACAACAAGCCTGCACACATGCCCTTTTATCACCCTTTGTGGGTGCTCAAAAAGTTTTGGATTTTGGAGTATTTTGGCTATCGGAATTCCAGATAAGGGATACCCAACCTGTAACATGAAACAAAAGTCCAGCTGCACCTTAAAGACTCACATTTATTTCAATATGAGCTTCTGTGGTAGTAGGTGTGTTTACCATAGGGTTTCCAGGTCCCTCTTTGCCACCGGTGGGAGGTTTTGGGGCGGAGCCTGAGGAGGGCAGGGTTTGGGGAGGGGAGGGACTTCAATGCCATAGAGTCCAATTGCCAAAGAGGCCATTTTCTCCAGGCGAACTGATCTCCATCGGCTGGGGATCAGTTGTAATAGCAGGAGATCTCCAGCTACACTTTAAGCCTTACCCTACTTGGGACGTTGTTGACTTTTACTCCGTTGGAGAGATGCATTAAACTTGGCAACTTGAAACTGTACCCGGAACGGGACTTATGTGTGTGTGTGTGTGTGTGTGTGTATACACATACATATGACTGTACAAGAGAATTTGTGAAGGACTGATGAAGAATTGTCCCATTGAACTTGAAACGATCGTCTCCTCCTCCTCCTCCTCGTCAAGTCTCTTCTCCTTCCAGGATTCCTCACGTTTGGAGGCTATATGTATAAAGACATTCTCATGAGAGAATAACTTTATTCCATGTATTGTATATATTGATTGTTGTATATAGCCACTACGTTTGCTTTATGGTCGGTGCTAATTATGTTTAGACACCTTATGTGTTATAGGAATCTTTGTAGCTTATAAAGTTTGTACTTTTGCACTTTGTTGTATGTTTCACTCCTGTACTAAGTTCCTTATGTTTTGATACTGGTACAGTGGTGCCTTCCCCCCCCCCCCAATACCTGGAGGTTGGCAACCCTAGTTTACCGCCACATACAATTTTGTAGAATTGTAAATCAGCATGTGGAATACCCAGTTGTTGTTTTTCACCTAAGGGATGCAGAAAGACCCAGACCCAAAAGTCAAACACGGACAAATGTTTTGTGTTTGATCGAACCAATCTTCGTATTGAACTTCTGCTTCAAAACTTGTTGTCACAAATCACAATACAAACACAGCAGATTCTGTTTTCCACAGCACAACAATTCTGAGGTTGAATCGACACTCGCCACAGGGAATTTCCTCTTTTCACATGACATATTTGTTCACTGAGAAAGGTCACCATGTGTACTTGGCGCGTGGCGTCGTACGCTTACCACCTCAGGATTCCACCGCAAGAATTCCATTATAATTTCACTTGAGCTTCACGGCTGAGTGAGAATTTAAACCCTGATTCTGGGACAACTACACCACACCAGCTCCGGCAACACGTTCCCTCAGTTCACGAACTGAACATGTCCTTCTAGTCAAAGCTAACTGCAGCCCCCGGAAAGATGGCATTTTGAGAAGGCTTGCAGATCGTCAGATCTCGGAGGGCTCCGAAAAGATAAAATATTTCCTGACTCAGGGTCCGTGGAGATTCAAAGGTCAAAGCCAGTGCTGACTCCATGAAAAGCCACATGGAGACTGGAAGAACAATGGACACAGAGACAGCGGAGGGGTCAGATGACACCTCCCAAGTTAAGGCCAAGAGGGACATCCTATTCAAGGAGATAACACATATACACTCTTAGAATGAGGTAGCGGCCCCTCCCCAAAGTCCAGGCATGCTGAGCTGCTCACTCCAACACACAGTCAGGTGGGGAGACATGCAGGTGGGTGAGTGGAAAGGAAAGCATGAAGGAGTAGGGTTGCCAACCTCCAGGTACCAGCTGGAGATCTCCAGCTGTTACAACTGATCTTCAGCCAATAGAGATCAGTTCACCTGGAGAAAATGGCCACTTTGGCAATTGGACTCTATGGCATTGAAGTCCCTCCACAAACCCCACCCTCCTCAAGCTCCACCCCAAAACTCTCCAGGTATTTCCCAACCTGGAGCTGGCAACCCTACTCCCCCAACAAGCACCTTGTGAGGTATGCGGGGCTGAGAGAATTCTGCGAGAACTGTGACTAGCCCAAGGATATCCAGCTGGCTTCATGTGTAGGAGTGGGGAATTGAACCCGGTACTCCAGATTAGAGTCCACCACTCTTAACCACCACACCACGTTGGTTCTCACACTGGCTGCTGATGGTTCATACATTATCCCCAAAATATGTCCCATCAGTGGAATTACTTTGTCATTGGTCCTTTCCGCACATCAAACCCCATGCTAACAGCAACACCATTGACCTACCCCTCACCTCTTCCCAAATGGAACAAGAGTTTGGAGCAGATCTGACCAGGTCTCACCAGCATGGGTGATTGGGAGGTGTTAATTTAACAGGCGCTAGTATGTCTCAGCCAAAAGACTGTATTTACTGCCACCTAAGGGAACTATGTAAGAACAGGTTTGGAAAATAAGAGCTTGTGGCTAGCAGGCTGCAATCTTTCCACTCACTTCTTTTCTTTTCTTTCTTTTTTTACCCTGGGCCTGTTCAAACTACCACTTAGCCACTTAACTTGGATGAGACCTTTCCAGCATCCCTTGAGACGGTGCCCCAAAGATCAGGCTCACTTTGTACAATTCCTGCTGACTTTAGAGGAAGCTGAAGGGTCTCTGTGTCCTTTTATCCTGGGATTGCCAAGGAAGACCGAACTGTAATTTCACCTGCATGATCTGCACTCATTGCCCTTGAGAATCAGAGCGGGCAACACCCTGGAAAATGGTACCTTTTGAAGAAGAGCAGCCATTTTCTGCTTTAAATTGTTTCACTATTTTTGCTGTGAAAAGCTGTTTATGAAGGAAGAGCAGCTCCTTGACGTCAGGAAAGTTTATAAGAACATAAGAAAGGCCCTGCTGGATCAGACCAAGGCCCATCAAGTCCAGCAGTCTGTTCACACAGTGGCCAACCAGGTGTCTCTAGGAAGCCACTAACAAGACGAGTGCAGTAGCACCATCCTGCCTGTGTTCCACCGCACCCAAAAGAATAGGCATGATCCTCTGATACTACAGAGAATAGGTATGCTGCATGACTAATATCCATTCTAACTAACAGCCATGAATATCCCTCTCCTCCATGAATATGTCCACTCCCCTCTTAAAGCCGTCCAAGCTGGCAGCCATCACCACATCCTGGGGCAGGGAGTTCCACAATTTAACTATGCGTTGTGTGAAAAAATACTTCCTTTTATCTGTTTTGAATCTCTCACCCTCCAGCTTTAGCAGATGACCCCGTTGTCAAAGAGCTCCCCAACCTGTCTCCACCAGTTGGAGGCTGCTTTGGTTTGGTCAAAAGTTTTCCAAAAGACAAAACCTTGAACTCCAGGCTTTCGCCCCAAGTCCAAGGACTAGCTGCCACCAGCCCTTTCAAAAGATTGAGCTCCAGGGGGAAGATAAGGGCAATCCTCTCCCAACTCACTCCAAAATTAAGTGCAACGCTTACCCTGCAAGGTAGAGGCCTGCCAGGGAAAGATTACACTTCCAAAAATGTCTTAGGTTTTTGGTAGGTGGTTTTACACTCACACAAGGCACTTAGAATTTAGGCTTGGAATCCCAAAATCACAGACACAAGCCATTTAAAGGCTAACAATTTATTTATAAGATTCAAGCTGGTTTACAGGAAAGAAAAAGTCATGAAGTGTTAAGCAAGAAAATAATAAACTATTTAGCATAACTAGCTAATACATTCAAAAACCTTTTTGGTTCAAAAGGATTGGCAAAGGTTTCTTGCATCAGGTGTATAGTTACCAACTTCCAAAGATGCTTCCAGCATTCAAGAGTTTCCAAAGGTTGTCCAAAAGGTTTCTCCAAGCAGGTCAAGTTGACCAGAGTTTCCCCGTAGGGCCAAAATCAAATGGGTTGTGATGCAGCCAGCACAGCCTTCCTGCTGTACCCCCAAAGCATGCATAGTTTTCTCAAGGGTGGGTTTGTCTTTATATTCGTTTTCTCAGTGGTATGAGCTCATAGAGGCCAATTGAGAAAACGCAAGCACTTAGCTGTTAATTAATCGCTTGGTCAGAATTGCTGACTCATTCAGAGATGTGTTCAGGTGAGGAAGCCTGCAGAACTACCTGCACCTGGACATTGTCATGATGGCTGACCATTTAATTACCATGGCAATGCACGGCCTTGCATTCCAAAAAGGGGAAAGGTTAACTAGCACCAGCTGGGGCTTACCTTTCTCCCTCCACAAAAGCAGTTTTCAAAAGGAAACTTATTTTGCTGGTCTAAAATCCCAATAACACAAAATTCATAGGCTTCTAGGCCTGAACCCAAAAGAAATAATACAATCCAAGAAGTTGAGAGGCCTCAACTTCTTGACATCCTTCCCTTTATTCCAGATGAAATTAGGGGTACCTTAATTTTACCTAAAAGCTCTAATCTACCATGACTGAGTAAATATTAAAACCATATATTACTCTGTTCTAAAACCTCAACTTAAAACATATTATATCAGACAGTCCTTAGGTAGACAGAGTCTACTTCCAAATTTATTAGCCTTAATAGGTTACCCAAAACTTTAAAATCAAATACAGAAAGGAACAAATGGTTAGAGCAAACACATTCTATTCCACAAAACTAAAACCATATACAAAAGAGAACCAACACTTAGTTCTTATACTTTAACCCATGATATATATCTGAATTCACACAGGCCCTCCAAAAAATACTACTGGCTTCTTCAAGGCTCCTAAGGTGGCTTATGGGACCCTGTGATCTCTAAGAGGCCTTTCAGTGATGTTTTCTTCAGCCTAACATCATCCTGTTGAAGGAAGAATTTACACAAGCCCATAGCCCAAGATTCTGTGCTACCCTTTGAAGCAAAACACACATTTGGGTCAGCACAGAGTTCTTTCCCCAGATGACAATAGGTATTACTTGTGAGGGGATCAGTCAGCAGGGCACCCCCTCCATTTGTCTCCTGGTTGAGCACCTTAGTCTTGCCAGGTAGGCTGGTCAGATCTTTTCCCAATTTTCCCAACTCCACACACAGTTGTTTAACACTCAAAGCTGGGCTAGGTTCCAGCATTATCAAATCTCCCTGTTGTTCACAAGCAGAAGACCTGTCAAATGGTTGCTCCTTCACCTCTATCCCTGCTGAATCTATCCTAGGGGCAGGTTCAGTTGCCACCTCCCCGGGGTGAAATTTCCTAAACAGGGGCTCATTATCAAGAAACAGGCGAAGACGTCTTTCTACAAAGCTCTCAAATTCACTGTCTGCCAGGTTTTCCTGACTGGCTTCAGCAACACCAGTCTGCTGAGTCTTTATGGACCCATCAGAATCATTTACCATTCCCAGGGGCGGCTTTATTCTCCCTTCCCCATCCAGCACAACATTTGCATCCACAAGGCAGGCTGCCGTCTGTGACTCAAGTTTTACTGACAGCATTGAAATGAAATCTCCCCCCACCTTCTCCTGCTCCAAAGTTGGCTTAGCTGATATAGCCTGCTCTAAACATTGGGTGTCACAGCAGCAAGTTTGGCAACAATCAATCACAGCCATTTGCACAGCCCTCTGCCCCTCTGTTGAGACAGGTGCAGTTTCACGTAGCTCTTCTCTTGAGTAGTCTGGCTGCTTTTGGTCCCTCTGCCGGTTTGCTCTCAATTTCTCTGCACCCTCAGCAGCGCTTGCTAAAGTCAAAGGGTTCCCATCTCTCACCAAAGCTCCAAGTTCCCCTGGCAGCAGATGGAAAAACTGTTCCAATAACACAATATCCTTTAGATCTTGAAAAGTCTGCACCCCTTCTGCGGCCAGCCAATTGTCAAAGTTCCTAGATAACTGGGCTGCTGCTGCTGGGTAACTCTTACTTTCAGAGCAGTCCACCTTCCGAAATGCTCTGCGGTAGGACTCAGCTGACAAGCCAAAATGTTGTTTAGCCAACTGTTTAAACTCCACATAGTCCCTCATTTTACTTGGGGGCAAATTGCCCATAAGGTCCAGTAACCGTCCAGATATCTGGGCTCTCAGCACCCACATCCAGTACTTGGTAGGGATTGAAAAGTCCAAACAAGCCCTCTCAAAAAGCACAAAATAGGCCACAATATCCATACCATCCTCATATGAGGGCAACAGATCTTTGTTAGCTCTCCAAGTGCCAAGGGAGTCCCTCTGGCTTCTGGCTCTGTATGGGGAGAAATCTTCCTCACCTTCAGACACCAAATCATCTCTCCATTGGACCCTCCTCGGCCTCAAACGTCTCATGGAATTATAATTCTCCTCCCGGTCTGCCCACTCATCTCTCCGTCCAGCCTTGCTCCGCTCTGCTCGGGCCCAAGCATGGTACTGTTCCTCCTCAAGAGTCAGGCGGTTTCTGGACTGGGGCATTCTACTTTCTCCATAGTGGAGGGGGGGCTCCACTCTCTCTCTTGTTGTCTAGCATAGTCTCTATGGCTGGGCTTTCACCCCTCCACAAAACTCCAGTGCCGTTCTCCCGGGGAAATCTCTTGGGGAATCTCCTTCCTCCCCCTCCATTTCTCACCCGTGTAGGCTTCTTGGCTGTAGCCTTGACGTCTCGGTCCTTTTGGCAGGTCATAAAACCGGTCATCCAAATCAGCATAAGCCTCCAGCTCCTTTCGTCTCCTCTCAGCAACTCTCTCCCATTCCTCCGTCTCCTCCTGTTTGCATAAGAATTCCTTTGCTCGGGGGACGGTCAGGGCGGCTAGAGACCGCTGGTGCTTATCTTTTCCTCTCAGGAATACATCTCTCTCCCTCTTAGACCAAGCGTCCGGGGAGCCAGTCACATCCATCGTTACAAAACTGCTGCTGCCTCTCCTTTCAAAAGACAGTCTTTCCTTTGCCATTTCCAAAGAAAATAATCCTAACTAGCACCTCACAAAATAACAAACACGCTTGCCACTTCACGCTGTAAACCCAGCACAAAAGAAGTGTAAAATGACCTTTAGGATTCCAGTCCAGATCCCACCGCTGCCACCATGTCAAAGAGCTCCCCAACCTGTCTCCACCAGTTGGAGGCTGCTTGACACCCATGTTCTAGTATTATGGGAGAGGGAGAAAAACTTCTCCCTGTCCACTCTCTCCAAACCATGCATAATTTTATAGACCTCTATCATGTCTCCCCTCAGCCGCCTTCTTTCCAAGCTAAACAGCCCTAAGCTGCTTAACCACTCCCCATAGGACAGTTGCTCTAGTCCCCTAATCATTTTGGTTGCTCTTTTCTGCACTTTCTCAAGCTCTGTAATATCCTTTTTTAGGTGTGGTGACCAGAACTGTACACAGTATTCCAAGTGTGGTCTCACCATAGATTTGTACAAGGGCAGTATGATAGCAGCAGTTTTATTCTCTATTCCTCGTCTAATTATGGCCAGCATGGAATTTGCCTTTTTTACAGCAGCCACACACTGGGTTGACATCTTCATTGAGCTATCCACTACCACCCCAAGATCCCTTTCTTGGTCTGTCACTGCCAGCACAGAACCCATCAGTGTAAATGTGAAGTTGGGATTTTTTGTCCCAATATGCATCACTTTACACTTACTCACATTGAATCTCATTTGCCATTTTAATGCCCATTCTTCCAGTATGCAGAGATCCTTCTGGAGCTCTTCACAGTCCAATTTTGTTTTAACCACCCTAAATAATTTGGTGTCATCTGCAAACTTGGCTACTTCACTGTTTAACCCCAACTCCAGGTCATTGATGAACAGGTTGAAAAGCACCGATCCCAAAACAGATCCCTGAGGCACCCCACTGTTTTGTGGCTGTTTCCAAGGTTTGGCCATTCATGTTTTGGATGTGAAATGATAATATGAGAAAATACAAGTGCATGAGAAACAGCAAACACATGCAATTCTGGCTTAAATACATGCAATTTTGGGATTATAAAATCAATAGGGTTATAAAGGTTGTGGAATGCTCTTCCCCTCTACAGTGCATCCCCTGTTCTATTTTAGGCAAAGCTGAATTTAATTACTAATACTTTTAGTAGAGTTTGTTGCTAGTCATGTTATTACTTGTTTTTACTGTGTTTTTCTTCAGATGTTTTATTTGACCAGTGCTGTTTTATGCTGATTTTGGAAAGGGGGAGTTGGAATTTTCTTAGGGTTGCCAGGTCCCTCTTTGCCATCAGTGGGACATTTTTGGGGTGGAGCCTGAGGAGGGCGGGGTTTGGGTAGGGGAGGGACTTCAATGCCATAGATTCCAATTGCCAAGGTGGCCATTTTCTCCTGGTGAACTGGTCTCTATCGGCTGGAGATCAGTTGTAATAGCAGGAGATCTCCAGCTAGTACCTGGAAGTTAGCAAACATAGACCAGCAATTAAAGTTGCATGCACATAAATGATTACGCGTGAATTACAAAGTAGTCATGAGTAATTGAACATACCTATATTTCCAGCATATACGTTCTTATAGTCCGTGTGCACTTAAAACAAGCAATGAAGCGCACCGTGTTAAACACAGTTCCTATGCACTAACAATAAAGTGCTCCGTAGGAATACAAATCAGGAAGTATTATCCTGCGTCCAAGAGGTAAGAAGAGTTGTCTTTACTACAGAAGACCGGTATCCTTTCTGTTTCGGCTTGAAGCATAGGAACTGTGCATAGGAACTGTGTTTAACACGGTGCGCTTCATTGCTTGTTTTAAGTGCACACGGACTATAAGAACGTATACGCTGGAAATATATGTTCACTTACTCATGACTACTTTGTAATTCACGCGTAATCATTTATGTGCATGCAACTTTAATTGCTGGTCTATGTTTGCTAACTCACTGACGGCAGGCTAACTTTAGTTTACCAAGTACCTGGAAGTTGGCAACTCTAAATTTTCTGACCTTGATTATTAGTGATTCATCCTTTTGTGCAAGTTTCTTTGTGATTTAACGTTACGGTTTGACTATTTTAATGTTTTTATGTTGCTTTAAACCTGCTCTAGCCCACCTTGAGCTGTTTCCCAAAGAGGCAGAAGATATGTTACCAAATTAAAAAATTCCTCCTCCTCAGGCTCCATCCCAAAAACCTCCCGCTGGTGGCGAAGAGAGGGACCTGGCAACTCTATCCACTGCTCATGCCCACAGAGGTTCTGACAAACAGAGGATCCCTCATTTATTTAACGCTTAGTGTTCCAGAGATTTAAGTAAGTAGGGTTACCTGTTAGTGAGGAGCTTAGTATAATCAAAAGAGTTCTGCAAATCTCTAGCTGATTCTGCCTCAGGATTGTGGCGTAGATTTTTACAGATGAGCATGCACTAGTTGTTTCCTTCCCGTATCGTTTTGCCAGGAAGCAAATTAGTTTATTTTAATAAGAGGTTTGTGAAGAGGGCTCACAGAAAAACCTCTGCTAAGTCCATGCCCATCACTAAGGCTACAAGCCACTTCTATGCCATAAAGATCAGATGTGAGGCTAAATTAGGTGATTAGCGGTCAGAGATAATTAAGCATCCTGGGTAATTTAATTCCTGCCGATCCACGGCTCTGCCAAAAACGGAAACAAAATCTCCGTTATTTATTTCTTGAAAACAAACCTGCAGCCATAAAGCGGAGACGGAGCACATAATGACCTGAACACAAAATGTTCTTGACCATCGCCAAGACAATATTTCACAACTTGGTGGCATTTTGTTAGACTTATCAAAATTTAGGCCTGCTATGTACCCATAAAAATACGTGCTTAGAGAAGACATAGATATGCCCACAATAATGCTTTCCAGTACATTTGGCAATTAATTTGGGAATGACTTGGGTTCTGCTTTATTGTTCAAATGTTTTTATTTTCTTCATTTATACCCCATGCCTCTTGCCAGTGGAGACCCAAAGCAGCTTATATTGCTCTTCTCTCCTCCATTTTATCCTCACAACAGCCCTGTGAGGTAGGTTAGGTGGAGGGTGTAAGACTGGCCCAAGGTCACCCAGCAAGCTTCCAGGGCAGAGAGGGGATTCAAACCTGGGTCTCCCAGATCCCAGTCCGACTCTCTAACCCCTATTGTTACATTTTTTTTCAAGCAGAGGCTGTGTTGATTCACCAAAATGATTGATCTCCAGGATGAAGGAAGAAATGTGAATTATATTTAAATGAAATTGTATATGCGCACACACTTCACCTCTGGTACTTGTACTTGGTACTTGGTATTGGTACTTGGTACTGAGATGACGGCACTTTACACGCACACACTTCATGTCTCTGCCTCTATTTACTATCCAATATGGCTTCCCATTAGGGTTGCCAGGTCCCTCTTCACCACCGGCAGGAGATTTTTGGGGCGGAGCCTGAGAAGGGTGGGGTTTGGGGAGGGGAGGGACTTCAGTGCCATAGAGGCCAGTTGCCAAAGCGGCCCTTTTCTCCAGGTGAACTGATCTTTACCGGCTGGAGATCAATGGTAACAGCAGGAGATCTCAAGCTACTCCCTGGAGGTTGGCAATCCTACAAATCACACACAACTGTGTGCAAGCTTTTGGGTTTTCCAGAACTCTTTATCAGACATTTATTTATTTATTAAAACATGTATACCCAGCCTTTACTCACACCAGTACTCCATCCATATTCAACCCTGACCTGGATGGCCCAGGCTAGCCTGATCTCATCAGATCTCGGAAGCCAAGCAGGGTCAACCCTGGTTAGTTCTTGGATGGGAGACCACTAAGGAAGACCAGGGTCACTATGCAGAGGAAGGCAATGGCAAAAACCACCTCTGTTAGTCTCTTGCATTTAAAACCCTACCGGGTTGCCACAAGTCATCTGCGACTTGACGGCCCTTAACATACATACTCCATACTGACTTGTACCAGCTTACTTTCACCTGTGCATACAATTAATTGCAGGGCTGACCACCCAGATTGCTTGAAGGTAAACATCCTTTATTGAGTCAGTCAATCTCTTGTTGGGTCTAATTAATCTTAATTAACAGTAATAAAATAAAATTAGCACAGAATAAGACTGAAGCCATCCCGACAAATATATCCTATCTATCCATGCATGATTGCAAATCTAAATTTTAGAAATATCTACATTTAGATCAGAGTTACCAAGCAAATAGACCTGGGCCCTGAATTTTAACTGGCTTTCTGCAGTAAATAAAATTAATGTGTGGACTATTCCAGCCCTAATTGGAAACAGCGTTCTCCCTCAATCCCTATAATATAGATGTTAAGTGTAAATGGATTTTTCCCTCAACAAATTCAGAGCCCTTTTTTTTTAGCTCCATGTCTAATTCTTTAAATAATTACACACCAAATAAATTAATGAAAATCAAGCCTGTCCTTGGAAAACCAGCTTAATTTGGTATGCTGTACTGCAGCTTGTAAATGCACGGATTCTTTCAGGGTCTGTATTAGACCAGCAATTTCCTCTTTGTGGAGTTAATCTTTATAAATAATACCAAATTGAATTTGGCACTAAGTGAGGTGTGAAATTCTTAAGCTGCTGGCTGCTGCTTCTTCTTTTTTTTTAAAAAGGACACATTAGTGTCATAGAGTCGGCTTTCCTTTACACTGGGCTGTATTTGGATAGGAAATTACTAGTTAGAAATCCAGACAGGCAGATACTGTTGAACGGAGGGAAGGAGCGAATGAATGGAGAAATGGCAATTAAAACCGAGATTTCATTCTTTTATCAGTTACAGATTGCTTTCGAAACACATTAGTTAATTGTCTAAAATAAATCTAATTGCAGTGCCTCGAGACAGGTGCTAATTTAAATGCAGAGACAGCTTCTCTGACATATACTATTTCCTGTTTGGGAAACAGTTACAACTCTAATTTAGACAGTGGCTGAAAGCAACCATGTTAGGCCAAAGCAAACTCCAAAACCAAAAGCCATGTGACAACTTTTATTAAAAGCAATCCAAATCACTAGGGTTGCCAGGTCCCTCTTAGCCACTGGCGGGAGGTTTTTGGAGTGGAGCCTGAGGAGGGCGGGGTTTGGGGAGGGGAGGGACTTCGATGCCATAGAATCCAATTGCCAAAGCGGCCATTTTCTCCAGGTGAACTGATCTTTATCAGCTGGAGATCAATGGTAATAGCAGGAGATCTCAAGCTAGTACCTGGAGGTTGGCAATCCTACAAATCACACACAACTGTGTGCAAGCTTTTGGGTTTTCCAGAACTCTTTATCAGACATTTATTTATTTATTTACTTACTTACTTACTTATTTATTTATTAAAACATTTATACCCTGCCTTTACTCATGGTTCAAGATATTGAATTAATTCATTCATTCAGATTCATTTATACCCTGTCTGGAGATCAGTCATAATAGCAGGAGATCTCCAGCTAGTACCTGGAGGTTGGTAACCCTAGCAATGGTGCAGGCTAGGAGGCAGTGGAAGGAGACCACCTGCAATAACAGGTAAGGAGGCATTCCTAATTCTGTGGAGGGGGGGGATAGCCTTTTGTCTAAAGCCTATAGAATCATAGAATAAATAGAACAATTCCAGTCACATTTGGAGTTGCACCCTCCCCACACCTGTTAGCATGTAAAAAAAAGATACCAATATGGGATGACATGACCATAGGTTTTCTGTGTCACTTGTCCTTTGGCCCAGAGATCATAGAATCATAGGGTTGGAAGGGACCACCAGGGTCATCTAGTCCAAACCCCTGCACAATGCAGGAAATTCACAGCTACCTCCCCCCACACCCCCAGTGACCCCTACTCCATGTCCAGAAGATGGCCAAGATGCCCCCCTCTCTCGTTATCTGCTTAAGGTCATAGAATCTGCATTGCTGACAGATGGCCATCTAGCCTCTGCTTAAAAACCTCCAGGGATGGAGAGCTCACCACCTGCCAAGGAAGCCTGTTCCACTGAGGAACCGCTCTGTTAGAAAATTCTTCCTAAACTCTTTTGATTTAATTTCAACCCGTTGGTTCTGGTCCAACCTTCTTGGTCAACAGAAAACAACTCGGCACCATCCTCTATATGGCAGCCCTTAAAGTACTTGAAGATGGTTATCATATCCCCTCTCACAGAGATAGTCTGTGGATATGAGACCCAACCAAATTCACAATCTTCTCACATCACACTGTCTTGGGTTTGCTTTCCCTCTGTTTGGTGGTGCTAATCACATGTTGCAACTATTTTAGGCGATCCACTGGTGCTCTCATTGCTGGGGTGTCCTGTTCCCCCCACCACCACCAAAAGAAAACAGCAGTCATCCACATCAGAGATCAGCTACGGCAAAACTGACACAGCTCTCAAAGCGACTTGTTTTTCAGGTATAAGTTCTTTTTTCTATCCTCATCCAGTCTTGGGCGCTTAAGTGCCGATGCTCAAGCACTTGCCATTTCTGAACTTTATTTCAGTCCCCTTTGTCTGGAGACCTCAAATTATAACCTTCTTTCAGGGCTAATTCAGTGGTTTTCTCCTTCTCCGTCGGGCGAGTATTGATTTTCCATTAGCGTTTCTTTCAACGCACGAGCCAACCATTCCATGTGATGTTCTGAAAGTGGGGGTGGGGGGTGGGGAGAGAGAAGCCTGTATGCTGAAACTGGGCTACAGAAACACAACCAGCTGCAGCACTCTTGCTTGTTCAGAGCCTCTATCCGGCTAGTCCCCTGTCCATCGAATGCCTAGTACTGAACCTTTTACAGAAGAAGAAGAAGAAGAAGAAGAAGAAGAAGAAGAAGAAGAAGAAGAAGAAGAAGAAGAAGAAGAAGAAGAAGAAGAAGAAGAAGAATTTGTTTTTATATGCCTACTTTCTCTACCATTTAAGGGAGATGCAAACCGGCTTACAATCGCCTTCCCTTCCCCTCCCCACAACAGACACCTTGTGAGGTAGGTGGGGCTGAGAGAGTTCCGAGAGAATTGTGACTAGCCCAAGGTCACCCAGCTGGCTTCATGCGTAGGAGTGGGGAAACAAATCCAGTTCACCAGATTAGCCTCCGCCACTCATGTGGAGGAGTGGGGAATCAAACCCGGTCCTCCATATCAGAGTCCACCGCTCCAAACTACCGCTCTTACCCACTACACCAGGCTGGCTCTCCCAAACAGAAACTCCCAAACCAGCCAATGGCATTGGTTAAACTTAAAATAAAACCAGACAACTAAATAAATTAAACTGGCTAGGTTATCTCTGTTTGATTGTTTGATGGTATGCCAATAAAGGTACTGAAATTGAAATTGCAATAAATAAATGAAACACATCCTGGGTGGTTCTTCATCCAGTGGGTTGGCTATCACAAGCCCCAGGCTATGAGCCATGGGCTAAGAGTAAACAGTCGGGCGGCCAGATCACCTGCTACAACAGGGGACCTTCTGCCCCAGACACACACACCCATTCTCCACCACTGCTTGACTGGGTAAAGTGGAAAAATGGTGGGGGTTGGTGTGGCACTGCGCTGTGACATCACTTCCGGTTTGCATGATGTCATAATGTTGGCATGACGCTCTAGGATTCCAATCCTAGAGCATCCCCAGCAATGGGCTGATGTCACTTCTGGCTGCATGGGGAGTGACATCAGCATATCACCAATGATGTCATTATGTCACCAGAAAACCCCTCCCCCTTAAATGTCCTGCCCCTTGTCATTCTTGAGCTTGGCGACCCTACCTGTTGTTGGCCACTGTGTGAGACAGGATGTTGGGCTGAATGGAGCACTGGTCTAATCCAGCAGGTCTTCTCTTATGTTCTTATACTGACACCCACTTTTCAATATTCTAAATATCATGGGCAGGCAGGGCTATTCGAAGCTCAACCAGTAGATGGCGTCTATCTAACTCAGCTGGTAGAATTTTTTCTCCTTGTGGTCTAGCAAAACAAAAAACATCTGCCTGCCACAGACAACATCTGTGCAAATCAGCCATGGATCACCCATCACATCTTTAATGGTGCATGGATTTGTGTGTGTGTGTGTGTGTGTGTGTGTGTGTGTGTGTATGAAACCAGTTTACAAGGCCACTAGGTGGCAGTGGTGCTTGGATTTCTACTGTACTTGCAATGAAAGCAAAGATGGAAATGGAAAGAGAAGGTTAGTTATCAACTGGTCATTTATGCATGGGAGTTTCACCTGAGGTTCGTTGCTGGCTGGAGACACACTTTCCTGTTGGGAATCTATGCACCAGCAGTCTCCAAGCTCAAATCAAGTCCCACCTCTTTAAATGCTGCTTTGTAATTGATTTACTTTGTAGAGTTTACTGTGAGAGAAACTCCCCCCCCAAAACCCAATTGCTGCATTAAGAAGCATTTGAAGAACATAAACAAAGAACAGAGCAATATGAAAGGGTGGGGGGAGAAATCCAAGCCTTGGTTTTAAAACGCCTTTCTTCTGCTCAGAAAGAGCTCCCAGGAAGCAGGAAGCATTTGAATCCCAGCCTCTTTACACCCTGCTTTGTAATTGGCTGTGAGAGAAAACAAGCTTCCATGTCCCGCACTTTGCCTTATGCATGAGGATTTCACCTGGGCTGACCTCAGGGGAGAGGGAAGAATCTGGTTAACAGAGGAATGGGAAGACCCAGACATTGTGAGGGCTGGCAGCGAGGTCATCTCTAATGGAGGGAAAACTCAGCAATAACTCCAAGGAACACTCGAGACAGACCGGGGGTGAACGTGAGTGAAAGTACCCATGTATAAACGACCACTGTGAACATTTTGCAAACTTATTGGCGACTTGCATTTATGGAGGAAATCCTGGGATAGCTTTCCCTCAACAATTCTGGGGAGAAAAGCATCTTTCTTGCTTTTTTAAAAAAAAGATTAAGAGCCTTTGAATGTTGACCTGGGATATCTATGATCTTCCATGCAAAATGAAAGGGATAAAAGAAGTCCTAGGAAGAGGGGACTGCGATTTGTACCCAGATCATGATTAGGGTTGCCAACCTCCAGGTACTAGCTGGAGATCTCCTGCTATTACAACTGATCTCCAGCCAACAGAAATCAATTCGCCTGGAGAAAATGGCCACTTTGGCAATTGGACTCTATGGCATTGAAGTCCCTCCCCAAACCCAGCCTTCCTCAAGCTCCGCCCCAAAAACCTCCCACCGATGGCTAAGAGGGACGTGGCAACCCTAACCATGATGCAGAGGGAGGGAGAGTCTATCCATTTCCCACTGCACCACTTTCCCAGTCTCGTTTTCTTACACAAGTACAAACTGTACTTGAGCGTTCAGAAAGGAATAGCGTAGACCATAGGGTTGGATCCGGTTCGCCAGATTAGAATCTGCTGCTCATGTTGAGGACCGGGGAATCAAACCATGTTCTCCTAATTAGAGTCTACCACTCTTAGCGCCAGAGTGGAAGGAAATCCCCCTTTCTCACAATGCCTCACGCATTCCCCACTTGTTTTTCATAGATGCATCCAAGTCTATCTCGAAATTGGGTCCAGTCCTGTTGTCCAAAGTGCTTCGGCTGTTGAACGTTCTCTCGCTGCACTCAGAACAAGGCAGGCAGAAACAATCCTAATGATTTCTCATTGCACTCTTGACAGGATGCTTTGGAAGTGAGATGTAGGAGAGCACAACGTCTGGAGCGCTGAAGAATTTCACGGACTGGGCCGATCAGGATCAGACGCAATCCCCGGAAACAGATGTCTGGCCAGAGCTGGCAGTTAATTAAAAGCACTGTGTACTTAAATGATTAAGTAATCACAGCATGGTGTCGTTCAACGGAGAACCTTCTCAGCTGGATTCGGTACAGAGACTCCTAATGTCTGCCTTCGGGGTACTGTGCTGACTGCCTTTCGCTTCTGCGTCGCCAGCTGAGATGGCAGAAGCAGTTGGTCTAGCAAATTTCATTAAAACAGTGCTTAGTTAGGACTTTAAAAATGGGCTCTGACAACTGTCTAAATGTGTCTCTAGTGGGGATGAATCTGATACAGCTGTTTTCATTTCTTTTTGATCTCGTACCCAGTCATCCGTTTCGATCTACGTTGGTTCTTCTACATCAGTTTTATCGGTTCGTACATGCCTGCGGTTTTGATTCCGTTTTTGACACCCTTGATATGCAATTGACACGAGTCATGCTGAAGAAAGCGTTGTTCTGAGCGGGGGGAATTCAGCATGAGGAAAGGGAAACGGGTCCCCCAAAAATAAACTCTCACAGGATTGTTCAGAAACAAAAAAACAATGGAGAAACTATATCAAAATATTCAGATGTCCACGTTGAATCAGTCAGCTTTTGAAATCTGGTCTAAGTTCTGCACAAAGGCCTTTTATGCAGGGACGTTTCCCCGCCGTCACCCCCCACCGACTGCTTCAGGGCTTCCTTTTGATTATGCATGCCTTTTCCGCCCGTCAGAGGTAGCCTCGCTCTGTCCTGGCGGGGTTGGAGGATACAGTGCTGTAGTCTGTGCTGTGAATCCCTCCTAGTATGCAAAGCAAGTGAACTGCCTATTGAGGGTAATATGTGAAACAGTGCCTTATCCAGTCCCCTAGTTCCACAGCCCTAGCTGTAGGGTTGCCAGGTCCCTCTTCACCAGTGGTTCCCAAACTTTTCAGGCCACCGCCCCCTTGGTTCCACAAACTCAACCCCAGCGCCCCCTACCCTATCCTATAAAAAGCACTGTTCAAAATAGGGGTTTGCATGACACACTAAAGAAGATAAGAACAATAAAATTTCAAAACTGTAACAATTAGTTGCACATCTATTCAAAATCAAATTAAAACTTTTTAGTTGAAATTTATTTAACAAAACTGATGAACCAGTTTAATCCAGTGGTACCAGCTCTTCAAAGTATGGAAAAAATTCTGATAGTTTCCACCAAATTTGCCAGCATGGTGCCATAGCTTGATCTATTGTAAATTAGTGAACAACACAGCTGAAGGGGCCCACCTCTAGCGCCTTCTGCTGCCCCCTTGCCTATTAGTGCCCCCCAGGTAATCACACCGCCCTCCAGGGAACCACTGCTCTTCACCATCAGAGGGAGGTTTTTGGGGCGCAGCCTGAAGAAGGCAGGGTTTGGGGAGGGGAGGGACTTCAATGCCATAGTGTCCAATTGACAAAGCGGCCATTTTCTCCAGGTGAACTGATCTCTATTGGCTGGAGATCAGTTGTAATAGCAGGAGATGTCCAGCTAGTACCTGGAGGTTGCTAACCCTACCTAGCTGTCTGCCAGCAGGTACAAATTAATGCACAGGCACAACCCAAGAGAATGCTTTCAGAAACCAACATGGTTTTCGGGGCATAAACCTTTGAGAGTCAAAGGTCCCTAAGTTTCTGATGAAGTGAGCTTTGACTTAGGAAAGCTTATACCACAAAAATCTTGTTGGTCGTTAAGATGCTACGGGACTCAAATCTAGCTGTTCAACCTAAAAGCACGAAATCCCTCAGGTAAACAGAAGTCAGTACCCCTGCTTACAGAAAACCAGAAAGCCTTCCCAAAGTCTGAACAGTACAGTGAATAGCAGAAAGTGGAAATGCTGTGAACAGAGATGCCAACCAGGACAATCCTGTCTGGTGAAAACTCAAGCAAATTATTCTGGTTGGATGATGTCCCTGTCATGTACATATCTATGTATTCACTCTCTCACCTTGCTCTCTTACTTCCTACTGCCCAAGAATCCTGAACCAGACAGCAAGGTGTCAGAATGAGAAGGTTTCTAATAATTCATGAATGTCAAAAGCAATCTAAAATGTTATAGAACAAGCGTGGTTTGGTTTGGATTTTGATCAGTAAAGTTCTGACTGCATGCTCCTTGATACCATAAGTGCCCAGTCGTAGGTTCATTTGTTAGCTTCATAATATACTATATTTAGATCTGCGGATAAGTCTAATGGAACAGAAGTTCAAAGTATCACTTATTTTCCTTTCTAACTTCTTCCACAAAAGTGCAAAGGTGTCTCATTCTCGCAGAGAAAATAAGTGTTTGCAATACAGAGAAAATATGTGGGTTTTTTCCTAATTGTTTCTCACCTGTACAATGCTGCTATCCACCAAGTTCAAGGGTGTTTCCTGGGGAAAAAACGTTCTTGTTCTGATGACATCAGAAGAGCATTGTCCCTTAGGTAACTAACTTTTGTTCCTATGGCAACTGTAGCCTTTATAACTGGCGATGAAAGGACCCTGACCAAGTAAATTGGAGTTTTGCTAGCAAAATACATGCTGCTAACCATACAATTTCATTTATCCGGTTGGCAAGGGGTCACAGTTTTTTTTAAAAAAAAAAACAAGCTGAAGTAACCGGAAGTTTGGATAAAGTCACAGCAGGGAGGGCACTGCGCAAGAGAAAGGTAGAAAGCCAAATAAGCAAACCAGCTGGTTATTAACAGTTCAGATAACAGGGATTCTGCTTTACTAATTTCAGCACAATACCATACTGCAGATGCAAAATACTGTAGGACCATAGCCATATTTTATAAATGCCGTGTAATTTGAAAATGTGGTGTACCTTTATTATAAAATGGCTTTCTGCTCTTCTAGCAAGTTGCCCACCAAACAGTAGGAATGCATGTAGAAGATATGCAAATGAAATTCTCCCCATTTGAATTTCGCCCCAGATTTTGGGGTTCTGAATATCTCGTTTCAGGAGCAGCGCCGTTTGTATTAGCGATCCGCTCTTCTTCCACTGTCAATTTCCAGACTTCTTTTCGGGCCACCGCTATGTGCCTTTTGTTGCGGTTTTCAACGTACAGATTTCTGGTTGCGCTCCGTTACCCGGGCTCAGTGATTCAACAGCAGTGCAAGAAAAGGACTCTCCTTTTTACTCCGTGATATAGTCCAGATGCACAAGAGTACCTCAGCATGGAGGAAAATGTGCAACCTGAAAATTAATAGGCACCACTCCTCACAATTAATTTTAGAAGGCAACCAATTTAAACTGAAAGGGAGGGAGGGAGGGGGGGAGAGAGAGAGAGAGAGAGAGAGAGAGAGAGGGAGAGAAATGGAGAGCAAACCCAGGGAATAATAAAAGAATGGAATGGGGGGAGAGAAAATCAGCTTTTCTATAGGAAATGCGGATGTAAAAATTGACTTAGGCCCTTTATGCAGGGACGTTTCTGCGGTCACCCCCACTGAGTGCTTCAGGGCTTCCTTTTGATTATGCACGCCTTCCCCACCCATAAGAGGTTGCCTCGCTCTCCCAGCATGTTTTTCCTGTGTTTTCCAAATGCTGTTTTAGCCAGAATCTGGAAAATGCGGGCAAAATGCACGGGGAGAGTGAGGCAACCTCTGATGGGCAGAAAAGGCATGCATAATCAAAATCAAAAGGAACCCCCGAAGGATTCAGCAGGGGTGACTGCGGGGAAATGTCCCTGCATAAAAGGCCTTAAGCTGAGAAGATGGGCTAATTTCCCACCCCTACACCCCTTTCCTTTTCTTAGCTGACTTTGGCACCCTGCCTCTTTTCATGGTCCTCAGTACCAATTGGATCTTAGAATGCCACAGCGACCATTTTTTCTGCCGAGACGGGCTTTCCCTTGGCGCTGTTCCATCCATCCCCTCACATATGCAAGGATGTGTCTCTTGAGCGATGCGTGAGGAACTGCTGTCTGCGAATCAGTTCCACGCCCAACGGCACATAATAAAATAGAAAGACTCGGAAATGAAGCCGCATTAATCTTCCCTTCCCTTTGCCTTGCTTAACATGTGTCTAGGGTTGCCACCCTCCAGGTAGTATAATACAGCAAAAAGGGTGGAACTAAAATTGCAATAAGCCCATAATTAAGCAAAAAACAAAACAAAACTGAGCAACTCCAGCTGACAAATTTCAACATATGAAATATATTCCAGAATATGGTGGTTATATGCAACCATGAAGATTCATATTACACACGAGAGATTCCAAACATATAACCAAGTATATACAGAAAATACAAGGACCAAAGTCAATAATGCAATAAATCCATACAGTACATGGGTTCAGATTGACAATGCTCCAAGTAAATAGCGAGTCGTGGTGGAAGGTATCTTCAATATTACTTCTTCCAAACAGGTTGCCGGTAAATCCTGTTTCGATACAATGGGCAAAATCGCATGGTCGCTTTAGCCTCCTTTATTCCCTGTTTCAGCCAGGATTCAGCCAGGATCGAACACATGTTTGGCGAAACGCATGCGTTCAATCCTGGCTGAATCCTGGCTGAAACAGGGAATAAAGGAGGCTAAAGCGGCCGTGCGTTTTCGGCCAATATGTTCCTCAGAAGACAGATATCGACCTCGTGTGGAAAGGCAACCACACTTTGGTGTGGTTTTACCATTAAGCTGTAGTTCCATATAGGATCCTTCAGGTAGTAGCAGCAGATCTCCTGCTATTACAACTGATCTCCAGCCGATAGAGATCAGTTCATCTGGAGAACCCTACACGTGGCCCATTTCCTGCGTAAATGCAACTATCATGGAGGAAGCTCCCTGCGCATCCTCGCTTGCGACAAATTCACATGTGTCTTATTTGGCCAGACTATATATATCACATGTGCACACACAGGCTAGACGCAAACTGTCCACAAAGGTGGGGGAAATCCATCACACATGAGGCGGCCTTAATGCTAGCTGTTGGCACTTAATCCTAAAGGTAATACAAAGGCCTGCGGATGAGGAGGTCAAGACGCTTCCTCTCGGTCCCAAGTCGCCTCCTGGCCCTACTAAATCCCACACACAATTAAGCACAATAGGCAGTTTTTGATCAACTGAGGTCCACGAAATAAAGCTCTAATTCCCAGGCAGTTTTTAAGGCCGCACTTGGGAGTCGTAGAAAGGAGTCTGCCCTGCTTCTGTCAGAGTTCCACGTTTGCGCGAGACAAATAGCCTTCAATTTCCAACCAAGTTCTGAGACATCCTGCTGAGATTTATTTATTCCCCCTTTTTTTCTAAATTAAATTATATGGTGCTGCAAATACCGCCCATCATCTTAAAGACAGAACAAACATTCTAGACCAGCGGCTAATTCTGTGGGGAGATTTTGTTCGGTCAGCTGTTAGCTGGGACCCAGGAATCCTTTCTGTATGGCATGTTATTTTGTTTTGGACCCTTCACAATTGAGACAAGCCCCTATAGAAATGGGGCACACCCCTAAAGATAGAAGACAGACAGACAGCATAGTTGGGGTTGCCAGGTAGGGTTGCCAGGTCCCTCTTCACCACCAGCGGGAGGTTTTTGGAGTGGAGCCTGAGGAAAGCAGGGAGGGCAGGGTTTCTGGAGGGGAGGGACTTCAATGCCATAGAGTCCAATTGCCACAGCGGCCATTTTCTCCAGGCGAACTGATCTCTGTCGGCTGGCAATCAGTTGTAATAGCAGGAGATCTCCAACTAGTACCTGGAGGTTGGCAACCCTATTGCCAGGTCCCCTGTTGCCAATGGCGGGAGCTTCAGTGGTGTGGGGGGGACTCTAGCATATTCCTCCAAAAACTCTATGAAGAAGAAGAAGAGTGGGTTTTTATATGCCGACTTTCTCTACCACTTAAGGAAGAATCAAACCGGCTTACAATCACCTTCTCTTCCCCTCACCACAACAGACACCCTGTGAGGTAGGTGGGGCTGAGAGAGTGTAACTAGCCCAAGGTGATCCATCTGGCTTCATGTGTAGGAGTGGGAAAACAAATCTAGTTCACCAGATTATCCTCCACTGCTCATGTGGAGGAGTGGGGAATCAAACCCGGTTCTCCAGATCAGAGTCCACCGCAGTGAATACAATAAGTAATACTAAATAAGCGGAAATGATATAAATACTGGAATAACAGCACTGATGTTTTTTGTTTAGGGGAATCCATCATCAACATACAGGATTCTGGAAACTATCCACCTTCTAGATTTGCTGGCATAGAAAGAACACTCTCTTCCTTTGGACTCATTAATTCTAAATTGAGAAATCATTTGGGACTTGATAAAGCAGGAAACTTTGTTTTTCTTTTCCTGATTTCTTTTCCAGGAACAAACAAAACAATGAAAATTAAGATGAGTGAGCTGAAGAAAACAGTATGTTAAATTTTTCATGTGGACCTGGCTGACAAAGTCAGTTTAAGTTTTTTTTAAAGATATATTGTTTAACCATGCTAGTTTACAAACATGGATGTTTAAGCAAATGCAAGAATACATATGCTATATAATGTTATTGTTTTAAATAAAACAATATAGATGGTTACAGCTATTGTTAATGACTATTTTTTCTCCTTTCAATAAAGTACAGCAGAAAAGTTGTCCAAATACGAATGATTAATCTATTAAATTGGAGATAGTTCACCTTACAATGACTCATAATTATCTGTTTCAATGGTAAATAACCATACAATCATTAATTTTCTGATATAATTGTAAAGCTAACCTGAAAAGTTATTATTCTAAAAATTAAACCTTCACCTGGGTTGTAAATATTAAGGTTATAACAATCAGCAAGAATGAGCCTTTATGTAGAAAACCATGACTAAAATTGAGTATTTCTGACCAGTGGTTTGAATCGTGATTTGAATCAGTTTGATTTGATTTAAATCAGTAATTTAAATCAGTTTGATTTAATTCAAATCCACCCTGTGTGTATATTGGTAAAACATTGTACAAAACCCCCACTCTTGATCCAGCCGTGCATATGTGAGAATCAAGATTCCTTCCATGGGGTGTGTTACTGATGTGCACATGCACCGAGGTCAAATGTCACCCCAAAAGAATTTGTGCGTGGTATAGTAGTTAAAGCACTAACCTGGATAGTCCAGGCTACCGTGATCTTGTCAGATCTCAAAAGCTAAGCAGGGTTGGCCCTGGTTAGTACTTGGATGGGAGACCACCAAGGAAGTCCAAGGTTGCTACGCAGAGGCAGGCAATGGCAAACCATCTCCTGTTCTTCTCTTGCATTGAAACCCCTACGGAGGTTGGTGGCACTTTCCACCACCACCATAGTAGTTAGAATGTTGGACTAGGACCTTAGAGACCCCCGTTCAAATCCCCATTCAGCCACGAAGCTTGCTAGGTGCTCTCTCAGCTTAACCCATCTCACAAAGTTGTCATGAGGATGAACAGGGCTGGTGACATTTTGCTTTTGCCATTCGACTCATAGCCCCATGTGCGTGAGACCATTTCATCAGAAATGCCTTGAAAGTATAGGTCAGGGGTAGGCAGGACGGAGTTCCCACACGAATCCTTAAGCCACACTTCAGTTGCATCATTCTGTTGAAGCTCCTGTGCGCACACTCAGCTGCGCCTATCACCCGAGCACTCTAATTAATTAAAAGCAAAATTTATGAAGGGGTCCAAGTATTTTTATTTGTGATCGTGAAAGGAAATTGTCGGTATCGTGCCTAAAATAGCCACACGGGAGTGATGCCGGAGTAATTGCGTGTGAAAATGAAGCTGTGAATCTTGGTGCATTTGGAAACACAACTCCTTTATTTCAATCAAGAGAAGCTCACCGAAACCAGAAGACAAGGAAGGAGGATTCCAGCCCTCTCTGACCCAGATTCTCAGGGGGATACCCCTTATTTGAAGCAGCCCTAATAGCCCAGCCTAGCCTGATCTTGTCAAATCTTGGAACCTAAGCAGGGTTATCCATGGGCAGTACTTGGATGGGAGACCACCAAGGAAGACCAGGGTTGCTATGCAGAGGAAGGCAATGGCAAACCACCTCTGCTCGTCTCTTGCCTTGAAAACCCCATGAGTTAGAACTTTCATGAATCAGCTACAACTTGATGGCACACTTTCCCTTTACTTTACGCCTTATCTGAACATATGAAGCTGTCTTATGCTTTCAAACCCTGGGCCTCTACTTCAGTAATTGTCTGGTCTTACTAGAAGCAGCTCTCCAGGGTTTCAGACAGAGAAAGTTCCTCCCAACATTTGAGATCCTTTAACTGGAAACTCAAGAAACTAAATTTGAAAACATTCTCCATTGCAAAACATGCGTGGTAGCACTGAACCACAACTCTTGCCTGTTCAAAGAAGCTATGAGGGTAGGTGCAGATCTCCACTATGTTCCTCCATTTCATTGTGCCTACAGGCAGGGAATCACCGTAATCTGTCACCCAAAAAAAACCCTGGTTTCCATACCACTCCTGTATTGTGATACTTATATGAGCCAATGGAGAAAGTATCTTCTACTCAAAATTTGTTTATCAGTAATCAGCAATGTTGTGTAGTGGTTACAGAGTAGTATAGTGGTTAAGAGTGGTGGTATGGAGCGGTGGACTCTGGTCTGGAGAAGCGGGTTTGATTTCCCACTCCTACACATGAAGCCAGCTAGGTGACCTTGGGCTAGTCGCACTTTCTCAGCTCCACCCACCTCACAGGGTGTATGTTGTGGGGAAGGGAAGGTGATTGCAAGCCGATTTGATTCTTCCTTAAGTGGTAGAGAAAGTTGGCATATAAAAACCAACTCTTCTTCTTCTTGGCATATATATTCTTAGCATTCATCCTCCCTTCTGAGAGACGTTTACGGGTGAATGATTTTCCTGCCGTTGTTGTCCGAGAAGGCAACTGAAACACCTACACCACCCTTCCCGTTTTCACAGACACATGCATGATAGAGGTTTCAGTCTAGAAGAAAAAGAAGAGTTGGTTTTTATATGCCAACTTTCTCTACCAGTTAAGGAAGAATATAACCAGCTTACAATAGCCTTCCCTTCCCCTCCCCACAACAGACACCCTGTGAGGTAGGTGGGGCTGAGAGAGTGTGACTGGTCACCCAGATGGCTTCATGTGTAGGAGTGGGGAAACAAGTCCAGTTCACCAGATGAGCGTCCACCGCTCACGTGGAGGGGTAGGGAATCAAACCCGGTTCTCCAGATCAGAGTCCACCGCTCCAAACCACCACTCTTAACCTCTACACCGCACTGACTCTCTAAGGACATTATCTAAGGTCAAAGAGGAATCCAGTAATTTAGGATTCCATATATATATATATATGAGCATATGAAGCTGCTATACACCTTGCAGCAATTATGCAGAGAGCTAGGCCAGGCTGGGAGTGTGTCCGGCCCAAGCTCACCCAGCAAGCTTCCATGGCAGAGTGGGGGATTCGAACCTGGGTCCCGCAGATCCTAGTCCAACCCTCTAACCACTACGCCATGCTGCCTAATCCCCACTCCCCACAACATTCCCTACTTTATACTCTTCTGTCTACCTAGAAGTGCAAAGCCTAATGAAGAGAATTCAAATATCACTCCATGAAAATTCCAGCGAAGAACACAATAATGGTTTTCCTTTGGCTACTCATCTATTAAGGATAACATAGCCACTTGAATGTTTTCAGGTTGGTTGCCAAGACAACGCTCCCGTGAGTCATGTAAGAACATAGATTGTTACATCAGCGTTCTTTGGTGGCTCTTTCATCCTCTTCCAGGTGGGCCAGTGCTTTAAGCATAGGAAAAGGGGCATCAGGGGAACCATGCAGGTCTCCCCCAACCACAGCTAAGAAACCTTTCTAGGGGCAGAGCCCCATAATCTGTGACTTCTCTCTTCCTAATAACGGACACCAATTGAAAGTCAACGGGAAATATGGACTGGCTCGACAGCAAACGGGCAAAGGCCCTTAGGGTCTCCAATGACAGGGAGACATTTCAGGTACAGTGCATTAAAGGTAAAAGTAAAGGTCCCCTGTGCAAGCACCGGGTCATTCCTGACCCATGGGATGATGTCACATCCCGAAGTTTACTAGGCAGACTTGGTTTGCCAGTGGCTTCCCCAGTCATCTTCCCTTTACCCCCAGAGAGCTGGGTCCTCATTTTACCGACCTCGGAAGGATGGAAGGCTGAGTCAACCTTGAGCCGGCTACCTGAAACCGACTTCTGTCGGGATTGAACTCAGGTCGTGAGCAGAGCTTTTGACTGCAGTGCTGCAGCTTACCACTCTGCACCACAGGTGCATTACAACAAGGTATATATGCATTTCTTTAGTTGCTAGGCAGCTCAACATGAAAGACAGTGGCAGAAGAACAAGAACATTAAAACGGGTTCTCTAGGAAGAGAGCAATGCCTCAAAGTCACTGTTGACTTTCTCAGACTTTATCCACACATTGTTGGATATACCCCAATAATTTCCCGCCATCCCGGTAAAAATAGAAGGACTCTCCTCTCACTAATGCTAGCAGATAAGACTCAAGAGATCACTTTTAAGGTCGCCAAATTTGGATGGATAGCATATAAGTTTAGGAAAACTTGGGTAAGCCATATATAGGCTTTTTAGCAATAACTTTTCCCCTACAAGATTAAGAAACTTGGGTAAGCCATATATAGGCTTTTTAGCAATAGGTTTTATAAGATATTGTATAATTCTGTAATTCTACTATTTTAAATATTTTCCCCATGAGTTAATTGATATTCTGGAAGTTTGAATTATTGTATTGATTCTATTTTTATTGGACTTGGACTGTATTAAATACATTTAATTTGATTGTTGGATATTTCATTTTCATTATGCTATAGCAATCACTGCCCTGACCTGGATGGCCCAGGCTAGCCTGATCTCGTCTGATCTCTAAGCTAAGCTGGGTCAGCCATTAGGGCTGCCAACCTCCAGGTTGTGGCTGGAGATCTCCCACTATTACATCTGATCTCCAGGTGATAGAGATCAGTTCACTTGGAAAAAATGGTCACTTTGGAAGGTGGACTCTATGGCATTATACCTTATTGAGGTCCCTCCACTCCCCAAACCCCACCCTCCCCGGGCTCCACCCCCAAAACCTCCAGGTTTTTCCTCAACCTGGAGCTGGCAAACCTATCGGCCATGGTCAGTACTTGGACAGGAGACCACCAAAGAAGGCCAGAGTTGCTACACAGAGGCGGGCAATGGTAAAACCCCCTCTGAACGTCTCTTGCCTTGAAAAGCCTACAGGGTCACCATAGTCAGCTATGACTGGAGGTCACCTTATACACATACACAGACAGCAGTCATTCACAACTGGACTTCCTTGTGTGGACAGCGCAACAACAGTACAACATCATCTAAAGTTGGGTGGGCGCAGCCTTTGTGAACTTTAAATGAATTTGAAATAATGTTATAGGTTGTTCATAAAAAGGCAACCAGCATGGTGTAGTGTGTAGAGCGTAGAGTGGTGGCTTGGAGCGGTGGACTCTGTTCTGGAAAACCGGGTTTGATTCCCCACTCCTCCACATGAGCGGCGGAGGCTAATCTGGTGAACTGGATTTGTTTCCCCGCTCCTACACATGAAGCCAGCTGGGTGACCTTGGGGAAGTCACAGCTCTCTCAGCCCCACCTACCTCCCAGGGTGTCTGGTGGGGAGGGGAAGGTGATTGTAAGCTAGTTTGATTCTTCCTTAAGTGGTAGAGAAAGTCAGCATATAAAAACCAACTCTTCAGCATATAATAATAATTCTGGACAATTTCCTAGAAAAAAGACTTATTTGGGCTTAGTTGCCTCTTACGTGAAAAATCTGCAAGGAAAGTTTAACCCAAAAAAACCCCTTACAATCCCCAATCTCACTCTCTCTGTCTCTGTTCAGTTGAAAAAGATTAGACGATCCCTCGATTCAATGAAGGTTATGAATGACAATCTACTGAAGCAAGAGGAACGGAAGGTGAAACAGTGGCTCAAGAAGCAAGAACAGGTATCCCCCTCACCATCTTCTAAAACATTTTGCAAGGTAATGACACCTTTGGCCAAGACTGATCGGTGACCCAGTAAGGTTGCATGTTGGTTTTTAAGATGCCAGGGATGCACAACTCATGAACACAAATAAAACTGCCTTATACTGAATCAGACCATGGGTCCCTCAAGGTCAGTATTGTCTTCTCAGACCAGCAACAGCTCTTCAGGGTCTCAGGTAGAGAGGTCTTACATGTCACCTATTACATGATCCTTTTTTAAGATGGAGGTACCATGGATTGAACCTGGGAACTTCTGCATGTCATGTTGATGCTCTGCTACTGAGCCATGTACCCTCCCCAGGGTAACAACTACAGTTCGTTTGTGAAACCGGGATTCAGGTGCAAATGATCACAATGATCCAGCGTTATCAGATAGGCATTTGGGAACACTTGGTCTACATTACAGAGTTCTATTCAGTTACTAAAAACCAAACTTCTTCTATTTTGAACAGTCCTTCCCACACATTTGCATAACTCCATACTGGGTGCTGTTATTCGTTGTGTCAACAGTGCAATGGAATGTTATATAGGTATATACTTAGGGCAGCAGGAAAAGAGGAAGACCCAACAAGAGATGGATTGACTCAATAAAGGAAGCCACAGCCTTCAATTTGCAAGATCTGAGCAAGCCTGTCAAAGACAGGACATTTTGGAGGACTTTCATTCATAGGGCCGCCATGAGTCGGAAGCGACTTGACCGCACTTAACACACACACTTAGGGTTGCCAACCTCCGGGTAGTAGCTGGACATCTCCTGCTATTACAACTGATCTCCAGCCAATAGAGATCAGTTCACATGGAGAAAATGGCCGCTTTGGCAATTGGACTCTATGGCATCGAAGTCCCTCCCCAAACCCCACCCTCCTCACGCTCCGCCCCAAAAACCTTCCGCCGGTGGCGGAGAGAGACCTGGCAACCATATATATACTGGCTCAGTTCAGGCATCATGCGAAACCATGATTTAATTTCGACAATACTTTTTATCAGGGACTTTGGCTAGGGTTGCGAGCCTCCGCGTGGTGGCTGGAGATCTCCCGCTATTACAACTGATCTCCAGGTGATAGAGATCAGTTCTCCTGGAGAAAATGGCCCCTTTGGCCATTGGATTATACCCCATTGAAGTCCCTCCCCTCCCCAAACCCTGCCCTCCTCAGGCTCCACCCCCAAAATCTCCAGGAAATTCCCAACCCAGAGCTGGCAACCCTAGCTTTGGCTCTTAGAGGGGTATAGTTTAAGAGCCAGTCCTGGTTCCCAGGGAACTCTGGGAATTGTAGTTCTAGGAAGGGCGAAAGCATTTGTTGGAAAGAATTCTGAGCACACTCCAAAGATTCCCTGGGTGAAGCTGTAACAGTTAAACTGACATAAGGTGGGTGTCCACTTGTAGGGTAGGGGGGCTGCAGTTTTTTTTCTGGGCCCCCGGAGAAAGAAACCTACCTTGAGCCACACAAACACACCCCTGACCCCATCTGTACACGCGCAGCAGTCCAGCAGAAGAGTGGATCGGTGATATCTGTCCATCAGGCAGGGATTTTCAATTGAACAGAAAACAGAAAAGCCATCAGGAGGCAGACCGGGACACATTGCCGCCGTAGCTGCACCAACATCTCTCGCGTGAACCCGGACCAGAATGGAGAAAGCAAGAGCCGTAAAGGTGAGGGGGGGAGTAGAGCGCCGAACCAAGCCCCCCCCCCCATGAACTACTCACTCACTTCTAGGGTTGCCAGCTCCGGGTTGGGAAACACCTGGAGATTTTGGGGGCGGAGCCTGAGGAGGGTGGGGTTTGAGGAGGGGAGTAGGGTTGCCAAACTCCAGGTACTGGTAAATAAAGGTTAGCCTGCTATACAGTTAGTTAGCAAATACAAAATAGCAGAAAAGCAATAAATGCAAACTCCAGGTACTAGCTGGAGATCTCCTGCTATTACAACTGATCTCCAGCCAACTGAGATCAGTTCACCTGGAGAAAATGGCCGCATTGGTAATTGCACTGTATGGCACTGAAGTCCCTCACCTCTGGGGTTGCCAACCTCCAGGTACTAGCTGGAGATCTCCTGATATTACAACTGATCTCCAGCCGATTGAGATCAATTTCCCTGGAGAAAATGGCTGCTTTGGCAATTGGACTCTATGGCACTGAAGTCTCTTCCCTCCCCAAACCCCGCCCTCCTCCGGCTCCACCCCCAAAACCTCCCGCCGGTGGCGAAGAGGGACCTGGCAACCCTACTCCCCTCCCCAAACCCCACCCTCCTCAGGCTCCACCCTAAAAACCTCCCACCAGTGGCGAAGTGGGACCTGGCAACCCTAGAGAGGAGGGACTTCAATGCCATAGAGTCCAACTGCCAAAGGGGCCATTTTCTCCAGGTGAACTGTCGGCTGGAGATCAGTTGTAATAGTGGACGCGCTCCTTTGTTTGTCCAAGCCAAGCATCCCCTTTTCCCCTCTTCCTCATGGAGCAGTGGTGGGACCGCAGAGCCCAGTCATTAAAATGCAGCAATTAAAATAAACCGCCAGTACCTCATCCTTGCACGCAGCGGTCGAAACAGCCTCCGCCTCTGACGAACGGGAAATATAGACACACACTCTCGAGAAAACAACTCCGATTCCTGCCACCCTTTCATCGTCGCCATTCAGAACCAGAGAAAGGGCTCGCCACCGGCTCTCAAGTCCCTCGGATCCTATTTATCTGCCGTAGTCGATTGGCGTCTCTCGGGAAACATTTGTCTGTATTTGCCATCTGCTGTTCACTTGCCTTTGCAAACACTAAAGGAAGAGAAAGGAAAGGAGCTCTTCTTTTTTAAAAAGCAGCATGTTTACCCACCAGCTGCCAATAAAAAAGGAGGGGGAAAGGAGAAAGCGTGCCAGCAACTTAGGGCCCTTTTATTCCCTTCAAGTACCGAACACTGCCCAATTTAAAATGCATAACGAGAAGGATCGTGCATCTGTAACGCTTCATGAGCGTGAGAAGGGCCTCGTTGGATCAGACCAAAGGTCTTCCCTTGTGTCATGTTCTGCTTCACATAGCAGTCAGCCTGAGGCCTCTGGAAGCTCAGCAGAAATGGCTGTGATGTGGACAACAGTCCCTTTTTTGAAAGCCTCTGATCATCGGACTTAGCGTCTCTCTGTACACAGATGCTCCATGTAGGGTAGAACCAGACAAGAGGAGCCATGGCTCAGTGGCAGAGCATCTGCTTGGCATGCAGAAGGTCCCAGGTTCAGTCCTTGGAATCTCCAGTTAAAGGGACCAGGTGGTAGGTGATGGGAAAGACCTCTGCCTGAGACTATGGAGAGACGCTGCCAGTCTGGGTAGACAATACTGACTTTGATGGGCCAAGGGTCTGATTCAGTATAAGGCAGCGTCATGTGTTCAAGACAAACTGAATGTCCATGATCAGACCTCCAGTACATTTTGCCTTAGGAAACAGCAACTAGAGAGGCCAACAGTTCAGATCAGGAATGTGGTATGAGGTGGGGGTAGGGTTTCCATGTCCCTCTTGGCCACCAGTGGGAGGTTTTTGGGGCAGAGCCTGAGGAGGGCGGGATTTAGGGAGGGGAAGGACTTTAATGCCATAGTGTCCAATTGCCAAAGCGGCCATTTTCTCCAGGTGAACTGATCTCTGTCAGCTGGAGATCAGTTGTAATAGCAGGAGATCTCCAGCTAGTACATGGCAGCTGGCAGCCCTTTATGGGTGTGGGGGAGCCAGCGTGGTATAGTGGTTAAGAGCAGTTGATGGGGAAAACTGGGTTTGATTCCCAACTCCTCCACACGAGCAGCGAATTCTAATCTGGTGAACCGGGTTCGTTTCCCCACTCCTCCACATGCTGCCTGCTGGGTGACCTTGGGCCAGTCTCAGTTCTCTCCAAACTCTCTCAGCCCCACCTACCTCACAAGGTGCCTGTTGTGGAGAGAGGAAGCGAAGGCGATTGTAAGCTGGTTTGATTCTCCTTAAAAGGTAGAAAAGGTGGGTATATAAAAACCGACTCTGGTTCTTCTTTTTTCTTTTCTTGCATGCTGTTTTACCTAAACTCAAACAGCCCCTTCCCCTTGAGATGCTACGTGCCCTTTGGGGGAAATATACAGGCACCCTCCAAGCAACTAATATGTGAGATCCATTAAAAGAAGAAGAAGAAGAGTTAGTTTTTATAAGCCAACTTTCTCTGCCACTTAAGGGAGAATCAAACCAGCTTACAATCACCTTACCTTCCCCTCCCTGCAGCAGAAACCCTGTGAGGTAGGTGGGGCTGAGAGAGCTCTAAAAAGCTGTGACTAGCCCAAGTTCACCCAGCTGGCTTCATGTGTAGGAGTGAGGAAACCAACCCGGTTCACCAGATTAGCCTCCGCCGCTCATGTGGAGGAGTGGGGGAATCAAACCTGGTTCTCCAGATCAGAGTCCACCTCTCCAAACCACTGCTCTTAACCATTACACCATGCTGGCTGGTGTTGCTTTCCTCTGACAGCAGGAGCCTTCCACTGACACAAGAGGCTTTTAAGTGGTGGAAGAGCCCCTTGTGCGGATGGAAAGCCCCTTGCATAGGGTTGCCAGGCCTGGCAACTGGGGAGGGAGGCAGTCACTGTGTTGGGGGGGGGGGTGTGATTCAGTCTTCATCACTGAATGAGGTTGTCACTTGCAGCACGACCCGGAAGCATCACACCAGGATGATGCTGTGGCACTCACCCCAAAACTCTATAGAGTTTCTGGGAAAGCGCTATAGCACAGTCCCAGTGTAATGCTGGTGCTTCCAGGTTGTGCCGGAAGTGATGTCATTGCGCCGTGATGATTGTCCCCCCCCCCCCGTTTTGCTGGCCTGCTTCCATCTGCTGGCCAAAGTGACTGTCTCCCCCCCACAGCAGTGGGCATCAGTGACAAATACCAGGCATTTACCCACCATTAGGGGGCGCCTGGTAAGTCTACCCTTGCACAGAAAGAAATTGCTATTAGCAGAATCCAATCCCAAAGGTGTAACAGTCAGGGTAGAGAAGAGTTGTTGTTGTTGTTGATGATGATGATGATTCATACCTGCTTACCTTCCAAGACATCATGCAGCTACCTTGAATCAGTTCATGGGACACATCCGGTCTCTGGGAAGGAATCCATCGACATCACCTGGAGCCAGTTTGGTGACCATCTGCCCAACTTTGTCAGTTTTCTGCGACTTCCAACCAAAAGACCAAGTTTTGGTAAGAAAGGCCACATTTGCAAGCCCTACTGTCTGGATGCCCTGACCTGGATGGTCCCTATCTCACATGAACACATGAAGCTGCCTTATACTGAATCAGACCCTCAGTCCATCACAGTCAGTATAGTCTACTCAGCCCAGCAGTGGCTCACCAGGGTCTCAGGCAGAGGTCTTTCACATCATCTACTTGCCTAGTCCCTTTAACTGGAGATGCCAGGGATTGAAACTGGGACATTCGGCATGCTAAGCAGATGCTCTACAAACTGACCCACAGCCCCTCCCCAGATCTTAGAAGCTAAGCAGGGATCAGCCCAGTAATTAGATGGGAGACCACCAAGGAATGCCAGGGTTGTTGTGAAGAGGAAGGTGATGGCAAACCACCTCTGTTAGTCTCTTGCCTTGAAAACCCTATGGGGTTGCCATAAGTCAGCTGCGACTTGACGGCATTTTACACACACACACATATACACACACACAGTCTGGATGGTTTTCCTAGGTTTGTTTTAAAGAGAGATAAATCAGTGTTGAGTTGAAGCAGAAGACAAGCTGTGAAACAAGATTTATAACAGCATGGTGCAGTGGTAGGAATGTCAGGCTAAGATTCTGGTATGCTCTGCTACAGAAGGTCACTGGGGAACTCTCTCTTGTCTTAATCTACCTTTCAGGGTTGTTGTGATGAAAATAAAATGGAGGAGGGAAGGCCAGGTACTAGCTGGAGATCTCCCACTATTACAACTGACTTCTAGCCGATAGAGATCAGTTCACCTGGAGAAAATGGTGGCTTTGGCCATTGGATTCTATGGCATTGAAGTCCCTCCCCCAAACCCAGCTCTCCTCAGGCTCCGTCCCCAAAACCTCCCGCCAGTGGTAAACGGACCTGGTGAACTGATCTCTAACAGCTGGAGATCAGTTGTAATAGCAGGAGATCTCCAGCTACTACCTGGAGGTTGCTTGCTATAAATCTCCACCTGTGCTGTAGGCTAGGGTAAGAAAGCGGGGTAACAGCACTGAAGCTCCAAATAACGAGCACGTTCTTAAAGTTGTGCACAAAATATTTGTGAATATTTATAAACAGCTATATACAAAAATATACAAAGTGTGAGATCATGCACCAGAACAATGTGGAATAAACCAGGGGTGGGGAATGTCAGGCCCAGTAGCAGTTTAAGGCCCGTGAAATCATTTGGTCTGGCCCTTCGTGGGTCCTGGCAGATCTCTAGCTCATAAGGATCTAAGACTGGTGATCCACCCCCTCCCGCGGACAGGAATAGCCTCTATTCAAGGCAGATGTGAGTTTGTTTTGCCGAGAAAAGGAACCTTTTTCCCCCTTGCAGAAGAGTCGTTAGCTATGGAGCTGCTAGGACCGCCCAAGAAACTGTGTTAACCCTTTCCCACCTGGGCCGTGGAGAAACGTATTGGTCGGCTAATGTTTAAGTTGATAATTTTGTATGGCCCACGAATGACGTTATAAATATCCAAACGGCCCTTGGCAGAAAAAAGGTTCCCCACCCCTGATATAAGCAACCTAACTATCTATCTATACGAAATAACACAACTACAAACATATTCGCTGCCTGTCTTATGTCTTGTAGGGTATGAGCTTTCGTGAGCCACAGCTCACTTCTTCAGATACCCTACCAGAAAATATTTTTGTTAGTCTTTAAGGTGCTAATGGACTCTTGCCCTTTTCTACTACTGCAGACAGACTAACGCGGCTACCCACTGTGAATTGTCTTATGTCTTGTCGTTCTTGTGCGCGAGTATGTTTGTAGTTGTGTTATTTCGTACAAATAGATAGGTTGTTTATATACTCCACATTGTTCTGGTGCATGATCTCACACTTCGTATATTTTTGTATATAGCTGTTTATAAATATTCAAAAATATTATGGGCATAACTTTAAGAACGTTCTCATTATTTGGAGCTTCAGTGCTGTTACCCCGCTTTCTTACCCACTACCTGGAGGTTTGCAGCCCTGTGCGAGTGGAAGCTACTGTAACAATCTTTCTTCCCCCCCCCCCACCCCAGACCGAAAGAACTCCAAGGATCTCACACCCTTCAGTGGCAACGATTTGCCCATGCAGACCCTGTGGTCCAGGAATGCCTTCGGTCCCCGGAGCAGCGTCAGTAACGCATTCCCACCCAGCAGAGACTCCAGGAAGGGAAGCAGCCCCAGGCAGCCTAGCCTGGATCACAGCATCTCTCTCCAAGAAGCCGTGGCCCTCTTCCCTTCCCTGCAGAGGCTGTCGACCAAAGGGGAGAGGCACTCCTCTTCAAAGCTGACCCTTCATAACTCGGTTTCGGGGTTTCCTGCACTGCAGAAAAGGCTCAAGACGATGCTCGACAGGGCTCGGGGAGATGAGATGTTTAAACCGGCGGAGCCGTTGCCTCAGATTCATCCCGAAGAAATTTTGAGCTGCAGGTCAGAAAAAAACACGGGGGCAGCAAGGGGGACGCAAAGGACCTGTTTAGATTGGGTTACCAACTCCAGGTTGGAAAATTCCTGGAGATTTGGGGATAGGGTTGCCAACCTCCAGGTACTAGCTGGAGATCTCCAGCTATTCCAACTGATCTCCAGCTGATAGAGGCCAGTTCACCTGGAGAAAATTGCCGTTTTGGCCACTGGACTCTATGACTAGGGTTGCCAGGTCCCTCTTCGCCACCGGTGGGAGATTTTTAGGGCAGAGCCTGAGGAGGGCGGGGTTTGGGGAGGGGAGGGACTTCAATGCCATAGAGTCCAATTGCCAAAGCGGCCCTTTTCTCCAGCCGAACTGATCTCTATAGGCTGGAGATCAGTTGTAATAGCAGGAGATCTTCTGCTATTACCTGGAGGTTAAACCAAAATTCACACAGAAAACAAATATTCCAAGCAATTTCAATATAATTCCAATATTACCATCAAAATGCAAAAGTCATATAAAAGCACAGGTCATAAATTACAAAGTCACATGTACTGTTCACAAGTAGGTGCATACAAACAGGTAAGTATATAGTCCTTGTTATAAATATAGGTAAATAAACAAATCACCATGTATATAATAATTCTAACAATATTTTTCTTCTTCTTTAGCAACGATATATTCATCAGAAGTCAGACAGGTGAGGAACCTCTGAAATGGACTGAATATACTAGCCTGGTTAGGCAGAAGGATCAGTCTTTTACCCATGAGGAGTTTAAACTTGTGCTTATAAGATAAAAAAAGAAATACATACCAAGTGAAAAGATTAAGGTTGAGGAACTAATGAAGAACGATACAGCCGTCTTTCTCACCTGTCTGACTTACCTGTTTGTATGCACCTACCTGTGAACAATACATGTGACTTTGTAATTTATGACCTGTGCTTTGATATGACTTTTGCATTATGATGGTAATATTGGAATTATATTGAAATTGCTTGGAATATTTGTTTTCTGTGTGAATTTTGGGTTAACTATTATATACACAGAAGTGTCTATTTTTGTACTATCACCTGGAGGTTGGCAACCCTATCTATGACTCTGAAGTCCCTCCCCTCCCCAAACATTGCCCTCATCAGACTCTGCCTCAAAAACCTCCCACCAGTGGTGAAGAGGGACCTGGCAACCCTATTTGAGAAGGGGGGGCCCTGGGGAGGGCAGGAGTTAGGGAGGGGAGGTATTTCAATGGGTAGGGTTGCCAGGTCCCTCTTCCCCAAAAATTTTACATCTGTACCCTAAACAGGCCCAAAGTACCAAAATGGGGGTTTGTTTGTCATAAAGTTCCAGCAACTAAAGCGGAACTGGACTTTCCAAGAGTCGCAGATAGGGTTGCCAACCTCAAGATACTAGCTGGAGATCTCCTGCTATTACAATTGATCTCAGGCCGATAGAGATCAGATCCCCTGGAGAAAAAGGCCGCTTTGGCAATTGGACTCTATGGATTTGGAATCCCTCCCCTCCCCAAGCCCCGCCCTCCTCAGGCTCCTCCCGCCAAACCTCCCACCGGTGACAAAGAGGGACCTGGGAACCCTAGTCACAGAAGAACTACTATCAAAAATGGCAACCCCACCTCAAGTTCTCCATTCCTCCTCCGCAGCATGAAATACAACTCATCCTCTTATCATGCTCAGTGTTTCCTCCATCAGAGGTGGTGTAGGGGTGAGGCAAGAGACAGAATGGTGATGCCCCAGCCGTCGATGACTTTTCCCTCTGAGCGCCGACTTAAAAGCGCCACACCCTCTTGTCTTTGCACAGGTACCTGCGTCTGTCCCAGAGCAACATCAATACTTTGCTGGAGCTCTGCAGAGAATCCGGAATCTACATAGACATACATCCTCACATGAAAGAATCGGAAATTGACGTTAGCACGGTGCTGTCATCCAATCCCAGCCGGACATGCTAGATGGTCCGGTTTGGCGAAATTAGAATGGCGCAGTCCTTAGAAGCTTTTCCACCAGCGTGGGAGAACCGACTGCTCTGAAAGATAAAGAAGAAGAGGAAGTGTTAGGAAGGCCCGTTTTCAGAGGGTTGCAGTGTCATTTCTTTGGAACAGAGCAATGATTAAAAATGAGTGAGCAAACTTGTCAGTTAAAAGGCTTCTCTTTTAAAGCACGCCTTAGAAAAAGATCAACAAACCGCTAACCAGAGTAACACCCTCACATGGATGGCCCAGGCTAGCCCAGTCATGTTCGATCTTGGAAGCTAAGTAGGCCCTGGTTAGTACACGGATGGGAGAATACCAAAGAAGTCCAGGGTCATTACCCAGGGGAAAGCGATGTCAACCACCTCTGAACATCTCTTGCCTAGATGGCTTTGGCTAGCCTGATCTCCTCAGGTCTTGGAAACTAAACAGCAGTGGCCTTAGTTAGTACTTGGACAAGAGACCACCAAGGAAGTCCAGTTAGAAAGGGTCAGGTTGTACTTACATGCTGTCAAGTCAGAACTGACTTATGGCAACCCCAGCAAAGGGTTTTCAACAAAATGAGAAGCAAAGGTGGTTTGTCATTCCCTTCTTCTGCAGATACGTGTGCAAGTTGCGGAATTCTCCCTACAGGATTTTCTTTTGCTTCTTGGGTTATTGGAAAACTGTGCAAGATGCTTTATGATTTAATATTGGAAAGCTACCGTTCAGAGTTAGCAGGCAATGGGACCAACATGTCCTTGCTTATTCTCCATGACAGTACCATACAGATAAGCTTCAGAATGCAAATAAGAGCTCTGCTGAATTTGGGTCAAATTACCCATGATGCTGGAGTTCTCTTGACTGGCCTTACAAAACAAGCTGCTATGTGGATCATGGCCATGACACTGGGGAAGGGGGTGCTATCCCTATATCCTCTTCATTTTCTCCAATTGGAAATGCATCCCTTGGGCTGCTTTAAGGGAAAGAAGATAGGTACCCAAGTGATGTCCATATTTTCCCACCTTCCAGAGGAGGTTATATTTCTGATGGGAAAAACGGCATGTGGGAGAAAGAGTTAAGCCTAGGGTTGCCAGCTCTGGGTTGGGAAATTCCCGGAAATTTGTGGGGTGGACCCTGGGGAGGGCGAGGTTGTTATTAGTATTTCAAAAGGGAAAGCAATGTATCTTTTATTTTTTAAAAAAATATTTTCTCCTTCAAAATGCTAATAAAATCACAGGGAGGCTGGTTGCTATGAGCAAAGCTACACCAGTTTGAAGGGTCCTTTACCGAACATCTTCAAACCGAATTTTGGCTTTTATAGACTGGCAGACATTGGCGATCTTCGCAGCATCCGTTTGTGCCCTTTATACTGTAACTACACACCGGAGTCCAACGTTCCTCTTTACTTTTGGGATAAGAACCTGTTGTTCTTGTATATCACCACCAGATGGGGCTCAATAATAAGTAAAATATTACTCATTGTGTATTTCACACAAAAGCCTGTTGTATACACGGTTTCTTAATATACTCGGTTAGCATTCTGCAAATTTCTTTTCCACTTATCCCCCCTCTCATAGCTCTTTAAAAAAAAAAAAACCACTGATGTGACAACTTAAGGACTTTGAAAATCTTAATTACTCTCAAAGATGTATATTAGTAACGCCCCCGCCCCCAGCTGTTGGGAGAACAAAGTATTATGTTCAGGCAGCTTTGTTACATCCGTTACTAAAACACGAGTGGAAACAGTTTTGGGCTCAAATGTCAAATCAGGATGCTGCCGCAGTTGCCTTGTTTGTGGGCTTCCTAGAGGCACCTGGTTGGCCACTGTGTGAACAGACTGCTGGGTTTGATGGTCCTTGGTCTGATCCAGCATGGCTTTTCTAATGTTCTTTGACTCCTGTGGTCCTTGCAATCCCCCCTTTTGATGCACACAGACTATATGATATATGTTTGGTAGACACATCTGTAGGGCATGTGAAAGGCATCTATGCAATATTTATACATTAGTAGAACATGTACATCAGCCTTTTGGGGTAGGAATAAATCCATATTTCTGAACACATGAAGCTGCCTTACATTGAATCAAACCATCGGTCTATCAAAGTCAGCATTGTCTACTCCAACTAGCTGCAACTCTCCAGGGTCTCAGGCAGAGGTGTTTCACATCACCTATTTCCTGGTTCTTATAACAGAGATGCTGAGGATTGAACCTAGAACCTCCTGCATGCTAAGCAGATGTTCTACCACTGAGCCACAGCCTCTCCCATTTATGAACATATATGCATTCTTCACATTGTGTAATGTATCAGAGGAATGCCTTGTTTTACTTTTTATCTTATTCTTACATTCATACAGATCTATGACAATGAACTATCAGTAAAACTTTCATGTTGCAGTACTGACCTACCATGCCGATCTCTCTTCCCGTACCCCAGGCCCCTCTCAACCTTCTCATGTAAGGTTGGAAGGCCAGAGAAGTTTTGTGACAAGAGAACCCTCTTTGCCACCTGTAGTCATGGCTTAGTTCAAACATGACACAAAACCATGGGTCATTTTAACTACGGTTAGTTTGTAAAACCAGGATTTGGCTTCCAAATAATAATCCAAATTCCGGTTTGCCTTCTCATTTCCCTGGCTGGTATCCCAGTCTGCATTGTAGTGAAGGTCATCCCAAAGCAGAATTCATCCAATGGTGGGTATAAATGCACCAAATAAATAAATAATCTTTTTGTCTCTCAACCAAAACTTCCACAGTGGCTTACACAATGCAAAGCCCGTTGAAAATGCATCAAAATAAATCAAGTAAGTATCAGTGTTACAATACTGCTACCAGTTACCCCCGCCCATACAAGAGATATTGCTAGCAAATGCAAGCCATCTAGAATGATTCAGATTCTACAATGTGAACTGACAGTTTCCAGACTCCACCTTTCCTGTCCATGCAATTCATTGAAGCTTCTTGAAATCACATCCCCCTGCCACAGCCCTACAGTACAGAGGATTCCTCTCTCGCTTTTACCCTTGGCTTGTTCCTCACTATGGTACACCTCCTTTGGCTCAACTGTGTAACTGTCTACCGCTCTCTTGGTCTGCTGCCCACGGCCCTGGCTTTGACTGGTGAGGTCATAACGCTGGCTCCCCTCCTCTTCCATTCACATACCTGCAGCTCAGTAGGTCCCATTCTCGGTGGGTCCTAGACCGGGAAAGAGTGAAGACCACCATTTGAGAGGATGCTGTTGAGAGCAAAGATACAAAAGAAGAAGAGTCGTTTTTTATATGCTGACTTTCTCTACCACTTAAGGAAGAATCAAACCAGCTTACAATCACCTTCCCTTCCCCTCCCCACAACAGACACCCTGTGAGGTAGGTGGGGCTGAGAGAGCTCTTAATAGAACTGTAACTTGCCCAAGGTCACCCAGCTGGCTTCGTGTGTAGGAGCGGGGAAACAAATCCAGTTCACCAGATTAGCGTCTGCTGCTCACGTGGAGGGGTGGGGAATCCAACCCGGCTCTCCAGATCAGAGTCCACCACTCCAAACCACCGCTCTGAAGTTAACCACTAAGATAATAATAGCACACGTTACCAGAATAATTGGAGACTGCTAGACATGTGTGAATGATGATTTGCTATGGATGTAAACACACACACACACACATACACACACGCTGCTAACCAACACATTATTTTAGTATTGGACACAAAGATGTTCCTTTACAGTGAGTGTTGCCAGCCCTGCCAGCCCTGCACCAGCAAATGGGGGTCAGCACCTGGGGAGGGTGGAGTTTCAGGGGATTGTGACGCTCTAGGAATTTTCTCCAATCTCTATGACCACAGAGACTGGGGAAATTCCTAGAGTGTTACATAAGAATGTGCCATCACTTGTGGAAAACACTGTAGGAATTCTTGCAGTCTCTTTGATCATCACCATAGATCCTGGAGAAGTTCCTAAAGCATCACCGTCGATGCCATCCCCCCATTTTCTCCTGTTCCTCAGTGGAGAGGACTTTTGACTTCTGTGAGACCTGAAGAAGAAGAAGAGTTGGCTTTTATACCCTGCTTTTCTCTACCTTTAAAGAGTCTCAAAGCAGCTTACAATCACCTTCCCTTCCTCTCCCCACAACAGACACCTTGTGAGGTAGTTGGGGATGAGAGAGTTCGGAGAGAACTGTGACTGAACACATGAACACATGAAGCTGCCTGCCTTCTACTGAATCAGACTCTTGGTCCATCCAAGTCAGTCTTGTCTACTCAGACCGGCAGTGACTCTCCAGGGTCTCAGGCTGAGGTCTTTCACATCACCTCCTTCCCTAGTCCCTTTAACTGGAGATGCCAGGGATTGAACCTGGGACCTTCTGCATGCCAAGCAGATGCTCTACCACTGAGCCACGGCCCCTCCCATGAACCACTGGCCCAAGGTCACCCAGCAGGCTTCATGTGGAGGAGTAGGGAATCGAACCCGGTTCTCCAGATTAGAGTCCACTGCTCTTAACCACTGCACCATGCTGGCTCTCAGTAATATATACATGTTTGGTTACTTACCAACTTGCAGATTGGTGTTAACTTGTTCAGATAAATTATTAGGGCGATGTAATTAGTTTTTGCCCTACAGCCACATACTTTGTATTTTGTTTATCCTGTTCCTTCAATCATCAAGGGTGGTGGGATTGGGGCCGAGGCAGGCAAACAACAGGTCTAATTCCAACGCTACCAAAAAAGCGGCATTGAATCCCTACATTCCAGGGACATGAATGAGGGAGTTACCTGAACAACAAGTTATATTATTGCAAGGAAAGATAGTGACATGCTGAGGCCATGCCCAGTGGTCTCCCACATGATTTAAACAAGTTGCATTCCAGTGTCAGCATAATCCTAAACAGAGTTACACCCTTCTAAGCAGTCAAGGGGCTCAGAAGAGAGCAACTCTGCTTATGGCTGCCCTATAAGACTTGAAACAACTACTGCTGAAAGTTAAAGGAGAAAGTGCCAAAGCTACAGCTGAACAATAAGACAAAAGTAATGACCACAGGAGAATTACTCAACTTTAAGCTTGACAATGAGGAAATTGAAATTGTTGAAGACTTTCTATTCCTTGGCTCCATCGTCAACCAAAAGGGAGACTGCAGCCAAGAAATCAGAAGGAGATTGAGACTGGGAAGGGCAGCCATGAAGGAGCTAGAAAAGATTCTTAAGTGTAAGGATATGTCACTGGCAACCAAGATCAAGTTAATTCATGCCATCGTATTCCCTGTTACTATGCATGGGTGTGAAAGCTGGACAATAAATGAATAAATTTATTTACTGCAAAAACTGGACAATGAAGAAAGCTGATAGGAAGAAAGTAGATTCCTTTGAAATGTGGTATTGGAGGAGAGTGTTATGGATACCGTGGCCCACCAAAAAAAGCAAATCGGTGGTTTATAGATCAAATCAAGCCTGAACTGACCCTAGAAGCTAAAATGGCTAAACTGAGGCTGTCATACTTTGGTCATTATGAGAAGACAAGAGTCACTGGAAAAGACAATCATGCTAGGAAAAGTTGAAAGCAACAGGAAAAGAGGAAGACCCAACAAGAGATGGATTGACTCTATAAAGGAAGCCACGGCCTTCAGTTTGCAAGATCTGAGCAAGGCTGTTAATGATAGGATGTTTTGGAGGACGTTGATTCATAGGATCGCCATGAGTCAGAAGCGACTTGAGGGCACTTAACACACACACACACACACACACACACAAGATCTCAGCTATGAATACCTTCATTTCACAATTCACAGTCGTATTCAATCTCTTTTTTTTCTAGGAAACATAATTCCTGTTGCCTTTGAGGTTTGAAGACTCCAGGGGAGGGGGGGGCTTTTTGCTTTCTTACCCTCACAAACACTCTCAAACAAACAAACGAAAATACCTTCTGACCTTAGATTCTTGCAGTACCTCCTGAAGTCGTAAGGTCCCTCCCACGGTTGTTCCCCATCAATATTTTCCTACAAAGGACATCCTCTCAGATGGTGACTGACCTCTCCATTGATTACCTCCCATGATATATGCCAACTTCTTAAACCCTCTGTAAGAGTTTTCATATCATAAAAGCCCGTCGCGCAGGAACGATATCACAGACATGGGGAACCGTCTGCTAAAACCCAGCACTTAATTTCTTCACTTTGAATCAAAAACCTCGCTTGGTAATCTTAAATAGTTTGGAGAGTTCCCTGCCAATTTCAGGGCATAACTTTGTATTCTGAGCATTTTTAAAAGGGGTTAGTTATTTCCAATATGCTACGTATACTTTGAGCGGACTTATGAAACAGGAAGGGAGGTGGCATGGTATAACCCGATCCCGTCAGATCTCAGAGGGCTCTGCAGAGGAAGGCAAAGGCAAACCACTTGCCTTGAAAGCCCCTTGCTGGGGTCATAGGGTTGCCAACCTTTAGGTACTGGCTGGAGATCTCCTGCTATTACAACTGATCTCCAGTCTATAGAGATCAGTTCACCTGAAGAAAATGGCAGCCTTGGCAATTGGACTCTATGGCATTGGAGTCCCTCCCCAAATCCTGCCCTCCTCAGGCTCCACCCCAAAAACCTCTCGCCAGTGGTGAAGAGGGACCTGGCAACCCTAACAATGAAGAGGAGACCAACGTAAACCGATTTGGGTTCTCGTTGGGGAGGGTATAAATGATGTAAAATAAATAAAAATAAAATGTATGAACTTCTGTATGAAAACTGGGTGCTCTATTGCATCCTTGGAGGCCTGTCATGGTGGTTAGAGAGTTGGACTAGGACCCAGGACAACCCAAGAATTCCCGCTCTGCCTTGAATTCCCGCCAGGGTTGCTACACAGAGGCAGGCAATGGCAAACCACCTCTGAACATCTCTTGCCTCGAAATCCCTATGGGGTCACCATAAGTCAGCTGGGACGTGTCAGCGCTTTCCACCACCACCAAGGCTGGCATAATAATTAAATCCATCATCGAAATTTGGCCGGTCTTTGATGGTACCTCCAATGTATATCACCTTACTCTACCTGTGCTTAGGAGAGAAGAGGATCATTTGCCCCGTGCCAATGCCTATTGTTTAGGATACACAAGAGGGGTAATGATTTGGCCAGCAGCATCCGTGTCAACCAGGCGATCGCACCCCCTCCAAGAATACACCCATATTTTGCAGGACCAAGTAGTGCCACGGAGCTGCCCAGATGCATTTTATCGACGCAGACTGCCAAGTGCATCCACCGACCAGGACTGCAAGATTTTGCATGCCACACATTGGATGCGATCGGACCTGGAACGAGGCCACCTTCTTCTAACCCTTCTTTACCCAAACCCTAGGGTTCCCTGATGCAACCTGTTCCCTTCCCCTTATTCGTTTATCTCCCTCGCACATTTTATTTTTTTAACAAAACCTCTTTCTGGCTTACAGAATCCGCCCGTCTGTCAAAGCGGCCTTGGATCTGCATGCGTTCCCCCTACCCCCTCCTCCAATAAATCACTGGCAGGCAGCAAAGTGTCTTTAAGACAAAAAAAACCCCACCTTTAAAAACATATTGAAAGGCAACTTGCCGCACATACTCTAAGGCACAGCAGCTCTGCGTGTTTCCCAGCTTCTGCCGCCTTGATTCTACCGGACTAGCCGGAGGTGGCGTCCAATCAGAAAGGTAGCCGCTGAGGTCCGGGGAGAATGTCTGCCTTTCTTATTTTATATTCCAGCAAAGTGCAGGGGGAAAAATGTAAGCCAATAAAACAGATACAGGATGAATAAAGAGTGCTGCTAATTCATAGAAACTCTTCTCCTTCCCCCTTTCCCTTTTTTAAGCAATAGAATTCCTTTTTCTATACAGCCAGACTTTGAAAGTTCCGTTTTTATTCACCATTTACTTCCCTAGGGTGCAAACGCTCGCTTAGCGATAATGTCGCTTCTTACATGCATGAAGGAGAAATGGTTTCGGTTAAGGGAGAGAGTCCTTCTTTGGTACGTGCTGGAAATGTGGGGCGAGAGGTGGGGAAGAGCTCCGTCAAAGGCTAGGGATGCAGTCTGTCGAAGACATGTTTGGTTAATAGGTGGGGAAGGAGTCACTGAACCAAGGTGGGTGCGGTGACACTAGAAATATGGGTCTCTCTGAACGAAGAAGAGTCGTGCTGCATTGTTAAGCCCCCCTTTTTTCCTTTATTAAGCACAGCCCTTCTGTGGGGTGACGCAATGAGTAATGAAAATGTGGAATTCACTGCCAGAGGGTGTGCTGAGGCTAGGGTTGCCAGCTCCGGGTTAGGGAATACCTGGAGAGGTTGGGGGCGGAGCCTGAGGAGGGCGGGGTTTGGGGAGGGGAGGAACTTCAATGCCATAGCTTTCCACCATCAAGCAGCAATTAAACCAAATTTTCAATAGAAAGACCCCGCCAGCATTCAGAGGTTAACTCTCCTTTTTTAAACAGCAGCTAAGTCAGCCCTCTTTCGGTTCGGTGGCAAACCTCCCAGGAGAAGTTCATCCGTTCTTCCAGTGACTATAAGGCAATTAGACTTTTACGTCTTATTTTTTCCAAAAGGTGGGTGGGGTGGGAAAGACCGGTTTTATGTGGTGAGCCAATTTATACCTTTCTGTCAGAAGAAAAGTTGAAGGGCCACCAAAACCTCTCTTTCAAAATGGTTTCGGTGGCATCTTACTGAATCATACAAAACCCCGGGGCTTCCAGGTCCAGGAATCTTTAACAAGAGTTTTGTAGGAATGACCTGGACAGAATACAGAGGAGCTTCTACTTTTCAAGAACTTATGCAGAAAATCCTCGGCTATTTTGAATTTCTTGAGCCTGCACAGGTCAAAGGCTCGAAAATCCCTGGGCCAGTCTCCTAAGACCGGTTGCTCAGCAGAAGCATATTTAATTTACTATAGGTATAGGGTTGCCAGCTCCAGGTTGGGAAATACCTGGAGATTTTTGGGGTGGAGCCCAAGGAGAGTGGAGTTTGGAGAGGGGAGGGACTTCAATGCCATAGAGTCCAGTTGCCCAAGCAGCCATTTTCTTCAGGGGAACTGATTTCCATATCCTGAAGATCAGCTGTAATAGTGAAAGATCTCCAGCCACCTCCTGGAGTTTGCAATCCCAAAGTTAATAATACTCGGTACACAGCCACTGATAATTACAAATATATTCACTACTGTAATTACAACATGAACATCAATGTGTATACAAGTTACCAACTTTTCACATTCAATTAACCTGTCTTTGGTTATAAATTCAGTTCACGGTGATCCTGGAATCAGAAAACACTGTTGGTAAATACTTTTCCTTTGGGATTGCATGCCTCCTGGAGTTTGGCAACCCTATGTAGGTGGCTGACCTCTTCAGCTCCTGAGTGTAGGGTTGCCAACTCTGCATATTTTGGGGGTGGAGTCTGGGGGTGGGGGTTGAGAAGGGGAGGGACGTCAGCAGAGTATAATGCTGAAGGGGCCACTTTCTCCAAGGGAACCGATCACTGTCGTCTGGAAATCGGTTGTAATTCCGGGAGATCTCCAGGCCTCTCATGAAGGCTGGCCATTCTGCCTGAGCGGGAGGTGGCTTGTTTCTTCAGCGCTTGAGGCTGGCTTCTTCAGTCTCCCGTCAATCCCCCAGCATTTCAACAGTTAAAAATAACAGCCCCACCAATAAGAAACAAAACTTTTTTGGGGGTGCCACTGCGAGCAAAAGTGGGCGACGGCCTTCCAGCCCAAAAGCCACGGACAGTTTTGAGTTCCCCATTAAAAGCATTCAAGTGAACAAACTTGGCGATTAACTGGATATGTAATTAAGCCTTTTGTCATTAGTCTAATTAGACAGTGAGGGGAAATTATTAAGGCTGTTGCTATTCCGACAGCACAAGTACAGACAGTGTGAGGTTCTTCGCCCCTCCAAGCTCTGACATTGCTTTCCTTTAGGTTTTCCATTTTTCAATGGGCTTTCTGTTGATGCTGAGGGTAATTACAGCTTTCTCTTGTTGTTTAATGGAACTGGATTCTGTATGATTATCCAGAATAGAAAGTGGTATTTGGGGGAAGTTTAGTTACAGTAGCATTGGGGTTTTCTAATTGTTTCGATGCAATCTCTTAGCTCTCTTGAGTACTTTGGAAATACCGCAAATAAAAATAGCCCCAAATAAAAACTGCAGTATTTGCTAGGGTTGCCAGCTTCGGGTTGGGAAATACCTGGAGATGTCTGGGGTGGAACCTGAGGAGGGTGGGGTTTGGGGAGGGGAGGGACTTCAATGCCATAGAGTCCACTCCCCAAAGCATACGTTTTCTCCAGGGGAACTGATCTCTGCAGCCTGGAGATCAGCTGTAATTCCGGGGGATCCTCAGGTAACACCTGAAGGCTGGCATCCCTGTGTGTGTGTGTTAAGTAGCTTCATGGCGACCCTATGAATCAATGTCCTCCAAAACATCCTATCATTAACAGCCTTGCTCAGATCTTGCAAATTGAGGGCTGTGGCTTCCTTTATTGAGTCAGTCCATCTCTTGTTGCGTCTTCCTCGCTTCCTGTTGCCCTCAACTTTCCCTAGCATGATTATCTTTTCCAGTGACTCTTGTCTTCTCATAATGTGACCAAAGTACAATAGCCTCAGTTTAGTAATTTTAGCTTCTAGGGTCAGTTCAGGCTTGATTTGATCTATAACACAGTAATTTGTTTTTGGTTTTTTTGGCAGTCCACAGTATCCGTAACACTCTCCTCCAACACCACATTTCAAAGGAATCTACTTTCTTCCTATCAGCTTTCTTCATTGTCCAGCTTTCACACCTATACATAGTAATAGGGAATACGATGGCATGAATTCACTTGATCTTGGTTGCCAGTGACACATCCTTACACTTAACAACCTTTTCTAGCTCCTTCATGGCTGCCCTTCCCAGTCTCAATCTCCTTCTGATTTCTTGGCTGCAGTCTCCCTTTTGGTTGATGATGGAGCCAAGGAATAGAAAGTCTTGAACAATTTCAATTCCCTCACTGTCAACCTTAAAGTTGAGTAATTCTCCTGTAGTCATTGCCTAAATTATGCCTATCTCTAAATTACACTTATTTCCAATAATAATATTTTTGCATGTGTGTATAACATTTTTAGAGGAGTATCTCACATTCAGGATCATCTTCTTTTTGAGCAAATATTATAACCCACCATACATTCATTTCCATGAAGATGTTTAGCAGCCAATGTAGTCAACGACTCAGGGGTAAATATATTTAGTGTACCCTTGTACTTCAGAAAGAAAGAATGCCTCGGGACTGTTTTTGAGGGAAGGCAGCCGGGTGTACCGAAAGACCTTTCAAGGTCAACTGGAGAGAAAGGGCAAGGCCGATCCGCAATATGCAGAGGCCTCCGGCTGCCCTCGGTGTGTTTGGCATGCAGTGCGCCGAAGAAGCTCTGAAATGTGCCGAGGAAACTCTGAGAAACAACAGGTCAAAGGAGAAAAGGCTACGGGGCAAAACAGCACCGGGCAGGTCATGGTCTTAGCTGCCGAGCAGCAGCCGAGATGTGAAGATCGCAGCGAGTGTGAGCGAAATTTAAGGGCTCGACCAGCCTTTCTGTAGTCTCACAGTTGTCAGCGAGCGTTTCTTTTTAAAAAGGAGAGGGAGAAAGAGGCAGCGAAGAAGTGCTTAGCAACCACACGCTCCAAAACACAGCACTGAAAGGTCAAGAGAGAGGGGACTTTTTTAAAAAAAAAAAAATCTTGTACAGGGGCAAAGTTGTCTTACTTACAGGGAGTGCTAGTGGGCATCTCCGCGATCAGCCGTTAATGAAATAAATGCACTCTTCCGTCCATGCTAAATCCAGCTTCCGCAGGTCTGAAAAAAACTCTTGATGGCCAGAAGACGTCCTCCCTTCTCTGCAATGAAACATCAGTGTAGTTCAGCTCCATCTCAGGCCCATAAATATAAGGATTTATGAACAACAGGTATCAATCGATCGATCGATTGATCGGCTTCGAGTGTATTGTTAAATTATTATTTTTTTAATGAGACCCACTTTGTAATGGGGATATAATGCCTTGCACAAGTGAAAACGGCTCTTTGGGGTACAATGGAATTTTCTTGCACAAGAGGGGACAGCAACTTTAAAATAACCATTCTGCTGACATCATGGCTTTTGGATAGGGTTCCTGCTGCAGGAAGCGGAGGCTGCTCATTAGGGTTGCCAGGTCCCTCTTCGCCACCGGCAGGAGGTTTTGGGGGTGGAGCCTGAGGAGGGAGGGTTTGGGGAGGGGAGGGACTTCAATGCCATAGAGTCCAATTGCTAAAGAGGTCGTTTTCTGCAGGTGAGCTGATCTCTATCGGCTGGAAATCAGTTGTAATAGCGGGAGGTCTCCAGGTAGTACCCGGAGGTTGGCAAACCTACTGCCCATACAATGGCTGCCGTACCTTACCTTCAGTCACCTGGTGATGATCGTTGTGCTGTTGTGGCAGCTGCTGCTGAAGCAATTTTTTTTAAAAAAATCTACGTAGCCAATAGGGTTGCCAACCTCCAGGTACTAGCTGGAGATCTCCTGCTATTACAACTCATCTCCAGCCGATAGAGAAGAAGAAGAGGAAGAAGAGTTGTTTTTTATATGCCGACTATCTTTGCCACTTAAGGGAGACTCAAACAGGCTTACAATCACCTTCCTTTCCCCTCCTCACAACAGACACTCTGTGAGGTAGGTGGGGCTGAGAGAATGTGACTTGCCCAAGGTCACCCAGCTGGCTTTGTGTGCAGGAGCAGGGAAACAAATCTAGTTCACCAGATTAGCCTCCGCCGCTCATGTGGAGGAGTGGGGAATCAAACCCGGTTCTCCAGATCAGAGTCCACCACTCCAAACCACCATTCTTAACCACTACACCACACTGGCTGGTGTAGTTAGAGATCAGTTCACCTGGAGAAAATGGCAGCTTTGGCCATTCAACTCTATGGCATTGAAGTCCCTCCCCTGCCCAAACCACACCCTCCTCAGGCTCCGCCCCCCAAAACCTCCCACCACTGGTGAAGAGGGACCTGTCAACCCTAGCAGCCAATCAAATATCCAATCAAATGTCCAGTGGCAAAACAGAAGGCTTGCTGGGCAAAAGCCCTACCTGGCCCTGCTTATTTCCTAAAAACACTTGGTGGGCCCCAAAAAAGGTGTCAGCAGACACCAAGGCACCCATGGACACCGAGTTGGGGACCCCTACTACATAGGGTTGCCAACCTCCAGGTACCAGCTGAAGATCTCCTGCTATTACAACTAGTCTCCAGCCGATAGAGATCAGTTCACCTGGAGAAAAATGGCCGCTTTGGCAATTGGACTCTATGGCACTGAAGTCCCTCCCCTCCCCCAACCCTGCCCTCCTAAGGCTCCGCCCCCAAAACCTCCCGCTGGCGGCGAAGAGGACCTGGCAACCCTACTACGACACCCTTACCCCTACATTGGCTGCAAACACCTGTGATAACTTGGATGCCAATGTTTTTGTTGGTTTGAGATCCATCACCTCATTTGATACTGGTAGAAAAGGGTCACGGTTTAGCATAGCTGGCAGAGGGGCAGGGGAAAGCCAGCTCTGGAAATCTTTTTTGCACAAAGGCAGATATTCGCTAATCTCTTTTTAAGCGGCACGTTATGGTTGTTTAAGGAAGCCTGGCCCTTCTCCAGAAAGGTCTGTTGAGCGTGTGGCAGAAAAGGCCGACTTGCATAAACGCAGTGCAGGTCTCTATGGGCAGTGACATTTCTATGCCTCCACAGGGAAGCCGCTGTTTTAGATTAGTTTGGTTAGTCCTGCAGATGCCGCGTGCTGATTTACTCAATTCTGATGCCCGTGCCTCTCCCGCACCCTCTCCTCCAAATAATTAGCTTATCAAAGATCACTTTTTCCCCTCGGCTTGCCCACTCCCTTTTGTTTTATTTTATTTTTTACCTTGCTACATTTGCAAGAAAAATATCTTCTCGGTTTTGCTAGAGGTGCAGATTTGTCATCACTCAGAAAGTGAATGGAGAAGCTACCTGGTACATTGGTTAGTGCATCGGACTGGAAAGACCCAGGTTCGAATGCTCATTCTCCCTTGAAGCTGACCTCAGTCTAGTCATTCCCCCTCAGCCTAATCTACCTCCCAGGGTTGTTGTTATGATTTTGTATTGATATGATGGACATCTTAGCTTTATTGGCTTTAACAGCTTTGAATAAAAACAACCTGTAGAAGCTATATATAAAAAAAGTAAAGGTCCCCTGTGCAAGCACCGGGTCATTCCTGACCCATGGGGTGACGTCACATCCTGACGTTTCCTAGGCAGACTTTGTTTATGGGGTGGTTTGCCGTTGCCTTCCCCAGTCATCTTCCCTTTACCCTCAGCAAGCTGGGTACTCATTTGACCGACCTCGGAAGGATGGAAGGCTGAGTCAACCTTGAGCCGGCTACTTGAAACCAACTTCCGTTGGGATCGAACTCAGGTCGTGAGCAGAGCTTTTGACTGCAGTACTGCAGCTTACTACTCTGCGCCACGAGGCTCCTTAGAAGCTATATAGAAATGCTAAAAATAAGGGCCACCGACCCACATATGAAGATGGCAACTCCCAGGAGACTTTGGGAGAGAGAGACTCACCCAGAAGAGCACCTCCTGATGTCGCAACGTTTCCAGCCGCGTAATTCGAACTGATGTTGCCATGTCGTCACCTGCTCTAGCAATCACTTTATCATAGAGTGAGGCAATAGGACTCTATGGCATTGGAGTCCCTCCTCTCCCCAAACCCCGCTCTCCTCAGGCCCCGCCCCAAAAACCTCCCGCCAGTGGCAAAGAGGGACCTGGCAACCCTACTGAAACATCCCAGATTCTTCAGTTTTTCCTCGTAGCAAAGGTGCTCCAACCCCCTAATCCTCCTAGTTGCTGGGACTGGTTGTCCCTCGTTGATGACTGAACACCTTCTTTGACTTTTCTGTACTCCAGCAGAATCACACCTGGCCCTAACTGTATCGCCCAGTGGGGTTGCCAGGTCTGGGTTGGGAAATACCTGGAGATTTTAGGGGCAGAGCCTGAGGAGGAAGGGGTTTGGGGAGAAGAGGAACTTCAACGGAGTATAATGCCATAGAGTCCGTTTGCCCAAGTGGCCATTTTCTCCTGGTGAACCGATCTCTGCCGCCTGGAGATCAGTTGTAATCCCAGGAGATCTCCAGCCCCCACCTGGAGGTTAGGGAGATAACAAACGTTAGCCTGCTGTAGAGCATGTTTAGACAAAATACCGGCAGCAAAATGCCAAAGGTTTATGTGATGGAAGCTGGCAAGCCTATCGCCCACAAAACACAGGTAGCCTTTTCAATAAGGTTACATCTTGTGCAACACAAATCCAAGGAAGCAGGGTTGGTGAGCACGTTGGAGCTGTCCGGGGAAAAATGGATCTCTCCTACAACGCCTGTGCGCTCTTCCTTCTGAAAGCGTATGAAAATGCAATTTTATTTTTTTTTGTCTGTGCCTCATGCGGAAAGCAAGGCAAGCGCCTCTTACCTTCCCAATGACAGGGATATCAACAGAACCCTAGGTATTGGCTCCCCAGTGAACAGTGCCAGAAGCAAAAGCAGCAGCAGTAATTCCAGCAACTGGAATTTTTGTTTAAAAAGAAGAACATTACCAGTGGAAGCTAATCTGACACATGACCAAAACTGCATCAGCCATTTACACTGTGTATGTATATGTGTGTGTGTGTCTATGTGTTTTAAAAAATCCTTTTCAAAACCCCCAATAAAATCTAAATGTGAAAGGCAGGGGAAAGGAGGTTCCCATACAAACAGCTACAGCCATTTTAACCCATGTCGCTTCAGTTTAAAGGTGCTTTAAGGCAGAGTGTGGGGTTTTTTTGGAGGGGAGGGGAGATCAGTGTTGCACACAATATCACAGTAAACCGGCAGGCGGCAATCAGATGGAGCTGCCTTCGATTGAATCAGACCTTTGGGTCCATTAAGATCAGTATTGTCTGCTCAGACCAGCAGCAGCCCTTGAGATTCTCAGGCAGAGGTCTTTCCCATCACCTATTTGCATAGTCCCTTTAACTGGAGGTGCTGGGGATTGACCCTGGGACCTTCTGCATGCCAAGCAGGTGCTCTACCACTGAGCCACAGCCCCTCTCCCAAGTTAGCACAAAATAAAGGGGATGGTTCAGTGTTTCTTTGACATTTTTAAGCCACGTTCTTCCTTATCGCTTTTTGTTGGGGGTTTTTGCCCCTCTGTATGGCTGTACGGTTCCGTCTCTTCATTGAAATGCCTTCCAGAAATGCTTTTTCTTGTTGTAACATAAGACAGTTCCATTGTGCTAACAAGCTTGCTGTGTTTGTTTTTTTTCCCAAAAGAGCAAAAATCTCCAGAGAGCTGGGACTGGGAGGGGAGAGCCAGATCTGAATGCTTAATTTCATAGTCTCTCTCAATGGGGAAAAACATTCCAAACTACTGGATCTGAGAGCTTTTAGCCTTTTTTTTAGCCAATGGATGTCTAGTCTGTGTGTCATTATTTCCCTCTTATGAGCTAGCTCAATAGCTTAACTTCTTGTGGGGCTCCTCTTCCGATTTTTAAAATTTTGAGACACTCCACTCATAGAACATAAGAAAGGCCATGCTGGATCAGACCATGATCCATCAAGTCCAGCAGTCTGTTCACACAGTGGCCAGCCAGGTACCTCTAGGAAGCCCACAAACAAGACAACGGCAGCAGCATTGTCCTGCCTGTGTTCCAAAGCACCTAATATATTCGGCATGCTCCTCCGATCCTGGAGAGAATAGGTATGCATCATGACTAGTATTCATTTTATTAGTAGTCATGGATAGCCCTCTCCTCCATGAACATGCCCACTCCCCTCTTAAAGCCTTCCAAGTTGGCAGCCATCACCACATCCTGGGGCAGGGAGTTCCACAATTTAGGATCCTCCAGCATCTCACTGAGTTAGGCCCAAACAAATAAGATAAAACAAAAGTGTGCCCTATATCACAGGTGAATACTCTGAAAAGAGTGATGGCAAATAGAACAAGACCATCCCATGTGATTCATGGATGAGTAAGAGTTAGGGTGCCAACTCTGGACTGGGAAATTCCTGGAGATTTGGGGGAGGAACAGGGAAGGGCAGTGTTTGGGGAGAGGGAGGAGAACTGCAGGGATGTGATGCCACAGAGCCTACCTTCTGAAGCTGTCATTTTCTCCAGGGAAACTGATCTCTGTAGTCTGGAGATCAGGTGGAATTCCAGAAGATCTCCAGCCCCTACCTGAAAGTTCTCAACCCAAGTGGGGATTTGAACACAGAGCCGCACAGTCCAAGTCTAACCCTAACTTATGCTAGATCTTTAAAAGCCTCATACAAAAGCATGGCACACACAAAAAAAGTTATTTCCAATGTGCTGAACGAGGTTAAATATGTAGAAAGCAGGGAAGTCAAAACGTCCTTTCTTAAAGAACTAAGAAGGGTGGAAGTTGCTGGGATGAATAATGCATAATGGAACAGCAAGGTACTAAAAGTGGGCCATGCTAATTTCGAAGAGCGTGAAATTTATTGTCACTTGTGGGCCCACTGGGAATAATTTGTGCATCTTCTATTAATAAAATATTTTTAAATTTGAATTTGCATACTTTAGCCATTAGGACTAACCTTGACACAGTCCTTTTTGGAGAAGGCCCAGACCATAGGTGGATAGGAAAGAAGCAGGAGGGGCTATAGCTCAGTAGTAGAGCATCTGCCTGGTATGCAGAAAGTCCCAGGTTCAATCCCCAGCATCTCCAGTTAAAAGAATCAGATAGTAGATGATGTGAAAGTCCTCTGTCTGAGTTCCTGGAGGACTTAGACTGGAGTAAATCTCCTTAGGAACGCACTGTTAGACAATACCAACCTTGGTAGACTGGGGGTCTGACTCAGTATATGGCATCGGATCGGTTTCTCCACTGAGCTGTGCCTGCAAAAAGGCAGGCGTAGCCCTGTGAAACTCTATGGAGTTCACTGGGCTTGAGGGTGTTTTATTTTATTTTAGCTTCTGCGCTACCACAAGCTGCTCAGGAGGCGACGCAGCTACGCTGTCCCTGAGCCCATCGTAAGTACCCCCGCCCTGTTAGGATTGAGCTGCTTGAGACTCAGCACCAGAATGGATGTAAGAAGGGCATTTCACAATAGGGGCACCATAACCAAAAAGGCCCTGCCGTGTGTTGCTACCCACCTCATTTCAGACTGTGGGGCTAGACATAACAAGGCCTCTAATGATGACCTAAACTGATGGGCAGGGTCATACAGAGCCCTGTGAGAACCAGGCTGGTATCCTGGGTATAGGGTTGCCAACCACCAGGCGGCAATAAGAAAAAGACAGCACTAGCTCCGAAATTAGCAAATTACAAAAGTATATTCTAAGCAAGGTGTATACAACACACTACCACAAAAGTATAAATACTTGGTACCGAGGGAATGCAGGCAAGCAATGTTAATGACAACTAACTGAAGAGAAATCATAAATTAAACGAATCCCAAGTTATAATTCCAAAGTTGGCAAGCGCAGCCGGAGAAACGCGGTGTGGACATGCGCAGAGCGGCAAGGCAGGATCAAGTCATGCGCAGTAGTTCTTCCTGCTATTACAACTGATCTCCAGCCGATCAATTCACCTGGAGAAAATGGCAGCTTTGGCAATTGGACTCTATGGCATTGAAGTCCCTCCCCTCTCCAAACCCCGCCCTCCTCAGGCTCCACCCCAAAAACCTCCAGCCGGTGGTGAAGAGGGACCTGGCAACCGTACACACAAATCCAGAACAAGGACATCTGTTCCCAAAAGAGAACCCCCAAACACTTGGGCGTTATTCCATGTATTTTCTCAACCAAGCTAAATTTGCTTTTCTTTAGGAAAAAATAATAATTCCAATGCATGAACTTAAACCCAATCAATGAAACTATATTAAGTTACTAGCCAAGAAGAATGTCTCCTAGTTACAGCGAACTGGGACCAGAATGAAAAAAGAAGAAGAAAGAAAATCACTTTATCTGGCAGCTATAATAAAATTTCTAATAACCTCATTTCTCTCCTCATCGTCTCTCATTACAACAGAATAAGAAAACAAGCAAAGGACTCCAGGAGACGGAGCGCCCTCGACGACAAGAGCGGCCATTTCGTGAATTCCTGAAATCCAGACAAAATGGATAGACGTTTCCCGGTCGCACTCCCCCCCCCTTTTTTTTTTATTAAATCACAGCTCAAGTCGGCGTTAAGCATTCCTCCTCCAAAGGCAATCCGAGAGCACCAGTGCTTGGAAGACGCTAATAAAGAAAATCCATTCCGCTCACAACATTTGGCCTCTCCAGAATTAAAAGCATGACCCTTAGAGGCCCTCAGCAGTCTCACGGCAGGGCACGGAGCACAGAGTGCCGCGACAGAAAAGCTTTGTAGCAGAGGAGGAGGGTAATAATGCACCTATTATAGCGTCCATGTCACAACAGAGAAGATTCCTGCTGGAGCAGATAGCCCAAGGCGCTGTCTAGTCCTGCATCCTCCCTCCCAACCAGAATACTCCCAAGAATGCCCACAAGCAGGGCGCGGAGGCCACGTTGTTGCTCCCCAATGATGGCAGGCACACTTCCTCTGCACATGGAGGTTCCGCTTAGCCTTCCGGGCTAGCCACCTCCTCCGTGACTATCTCTGATCTCCCTTTGAAGTCGCTTAGTCCCGTGGTCATCGCTGTACCTTGTGGCACTGAATTCCATAGGTTAATTATGCATTCTTATTGTCTGTCCTTATTTTTGTCCCCTCGCAACCATCTTCAGCACAGTACTCCACATCATCGTATCATTTATATACTCTTTCCCAAGTGTGCCCTACATCTGCGGATATCTAAATCCACAGATCAGGGCCACGTGTGTGTGTAAAGTGCCTTCAAGTCGCAGCCGACTTATGGCGACCCCTTTTTTGGGGTTTTCATGGCAAGAGACTAACAGAGGTGGTTTGCCAGTGCCTTCCTCTGCACAGCAACCCTGGTCTTCCTTGGTGGTCTCCCATCCAAATACTAACCAGGGCTGACCCTGCTTAGCTTCTGAGATCTGACGAGATCAGGCTAGCCTGGGCCATCCAGGTCAGGGCGATCAGGGCCACACGTACCCAATTTTTCTACAAATTTTGGGAACACCCCAGGTTTGCAGAAAAATTTAAATCTTAAAAAAAAACATGAGGGTGGTTAATTTCCCCAAAAGTAAAATAATTCCCCCCAAAATAAAATAATTACCTTTGAGGGCCCTTGCTGCTCCTGCGGCTTCTTCAGCAGCAGAGCATGGCGACATCCGCTGCTGCAGTGGTGGAGTCGGGCCGCGGCTAGCGTGGCCAACCTCCAGGTACTTAGCACAGAACCAAAGTTGTATAACAATGTGCAAACATATATTGGGTGCTACAATAATACAATTGTATACAGAAAGACGTATATATTCTATTCCAAAGCATACAAAAAGTGTCCTGTATATTGTGTATGAGTCCTTTAGACTGTGTTCATATAATTCCATCTATATTCCATATTCCATTCAACAGGGGTCCAATGCTGGTACCAAAGAGGTACTCCTCTACTCCTCTTTGGTACAAGCATTGGTACTCCTCTTTGGTACTAGCATCGGACCCCTGTTGAATGGAATATGGAATATAGATGGAATTATATGAACAAAGTCTAAAGGACTCATACACAATATACAGGACACTTTTTGTATGCTTTGGAATAGAATATATACGTCTTTCTGTACACAATTGTATTATTGTAGCACCCAATATATGTTTGCACATTGTTATACAACTTTGGTTCTGTGCTAATTTCCAAACCTTTCGGTATGAGTACAGAGGTGTTTGCTTGTTTCCAACCTCCAGGTACTAGCTGGAGATCTCCTGCTATTACAACTGATTCTCCAGTCACCTGGAGAAAATGGCCGCTTTGGCAATTGGATTCTATGGCATTGAAGTCCCTCCCCTCCCAAAACCCTCCCAAAAAAACCTCCCGCTGGTGTCGAAGAGGGACCTGGCAACCCTGTCCCCACTTGTCCTTCACAATAAGTATGCTTGCAAGAAAAAGAATGATATTTTTCTTGCACCCGAACACTGCAGTTTGACAAGCTGGGTATCTGCAGTTTGGCCTTTTCCCTCTGTTAGGAATGACAATTGGATGCTTTGCAATACCTGAACAGTTGCACATTTATTGTAAAACAAAGAATCACGTTTGATTTGCACAAGGCTGAAGTGAAACCAAAATGAGGCTTTTTCAGGTCAAAACAGCAGGGGAGAGATAAGTTTGAAATCAACCCTATTTTCTGTGCACCGAATTCTAACAGTTAGGTAGTCAGAAGCTTCATCTCCGTCCTTCAAGTTAAACAGAAGCACCATCGCTTGCAAGCCATATGTATTTATATATAAAAGATAAAGTTAAAGCATTGCGTTCCAGTCTTCTTTACACTTCAGTAGAGGTTTTTTATGTTTGCCCAGTCACTGTCAGGCTTGCTATAGATCTGTTGATGCATTTATATTTGATACTATTAAAAGAGGTGATGAAATAGACTTTAGAAGTGCTAGTGAAATATTTATTAAAAGCATAGAGAAGCCATGTAAAGGGGAAGACAGGGAAATAAAATGAGGGGGAAGACTGCACCTGGGATTAAAAAAAAAGAGGAATTGCAAGCTCAAACTATCTCTTTTCCCCCCTCTACGACCCAACCAAGGGTCATGCCAGGTTGTCAAATATGAATGCCACTTAGCCAGGAAGAAACGAACTGGTTGTGATAACTGAATTCTGTCCTTCACCCGCTCATATCTCAAAATGTTCCCGCACATCTGTTAGACAAAGCTATACTGACATCTGCACAGTTGTTTCAAAATGCTGCTGATACATCGAGACGCACACACCCTGATCCCATGTCAGGCTATGGGCTTGCCCCCGGGTGCCTGACTATCCCTGGAATACATTTGAAAACATATTGACAATCTCCCACAGGCGGGGGGAATGCTGTATTTGTCCATTTTTTTATTGTCCGTTGTCAACTCAACTCCATATTGGAGTCTGATTTGGGTATTCTTACATTGTTTGAAATTAATTTCGAAGGAATGTCCTGATTTGGGCTCTGCGCAGTTGGCATTCATTGTGCCAGTGTAGTGTTTAGAGCAGGGGTGTCAAACATAAGGCCCTTAGGCTGTATCCGGCCCCTCAAGAGCTTTTATCCGGCCTGCTGAGGCAGCCACCCCCTCTGCTCTCAATCTGGTCTGGCGAGGCACGGCACAGCCCAACCAAGTGGCATTTATGTCATATCCAGCCCTCGTAACAATTGAGTTTGACAGCCCTGGTTTAGAGTGTTGGGCTGGCAGATCCCCAGTCAGCCATGAAACTTATCAAGGGGCAGGGCAGGGCTCAGTGGTAGATCATCCGTTCTGCTCTTCAAAGGTCCCAGCCCATGTTCAATCCCAGCCAACTTCAGTTTAAAGGAGCTGATGCTAAAGAATTCAGCCAGAGACCCTGGGAAACCACTGTCAGTAGGAGGAGACAATACTGACCTTGATAGACTAAGGGTCTGACTAAGCTCAAGGTAGATTTGTGTGTGTTCAAGTGACCTGGGACAATCACTTGCTTTCAGACTAACCTACCTCAACGAGCTGTTGTGAAGATAAAATAGAGGAAAGGAGAAGTCCTTGAAGGAGGAAGAAGAAGGAGGCTTCTATACCTTGAAGGAGGCTTCTATACCCTGATTTTCTCTACTTTTAAGGAGTCTCAGACTTAGCTTACAATCTCCTTCCCTTCCTCTCCCCACCACAGACACCTTGTCAGGTAGGTGAGGCTGAGAGAGCTCGAAGAGAACTGTGACTAGCCCAAGGTCACCAAGCTGGCTTCATGTGTAGGAATGGGAAAATAAACCCGGTTCACTAGATTAGAGTCTGCCGCTCATTGGAGGAGTGGGGAATCAAACCCAGTTCTCCAGATTAGAGTCCGTCGCTCTTAACCACTGTACCTTGCTTGGTCTTGATCGCTTCATCTTTGTCTTGATTTGATTTTGAAATGGTCCTTTCCATAAAGAAAACTGATTAGAGGTTGTTAGCACTAATTTACAAAAAACATTGGGCTCCATCTTCAGTCACACGTTGCCTTATACCAACTCAGACCATTGGTCCGTCATGCTCAATGTTGTCTACTCTGACTGGAAGTGCCTCTCCCAAAGTCTCAGGAGGAGAAAGGTCTTTCCCAACGCTTGCTATCTTGGATCTTTTTTAACTACAAATGCCAAGCACAGTTTATACTTCCTGCAAAAAACACATGCGCTCTACCACTGGGCCACAGCCCCCACCCTAAAAAAGGGCTAATTTCCCACAGCCTTTTGTGAGCAGAGTGTCTCTTCGTCATCCGGCCTTCCAACTGTTTCCTTCCCTCTAGCTGCACATGATCAAGCCCCATCAGTGTGGGTCTGTTAAGTGCCGTCAAGTTGCTTCCGACTCATGGTGACCCTATGAATCAATGTCCTCTAAAACGTCCTCTCATTGATAGCCTTGCTCAGGTCTTGCAAACTGAGGACTTTGGCTTCCATGATGGAGTCAATCCATCTCATGTTGGGTCTTCCTCTTTTCCTGCTGCCTTCAACCTTTCCTAGCATAATTGTCTTTTCCAATTACTCTTGTCTTCTCATTGTGTAACCAAAATACGATAGCCTCAGTTTAGTCATTTTAGCTTCTAGGGAGAGTTCAGGCTTGATTTGATCTAGTACCCATTTATTTGTCTTTTTGGAGGTCCCTGGTATCTATAAAACTTTTCTCTAACACCATATTTCAACTTCCTTCCTACTTTCTTGATTGTTCACATGCATACACAGTTATGGGGAATACTATGGTATGAATTATCTTTATCTTAGTCACCAGTGACACATCCTTACACTTAAGGATCTTTTCTAGCTCCTTCATGGCTGCCCTTCTCAGCCTCAGTCTCCTTCTGATTTCTTGGTTGCAGTCTCCCTTTAATCACCTACAGGGCACTGTAGGAAATCCTCAGCTGGCCCAATCGACCCAAATTTTTCATACCCGGAAAACATAACTGTGCAACAGGGAAGGTCTCTGCACCTTTGTGGAAGAAGAAGAAGAGTTAGTTTTTATATGCCGACTTTCTCTGCCACTTAAGGGAGAATCAAATTGGCTTACAATCGCCTTCCCTTCCCCGCTCCACAACAGACACCCTGTGAGGTAGGTGTGGCTGAGAGCTCTAAAAGAGCTGAGACTAGCCCAAGATCATCCATCTGGCTTCATGTGTAGGAGTGGGAAAACCAATCCAGTTCACCAGATTAGCCTCCGCTGCTCATCTGGAGGAGTGGGGAATCAAAGCCGGTTGTCCAGATTAGAGTCCACCACTCCAAACCACCACTCTTAACCACTACACCACACTGGCTCTACACCACTATGGCCTCTCATCATGCAAGTCATGGGGTGACCTTCAGACAAACAGGACATTTAGGGGTTGAGAATAAACTCACCTTCTTTTGATACTAAAGAGTACAACAAGCCCCTTATACACTCTGCCTACAGAGTCTAGGATGCAAAGATATAAATACGAGTCCTTTACAGCAGTCTCGATACAGCACGAGGGCCCACCGGTATTCAGTAAGACTTCTGCCACAGGCAGCCTGTGAGATGCTTGTCCGTATGACTAAAATATGACCCAGGTATGCTGAAGGGAGCTAGCAAGACCTCCACGTTCCTCACCACTGTCTGGCTTGTTTATTTTATTTAGAAGCTTACCTAAGGCACTATATTTGCTTGTCAGTATTTTAAACATACCCAGTGTTCGAAAGACAGAAATAACTTATCTGCCTCCCAGTCTCCACAAACCCTGAACCACAAGCTGTTCTCCTGTATGGATGGGCATCTTTCAAGACCCGTGGTTTGGCCGAGGTTCTACTGCTGACCAGAGAGACGTGGCCTGTCCATTTTAGGGTTGGAAATCTCAAGGTACTAGCTGGAGATCTCCTGCTGTTACAACTGATCTCCAGGCGACAGAGATCAGTTCATCTGGAGAAAATGGCCGTGTTGGCAATTGGACTCTATGGCATTGAAGTACCTCCCCTCCCCAAACCCCACCCTCCTCAAGCTCCTCCCCAACTCTTCTTCTTCTTCATAGGTTTTAAAATGTACTCTTGTTTTAGACTGCTTTTGATGCTTTTGACATTTTAAAACTTCTTTCTCTCTCTCTTTGCCTTATCAAAAAGGATGGCAGCCAGAGGGTAAATCCTTTCCAAAATATATTTTATGGGTGGCTGCTAAGAAATAAAGGCATAAAGGCACAGGGGTGGGATACCATTCAATGAAAGAAAGCTACAGCTAGTCGTGAAATCAATGTGAATTATGTTGACCGCAAACCAATGATACTCCTACCTTCTTCCATGCTGAAAAATGAACATATTTACAGAAACAAAATATTACCATGAGCAAAATGCAGAATGTGTTTAATTTCTAGGAAATCCAATGAGGGAATAATCTAGAAGTTATATGTCTCCTTTTTTCATTACTAACAAATTAGAGGGTAGATATTTCATCAGAGATGAAGTTCATCTCTCTGGCTTGCGCTCTCTCTCTTCCCCTCTCCCACGGTAGAAATGTATTGAACTCCTGAAAGAATTCCACCACGTTTTAGCCCCATGTAATTCTCTTTCATTTATCCACTTCCACCACACCAATTTTCAAAAAGATTCATTGCAGCCAAAAGGAACAAAGTGGAAATCCTGAAAGGATTTCTGTTGGGGGGGGTTTTCTCTCCTAATTTTTTTTTCTTTTTCTCTGCCCTCTTCACCAACTGGCCACGAGCCCTTGGCTTTCCCGCTGGTAGAGACCTTTCCTGGTGACCCCTAAGGTACTCAAAGATTAAAACAAAAGGCAAAAACCTTGTCAACTTGTCAGTGGGAACGTCCAGCGTGACGGTCCAGCGGCCGCTATCTCATTGTACACCAGAGTGACCTCTCCTCAGAAGCGAGATTCTTCTGCCGAATAGAATTAGCATGGGACTCCTTGGGGTAAAGACACAAGCCTGTCCATACACAGCAGAAGGCCTCCGTGATTTCGCACAAGTAAACAGGTGCTCTGAAGAGGATGCAAACTTGTTCGGCGGTTATCTCGTTTCCTGGGGCTTGTTGGTGGAGCAATGCAAGTTACGATGAGAAAATCAGGCTGAGGAAATGTGCCCCAAGATTTAAAACTGGGCTCTAAATACAGAAAGAGGGTGCTTTATAACCAGGCCATTATTAGTTTTCTTCAAAAAGGGAATTGTCTTCATTCACAGCATCCATATCAGCTTAAGGGTACAGCTCAAAGGTCTGTGGAGCTCCTATGTAGACCAATTGTACGTACCCAGTGTCCATCCTGTGCTTTTTTGAAGGTAGTGAATTAACCCCACCTTCACAGACAGTTGACGGGTGGCTTTGATTATTGAATACAAGGACATAGGGTTGCAAACCTCCAGGTACTAGCTGGAGATTTCCTGCTATTACAACTGATCTCCAGTCAATAGAGATCAGTTCACTTGGAGAAAATGGGTGCTTTGGCAATTGGACTCTATGGCATTGAAGTCCCTCCCCAAACTCCGCCCTCCTCAGGCTCCTCCCCAAAAACCTCCTGCCGGTGGCAAAGGGGAACCTGGCAACCCTACAAGGGCCTAAGAAATTACTTGCTGAATCTGACCAAGGCCCATCAAGATCAGCTTTTTTACACAATGGCTGGCTAGATTCCTAGGGTTGACAACCTCCAGGTAGTGGCTGGAGATCTCCCACTATTACAGCTGATCTCCAGGCAACAGAGAACAGTTCCCTTGGAGAAAATGGGCACTTTGACAATTGGGCTTTGGCATTGAAGTCCCTCCCCTGTCCCAACCCCACCCTCCTCAGGCTCCATCCCCAAAATTTACAGATATTTCCAAATCTGTAGCTAGCAACCCTATAGATTCGCCAGTGACACATCCTCTAGGCGATAGAAATAAGTTCCCTTGGAGAAAATGGCGTTTTGGCAATTGGACTCTATGGCATTGAAGTCCCTCCCCTCTCCAAACCCTGCCCTCCTCATTCACCCCCAAAATCTCCAGGTATTTCCCAACACGGAGCTGGCAATCCTATAAATCACAAACTTGTTGTGAAGATAAAATGGGAAATCGACTTGAAGGCTGCCCTGAGGAAAAAGGAGCTACTCTAATAAATGAAGGAGCTTAAATACAGGTTTAAATATACATGATAGGTAGGGTTGCCAACCTCCAAGAAGGGCCTGGATAGGTTTGCCAGCACTGGGTTGGGAAATACCTGGAGATATTGGGGGTGGAGCATGAGGAGGGCAGGGTTTGGGGAGGGGAGGGACTTTAGACTCAAGGAGGGGTATAATCTCATATAGTCCCCCTTCCAAAGCTGCCGTTTCCTCCAGGGCAATTGATCTCTGTAGCGTGGAGATTACTTGTAATTCCAGGAGATCTCCTGGCCCCACCTGGAGGTTGGCAACCCTACCTGGCCATGCAAGCTTTACTTCTACAATGGGACTGGACTGCCCCTTAAATGTTTCTCTTGGGGAAATCCCTGCCTCTCTAAAACAGTGAGCTTCTTCTGAAATATTGAAACTGGACAATATTAGGTGCAGCTCGGGTGGGGGGGAATATTACTAATGTTCAGTGTGCTATTTAAGTCAATTTGGAGGGGAAAGGGAAAACTCTTTCAAAGAACAATAGACTTTTTTTATTCTTTCTTCAATGGTCAGATTTCCATAATATGAACTGCTTGACAGTCACTTTCCCTTTAAATTATTTTTTAACCATACAGGCAGACATATCTGATTTGAGGTCTTTTTTCCCCCCTTCTCTTACTTTTCCTTTCAATTACTTCCGTCCTTAATACGAACAATAAGAGAACTCATCATACTCCTCTGTGGGACTCCTAGAACTTAGACCATCTATAGACAGGTACATAGATAAAGATTCAAAGTCTTTGTTCCACTGTCCAGACAGAATATGTTTAATCTTTTTTCTCCCCCTCTCTTCCCTTTTTCTATGCCATTTAAACTTTAACCTAGTAGTAACTTTTACTGGCGTGATTCACAATTCAAAGGTTTAAAGATGAAAAAAGTCCTTGCCTTGGAACATAGCTTGAAAACTTCATTCTTAGTCTATCTTTCTTTTGAACTTCTTCCGGCGAGAGGCGTTTTTTTTGTCTATATTTTGCCAGGGTTCCAGCTTTGCAGGACACGACTTTCCAGACCTAACAGCAGGCACTGTTCAAAGGAAAGAAAACCAGAGTAAAAGTCCAAAGAACCGGCTCACCTTAATGGAAAATATTTAAATTATCGATGGGGGGGGGGTGCATTATTCTTGATTTAGAGGAATAAAAACTTTTTGGTCCTCCATATGGCTAAGAAGTAGATTTCATAGAATCATAGGGTTGGAAGGAACCACTAGGGTCATCTAGTCCTACCCCCTGCACAATGCAGGAAATTCACAACTACGTCCCCCCTACGCTCCCAGTGACCCCTACTCCATGCTCAGAAGATGACCAAGATGCCCTCCCTCTCATGATCTTCCTAAGGTCATGGAATCAGCATTGCTGACAGATCTAACCTCTTCTTAAAAACCTCCAGGGAAGGAGAGCTTACCACCTCCTGAGGAAGCCTGTTCCACTGAGGAACCACTCTGTTAGATTTCGATCTTAAGAGGCCAGTGACCAATGAACAGCTGTCTCCAAAAAGTGGACCTTTGGGAGAAAATAGCAAACAGTTCCCAATTCTGTGTCAGGTGTGGCATCCAAAATTATCCTCAGTTGAAATTTGCTCGGCATTTGGGAGATCCAGATTACCCGGTCCTGTTTCCATGGTGTAACTAATGCATTAGGAACGGCCAGCTGTTTTGCATTTGCTTTGCTCAATTTGGACCAATGTTTTGAGGAATAGCTTTGTCCATATGAAGCTACCTTATACTGAGTCAGGCCACTGGCCCATCTAGTTTGGTACTGAATACTCTGGCTCACATAGGGTTGCCAACCTCCAGGTACTAGCTGGAGATCTCCTGCTATTACAACTGATCTCCAGGCGATAGAGGTCAGTTCACCTGGAGAAGATGGACGCTTTGGCCACAGACTCGAGGGAATGAGGGGAAAGAAACTTTTCAAAATAAAACAGCTAACAGAAAGAGGAAAAACATTAAAAGGTTAAGCAGGTTTTGCAGAGCGAATGGCAGTTTTACAGAATGGATAAACAAAACTGTTAGTAAAATAGTTGAAGCCTTTCCCTTCTAATCTACCCTCCTATGGTGGGGGAGGCTAAAAAATGGGGGAACCAAAAACATACAAGACTGTTCCTTGCAATGACGAAGCTGCTCTGGGAAAGTAAAGCTGACCAGGTGGGAAGAAGTACAGCAAACCAGGTAGAGAAGAAGAGGGGCCAACTGTGAAGCTGTGGTAACTGGATGGATTCCAAACCAGCTATCAAAATTGGGGCTGAGGGGTAATTTTTATACTTTTGCAAAGAATGGGGATAAAAAGAAGAAGGAGAAGAGTTGATTTTTATAGGCCAACTTTCTCTACCACTTAAGGGAGACTCAAACAAGTTTACAATCACCTTCCCTTCCCCTCCCCACAACAGACACCCTGTGAGGTAGGTGTGGCTGAGTGAGCTGTGACTTGCCCAAGGTCACCCAGCTGGCTTCCTGTGTAGGAGTGGGGAAACCAATCCGGTTCACCAGATTAGCCTCTGCTGCTCATGTGGAGGAGCGGGGAATCAAACCCGATTCTCCAGATCAGAGTCCACCTCTCCAAACCACCTCTCTTAACCACTAAACCAGGGTGTTATAACGGGGGTGAGAGATTTATGAAAATTCAGTCTCTCTGGAGATGGGCTGGCTTGAAAAGAAAGTCTTTGTCAGCATTGTGGAAGGGAGTTTTCCTTGCTGTTGCTTGCGATATCATATTCTTTTGGGGGAGATTGAGAGTTTAGATATCATAAGTATCGATGGCTGGTTATTTTACATGATTGAGTCAGGACAGAAACCTTCCTGTCCAACCACTCATAAGGAGGAAATGGCTGGTATCGGCCCATTGCTTACTGTTTTGGCTACTAGGGTTGTTAGTTTAGATCAACGTGTCAGGGAGGCAACTCCAAGGTCCTTGGGGGAAATAGCCCCCCGGTTGACTCTCACCAGAGATGGGTTTTTGCATGACTGATGGCGGAGCTGCCTTACATTCCTTAACGTCCTTAAAATGACTCATTGTCGTTTTTATATTGGTTTGATACAGACTCCATCTTTCATTTCTAGGCTCAAGCTGAGATCGCAGAATCACAGAATCATAGAGTTGGAAGGGATCACACGAGCCATCTAGTCCAACCCCTTGCTCAATGCAGGATCAGCCTAGAGCATCCCTGACAAGTGATTGTCTGCTTAAAGACTGCCAGTGAGGAGGAGCTCACCACCTCCCTAGGGAGCTGATTCCACTGTTGAACAACTCCTGGTGTAATTTTTCCCCCTAATATCCAGCCGGAACTTCTCAACCTGCAATTTAAACCCATTATTATGAGTCCTACCCTCTGCTGCCAAGAGGAACAGCTCCCTGCCCTCCTCTAAGCGATAGCCCTTCAAATACTTAAAGAGATCAATCATGTCCCCCTCAAGCCCCTCTTCTCCAGACAAAACATTCCCAACTCCCTCAGCCTTTGTTCTTAGGGCTTGGTCTTAGGGTCGCCAACCTCCAGGTACCAGTTGGAGATCTCCTGCTGTTACAACTGATCTCCAGCTGATAGAGATCAGTTCACCTGGAGAAAATGGCTGCTTTGGCCATTGGACTCTATGGCATTGAAGTCCCTCCCCTCCCCAAACTCCGCCCTCCTCAGGCCCCACCCCAAAAAGCTCCCGCTGGTGGCGAAGAGGGACCCGACCACCCTACTTGGTCTCCAGGCCCCTGATCATCCTTGTTGTTCTCCTCTGCACCCGCTCGATTCTGCCCACATCCTTTTTGAACCGATGTACATGTGTATAAGTGGGGATCGAAATGGAGGTCTCCATGAGGGAGGGGTCAGTCCCAGGGGCATCAAAGGTTGCAACTGCCTGACTGTAATACTAATACTCATTAGTATTTTTTATTCCTCCATGAACATCCCCCAAATTTCCACACACGGCCAAACAGAAGCATTGATTTAACCGGACAGCTACCACAAATAAATCAAGTCTATCCTCCCTGGTAAAACAGAGACGAACGACACGTACGAGACAGCGGAGCGATGAAAGGAAGCAGGCGGGTTGCAACCTACCTGCGTCACCCTTCTCGCTTTGATATTATTGGCATCTGACTCTCTCTTACACCATCATCACCTCAGCTGGGTCCAAGGACGGGCCGCCATCTCAAATTATTGTTTAGGACACGGGGCTGGATTTTCAGGGCAGCTCGGCAGGATCAATGTGAGAACAATTATCAAAAGAGCTCAGATCCCATTTACACAGCACGCTGAGATGTTCTGAATGGAAGCCGCCGCCTGCCGTACGCTCAGTACTCTGCAGAACCTGGTCTTTATCCAGTTCACAAAAGAGGCTCCCCAAAGCTTTTCGAAAAACCTTGCTGAGTTTGTGATTCTGGGCACCTGGACCCTAGTTTTCCAAAGCAAAAAAGGCAACTTCTCCATTGGGGGGTGGGGGAAGGGGGAGAGAAAACCCAAAGCTTCCCCGCTGTGCAGAAGCAAGGCCACCTGATTCCGCCCCTTCTTAGGACAATCTTGTCGCTGGGTTTTTAGCGGCAGCTATTAGCAGAACAATGCGGCCCCGGACTCCGTGTTGGTCTCCACACCAGCAGTTGGGAGCACTGGGTGTCTGTCTGATCTGGTCACGGTGGCCTGCCGGTGCTAAAGGCGGGAATTAATGACTGTCGTTGACAACTGAGCAAAATCTTACATTGACTCCAACTTGGAGGCCAGTTACATAGTGGGGGGAATCAGGCTTTTGCCATTTAGCACGTTCAACACAGGCAATATGGTGAAGCTGAGATCTGATTGCTACGCGGCCTAGCCACAGGGTTGCCAACCTCCAGGTATTAGCTGGAGACCTTTGTCTCTCAAAAGCTCATATCTCAAAAATCTTGTTCGTCTCCAAGGGGCTACTGGACTCAAATCGAGATGTTTTGCTGCAGACGAACATGGCCACCCTCATAGAATCATAGAGTTGGAAGGGACCACCAGGGTCATCTAGTCCAACCCCCTGCACAATGCAGGAAATTCACAACTACCTCCCCTCTACACCCCCAGTGACCCCTACTCCCTGCCCAGAAGATGGCCAAGGTGCCCTCCCACTCATGATCTGCTTAAGGTCACAGAATCAGCATTGCTGACAGATGGCCATCTAGCCTCTGCTTAAAAACCTCCAGGAAAGGAGCACTTACCACCTCCCAAGGAAGCCTGTTCCACTGAGCAACTGCTCTGTTAGAAAATTCTTTTTAATGTCTACATGGAAACTCTTTTTATTTAATTGCAACCGCCTGGTTCTGGTCCGACCTGGGGCAACAGAAAACAACTTGGCACCATCCTCTCTATGACAGCCCTTCAAGTACTAGAAGATGGTTATCATATCACCTCTCAGTCTTCTCCTCTTCAGGTTAAACATACCCAGCTCCTTCAACCTTTCCTCATAGGACTTGGTCTCTAGACCATCTTTGTTGCCCTCCTCTGGACACGTTCCAGCTTGTCTACATCTTTCTTAAATTGCAGTGGCCAAAACTGAACACAGTACTCTAGGTGAGGTCTAACCAGAGCAGAGTAAAGCGATACCATCACTTCACGTGATCTGGACACTATACTTCCGTTGATACAGGTCAAGATTGCATTTGCCTTTTTAGCTACCGCATCATACTGCTGACTCATGTCAGAATGGAAGTTTCCTGCCTCACCCATCCCATTCCAGCTCCACCAGATGCTGCTCCTGGAATAGATCAGTAGGGACTTTTGACTCTCAAAAGCTCATACCCCCAAAATCTTGTTGGACTCCAAGGTGCTATGGTCCTAGAATTTAGATATTCTGCTGCAGGTATTCTGAAACTATCACCCGGGTAGAGAAACTCATCTTTCAGGGATAAAGTACAGACAACCCCAAACTGTAAGAAAGAAAGAAAGAAAGAAAGAAAGAAAGAAAGAAAGAAAGAAAGAAAGAAAGAAAGAAAGAAAGAAAGAAAGAAAGAAAGAAAGAAAGAAAGAAAGGTGAAGTAATCAGAGAAAAAAGAAGTCAGAAAGTATTAATTTTTTTGTTTAAAAGAATTACAATGCAAAAGATTAGACAAAGGTAACCAAGAAAGGGTAATAGATCAAAAAGCAAGACAAACCTCATGAAAGGCATTCAGGAGACAGAAAGGGAACGTTGGCACGCACCGATGAGCTTGTAAGCGTTCCTTTTAAAGGGCTGCGTTTTAACTTGAAGGAGGAAGAATTTCGCATCTTAGGTGGCACCTTTTATGTCCCCCGTCCATTATTGAGTGTCATCAAGAGAAATACGGCAAAAGCCAATCCTTCTATCACCCTTAAAGTTCATCTAACACAGTACTTCCTTTCACAGTCGTGAAAACTTTTAATTCCTTTCATGCAATTTAAAAAATAACAAGATTTTTTTTTTTTTTTAGAAAGCGCTCGACATCATCAGGAGGTGAGAATGAAAAGGAACAAAGGGGACATAATTAAAAAGGTATTACTTCTTGTATAAAATGGGTCTGTTAAGACTCGGTCAAATCTTGTCATTAAGGTCTTAGAATAAAACTTGTACTAATCCCACACCAGGTAACTACACATTGTGTTGGGTAGAAACGGACATCCCAACGGCACGAGAGGGTTCTGATCTCATGGCCGGTTTTCTCACGCAACTCGAAGGTTCTGCAATTTTCTCTCAAACGAAGCCCTGTCTGGACAGCATGCCGCATACTACCAGTTCTTCCACTCACTTTTGTCGAACTCCATTCCTCACTGCAGGGCCGGCGTGGTGTAGTGGTTAAGAGAAGTGGTTTGGAGGGGTGGACTCCGATCTGGAGAACCGGGTCTGATTCCCCACTCCTCCACATGAGCAGCAGTCGCCAATCTGGTGATCAGGGTTGGTTTCCCCACTCCTCCACATGAAGCCAGCTGGGTGACCTTGGGCTAGTCACAGCTCTTTAAGAGCTCTCTCAGCCTCACCTACCTCACAGGGTGTCTGTTGTAGGGAGGGGAAGGGAAGGTAATTGTAAGCCAGTTTGGTTCTTCCTTAAGTGGTAGAGGAAGTCGACATATAAAAATCAACTCTTCTTCTTCTTCCCCCCATATGGCTGTTGTCAAGGGGAGTCCCTCCCCTCCCCAAACCCCGCCCTCCTCAGGCTCTGCCCCAGAAACCTCCCGCCGGTGGCGAAGAGGGACCTGGCAACCCTATACTTACACCCCCCACCTTCTCAGCAATGGGGACCCAAAGCAGTTCACATCATTCTTTTCACATCCATTTTTCCTTACAACAACCCTATGAGGTAGGTAAGGCTGAGAGTATGTGACTGGCCCAAGGTCACTCAGCAAGCTTTCATGGCAGAGTGGGGAATCGAACCTGGGCCACCCATATCGAAGTCATAAGAACATAAGAAAGGCCCTGATGGATCAGGCCAAGGCCCATCAAGTCCAGCAGTCTGCTCACATAGTGGCCAACCAGGGGACTCTAGGAAGCCCACAAACAAGACACCTGCAGCAGCACCATCCTGCCTGTGTTTCACAGCACCCAATATAATAGGCATGCTCCCCTGATCCTGGACAGAATAGGTATGCATCATGACTGGTATCCATTTTGACTAGTAGCCATGAATAGTAGCCCTCTCCTCCATGAACATGTCCACTCCCCTCTGAAAGCCTTCCAAGTTGGCAGCCATCACCACATCCTGGGGCAGGGAGTTCCTCAATTTAACTATGCGTTGTGTGAAGAAATACTTCCTTTTATCAGTTTTGAATCTCTCACCCTCCAGCTTCAGCAGATGACCCCGTGTTCTAGTATTATGGGAGAGGGAGAAAAGCTTCTCCCTGTCCCCTCGGTCCATACCATGCCTAATAGTCCGTCATCATATCCGTTATACCATACAGGCTCTCATATAATTAATTAATATGAAACCGGTAGAACATTTGGATCTCCCATTCTTCATCAATATATTCATATTCACAAACACACACACCCTATATGTTTTTAATCATGTATATTTTTCAGTGTTTTCCAGTTTGATCGTGAAGGATTTTTTGCTTGTGTGTGGCATATAAGATTGCATGCACCAAAGAAAAGAATTTAAAAAAGCAAAAGGTAGGGTTTTTTAAAAAAAGAGAAAGAAAAAAAGGGGTACTTAAACCACAAGTGGCAACAGAAATCTGAATGTTGAAGTTTCAAAGTGCCTCGCAGCCAGTAACAGACACCTAGCCATCGACGGAGCCCTGAGAGGACAGAGAAAAGAGCTCTGCAGAGGAGAAAGAGGGGGTTAGTTCATAATTGGGTCCTACCGATTCCACAAGACAGTGCATGAGCGCTCAGACTTTCAGCATGATCGCCATGGGAAACTCCCGCCACAAAGCCAGATCTGTGGACTCGTGCGCCACAAAAGTCTACGGCTCTTTTTCTGCTCAACGGCACACTGTGAGATTAAGAATTAAGTGGGGGGGGGACATGTTTCCTCTCTACACAGTTCTTTTAACAAAATCCAGGATTTGGAACAAGCAATGATGGGCCGTCATAATGGGGACACGGTCTTGTTTCAGGAAAGATTAGGCAAAAAAAGGGAAGGGGGTGGGTGCTTTACCCTGCATCCTCTTTGCAAAACGGACAAAACCTTGTTTTCAAAGAAACCAAGTCTGCATGTCCAATTGTATGCATGTTTACTCAGAAGTAAGACCATCGGTAGTATCCCAAAGGTCCATAGGATTGCTATCATATTGGGGTTGCCAACCTCCAGGTACTACAACACAAATGAGTGAGACATATGGACTATTACATTTGCCAATGGATATAGTTATAAGATTTATCCCTAAGGGGAAGAAATGAATTTTTGAACCTTGTATACCTTTTGAATTGCATGAATTGAATGGAACTGATGAAGAATGAAACGATCGTCTTCCTTTCATAATAGTCTTTTACACATCTTCTGAGGTCTTGTGACCAACTATTTGAATCTTCTTGGATCTATGTACCCTTATGGACTATTGAAAAAAACACATTTATACATACCTTTGTGGATTATTGAAATACCATTGTATATAGTTGTATGTTTGTCCCTTTCCACTATTGTATGCATTGATTACACTTTGATGTCTCACTCATTTGTGTTGTAGTAACTATAGCCTAAGATTCCTGCACTACTTTCCTTATCCTTGATATTAGTGCAGAGGTGTTGATTTTGGTTTGCTCAACCTCCAGGTACTAGCTGGAGATCTCTTGCTATTACAACTGATCTCCAGCCGATCGAGATCAGTTCACCTGGAGAAAATGGCCGCTCTGGCAATTGGACTCTATGGCCCTCCCCTCCCCAAACCCCGCCCTCCTCAGGCTCCGCCCCAAAAACCTCCCGCCGGTGGCGAAGAGGGACCTGGCAACCCTACTACCATACAGTTAGGGCAGCCACCTCCGGGCTGGGATATTCCTGGAGATCTTAGGGAAGGTTCAGGCTTTGCCGGGGCGGGGGCTGGGGACCGCAGCAGGGTATAATATAGTGCACCTACCAAAGCAGCCATTTTCTTCAGGGGAACTGATGTCTGTCATTTGGAGTTCAGTTGAAAGTTGCAATTCCAGGAGATCTCCAGGCCCCACCTGGAGGCTGGCAACCCAACATGCAGTGCAAGCGTAATATGTTTGGTGGTGGAAAGTGCTGTCAAATCGCAGCTGACTTATGGCGATCCCCATCGGGTTTTCAAGGCGAGAGACGTTCAGAGGGGAGTTTAGGGTTGCCAACCTCCAGGTACTAGCTGGAGATCGCCCGCCATTACAATTGATCTTCAGCCAATAGAGATCAGTCCACCTGGAGAAAAGGGCCGCTTTGGCCATTGGACTTGGTGGCATTGGTCCCTCCTCTCCCCAAACTCTGCCCCCCTCAGGCTCCGCCCCAAAAATCTCCAGGTATTTCCCAACCCGGAGCTGGCAACCCTAGGTGGGTTGCCCTTGTCGGCCTCTGCATAGCAACCCTGGACTTCCCTGCTAGTCTCCCATTCCAACACTAACCAGGACCTACCCTGCTTCTGAGATGTGACGAGACTGGGCCATCCAGGTCAGGGCCTAAAATGTTTACTCATCCCACTGAATTTTATGGCGTTTAATTTCTGGTGGGCGAGCAGTGAATTCATGCACTAAGAAATCCCAAGCATGTTTCCTCAGAAGAAAGTCTCATTGAGTTAAACTGGCCTTCAGGGAGCACAGTCTTAATTGAAATACATATACGGGAAGTCTAGGTACTTCTCACAAATTATTAAGAGATTTCTGTGGCCTAGATAAGTTTTTTTTTTTTAAGTGGCACTTTACATTTTCCCCCAAGGGGCATTCCTGGATGTTCACCACACAACAATCAATAAAATAACAATATTAATTCATAGCAGGAGCAGTATTCAAAACAAACACATAAGAATGTACATTTAGCTGTGTGGATCTGATTAATGGTCCATCTAGTCCAGCATCCCCTTTCCCATGGCGGCCAAGCAGATGCCCCAGAAGACCCATAAGGAAAATACCAAGGTAACAAATCCTACCCTCTTGGGTATCCAGAGGCATGCTGCCTCTAACCATGGAAGTTCCATTTAGCCATGAAGGCTAATATCTTGACATCTATCTTCTGGTGCTGGAAAGTGCCGTCAAGTCACAGCTGATGTATGGTGAGCCTGTAGGGTTTTCAAGGCAAGGGACATTCAGAGGTGGCTTGCTACTGCCTGCCTCTGCCTGGGCTGAGAGAGTTCTCAGAGAACTGTGACTGGCCCAAGGTCACCCAGCAGGCTTCATGGGGAGGAGTGGGGAATCAAACCCGTTTCTCCAGATTTGAGTCTGCCGCACTGAACCACTACACGATGGCTCTGTCTATCTACTAGAACTACTAATATCTACCTACTGGAACATTTCTAATCCCTCTTTAAAGCCATCTAAGCTAACGGCTATCAGGACATCTTGCGGCAGTGAATTCCAAAAGTTAATCATGCATTGTGTGACGAAGCGCTTCCTCTGGGTGTGGAAGAGGAATGCAGCACACCAAATTGGTTCTGAGGGATCTGTGTTCAAATTCTTTTTCCTGCTTGGCCCACTGGCCACAACAGGAGGCCGAAGAATTATAGACATCATGACAGAGCGGTCATTGTTCATGTCACAGGCATTCAATTTGCTCTCATCTCTGGTTAAGCCAATTTTGTACCACTTGAACAGTAAAACAGTAGCTCTTTGCACACATTTGGTGTGCATGCATTCAATCTGTGGCCTTTCTACAGACATGAAGTATATGTGTGTATTCAAAAAGGGCAAGAGTCCAGTAGCACCTTAAAGACTAACAAAAATATTTTCTGGTAGGGTATGAGCTTTCGTGAGCCACAGCTCACTTCTTCAGATACCTTCAGATACAGTATCTGAAGAAGTGAGCTGCGGCTCACGAAAGCTCATACCCTACCAGAAAATATTTTTGTTAGTCTTTAAGGTGCTACTGGACTCTTGCCCTTTTTGACTACTGCAAACAGACTAACACGGCTACCCACTGTGAGATATATGTGTGTATGTGTGTGTAAAGTGTCATTAAGTCACAGCCAACTTATGGTGATCCAGTAGGGTTTTCAAGGCAAGAGATGAACAGAGGTGGTTTGCCATTGCCTGACTTGATGGACCTTGGTCTGACCCAGCATGGCTTTTCTTATGTCCTTATTGCCCACCTCCAGGTACTAGCTGCTATTACAACTGATCTCCAGCTGAGAGAGATCAGTTCACCTGGAGAAAAATGGCCGCTTTGGCAAATGGACTCTATGGCATTGAAGTCCCTCCCCTTCCCAAACTCTGCCCTCCTCAAGTTCCGCCCCCAAAACCTCCCGCTGGTGGCGAAGAGGGACCGGGCAACCATACTTATAACTCTGCATAGAAACCCTGGACTTCCTTGGTGGACAGCCATCCGAGTACTGACCAGGGTTGACCCCGCTTAGTTTCTGAGCTCTGCTGAGATCGAGGTACCCTGGGCCATCCAGGTCAGGGCTTGTATCACAATCACACACACACATTCAATGTGTGCATATTAGCACATGTGATTTCACATGGCAGCAGTCCCTGGGATTCAAAAGTCAGAATGAATGCATATTCGGACCGGTAACTGCACATCTTCCTCATGAATTCACATATAAACAATGTAATGCGTAGGGAAGCCATCTTGGAGAACTATTTCAACACATTCCTCTGAGTTCCAACATGACTAATCCACTTAAAAGGACTAGGCAGGAGGTGATGCGAAAGACCCCTGCCTGAGACCCTGGAGAGCTGCTGCCAGTCAGAGTAGACAGTTCTGGCCTTCTCAGACAAATGGTCTGACTCAGTATGAGGCAGCACCATGCGCTCATGTGAGTCTTGCATGAGCACGGGGAGGCTTCACACAGTTCCATGTGCCTGTTTTCCTACAGTAAGTCATCTTGCATCAGTAGAAATTTCTGCCTTTAGCAGAACGAAACCTTTGGATCCCGTAATACTTTCAAAAATTCACCTGTGGCCTGAAACATAACAGAAATTTATCTGGCTGTGGATTAAAAAAAAAAAAAGACTACAAGGAGAAGGATTCCTTTAAAAAAAAAACGGAGAGGGGGGAAAAACATTTTTTTAAAAAAAGATTCTTACATCAAACCCCCATCAGTACACTTTTGTGGACAGAGGACCTTTTTAAAGTCCTTTTTTAAAAAAAAAATTAGAAAAGCAGTTGGAAATGGTTTTTTAAAAATGCCTTCACGAGATCAGTAGGGGATGCTCTATAGCTAACAAGAAAACGCTGGCGAGCAAGAGGGGTAGATCAGGTCAGAAATGCCAAATATGATGGAAAAACTGTATGATATGACAGAAGAAGCCCTGGAGACGAGAGACAAAGACCGCTAAGCAAAGAAAGGGGCTGAGCTCCAGAGACGGTGCTGCGCAAAGAGAAAGAGGCTGGTTTTGCTAGCAGAGAGGGGTGATAAAACCTGGGGACCCTGAGCGAGTCGACATCCAAGAGCAGAAAGTGTTTGCCAAATGCATTTAATTGTTTGATGGCACGGCGTAACAGACCCTGGAATCGGGGCGTGGGGGGGGGAAAGGGGAGATAAGAATAAGCAAAATAGATCAGTGCTTCGCTTTAGATCTGGAAAAGAGAGAGAGAGAGAGAAAGAGAGACTGCAAAAGCTATTTTAAAGAAAAGATGATCGCCATATGCAGTTGAAATCATGCAAAGGGATATTTTTTTAAAAAAGCAAAGGAAAGCGTCACTGCAGGGCATACTGATGCTAGTCAGACAATGAACAGAGGGGAAAACAGCAGTGTGGGGGGGGGGACAAGAGTGGGAAACCCCCCCACACACTAAATCTAAAGAAAGGAGGGGTAAAAAAGAAAGGCCACCCAAGTGCGCGAGGAATCAAAGTGGAGCTACTAAAAGGAGGCCAGATCAGTGATCGGAAGCAGAGAAACTGTGTTTTTTATCGTCTGTGCAAGCCGAAGGAGACTAGGAGGAAAATAAAATAAAACTGGGGATGGAAGAAATTAGGGAGTACACTAAGGGGAAACAATAAAAAGTGGACGCGCCGCAAACCAAAGGCAACCAAAGGAATTAACACCCCTCGCTAAAGTTATTTCAAATGTAGGGCAAAGTACCGGATCAAACACCAGGCAGGGTTGGAGAGCTCTGGAAAATATTGCCTGGACCTCTTTGTATTCCAAACACAATCTCGGGAGGGTTGTTCAATAACTTCTTCAATAGTCCTTCAATAACTGGAAGGAGGGTTGTTTCCCACCCCAGACTTTACATTTTTGTGATTTTTTTCCTAGAAAGAGGCAGACATGGGTTAAACAACACAGAATCTAGAATCACAGAGTTGGAAGGAAACAGAGTACAAAATGAATGTGCAAAGTACATGCAAACAGATTACAAAATGGCTTGAATTAAGTGACGTGCGAAGAGGTGGGCTCTTCTTCAACAACCTGGAGACCACTTAGGGTTGCCAGGTACCGGCCCATGGCAGGCGAATTCTCCCCCCTGCCCTCCATTGCCTGAGTTCAATCCAGTAAGCAGGGGGAGAAAAACTGCGGGGTGTCCCTGACTGCAACATCACTGTCAATTTGAATGCAAAAACCGGATTTATATGGGATGCCAACAAAGCAAAAAAAAAAAAAACCTTACCTGCAAGATGTGAAGCAGCTATGCATGCGCTTGCGAAGAAGAAGACGAAGAAGAAGGAGGAGGAGGAGGAGGAGGAGGAGGAGGAGGAGGAGGAGAGTTGGTTTTTATATGCCGACTTTCTCTACCACTTAAGGAAGAACCAAACTGGCTTACAATCCCCTTCCCTTCCCCTCCCCACCACAGACACCCTGTGAGGTAAGGTGGGGCTGAGAGAGTGAGACTAGCCCAAGGTCACCCAGCTGTCTTCATGTGGAGGAGTGGAGAAACAAATCCAGTTCACCAGATTAGCGTCTGCTGCTCATGTGGCGGGGTGGGGAATCAAACCCGGTTCTCTAAATCAGACTCCACCGCTCCAAACCACCGCTCTTAACCACTACACCATGCTGGTAGCCCAGGCAGGGATGGTCTTGGCAATCCTGGGGCCTTGGGCAAAAGTCCAGGATGGGGCCCCAGAATCACTGCCATGGCACTGCTGGCCACCCTTGCTGGCGCCAAGCAAGACCTGACCGCACTGCCACTGAAAGCCAGCTACCCAAGCCCCAGACAGAGCAGTTGCAGGCAGAGGTATGAGTAGGGTTGCCAGGTCCCTCTTCAACAGGAGATTTTTGGGGCAGAGCCCGAGGAGGGCGGGGTTTGGAGAGGGGAGGGACTTCAACGCCATAGAGTCCAAGTGCCAAAGCAGCCATTTCCTCCAGGTGAACTGATCTCTATCGGCTGGAGATCAGTTGTAATAGCAGGAGACTTACCCTCTTAACCAACCACACGGGCTTGTTGTGAAGATAAAATTGAGAAGAGGAGAATTGTGTAAGCCGCTTTGGGTTGCCTTTGGGGAGAAAGGTGAGGGTAGAAGAAATGAAGTAAATAAAAACCTGACAAAGTTAGCTTTGACTAATGAACATTTATACCCTGATAATTGTGTTGCTCTTTAAGATGTTGCTCGACTTGAATCTTCTCCAGGGGAATTGATCTCTGCAGCCCAGAAATCAGCTGTAACTTCGGAAGATCTCTAGGTCCCACCTGGAGGTCAGTAATCCTGGCGCATCCCTATGATGTGAGCCGACTCTGGCTTGGTATGCCACAATGTGAGCGTGCCCAGTTCACGGAATGCCATCTAGATAGGGTTGCCAACTATAGGTTCGTAAATTCCTGGAGATTTGATGGTGGAGCCTGGGAGCCTGGGGTTTAGGGAGGGGACGGACCTTGGTAGGGTATAATGCCATGCAATCCACTTTCCAAAGCAACCATTTTCTCCAGGAGGGGTGGAATAAATATTCTAAATAAACAAATAAGTGATTTGTGTAGTCTGGAGGTCAGTTATAATTCCAGGAGATCTCCAGCCCCTATCCGGAGGCTGGCCACCCTACATCTATGTGGCTACTAGATGTTTTCCAGAGGCTACAATATGTTTGCAACCTATTCCATGGATGAGTGCCTCTCCTTCCATTCGCTTGCATAGTCAGGGTTCTGGCAAATCTAGCGACTCAAGCTGTGGTGTCTTGTACCACCATTCCCTGGCAATCTACCACACAAACAGCCTCAGTAATTGCCGGCAGGGACCCCTCTACCAAGCCAAAAACAATTTCCCCAGAAGAAGAAGCACCCTTCCCGGGCTGTTTACTTAATGGCAAAATGCACAACTGAAAAAAGAAATGTCTCTGAAATATTTGGTTCCCACCCCCCCAAGAGAAATGCCTTTATTTGGTGGCAAGCACGCTTTCACCCTGGCACTGATTCTGCCATGCTTAGGGCAGCAGCAGAAACAAATGCTTACAGTCTCCTTATTGTTACTCTTGACTCGTTCCCGCATATTAAAAAAAAACCCGGAAAATTACAATTGCATTTTCTTAAGCCAACTATGCAAACAGGCTCCACTCTGAGACTTGGAGATAGGGACTGGCTCCAAACTCATTAGAAATGGTTTTTGCCACCATAAAAAAGTACATCTAAACATTTTTTCCCTGAGAAAAATGGACATAGATTTAGTTGTGAAACTCCCATTAAAACTAATGGGAATCACGCAGTTCGGTCTATGCACATTGTACCAAAAATATGCCCCCTAATGTGTTATCGTGAAATGACCTTTGTAATGTAAAATACAATTTCTCTTCCCCCCCACTCCGATTTTAGCTGTTTAACTGTTCAGGCTCCACATCTATTCAGGAATTCAAGAGAGCATTGCTTTTTCCTGCACTTGAAATTAATGTAGATGTTTTAAGAGCAGTAACCATCATTTAAAAATAGTAATAATAATATTGCAACCACTTAAACGAGAAAGGTGATCACATCAGTACCTTTTCTGGATTCTGTCCTCTCCATACTACAAATACTTGCATCGTTTTTATTACGTCGTTTCTATCCTGCCATGCCTGCCAATAAGGACCCAAATCAGCTTACATCGTTCGCCTCTCCTCCATTTTTATTCAGAAAACAGCCCTGTGAGGTTGATTAGGCAGAGAGTGTGTGGCTGGTCTTAGGTCACACAGCAAGCTTCCATGGCAAAGTGGAGATTCAAACTTGGGTTTCCCAGACCCAAGTGTGGCACTCTAACTGCTATACCACACTGAGTGGCAGGCATCGATAGGGTTGCCAGGTCCCTCTTCACCACCGGCGGGAGGTTTCTGAGGCAGAGCCTGAGGAAGGCAGGGTTTGGGGAGGGGAGGGACTTCAATGCCATAGAGTCCAATGGCCAAAGCGGCCATTTTCTCCAGGTGAACTCATCTCTATTGGCTGGAGAGATCAGTTGTAATAACAGGAGATCTCCAGCTAGTACCTGGAGGTTGGCAACTCTTGGCATCAAAGGACAGAGTTGTGATGGAGCCAGAAAGGGGGGGGGGTGCTGAGGTCCCTCCCTCCAAAAAACCCAACCTCTCCAGTCTCCATCTACAAAATCCAGATATTTCCCAACCAAAGGCTGGCAACCCTATTATTAATTGTTGGAAGGAATTGGGGTTTATGGATGTTTAAATTATATATTGTAAGCCACCTTGAACCACAGGGGAAGATGGGGTATAGGTGTTTTAACAAACAAACAGGCTACACTATAGTAAATTGATCTCACTCTTTGGGATTATAACTGCATTTCCAAGAATCTGGACTGTACAAGGTTCAGCACACCTCCTGAGACCCAGTGTGGTGTAGTGGTTAAGAGTAGTGGACTCATTCTATTCTGGAGAACCAGGTTTGATTCCCCACTCCTCCACATGAGCAGCAGACTCTAATCTGGTGAACCGGGATGGTTTCCCCATTCCATGAAGCCAGCTGGGTGACCTTGGGCCAGTCACAGTTCTCTCTGAACTCTCTCACCCCCCCACACACACACCTCACAAGGTGCCTGTTGTGGGGAGAGGAAGGGAAGGAGATTGTAAGCCGCTTTGATTCTCCTTAAAAGGTAGAGAAAGTCAGCATATAAAAACCAACTCTTCTTCTGGCCTTCCAATTCTATGCCCCGGTTTTATTGAGTGGACAAACTCAGATATAAGGTGAGCATTTCTGTTTCCATGACACCACACGAGAAAATAAACCTTCTTCTTCTTCTCCCTGGAAAAGGGCATACACAATATCAGAACATTTTAGCAAGTCTAATGACAAAAATGCAGAGGTGCCATAACAGATTATGGCCGACACACACAGAAAGGCTTATTTGGTAGCCTGAAATGTAAAAAAAATAAATAAGGCAAGAGTTTGCATTCAGAGGCAAAGAGGCTTCAGAGGCAAAGAGGCTATTTTCAGATTGTTGTTCTAAAAGTAGCAGAAATTGTGTGTGTGTATATGTATATATATGTGTATGTATATATATGTGTATGTATATATGTATATATATAAAAACACATTTCTCAAACCTTTGTGGGGTTGGATACTAAACACTCAAGGTATTTCTTCCAACTCTCCCCAGCTGCACATCAGGTTAGCTTTGAACACACAAGGAAAACGTCTGGCTAGGGATACATTTTTTAAAATTTTACAGTTTCACCTATGAAAATGACAGGTGGTCGTCATTCAATGACGGAGTCACGTTTTTAAGTACTCTTAATATTGTTGTTGAGAGCCAGCGTGGTGTAGTGGTTAAGAGCACTGGAGAACCAGGTCCGATTCCTCATTCCTCTCCATGAAGCCTGCTGGGTGACCTTGGGCCAGTCACAGTTCTCTCAGGACTTTCCCAGCTCATGGGAGACAGGCAATGGCAAACCACCTCTGAATGTCCCTTGCCTTGAAAACCCTACGGGATTGCCTTGAGTCAGCTGTGACTTGATGGTACACACACAATATTATTTTTTTCACACAAACACGCAAATCTGAACCAATGCAAAGGAGTGCCTTTAAAAATTGTGCATAGGCTAATATATATTAAAATATGCTAAACTGTGCCACTTACATGAAACATTGTTTAGCTGTCCAAGCGCAGTCTAGGTTAAGAAGCGGTATCTTTCAGATACACATTGCACTTAGATGGTGCAGAATGTTGTCCCGGGTTCAAAATTTGGATTTCTTTAATGCAAAGAATAGTTATGCCTGAAAGAAATCCAAAGCCTGAAACAGAATAAGCCATACACTTTTTAAAAAGTAAAACGTTCTCTGTTTGCATACTCGTGGCGAATATTGGGGTCCTACACAGGGAAATTAGATGGTCCTGATGCCCATGGGCTAGGGTTGCCAACTTCAGCTTAAGAAATACCTGGAGATTTTGGGGGTGCCAACTCAGGAGGGCAGGGTTTGGGGAGGGGAGGGACTTCAATGGGGTATAATGCCATAGAGTCCACCCTCCAAAGTGGCCATTTTCTCCAGCTGAACTGGTCTCTGTAGTCGGCTGTAATTCTGGCAGATCTCCAGGCCCCATCTGGAGGTTCAAATAACACAGCACAAGAACAGTTGACAAAAACATGTGCGTGACCAACAGATCAGCTAGCCATCAGGGATTACAAGGAAGGTACACTCCTTTGCTTCAAAAATGAACTCTCAAGTACACGGAAGAACTTGAAGCTTGACAAAATCATTATGAAATGGGAATTTACCGGAAGCCCATTGCATCTTTATTGCTCTGTTGCTTTTGAACTGTTCAACGCTTCGCGTTTCATGTATATTGTCAGATTTGACTTGTTGGTCACGCACATGTTTTTGTCAACTGCGGTTGTTCACTTGATGTTTGACTTTTGATAATATACATCCTATTAGCATATTCCTAGTGTTGGAATTTATGTGCTATATGCTGGCCTTTTGTTCTTGTGCTGTGTTATTTGAATTCAACCCCACTGTTAAGCACTTGTAGCCTTTCTTGATTACTTACCCATCTGGAGGTTGGCAACTCTTTTATACAAGGTACACAAGTAACACTGTCCTTCAGTGTTACTCCTCTAAAGATGCCTGCCACAGCTGCTGGCGAAACGTCAGGAAAGAAAATACCAAGACCACGGTTACACAGCCCGGATAACCCACAAGAATCAATGAACTCTGACCGTGAAAGCCTTCGACAATATTTTAAGGTACACAAAGTCTGAATCCAGGTTTTGGCAGAAGCAAACACAGCTAAAGGTAATTTTTATCCCCTAGTGTTGCTGTGGGCAGCTAAAATCACTAACAGGTACCTCTGCATCCAAAGGCAGTAAACCTCTGGGTACCAGACCTTGGAAGCAACATCGAGAGAGGTTTTGATCTGGTTTGGTGGCCCACCAGTACAAATAGTGGACCACTGTGTGAACCAGGATACTGGACAAGATGGAATTAGAGTTGCCAACCTCCAGGTACTAGCTGGAGATCAGTTGTGATAGCAGGAAATCTCCAGCTAGTACCTGGAGGTTGGCAACCCTGGCACCATACCATTTCCTATCCATATTAATAGCAGGCCCCACTTTACTGTTTCTTTAGGTGGCGTTTGAGGGCAACAGAACGAGGGGTTGCGACGTACAACTCCGAGCCGCACAGTCTCGACTAACTTGCGAGATTCTCACCGAGAGACATATAGGGATTTTTTTAAATAACCCTCCAGGGCAAGTTTATACAATTGTATTTCACAGCAAAGCCTGGTTATGAATGCACACGCACGCATATCCCTCCTCATCTCAGGGCAAGTTGATGCCAACGTTTATGACTGAAAATGGTCCTCTGCGGGGATTCCGACGCTCCCCCTGCCGACTTTTCAACCTTGGCACCGTTTCGCTCAGCTCCTCAGTGCTTCCTAACGGGATCCACTCGCTTAAATTGCAAAAGGAACTAACGGGACCGAGGGCTGAGCTCTGTCAAAGCCGCCCTGAAACAAACAGAAGGGCTGGGCGAAGAGGGTGTTTCAGTCACTCCTGCCATCTGCCCAGTGGCGGACTGGCCAGGGTGTCAGCCTGCCCGACGGCAAGCGGGCCCTGTGGGCCCCTGACGAAGTGGGGCCCCTTAAACATCAGACAATATGCTTTAAAAGCTAATGACCTTTTAATATACCTATTATCTCCAGGATCAGAGGAACATGCCTATTATATTAGGTGCTGTGGAAGACAGGCAGGACAATGCTGCTGTAGTCGTCTTGTTTGTGGGGCTTCCTAGAGGCACCTGGTTGGCCACTGTGTGAACAGACGGCTGGACTTGATGGACCTCGGTCTGATCCAGCAGGGCTTTTCTTCTGTTCTTATTAGCTTGAAAATATATTAGAAGTTCCAACACTATTACAGTATGCAACTAAAATATTAATTGTACCTTTTTTCCACTAGAGTGTTTTTTTTTAATTTTATTTATTTCTTTTAAAAATTAAATGATAGCCTTATAGAGGTGGGTGGGTGGGCCCCCTTTGTCTCTCGTCAACCAATATTTTTAGACCCCGTCCGCCACTGCATCTTCCCCACAATGGTTTGTCTGTCAGGATTCAGCTAAGCAGAGAATGGGTGAGGGGAAACCTTTTCCCGAGCCTCGGTACGTTTTCAAACCGTCGGCCACTTTCGAATCCAGTCAGCGGGACACATATTTCCCTGAGCCAGGCAGCTGCGTTGGGGCGGCCATGTTGCCGCTCACCTGGGGGAACCGATGCAGTAAACACCCCTACCGGATTCACATACGTGGTCTCTCGGTTGCCTAAAATTAAATCCATCTGCTGAGATGGCACCATGCCCACCCGTATTCCCCTCAGGAGGGTGCACCGGCCAGCGATTGGCGTAAGGACGTGTTCTTTTCCAAACGGCGTCCATATCCTTCAAAGGAAAGGCCCAGGAGAAATACGAACGACCACTTCATTTATTATGGTTCTGAGGCTTCAGTTGCCGACATCAGAAAAGTTTGGAAGGGATCGTTTCGATATAAGGTCACCCGGCAAAAGAAACGCCACCCTGCTCGGTGCTCGACGCTTGGACGGATTGATTCCTGAACAGACAGGACTCGTCGAGAACAATTAACAAGCAGATATCTTCCTCCCTCGGTGGGTCGCCCTTGGTCTTCGCCTGTAATCTTTACAATTTCTCCACGTTAGGGAAAGGATCCAGAGAGCAGAGAGCTTTTTTTTTTGCATGTGTGCGCTCTGCATCAATAGCCCTGCAATTGCCGCCGTTATACCTGCAGGAAAACAACCCAGCTTTGCGGTTGAAACATAGCCGCAATTATTCTAATCACTCTTGTCTGAAGGTGCCAAGAAAGTGACATTCATGGGGGTAGGATGAATTGGCAGGGAGGTGGCAGAGAGAGAGGGAGAGAGAGAAACGTTAACACCCCTGAAATACAACGGGAGCCAGAGAAGTCCTGTCGTGCTAATATAGTCGTCGTCCCCCCGCAATCAGAAATGTAACATGAAAATGCACTCTTTGAGATTGTTGTTGGGCACAGCTTTAAATATTTTACAGCCATTTTGAAGAGACTCGTTTTTTCTTATGGACTTGTGGGTCATGATGACCTGCGGGGGGAGGAGAGAGAGAATAAATGTTCTGCTATATCAAACATTACACTTTCTCCAAAATATTATGTTTGAAATGCTTTTCTAATGCACTTTTCACCAAGTTCCAGGGAACCATGTTAATGCCATCAGGGAGGTCAAAGATGTAACCTGGCAGAGATTTGTTGGGCGTCACTTCTGTACATTTTCAAAAAGGGAGGGGTTGAGCCTAGGGTTGCCTGGTCCCTCTTCAGCAGGAGGTTTTGGGGGTGGAGCCTGAGGAGGGTGGGGTTTGGGGAGGGGAGGGACGTCAATGCCATAGAGTCCCATTGCCAAAGCAGCCATTTTCCCCAGGGGAACTGATCTCTATCGGCTGGAGATCAGTTGCAATAGCAGGAGATCTCCAGCTAGTACCTGGAGGTTGGCAACCCTAGTTGAGCCTCATACACTCTTTTCACTTTTGGGAAAGAAGATGGAAGCCTTTGTGAATCCATTGCCTTTGAAAGTGTGACAGGGCTTTCAAAAGCCTTCACATACATACCCCAGGGAGTTAGGGAGTCCCTATCCACGGGTAGGACTCTGAAGAGACAGCATAGAAATGTTCTAAATAAACGAATTCCCCCCCAATAAGCTTCCAAGGTACCTTTTGTAAATTTGAAAGCCTTTGATAAGTTAAAGGTAACAGTTTCCCACAGACTTCCAGAAGCCTAAAGCTTTTCCTGTTGGCAAGAACAATAAAGGTAAAGGTAAAGGTCCCCTGTACAAGCACTGGGTCATTCCTGACCCATGGGGTGACGTCACATCCTGACGTTTACTAGGCAGACTTTGTGTACGGGGTGGTTTGCCAGTGCCTTCTCCACCATAGTGTAATAACACAGTGATTGTCTCTTCTAGTGGTCTAACAGATAAAGGAGGGAAATGATCTTCTTGCCTTCTTCATTAAATAAGATGCTTCTCCTCTCCTTCATTATGGGCTTTAGTTAAAAAAAAATTGTCATTTAGCAAGAAAAGGAACTCATCCCAGCGATGGTGTAGTGGTTAAGATGTAGTGGTTAAGATGGTGTAGTGAAACTCAGCCAGCATGGTGTAGTGGTTTGGAGCAGTGGACTCTAATCTGGAGAACCAGGTTGGTTTCCCCACTCCTACACACAAAGTCAGCTGTGTGGCCTTGGGCTAGTCACCATTCTCTTAGAGCTCTCTCAGCCCCATCTACCTCACAGGGTGTCTGTTGTGGGGAGAGGAAGAGAAGGTGATTGTAAACCAGTTTAATACTTCCTTAAGTGGTAGAGAAAGTCAGCATAGAAAGACCAACTCTTCTTCTTTTTCATTTGAGAAAAAATGTTTTCTCAGAAAGCCACCCAGGATCTCAGGCTCCATGTTTTTGATGCCATCACAAGGTGGTTCCAGCCCTTTCCTTGGGTCTGATCATGATCAGAATGCCTTGAGAATAGAATCAGTCATGACAGCATTCTTGGTGAACACATGAAGCTGCCTTCTGTTGAGTCTATCAAGGCCACTATTGTCTTCTCTAACCATTAGCATCTGTTCAGGGTCTCAGGTCAAGGTCTTTGCCATCGTCCACCACCTTTAACTACCGCTTTCAGGTGGCGATGCCGGGGATTGAACCTGGTACCTTCCAATATGCAAAACAGATGCTCAGTGACTGAGCCACAGCCCTTCCTTACACAATACAAAGATAGAGCATCAGAGGGGCTGTGGCTCAGTGGTAGAGCATCTGCTTGGCATGCAGAAGGTTCCAGGTACAATCCCCGGCATCTCTAGTTAAAGGGATTAGGCAAGCAGGTGATGTGGAAGACCCCTGCCTGACACCCTGGAGAGTTGCTGCCGGTCCGAGCAGACAATACTGACTTTGATGGACCCAAGGGTCTGATTCAGTAGAAGGCAGCTTCATGCGTTCATGCGAGATAACCAGATAATCAGACATAACCCCCTATGCTAAAGCAAAGAGCACTGAAGAATTTTCCCCATGTTTTAGTTCATTTTTTAAAAAAGTTGTTTTCATGCTCTATGAAGTAGCCACATCAAGTCATCTAGTGCAAGGATGAGTTTTCGGTGGCCCATGTGCTGGATTCACCTCCACTCCCACCCCAAAATATTCTCCAGTCACCCTAAACATTTTATTCAATGGTAAATTGTTTGCTGCTCCTTATTTTCATACTTGGAGCATCCTTTTTTCCTGGCAAGTGAAATCATGGACAGAGCTTGTAGGGCTGTCATATAGAGAATGGTGCCAAGTTGTTTTCTGTTGACCCAGAACATCGGACCAGAACCAAAGGGTTAAAATTAAATCAGAAGAGTTTCCGTCTAGACATTTTCTAACAGTTGGAGCAGTTCCTCCGTGGAACAGGCTTCCTCAGGAGGTGGTGAGCTCTCCTTCACTGGAGGTTTTTAAGCAGAGGGTAGATGGCCATCTGTCAGCAATGCTGATTCTATGACCTTAGGCAGATCATGAGAGGAAGGGCATCTTGGCCATCTTCTGGGCATGGGGTAGGGGTCACTGGGTGTGGGGGGAGGTAGTTGTGATTTTCCTTCATTGTGCAGGGGGTAGGACTAGATGCCCCTGGTGGTCCCTCCCAACTCTGTGATTCTATGAGCTCTTAACTTACAAAATAAGAGTGCAGGCTTAGGATGTCAGTTATGTCTTCACAGGATGACATGGGCATATCATCAGTAATGCAAAGCAATATTAGGGGCTGTGGCTCAGTGGTAGAGCATCTGCTTGGCATGCAGAAGGTCCCAGGTTCAATCCCCGGCATCTCCAGTTAAAAGGTCCAGGCAGTAGGTGATGTGAAAGACCTCCGCTTGAGACCATGGAGAGCTGCTGCCCGTCTGAGTAGACAATACTGATCTTGATGGGGGGAAAGGTCTGATTCAGTATCAGGCCGCTTCATGTGTTCATGTGTCCTTGTACGGCAGCATGAATCATGGCTAGACCATACCTAACCACCGTTTTTGTTGTTATCGCAGGCGGAGATAGATGGATTTCGGGCCACAACATCTCATCTCTGGGAGCCACAATGCAGCGGGGAGTTTCCTAGTGTACCACCAACTTCAACAGCCCCCTCCGCTTGCCTGATGCACTCCTACTTAATAACATCGGAAGCACCTTTCTGGATCAGTCCCAGGTCCTACAAGTCCAGCATTCTTCATAAGAATCCCAGCAAGTACTAGATCAGTGGTTCCCAAAGTGGGCAGTACCACCCCCTGGGGGGCGGTGGGATGACCTAGGGGGGCACTAAGAGGCAAGGGGGCAGCAGGGGGCGCTAGAGGTGGGCCCCTTCAATCGTGCTGTTCACTGATTTACAATAGATCAAGTTATGGCACCACGCTGGCAAATTTGGTGGAAACTATCAGAATCTTTGCTGGTACCACTAGATCAAGTTCATCATTTTTGTTGAATACATTTCAACTAAAGAATTTTAATTTGATTTTGAATGGATGTGCAATTGTTACTGTTTTGAAATTGTATTATCTTCTTTAGTGAGTCATGCAAACCGCTATTTTGAATAATCCTTTTTATAGGCTAGGGTAGGGGGTGCTGGGGTTGAGTTTGTGGAACCAAGGAGGCGGTGGCCACTGTACTAGAGGCTCCAACGGAAACTGGCCAGGAGGGTTGCAATCTTCCTTTTGCTCTTACAGATAGGATTACATGGCGTTAATAGGCTTGCAAGACGCAATTTGACAAAGGTGCTTATTAAGACAAGCGGCTGCCCGCGAGGAAGGCCAGGCTCGCTGTAAGCCCGCTGAACACCACCCGCTGGGTCTGATAGCCGACCCCTCCATTCTTCTGACGTTCCACCCCTAAATTGTCCATTGAAGCCTTGTCACACCCATTGCCCGGCTAAACATCAGCTTTCTGACTTCCATTGTGAGCCCTTTCTAGCTGCATGCACCTCAACCGGCACTTATCCCCCACGTGCTCTTTGGGCTACCAAGCAGGGTGGAAGGGAGTGGAATCGAAGAACACAACAGGCCGGGCACAAATTAAAGATCTTTATACGGAGAAAGCTGAGCAAGAGAAAAGGATCAAAAAATAGACTGAATTATGCGCTGGAATACTTAAGCCTTTGCGCCTCATGGGGTCTGAACTCCACTCTCTCCCTAGTCCTTTATTACCCGGTTAGAAGGCCAGCAGTATGAAACTTGCCGCTTGACTTTTTAAAACACCTATAGCGGCATAGTTTGAACTTTGGTATTTGTCACCGACAGCTCCCCGTCGGGAAACACGCGGGCTCCTCAATAGAACCGTGTGTATGGTTTTTTTGCTAAGTGCTTGCGGCGCTCTGTCCTTACTTAGAGCCCGTTCTCAGAAGTGACACTTAAATTGGTATTTTGCATTTCCCATGTGAAGAAAAAAACACACCCTACACTGGCTAAAATGTGCAGCTGTGTTCTGGGGCGCCAGCATGGCACGGCTTCGCAGTCCTCCTTTAGATGTTCCTCAAAACCTACCAATTCCAGAAGAACCCCCCCTCACCCCCACCTTGCTTCCCAATAGCCGCGAAGTTTAAGGGCCAATCCACACATTATCATTCAGGCATGCTGGGGGAAAATGCCACTTATTATTATTATTATTTTACATTTGAGTTTGTTAATAACATAGATTACAACTACGCATGCAACACGTATTAATGTTCGAAGAAGAAAGACTGTATAAAACAAGCTGGGGAGGGGTGAAAAGAAAACACAAAGCGGAAGGGGGAAAGGAAACAACAGGAGAGCAAATGCTTCTCAGGGAAGTCTGCTAATATCTATATTTTTGAGCATTTTGTTTGCAGATAAATACTATGGGGAAGAGCGATCAAGAGGGGGAAATGCTGTTAACCTGAGCATAAGGATCTGTAAATGAGGACCAAGTGTCCAGATTGGTGTTCTCTTGATTATATCTCTACATCACATTATTTTCAGTAGTCAGATTAGGTAGTATAGTTATCTGATATGTGATTGGTAGCAAAAGGATGCCCAAGAAAGATACAAAATGTACTAAGAAATATGGGGTGGTGTAGTGGTTAAGAGCGGTGGTTTGGAGCGGTGGACTCTGATATGGAAAACCGGGTTTTATTCCTCACTCCTCCACATGAGCGGTGGAGACTAATCTGGTGAGCTGGATTGGTTTCCCCACTCCTACACAGGAAGCCAGCTTGGTGACCTTGGGCTAGTCACACTCTCTCCGCCTCACCTACCTCACAGGGTGACTGTTGTGGGGAGGGGAAAGGAAGGTGATTGTAAACCGGTTTGATTCTTCCTTAAGTGGTAGAGAAAGTCAGCATATAAAAACCAACTCTTCTTCTTCTTCTTCTTCTTCTTCTTCTTCTTCTTCTTCCTCGCAATGCACATGGGCCAGGCTCATGGTTCACTGGTACAGCATCTGCTTTGTATGTAGAAGGTCTGAAGTTCAGTTCCTTGACCCTGATGAACCGCTGCCAGTCAGAGTAGACCATACTCACCTTGATAGACCAATGGTCTGATTCAGTATAAAGCAGCTTGTCTTAGTGTGACGCTGTTCAGAGCCGAATTGGCTGTATGAGCAGTATCATTAAAGTAAGAAGTCAGTGAAAATGTTTATTGTATATAGCCATTGGCCATCACAATTTACTGAAACAAATAATTAATAATACAAATGCAGTGGATTAGCAAATAAAATATTAAAATAGATAATGGAATTTACTAAAACATTTCGGTTTAAAAGATAAGTAGCTGCTCTTTCCAATACCACATTAGACCTTATTTTCTTTGCTGCAAGAGCAAACAAAGAGACTCTATATGATGCATATGCATCAATATCAGATAACAGAAATGTAATTTTCTCCGCATCCAAGTGTGTATTAATACAGGATAATATTCCTGCCAAAAATTTAGCCCTGGGGCCAGAATACAATGGGCAAAATAAGATGTAGTGAGGTGAAACCCAAAGAGCTGAGGATCCACAAATTCAGACACATTGATCCCGTGGTGTTCGAAAGTAACGCCCCAATAACATCCCGCCAATAAAGTAAATATAAAGCAACTCCATGCGTGCTTCTGAATTCCTTCTGTTGATGAGTGGTAGAACATGTCCTTGGCATGGGTCCATGTGGCCAATAAGAATTCTTGCTGGGAAAGCAGGGAGGTATTTTTGTCTCCTATTTATATATAATGTACAAAATAAGATGCAATTTGTTAATCAAAGGAGCCCCCCCCCACAAATTCATAGTTAATTATCTGTTTTATTCCTGTTATTTATAATACATCATTACTGTTATTGCTATTATCAATAAATATTACCCATATTACAAAAAAAGAAAGAAAAGAATTCTTGCTGGAAACAGCCATCACACTCCGAATTGTCCACCCCTCCCACAACAGACACCCTGTGAGGTAGGTGGGGCTGAGAGAGCTCTAAGAGAACTGTGACTAGCCCAAGGTCACCCAGCTGGCTTCATGTGGAGGAGTGGGGAAACCAACCCAGTTCACCGGATTAGCGTCCGCCGCTCACGTGGAGGAGTGGGGAATCAAACCCGGTTCTCCAGGTCACAGTCCACCGCTCCAAGCCGCCACTCTTAACCACTAGACCACGCTGGCTCTCTTCAGTACTGTGGTGTGAAGGCTAAAAAAAAATGGAGCAACTCATACACCAAAACAGAGCAGTACAGAACAGAACAGAGCAGTATAGTCATCCAAGACCATACATGAGAAGAAGCTGGTTTTAAGTCAGAGAACTGTTGCTTTTTGAAAGAAGAAAAACAAAGGCTATTTGAGGGACCTGAAGGAGACCCAAAGGACAAGTGAGTCATGCATTCACAACTACACGCAGAATAAAATTCACAAGCTTGTTTTTTTTATAAATGACATTTATTTGCCCATCCCAAAGCAAATTTGTTCATGTAAATGAATGTCAATCTAAAATAAAATAACTTTGATTCCACACTGAGAACATTCTCAAGTGGTTAAATTACTGTTCGTTAACAGAGCCAAGTTTCATATTTTGTTCAGAATCTTGTAGGTGACAGGGTAATTATTTAACTCCTGGCATTGTTAATTTCCCTCCCATCCCCATTTTGATTTCTTTCCAGATATAGATTTTTTTTTAGATGACTGAATTTGTGGGAAACCATTTCCCCATCATCAGTGCTCAATAGGCAGATAGGGACTTATGCTCCTAATTCAGTACAGGGATGTCAGATTCTGACAAAGTAGAAAGAGCATTTTTTTAGCACTGAGCAGCCCGGACACTCAGAATATGGGGAAGACAGACAAATGGAAGTTGCTAGAAAGTCTCCTCCCAAACACTTCTTTGGTTAAAACGAAGTTCCTCTAGGGTTGCCAGGTCCCTCTTCGCCACCAGTAGGAGATTTTGGGGGTGGAGCCGGAGGAGGATGGGGTTTGAGGAGGGACTTCAATGCCATAGAGTCCAATTGCCAAAGCGGCCATTTTCTCCAGGTGAGCTGATCTCTATTGGCTGGAGGTCAGTTGTAATAGCAGGACATCTCCAGCTACTACCTGGAGGTTGGCAACCCTAGGTTCCTCACATGCTTCCCAGTCACGGTCCTCATAGAACAAGTTGTGGCAAAAGTCACCAACTTCTTTACATACGACATTCCCAAAGTCCAAACTTTTCTTCAAGGAAATTGTAAAACAAACAAAAAAATCTGATTTTATAAATAAAGCGGAGGGAATTACCAAGTTTTGCAATTCAAATTCTACAAATATATGCGACTTCAACTACTCTCCTTGACATATCTTGCATTTTGTCTTTCCAAGATCTGCCACATGTATGTAAAAGGCTCTCGGAAAGCCCCATTCGTCAAGTCAAAACGATCGTGTGGGTTTTTTTTCATAGCACCTTCTTTAAATATTTCATCGCAAAATTGCGGGAAATGCAACGATGTCGGCAGCGCCGTTCTGTTAAGTCAAAACAGAACCCTATAAAAACTGACGGTACAGAAATGACTTCTGAAGTTGTCTAATGATATCTTATAATTATCCCTCTGGGCACTTATAATTGTTCTCATGACATGTAATTATGTAGATAAATTTAAGTGTAAAAAACCATTAACTGTGGCTGGTGTTTAACATGTGCAAATGCTGGCAATGTGCTGCTCTCGCATTGCTGAAATCAAAGCCCACATCAGCAACACTGTATGGAGGACCTTATTGGAAAAGTTTATTTTTATAACACCTCTCTCTCTCTCTCTCTCTCTCTCTCTCTCTCCCTCATTCAACATTGCTTTCTTTCTTTCCCCCTGTTCTTAGACCGAGGTCTTGAACAATAAAACCATAAAACTTAACTAAGATCCATTTCCAAAAACACCTCCCTTCGACTCTTCTCTGCCGCCTCCAGAAAACAAGCAACAAAGTAAGTATGTCCAGAAAACAAGCAACAAAGTAAGTACGCTGAGGGTCAGAGTCCTCTAAGAGGAACTGAACCTTTTGCTCCAAAGTTGCTCGAGAAGATGTGGACCATTTGTTAAAACATGGTATAATTAGGATAGCCAACCTCCAGGTACTAGCTGGAGATCTCCTGCTATTACAACACATTTCCAGCCGATAGAGATCAGTTCCCATGGAGAAAATGGCCGCTTTGGCAATTGGACTCTATGGCATTGAAGTCCCTCCCCTCTCCAAACCTTGCCCTTCTCAGGCTCCACCCCAAAAACCTCCCGCCAGTGGAGAAGAGGGACCTGGCAACCCTAGGTATAATCCATTTTAGCCTCAGTTGGTACACGTAAGGACAATCAAAAAGGATCTGTACCGAGGAGTCCCCTGACTGAAGAGGGCACTTTTGTTCAGGATTTGAAATCAACATGTTGGACACCCATGGGGCATGGTAGAAACAGCTGGCAAATTCACTTTCCCTCTCGGCCCAAATCTCCAATTTCAGGAAACTATTACAGGCTTCAGCAACCCCACTTCCCAACCCCGTTGTCCTCTCCCCATCTTTAACTTGTTCTCAGCTGGTCTTAATATCCTGAGGGCAATTAACAAGGTCAGTTCTGAAAGTATTTTAAATTTCAAAAATATGCGTTTATTTAATTGGAAGGTGTCACCAGAGTTATCTACTCCAACCCCTTGCCAATGAAGGAACTACAACTATAATATCCCCAACAAGTAAATATCCAATTTTTATTGAAAAACCTCCAACAATGAAGGGATCCACCCCCTCCCAAGGGAGAGTGTTCCAGTGTCGAACATGCCTCACTGTCAGGAAGTTCTTCCTCGAGTTTAAACAAAACCTCCTTTGGGGTAGTTTATAACCATTGGTCCTTGTCATCCAACATGGCTGAGTATTTTTGAGCGAGTGCCTAGAGCATGAAGAAGATCCGGCCTTGTTTTGAGGACCCGTTTCACAGTCTTCATGATAGCCACTCAAAGGTTAACTTTTTCAGAAGAAAAAGAGTTGGTTTTTATATGCCAACTTTCTCTACCCCTTAAGGTAGACTCAAACCGGCTTACAATCACCTTCCCTTCCCCTCCCCACAACGGACACCCTGTGAGGTAGGTGGGGCTGAGAGAGCTGTGACTAGCCTAAGATCACCCAGCTGGCTTCATGTGGAGGAGCAGGGAAACCAACCCCGGTTCACCAGATTAGCATCCACCACTCATGTGGAGGAGTGGGGAATCAAACCCAGTTCTCCAGATCAGAGTCCACCGCTCCAAACCACTGCTCTTAACCACCATGCTGGTTACAAAGGGCCCTGTCACAGGTTTGGGGGAGAGTGAAATAAGTGGGAAATTTTCCTTCTCCCTAACCCAAATCCACCTCCTCCAAGTCTCAGGGGTTTAAATAGGCAAATTTCCCATTTCCCTGATTTTCTCCACCTGAACTGATTTTCATCTTCTCTGGATAATGAACTTGTCCACATCTTATCAGGGCATTTTAGGATTTTTTTTCCTCCTCAGTAAAAAAAAATTACAATTGAACTTTTGTTGTTGTTGCATATCTAGGGAATTTCTTAAATACGTTGAAACCCTGAACTTGTGTTTGGGTTCCTTTAATGAAAGCAGTGAATTTGACCAAGTTTGCAATTGTAAGGTATGAAAGGGGCGGGGGAGAGGAGTCTAACCGTTGTGAAAAGATGTAAATACTTTGAAAATCTGTCACTAAATTTTGATAAATGTCTCACATGGATGGATGGAACTGCCTTATCCTGAGATAGATCATTGGTCTATCAAGGTCAGGATTGTCTACTAAGACTGGCAGCAATTCTCCAGGGTCTCAAGTAGGGGTCTTTCATAGCATCTACTACCTGAAATTTTTAACTGGAGATGCCAGGAATTGAACCAGATACCTTCTGCGTGCAAAGCATATGGACCACTAAAACAACACGATAAATGAAGTCTTTTTAAAACTGGCTTTTTTGTGTGCAAAAAGAAATGTTTAAACACATTTACAACCATAGGGAGAAATCAGATAATCCTTCAAACTAGCCTTCGGCATGTCGAAAACCGAAAACATTCAAAAAATTCATCTTTTGGCACACAACAGGGTTGTTTTGAAGGGGTTTCTTAAAATGGGAAACGTTACATGAACCAAACAATTTGAATTATTTTCAGATAGCTCATGTGATCTTCTATGGGATGGGTTTTGATCCAAAGAGCCGTTTGATGGGGGAGGATCAACAGTTGTTTGAAAAATCCATCCTAAAAAAAAAAACATCCCTAAAAAAAAAATGGTGTGGCGCTTCTCCTAGGTCTCCCAGGCCTTGTGGCGGGTCTGTGATACATCCAGGTTGCTGTCAGTCAGCCACCCTTGGCGATGGCAGGGACCCAGCTTCCCCCTCTGGGTTGGTCGGCTGCTGGGACTCAGAAATGGGTGGGAAGAGTTAACTCCACTCCTTCGCACTTTCAGAGCTCCCTTGATGCATTATGTCCCTTGAACCTTCTCTCTTGGCTCTCAGACAGCAGCTAGTCTCCACTCCTCCCTGGCCTCCCATCCCAATTTTATAGAAGCATAGAATCATAGAGTTGGAAGGGACCGCCAGGGGCATCTAGTCCAAGCTCTTGCACAATGCAGGGAATTCCCAACTACCTCCCCAACACACACCGTGACCCCTACTCCATGCCCAGATGGCCAAGATGCCCTCTCATGAACTGCCTAAGGGCATAGAATAAGCACTGTTGACAGAAGGCCATCTAGCCTCTTCTTAAAAACTTCCAGGGAAGGAGAGCTTACCACCTCCCAAGGAAGTCTGTTCCACTGAGGAACCGCTCTGTTAGAAAATTCTTCCTGTCAGAAAATTCTTCCTAATTTATGGGGAAAGTTCCACCCCTTTCCCCTCTAGCTCTGCCCCGCCCCTCCGAGTGTAGAAAGGGCTCTCCCTGTCCAGCTCTTCCCCGTCAGCCCATGCCATCTCTTGCTGGCAGAAATGCCACAGCGATGGCTGGGAGACAGGCGGTGTGCTCCAGGCCCGTCCTCAATCTCTCCTTCTGCCCTGACTTAAGCTGCAGGAGGTGGGTTGGAGCTTCCAGGCCTTGTCCAGGGTCATGGCATCCTCTTGGCTCTCCTCCCACCGGCATGACGGGCCCACCAGCATCTCGTCCCGCAGGTGGGTCTCCTGGGTCCAGCCACTGTTGTGCGGGCTTGGCCAGGCCCCCACAAGGTGAGGGAGCCACATCGAGAGGTCCTGAGTTGGCGGGAGGTTCCTGGGGCTCAGGACAAATGGATTCTGTGCATATTATGATGGAGGTGCCTCCCCTCTCAGAAGCATTTCCCTCTATAGTCATTCCAGCTGGCTCATCACAGGAACAGGTGATTCAGCATGGTCCCTTCCATCCGATTGGCCAAGACTATGTGCTATTTGGGCTCCATCCTCTCCAGAACCGTCCCTTGCCAGGGCCATTCTGCCCACTCATTATAGATGCAAAGTGGCACCTGAATTTGCTCATTCTCCATACCTTTTCCCCATTCATATCATATATTGGAAGGCTTTAAGAGGGGAGTGGACATGTTCATGGAGAAGAGGGCTATTCATGGCTACTAGTCAAAATGGCTACTAGTCATGATGCATACCTATTATCTCCAGGATCAGATGAGCATGTCTATTATATTAGGTGCTGTGGAACACAGGCAGGATGGTGCTGCTGCAGTCGTCTTGTTTGGGGGCTTCCTAGAGGCACCTGGTTGGCCACTGTGTGAACGGGCTGCTGGACTTGATGGGCCTTGGTCTGATCCAGCATGGCCTTTCTTATGTTCTTATGAGCATGCCTATTATTTTGGGTGCGGTGGAACACAGGCAGGACAATGCTGCTGCAGTCGTCTTGCTTGTGGGCTTCCTGGAGGCACCTGGTTGGCCACTGTGTGAACAGACTGCTGGATTTGATGGGCCTGGGTCTGATCCAGCATGGTCTTTCTTATGTTCTTATGTTATTAAATCACAGGCTGCTGTTTTCTACTACAAACCAACTTGTGCGCATCAGCAGAAGAAACAAACACTTCCCAGATGTCGAGGGCTAGAATTGGCTGGCCTAACTATCTGAAATAACAGGATTCCTAAGAATTAAACTGTGTTCCAGTGAATCATCTAATCATGGTATTGGAAGATAACCTTGCATTTGACCAATTCAGTTTTCTTTTACCCATCTTTTTCCCGCCGTGAATTTCTGAGAGCCAAACACTAGTATCAAGGTTCAGGCCTAGGAAACACCTCCCGCCTGGCAAAATTGTATCACACAAATTACACCGCGCTCCCCGCAGCAAGCAACACGAAACGCACACATCGATAGATGGATTGAGACTCCCGACACTCGTCCAATGTATTCCCTTTATTGAACTGTATTAGTTAATGCAATCAGATTAACTCACATTTATAAAGCAGAGACCATCCAGTCGCACTGAAACGGATGATATTCATTACATAGTTGTTGTTGGGTTTTTTTTTTTTAATCTTTTTTATTTATTATTTAATCACTGTCCGGTGAACTGGCAAATCCAATCAAAGCATTAGTCTTCAATTGTTAAAAAAAACAAACTTCAAAAATGTGTAAAAAAAAATATACTCAGACAATAGCCAAGCCATCACATCACAATGCACAATTACCTAAAATTGCAATTAAAAAAAAGCAGTTAAACAGGGAAGAAAGGAAAGAAAAAAAAGGGGGAGGGGGAATCACTTCTAAATCTTGAACTATCAGTATAATACAAGAAGCAACAAAGGGCAGCAGCATCAAAGCAGATTCCTATCTAGCAACTATAAATTCAGTCAGAAGCAGAAGCTTTAAAGTACACTAGGCTTAAGCAGGACAATAAAAAATACTGAGCATGGAATACTTTTAATCTCTTCCATTAATATTCATTTCCAGCTGCTTATAATAGCAGCGCCTCATGGCCAAATCATTAGAGTTTTACATCTGGGTTGCAAATGACACTTTGATTGGATGTAATGTTCAAATGGTCCTCCCCACTGGGCTGCCGTCAAGTCTTCTGCGGAGAGGTGTCCTGTCGTGCCGGGGGCTTACTGAGCATGCTGGCTCAACGTGTGGTTCTGGAAAAAAAAAAGATGGGGAAAAGGAGACACGCGTGAGGGGCAGAATAATAGAAAGCAAACCCGAACACTCCTACTCAGTCGCATTTATGCGGGACTCGACATAAAAGCTTTGCAATTATTACCGAACAAAATGCAATAAAGGGGGGGGGGGAGAGAGAGAGCAAGAGAGAAAATGCTTCTAAGTAACAGCTGCCAACGTGACACATTTGCTTCGTACCGACAGATCTGTTAATGCTGGCATGAACTTAAGGAAGAGAAGGGTGGCGGTGGCGGAGGGGGGAGGAGGGACGGATTCCAGCCAGCCAAGTAGCGCCAGGAGGATTTCGCTACATCCAGGCAAAGTAGTAACGCTCTACAAGGAAGCTCGTCTTCTGGGACTTCCTTAACTGTAACAATTAAACAATATTCTCTGCCGCTCGGGGATTACCCACCCACCACCCTTGGACTTATACCGTACATTATTCTCGCACTGTCTTTCAGGGGGGAAAGTCTTGGCAGGGAGCAACGGCAGATTGCAGCACGCACACATTGACAGCGGGAGAAAGACTTCGGCAACGGAAGTACCGGTTGCTCTGCTCGAGCCCATCTCTCGCCTGCCATGGCAGAGGCGGCCAGCTTGTACGGCGTTATGGCCCAAGAGGAAGATGATGGAACCTCTCTGGTGGCACATCTAGTCGCCATTGGCTTCCCCCCACCCCAGATGGACAGCCAAGTAAAATTGAGACGGATGCCAACCAGGAGAGCCAAATGTGGCTTTGAACATGCCAGCCTTCAGAAACGAGAGACAGGTATTCTGCACACGATGGTTTTCACAGGGAAGAGGAAACAGGCAGGGCGGAAAATGGTGGCTGAGTAGCTCGGTGGCTTAGTCTTAAACGAAAGGATGGCTTGTGCCGCACACCTCTGCAATTAGCTTCCAGCCCTCCATAAAGGGAGCTGAAACTAACCCCCTTCCCAAGGGAAACATTACCATTCAGACATCCTGCCTGTCATTTGCCAAGAAGCTAAATAAATCCTAATGCTGTTCAGAAGTTGCACATCCAGTCTAATGCAAATGGAGTCTCGGAGTTACAAGTACCTTAGGGACAGCCGCTGGAACATCGAGCTCCAGGAAGTCTCCCTTACCACTCACTCACTCTTTTGTGTCCAGGTCTGACACTACATGGCACCTCCTTTTAGAGCTTCTCAAAAATCTGGTACATAAGATCCCCAACCTCCAGGTATTAGCTGGAGAGCTCCACCCTCCTCAGACTCTGCCACAAAAATCTCCCACTGGTAGCGAAGAAGGACCTGGCAACCCTACTGGTACAACTAGCAGAAGGGCATTACCCAACACTGGCACTGAAATTGTGACAATCAATACCTACTGCAAACAGACTAACACGGCTACCCACTGTGAATAATCAATACCCATGTCTTGGGTTTCTCCCTGAACATCAACTTTGTAAAGGCGGGTGCCATTTTGCTTGCATGAGGAGTGGAAAGGACTCCCATGAATCAAAGATGGCAGCCCTGATCCAGAGAAAACAAGTCTTGCTATCACTGAACCCCAGGGAATGTTGGCTGCAATAATTTAAGCCCCATTCAGTTCAATGGGATTTCTGTGCTATTTGTTTACTTTAGATCAGAGCGTGGTGCGTTTTTCACTTTTGCAATAGAAAGACTTGAAGTGCTTCCAATTTATTTTTTCCATCTTGGATTCTACAATAGGTTGTTGGTGTCTTCCTATGACAAGCATCGCTGCAAAGTAACAAGTGTCTTCTCTAGTTTGTGTGTGTGCGTGTGTATGTGTAAAATGCCGTCAAGTAGCAGCCGACTTATGGCGACCCCTTTTGGGGTTTTCATGGCAAGAGACTAACAGAGGTGGTTTGCCAGTGCCTTCCTCTGCACAGCAACCCTGGCCTTCCTTGGTGGTCTCCCATCCAAATACTAACCAGGGCTGACCCTGCTTAGCTTCTGAGATCTGACGAGATCAGGCTAGCCTGGGCCATCCAGGTCAGGGTGTCTCCTCTAGAGCGTAGTCTAAATCAACTAATAGCACAATCCTATTTTTTTTTTTTTTGCCTTAGAACGTCTGAAGTTGTGCTTCACGCCAAAGTGGGAAAGAAACCTCTCCTGAATCCTTGCATTGAGATGACTTCGGTCTAATGAAAATTGTCTGGTGACAACATTTAACTAGTAGAAGCTGGATTTGCGGGTCTTGTCTCCGGAGGAGGCCGTGACCCCATTTAAAATCCTGGTACAATAGTGTCCGGACTATGCACTTCCCCAGAGCGGCCACCAGGTGTCAGAAGAGCTGCGGAGTTTCTAAAACACGTCCCAGTTATTAGGTATGCCCTGGCCAGTGGTTTTCTTACAAAACTCTAGACAATGGTGTTCATTCTTTTCCGCACCACACGTGGCCAAAGGTTAAGGGGAAAGGCAGAAAGCATCACAGTTTGGAAATACACAGAAGCGTGACTTTTTGAAAGGAAACAAAGAAGAAAAAGGATAAAACAACAAAACCAGAGTTGCAAACGAGGACGGCAAATTCTACCATAAACTGTGTCGCTATGCACGAAGTGAACCTCCCAGAATACATTCACAAGGCCAGCATTAATTGTTTGTGATTGGCCAAGTGCTTCTAACACCTGAGAAATGAGGCAAGGGAGATCGAAGAAGACGAAGAGTTGGTTTTTATATGCCGACTTCCTCTACCACTTAAGGGAGACTCAAACCGGCTTACAATCACCTTCCCCTCCCCACAACAGACACCCTGTGAGGTAGGTGGGGCTGAGAGAGAGTGACTGGCCCAAGGTCACCCAGCTGGCTTCGTGTGCAGGAGTGGGGAAACAAATCCAGTTCACCAGATTAGCCTCCGCCGCTCATGTGGAGGAGTGGGGACTCAAACCCAGTTCTCCAGATCAAACTCCACCGCTCTTAATCACTACACCACTCTGGCTCTATATTGTCCTGGAAGATCAACTCGCTGTTCCGCTCCTCCTACTTCAGCATCACAGGAAAAAGCCCTGTTCTCAGTGACCCGTGAATTACCCGAAGGGTCACCAAGTATCCAGGAATAGGCTTGTTCTAAATACCAGGGTTATCACAGGGTAGTTACCCTATGATAACAGCCCTAAAATGGGAACTACTGTGTAAACAAGAATTGCCCGCTACTGCCTTCCCCAACGAAAATCAAAACAATGCATCAGAACTAGACCCCAAAGAGCTCTTTGGTTGCAATTAAAAATCACATTGATTGAGGTTATTGACGATACCAGTAAAGTCACTTCTGGAAGGACTTGAGACATGCTTGATGAAATGATTCATCAGATGATGGGCTACGTTTGATGGACAATGGAAGTTTGCGACACCTTTATGGTGAAATGACTTTTGTGATTTTGTGGAACGCTCACAAGAGGGGGCAGGCACAAACCAGAATGACATCCTTCACCCAGTTGGGTAGGAGGCCCAGTGTCTGGTTACTGGTTTCCTAGCTGAAAGAGCTTGAACACATGAAGCTGCCTTATACTGAATCAGACCCTTGGTCCATCAAAGTCAGTATTGTCTACTCAGACCGGCAGCAGCTCTCCAGGGTCTCAGGCAGGGTCTCACATCACCTACTTGCCTAGTCCCTTTGACTGGAGATGCCAGGGATTGAACCTGTGACCTTCTGCATGCCAAGCAGATGCTCTACAAACTGAGCCACCACCCCTCCCATGTATGTATGTATGTATGTATGTATGTATAATTGTCTGTATGCTGCTCTGGCACTCACCTGGATAGCTCAGGCTAGCCTGATCTCACCAGATCTTAGAAGCTTAGAGGGGTTTACCCTGGCAAGCATTTGGATAGGAGACCTCCGTGGAATACCAGGGTCGTGACCTGAAGGCAAGCAATGGCAAACTACCTCTGAATGTCTCTTGCGTTGAAAACCCCGCCAGTGGTCACAGGGTTGCCAGGTTGCCACCGCGGGAGGTTTTGGGGCAGAGCCTGAGGAGGGCGAGGTTTGGGGAGGGACTTCAATGCCATAGTCCAACTGCCAAAGCGGCCATTTTTTCCAGGTGAACTGATCCCTATCGGCTGGAGATCAGTTGTAATAGCGGGAGATCTTCAGCTAGTACCTGGAGGTTGGCAACCCTAAGCAGACACCATAAGTCAGATGTGACTTGACAGCAAAAAAAAAAAAAAGCTGCTCTGAGCACCTTCAATGGAGACAATGGGACAGAACTTTGTAAAAACAAACATTTAGCCTGCATACTTTATTCACATTTCACACACTACTCTTTTTTGTGTGTCATGCATTCCCCAATCTTTTAGGTTTTATCTTGGTTTAGGTCTTATCTTGGCCAATACGTTGTATCACTGTTTGATGATTTACACATCCACGGGACATTGTAAATACACTATAAGAACCTTTGTGTGTGGTGCCAATTTTGAATGGTGAAAATAACATCTTTCACTACAATTGACAACGGGCCACACAACATATAAGGTGGTTACTTTTCAACATACCTTTTATGTATTTTTGGATGTGCTTGTGAAAATATGTATGAATGTATATATGACCACTGAGGAAGGCTGAATGGGCCGAAACGCGTCTGGTTTTATATTGGTCATTTGCATTTATTACAGATCATCTACACAGTTGGATATTTAGTAATTTTAATTGCAACGTACATGTTTTGGGCGTAGTGTTTTTAATGCCTGTATGCTCTATAATAAATTATAATAACAATTTGTATTGGGCAGGGGGTTGGACTAGATTACCCTGGTGGTCCCTTCCAACTCTATGATTCTATGTATAATACCCTCCGCTATACTTCCAGCCTACCAGGTGTACATTTTGGGCTGCAAGGAACTGAGCAGACACGGCGTGATGAAAGGCCAACTAGAAATCTCTTGCAGGTGCATGTCCAAACTCAGAGATATATATCTAAACATAGAATGGCGCCGTTGCATTCCAAGGCAGACAGATTTCGACATATGCCTGCTCAGCCATTTCTTCTCAGTCCTTAATTGCAGTTTCTTTGGTCGTCCTTTGAATACTGGCATTTAAAAGAAGAAGAGAAGGCATGCAAAAGGTTTAGCATTCTTCAATCGAACCAAAGCCTGTTGGTGCTCCGCAGATCCATACTTATTTAGGTAGTGTCATTTAAAAGATAATGCAAAATCAGCACTAGCAGCTAGGCATACAGTCTTCCGGCCGAGAACATGATTTCCAACCTGTGCAGCTGCCGGCATTGATTACACCAGGCAGGTCAATAACGGAATGGTGTGTGGCTCTAAATCTGATAATGAAGCTCTCCTTGTGAACCCTTGCTCCTCAAACATGGGTTAATAATACCTTCTGCACACATCTAATACAGAGAGCATGCTTGTTTTGTAAGCAAGGGGTTCCGCAGAGATGCACGCTGATCGCACTCAAATTCAGCTGCAATTCAGAAGTGAGGTAACCGTTTATTTCCCCCCAAGTGCTTGCAAACCCAACGGAGCATCAGCATACCCTTCTGTCCCAAAGTGGGACATTTGCGATAAACAAATTGCATGAATATCCTGTTCAGGGAAAACATAGTTCGTTGTGTCCCAGTCAGTTGTGTTGAGCAAAAACCAGGAAAACAAACAACTCCACCTCCAGAGGTTTAGTGAAGGAGGCCTAAATCTACAATAATGCAAAGGTGCAATCCTAAGCAAAGTTGTTCCCTTTGAAGTTCATTGAACTCAGGGGGCTGAGAAGGATATAACTCTGCTTAGGACTATACTACAAAGTACCTGTAGCCAAAGGTCTCTTTCTCAAATGGTGTCTTAGTGATATTAAAACTAATATGCATTTTTGGTTCCTACGGTTGGTCAGTTGGGTTGAGTATGGGTGGACTGGGAGGCCAAACCAGCTCTGGAAAGGGGGCCTGCCCCCCAATGGAGGGCAGAATGAAGAGCAGAATGAAGGTGAGAGCCATTGGCTTGCCAGTCCTGTACAAAATGAGGGCCTCCAGAAAGAAACCCATTTGTGTATGTGGCCTGCAAAAGGCAAGGGCTAGTCTATTACTCAGCACAATTTAGTAGGTTATCAATCTTTATTTAAAAAGTCACAGACCAGCACAGCTCTTCAAAATTTACCACTAAAACCCTTAGTATTAAGCTCTACCGACAAGTTTATACAAATAGTAAAAAAAAGCTGTTTGCACTCTTTGCAAACTATATATACTACCCTTCAAAATTATTGACCTACTGATGTTCTCAGCAGCGTCTGATGGATTCTACAGGCCGCTGCACAAAACATAGCCGTTCCTACTGTAACCTGTGAATTTAGTAGGTTATAGACATTCAGAACCTACATTTATGATGTGAAATCCCACCATATATACATGTCCTCAATGTGCGGATTTTTTGATCCACGTGCCGCAGCCAAATTTGGAATTAGATATACGATGGCAGGCAAACATCCTGTAGCTATTTCAATAACAGCCACCACCAAAAGAATTTATCCAGAATTATTTAAGCCTCCCCAAAGACTTCTACATTATATTGATGATCCTTATGACAGGTAGGTCACCACTATCTCCATACTACAGGTGAGCAACTGAAGTTGTAAAAGACTGTGATTTGCCTAAGGACATCTATCTAGCAGGAGGTCAGAGTGGCACATGGCTCTCTCCTTCTGCATTTCATCCTTACAATGGCTCTGACAAATATCTTGGGCTAAGAAAGAATGACTGTCTCAAGGTCATCCAGTGAATTTAATGCCTGGAGCACTATCCTAAGTTCTGCCCCTTAGCCACCGTACTATGACAACTCTCCACTACTCAGTAAGCTTCATGGGGTATGTTTCTTGTTTAAACCCCCCCCCCCCAAAGAACTAGCATCTACACTTGGGAGAACTGAAATAATTCTCGGGCGCTTCTGGAATGACTCGTGTTTTGCTTTCTTACTTTTAGAATTTGCAGTTTTATCTGTTAAATTTTGTTTGTGGCTTGACACAATTAAAGAGGCTCTTTGTGCCTCAAATTGTATAATGAGATTATTTAGATAGCAGAGCTGGAAAAGTAGTTGCCTCAACCAGCAGAATTTGTGTACGTGTGTGTAAAGTACCCTCAAGTCACAGCTGACTCATGGCAACCCTGTAGGACTTTCAAGGCAAGGGACATTCAAAGGTGGTTTGCCATTGCCTGCCTCCACGCAGGCTGAGAGAGTTCTGAGAGAACCGTGACTGGCCCAGGGTCACCCAGCAGGCTTCATGTGGAGAAGTGGGGAACTGAACCTGGTTTACCAGGTTAGAGTCTGCCGCTCTTAACCACTACACCACACTGGCTACCAGGTCTTCCAGGATCGATCTCCAAACTACAGAGAGAGTTCCCCTGGAGAAAATGGTATTTCCCAACCTGGAGCTGGCAACCCTATGTAGTGGTTAAGGTGTCAGACTAGGATCTAGGAAACCCAGGTTCGAATCCCCACTCTGCCATGGAGACTTGCTGGGTGACCTTGGGCCAGTCACACACTCTCAGCCCAGACCCTGGCAAGTATTTAAACAGGAGATCTCCAAGGAATACCAGGGTCATGACGTGGAGGAAGGCAATTACAAACCACCTCTGAAGAAGAAGAGTTGGTTTTTATACTCCGATTTTTTCTACCTTTTTAAGGAGAATGAAACCGGCTTACAATCTCCTTCCCTTCCGCTCCTCAAAACAGACACCTTGTGAGGTAGGTGGGGCTGAGACAGTTCGGAGAGAACTGTGACTAGCCCAAGGTCACCCAGCTGGCTTCATGTGGAGGAGTGGGGAAGTGAAACTGGTTCACCAGATTAGAGTTCACCACTCATGTGAAGGAGTGGGGAATCGAATCCGGTTCTCCAGATTAGAGTCCGCCACACTTAACCACTACACCATGCTGGCTCTCTACCTTATCTTATGGATTCCTCGGGGTGTGGGGGAGAGGGAGAAAGCCTGCAGCTGTTCTAATCCAATGCTTGAGCAGACAGAGCTTTGCAGCTGCAGCTGGGTGAGGCGTGGTAAGGATGGGAACTGAAAAAGCCATCCAAAGAAAAGAGAGAAAGCAGAGTGACGTGCCTGCTTGTATGTTGCCATCTTCTTTTTTCTTCTGCCACTTGAAAGAAACGAGGGAAGCGGGAATCACCTTTGCACTCCTGTGCAGTTTGTATATACGCTTATTTTTAGACCGGCTTGACAACGATCCAAGGGTCTCACACTAACAGATGGCCTGCCTTAAAGCTTCATATGCTCACTAGTGCACTCTTCCCGCAAAACAGTAAATGTGCTCGAGAGCGTGCCATAAACAGCTTTCAATGAGTACTCCAAATCCAATTTAGTTAGCACACTTCATTAAAACCGATAGCGGGTAACCAAAGCTTCTCTAGTAACCAGCCTTTAATTCCCAGTGGGGCTGTTCCAGGTGACTCGTAAGCGTGGCTAGTTATCTGCCCATATCTCAGTTTTCCAAGAAAGACTGATTCGACTCCCCCACTTCTTTTTTCAACTACTGTTGTTATAGGATTGTAAAGAATGAATTCTAACCTATAACATGACCCTTAATTAAGGGGTGGGGGGACGGTCATCTAGAAATTTAGGCTTGTGATTCCCAGTAGCATTTAGAGGCTCCCTCGAGGCAGGGAGGGGAGAAGTTGGACATATTCTCGTTATTAATGCGAGTGTGGTTTGCTTTGCAGTTTCGCATAAAAATACAAATATATATTAGTTGTAAAGTGCCTTAAAAAAAAGAACAAAAAAATAGACCTGCTGTAAAAGAACATAAAAAGATAGGCCTTGCCCGATGGGGTTAAAATTGGACACGTCGCAGAAAAAGTGACAATTTGATTCCAACACCAAAGCACTAAGGTCAATGCAAAAAAGAACCTCTTTCTTTGTACAACAGAATCGACCACTTCTCCCTCCCTCCCTCCCTCCCTCCCTCCCTCCCTCCCTCCCTCCTTCCTTCCTTCCTTCCTTCCTTCCTTCCTTCCTTCCTTCCTTCCTTCCTTCAAAACCTGTTTTTTCCATCCATTCATGGGCTCAATACCACAGTACTCCAATGTGAAACCAACAATCAAGGGTTTCTAGGGAATTCGAATTTTCTGGGGAAAATATTCTAAAAAAAATCAATTTGGATCTAATATAATGTATTTATCTGACTTACATTCAATGAACAAGACTTACATTTAACAAACAAGTGTATGATTATGGCATGCACAAACAAACATACACACACACACACTCTAGAGAGTGAATACATTATATATACACACACGTGTGTGTATAAATATATTCACTCTCTAGAACCAGTCCTCTGAAAAAAAATTAATTACAATATCAAAACTGTTCCATTAAGGGGGAAAAACCCCAATGGTTTTATATCACAATGTATAACAAGAAGGAACAATATAATAATAGCATTAATAATCATTAATTGTAAAGGGGGGGCAACAGGGCGAGTGGGGTAAGAGAATATCACTGGCATGCATATATACTATTAATATAATATCAAAGTTAACGAGTGTCCTAAATAAGAAACAGGATACTAACATATGCAATAAAAAAACTGAACTGAACAACTGGAAACTAACAAGACGAACTGTCATGGTGGCAGTATGATTGTTTTATAACGTAAACATTTGATTCTGAATTGTGTTTATTAGCGTAGTGTATGTTACTGAATGTTAGTATTAGGCCCAGCCTGAGTAAGTCTAACAAGCTGTTGTGTTTTATGGTTATTGAGAACTGCGACCCAACAACAGGGCAGTGTGATGTAATCTGGGAGGAGTTGTCCGGAAAGACTAGGAATGGATACCAAAGATGCTGTAGAACAAGATTCGAGTCCAGTAACACTTTGAAGACCAATACGATTTCCAGGGTACAAGCTTTGAAGAGTCAAAGCTCCCGTTGTCAAGGATTTTGTGTACACTGTAAGCAAAAACAGTGCGCAAGTCTCTATAGTGCATTTATGCTGTTGTGGTGCAAATGTTAAGACAGGATTTAAATTCTCCATTTCCAGCACAGGTGGATTTGGAAGTGGCTTGGCACCTCTCAAGTAGAATGTTTATGTCCATATGAAAAGTAACAATCCTTAGCATTTCAAGCGTTAAGCATGCTTTCAGTATTCTAGTTGCTTCACATACATCATAAAAATAAAGAAGAGTTGGTTTTTATATGCTGACTTTCTCTACCACTTAAGGGAGACTCAAACAGGCTTGCAATCACCTTCCCTTCCCCTCCCCACAACAGACACCCTGTGAGGTAGGTGGGGCTGAGAGAGCTCTAACAGAGCTGTAACTTGACCAAGGTCACTCAACTTGCGACATGTGTAGGAGTAGGGAAACAAATCCAGTTCACCAGGTTAGCCTCCGCTGCTCACGTGGAGGAATGGGGACTCAAACCTGGCTCTCCAGATCTGAGTCCACCGCTCCAAACCACCGCTCTTAACTACTACACCATGCTGGCTCTCACAATTCTCCTGTAAGGTAGACCACTAATATTATTCCCATTTTGCAGGCAGGAGACTGAGGTCGAGCAGTTTGCCTAATACTACCTAGTGCAACAGATGGCTGAAGTGAACCTTCTGTTTAACAGTGCGTGTCTGCTGGGGAAATGTCTTCGGAAAATACCTTTAAGCAAAGATAGTTCTTTAAGAGCATCATTTTGCTTTTTTTTTTTTAACTCCCTGCATCGCAATCCCTCCCTTGCCCTCAGTTACAGCCTTGTGGTTACAAAATTAAGTGATGATCTGACATATTTTTGAAGGCTCGAGTTCAGGCTGCTTACAGCTAATTAGCTTGACGTTCGTCTGCGCCAGTGAAATGTGCAAAACGGAGAGGGGGGGCAGGTGAAGCGGCTCCGTCACCTGCTTCCAGCTGAACAGCTGTTCAGGAAAATCTCAGCTGAGGTCAGAAAGCAGGTGCTCGTACGATGATGACATCACCCGGCGCCCGTTTCAAGGAGGCTGCTAGAGAGCCGGAGAAAACAGCGTTTGCAGGAAAAGATGGGGAGACAGCAGAAAAGGGTGTAGGAGATCCATGTTACTATTTCTCAGAACTGTACCACTCCACATTTTAAGGAACTTGGGATCTGACACTTGTGAGCAATGCCTGGAACTTAAAGCATGAACCTCATGCGTCAGAGCTGGGAAGCCAGACTCTAGTCAACGATACTTGGTGCTCTGTGACTAGGGTTGCCAACCTCCAGGTAGTAGCTGGAGATCTCCTGCTATTACCTGATCTCCAGCTAATAGAGACCAGTTCACCTGGAGAAAATGGCCGCTTTGGCAACTGGATTCTATGTCATTGAAGTCCCTCACCTCCCCAAACCCCACCCTCCTCAGGCTCCGCCCCCAAAACCTCCTGCTGGTGGCGAAGAGGGACCTGGCAACCCTATCCATGACCACAGACACAGAGTCTTGCCCTGTGAGTGGCAGACAGTGTGAAGCTTCTGCACTGGTCAAACCTGGTACAACTCCCTTGGTTGCATCCAGCCATCATGAACAAATGAGAGTTTGCTCATGATGAGAATGAACTTGGATTATTCTCAGGTTCGTAGACTCCCTTCTTTTCCCTCTTCCCAGTTTAGGAGGAGAAGGAGGAGGAAGAGGAAGAAGGAGGAGGAGGAGGAGGAGGAGTTGGTTTTTATATGCCGATTTTCTCTACCACTTAAGGGAGAATCAAACCAGCTTACAATCACCTTCCCTTCCCCTCCCCACAACAGTCACCGTGTGAGGTAGGTGGGGCTGAGAGAGCTCTAAGAGAACTGTGACTTGCCCAAGGTCACCCAGCTGGCTTCGTGTGTAGGAGTGGGGAAACAAATCCAGTTCACCAGATTAGCCTCCGCCACTCATGTGGAGGAGTGGGGAATCAAACCCAGTTATCTAGATCAGACTCCACCGCTCTAGACTCCAGTCTTCGTCCTCACCTCAGTTGGTTGTACAGCCAAAGGCAGAAGCTTCGGGTGTCTTTCCCAGAAGCTTCCATCCTCTTCCATCAAACAGCTCTGCTCACATAACAGCAGAGAGGGAACAATCTTGCCCTCTTCCCCCTTCCTCAGTGTAGCCTTCCCCTGCACGTGGCTATTTCTCCAATGACCCTGGGAATAACCTTTCACAGGGAAGGCAGAATTGGGAGGGGGGAATGGGCTTGGCAGAGGCCCTGGGACCCCCCAGAGGAAGGAAGGAGGGAAGAAGGAAGAGCCAGCCCAGACAGCTCCGTGCCACACAACATAAGGTGAGCCAGGTGCCTCCTTTGCACCTACCCCCACGAAGAAGGAGGAGGAGGAGGAGAGGGGGTTGGATTTTATATGCCGACTTTCTCTACCACTTACGGAAGAATCAAACCGGCTTACAATCACCTTCCCTTCCCCTCCCCACAACAGACACCCTTTGAGGTAGGTGGGGCTGGGAGAGCTCTAAGAGTTGTGACTAGCCCAAGATCACCCAGCTGTGTAGGAGTGTGGAAACCAACCCAGTTCACCAGATTAGTGTCTGCCGCTCATGTGGAGGAGTGGGGAATCAAACCCGGTTCTCCAGATCAGAGATCTTAACCATCACACCACACTGGCTCTCATGCTGACTCTCACTAAGAGCTGGGGTGGCCCCAACAGAGGGCAGCCCCTCCCCCATTGCTCCCCTGGGACTTTTCCTGGTGGCCTTCATGACCACCATGCCCCTATTCCCAGGGTGAAAAAGGATGGCCAGGGAGGGGAAAGCCAGTAATTTTGGTAGATGTCCGTGCCGTCTGCTGAGCAATCGCAGAATCCAATTCGCTAGTTTGGGAGGGGGCAGTGACCTTTTCAATCCCACCTCTTCCCTTGCCCGGCTGCCCATTGCTCTTTCCTCTCTGTCTGAATCTCAGGATGAGTTGCCAGGAAAGAGAACCTCCTCCGAATACATGGCTGGGACTTGGCGTTAGCTCAGCTACCCCATTAAGACGCTGGAAGGGGCTGAGCGCTCCCTATTTTTTTTTTAAAGCCCATTGGATAAAATGCTGTTGTGAAGAAAAGTAATGCAAAGCCCTAGGGGAAATTTCCTTAGCACAGCACTTTGGAAATAATAATAAAAGAACCCAACAGCACTAGAGAATACATTATTAAGAGATAACCAGAAGTTCTCTGTTAGAAAGAGAGCAAGAGAATATCTGTAAACACGCCATGATTCACTCAGGCACCCAGTGAAACAAGGCAGCTAATAATACCTTGTCTCGAGAGATGGTGGGCTCCTGAGAATTTTACTAACAAAAAGCGGATTCATCAACCTTTGCAGCGCTTTGTAGCTGTTGGTACACCGCACTGAAGATCCCAATGAATCCGCCAATCCTTACTCCTCTCCCCCCATCGTGCAAATATAGAAAGCGGACAAATTTTTAATTACCATTGTCTTAAGCACACAACAATGGGATATTTTTAGAAACTGTTGACACGTTGCCCCCTCCTCACGCAGACCCGCATCATTTCCATCTGACTGCGTAACGGAGATTTTGTTTATGCGGCGCACAGAGAGGAAGAGAGGATGGAGAATCCCAGCACGCAGGCCGGTTCTGTTGACAATGGTTGGCCTTTTAACCTCCAGTTGGACAGTCTGCAATCTTCTCGGGGACTTGTCGAAACCTCTCCCTTGCCATGGTCTGAAGTTCTCGGGACCGGCTTTCATGCACAAAAGAGCCGGCTTCTCCAATATGTCGGGCACGCTCCGTCGAACACATTGTCATAATTTGCATCCGTCCCGACACGACTGGTTCATCTGCTAGCTTACGGCAGCAGTGACTGGGTGGGCATGGGGTGGGGGGGAGACAGGATAATAGCCTCTCCAACTACAATGAATTTTTAATTTACTGCAAGGAACGAAGAAGGTAACGGGTGAACCCGGATAATTTACTGTGCACCAAGGACCAATATCCAAATCATGTTGTGCTACAGACTACATGGCCCTTCCGCAAGGTAATACTTAATGGCAGTAGGCAGCTCTTCGTCTCTGCTTTTCATCTAGGAATGTGACCGCATCTGTCATAAATCGGCCAGCGTGGCGTAGCGGTTACAGTGTCGGACTAGGATCTGGGAGACACAGGGTCAAATCCCCTCTCTGCCATAGAAGATCACGGGGTGACCTTGGGAGAGTCACTCTCTCTCTCTCTCTGCCTAAGCTACCACGCAGGGCAGTTGTTGTAAGGATAAAGTGGAGGAGAAGAGAATGTTGTAAGCTCCCTTAGATCTCCATACAGCAGGAGGAGAAGGCGGAGGAGGAGGAGAAGAAGGAAGAGGAGGAGGAGAGTTGGTTTTTATATGCCGACTTTCTCTACCACTTAAGGAAGAATCAAACCGGCTTACAATCCCCTTCCCTTCCCCTCCCCACAACAGACACCCTGTGAGACAGGTGAGGCTGAGAGACTGTGACTAGCCCAAGGTCACCCAGCTGGCTTCATGTGTAGGAGCAGGATGCTTTGTACCAAAATCAGACCATTGGTCCATCTAGCTCAGGACTGTTTATTCTGACTGTTGGTGGCTCTCCAGAGGCAGAGACAAATCTTTCCCAAAACCTTCCACCTGGGATCCTCTGACCTAAGAAGCCAAGTTCTGAACTTGGGACTTCCTGCATCCAAAACACGTGCACTACCAGCAAATCGCAGCCCTTCCTAAATAGTAGCTTCTTTGCTACTACATTTCAGTTTTAATAGGGATGAAAGGAAAGGCAAAGAAATGTCTACAGACAGCTCTAAATTTTCACTCATTTACGTCTTTTTTAATCACCAGTACATAGCCAGTGACTTCTCGAGATTTTCCACTCAGCCATATCACCATTCATTCAAATACGACGTTTGTATGAATGAGAACAGCAGTAACCAAACATTGGCCCCTTCAAAGGAATCAGCGGTAATCACTCCAGACCTCAATGAATTTGTTCATCTAGGGCAAAACTCTACGTTTATGCTTTAAATTATTATAGGGATAGAAAGCAAGCATCAAGTAGAAGTGCAAAGTGCCAGCTACGGAAGGGTGAATTTGCATTTTCGTGTACTTCCAGCAGCAGTGCAAGTGTCGGAGGTTCATCACCAAAGAACATACATCACATCTGGTTGGCTGCATCTGTTTAAGAACAGCACCCCAAACTAGGACAGCACCCCCCAAAAAACAGTGGCATGTTTGGATGAATGATGCAAGTGGATGTGCAGTTCCGTGTATGGCGCACTCTTCCATGCATACTGAAGACTAAACATAGGCCATTTATGCTTGGTAATTAGAAGCGCGTTCCAGGCTGAAGTGCCCCACATTTTTTTTTAAGTTTTTCACGTTGAACCGTCATTCAGGAAGTGACTGCGAAGCCGGCACATACCTGCTTCGCATTCCTTAAGAGCCCCTTTAACATGACCTTTTGTGTTTGCTCTGCCCCCCCACCGAAGCATTTACTGAAAGAACCATGAAAAAATCACAAACGCGGCTTATCTATGCAAACGACCATTGCCAATGGCTATGCAACTGGAAAAGACAGTAGTGCTAGGAAAAGTTGAGGGCAGCAGGAAAAGAGGAAGACCCAACAAGTGATAGATGGACTCAATAAAGGAAGCCACAGCCCTCAGTTTGCAAGATCTGAGCAAGGCTGTCAAAGATAGGACATTTGGAGGACTTTGATTCATAGGGTCGCCATGAGTCGGAAGCAACTTGACAGCACTTAACACACACATACGCAAGCGAAGAAGCAGGCCACTGGTGGGGGGGTTGAATTTCTCCTTTTGCATCGGAACCATGAATAGGCATTTTAAAGGTCGCATTTTTAAAAAGAGCTTTGAGCGAACATCAAAACTGACCCTGCATAAATGGCCGTTGACATATGGTAAACAAGCAAGCAAGCTTGCCCTTGGCATGTTGCAAAACAAGAAATCCTGAGTTACTGCAAAGACTAACCAGTTAACTAGCTATCACAGGCAAGAGCCCGCTTTGGACAACGGATGAGCTGGACTTCGGGAAAGCATCGGACGCACATATCTAAACACAGGCTAAGGTTCAGTGAAGGATAAACCGAGTTAACTGGAAAATAATGGGCATATGGATGCAAAGAACACGCCTGTATAGGCTGGGACATGAACCATTAATAGAAGACATAATCTGGACATAATCTGCGTTTCCTGGCACATCCGAGCATGAATACTGAACAACTGCTCTAGCACCAAACGGGGGGGCAATGACTTTTTGCAGTGAAGCACCCCTAATCCTTATTTAAGCCATGCGATACGGTGTCACGTTGGTTAATTAATTTGAATTCTGCAGCTTCCCGTTCCATCTGTCCCTTGAACGCGGGCCAGCGTTTTCCGCCTGCAAGGCCACTGTAACTTTCGTTACAATGGCAGCTGGGCATCCACTCTTCGCCGTGTTGCGTCGACGCAGCTGTTACTGCACCCCCCTCTCCAGCAAACACATCTTTAGTAAATGCGCCATTCATACAACCACATATCAGCGAGATGTTGTTGCCATGAATCGACGGCGGCTGTTGGAATATTCGGGCACATAGCGACGGAAATACACAACAAGTGATTAAAAGGTGGAATTAGCCGCTAGAGGACGTAGTGATGGCCCCAGGCATGGACGGCTTTATGAAGGGATTAGACATATTCACGGAGGATAGTTATCAGTGGCTACTAGCCATGTTGACTAAGGGAACCTCCATGTTCAGAGCCAGTAAACCTCTGAATACCAGAGGGAGGAGACAACATTGAGGGAAAGTCTCAGCTTCCATGCTCTGTTGCTGGACCTCTAGAGCAACTGGTTGGCCACTGTGTGAGACAGGATGGGCCACGGGTCTGATCCAGCAGGGCTCTTCTTATGTTCTTACATTCATATCAGGGGAAGGCCTCGGCCTCTGTGCCCTGTTGTTGACCCTCCAGAAGAATTGGTTGGCTACTGTGTGAGACAGGACACTGGACTAGATGGACCACTGGTCTGATCTAGCGGGGCTCTTTTTATGTTCTCAAGGACACAATGCACCACAGCATATCTCAAGCCCTATTTCAGAAGGTGTCTCCAGGTTAATAGGAAGCTGGGGGCAAGCACACAGAGGGCATACCTTAAAGCAATTACTGCAAAGCAGGTGGTTACGTCTTTCTCCCCAATCCTGGCAGCGGATTGGGAATGGCCCTTGCAAATCGTGAGCAATGTTGCTCTATTTTACTCCACTGGACATAATCTGCATTTCTTGGTACATCCAAGCATGGGGAGGGACCATAGCTCAGTGGTAGAGGATCTGCTTGGCATGCAGAAGGTCTCAGGTTCAATCCCCAGCATCTTCAGTTAAAGGGACTAGGCAAGTAGGTGATGTGAAAGACCTCTGCCTGAGACCCTGGAGAGCCACTGCTGGTCTGAGTAGGCAATACTGATTTTGATGGACCAAGGGTCGGATTCAGTATAAGGCAGCTTCATGTGTTCATGAATACATGGGGGAAATCAAGATAATAGGTTGGACAGAAGTGAAAAATCAAGATAATAGGTTGGTTCTGGCACAAAAATTTCTGCTTTCGCTAGAGTTCTTGCGCAAGCAGAAATGCAAGTAAAAGGGGCATGGTAGCCACTTGCACTAAGTCTAACACTGGATCTCAGCTTGCACACAAGTTCTGCTGGTTGAGGCAACTACCTTTCCAGCACCGCTATCTAAATAATCTCTTTATAAAATCTTAGGCACAAAGAGCGTCATCTTTAATTGTGTTAAGCCGCAAACAAAATTTAATAAGCAAAATTGAAAATTCTAAAAGAAAGCAAAACTCAGGTCACCCCCAGAAGTGCCCAAGAGAGATTTCAGTTCCCTTGGCTGTAGATGCTAGTGTTTTTTTTCTTGCAGCATATTGATAGTGCCTTTTAGAGTAGAAAGATCTAAAAGGATATTTTTCTTTTTTTTAGATAAGCCACCGAAACCTTTCTTTTTTATTTTTAGACTGTGCACTGTTCTTTTGTGCTGTCTGACCTTATTCACATTCTCCTTCTCTGCACTCCAGAGGTCTTTGCCTGACACTACCATCTATCCAAACAAGGGCAGGAAAGGACCCTCCCAGAGGCCAGTGTGGACGCCCTGTAATTGCATCTGCTGTTTAGCAAAACATGAGACTTTAAGATTGTGGGAGATGCAGGTGCTACCTTGTTCAAGGTACGTCTTGACAACCAAGGAAGCAAGAGTCTGGGATAAAAATTCTGGCTGTCTGGTATATAAGGGGCAAGCTATGCTAGCTTTGGGCCTACACATCGCACAAACAAAAGGCCGGATTTTAAATAGTGTACCCTTTAGAGACAAATCCTCCCTTTAGAAGAAGAAGAAGAGTTGGTTTTTATATGCCGACTTTCTCAACCACTTAAGGGAGACTCAAACCGGCTTACAATCATCTTCCCTTCCCCTGCCCACCACAGACACCCTGTGAGGTAGGTGGGGCTGAGAGAGCTCTAAGAGAGCTGTGACTAGTCCAAGGTTACCCAGCTGGCTTCATGTGTAGGAGCGGGGAAACAAATCCAGTTCACCAGATTAGCCTCCACGGCTCATGTGGAGGAGTGGGGAATCAAACCCGGTTCTCCAGATCAGACTCCACTGCTCCAAGCCACCGCTCTTAACCACTATAGCACGCTGGCTTTACCATTATATAGCAAGGAAAAGTTACAACCCCTCCCCAAAAAGATGGGGGTCTCCTGTAAAACAGAAGATCATGGGCCCCCAACATTTTTGAGCCAGTGGGCATCTTTGGAATTTTGAGATGTTGGGTTGAGCGCCACTCCAAAGTGGCTGCCGCAAGGGGTGGAGCCAATCCCTAAATGGCTGCCACAGGAGGCGGAGCCAAACATAACACCTCCCTCCCTTTGCTAAAGAATTGGAGAAGGGGGATAAAAAGAAATGAAGCAGAACCTGAGGGGAGGTAGGAAGGGAGAAAAAGGGGGAGTAAAAAGAAGGGAAGCCTGAAGGGGGAACACTTACCAGTCCTCCTGATCCTCCCGTGGCTGCTGTTACAACAGTGGAATATAGCCTTTGCTTAAAGACTGCCAGTGAGGGGGAGCTCCCCACCTCCCTAGGGAGCTTCCACTGTCGAACAACTCTTACTGCAAAAAAGGTTTTCCTAGTATCCAGCAGGTGCCTTTCCTCCCACAATTTAAACCCATTATTGCGAGTCCTATCCTCTGCTGCCAACAGGAACAGCTCCTTGCCCTCCTCTAAGCAACAGCCCTCCGAATACTTAAAGAGAGTGATCATTCAATAAGTGGAAAGACTAAAAGTCTTGCTGCTCATCACAGAATGGGAGAAACCGACTTCTGTAAGGATGCAGTTATCCCGTGCTACCCTTCAGTGTATAATACCTATGCTTGGGAAAAAAATTCTCACGTGGTCACCTCACGATTACGCAAGAACGCGGCAAACCTAAAACTGGCTTATTAATTGTCAATGAAGCCACTCCATCCTACAATTCCTGTGTTCGCCCACCCCTGAGCAATTGTGGGAAGAGAGCTAGTGTTTGCCAAATTCTGGATTAATCAAAGAATAAAGACGTTTGGACCAGGAAACCTCCCGGGCTTCTTCCTAGAAAGAGTTCGATGGCTTATTTCCTTTTAATGAAATCTCAGGTTGGGATGGAAGCCACTACGGTTTCAAAATGCTAAATGCCAGTGTTTGCTTACTCGGGGACGACGGCACCTTCGAAAGCATGCCGCTGAATTAATCTGAAGGATTCTGTTGAGTATGTCAATCGGTGGGAGATGGAAGGGAAGGCAGGATGTAAAATATCTAGTGAAATGCATCATACACAGAGAGTTAAAAATATCTGGATACTGAAAAGTATTCTCTCAGCTTCACATGAGTTTAACCATGTTAGAGATGTTTATTTTGTTACTTGGAGAATATAGTCTAGAATATTTTTTCCCTCACGCTTTTTAAGAGAACCTTATATCATCTATCCATCCTGCTCCTTTGGAAATTCCTTCAATTACAATATGGCCCAGATCAACCATCTCTCTACGACGTCCGAATTAAATAAAACTAGGCCAACAGTTCATTTTAACCGAGGATGGGTGAGAAGAAATTGGTGTCGTAACCATCTGCTCTTAGGCTAAGAATTTAAACTGACTGATAATTCAACTGAAAGAGAACAGCCGTGAACAGATGGAACGGCTTAATACTGAGTCAGACCACTGGCCTATCAAGGTCAGTATTTACATAGACTGGGAGGGGCTTTCCAGGATCTCAGGTGGAGGTCTCTCATATCACCTACTACCTGAGCCTCAAAGTTGATTCATTTTGGAGGAGAGTTCTACGGATACCGAAGACTGCCAAAAAGACAAATAAGTTGGTTCTAGATCAAATCAAACCTAAACTCTCCCTAGAAGCTAAAATGGATAAACTGAGGCTATCATATTTTGGTCATTATGAGAAGACAATAGTCACTGGGAAAGACAATAATGCTAGGAAAAGTTGGAGACAGCAGGAAAAGAGGAAGACCCAACATGAGATGGATTGACTCAATCAAGGAAGCCACGGCCCTCAGTTTGCAAGGTCTGAGCAAGGCTGTTAATGATAGCACATTTTGGAGGACTTTAATTCACAGGATCACCATACATCGGAAGCGACTTGATGGCACTTAACACACACACACACTGGGGATTGAAACTGGGACCTTCTGTATGCAAAGTAGATGCTCCCTTACTAAACCCTAGCCCCAACTACCAATGGTCAAGTTGTATCCACTTGTAATAAATTTGGTTTACATGTTATACCCTAGTCAGCAGCTAATACTTACTTACTAGGAATCACATCCTGAATAGAGCAAGGGCCGAAGGTCCAGCACCACTGATAATGCCAATGGTCTTGCTCCAGTGGGAGTCAAAGGGGTTTAACCCCATCCATCCCACTGTGAATAGCAGCAGAGACCTTGGCTGACCACTGCTTATATCGTGGAGAAGTATAATAAAGGTAGGGTTCTGCCCAAACCTCTATTGCTCTTCATAATCAGTTCTTTGCCTGTGCCACTGGTTCTCCCAAGAGTGAATATGTTAATGTTTTGGGGTTTATATGGACAAGGAGGTTGAAGCCCTTTGCCAACGTGGTGCAGTGGTTAAGAGCAGCAGACTCTAATCTGGAGAACCAGGTTTGGTTCCCCACTTCTCCACAGGAGCAGCGGACTCTGCTCTGATGAATCGGTATTGTTTCCCCACTCCTACACATGAAACCTGCTGGGTGACCTTCGGTTAATCACAGTTCTCTCTGAACTCTCCCCCACCTACCTCACAAGGCATCTGTTATGGGGAGGGGAAGGGAAGGTGATTGTAAGGCAATTTGATACGCCTTAAAGGTAGAGAAAAGTGAGATATAAAAACCATTCTTCTTCTATCTTGGCTTTGGTAGAATGCAGCTGAAGCATAGGGGAAATTGGAATTGGGGACCAGATGAAAAGCTTTGAGGGGAGTCCAATCCATACATTAAATCCTTGTGGAGGCCACCTTGAATGGCCCCATGAGGTTACTCTCACCAAGTAGGGACCTATGGAGCACATCGGCTCACCACACCAGTCTCCCCAAATAAATGTTCTACAGTGGCCTTGTCTAAACGTCTCAGTCTTGCCTGCTTAACATTGCTACGCACCACGCGGCAGCTGCCGTACCACAAAATGATTTTAAAACACCCTCACCTCACCATCCCTAATGTTTAAACCGCCCCAAAGTCAATAGCTCTGCTTTTTAAACTGCAACTTCTCTTTTGAGCAGATGAGAGAGGGAGGGTGAAGGACGACGGCTCCACAATACCGAAAAGCTGAAAATGCCGTTTCTTCCGAAGGCCAGTTTGAGCTCAGTTAAAGGATCAAACGGAATTTCGGCTGGACCGAAGCTCCAATCAGATAAATGCTCCGTGTAACGATTACGAAGGAAGGTTGCTTCAGGTTTTCTTTTGTGTGGCTGCTGGCCCAAACAGAATGAGACGCCGCAGCTTATCTCTCTCTCTCTCTCTCTCTCTTGCTGCAGACAAGAAATTCACTAAAATAGATAAATAATGAATGTGGCCAGGGATCTCGGCTGCCACAACTGCTCGTTCTGCTAGACGCCGGGAAAAGGAACACAGGATGCTCTATAATTCTGTTATTAATGGATCCTCGATACAAAAAAAAAAAAAAAAAAAATCCCTGCCAGGGCACCTACAAACTAAGTTTCAGCTCTCCAAAAGTGCCGGGGAACTGAAGTTCTGGAGACACCGCTAATTTGCTGTGATGAATTGTGTGCATGCTTCAATGATCAAAACTGCAGCTGAGACCGATTATATTTAACAATCTAGATGGTTCCTGTAAAAAAAAAAAAAAGATCCAGGCATCTACTGTTATGTCTGGACAGGCAACCCAGTTTGCCGGTGATGGCAAACAAAGAGAGGGCATTCAGAAAAACGCATCCCCGCACCAGGTTTTACGAGCCCTTTCAGCCATAATGGTGGGACACGGTGGACTGCTTGCCTTCGGTAACACCTACATTATCGGGTTTGTGGTATGGCAGTCCCCTGTAGCCATTATGTTGGTATTCCATTCATGTGGCTCAGGAGCCTGCCAGCTGCATCACATGAATAGGGCTATGCTCAGATTTTCCATCTGGGTACTGCTTCCCATTTAGATGAACCAGAACCCTGATATTACAGTATGGTCATTTATGCATGGGAGTTTTAACTGAGGTTCGTTGCTCGCTGGACCCACACTTTCCTGTTGGGAATCTCTGCACCAGCGGTTTCCAAGCTCAAATCAAGTCCCCGCCCCTTTAAATGCTGCTTTGTAATTGGCTTACTTGGTAGAGCTTACTGTGAGAGAAAATTACCCCCCCCCCCAAAAAAAAACCAATTGCTGCGTAAAAAAGCAGTTTGAGAACCAAAAAAATATATATGGAGCAATCTGAAGAGGGGGGGGGGAATCCAAGCTCTCTCCAGAGCAAACAGTAGCCAAATATTCAACAGCAAGCAAAGCAACCACTGGCCAAAATCCTCCTGATGGAAACAGAACCAACAAGCCCAAAGAACCAATGCAGAGCCAGGAAACCCCAGCAGAAGCACAGGACAATATGGCAAGACCAACACAACCAGTGTCAAACCAGAGAATCCTCCAAGCCAAACCGAATAGGAATGCCGTTGCAAACCCAACACATGTAACATCAGATAATCCACCGCACAACCCAAGAATCTGAGGCAATGGCAAACCCAAGACTCCATGGCAAACCCGACACAAACCAATTTGAGCAAAGAACACAATGTTGCAGGCCAACAAAACCAAGCCAATACAAAGCACCGGGAAGACAAAGAAACAGTAAAATTAAAGAAAAAGACAGTCCTGGGAGCCTTAAAAAGATGGGTCCCGATATTCCCAGTTACTCCCTGATCTTTCTGGGATTTTTGGGACCCATTTTCCAGTATTCTGAAAAATCCTGGATACCACCTGGATACTCATACATATTCGGAAATTATGTATCAGGCAGTCATCACAATAGCACGGAAGGGGGAAATCAGCTGAGATTGAGACCACAGTGATTTTACCAGATCTCACATGCCACACTCTTAGAACCAAACCAGACTCAGAATCAGAAACACCTTTATTGGCATAAACATCATAAATTACATAAGGGTCAGGGGTCAAAGCAAATCTCCTCCTAGTAGCATAATAAAGAAAGTTTGCAACCAAGTCAATAATAATCCTATTCTTTGTTACAATAAGTTTACGGGTTTTACCATAATCCGATTGCCCCTCGAGCAATTGCAAGCTAGACTGTAAATAAATAGTGCGAAGGTCCTTATAGAATTTACCAACCCAGACAAGATGCTGGGAAAGCCATCATGAAATCTTCTTTGAACTTTTAAAATAGTAATAACAGCTACCCTAATACAGACTGCAGGTGCATGGGGAAGAAAATAACAGATTTTAATATTTCCACCCCTGCATTTTACCAGTTAGAACTGACACCCCCATGCCATTATTAATTTTGAAATAGAAGAAGGAGTTGGTTTTTATATGCCGACTTTCTCTACCACTTAAGGAAGAATCAAACCGGCTTACAATCACCTTCCCTTTCCCTGCCCACAACAGGCACCCTGTGAGGTAGGTGTGGCTGAGAGAGCTCTAAGAGAGTTGTGACTAGCCCATAGTCACCCAGCTGGCTTCATGTGGAGGAGTGGGGAAACAAATCCAGTTCACCAGATTAGTGTCCACCACTCATGTGGAAGAGTGGGGAACCAAACCTGGTCCTCCAGATCAGAGTCCACCGCTCCAAGCCACTGCTCTTAACCACTACACCACACTGGCTCTCAGACTGGAAAAAGACTGCCAAAAGATGGGTTCCCATCTTTTTTTCCTTACACATGGCAAGTCAGGGCACCACACTGCTGCAGTTGTTTCTTAAAAATGCTGGGGAGTTCCCATCATGAATCTCCCAGCATTTTGTCTGTGTCACATCAGCCTTCCTTTCCCCCTTTAAATCAGACATCCTGACACTGCCTGAGATATTTCCTATCAATATTATTGGAAACAGAGGTAAACTGTCCTTGATCTGAACTCACAGTCGGCAACAGAGCTCAGTTTCTTTGCAAGTCAAATCAGCATCTGAGAATCATTTCAAAGCGCTTCTTGGGCAGCTTTTCTTAACATGGCTTTGCAGAACAGCACTGCATCACAGCAGAACTCTTTAAATAACTTTAGTTCCTTGGCAAGATATTGAAAACACATAGCACTGTTGGCCATGTAAAGAAATCACAGGCTGAAATCCAATGTTCACTAACTGGGGGGACTCAGGTTTGAAACCCCATTCTTCTATGGAAGCTTACTGGCTTACTGGTGGGCCAGTCACAAACTCTCAGCCTAATCTACCCTTATGGTGTTATTGTGAGGATAAAATGGGGAACAGAAGAACAATGAAAGTGGAAGAAGGAGAGTTGGTTTTTATATGCCGACTTCCTCTACCACTTAAGGAAGAATCAAACGGGCTTACAATCACCGTCCCTTCCCCTCCCCACAATAGACACCCTGTGAGGTAGGTGTGGCAGAGAGAGCTCTAAGAGAGCTGTGACTAGCCCAAGGTCACCCAGCTGGCTTTGTGTGTAGAAGTGGGGAAACAAATCCAGTTCACCAGATTAGCCTCCGCCGCTCATGTGGAGGAGTGGGGAATCAAACCCAGTCCTCCAGATCAGAGTCCACCGCTCCAAACCACTGCTCTTAACCACTACACCATGCTGGCTCACCAGTTTGGGTCACCATTGGAGAGGAAAGTGGAATATAAATGAAGTAAATAAATTGCAGGCTAAAATCCTATATCCACTACCTTGTAAGTCCAACGAAACTCAGCAGGAATTACTTCCACATCGTTGAGCTTAAGACGCAGCTGCTTAGCCGATTAATGCACACTTGCTGTGGCAAGCATCATACCAGAAGAGGCATTCCTTCATACGTGTGTGTATGGAATGCTTCTTCTAAGAGGCCTGCCTGCAACAACTTTGGCAACTTCTGTATTAAAAAGTATTTAAAAACAAACGAACAAACAGCCATTCAATTAATTGGGGGTTCATTGGCCTAACCACCTAACAGTCTGAAGTGTGCAGCTGCAAAAAAAATATAACTACATAGTGCAGTTTTTATCCTGGCCTTCCTCCAGGGAGCTCGAGGCAACAACCACCCTGTGAAGTGAGGGCCGAGAGAGGATAACTAGCCCAAGGTCATGCAATAAGCTTCAGGGCAGAATGGTGATATGAACCTGGGGCTCCTGGATTCTCAGCCAATCCTGAAAATACACCACCCTGGCTCTGAAAACAATCGGTACACTGCCCAGTGACAGCTTAAGACAAAACTGTTGCAAACAGCTTGCAGGAGAATTTAGAAACAAACAAACAAAAGTCAGCCCTTTAAAGCTTGTCATTTTTATTGTTTCAGGTAAAGGTAAAGGTAGTCCCCTGTGCGAGCACCAGGTCATTCCTGACCCATGGGGTGATGTCACATTCCGACGCTTACTTGGCAGACTTTTGTTTACTGGGTGGTTTGCCAGTGCCTTCCCCAGTCATCTACACTTTACCCCCAGCAAGGTGGGTACTCATTTTACCGACCTCGGAAGGATGGAAGGCTGAGCCGACCTTGAGCCGGCTACCTGAAACTGACTTCTGTCGGGATCGAACTCAGGTCGTGAGCAGAGCTTTCATTGCAGTGCTGCAGCTTGTCACTCTGCGCCACAGGGCTCTTTTTTATTGTTTTACTTGGTAATAAATTAGGGGAATATTAGTCAAAATCAAGGGAACCATTCAAATATCTACACAGCTTGGTTTTGTTTATATTTTTCTTTCCCCAAAGGTCATCTCAAGAAGACAGAAGGAGGAGTCTTTGAGGGCAAATGAATGCCTGGTTTTTGATCTTCTAGAATTAAGGAGATACGGGCATTTGGCAATCCCTGACCTCTACTAACCGTAACAAACTTAATCAAAAGCTAACTGTGATTAAAGTGAATTGCAATAGTACAATAGCTTTCCCATATATTTGCTCTCTTTATCTGAAAACATAGCAACAGCAATACTTTCTGGCCTTCTATGGCAGCCCAGAATGTAACATGCTTGTTTAAGTCATCTTTTCTTAATTAGGACTCAGTAAGAACAGGGGCCTCTGGCATTAGTGTTCGTCTCTCCTGTTCGTGATGCGTTACTAGCATTCACAATTGTGCCTCCGGTTTGGGTTACTGTGTATTTTGTATTATTATTATTATTATTTTAGAAAACTATAAGATGCAGCATGTTGCTTTGTTTGACGGGCCTGTAGGGAACGCAAACCACTGCTGTTAACACTGCTGCTAAGCCTGCTGTCAGTTTTCAAAGGGTCAAGCAACGAAACAACACTTTGGTACATCTCAGACGTGTGGTGTCTTTCCTTTGCATGTTCTTCTTGAAAGTTTTTGCTGCCTGGCTCTTTCCAGCTTTCCTTCTCCAGTGCTCATACTCTACACAGCAGCATCTCCCTTAACTTCCTTCTTCATCCTCCCATAATGCGACAGCTTGTTCCACAGAAGCCCCATCAACTAGTTCACTAGTAGACATGCCATTCTAGTTCACTGGCAGTTGAGCACAGAGTAGGTTAATTTTCATTCTTACTGTACTTCACAACATGGAGGGGGGCATCAACCTAACTTAGTTGCCGTGAAAGTGGAGGAAGCCAAGGATGGACAAAAGGGTGACCATGAATTGGAAGGGCTATCCTATTTTAATATATGATACTATGACCACTGGGCTATTTACCCCAGGTTTGATGCAGATGGGTCCCCCCCCCCATTTCCCCACAGCACTGAGGTACATTTGTATACCTCCTGGGTTTTCCCAGGCTTTTCTCTGACCCTTCCCAAACCTGGAGAAAAGCTGCCAGACTTTTCTGGCCCCACTCATTCAGCAACTGTTGTTTCTTCCCTAGTCCCTGAAAACGATTCCATTTTTGGGGGTGAGAATTGGTATAAGGCAGCTTCATGTGTTCGTACTTCAGCAAAAGATCCTCTGCCTCCCCTGTACTCTATCACATCAGGGCAGCTCGGCCAATCACTGCCAGAAACTCTTACACAGCCAGGCTGGGAAGGACTTCTGGCTGAGAACGGACAAAGCTAGCTTAGATAGATCAGTGGCGTGACTCGGTAGGATGCAGCTTTATAATTCTGCATGCACCCTTGCCTCTCTACTGTGACATAATCGTCACCCATCCCCTCCCCTCTCAAACTCCACCTGCAACCAGCCACTCTGCAGGAGAAGAAAGGAGACAGAGCAAGACCCCTCCCCTTTGATCCACGGTCACCAATTTGCATCTGTTATCTGCCTCCAGTTTTTCTCCCCCTCCCCAACCCGCCCCCAAGTATGATGCATGTATAATAAATAAATTCATGGTAATGACGGTGTTACATCTATATAAGACACTGATACAAATCTATATCTAATTTCATCTATGTAACAAGGAATTTCATAATTAAACACCTTGTTATCCACTCTAAGCCCTCGGGGATAGGATGAGATATAAATCAATGGAGCCAAAAGGTATGAAATCTCATCACACACCGTTCTGAAAAGGTACACATGCACAAAAATGTGTTTTGTTTTGTTTTTTTAAAAATTACAACTTCTGACAAAAGATGAGTCCTCTGTGCCTGCATCTTCTTTATTGAGTACCCAAGGTTGGGTGGGATGAAAATATATCTATTTATCTATAGATATATCTATAGATATCAATCTAATATCTATTTAAATCATATATTAAACATGCACACACATTACAAATATATTTACATGTACAGGCAATATACAACAGGCCAGGCATGTAATAGGTTGTATATATTACCAATTACACCAATCTCTGGTGGTACTGTCTTAGGTTTTTATGCTGGGCTGTATATGTCTCCCGCATAAGTTGTGTACAAGTATCAACCTATTCAAACAGTTCTAAGAAATGCCACTGTGCTATTTTAACGGTTTTAAAATAATTGTAATTCTTATATAGCGCTTCAAATACATTATATAGTTTCATTATTTATATACATTTTTTTCATCCCACCCAACCTTGGGTACCCAACTTCTGTTTTCCAGGCTGGGTTCTAGTCCCCTCTTTTTTCTCCTGCATCTTCTTTACCACTGAGCAAAAGGGAAATTTTACTGCGTGCATCAACTCTGAACATTAAGCTACCTGCATAGAATTGTGCCCCAAATGAACGCCCAACGCTGCCCTCGGTCCCTTGGAGTCCGTCTTGTTTTCCTTGCTATCATCACAAAGCAGTTGAACAGGGCTCTAATGAGAGCGTTTATTGGCGTGTGTATATTTTATCGCATGCATCCCTCGCAGTTTTTGCAGCAGCAGAGGGAGCCGCATTTGCGCTGCCGCATCCAGAGGCGCCGGAGCTCAGGCTGGTCATTTGGACATTTACGACAAGGAATTGTGCTTTCGATAAACACAACTGATGCATATACATTGTCTTTTGGCTGCTTCTTCCTCCTGCCCATCTGTTGGGATGGCAAAGTGCCTGCACAGAAAGTTGGTTGGACCTTTGCCCTGGGGACATGAATGCCAGGCAACGATGGGTTTCGATGGGCAGCCGGAACATCAGCTCAATGCTTCGGGTCTTTCCTGCAGGAAGCCCCCTTCTCGATGCCAGTGCTGCCGCATTGGAAACACATGCCTCCTTATACTCGATCATACACGTTGGCATTTGGGTGCCCTTAAGTGCTGCCTTGAGATCTGGAGATCTTCCAGAATTACAACTGATCTCCAGGGGACAGAGGACCAATTCCCTTGGAGGAAATGATAGTTTTGGAGGGTGGATTCTGTGGTATTATACCTCACCGAGGTCTTTTTCCTGCTGTCCTCAAGCTCCACCCCCAAAATCTCCAGGAATTTCCCATGGAGTTGGCAACCCTAGAAGGGTGCTTGCATTCATGCTCTGTGAACACATGAACACATGAAGCTGCCTTATACTGAATTAGACCCTTGGAGCATCAAAGTCAGTATTGTCTACACAGACCGGCAGCGGCTCTCCAGGGTCTCAGGCAGAGGTCTTTCACATCACCTCTTGCCTAGCCCCTTTAACTGGAGATGCTGGGGATTGAACCTGGGGCCTTCTGCATGCCAAGCAGATGCTCTACCACTGAGCGACAGCCCCTCCCCAAATGCATCCATGATTCCACCAACGGTCTTCACTTAGCTCCCTCGGCCTCACCCCTCTCCATGTCTCCCCTCCCTGGGTATTTGACACATGTTCATGTGGGGTTATACACATTTTGGTAGAGTGAGTCACAAGAGTAGTATTAACAACATTCAAATGAAAAGGCTTCTTTAAAATGTTACAGGCCGGAAAGAGTACTTATTTACCAGCTCAATTTGTCATAGCCTGAAAGCTGTCAAGACAATCTTGTCAAAAATTATCACAGGCAAAGGTGCAAGGTGACATGAGAATGGGATGAATACATTAATTGATTAATATAGTTATCATGTTTGCAAACAACTCTTTCTGCCAATAGCTCAGGGCACCATCCACGGGGTTGTCCTCCCTACAACATAAGAACATAAGAAAGGCCATGCTGGATCAGACCAAGGCCCATCAACTCCAGCAGTCTCTTCACACATTGGCCAACCGGGTGCCTCTAGGAAGCCCACAAACAAGACGACTGCAGCTGCCCTGAGTTGTAGAATTACTGGAATAATTTCAGAATCAATGCATGGGCAACTGCTACACTTTACAGTTCTTTCTCATACAGGTTACCTGAGTCCACAAATCCATGAGCACATTTATTCGAACACCATGCAAAAAAGGGTGACTGGGTGAACTCATCTAGAGTGAACTCATCTAGATTTATTTGTGTGTGGCACCTTATTTAATATATGATTGTGGCAATTGGTCATGGGTAAGGGGGAGGAAAAGGCATAAACTGTAAAGTGTAAAAAAGCTGCACATGCACAGTAGGGTCTGAACAAAGCCCGATCATCAAAAACAAAACACTGGAAGATCACTAATCCAAAAACAGTATCAAATCATTTGGAACCAGTATCAAATCATTTGGAACCTTAAAAGGGGTAGGAAAGTTTTTTGAGTCTCCTGACATAAAACTAGCAAAAATTACCTCTGGGTTACTACCTTGAGGCACTACCTGTGGCTTACATGGAGTAGGAATCTGGCCACTCCAGCTGCTTATCTTGGGTCACAGAAGGGCTGTTCATATTAACCCTCATCTTGGTTAAACAATCCTGCTTCTAAAATGAGTTCAAGCTGTGATCTGACAGCATAGTCAAGGAGTCAAAGAGAGGAAAACCCCATTGAGGAATTCCAAAGCTTGGGGTGGGTGAGTAGGGAGGGGATCAGTATTTTCAAACACAAAAAAAATGTACTTTCATAGTGTTGAAAATGCTGGAACCGCAGAGCGTCTTCCAATACATAAAGGATCTGCAGCCAAAAAACAGACTGGAAGTGATGGTTAAATGCCTAGAGCGCTGTTAATTTTTAATTAATGTTAGTTATAATTATCTGTCTGTGCCTGACTGAAACCCAGTAACAGGGTTGGAATGGATTTTGTTTTCCTTGTAATTTATTAGTTTTATACCTAATAATAATTAAAAATTGAATAAAGTGCTCCAAGCAAATTCCGTAATAAACTTTTCTCCCCTTTCTGAAACACTATCTGTTCACAGCGACAAAATCTGTTCACAGTGACTGACTAATCCTGATTCTAAAAAAACAAGACCGATCTCTTATTAGGAAAACAAATGTAGTAATGGATTGTAGGATATATTTCCAAAGTACCCTGAAAAATATGAAACCAGTTTTAAAGGGGAGGAAAAATCATACCTCACTTGCAAAAAAGCAACAAAATACTATCTGAGGAATTAACAACTTCCGTCAAACCGAGAATGAGCTTGTGGTCGGTTTCCAGAAAGTGTCTCCGGAGGTTTCATTCCGAAGCCAAGCACAAATAGTAAAATACAACACAAGTTACGCTAATGAACAAGCCGCTTTTTATCACAGTCACAATTTAGAGTTTAGGTATTTGGTGAACCCTCTGCAAACAAAGGTTTGTTGTATCACTATTACTTGCGCATTCTGGGAATTTCCAATAAAACTGGTTCTTGTAGGTTATCCGGGCTGTGTAACCGTGGTCTTGGAATTTTCTTTCCTGATGTTTCGCCAGCAGCTGTGGCAGGCATCTTCAGAGTAGTAACAATAATAAATACATAAATACTACTCTGAAGATGCCTGCCACAGCTGCTGGCGAAACATCAGGAAAGAAAATTCCAAGACCACGGTTACACAGCCCGGATAACCTACAAGAACCAATGAACTCTGACCGTGAAAGCCTTCGACAATATGTCAATAAAACTGTTTGAAAACTATCGTATACCCTTGACTGAGAAATGGTACACTCCTTCTATCTGGGATGGTCGTCCTCTTCCACCAAGAGCGCAGCTTCGGGAGCTGTGGAGGGAGGTAGGGGACACCCGCCCAGCCAGCCACATCAGCCGAATCAATCCTGGCGATCAATGGGGTGACAGATGTCGCAGCCAGATTGCCTTCACATCCTGTTTGAAAACTATATAACTAAAACTCACACATAAATTTGGGCTGTAGCTGAGAGGTAAACACTTTGCAGGTAGTAAGCCTTAGGTTCAGTGCCTAGCATCTCTACTTAAAGGGTCTCTGGGCACTGGGAAAGACCTTTCTCTGGCTGAGTCCTTGGAGAGCCACTGCCAATAATGAGCAAGACAGAACAATGGTTGGCCACAGGCATAAGGCAGCTTAGTATGTTCATAAGTAAGGCGACATGTAGCTACAATGGACTGCTTGGAGGATCCATGTTGTTCCTCATGGTATCACTAATCTCTTTCTAAAGCAATTAAAGGATAAAAACATAAAAAGAACCCTGTGGATCAGAACAGTGGTCCATCTTGTCCAACATCCTGTTTTCTACAGTCACCAACCAGGCCACAAGTAGAGAAAGAGCAATTGGTATCCCCAGCAATTGGTATTCTCACTCCAAACATGTACACTTCATTTAGCCTTTAAGGCTAATAGCCCTTGAAAGACCCATTCTCCATGTCTATGCGGGGTCACCCCGACACCTATGACAGAGAGTTCCATAAGTTTATTATGCATTGTGCCAATCTCTTTTCTGTTCTGAACAGACTGTCCATCAACTTCATTGTATGCCCACGACTTCTAACTCTTTAGGAGAAGGAGAAAAAAGAAAAAAGGTACCTTTCTCCACATCGTGCATAACTATAAACTTCTATCATACTCCTACTCTTAACTGTCTTTTTTCCTAAACTGACAAGCCCCTTTCCAGCCTCTCAGGAAAGATGCTTCAACCCCTATTTTGATTGTCCTTTTCTGCTCTCTTTCCAACTTTCCGTCACCATTTCGAGAGGGTTCCAAAACTGTATCGTCCCAATGGGATAACATAAAGTCATCAGACGTTACATAGGAGAGGATCAACGGGAACTACCAAGGCATAGTTTCCCAGCCTGGGTGGAGAACAGAAAGGGAAAGGGAAAATCATTGGTATTAGATGAGTAAATTCTAGATTAGCTAGCTGAGGAGTCTATTCCCCCTTCTAATTCATAACTTTGTTAGAAGAAACACAACAAAGCTTTGATACTTTTTTAGAAGAAACACAACAAAGAGATTGGGTTGGATCCAGTGACTCTTTTTTGCCAAGCTGAGAACCCATAACGTTTTAGCAGAAGGAAGTCATTGGATTCAACCCGCTGGTTTGAAATTAGTGAATTTATGTTGAAGTTTCTTGCATTATGGTAACTTGTGATAAAATTGGCAAAACTCTATGGCATTGAAGTCTTTCCTCTCCCCAAACCCCGTCCTCCTCAGACTGTGCCCCAAAAACCTCCCACCGGTAGCAAAGAGGGACCTGGCAACGCTAGTCCATCAAGTCAAAAGCAATATGGAATTAAAACTGAGTGTTAAAGCCCGTACACAGGATATGACAGGTTGTACTGTTCCTCCCCTCCCTCCTCCCCCTGCTTTTTATTTGCCTTTTCACATTTGAAAAGCGAGTCTATGGTTCCCTACTGAGGAGAAAGTGAGGTAGAAAAAATATGAATAATTTAAAGTGTCAGTCAGACAGAGGAGAATAAGTGAAATCCTAAAAACACTTCCTGTGAGTAAACCCCACTGAACGGATTAGATTAGGATCATGCTCTAAAGTAAGCTAATAATCCATTCAAGTTTTGTCTTGCGTTTCCTCAAAAGAGCTCAGAGCAGAGTCCCTCCATCTATCTATCATGATTTTATTCTAAAGAGCCTAGGTAATGTACATACTTTTCCTCATCTTTATTTTATCCTATGACAACCCCATGGGATAAATTATGCTGAAGAAGGAATAACTGGCCCAAGAACACTCAGCTAGCCTCAGGGCCATGTGAAAACTTGAATCTGGGTCTTCCCAGTCTTAAGACTGGCGGTCTTACCTCTATACTGCATTGGCTCTCCCTCATTCTCCTTGCTTTCATTTTACCCCACAACCGCCCTGTGAGATCGATTAGGACAAGAGGAAATGACTGGCCCATGAACACCTAACAAGCTTTGAGGGCCAAATGAGATGATACCACGTCCCGAGACACCCCTTGGGACCCCCCTACACACAGTGATGCATTCTCATTTGAGAACTGAAATGGCTGTGTCAGCTCTTGAAAATGGTGCAGTGGGGAGACAGGAGCCCCTCATCCTCCTGCGCCATGGCCCCCATCAAGATTGGGGCCCCACAGGGTTTTGAAAAGTAAAAATCCAGGCTCTAAGATGGTGCTGCCCTGACCTGGATGGTCCAGGCTAGCCCGATCTTATCAGATCTCAGAAGCTAAGCAGGGTCGGCCCTGGTTAGTATTTGGATGGGAGACCACCAAAGAAGTCTTGGGTTGCTATGCAGAGGCAAGCAATGGCAAACCACCTCTGTCTCCTGCCTTGAAAACCCTACGGGGTCGCCATAAGTGGGCTGCGACTTGACGGGACTTTGCGCGCACACAAGATGGCGATTCATCCCCGTGGTGGACTCGGAGACACAGTATCATCTAGTTTCTTCCTCAGGGGTAACTGAACCCAGGCCACTCAGTCCAACATTACCACCACTTCTCCACAACGGCACTCATAACTTTGGTGATCTGCTTTTGGATTTAAAGAAGGCCTGTATTTGAAGAAGGCGCTGGCTACTTGCTAACCTCTAACACATTAAAGCGACTTCAGCTGACGGATACAAGGTTCGCTTGCTGGATTTCGGCAGGAGGCTGAAACTACAGTTGACAGAGAACACCTGGCCGTCACTCAACGCAATAGCTCCCTCTCCCTTAAAAAGTGTAACATGGTAATGTTTGACTTAACGGCACCACGCCATAAATTTTCCTGGCCCCACAGCACCCAAAAAACTCAAGCATTACACCTTATCTGGGAGGAGGAGACACTGATATTTCCTTACGAAAGGTAGCTGGAAGTTTTCCGCAATGTGCAGTTCTATCCTGACAGCCAATTCTCCCAGGAAAGCGCTGCAGATTTGGCGCCTTTGTCTTACCCCCGAAGGCTGACGCCGTCTCCTCCTAACACAAGACCAAATATCCAAACACCTGTGCTAGGAAGGAACTGGCAGGTAGCCTACTCTCACCATACCTGTCTCATCAGTGGGCTGTTCTATCCTTTGCTTTAGTTCTCCTCAATTGCAATCATTTAAGAGGAAACGGTATGATTAGCAGCACACAAGCAAACAGCAGGAACTAATCCTTTAAACACAAATACTTGAGCAGCTACGCAACAGTTCCTCACAAAACAGTGGGAAGGAAGATCAGAGACAAAACCCCTCCTCGAGTTTCCTGTAAATTCCCCTCGACTCATTCACAATTTGCTTAATGCAGTTCTTAAGGCAATTAAGAACGTAGGTCCCACCATCCTGATTAAAGTCTACAAAGCTTTGTCTTGGAGGTGAGCGATGATCTCACACTGTCTCCCAAGCAGGGAAAGAAAACAACAAGGTTTTTTGCAAACCTGCAAGGCTTTGAGGCACTTGGGCAACATGGTAGAAAACAGACCAGGCAGCAAAAATATCTCCTCCTCACTGGCTTTGAAGAAGTGATGATCTTGTGTAAGAAGCCAGCAAAAGGAAGGACAAAATTTTTGTTGGCCATTTCCTTAAATTCGTTCACCGAGCAGCAAACGAACACGTGCAACTCTTTGCAAAGAAAAAAAGAAAGCTGTGAATTGAAAACCCAAAGCAAGTCAATTGAGGGAAAAGAGTAAACGATTAAGATCTATAAATAAGAGTTAGAATTTGTGCACAATTTTAAAAATTAACTCTTATTCACCAAACACCAATAACAAGAAGCTAAACATACCTATATTTCTAAATATGGATGGATTTCATAGGTGTATGTGTGTGAGAGAATCAGACTAGGAACTGGGAGATCCAGGTCAAAATCCCCACTATGCCACTGAGGCTATCTGGATGACCTTGGGTCAGCCCAACCTACCTCATAGGGTTATTGTGACGATTAAATGGAAGAAATTAGATTATTGTAAACCAACAGAAGTCAGTTTCAGGTAGCCGGCTTGAAAGTTGACTCAGCCTTCCATCCTTCCGAGGTAGGTAAAATGAGTACCCAGCTTGCTGAGGGTAAAGTGTAGATGACTGGGGAAGGCAATGGCAAACCCCGTAAACATAGCCTGCCTAGAATCATAGAGTTGGAAGGGACCACCAGGGTCATCTAGTCCAACCCCCTGCACAATGCAGAAATTCACAACTACCTCCCCCCACACCCCCAGTGACCCCTACTCCATGCCCAGAAGATGGCCAAGATGCCCTCCCTCTAATGAACTGTCTAAGGTCATAGAATCAGCCTTGCTGACAGATGGCCATCTAGCCTCTGCTTAAAAACCTCCAGGGAATGAGAGCTCACCACCTCCCAAGGAAGCCTGTTCCACCAAGGAACCGCTCTAACTGTTAGAAAACATGGTGGGATGTGACATCACCCCATGGGTCAGTAATGACCCGGTGAATGCACGGGGGACTACCTTTACCTTTTAAGCTGCTTTGGGTCTGCATTATTGAGAAAGGTAGGATATACATGAATAAATACATGCTAAAGTTTTGTTGACACACTGAAGTTCAAGGGCAGGCAAACTCTGGCATGCATCCTGAATGGTGAGTGTCCTGCCAGCAGGGCCGGCCCCTGGCTCCATCACAAAGCGGGGTCAAGCCAAGTCAGGCTGGAGGAGAGCTCTGGCATGATGTCACCATCTGGAGCTTCTTCTGGTCCAGCCCCCCCGCACTGTACAGGTGTGCAGCATTGCTGCTCAATATGTTTAAACACGTGGTGGGTGCCTGACTTTGCCAGCTGCGTGTGTGGCACCTCCATCCTGCTGAAGAGCAGAAACCATTGCCATTGCCAGCTCCCCTCAAGTGAGACTGCCTCTGGGGCCAGCATAATTCTCATTCCCCCCAACTTTTGTTTGCTGGCACTCTGACATTTTCACAGGTGTTTCTTTTAGTACTTGCACAAAAAAGGTTGCCTACCCCTGCTGTAGTATGGCCAAGAAATCACGCTCAATGGGGTTATGCAGATAGAAGCTGGCTCATCTCTCCACCCCCACCCCGTTGAGGTTTATGGTAAATGGCTTGCAATCAGGGATATCAAGGGGAAAAACTTAAGCCTGCTCTTGACTTTGGCTAGTCTGGAATCATAGAATCGTAGAGTTGGAAGAGACCATGAGGGTCATCTAGTCCAACCCTCTGCACAATGCAGGAAATTTAATGCAGGAGAGCCAGCGTGGTGTGGTGGTTAAGAGCAGTAGTTTGGAGCAGTGGACTCTAATCTGGAGAACCGGGTTTGTTTCCCACTCCTCCACATGAGCTAATCTGGTGAACTGGATTTGTTTCCCCACTCCTACACACAAAACCAGCTGGGTGACCTTGGGCAAGTTACAGCTCTATTAGAGCTCTCTCAGACCCATCTACCTCACAGGGTGTCTGTTGTGGGGAGGGGAAGGTGATTGCAAGCTGGTTTGAGTCTCCCTTTAGTGGTAGAGAAAGTCGTAATATAAAAATCAACTCTTCTTCTTCTACAACTACCTCCCCCCCACACACCCCCAGTGACCCCTGCCCATGCCCAGAAGATGGCTAAAATGCTCTTCCTCTCATCATCTGCTGAAGGTCATCTAGTCCCTACATAAAGCACCCTCAGGAGATTAGCGGTGTAAACGGCTGAATGATATCTGTTTACCGTTAATGACTTTCTGTAGATGCGAAAGTGATAAGGACAATGATAATCCAGGGAGTCTGTTATGGGGAGCTGAAAGAGAAGCACGAGGATTGACAGGTTCGATTCCCTTCCCTGTATCCGAAGCTGTCTCTAACTAATATTTAAACATCAGCCTTTTTAATAGCTTCAAAGGGATTCCCCCCCAACAAAATATACCTTCCCAAAGAAGATTTCAGTACACACTGCCCTAGTCAAGGGTCCTTGCAAAATGTGGGTTCTTGCTCTGCTGTACAGGCCCTATAGCGCTGGGCATTTTGCTCAGCAGAAGTCTACAGAAACGGTATGCCTCCAACCATCGCTGCATTCTGTGCTATCATTGCTCTGCAGTCATAATTCACGACTGGATTTCCTGATTGGACAAGACAATCCCCTTGCAAACGGCTGCTATAGTGCAGCGATAGAGCAGTCTCCAACAATGTGTGGATATAGCCACGCGTCAGGTTTATCACCTATGCTGCACATAAGTTTCCAAGAAACTTGGTCAGTTAGTAAAGAACGCAGTACAGAACTTGAATAGAATCACAGAGTTGGAAGGGACCACCAGGGTCTAGTCCAACCCCCTGCACAATGCAGGAATTTCACAACTACCTCCCCCGCAACACCCCCAGTGACCCCTACTCCATGCCCAGAAGATGGCCAAGATGCCCTCCCTCTCATGAACTGCCTAAGGTAATAGAATCAGCACTGCTGACAGATGGCCATCTAGCCTCTGCTTAAAAACCTCCAGGGAAGGAGAGCTTACCACCTCCCAAGGAAGCCTGTTCCACTGAGGAACCGCTCTAACTGTTTGAAAATTCTTCCTAATGTCTAGATGGAAACTCTTTTGATTTAATTTTAACCCATTGGTTCTGGTCCGACCTTCTGAGGTAACATGCGGTTAAGAGGAGATATGATAGAGGTCTATAAAATTATGCATGGCACAAAGAGAGTGGACAGAGAGAAGCTTTTCTCCCTTTCTCGTAATACTAGAACGCAGGGTCATCTGCTGAAGCTGGAGGGTGAGAGATTCAAAACAGATAAAAGGAAATATTTCTTCACACAATGCATAGTTAAACCGTGGAACTCTTAGCCCCAGGATGTGGTGAGGGCTGCAGACTTGGAAGGCTTGAAGAGGGGAGTGGACATGTTCATGGAGGGCTATCCATGGCTACTAGTCAAAGTGAATACTCGTCATTATGCATACCTATTCTCTCCAGGATCAGAGGAGCAGGCCCATTATATTAGATAATGTGGAACACAGGCAGGAGAATGCTGCTGCAGTCGTCTTGTTTGTGGGTATCCTTGAGGCACCTGGTTGGCCACTGTATGAACAAACTGCTGGACTTGATGGGCCTTGGTCTGATCCAGCATGGCTTTTCTTATGTTCTGGAGAACTGGCTGGTCCAACAACCCAGTTCTGTTTGGGACCATTTTTGCTTAACTTGTTCAGGCCAACAGAAATTCACAATGATCTTGGTGAACAGTTCTCAACTGGAACTCGGCGATTGACACAGCCTCCTAACCTTCCCAACTGATAATCACTTCACCGCACGGTGCCTGTGCTTGGTGGACCCAGCGCTGCTTCTGTACATGTGCACATATTCTGACAGTATAATAAACCGAGTTCTTCTGCTATTGAATTTCCAAGCGAATCCTCTACAATGAATAAGCAAATCAGCTGGCTGTCAGGGAGCTGTCTGCAAGGCACTCTACAGTTACAGATCAATTTGTAAGAGAGGTAAGTGGAAATCCTCTCTTTATTCAAAAGACTTTTCTTTTTCCTCTCCGTTGTATGAAGAAGGATAAATTCAATTTAAATTTAACTGCGCAGCTAAGTAGACACTTTCCCTATGTCATTAAATAAATTCCAAAATGTGACATAGAAGAATTTGTGACATCAAAGTATTACCAACTATGGGCAAATTTGCTTCCATGAACTGTGCCAAATATTTGACTAGTGGAAGACTTTCATCACATTTTCAGGTGGTTTAAGTCTTACCAGATCTAGATCTTATCTAGTGGATGAAGGATGTCTAAAATTCTTTTTGATAAAAAAATGGCTTGGTCTCTTGTATTTATCTATGCACCAGTTTTGAAAAGATATATACTTTCTATGTAGACCTATGTTGGAGCATAACTTTGCATAAGACCATTTTCCTAGATAAAAATAAGTTCTGCTTAGAGGGGGAGGAAAGCATGCATACACCTCACACTATGGAGCATGTTTATTTTGCCACATTCGAACATACCAGGGAGCTCCTCACATACTGTTAACAGTTTCCACACACGTACATGGGGCAAAACAGACATGTGCATGATTTTCACACAATACATGGATATACACGTTTCCCCTATACCTTTGTAGGTCTTCATGCACCCTTGACCGCTGCAATTCTGCTAGTAGTGAGTGCTGAATTCAGCTGCTATTTATACCCATACCATAATTCAGATTATGAGCACTTAAAATAGTTCCTTGCAAAACCTCTACAAAAGAGCACTTGGGTTGGGATGTTACAAGAACTACCCATACTGGATCAAGCCAAGGGCCCGTGTAGTCCAGCAGTCCGCTTCCAAAAGCAGCAGATGCCCCGCGAAGCTGACAAGCAAAGCAAGATGGAGATCACTATCCCCGGGTGTTAGTTCCCGAACTTACTGAAAAAGAAGAGTTGGTTTTTATATGCCGACTTTCTCTACCACTTAAGGGAGACTCAAACCGGCTTACAATCACCTTCCCTTCCCCTCCCCACAACAGACACCCTGTGAGGTAGGTGAGGCTGAGAGAGCTCAAAGAGAGCTGTGACTTGCCCAAGGTCACCCAGCTGGCTTCATGTGTAGGAGTGGAGAAACAAATCCAGTTCACCAGATTAGCCTCTGCCGCTCATGTGGACTGAGGAATCAAACCCGGTTCTCCAGATCAGAGTCCACCGCTCCAAACCACTGCTCTTAACCACTACCCCATGTTGGCTCTCTGAATAGCTGTCTCTGAACAGGGAAATCACATTTAACTGCTGCAGCAAATAGCTGTTGCCACATCTATCCTCCATGATTTGATCCAATCCTTTATTTCAAAGCCACCCTAAGCATGCTTAGTAGACTGAAGTCAGTAGCTAGTCTCTAAAAGCAAGCCAGTTTAGGATCAAAACCACAAGTCATTAGCAAGGATTTAGTTATTTGTTTTTGGCAACTGATCAGATTATTTTAAAAGGTTAGCCCGGTGATCCAATGTGCACCCACTCTGTTTTTATTAGCTCTGCTGACATTTTCAGCAGAGACCATATTAGCAAGAACCAAGTGGGGGAGGGGAGGAATAAAGATACATACACACAAACACTCACACATGAAAGCTTGCTTTCCCAACTCCATTGTTGTCTTATGCAAAACCGAGTGACAGGGACATGCAGATACCCAACAAAAAAAAATCTGCTGACTTTATTAAAATATTAACAAGGTATAGTTAAAACTTTTGTACACTTATGCAAATGAGATTGCCAGAACAAGGGGAAGGAAGACGATCCCCCTGGGAGAAGGAATATAAAATCAACAAAGTGAAAAGATCAACCATCCCTTCTGTAGTGTGACAGCACCACACACACAAGGCAGCAGCTTGGGGATTGAGGAAGATAAATTTTTAAAAAAACACACCACACAGACACACACAGACAGAAAACACAACCCTCCAAAGTTTAAGTACATCACGGTCGATACAGCTAATAGATTTAAATGAGGCAGAACGCCCCGTCCCATAAAAAGACGATATTTACCAAGGGGGCTGGCAGCAACAATTTTGGGAGACACGCTAATGCATAAAAGACATATAAGGAGGAAGGACAAGAAATGAGAATTTTGAGAGTTGATTTCACACACACACACACACACACACACCCTTTTAAAAAAGTTAAAAAACTGGATGCAGAATCCAAACTGGGGCGGTGAAATTTTGAGAGGATTTGTGTACCAGAAAGAGGTCCTCCAGGACACAACATTGAAGGTCAGAACTGGAGGTTTCGACAGAATTTCTGCCTACAGTGGATATTGTCACTCCCTGGAAAACTCCTTCTATTAAGAGTCAAAAACGCATCTGTTCAGCCACAGATTGCAGGAACAGGAGGGTGCACGCGTCCAAGAGGGAGTTCCGGAGTCCTTGTGCCCCAGGCTGGCCTAAGGTATCTAAGAGCGTCAGGGGAGCACGGACCGCAGCTGTCGCTGCCACCCCCACCGAGGAACTGCAATACAGGTTTTCACCTGCACATGTGGATAGCAGAGCTGCCAGAGGTTAGGGGGGGGGGTTGAGCCAGAAAGTCTGGGCAAGGCCCAGTTTTGCTGCCAGCCGGAGACTAGCGCGCACATTTGGTAGAAGGCAACATCTGGCAAGGTGTACGGGGAGGAAGCGGCAGATCCCAAAGCACACCTCGGGGAGGAAACAGTCCCGGGGCTCTGGAATCGAGCCGCAAAACTAAGCCTGTAAAGCATTCATTTTAAAGCATTCTTAAGAGCCCAAGGCAAGAGACTTAGATGGGCTTGACGTTTTCCTGGCCACAGCAGGTAAACTGCCATTGACCACAATCACCTGCCCCTGAGAAATTGATGAGCAGGAGAGAAAAAATACCTCCACCGTGGCACTCTGGAAATTTCCCCATGTCTCTATTGTCTTTACCATAGAAATTCCGGGAAATTCCTAGAGCTACGCCCAGAGGTGAAGTCAAATCCTCCCCAAGTTCCACCTTCCCCAAGTACCACCCTCTAAATCTCCATGCATTTGGCTGAGACAATGCTGACAACCCTAGCCTTAGGCCTTGTTCTCACAAATGGCTGTGGAAGTGGATTTCAAGACTGCATTATGAAATTTTATATTCTGATGCCTGTGAGCTGGTTTATGGATGCTCAGTGCTGAATACTGGGATATCACTCATTCAATAGATAAATAAAAGTAAACCAGTTTCTAGGCTGTACCATGTCTGGCTGCAGGTTGGATTTAAATGATCTGTACAAGAAAAAAAACAACCTTTATACAGAAAACTAGCATGCCAGGGAGCTGCCTGTATCACGGCCCTGATCCTATTCAAAATTACCTCCCCAAAAGTGACCCTATAAAAGTCAAGCAAATACCAATTATATTGAAAAAACAAAAACATTTTTGACCTTCACAAGATTTGGGGGGGGGGGTCAATTATCTTCATCAGACAACATCCAATTCTAAACTAGACTCATATGAAGGGGGGAGTGGAATGCAAAAGAGAATGTTAAAATGTTACTTGATTTTTTTTGTATGCTAATCTTTGCCTGAATTATTAACCAATGGGAAGAAATTATTTACATTGTGCTTGGCATGGACCTGGCGGTGCATCGCCATGCTACTGTCAAGAGAAATCCTCAGAGCGAATGATTAGAGTTGTCGGGTCTTATTTATTTATAATGCCTGTACTCCAAGGACCCGTCTTTGAGACTGCACCCAGAGAGAGAGACAGAGAGAGAGAGAGACAGAGAGAGAGAGAGACAGACAGACAGACAGAGAGAGAGAGAGAGAGAGAGAGAGAGAGAGAGAGAGAGAGAGAGAGAGGAGAATTTTCTGATGTTCCAAGAAAGAAATAGGAAGATGTCCTCACAGATGGCACTACCAAAAGACTGCAGATTTGTATTTAATCCTGGTTAGTTTTGGTTGAAGGTACCTGAAGTTCCGTCTGAAAGAAGAACTTCTGCGGGCACTGCGAACAGTCGTAAATTTTATCCTCTTGCCCGTGGACAGCAAAGATGTGCTGCTGCAATTTATTTGCCTGTACAAAAACTGAAAAGAACAACAACTTTGTCAAACGACAGACACCTAGGACAACTTGTGAACACCCAAACACATGCAATTGCCTTACACCAAGCTCTCCTGACTCTGGCTAGTAGCCGTGCTCAGGCTAAACCTTTTCCTATACTTACAGAGCTATTCTACACAGAGTTACACCATTCTATGCCCATTGGCTTCAATGGATTTAGAAGGGTGCAACTCTGCTTGGGTTTGTACTGGTAGGATATGAGACGTTCTTCAGATTGCAAAAGCCGGGGATTGAATCTAGGACCTTCTGCGTTCAAATCGTGTCCTCTCTCCTGGAGCTACATCCTCTCCTCCAATCAACTTTGGCCTGGTGTTGCCAGATCCAGAGCTAGGGTTACCAGGTCCCTCTTCACCACCGGCGGGAGGTTTTGGAGGTGGAGCCTGAGGAGGGCGAGGTTTGGGTAAGGGAGGGACTTCAATTCCATAGAGTCCAATTGCCAAAGCGGCCATTTTCTCTAGGCGAACTGATCTCTATTGGCTGGAGATCAGTTGTAATAGCAGGAGATCTCCAACTAGTACCTGGAGTTTGGCAACCCTATTCAGGGCCACCTACCAATATCTTAACCAAGATTAAGAGAGTGGGGTACAGGCTGTACCACAAGCCCAATCCCTGCTCCTCCCCGACTTGAGCAAAACCTTTGCATTTCTACCATGGTACAAGACTACATGTGCATAGCTAACCATGGTTATCACTAATGAGCATAAATTTACCATCAGAATTTGAAACTCAGGTTTGGAGCCCAATGTGGCACACTGGTTAAGAGTATTGGACTAGGACCAGGGAGATCTGGATTCTAATCCCCACTCTGTCATAATAGAAGAACACTCACTCTCTGCCTAGCCCAATGGTCTTTAGCTCAAAGGTTAAGATCCTCCAGTGGGTCTCAGAGCCTCACCTTCTGGGTAGCAAGCCTCTACAGGGCTGCCATTTTTTTACTGCCTTGAGGAGAACCTTCTATAAGCATCCAATTGTAGACAGCAATGGATTCCCGCCTTCTGTCCCTCTTTGTACATAGGCTGGGAGCAGGTGAGATCACAGAGGGTGGAGAAGATTCCTCCATAGCTCTGGCTCTTGGCTTCCTCCTCATTATGGTAAACCTCCTACTACTCATCTTGTATTTCAGGTCCCTGGTTCTCTTGATTCACTGGCCTCATTTCTAGCCTTGACATCCGTGAAGTCATAACTCTGGCCTCCTCTTCCTGTCACATGACTGTGACCTCATGGGGCTTCCTCTCATGTTTGCAGCTCAGTGGGCCCTGGATCTGGAAAGGCTGCTGCAAAGATCACTGGCCTAAACTACACAGTGTTGTCATGTGGGTGAAATGGGAGTATGGGAGAGAGCTATGTTTGCCATACAGTGCTGAGCAGGAGTCGGAATCCAGGTCTCTCGTCTCCAAATCCAACACAGTGCTGCACTGAATGATTTCGATATACTATATTAACTATTCATTAAGTGTTTGTACCAGAAGAGCTGACGGCAGAAAATTCTGCAAGGTAGAAGGGAAAAAAGCCCTCCCTCCAGGTAGCTCTGCTTTTTGACAGATGATATTCTAAAGCTTTCTCAAGTACAGTATTTCTCCCCCCACCACCACCACCTTCTTTCCAAGGAAAGGAATACTGTATTTTAAAACTCCCCTGTGTGTCATTTCCGGATCAAGCCATGCACACAGAGCCTTGTCTAGGGCCGACTCTCTTACCTGTAAAACAAACAGGGCATTTGAATGTGCCTCCCATCCCCTCGAAGCTGTGCTCAATCAGGTGACACAGGAGCTTTGCCGGAGAGTCAAACATCTGGTTACACAGCTTGCACTCATGATTGATGCCTTCCTCTGCAAGGTTCAAATGATACAACTTGTTAGTGACACAGCAGATTAGCGTCTGAAATGCAGTAGTTGGCGAGAAATCACAGGGCTGGGTTGTGCGGCTTCCCAGACGCAAAGACGCTGCAAAATTCGACGGGCCGCCTTTTACAACAGCATACACTTGTACAATGCATTCAGGTGTACAGCCGCAAGTCAGATTTTGGGAGGCACTTCTGTTTTCAGATGTGATGGAAGTGACATCATGATCAAACCGCCAGTAACATACACTCTTGTGTCCTGGGCTTGTGATAAAACCATGCCTCTCCCCTTTGGATTCCTTTTTGTAGAAAAAACAGAATGACTGCACCAACAACACTCACACAAACGTACACACATGTGTGTATGTGTATTCAAACCATGTTTTAAATTAATTTTAAATACAGGTATTCAATCACGCAAGGTCACTGGAAAAAAATAGGCTGGTTAAAATGAATATATTACCAAAGCTAACCTGCTCATTTCAAATTTTATCAATTTATATAGATGAAAAGACTTAAAAGAATGGCAGAGAATGATTAACAACTTAATCTGTAGTGGGGGGGAAAGCCAAGAGTAAGATTTAAAATATTATAAGATGAGGTGGAAAAAGAGGTGGTTTAGCATTACCAAATATAAAGCTGTACCGTCAAGCAGCCATATTAGCTTGGTTGACGAACTGGATATCCCAACCGAAGGACAGTAAAATTGGAAACAATTGATGCATAAGAAGGTATATGTAATTATCTATGGATTAAGAAATCATTAAGAACAATTCAGATCTAAGATGGGAAACACGTTTTGAGAGATGGTCTACTGAGAATATACTATCAGCGCAGAAGTGAAATAAGTCCTCCAATATCGCCACTGATATTTCCAGTTGATGCCTACTGTTGAAAGAAGCATAAGAACGCTGGCAGGAAGTCCTGCTGGTGCCGAAGCCCCAAACTGCCACTGCGGTCCGAGGGGGGCAGCATACGTGGCACTATGCCGGCATCTGTGCCAGTTTGCACAGCACTAGTGGCACGGAGACCTGCGTAGAAGTCATGCCGACTCCAAAGAGCCTTCATTCCCCCCTTCAGGAATGCACTGTAAGAGTTATTGTGAAAGCACTGTAATGAAACCTAGTATAGAAACAAATTATTAGGAATGTATGTAATAAGTTATATATAGAGATGTTAAATTTACCAATTGTTCCTGTGTGTTGTAACAATAATAAATTCTTTTAAAAAGAAAGGAAGGGGGGGGGGAGAAACCAGGCCGAAATGCCATCTTTAACTCAATTTGTATTACAACAGCATCAGGCAAGAGAGAATGATAATATTACAAAAGAACATGAGTCTTGATCAGAGGGCACGAGCTGGCCAAGGTTTTACTATTTCGGCTTGAAAGGCGACGAACAATAGCTATTTTTTGCCCTGAATTGTAAGCTTTCAGAATTTTCATTGCAACCTGGATTTGTTTTTGATATGCTTGTACAGAAAACATCCTAAACCCTTCACAGCCCAGATTCAGCTTTCCCAGTAGGTGGTTTTTACAAGGAATGTTTCCCTTGTATACCTGTCATTTGTTGCATAAGATTTCGATACACGTGTCCTCATGTGCCAATTATAGCCCTCGAGTTGCCACCTACTGGTTGTCATCTTGCTCAAAGTTGCCTGCTAGGCATCTCCCAGAGCTTATTTTCAGTAGTGAGGGAGATGCAGCCTTTAGAAGGCCCTGAAAGGCAGTTTTATTTGCTAGAGCTTTTAATGGAGTTCGAGGTTGCAGATATTTCTTTGGGGAGGGGCGGTAAAGGGGTCTTATCGTATTATGCATTGTGTTAATATGGAACTGTAAGCCACCCTGCGTCACATGAGTAAGGCGAGGCATAAACAGTTTGATAAATAAATAAAATTAGAAAGGCTGTCTCACACAAGCTGAATTTAACTGCACATCCGTTTCTGCATAGTTTAATTCACACTTCTCATGTGATGATACTTGACACAGGTCCAAGTCACCTTGAGCCAAGAGGAAAGACAGGGTGTAATTATTTTAATAAAGTGGCAGGAAGCCTCAACCAGTGGCACCTTCTCATTGGGTGCAGCTCACAAAACTACCTAATATGTATTGTCCATTCACTCTTACTTGGCTTTCATCCAATGTAACTGAGTACACATTCCTACGTGTATGTGATGCAGAAGGCTGTGACTCTTGAAAAATTATACTCTGGAAATCTTGTCGGTTTTTAAGGTGCTACTGGACTCGAATCTTGCTGTTCGACAGACCAACGTGGCTACCCACCTGAAACTGACTACACGGGATTTCACTCCATTTCCTATATGAAACACACTTCCATGAAGGAGATGACATTTGTTGTTGGGTAACCTTTGCAAAGGCATGTTAGCCAACAAACACAATTTCCACCATTATCAACAGGGCAAGTGGGTGGATGATAGCTTGGAACTATGGACAGTGTCTTTCCCTCTATTCCAGTGGTTCCCAAAGTGGACAGTACCACCCCCTGGGGGGCGGTGGGATTACCTAGGGGGGCACTAAGAGGCAAGGGGGCAGCAGGGGGCGCTAGAGGTGGGCCCCTTCAACTGTGTTGTTCACTAATTTACAATAGATCAAGCTATGGCACCATGCTGGCAAATTTGGTGGAAACTATTGTCGAAGGCTTTCACGGTCAGAGTTCATTGGTTCTTGTAGGTTATCCGGGCTGTGTAACCGTGGTCTTGGAATTTTCTTTCCTGACGTTTCGCCAGCAACTGTGGCAGGCATCTTCAGAGTAGTAACACTGAAGGACAATGTCTCTCAGTGTCAAGGGTGTAGGAAGAGTAATATATAGTCAGAAAGGGGTTGGGTTTGAGCTGAGTATTGTCCTGCAAAAGTATTGTCCTGTAAGTATCAAGATAATGTGCTAATGAGGGTATGGTATGTTAATATGGAACCATTGTATCCTGAAGTGATCTGTTAATGTGTGTAATCCAAAGCTAATCTGTATGGCTATTGTTGAATAGACAAAGACAACATTCAACAATAGCCATACAGATTAGCTTTGGATTACACACATTAACAGATCACTTCAGGATACAATGGTTCCATATTAACATACCATACCCTCATTAGCACATTATCTTGATACTTACAGGGCAATACTTTTGCAGGACAATACTCAGCTCAAACCCAACCCCTTTCTGACTATATATTACTCTTCCTACACCCTTGACACTGAGAGACATTGTCCTTCAGTGTTACTACTCTGAAGATGCCTGCCACAGTTGCTGGCGAAACGTCAGGAAAGAAAATTCCAAGACCACGGTTACACAGCCCGGATAACCTACAAGAACCTTGGTGGAAACTATCAGAATTTTTTTTTCAGACTTTGAAGAGCTTGGTACCACTGGATAAAGTTCAGCAGTTTTGTTGAATAAATTTCAACTAAAAAGTTTTAATTTGATTTTGAATAGATGTGCAATTAATTGTTACTGTTTTGAAATTTAGTTGTTCTTATCTTCTTTAGTGCGAAATGCAAAACCCAATTTTGAATAATGCTTTTTAATAGGATAGGGGGCACTGGGGTTGAGTTTGTGGTACCAAGGGGGCGGTGGCCCGAAAAATCTGAGAACCACTACTGACTACTCTGTTCCTTAAAGTGGTCTCAAACCAGAATGGAGGGAAGGGGTATTCATGGCTATAGGTTAGAATGGATACTAGTCATGCTGCAAACCGATTCTTTCTAGTATCAGAGGAGCATGCCTATTATATTGGGTGTGGTGGAACACAGGCAGAACAATGCTGCTGCTGCAGTCGTCTTGTTTGTGGCTTCCTAGAGGCACCTGGTTGGCCACTGTGTGAACAGACTGCTGGACTTGATGGGCCTTGGTCTGATCCAGCAGGGCCTTTCTTATGTTTTTATGAACTGATGGCTTCCAGATCTCTGTCTCCCTTTCCAGGCCCTCCTTCCTGTTTTTCTATCTCTCTTTCCTCTCTTGCTCACAGATCACTGGAGGCTTTGCCCACCAATTTAAATGACTGGCAGCAAGGATGACTCCAACCCTTCCCTTCTTCCATGTACCTTTCAGTCTTTGTGTCGTCGCCATGGCAATGGGGGTGAGATCAGCTGGAGATGCTGTCCTCACTGCTCCTCATTGGCTGGACAATGAAGACTCCCAGCCATTCTCCATGGTGCCTTCCAGTAGGGTTGCAAGCTCGGGGTTGGGAAATACCTGGAGCAGAGCCTAAGGAGGGCAGAACCTGAGGAGGGTGGGGTTTGGGGAGGGGAGGGACTTCAATGCCATAGAGTCCAATTGTCAAAGCGGCCATTTTCTCCAGGGGAACTGATCTATATCAGCTGGAGATCAGCTGTAACAGCATGAGATCTCCAGCCTCTACTTGGAGGTTGGCAACCCTACCTCCCACCCTTTGCTGGCTGTCACTGGAGGGCAAATTGTTCAGGCACCCTGGACAGGCCACAAGCCATCGAGTCAAAACTTACACAAAAGAATCTCCCCACTCTGCCTGCACGAGGGTGTTTATTTTTTTACCACATGTATGCCTACAGCTGTACCAGGATGCAGCCCCAGTGAACAAATGCAGTAGTCGAGTTTTAATTCAGTCACCTTTCAGATGACTTCCCTTATGGGAAGATAAATGCTATGACCCACTCAGAAGCTGAAAGCCAGAAGAGCAGCCAGCAATCCAACAGAGAAAAGGAGGACTCCAGAATAAAATATCACAGTTTAAAAGCCACGTGGTAAAGTCTTTTGGGAGCAGAAGTGGGCTGCAATTTGGCTTCTTTCTTACAGGTTCTGCAAAACGTATAGTGTGTTCCAACACATTTTGTTTAAAATACAGACATCTTGATGGGTGTTTGTCCTAGAAGTGGGTGGGCAAGAGAGCCAGCATGAGTTTAGTGGTTAAGAGCGGTGGTTTGGAGCAGTGGACTCTGATATGGAGAACTGGGTTGGTTTCCCCACTCCTACACATGAAGCCAGCTGGGTGACCTTGGGCTAGTCACAGCTCTCTCAGCCCCACCTACCTCACAGGGTGTCTGTTGTGGGGAGGGGAAGGGGTCATAAACCGGTTTGATTCTTCCTTAAGTGGTAGAGAAAGTTGGCATATAAAAACCAACTCTTCTTCCTCTTCTACCATGTTGCCTAAGTAGTTCTGTGATCATTCAATGATGGTGATTTGATTGTTGGATTGCAAACAGAGCCACTCTACTGTGTTGCGAATTAAAGGGCCATTCCAAACTTCAAGTCATTTTCAGCTATCAGGAAGGAAGGGTATATTCTCAATGAAGTCAACAAAGAGAGTGAAAGGAATCAAGTTCTGAGCATACCTTGGTTACCGACCTCAGCTGCTTGGCCTGGAAATCTGCCAACTGCAAAGTGCTAAAGCAGGATATCCGCTTCAAAATAACACTTGCTTATTATGCATTTTGGAATCCCTTACCTTCATGACAAAGCCCATAATAAAAATTCATCTTGTAATGCCATTTGCGAGCATTGTCGGGAACACTGGAGATGTATATACTATAACTATAAGGGGGCTCACTCTAGGGTTGCCATGCATGGTTATCTGGCAATTAGTAGGCGACCAGCAGGGGAGACAGGGACATGGAGGGGAGGAGTGAGCAACAGCATGACATCATTTCCGGGTTTCCCCAGAAGTGATACCACACCTCTCTAGGAATTGCTAAAAAGTCTGTGGTAAAACTGTAGAGTTTCTGGTAATTCCTAGAGAGGACTGGTATCACTTTTGGGTTTTACCCAGAAGTAACATCACACTGTCGACCCAATGGCCATATGTTAATTCTTCTCTCACTGCCACTCTGAGTGCAGTGTGAAATGAGAGGCAAGGGCGAGAAGAACCCATGCCCCTGGCAAACCTACTGGTCAGAAGATACTTTGATAAAAAATAGGGCTGTGATGAAACCATATATGGAACAGCAGGCCGAAGAATTCAACTTCTACCATTGTAAAGGGGCATGGTGCCATACATCTATCTTGTCTACGGACTGGAAATAAAAAGCCTAAGATCTGACATAGCTGCAAGTCCTTACTTTTTGGTTTAAAAGAACTATCACATTTAAGACGAACAGAAAGGGCAAGATAAAAGTGAAATCCACCAATTGAAATGATTTGGCGAATTACCAACGGATGAAATGAAGTTTGCACTGTATCTAAACAACTCAAACTGTTATAGAAATTATATTGCTGGATTTTTCATGTCATTGGTTAATACTGATTATATACATTTGGGGCCTAGTTTTAGAAGGTATTTCAAATAGTTAAATCCATGACAAACAAATCTCAAACAAAAAAAAAAACCCAGTAAAACATAATAGGTTCCTGCAGATGTGGAAATTCATCCCACTGGAGGTAAGACCTTTTGATTTGCAAATCCACTTCTGAATTATAAGGCCTTCTTCTCACCAGAGGGTTTTTTTTGTTGTTGTTGTTATACTCCCGCAGGAGACTATTATATATTTTCTATGTCAATGAAACCATCCGGCAAGAAATAAAAAAAGAAAGGGGGGGTAGGTGGGTGGGAAGACAGAAATAAGAGGAGAAAGTGCCTTGGTTTAACATGATAAATATGTCTCCTTCCATACATTCTTATCCAAATCCAAGAAAAATACTCAAAGATATGGAAGGAAATGACTGATACCTTCTCAGCGGTATTCTGTGACAATTTGGGGTTGCCAGGTTGCCCCAGCTACTGGCGGAGGGTGGGAGGTAGGGTTTCCAGCTCCAGGTTGGGAAACTCCTGGAGATTCGGGGGTGGAATCTGAGGAGGGTGGGGTTTGATGAAGGGAGGGATTTCAATGGGGTATAGTGCCATAGAGTCCACCTTCCAAAGCAGACATTTTCTCCAGGGGAACTGATCTCTATCATCCGGAGATGAGCTGTAATTCCCAGGGATCCCCAGATCCCACCTGGAGACTTGCATACCTATGCATACACCACATGTAAATCTTGAGAGCTAGAGGCATACAGATCTTTGGAGTTCTTGTATGGGTGTGCATGCACATGCTCACAGACATGAACAGCTTGATGGGGTTGCCCATTCAATAGTCAAATGCAAGATGAAAGGTTTTACTGAGATGATAGTTTTTTTATCAGACTGGAGGAGGAAGGACATCCGAAGGGAGGGGCACAAAAACGGTCGCACGGTAGATATGTGTGCAAAAGGACCGACATGACAGGTGAATTATATGCAACCCCACTCATTTTTAACATAAAAAGCAAAATTCTACCACTAACTGTGCCAGCCTTTCTATAACAATTCTCCTTAAGCCTACTATCTGCTCGTGGGTCTATTGATTTAATACTGAACAAACAGTGCATCGAATCAGACTTTTCGGTCTCTCTGTCCGTCCATCTAACAAGTTCTGAATAATAAGCATTAATTTTACACTTCATTTCTCCAAGAGAGGGGGGAGGACTGAGGGAAAGAGAAATATCGTGGTCCTTGTTTAAAACAAGCAGGCCTGCGGGATTTTATCAGGCAGAAACTATGTCATGCCAAAAGAGAAACAGAGTGCTTTGTGTAAAAGTATCATGGGGAGATGATAGTATTCTGTAATGTTCCCAGTACCTACTTTTGTCTCCAAAAGCATTTGATCCCTGGCAGACACATATACTTATTTCCATACAGGTCTTGAGGGAAAGCCGGTAGGAATGAGAGCTGATTATCTGAATCCTGAAGGTGAGACCTGGGTGGTACCCACCTGATGTTAAAAGGCAAGCAGTCGGATGCCTTTGGAGGTACGTGATTTACTGCCTGTTAGTGAGGCTCGGTGAGTTGTGCTGACCCTGGTGAACCATGGTGGTGAGACACAGGGCTCCCCCCCCCATTATTCTTAAGTTCAACTGTATTTGCATGGTGTTGATGGGACCGCACTTAATAGCGCTTTGACACTCTCGCCCTCGATTTGCTTTGTATGGAGGCGCCGCGCCTTGACATTAAAGCGATTTCAGTCGCCGCAAATGTGCATTTAACACATATCACAATGAGTCTCTCAGCCCGTAAGGATGCCGGCAATAGCAGCCTCCTGGCAAGGTCTCTGTATAATTAATAATGCCATATTAAGCCTGCGTACTGGTAGCCTTTGCAATTCTAATTATAACTATATTAATGGCAACCTGAAAACGGGAGTTCAAGAACTGCGAGGCAACACCGGTTGACATGACATCAAAGCAAGGATAAATGAGAGAGTTGTACAATTAAGAAAAAAGAAAATACAATCACCTTTACAACTACTTTAACACACACCTCTGGGTTGATTTAATAAAACAAATCCTCCCTTAAGGAAGAGGTGGGGGGAAGAATAGATCCCGGCCATATTAAGACAACCTGACAGTCATTTTTGACATCAGCATGTAAATCCCACACCGTTTTCCCTCCTAGAACAGTCCATTCCGCTTCATCGCAGCAATTAGGGTAATAAAAGCTGGCAAGCTTTGCTTGTAGGAGTGAGGTGCATAACTCCCTTTGTTAACTATGCTCCTAATGAATGTGGCTACATTGAAATGCGGTATAACTAAATGTGAAAACATGACCTGTTCGTAAAGAATGTCTCTTGCCCCGTTATCTTTTTAAAATTAAAAAAAAAATAACCTACCCAAAAAGTACCAGCAGGAGTCAAGCAGGTGGGAAACATACAGCTTAAGAGGTAGTCCTTTCTTAAATAACGTAGGAATGCTAGAAATCCAGCAATCTGGACCAAAATTAACGAGCCCCGCCCCATCTAATCTCAGTGGACCACAAAGCGTCCTGTTCACATTCTACAGATGCCGTAGATGAGCAACATCAACATGTATCACAACGAAATCACTGCCGCTCTTAAGAAGCTGGGGGTGGAGGAAGTACTCATTTCACACTACAGACAGACAACACAATTATGGTATTGATTAGCCATTAAATACTGCAGAGAGGGTAACGGAACTAAATCCTAGACTGCCAGCAAAACGACGGCAGAAACAAGAAGGCCTGAGCTCCACTAATCTAATTGCTGTTGTCATGTTGGAATGTCATTAGTTCCATGTGTTATTTAAGACGTCCCCCTCCTTTATTTATCATCAAGATTCTCAGCTCTCCTCCCAAAACATCGTGCACACATTACGCGGCTTAAATCCAGGAGGAAAGTTGCGCCTTCCCTACTTTCTGCAATGATTCGCTCCAGAGGACACTGGCCCAATCTCCTTCTGGACAGATGGGAGCCCCTTCCCCCCACATCTTCTCTCCCCCAAGCATCCGTGGGAAGCACAAATGAATACGGGTGGCCTTTAGTTGGGACCTGTGGGAAAAAAGGAACTCTTCAGAATGGGACCCTGACAATTAAGGAGTCTGGGTTTTGATAGGCAAGGGATTGATAGCATGGAAGCTGGAGCATTACCTGGGGAACTGGGTGTAGACCTCCAGGGGGTTGCTGGAGGTCAGTTGCTATAGCAACAGAGAATGAGCTCAACCTTGTAACTGACCCTTATCTTTTTTTGATCTGTTGGCCACTTGGGGCCGGAGCTGGAAATCAACTGGAAAATAATCCGGTCACATATCATAAAGAAAACTATCTATACTTATTTACTCAGGTAAAGGCTAAAACCTTTGCTTGGGTGATTTCGCTACACTCAAGTGCCCTCCCGGCCCTTAATGTCTGCATAGCATTTTGTAAACACGCACAGACGAAATCTGCATTATAGACAACGCACAGATGTGCACCTAATACCGCTCGCTGAGAGACTGGATATCGCTTTGACGAGCCAAACGGCCGTCATGGCTCCCAAGAACGGTCAAACAGACAGACATCTGGATAAATCAGAGTACGCTGCACATTTGAGTATACTAAAAAGGGGCTTACCTGAAGGCTGTACAGCTATGTCGAGGAACAAGATTATCAGACACTGAGGATTTAGATGATAAAGTTTTCAATGCTTAATTTCTAATTTCTGGCTCACGTGGTCCCAAAAGCCAACCCTCAGCAACAAAAGCCATTCTATATAATTGCTACTGAGATGTCCACCACACAATATGGAGGAATAATTAATCTGGTGTCACAGAAATGTTGGGAATGGACAGGAAAGACCTGGGTTCTAATCCCTGCTCAGTCATGAAATTACTGAGACTGCCTCTCCATGTCTCAGATCAACCTACTTGACAAGGACTGTGCTTTAAACGGCCTTATTTGTGCCACCCTAAAGTCCCAGTTGTATACACTTTATTACTCTTTCCATACCCAACTCCCATAGCTCCAGCCAAGTCTATTGCATACCACGGGTATTAAATTAAAATGACTTTAATATACATTGTTGTTCTCATCCCCATTATCTGGATTTGGGAGGATGAAGTAAGATAAATTATAGGAGGTGGGAAGTTTTCAGACAGAGGAACATGAACTGGACAGTTTGAAATTCTTGGACAGCCATAGTGTGGCAATAGTGGCTAGTGGAGAGGGGATGTGGCTCAGTGGTAGAGCATCTGCTTGGCATGTAGAAGGTCCCAGGTTCAATCCCTGGCACCTCGTTAAAGGAACCAGGCAAGTAGGTGATGTGAAAATCCCCTGCTTGAGACCCTGGAGAGCCGCTGCTGGTCTGAGTAGACAAAACTGACTTTGATGGACCGAGAGTCTGAGTCAGTATAAGGCAGCTTCATATGTTCATGTGAACACTGGATTGAGAATGGACTGTACCAGTTCAGAGAGCAGGTGAGGGAATTACATTTTTCCTCTTAACTCCCTTAAGTGGAAAGCAAATTTTGCCCCTGGCTTGCTATCTTTTTTGTTGCAGAGAGGTTTTTTTTAATACTGGAGTGCATTAAAAAATATGACCTTTCCCCTGCAGTCCTAAGTGGTACCACCCACTGGACAACCTCAGTATTCTACTGCTTTGTTCAGCTATATGTAGAGATCAAGCCTTATGCTGCAGAGACGATGATTTAAATCTCCATCTATCCACAAAGATTACAGGGTGACTTTAAGCCTGTTGGTTTCTCTCTCTGTCTAACCCACTACATAGGATTGTTGTGAGGCTAAAAAGTGAGTGGAACATATGAAATGGGTTGAATTCCTTGCAGATAATGATGGGATAAAAATGACAACAATAATCCTTAATATCTGGCCAAGAAAAACTGTGACTGCTACTGACTCATAACAGCATGGCATTTGTGGGCCAGTTTGGGGAGGGTCTTTGGCTCAGTGGAAGAGCCTCTGCTTTGCATGCAGAAAGTCCCAGGTTCAATCCCCAGCATCTCCAGTTAAAAAGCATCAGTCAGTGAGTGATGTTAAAGACCTTAGCCTGAGACCTTGGAGAGCCACTGCCAGTCTGAGTAGAGAATACTGACCTTGATGGACCAATGGTCAGATTCAGTATAAGGCAGCTTCGTGTGTAAAATAACCAAACCCAATTGTTCAGGAAGACATGTGGACATGCAAATTTGAAAATGTTAATCCAGAATCTATTGCAGACCAAAACACCAGGAAAATAATATAGAATACCAGGCCAATGTAAGATCCCTGAAGTAATCTCATTGATATTGTTCTGTATGTTGGAGGGAGGGAGGGAGGGAGGGAGGGAGGGAGGGAAGGAAGGAAGGAAGGAAGGAAGGAAGGAAGGAAGGAAGGAAGGAAGGAAGGAAGGAAGGAAGGAAGGAAGGAAGGAAGGAAGGAAGGAAGGAAGGAAGGAAGGAAGGAAAGAAAGAAAGAAAGAAAGAAAGAAAGAAAGAAAGAAAGAAAGAAAGAAAGAAAGAAAGAAAGAAAAGGAGGAGTTGGTTTTTTTATGCCGACTTTCTCTTCCATTTAAGGAAGAATCAAACCGGCATTCAATCACCTTCCCTTCCCCTCCCCACACCCTGTGAGGTAGGTGGGGCTGAGAGAGCTCTAACAGAGCTGTAACTTGCCCAAGGTCACCAGATGACTTTGTGTGTAGGAGTAGGAAAACAAATCCAGTTCACCAGATTAGCCTCTACCGCTCATGTGGAGGAGTGGGGAATCAAACCCAGTTCACCAGATTAGAGTCTACCTACAGGCAACCTATAGCTGAAAGCTGGTTTCCTATCTACTGAGATCTTCTTTCTAGTGCACATACCTGCAGAATCACAAATTACCAACAGACTGGGTCATTCAGGGTAAAAGAGGCAAAAGCTTTGTAGGAACTATATGGCCTTCTGTACCGGTGCTTCCCACCTGCCCCTACCCCACCACCTTTTGTGGACGGCCCAGTTTCCACTGGCATCTTGCCGCTCATATTCTTCATTCTTCCATCTTTCTGCTAAAAATACAATTTTGCTTTTGAAATACATTTATATGATCTAGGGTGGCACAACACTGATGTCTTTTATGAGCTGAAGATTGGTTAATAAAATCTTGTACGCCTGCTTCATTCTTATGACAATTTTACTATTATATGTTTTCAAGGGATATGAAAACTGTCCTCAGTGGTTAGAAACATCACTTTAATGAAAAATGATAACACTGGGAGTTTGATACGTCTAGATATTGCATTAAAAAAGACAACAAAATGAACGGGATTGTCAAAGCTGGTGTTTGGCTTTGGACCAACTTTATGGTCTGAAATTGATTAAGCCCTATATTCAAAGCTTACAGGGGTTGGGGGCTTTTTCTCCCATAACAATGATTTGGAAGAATTTCACCAGGGTGATGAAGCTCAAACATCAGTTTTAGTAACCAGGATGGCAGGGCTGGTTTTAGACAGGGCAGAACGAACCCAGAGATAAGGAGTCTCCAAAATTCCACTCAGAACTCATTGCAAGCAAGGGGCAAACTTCTCACAAATCTTCTCACGAATCTGCGCATCTTCCTCATGTTAATATATGTGAGCTCCAGATATGGCAAAAAATATTCCCTTCCTGCATGCTAAATTTCATGGCAGAAGGCAGAAAGGAAGGCTGAAGTCACGCTTCATACTTACAGCAAGTAGCGTACAGAGATGCTTTGAGGTCTCAATCTTTGGGGCTTCTCTCCGAAGCTGCCTATAATAGTGGTCTTCAAGCTGCTGATCTTCAAGGAAGCCTTACCCAGCACAACCATGCATGCCAAGGAAGCTCTGTACATCTTTCTAAGGTGTCTGCATGCTGAAGATGTTGTTTGGACATAGGCTAGGAAACACCATATGCCATTCATGCAGGACCTCTGGGCAAGTTATGCGGGCACAACCGAAATAATTATCAAGTAACCTAACATTCCCCAACAGGACAAGACAGCAGAGACTGGAAAGCCACCCAGTGCCTTCCCCAGTCATCTTCCCTTTACCCCCAGCAAGCTGGGTACTCATTTTACCCACCTCAGAAGGAGGGAAGGCTGAGTCAACCTTGAGCCTGAAACCAACTTCTGTTGGGATTGAACTGAGTTCATGAGCAGAGCTTGGACTGCAGCATTGCAGCTTACCACTCTGCGCCATGGGGCTTTCTTCTGTATGTTATATTAATATCCTGTCTTTCTTCTTCCAAAGGCTGCTAACAAAGTACAAGTGTGGGAAAGCAAGCCAAAGGAAAAGCTGCCTCACCTTCTCTTCCTGATATGGCGGTATGGCTGGCTCCTGATGGAATCTGAGGGTTGAGGAACCAGGTGAACATCAGGCCAAGCAGGCTGAAAGACAGGGCCTCCTTGTCTCTTCCCTTCTCTCTCTTTTTTCCTCTTCAATCTTTTCACTAGGGAACCCCTGATCAATAGCTACCACAAACCTTTATAGATTTCATTTACCCATCCCACACCTTATCCAAACCCAACTCCAACACCATATGAACACAAACCCATGGTTTGCCTGGCTCCTAGGGACCGAGGGTTACCAGGCCTTTCCCTGGAACCCCAAGACGCTTCAGGAAGCAGGCCACGGAAAGAGGAGTATCATGCAATACAGCAAAATCACTTCAGGATGCAGACCTGAAAGCGGCATCACCTCATTGAGTAAAAGTCTAGGGATTTCCCCAATCCCTATGGTAGAGACCATAGAGAGAGGCACTCTAGGAATTCCCCCAGACTCTATGGCGAAGACTATAAAGATTGAAGGAATTCCTAGAGTGTCACTTCACATGGTGACATGGTTTCCCCTCCATTTTCCCTCTGCCTCTTCACTGAATGGGCACAGGGGACAAGGAGTGGAGGCAGAAGTTTGTCCACAGTCAGCAAGCAGATGGCAAGCCTAAGGGACCCCAAACTGACCAGAGCCCTGGGAATTTGGTGTTTATGTCCCTAATAAGCTTCTGAGATTCCTCTACACATAGAATCATGGAATCATAGAGTTGCAAGGGACCACCAGGGTCATCTAGTCCAACCCCCTGCACAATGCAGGAATTTCACAACTACCTCCCCCCGACACCCCCAGTGACCCCTACTCCATGCCCAGAAGATGGCCAAGATGCCCTCCCTCTCATGATTTGCCAAAGGTCACTGAATCAGCATTGCTGACAGATGGCCATCTAGCCTCTGCTTAAAAACCTCCAGGGAAGGAGAGCTTACCACCTCCCGAGGAAGCCTGTTCCACTGAAGAACCGCTCTTACTGTTAGAAAATTCTTCCTAATGTCTAGATGGAAACTCTTTTGATTTAATTTTAACCTGTTGGTTCTGGTCCGAACTTCTGGGTCAACAAAAAACAACTCGGCACCATCCCGATGAGAAACTGCTATGCACTGGACAAGGGTCTGGAATTCATTCGAACATGCCTGTAGTTCACATTGGGTCAGGCCTCAACCGTGATTCCACTGGAAACAAAAATGCATTCTTTCTCAGGTGTGCGCTGCAGGAAAACACAGATAAGTGCTGCCTACCCAAAAGGCTTGTGATGCATTACTGATCTCATCAAAGAATCCGTGATGAGCTTCTGCAGCAGAAGGCAGCTTGGAAACTGTTAGCCAATTAGATCCTTAAGATGTCCAATCCCAATGGCAGAATCAAGTCAAAGCCATTTTGAAGCATGACAGACCGACGCAAGGATACCAAACTCCATTCACAAGGCAAACCAAGGGAGGGGCTTTGGCTCAGTTTGTAGAGCATCTGCTTGGCATGCAGAAGGTCCCAGGTTCAATCCCCGGCATCTCCAGTTAAAGGGACTAAGCAAGTGGGTGATGCGAAAGACTCCTGCCTGAGACCCTGAAGAGCCACTGCCAGTCTGAGTAGACAATACTGACTTTGATGGACCAGGTCTGGTTCAGTGTAAGGCAGCTTCATGTGTTCATGTGTTCAGTACAATGTAGCTCTAAGGTAGGAAATGGGAAGCCATCTGTAAAGTTCAGCCTAACTGGGCCCTGGTGGTCAGATGGCAAAGATTACGTCTTGCATTAATTAAAGAAAAGTTGGAGCTTGGGAGTCATTGTCGAAAAGCAGGAATTCCCTCCCCCCGTACACACAACACAATATTTCCAGATAATTCTTGGTTAGTCATAAACCCTTTGGGACAGGGTGCCCTCGATCTCTCCTTATGCCAGACTCAAATAACTTAAAAGAGAGTATCCAAAAAAAGAAAGAATCAGAGCTACAGTATTTGTATTTTGAATGTTAATTTGACATAAAGAAGTGTGCATGAGGGAATGTTTATAATCAGAACTCCAATAAACTCACAAATGACTCTAGTTTTTTATAAGCTTGTTAGGAACAAATCACTCCCTTAGCTTATATTTACTTACTGATGAATCATAAAAGGCCTCAATACACAAAGAGTAAAATCAGAAAGAAAGGTTTCCCCCCTTGTTTTATCTGCAGTATCGTATCCGGCAAACCTTCCAGACTGCAATGTGAATTCTACATGTTCACCTATCTTCTGAATGACCCCCCCCCCACATCCCAAAAAACCAAACATGGAATATGAATAGTGCCACCCCCACCCCCGCTGCCACCCCTATTGCAAAATGGGAGATCCTAGTTTGCAGAAACACAAAACTGGCTTTCCCTTGTCTCTCCTTCTGCCCTTATGCTGCCTGGAGAGCCATCTTCGGGAGCATATCCAATTGTGCTAATCTGCATAATGATGATGCTCCAGAGGGACAACTCAGCCTTAAGAGGCATCAGAGAACATACGCACTGTCCTCTAAACAAACGCAACTAGATGAACAATGCAGGCGGCACACAATATGAGGTTTCAAAGAGGCACGTAGACTTGGTCGCATCAGAAGGTTTGGCCTGGACGGGCTGAGGTGGTCCTGATTTCCCCACCATGAAGCAGACAACCAACAAGGCTTAGAGCTAGTAATGTTTTAACAGAAGTAGAAACTGCTTTTCTCCCTGACAAGCTGCTCCTGTCATAAACCCCCTCTCCCCCAGAGCTATGAGGGATACAGGATACCTGTCCTCCAGGGTGGTGTAGTATTTAAGAGCGGTGGACTCTAATCTGGAGCACTGGGTTTGATTACCCACTCCTTCACATGAGTGGCGGAGGCTAATCTGGTGGACTGGGTTGGTTTCCCCACTCGTACACATGAAGCCTGCTGGGTGACCTTGGGCTAGTTATAGCACTCTAAGCACTCTCTCAGCCCCACCTGCCACACACGGTGTCTGTTGTGGGGAGAGGAAGGGAAGGAGATTGTAAGCTGGTTTGATTCTCGTTAAAAGGTAGAGAAAGTCAGCATATAAAAACGAACTCTTCTTTTTCTTCTTTGTACCTGTCACCCTAATCTATGGGTCAGGACCTGGCAATCTCACCAAGCCAAATTAAGCCTTCTGAGGGTGCCAGGTCGGACTGGGATCTAGGAAACCCAGGTTGAAGTCCCCACCATGACTAGTATGGGGATGGGAAACCTCCAAGGAATACTAGGGTCGTGAGGCAGAGGGAGGCAATGGCAAACCACCTCCAATTGTCTCTTGCCTTGAAACCCCTACGCCAAGCAAAACAAAAAGCCTTCATCTGCTGGTGGAAGACAACAATAAAGGGAGAAAGACATATCTCCATGGGGAGGAAATTCTGAAGTTCTGGCACTATGACCGAGAAGGCCCTTTCTTGGGTAGCCACCTGTCTAGCATCAGATGGTAGGGACATCCAGAGTAGGGCCTCAAAGATGACCAGAGACGATGGGTAGGTTCACGGGAAGAAGGCACCTTTAAGGATGACTGTGGGTTAAGCAAAATCTAATAAATAAATACAGCCATACTTCTACCAGCATACAGGGAGTGTTTTTTTTGTTTTGTTCCTTAGTTACAGTTATAGACAAAGGAGGGGGGGCATAGACAAACAAAAAAGCACAAATTCCAGAAAAAAATACTAATAATATATAACCATAATCATAATGTGACAAAGTTAAGCATTATAACACAGCCTTCCCTTGCCATTCCAGCTAAGTGTGGAAATGAATGAGAGAGTTCTCGGAAGGGGGAGAAGCAAACTTTTTGGCCAATTTGGAATAGTCTTGACTGAAAAAATCAGATTAATTTCCGATGCCTTGCAAATGTTCTCTAAATTAATCCAATTTAATCAGCCGGATTCCAAATTGGGTGAAGTCATGCGTATAGCCCATCATGAAGGAAATTTAGAAGAGTCCACTTGGGTACACGTTTGGGTCGGGAGTTAAATACGCCCCCCGTGTTTATGGTGGCCCCAGTGCCTTGGGAATGAGCTAGATTGCCCTCCACTTAGCTGCCTCCCAAATTATTCTGTGTGATACAACTTAGTGGGAACCCCTTGAGATCCAAACCACCTTCTATAAGCGTAGCCACACCCCTTTGTCTGCAAAACTCCACCATGAGTTCTCTTTCTTGGATGCAGCAGAGTGGCTTACATACGCAGACTTATCCCTATCTATACAGATGTATAAAGATGTTTATCTCTCATCAGGCGCATAACCAGCATGTTAATACAAGTGCGTATAGGGAGGCAAGCAGCTGGCACAAGGGTATTTTTCAAATAAATGTAAGTAAGTGATCTGCACAGTAATGAATGCATTAGGTAGATTTGTTTGGCATTCTTATTTACTGGGCTAAAATATTATTGGGGGCTATAAGAACATGTGTTTTATTAAACACACACTTAAGGCCCCTAAGCAGAACATTACACAAATAACTTCTTGTGGTCTAGAAAGATGGATCCACTTATAGCAGCTATAAAGTTTCTGGCTAAGTTCAGCCCTTAGAGTTTTCAGGCGATATCGACGGGAGTAGCATTGTGTAACCGCAATAGCATGTGCAACTGTATTGAACTGCTGATTCTATGACCTTAGGCAGTTCATGAGAGGGGGGGCATCTTGGCCATCTTCTGAGCATGGAGTAGGGGTCACTGAGGGTGTGTGGGGGAGGTAGTTGTGAAATTCCTGCATTGGCAGGGGGCTGGACTAGATGACCCTTGTAGTCCCTTCCAACTCTATGACTCTATTATTATTCTATTCTATGAATTCTGTGTGTGTGGGGGGGAGGGAATTCTCATTCAAACTTCCAATTTTCACTCAAAAAATCTTTGTTGTAACTATTTGAAATATGATGGCTTATAGATCTAATATACTGTTTGTCCCAAATTGAAATATTTTCCAATGGTATAACTTAGGTCTATCAATGACTGTATACATGAAGCTGCCTTCTACTGAATTAGACCCTTGGTCCATCAAAGCCAGTATTGTCTACTCAGACAGGCAGCGGCTCTCCAGGGTCTCAGGAAGAGCTCTTTCACATCACCTACCTGCCTGGTCCCTTTAACTGGAGATGCCAGCGATTGAACCTGGGACCTTCTAAATGCCAAGCAGAGGCTCTACCACTGAGCCATGGCCTTTCCTGTGGAAACGTACAGCTTTAAAGCAATAGTTCAAAAAAGGAGTCCTGTCTCTACGATGCCAGGGATTGAACCTCGGACATTCTGCATGCCAAGCAGATGCTCTACCACTGAGAATCTAGTTAGCTATCTGGTCTTAAACGTGTTAGATCAATTTTATGTGTAGTAGCAATCTAAGTTATCGATATTCTTTGTTTATTTTTCTGTTCTTTGTATCTTTTATTATTATTTTAAAAAATTAAAAAATCCCTTTGTTGTAACTGCATCTAAATTCTGGTAGTACTTCACATAGTTATGTTGAGTGTTCACCCTCAGTGGTTAGGCATATCAAACGGCATTCATTCTGCACGGGCATCAGTTCTGCTTATTCTGATCTTAGATATTATCCATCAAATTCTGTCACGTTGTTAATGCTGTAATTTCAGAGAAGTTTCCGTTTCTGTGGTGGAAAACAGCAATTTCTTGCAGATAAACCAAATAAACTCTGCTGGGTGGGCCATGGAAGGGAGAGTGCGCTTTGTGGGATGGATATTATCTGTGGTCCTTATGCTGCCTAATCTTGCCATAGACCAACTGGCCCTCCATCCTGCGTCGGCGACACACACTAGTAATGAGCATATTGGGACCTCTCCAACAGTTTACAAAAGGCTATGCTCCTTGTAGTATATCCATCTGCTCTGCTTTTCTTTCACTTTTTTTTTTAATAAGAGGCTGTTTGCTCTTAGAATTAAAGATACGCTAGGAAAATAAAAATTGTTTTATGAAATATTGTCGAAGGCTTTCACGGTCAGAGTTCATTGGTTCTTGTAGGTTATCCGGGCTGTGTGACCGTGGTCTTGGTATTTTCTTTCCTGACGTTTCGCCAGCAGCTGTGGCAGGCATCTTCAGAGGAGTAACACTGAGAGACACTGTCCTTCAGTGTTACTCCTCTGAAGATGCCTGCCACAGCTGCTGGCGAAACGTCAGGAAAGAAAATACCAAGACCACGATTACACAGCCCGGATAACCTACAAGAACCAATGTTTTATGAAAGCTTAACAATAATTTAGAATATACTTCAGTAGCTGTAACATGAAAAACAAAAGTTTGTACAACACACAGTACCTTGGTGTTAGGGAGAATTCCTGGCCTCCCTATTCTCTGCCCGCCCACACTCAGCAGGGTGGCAGGGGAAAAATACCTGAAAATTTGGGGTCATGCCAATGGCACAAGGCCACTTCCAGCAAATACCTGGAAGTGATGTCACCATGCTCAACTTGCTGCTCTAAGATTTGCCTCAAGACTCTATGGTTGTACCAGAAATTTTTGACAAATCCTTGAGTGCCACATTCATTGCAGTGATGTTGCTTCTGAGAACTTGCCAGAAGTTATGTTGTGCCATCGGTGTAAGATCGCCCCTCACTCTGATGGCTGTAAACTCTACTGAGTGTTCATGCATACATATTAACACGCATGCTCACTAAAGATGCAACCATTCCCTACTCAGTAGGGTTGCCAGGTCCCTCTTCACCACCAGCGGGAGGTTTTTGGGGTGGAACCTGAGGAGGGCAGGATTTGGGGAGGGAAGGGACTTCAATGCCATAGAGTCCAATTGCCAAAGCGGCCATTTTCTTCAGGTGTACTGATCTCTATCGGCTGGGGATCAGTTGTAATAGCGGGAGATCTCCAGCTAGTACCTGGAGGCTGGCAACCCTACTACTCAGAATGAAAAATTCTACAGCCAGGGTAGGCAACCATATTGGCCAAAACCACAATGTCTACCTGTGAAGAGGACGGTGTATCAGTAAACACAAAAGGATGGGAGAAGGAAGAGGTGGCCAGACACAGTGGGATAAGTGGAGGCCAAACACAGGACCAGCTCTATATGCCAGGTAAAGTGGACTGGTATGCGCTTGCCCCATCCCAGATACTTAAGGAAGGAATACCCAGAAGAATGACAACTCCAGCAAATCATGCTAGCAACATTTTAACAAACCATAGTCAGTTGGAAGATACGCTGCAATAAAGGATCTACTGCAATTACACTGGGGCAAGCTTCTGCCAATGAGAGTGAACACAGTAAAAGTTGTAATCTTCTTTGGGTTGCTAAAGCAACACATCTAATGGAGGCCATCCTGAGAAACAACTGCATGGAAACCTGCTAGGGTTCCCAATACTGCCTCAGCAAATGCCAGGAGCATTAGGAGGCAGTGCCTGGGGAGGGGGTAGTTTAGGGAGGATGCGATGCCACTTCCGGGTGACGCTCTAGGCTTCTTCCTCGTGTCTCTATGGTCTTTGCCATAGAGACTAGGGGAAATTCCTAGCATGCCACTATGCGGAAGCCTTCTGTGTCTCCTGCTCCTCGATACCTTGGGGTCAGGCAATGAGGGCTGGTGGGTAAACGGGAGGCCTAAAAGTTGCATGGGTAAACAATATTCATCAGCCTAGCACCCTATTTAATTCTAGTCCAAAACACATTTGCTCTTCCTAGCAACACCAGTGGAAGCCAGAGAACTTGCCACATTTGTCACCCCCAAGATTAATGCTCGAAACTGTCACTCGCTCCAGTAAAAATTTATCAACATTATTATATACCTTAGAAACTGCCACTACAGACAAATGCACTGCATTAAAACTTGGTCTAGAGCTCCCAAGAGGAAACATTTGCTGCAATTTGTACAACAGTTTATATATTTATGCTATTTAATGGTACAAAGCAATAATTATGACTTCATTCACTGATAAGCAGCAGCATTACATAAATCTGAGGCGGATTTGGAACACGCCAGCTTTGTCAGTGGCCCGACTAGTTGTAAATTATGTTGCTGTTAAAAAAAATATATTCTAAGCAAATATGAGTTAGCAGCAGGAAGCTAATAATGTGCCTCCAGCTGTTCCAGTTAACCTGCAAATGTGGCCATCTGCACCTCAGGAGGAAAAAAAGGAAAGAAGAGAAGAGATCGAGGGAGGGAGAGAAAGAGAGAGGGAGAGGAGAGGAGCCACTGCCAACGCAGTCACAACGCTTGGGCCCAACACAGTAGGAATGACCTTGCTCCTCCTGACCAGATGAGCACGTACACAAAATCGGGAAAAGTTACTGAAGAATAAAAGGACCTCTTCTCCCCCAGCCTCACCAAAGAGAGTGGGGGTGGAGAGGTTTGGGAGTCGCTCGCTCTCTTTCCCCGCACGCTTTCGTTCCAGAACCTTCCGCCGCTTACCTCGGTGGGGTTATTATTTACTGCACTGCAGGCCTGTCAGGGACCCGGTTTTCCTCCCAACTGCAAACTTTCCCTATTTTGACAAAAACTTTCAAACCTGCTTCACAGACAGTATTATTAAAAGAGAGAAGCAAGAGAAACAGAGCCGGAGAATGCGGTTATTGTCACCGATTTATATTCCTGCTTCAGATGATTCAAAATAGATCAGCAGGACACAAAAGCCAAACTGTCCTACAAGACAGACATTCTCCGAGAGAAAAAGGGACCAATCTTCCAATAGGTTTTCAGCCTGATGCACGGAGACGAGACGGTTCTTAAGAGGACGCGTGAGAGTTGCGTTTGCTAAAGTATTATTTTCTTTGAGCCTCCGGTTAAAGTATAAAGGACAGAAAATCTGGGTCACAAGGAACTACACACACAAAATCCTTGACATTGGTCTCTCTCTTGCAAAACCAGCTGGAACTGAGGCAAATTTTGCCCCATTCTATGCAAAATACAAATTGCCCCTTGAGGCGTGCTTCTAAATATTTCATGGCTTCGTTTATTTGGAAGGTGTGCAAACGACTCAAAACCATTTGGACAATCAGACGTTCAGAGGTTTGGGAATGCCGTATTCCACATGATCCCCAGTTCCTGTTGAACGGAATGTGCCTGTTTTCACGTTCCACGGGGTTCGTTTCATTATGATAGTTGAAACAGGGTTACAAAACACGGAACAACAGCCCTAAAATCTAGCAAATTGTGACACGAACTTTAATGAGCCAGAGGAGACATTATCAAGTGGATATGGGTTTCCATTTCAGAGGACGTTTGTGATGGCGTTTGTTAGTTTTGTTAGCCACCCAATCCAAGTGAATACAGCAGAGTCCAGCACAGTTTAAAATAGTGCTATTTATTATACGGTGAATCAAAGTGCTTCGCCAGTATCTTTCTCCATACATCCCACACCTTTGTACAGGTATCACACAGTTATATACAATACTGACCCAGTCTATCAGCCAATCCACTGGTAGCTGACCAGCTCCCAGGTAAAACCTGTTCTGTCCAGTTTTCCTGCAGAGTCATGATGAGCTGGCATTAGTCATCACTTTGTCATGTGATCTCAGCTGTCAACTAGCCGTCTCCTAGATCACCACAATCTGCTTACTTTCTAGTCTAAAATGCCAACAGTTTGCAGCTACCACTTAGCGCTCTCACCCAGACACCACTATACATCTGATGATAAAAAGCGACACCACAGTAAATGAGCTAAGATAGGGATCCACAATATTTTTGAGCCTGCAGGCACCTTTAGCATTTTGTGAGGGGGTGGTGAGTACCTCCCCAAAATGGCTGCTATGGGAGATGGAGCAAAACAGAATACCTCCCTCCTCACACCGCCTGAGCAGTAGGAGAGCCTGAAGGGGGAATGGAACTACATGCTGACTAAGGAAAGTCCAGGGGTTAACCAATCCTCCTGATCTCAAGTGGAAAACCCTTTCATTTCAACGAGGGCAGCCAGTAACAAGCCCTTCTTTACAATGGCCCTGCCCGCTTTCTGAAAAGCTTGGCAGGTACCAAGGGAATTACTGGTGAGCACCATGGCACCCATGATGCCATGTTGAGGAACCCTGAGCAAAGGCTTTAAAGTGCCACAAAGCTCTTTGCTAGTGTGCAGCTACACCAGGACATCACTACTACTATTCTAGAGCAGCATAATAATGACTAAACCCTGCAAACAGCACGTTCCAAAATAAAAGATTTTAGCAAAACTAACTGGATGTTAGGGTTACCAGCCCTCGGCCAGTAATCCTCAGGAGACAGGGTGCAAGGTGGAGACTCACCGAAGGACATCTCGTGATGTGACTATATCATTTCTGGCTGCATAACCAGAAGAGACATCACCGCATCGCAGGACGTGCTAGCATTTCCCTGAAACTCTATGGTACAAACCATGGAGGTGCTTTGGCAGGGGGCTGCCTGCCAAAAGAAGGCAAATGGCACCCACACTGGACATGGCAAAATAGAAACACAACAGGAAACTGTAAAGAACAGTGCCTATTATCAGAATTGCTAAAAGATACCCAACAATAAGATCAGTAGAGTGGCAGAAATCTTCTAGTGTTTCATTTTCTAAAAATGATATTAATTAGATCAGGCACCCAGAATGACACTTATGAAAGCCTGCTCCCAGCACACACATGCATAACAGTTTGTAATCTTGTTTGTTGAGCTTGTAACTTCGTTTCCTTTTTTATAACCATGCGCTGAAGAAAATGTGTTTTATTTCTTCTAAATCAAGGTTAAAATGGCACAACTTGGGATGAGTTTGTGGGTAATTTTTAGTGTATGAATACTGCAGCTACCAATTCATTGCGCGGGCATTTGGGGGGAAATGCAGTTGTTGAAATGCAACTGGAAAGCATTCTATACTATTGCCTCCGGTAATGACATAATAATGGGGCACAAGCTAGAAGATGAGCATTACTGCATCTATTACTAGATGAGCATTACTGCATATAAGAGGTTGACACTATGCAGTAGCATGAGCCAACAACATCTATTGGAAACAGATACCAATTCAGAGCTGAGCTACACACTCAGCAGAAACAACGGCCCCAGGCTTACCTAGGGCTAGGGCTGCCAGGTCCCTCTTTGCCACCGGTGGGAGATTTTGGGGTGGAGCCTGAAAAGGGCAGGGTTTGGGGAGGGACTCCAAGGACATAGAATTCAATTGCCAAAGCAGCCATTTTTCTCCATGTGATCTAATCTCTATCGGCTGGAGATCAGTTGAATTAGCAGGAGATCTCCTGCTACTACCTGGCAGTTGGCAACCCTACCTAGGGCTGTGTTTGCAGCTCAGAGCTGGGAGTAGGAAGAGGAGGGCACCCGGCCAGCTCTAGCTGGCAGTGTGGTTTCGGGGGTGGGGCCACGGCAGCGGACGGAGGCCATCTGGCTGACCCTCCCCCTTGGGTCTTGGGGTGGGGCCATTCAGCAGCACGCCCAGCTCGGAGGCTGTCAGCTGGGTCTTGTGTGGAGGCCATTTTGTCTCCTACATACTTTCTTCGGGGAGGGAAATTGGGGCTAGAGGTGATCTAGAACCTAGCACCTCAATGTCACTGATTCACAGTAGCGGAACTGAGCCGTGGTTCAGTGGCAGAGCATCTGCTTGGCATGCAGAAGGTCCCAGGTTCAATCCCCGGCATCTCCAGTTAAAGGGACTAGGCAGGTAGGTGATGTGAAAGACCCCTGCCTGAGACCCTGGAGAGCTTGCTGCTGGTCTGAGTAGACAATACTGACTTGATGGACCAAGGGTCTGATTCAGTATAGGGCAGTTTCATGTGTTCAACAGCCAGAGCTACCACAGCACCCTGGAGCTGACCTGGCAAACCTCCTCTTCCGCCCCTTTGCTGGTAATTTGAAAAGATCATACTAAAGAGGCACAAAGGGGTTGGAAGGGGATCTTACAACTTCTTCCCATCAGCACCATACAATTACCTTTGCATCAGTCTTGTTTGCCGTGGCAGGTAGAAAGCGGGTGGGTAAAAGCATCAATCGCTCCTGCACATTAAAAACTGATAAATGATTAATAGTAAGTTGGAGTGGTGTTTCCAATAAAAGGAAGTATTAAATTACTCAAAGGCGTCTTACAGCCGATTCTTATCGAGGAGGGAATCTCCAGAGGGAGGTGTTTTTTTTTTAAGTGTGTGCGTCTAGAAATCGCACAACAGTTCTGGGGCATGGCAGGATGAGTTTCACCATGTCAGTCCTAATATTCAGCCTCAGCAATGATTCTCTGAGCTTTCAGTGGTTTCCAAAACAAGCCTGTAGGCTTAGAATGGGCTGAATAAAGCTTCATTCCCCACCCCCTCAATTTTTTGGGGAGGGAGGGGAGCAGGAAGGATTTTTAATATGAATATACTGTCAAGGATCTGAGATATTAAGAATGACAATGCATTATTACTGCAGTAGAATGCTCTCTGGGGCCCTGGAGGTAGGATTTTGAAAACCAAAGTGAAAAATCAATAGTAATGCACAAGAATTCATAAAGGAAATGTGTCGGTCTGTATCACTGATGACATGCTTTAAGTTTCGTTTTCAGCAAGAATGACAGGTACAAGTCATTTAAAAGGAGGTGAAGGCGGAGGACTAAGTGAGAAGGCCTTTAATTATTACTGGACGCAGGCGGGGGGAGACCTTTCCACGGCATGCCATATTAAAACTCAGAGGCATCTTTTGCCTGAGATGTATTTTCAACTGAGCAAGGGCTTAGGCCAGCTCAATCTCACCAGCTCTCCGAAGCTATGCAGGGATGGGCCTGATTAGCATATGGATGGGAGACCACCAAAGTATGGGAACGCATGGGTTCAAACTTAATATGTGAAAAAGCAAAAGTGTGGTCCATATACATGCACTGTCCATGTGTCCTGATGAAGAAAATTCGAAACAGGTGAATACCAGATCCCTGTCAAGACAATGGGTCACTGCATTGATAAGACCGGAGCAAGAATCACACTTGCGGGTCCAATATAACTAAATGAACTGATCACGGACTGGATTACCTGTGGATTTAGTATGATATTTGTCTATGCAGATATTAAAACTCAGAGGCATCTTTTGCCTGAGCTGTATTTTCAACTGCATGTACTGAAGTTAAGCCACAGAAAAAAGCCCAGGTCCATTGAAAGCGATGTTAAAACCTGACCTAAATTTTCATAATGGGTGGCATAAAAATGTATGTATTAAGCTAGATGATTCAAAATGGGAATTCGTTTTTAGTCACAGTACAAACTTTACAGTTAGCCTTTTATTTAAAGAAAATTTGATGAAAATGGTTTATAGATGACATCTACCACCTTCAAGGATGGCAAAGATTTATAAGACAGATACCAGCAAATCCTGGTTTTGGAATGAAGACAATGCAGATTTTTTTCATATGTGGTAGTTATGCATAGAAGTATCAATCTTTTGGTTACAGGTTGTAAAAATTATGTCAATTGGAATGGGGAAGCAAATTGCATTTAAGCCAGAAACCTTGTTGTTGAATTATCTTCCTGATATTCCGAGAGATCAATGGATAGTTGCTTTACATATGATAACTGCAGCCAGAATGGTCTTTGCTAGGCAATGGAATCAGAAAGCTTCCCCTAAGATACCTGATTGGATATAAAAAATAAAAGAGGTCTATATTTTAGTGGAGTTAACCGTTTACCCAAAAAAATAATGATATTAATAGTGTACACCTCTTATGGACAAGAACGATTCAAAGAATAGAAATGTCCATTTTATAATAAGATATAGTTTTGGTTAAGTGAGAAGGAGTTACTGAGGTAGAGCTGTATGATTATGCATTTTTATATGATTATGCGACTATCTGTTTTTAGTCTATGTATATATCTATTGTTGATTGTCAAAGAAAAAGAAAGAAAGAAAGAAAGAAAGAAAGAAAGAAAGAAAGAAAGAAAGAAAGAAAGAAAGAAGCCCAGTTCCCTTATACCAGTCTGTATATGCCACTTGTTCCTTAAATCAAGATCCTCTTCCTACTTTCTATTTAATTGTGCCACACCCAGACATATGGGTTTGGCTTCCACAGACCTGTTCCACTAGCAGAGAGGCATTCCGCTGACAGAAGGAGGCTTCCTCTGATACAAGGGTCTTGTTCCACTGGAGCACACCTCCTCCTCTTCGGGAGCAGATCTTTAAAATCTAACCCAAGGATTTGGGGGTCATGTTTAAGCTTGACCCAACAGAGAAGTTAAGGAGTAAGAGAAGGCTGTGACCTTTCCCTCCCCTGAATAGGCTCCTGTTTCTATAAATTCAACAGGAGAAACTTTCCCATCTCCGCATCATACTTGTTAAAAGATCAGGAGCAATCAAAGGTGCTGTGGAGGGGCTACAAGTTTGGCTTTGGGAAGCTGGAGTGGCTCATTGTATACTACCAACGAATCCCTCTTTCAGTATGTTATGTACATGGGATTCAAAACGGAGGCAAAAAAGGCTGATACAAACAGAGTACAGAAGGTACCATCCAAGCATCTCAACTTCATTTTACAGCTCATTTGGTGGTTTAGATTGACAATGTCTTCTAGATTCCAAGAACGGCTTTGTTTAAAACTTGTTTTCCCAGTGTGGTAACGCTTTCCCCTTCTCTTTTAATCATTTCTTATTGCTAAAGCAGCAGACATCTACTGAAACACCAAAAAATCCGCATCCCTCGTCGCTGAACTTTCAAGCATCCATCGCGGCCGTATACCATGCAAACTTATGCGCGTGCATGTCTACACGAGAGCATTGTGTGGGCATTATATACAGGGCACAAACCGATGGAGGGACTTGTAGTGACGGTCTTTTCCACAAGAGAGCACAGTAGTCTGTGCACTGGTGGATTCTTTTGTAAATGCCGTGTATACTTACGGAGCGTGACATAACTCAAAAATTATAATTAAAATGTCTCGGCTCCTGTATTTATAGTAACATTTAAACTACTGCGCTTTCCCGAAGTCAGAGTCATTTACTTGCGAACAGCACATTTTATGGGGAGGAGATCTTTGAAACTATACCACCGGGATATGGCACAGCCACATGTAACTCAATATATGTCAACAGCTGTAAAAATATTGGTAAGGGGGAAAGAGAAGGAAGGGGGGGAAAGCCACGAATTCAGACCGAGGGTCCCCTCTCGCACATCTGTTTTTTCAGATCTGTGCATCTTCCCCTTCCCACCCCGAGCCCGCCCCCCAATAATTGGCCAATTTTGGCACAAGCTGTCATAAAAAAAGCGCCAAGGCTTCTTTGAGGTTGGATGATCAAAAAGGTTATAAATGAAAATGATTTCAGTGTTGGAGGCCCAGCGAGTGGACCGAGGCTCTCGCTGCTGAGAAAGGGTTTGTTCTAATCTTACCAACTGCACAGGCTTTCGTCAGAGCCTGTTCCTAGGGAGTTCACAACTCCCCAGGGTGAAGCTACAGTAAATTCTGGCTTAATCCCTTCCGCATACAAATGAGCCCCTGGTAAGAGAAACTGCAGGGCCAGACGGCTCGTGAGCAGCAATGAGTCTGTGCCTTAGCAAAAAGAGAGAGAGAGAGAAAAAAACACAAGGATGGTACGTTGGATTTATATTTTCAAAAGGGGGAGGGGTGAACGACCCTCCTTTAAAAAATGCTGACTTGGAACTTTTAGATACCAGCTAGAGAAGGGGGGAAGGAAACACACAGGAAGGAGGGAAAGAAGAAAAAATAAAACAACTTGACACTTTTGGCATGGGGAAGATATAGTCACCCACAATAAAATGGATGGGGCTGAAATATTTATCAGCCCATTATAAAATACAGGTTCGAAAGACCTCTTTCCTCATTGGCTGGCATCTTTGCAGCAGCACATTATAGAATATAGAATCATAAGTATTAATTCCCCAGGCATTTCTCATCCAGCCTTTACGTCTGGACCTAACTTCACAGCGGCAATGCGTACCAGGACTAAGTCTACCACCCACGTAAGCGAAATTTAATCACAAAGCCTCACCTCTCTTTATTGACAGACCCACAAAAGTTCTTTGTGCTGTCAAAACACGGTGGGTTCATTTGGAAATCTTCACAAACTAACAAAAGGGAAGTATAAAGTTACCAGAAGGGGGCAGCAGTTATGCTGTTCTTTGACAGCCAGCACAATGTAGCAGTTAAAGTGTAGAGCTAGGATCTTGGAGAGCCGGGTTCAAATCCCTGCATGGTCATGAAGCTTGCTGGCTGCCCCGGGGTGGGTCTCTCTCTCTCAGCCTAACCTCAGCTTTGGTGTAAAGGACAAGAGCACCATCTATGATAACCTGAGCTCTTTGAAGGAAGGGCGTGATAAACTTATGACAGACAGACAACTGGGGTAATGCAAGCTATTCAAAAGTTACAACAAATTTAAAGTATGTTGGATGAAAAACCCGTTGACCAAAAACAATACTTAGATGACTATGTACAACACAGGAAATGCTAGCTCAATCATGCCACATTCAGTTCTTTTCCAAACTATTTTTCTTGCATCCATGCCTATGTTTTCATTCCCCCCCCCCACATCATGAGCAGAAGAACTGTGCCACTATTTCAAGTCTACATGTCTTGGATTAACCAAAAGAAAAAAAGAAAGTAAAAGAAAGCATGTTTATATTCAGTCCTACAAATTGCAAAAAGCTACCAACACGTGTAACGTGACGTAGCAGCAAAGAGCGAGAAGGACAGGTAATTCTCGATTCAAAAGCATCTGCGAATTACACTCAGCGATTTTGAAACTGGAGCAAAATGCCGCTGCTAATACGGTACTATTTGTTTCATTATGCATCTATAATGCGTGGCCAATCCCAGTAAGGGTATCCGCGAGGAAAGCTAATGTTAGCCTATACAGCATTAAACAGGATTTGTTAAGTGAATAATTAGAATACCAACTGGATCATGTAATAGAGCCTTAGCCGAGAGTTCAGCTAGACAGCTTGATAATCAGGCATCGAGAATAGGAATCGGAAGCAAAGATAGGCGAGCATGTGGGGTTTGTTGGAAAACACTGGTATGACATATAGAGCACCAATAGATTAAGAGAAGCACTGTGTGATGGGGTGTGTGTGTGTGTGTGTGTGTGTGTGTGTGTGTGTGTGTGTATACAAGGAACAAGCAAAAGCCGAAGTTCCTAGTGCCGAATTCCTGGACACAGTTTCCAACTATTCCAATCAGCCAGCTCTGTGGTTGGGCTGGGATTTCAAACTTGCCACAGTATGAAGTCCAGTTTGGGCTATATTCCCTTCCCTCTCTCAGCTTGACGAAGGCTTCCCCGCAAAATCAAAAGGCTTACTGTCAAGTTTTCGATTGGTCTGGGTTTCACGCTATCACATGTGCGGTGATGGGCAAGGAATACGAATGCAGCTCTGGCTACACCATGGGGCCTTGAGGTTTTGTCCAATTCATCCAGGGACCTTATGAAAGTAGAGCGGGTCTCTTTTCATGTATATTCCAACTGCTGAAAACTCCCTAGTGTGCAAATGCCGTGTTAAAAAGAGAAAGAGATAGAGCGAGAGAAAGAAAGAATGAAAAAGAAGAACAATAGCTCGAGAAAAGGGGAGGCAAATCTATGGGGTATTTTTAAGGTAAACCAGCCGGAATAATAATCATAATAATCACAATCAAAATAATGGAGGTGAGAGTTTGCAGCATATAAGCTATGGCATCAAAGTATTGCTCTTGACAAAGCATTCCTAGGTATTTCTCGGTATTGTTCACTTTGCGATTCAAAAACAAAACTGTTGCACACCGACATGTTTTCTGGGGTTTTGTTGCCTGCAAGATCAACTTCAGGCTCAAGCTCGATGGCTGTGCTTTATAAAGCTGCAAAATCACACAAACAACAAGCAGGTTGGAAAAATAAAAAAGCTCCCCTCCCCCCACAATGCATTTTCCCATCAACAACAAGGAACCATGAACATGACTTGCACATGCCGTTTTTTTTTTTATTATTATTTCAGGTATACTGTGTATGAATCGTGGTATGTATTATTTAATTTTATTATTAAGAAAGTCTGTAATACGTGCATTTTTTTTCCTTAAGCTGTAGTTATTAAGAACATTCGTCACCGGAGCTACTGACTCAGAAGTATAAAACACCACTGGAGGAAAAGGGGAAAAAAAGCTTTATGCAATTTTTATGCCAAAAAAACAAGCTAACTCACAAACAATGCACACTAGCTTGACCTTTGCAAACGGCCACAAGAGTGGCCATGTATCAATATGGCCTGCCTGAGGCCTATTTCATTCAATGCGTCCGTAGGAAACCCACAGCAAGATGGCTGACTTGGTGTCGAGCAGATGGTTCGATTTGCTTCACCAAAAACACACAGCAAAATGTCACCCCTTTCAATTAACTATTGACCAATCCATCTTTTTCTGAATATACATGTCTTAGAAACTTCCCAAGGGAATCCCGGATTGTGGAAATACAAGGTAAAGCAAAATACAAACAAACCACCATATACTAGAGGCTGGATTAAAGTGAAGCTGTTTGAAATTTGTTTTCACCCTCTATGTTGGGCCTCTAGGGTTGCCAGCTCCCACTTGGGAAATACCTGGAGATTTGGGGGTAGAGCCTGGGGAGGGTGGGGTCTGAGGAGGGGAGGAACTCACTGGGTTATAAAGCAATGGAGTCTACCTTCCAAAGGAGCCATTTTCTCCAAGGGAACTGATCTCTGTAGTCTAATCAGACCAGGAGATCTCCAGGTCCTACCTGGAGGCTGGCAACCCTATCATCCACTGATGTACTGGTCCAAAGTTCCCAGCCTATCAATCTTGCGTGTCCACAGTGAATCAGCCAATAACCTATAGCTTGGTGAATTTTTCCCCATTTTCAACAAAGAAGCTGCACTGTTTGTACACGTTCTTTCACTGCCAGCTTCCATCTGAGCATTCCATATGCCAATGGGCACAGGCCCACAAGTATGGTCACTAACAGAAAACATCAATTTTCATTCTGGTGACTGCAAGAAAAGTGATAGCATAACCCCCCCCCCCAAAAAAAAATGACTTGCAATATAGGGAAGCAAAGCACACTCCCTTAACAATGACAGCAGGTTTTCAAATTGTACCAGCACCCAGCACTGGTGTTGTGGGATGCAAGCTGCCACAACTGCTCACCATGTGTTACTCCTCCTGTGTAAAACCAATTTTTACACCTTGCCCAACAAAACCCAAGCACTTACTTGGCCTTTGAGGAAGAGAAAGCAAGAAAGTGGAGGCTCATTTGACAACTGGAAACCACAATCAATCCCAAACCCGCATTCATAGGCATTCTGTGACATCACAGCAGCTTAGCCAATGAAAAGATGTGCTCACAGACTGGCACAAACAGACAGTTTTGTATTTACTATATACTACTTATGGACAATTCTGGGTTGCAAAATGTTTTGTCACTTAGCGAAGCTGTCTTAGGGTGCGTTATGCAAGCAATGAAATCTGTGGGATCTTCGGTGCTGACTTTGTGATGGATAACTCATTTGTGTCTAGAGGCAAACAAGTACAGATACCCCTGATTTACAAAGATGCTACTTAACCTATGACAACGTTGATCTAAATTTCATGGGTGTAAATCCATCATGTACTGTTGCTAAGCTATGTCATCCTCCATTTATTTCAACCATGTTGTTATGGCTCTAATGATCTGCATCACGTTCTATAGACATCAGAGTCAAGAATGGTGCTTTGGCTCAGTGGTAGAGTGTCTGCTTCACATGCAAAAGGTCCCAGGTTCAATCCCCAGCATCTGCAGTGTAAAGGATTGGGTAGCAGGTGATGTGAAAGACCTCTGCCTGAGAATCACTGACAGTTGGAGTACCAGAGGTGTCGAACTCAATTGTCAGTCACAAAGGCCGGATGTGGCATAAATGTCACTTGGTCGGGTTGAGCCACGCCTCGCCAGCCCAGTTTGGGACTGGAGGGGGTGGCTGCCTTGGCTGGCTCGCAGGCCAGATAAGAGCTCTCAAAGGGCCGGATACGGCCCGTGGGCCTTATGTTTGACACCCCTGGAGTAGACAGTGCTGACCTAGCTAGACCAAGGGTGTGACTCTAGCCACCCTTATCCACTATGCTGGATTTCTAACTAAGTTCCAATTCTTTAACCAGGCTTCTAAACGCAAAGAGAAATTTCCAGAATACAAATGCAATATTAATTTTACCACACTTCTGAAGCTCACTTCTGCATCCGTGAAGTTCCACAGTACACACGAACACATGAAGCTGCCTTATACTGAATCCGACCCTTGGTCCATCAAAGTCAGCATTGTCTACACAGACCGGCAGCGGCTCTCCAGGTCTCAGGCAGAGGTTTTTCATATCACCTACTTGTCTAGTCCCTTTTACTGGAGATGCCGGGGGTTGAACCTGGGATATTCTGCATGCCAAGCAGATGCTCTACCACTGAGCCACTGCCCCTTCCTGAAATCAGTATTGTCTACTCAGACTGGCAGCAGTTCTCCAGAGTCTCAGGCAGGGGTCTTTCACATCACCTACTTGCCTAGTCCCTTTAACTGGAGATGCCAGGGATCGAACCTGGGACCTTCTGCATGCCAAGCAGATGCTCTACCACTGAGCCACAGCCCCTCCCCTAATGTTGTACAATCTTAATGTTGACTTCAATGGACTTGGAAGGGTATGACTCTGTTTAGGATTGCACTGCAGAGATCCTTAAAGGCTGAAAAAATTATTTAAATGCTTTTTGTATTTTTAATTTTTTTTATCTTGCTTTATGTCATGGGCCACCTTGTCTCTGAAGAGGCGACATACACAATTTCTAAACAAATAAAATAATGAATAAAATGGGATTTTTGCTTTCTTCACAAGAGCTTAGTTTTTGAACTTACAAGAAAGTGAGGGGGACAGGTACAGCATCCTCCACTTCTGAACTATACGGGCTATTCTCTAATTTAATATATTTCTTGGGCCACAGAATCCAGGGACGCCCAGTGGCTCATCAGCCTTGTGGTTCCTTTATCTAGACACCCTCTTCTAGATTTGCCACTGTTTCTTTTCAACAGCTCTTGCTCTTGTGCCTTTTGATTCAAGACGTGATCACCTGAAAACGCCTAATCTCCATGCTGTGAACACTTGATTTCTGCAAAATAGACTGCTGTTTAAAAAAAAATGGCAGCAGACCAAACTGGGGGTGTATTTTTGGAGGGGGGAGGTGAGGGCTGCCTACAGTTTGGCACTTCCTGAAAAGATGGCTCACTGTGGCTCCACTTCCCTCCCCCCCCCAAGAACACCCCTCTCAATTTCCCTCGTCCTTCCGTCACCTTCCTCCCCTCACTACTGACCGCTGCTGCCTGGCAACCGCACAGCGTTGGTATGATTTCCTCTTTGGGCCTGCCAAAATGGCTTCTCCAGCAGGACTGAACCTCAGGACAAATGCCCCGTTTGCCCTTTGCACGCCAGCTCTCCTTCAGAAAAAAAAAAAAAAAAAACCCTGCAAGGAAGGGGGGGCAATGAAAACATTTGTGGAAATGCACACTTGGGCTAAAATAGGAGACCGCAGGCTGCTGCGTACTCGCAAACCATGTCCCTCGCTGCTGAAATATTCGGCTCCCTTACGTTGAAAGCTTCTCTGCTTCGGCTGCTAATTGGCCGGCCTTATTTAGAAAGTCGCTAACTTCTGCTCTAAAGTTGCATCCTTTCGCCGAGAGTTCGGTTGGAAACTTGGCCTAAGTGACAGCTGCAGAGGCCTCGCCCCGGCTTAGCTCGGCGGGAGCCCGAATGTACTTCATTCTGGGGTTGGGAGCTGCTTTTAATCTGCCAGCTTGACACTGCAGCTGCTGTAAGCTAACCGAAAATTGTCTGCGTACGGGGGGGGGGGGTGTTTAAAAAATTTCTGTAACCCTTTTGGTGGCAACGTCATGCCAAGGCAGCGATTCAGACATTCAGTCGCAAAGGACTGCAGAGTTAAGGGGGGGGGGGGCTAGAGCTAACAGCCTCAGGCACAGAAAAGGAATGGAAGTCCTTTGAACGGTTTAGGAGAGTCCTCAAGTTGAGAAGTTACCATGCGGGGTGGGGGGTGACTGTATTTTATAATGTCTGCAGGGGGAAAGGATTTCGGCAAGGGTAGTCAGGCCCAGCTTGGTGCTCACCATGTCCACAGCAATTGGAATCAGGCCAGCGTGGTGTAGTGGTTAACAGCGGTGATATGGAGAACCGGGTTTGATTCCCCAGTCTCCCACATAAGCGGTAGAGGCTAATCTGGTGAACTGGATTGGTTTCCCCACTCCTACACATGAAGCCAGCTGGGTGGCCTTGGGCAAGTCACTCTCTCTCAGCCCCACCTACCTCACAGGGTGCCTGTTGTGGGGAGGGGAAGGGAAGGTGACTGTAAGCCGGTTTGCTTCTTCCTTAAGTGGTAGAGAAAGCCGGCATATAAAAACCAACTCTCCTCCTCCTCAAGACTAGCTGGTTCCTGACACTTTTGGAAGCAAAGTGCTAAATGAGATTACACCTGCTGGTAGCAATGAACAACAGTCCAGTTAGTGCCACACCCAACAGGCCAATCCATCTACTGGTACACCAAATGATGTAACTTGGGCCTGACCGCTGCTCATCTGGGATTGGTTCCCTTCTTATGGATCAATACTGGATGCATGGAGTTTGTACAGAGTATACCGTATATACTCGAGTTTAAGCCGACCCGAGTATAAGCCGAGGCACCAAATTTTGCCTTAGAAAAGGGAAAACTGTATTGACCCGAGTATAAGCCAAGGGTCAATACTGCAGCACTCTAACATGGTGTCATGGCCCAGGCTTCAACAGGCAAAACATCATCAGAGGAAGAGCCTGAGCAGGGAGAAATAACGGGCATTGCACCTCAGACAGCTGAGAATGCAGGGCAGGGATAAGGACAACAGGTAGGAGTAAACACCAGCCCCGCTGAGGAGTTGGAAGTAAACACAGAATCACCTCCTTCGGCACAACCAGATGCAGCTGTAACTCCACAGAAGCAGGACCCACCCAGCTCACCTGAAGCCACTCAACAACAGCACAGGCAAAGAGGAAGAATGGAGTTGCAAAGTAAAAGGAGAAGTGTGCGTCTACAGGTACTAAGGAGACGGCTCCAAGACTGTGAGTTGTCTGAGGATGAGAACTAAGGCAAAGAGAAACAGCTTAAACCCAGGCTTGGAACAGACAGATATTGCGAAAGCAATTGTTGCAAAAGGATCTCTGACTTTTATTGCTGATGCTCCTAGACTTTGATAAACGGACTTCTGACCTTTGGACCGGACTTTTGACATCCCCTCTGCACGCCGACTTTATTTTGGTTTCCAGCTCCTGGCGGGACTCCCCCGGATTCCTACATTCCTGAGATAACAGCCTGCTCTCAAGACCAGTAGCCGGCAGTAACCCGAGACGACCTGGCCTAGCACACATGGCAGCCGCCATTTAAAAATGGTGGCTGCAATTTTAGAGCGGGAGGATGATCTCGCCCCTGCCCTGGGTCACCCTCCCGCCCAGGCTCCCGGGCCCTCAAGACCCACCCTGACCCCAGCGCCATCCTACGGGGGGAGGGGGAAGAGCCCCTACTCACCGGGAGAGGCGATGCGCAGCAGGCCCGCTGATCAGCTGGCGAGCCGCCACCATGCAGAAGAAGCGCTGGGGTGGGGTGGGGGGGAAAGAAACCGCTGCACGGAAGGCGCAGGGAAGGAGCTTGGGCAGGCGGCAGCGGCCCCCTCCCTGAGTGCAGGAGGTCCCGCAGGCCGCTCCCAAGCCGCAGGGAAGGCGCGCGGGCAGGCGGCGGCGGCGGTAAGTCCTCACCCCTCCCTCCACCTACCGTATTGACCCGCGTATAAGCCGAGTTGGGCTTTTTCAGCCCTTTTTTGGGGCTGAAAAACTCGGCTTATACGCAAGTATATACGATATATATTTCTCCTATTTGCATTTATATATCCTCTGTCCCAAAGGCTTGTGGAGTTACCAACGACTTAATGAAAAATACAGGTCTGTGTCACTTTATAAAGTGTTCAAAATTAAAAACCGAACACACACACACACAAACCCAGAAGGAGATGGGGGGAAATTAAATATGAAACTTGCCCGAAAAACCCTTCCACTAGGGTTGCCACTTACCCATTTGAGCGGACAACCTCCTGCTGATGCTCCCCATCCCCCACCCAAAGGATCAGCAGGGGGAATGGGGGGGAGGGACATCAATCAGCACGAACAGGAAGTGATGTGACACTCTAGGAATTTTCTGATCTCTGGTAAAATTATAGAAATTTGGAAATCCCTACAGCATCACGACAACGCTTCCTGTTCTGAAACCCAAGTGACAACAGGGACTCTATGAATTTCCAAATCTCTAAGGTTTTGACCATAGAGATTTGAAAATGCCTAGAGTGTCATAACAACACTTCATGTTTCTGAAACAGGAAGTGACATCTTGGCAGTCTCTGCCCCCCAATGGTACCTCCCCACATGTGGAGAGTAGTTCCTCTGAGCGTTGCACAGAAGAGAAGCAGAAGGTGAATGCTAAATAATACTAGTGTGGTGAAGTGGTCTGAGTGTCAGAAGACAACCAACCAAGGAGAACCAGATTTCAAGTCCCTCTCAGCTGTGAAGCCCTCTGGGTGAGCTTGGAGGGGCCAGACATTCTCTTTCAGCCTGATCTCCTTCACAGGATTGTTGTGAGGATACCATGGGGAGACGAAGACTCCCCTGAGCTCCTTGAAAGAAGTGTCCCGAGCTCCTTGAAAGAAGGAATGCTTAAAAAAATTAAAAGCTTTGTCTTCACCCCCATGATGGCTCTCTCTCTCTCTCCACGGCCAGCTGAAGCTAAATGGTCATTATGGCAGAAGAGGGTCCAGTTCCACCCATGAAGGAGATGTGCAGACACCATGTTTTGCTGCTTAGCAACAAACAATACACTTGACCATTGTGATGAGGAAGGAATTTGTGGTGGCCAACCACGGCCTACTAGTGTGCCATGGAATGTGGCATGTAGAGGGGCAGGTTAGGTTGCCAATAGTCCAAAAGAATTTGTTTCATAGGGGGGTTTTTTTTGGGGGGGGGGGAATTGGAACTAGTTACCAAGAAAGATAAGGGCAACCCCCCCCCCCCGGCCGCCGCCACAACACACACACTTCTTAGTAGTTATATGCCGTAGGGTAAACAGATGGCTTCTGTGCTGGACTGCGCTTCCAGGCTAGCCAAAAAGCACTGAGCTCCACACATGGGCCTGATAGAAATAAGTGGATGCCAATTTCTGGTTCCACCCTGAACCCCCTTCTTGGTTCTGCCTGCAAGGCCCTGTCCAGCTAGCAGAATATTTATTTCAAGGGCAGCCGGTCCATGTTGATTCTAACTTGTTTTGCTCTGCACATGGGTTCAGGGTTATTTCATGCAAACATTCACCTTTCGTAGCACATGAAACGGCCCTCAGATGCTAGCCATTAAGCACGTGACAAAATGTGTTGCTGTATGGGGAGTGACACATAATGAGGATTGCCAGGTCCCTCTTCACCACCACTGGGAGATTTTTGGGGTGGAGCCTGAGGAGGCTAGATGGCCATCTGTCAGCAAGAAGAGGCTAGATGTCCATCTGTCAGCAATGTTGATGCTATGACTTTAGACAGATCATGAGAGGGAGGGCACCTTGGCCATCTTCTGGGCATGGAGTATGGGTCACTGGAGGGGAGGTAGTTGTGAATTTCCTGCATTGTGCAGGGGGTTGGACGGGATGACCCTGGTGGTCCCTTCCAACTCTGATTCTATGAGGGCGGGGTTTGGGAAGGGGAGGGAATTCAATGCCATAGGGGCCAATTGCCAAAGTGGCTGTTTTCTCCAGGGGAACTGAACTCTATCGGCTGGAGATCAGTTGTAATAGTAGGAGAACTCCAGCTAGTACCTGGAGGCTGGCAACCCTACATATAATGCCCACCCATTCCAATATTTCCTCTTCCTGACACCAGGCACATAAGTAAACAAGGTTCCAGACACAGCAAGCCTTGCCTAAGCTTCTGTATTGTTTTTTTATGAACATAATCCACAAGGAGCTATAAAAACTGCCAGTCGCATTGCCCGGTTCCCCAGCTGCCAAAAGCTTATTCTCCTCTCCAACAAGAAGGGGGGGGGGGAGGAAAGAGTGAGGTAATTACACCTGAAAGTCAACTTTGTTGTACGCATCTTAAAAATTAGCTTGATATTTCCGCCTGCTTCGGGAGGCGCGAACAAGAACTACCCACAAATCAAAGGGCAATTTAAAAAAACCAAAACCACCATCCTCAGATCCCTAGAAGAATTGATACAGCAGCAGCTGTATCTCTTTAATTTGAGTAATTATCATATAATTAAGTGCATGAATTACAAGAGAGCCAAGGCATTAAATTAAAATATTTAATGCTTGTAAATCTGAAAATGATTACAGCGCTGATGTGCCGCTACTGAGCGGCGAGGCCTTATGGAGGCAACGCAACGCCACTTGGCTACTCCTATTCCGTTGCCGCGCACGTTCCTTTGCATGCGCCGTCATCCTAACAGCTGGAAAGTTCGCACTATTAAGAACCCATAGCACATTCTGCACGCTAAGAAGGGCGAGGTAACTATTCTATTTAAACAGCTGTCCCTGAGAAATTCTCCTGGCTTCAGATCCCAGACTCGAACAACCCCATCCCAGGGGTCTGTCTGCCAAGAAGTCCCAGCCCAGCACCAAGTCTGTCAAATAAATAAATAAATTGTATTTGCAGCTAGTATGCCAGAAAAAAAAGGTAAAACAGAAATTGACCATACAGAGTAGATGTTTACAACCAAAGCCAACAAAATTAGGACTCACCCCATTTTACATTTCCACAGATTAAGGAAGTACATGAAGGCGACGTAGCTTCATTGCTACTGCACAGTATTTTACAGCCTGGGTGGTGACTGGTGAGCCGTCTCCCAGCAGAAACCTTTTGGTCCATTCACCCTCATCACCAGAGCCCATTTCCTTAATCAATAATACTGAAGCGGGCTCACTTGTAGAGGAGAATTCTCTCCCACAAAGGTCCCCGGGTTCAATCCCTGGTGTCTCCAGGTAAAAGGATCTGGTAGTAGATGATACGAAGGACCTCTGCATAAGACCCTGGATAGCCATTCCCAGTCAAGAGAAGACAATGCTGACATGGATGGCCTTACAGTTTGTTTCGGTATAAGGCAGCATCATGTGTGTTCACGTGTGATAAGCAATGTAAAGAGTGGCATTTAATTAGATGATTTAACGGCATCTGAACTGATTTTTGTGGCTTGTTGTAATTGACATTGTTCATCGATATTTTGTGAGCCGCATTGAGCTTGGGGAATAAAATGGTGCTCTTAACTATGGGTCCTTAACTGGAGTCCTTAACTATGACAGTTCCTACCAATAGTTAAAGTGGTTCCTCTGTAGTATAGGCTTCCTCAGGAGGTGGTAAGCTCTCCTTCCCTGTAGGTTTTTAAGCAGAGGCTAGATGTCCATCTGTCAGCAATGCTGATTCTATGACCTTAGGCAGATGATGAGAGGGAGGGCCATCTTCTGGGCATGGAGTAGGGGTCACTGGGGGTGTGTGGGGGAGGTAGTTGTAAATTTCCTGCATTGTGCAGGGGGTTGGACTAGATGACCCTGATGGTCCCTTCCAACTCTATTATTCTAGTAGCAGCAACATTAATCGTAATAAAGGATATGGGTATAGTAAACTCTATAGCAAACACCAGATTGGAGTCCACCGCTCATGTGGAGGAGTGGGGAATCAAACCTGGTTCTCCAGATTAGTCCACTGCTCCAAATTAATGCTTCCTTGTCTTCACTAGCTAAACTGATTTTCCCAATGTGGGGGGAGGTAGTTGTAAATTTCCTGCATTGTGCAGGAAGTTGGACTAGATGATCCTGGTGGTCCCTTCCAACTCTATGATTCTATAAACTTGGAGGCATTATTCTCTTTAAACAATTCCAAGAAGAAAGAGAGAGAGAAAAACAGTGTTATTCTCCAGGTGTTAATGAAGATGGCTGTAACAAGCACCTTGTACGAGAAGGTGTCTCGAATTAAACAGAATTTCCGACCCTACCAAATAACTAATTGAATTCAGATACATGCTTGATGTTCTATATAATATTTTACAAGTTAGCTCTCTTAAGGGAAAATATTGATTGAAGGAGAAAACAGATGTTACGGAAGATGTTTTCAAGATCAGGGGGAAAAAGAAGGATGCCTAGAAAGTTGAAAAGATTATGCAAGAGCTTTTCTTTTCATTTGACACCGGGAGCTGGAAAATCAGTTGGGCTTCATTCCCACCATTTCATCAAAAAGCTAATTTCCCCCTCTTTACATTCTGTTTGTGGTTTCTTCTCTCCAGCCCCACGTAACAAGTTCTGATTGTGTATTCAAGTGAGCACGGGCAGTAAGGAAATCGCCCAGGGATAGCAACTGACATTGCAGCTCCAGTTAGAAGAGTAAATGCAGGTATGTTATCGGTGACATAACCAGACAAGGTCTTTTTAAATGTTATGGGTTGCCCTGATAGATGAGCTCAATTTGCGTAATTGCCACTTGCCCCAAATATTAATTCCTTATTATTTGCAGAATGATGGGAGGGAGAAGAAAGATCGCAGGCCAACTATAGACACGAGCGGCCTTAATCTCTCTGTATTTAATAATAAAAGGATTATACAAATTCACACAAGGGTCTATTAAGATCTATTAACTAGAATGAGGAAATGGAGCCTCCATGTTCAGAGGCAGTATGCTTCTGAAGAACAGTTGCCGGGAATAAACCATAGGCTAAAGGTCCCCTTGGCACCCGCTGACACCTTTCCTGGTACCCACCAAGTGGTTTTAGAAAGCAGGTGAAGTTCCTGCCCAGCAGGGCTTCTGATTGCCTGTGCAGATTAAAATAATGTGGAAAGCCATGTTAGTCTGTCAATAGCAGTAGAAAAGAGGAAGAGTCCTGTAGCACCGTAAAGACTAACAAAATTTCTGGCAGGGTATGAGCTTTCGATAGCTGAAGAAGTGAGCTGTGGCTCATGAAAGCTCATACCCCGCCAGAAATTTTGTTAGTCTTTACAGTGCTACTGGACTCTTGCTCTTTTCTACTGCTACAGAATACACAGGTCTCCTTTGGCTATGTTAAAGCCAAACAGCCCTGCTGGACAATTTAAGGCCAGGCTGAAGCACCTTCTCCATGTATGCTGCAGTCCTGATCCAACTTGGGCACCATGTATGTGGGAACTGAGGAGAACCCACAACTCATGTCTCAAGGGTGGGGATCTTGAACCCGACCGGTGTACTCTGTAATGTGTAAATCGGTCCTGATTCATCAAGGAAATTCTTATTTATCAGGGCAACACACTGCCATGTCATACCTATACATTGCAATAATACCAGGATAATCAAAGTAAGCGCAATTGTTTAATATTCAGAAGGTGGCACTTTAAGCAAACAACAGTGGATGTAACTGAAACAAATACTTCCTTCACTTAGCTCTTTCTAGTTCAGATCAGCCCCAATACTTTTATATTATACATATTGTATTGCTATGGAAATGACTGTGATATTAAGAAAAAGGAAAGGCAAAAATAGCTCTTATAGAAAAATGCAGGAAAGAATGTCTTTTCTTGCGAGGGAGGGAAGAAAGGGAGAAACTACGAAGGCCACTCAGACAGTTTCTTTGTTACAAGAATGCCTTGTAAGAAATTTCTAACAAGGGACATGGAAGGAGAAAACTATTGGAAGCGCAATCCATTCAGGATATAAATACGAGAGCTCAAAAAAAATTAATCAACAAGAAAAAGAAAACCTACGAGGAAAAAACAGCGCTCGAATCCCAAAGAAACAAGAGTACAATTTTAAACAATTAAAATTAATTAAGTTTTTGGATAGTAAAAGTTCAACATGCATTATGGTGAACTAAATTAAGTTATTCTTTTTTTTACTTTCACATGGCAATGCTGCCAATTAGAAACAGTGTCAAATTTTGGAAAGGGTGGGGGCAGTTCTGGGATGAGAGCTCTACGAGAGATGTGACTAGCCCAAAGTCACCCAGCTGGCTTCATGTGTAGGAATAGGGAAACCAACCCGGTTCACCAGATTAGCGTCTGCCGCTCATATGGGAATCAAACCCGGTTCTCCAAATTAGAGTCCACCGCTCCTAACAACAGCTCTTAACCACTACACTACGCTGGCTCTTATAGTGACCCTATAAATTAATTGCCTCCATTATGTCCTATTATTAACAGCCATGCTCAAGTCTTGCAAACTGAAGGTTGTGGCTTCCTTCATTGAATTAATCCATAGTATGTTGGGTCTTCCTCTTTTCCTGCTGCCTTCAGTTCTTTCTTGCATTATTGCCTTTTCCATTGAGTCTTGTCTTCTCATCGTGTGATAAGATACACTCTTCCAATTCATCTCAACCATGCACATCAGCTATGTTCACCATGCCCTACTTCCGCATTCAACAGGAAAGGAAGGGGATCACAGTTGGCATAAAGGCAGCGCAACGCAAAGGAGATGGCACATTCCTAGCACAAGGAATCCTGCCCACATAACACTGTCCTTCTTTGGGGATGTGTTTTTTGTATGTTCGGGTTTTTTTGGTCAAGGAAACTGCTCGACCAGAAGGGCAGGTGCTCCTCACCGCCTGCTACTGGCAAAACTCTTTTGCACTCGGCCATAGGGTTTTGTTTTTCTTTTGTTCTTTCAAGATTCCCACTCGCTCTCTTTTTTTTTTCCGCCTCTTATTCTGCCAATCCATTGTGCAGTCTGCTACTTCATCAGCTCCTGCCCCCAACGCCCTCACAACAGCTGTGGGCTTAATTATCAAAATAACATTTTAATAGTCTCATAACCGAACTCCCTTCAAAACATGCCAGCGGAGAGGCTGCAAAGGGTTCTTTTAACACCTTTCCGCTAAACTTACTAATAGGCTACATTTAAGTGATTAAGCTGTCCTGATGCTTCTCCGTTTACTGATGGAGCACCGTCCCCTCCCACCTGACACCGTGGCTTTCCCTCTCCTGTTTCCAGAGTCTTTATCATGCACAAATATTGCAGTGGTTGGAGCGCCCATGCAACGGGCCTCAGAGAAAAGCAGACCAGGAAAATGATTAGGGAAGTATCATCTCTGATTCTCATTATTTAAGGAAGAGGTAATGAATTCCTCAGCACTCAACTGTGTCTCCCAAGATGGGAAGAGCTAAGAGAATCCAGACAAATCCTTTTGTTTTTGCCAATGTTTTTAACACTTTCTAAAACCAAAGATAACTTGCTTGAAATGGCTACATTGGGGGGGTGGGGGTGGAGAGGACAATTTTAGAGCCAACAAAATTAAACAAAAAGAATGGAGTTCCACCACTTTGTCAGCTCAAGCAACCAAGTCCCTAAGACAGTGGTCAGCAAACTCATTAGTCAACAGAGCCAAATATCAACAGTACAACGATTGAGATTTCTTTTGAGAGCCAAAACGCCTTTTAACAACCATTCATGCACGGGAGGTTTTGCCTTGGATTTGCAGCTCTCTAGATGCACATTTTCCCCATCTGCATTCTCAAAACTCTGCAGGGGGGCTTATTGTTGAGTTTTGAGAATCTGGATGGGGAAAATGTGCATCTGAGTGGCAAATCCAAGGCAAAACCTCCCATTCATAAATGGCCAATAACCCCCCATGCAGAGTTTTGAGAATCTGGATGGGGAAAATGTGCATCTGAGTGGCAAATCCAAGGCAAAACCTCCCATTCATAAATGGCCAATAACCCCCCCATGCAGAGTTTTGAGAATCTGGATGGGAAAAATGTGCATGTAGAGAGTACAAATCCCAAAAAAGAGAGTACAAATGAATCAAACATGGCTTCGCCCCCCGGGTTCCGACGTCCTCCTCCTCCTCCTCGCCACCGCCGCCTGGGCTCCTTCCTTCCTTCCCTCCCCGGCCGGCGTGCTGTCTGCCCGTCCTCAGCGCCTTGGCCTTGGCCTCCTCCGCCAGCCAAAACCAGTGCGAAAAATCCCATCGCTGATTGGCTGCCGCCACCCACCTTGGTGCCGCCGGCCCTCGAGCGCCGCGTGCAAAACCCGGCCGCGCTGTGAGGGGAGGGAAAGGGGGGAGGAGGAGGAGGAGGAGGAGGGCGCTTTCCAGTGCCGCTCTCAAGGTGCCAGAGAGCCGCATGCGGCTCGCGAGCCGCGGTTTACCGACCACTGCCCTAAGAGGACATAAAGCAACCAATGAAAATTAAGCTGTTTCTGGTTCCTCGTACAATGTGTCCCGATTAGTCCTCTGCCCTCATGTATAAGAGACTTATAAGAACATAAGACACTTATAAGAACATAAGAAAAGCCCTGCTGGATCAGACCAAGGCCCATCAAGTCCAGCTGTCTGTTCACACAGTGGCCAACCAGGTGCCTCTAGGAAGCCCCAAAACAAGATGACTGCAGCAACACCATCATGCCTGTGTTCCACGGCACCTAATATAATAGGCATGCTGCCCTGATCCTGGAGAGAATACGTATGCATCATGACTAGCATCCAAGTTTACCAGTAGCCACAAACAGCCCTATCCTCCATAAACATGTCCACTCCCCTCTTGGGATCTGTGACGGCCACCATGTGGGCTCTGGATCCTTGTCCATCCTGGTTGCTAAAAACATATAAGGAGTCTTTGGTATCCACCATAAATCGCTGACTCAGGGTGCTTTCCTTCAGCTACTCAAAGAGGCAGTTACCCATCCACTACTTAAGACATCGTCCCTATAGAAAAATGACGTGGCCAATTATCACCTAGTTTCTAATCTACCCTTTCTGGGCAAGGTGACTGAGAGCAGTGGCAGACCAACTCAAGGACATTTTGCATTGTCAAGAGTCTATGCTAACTGTATCCAATACTAGCAATTAATGGGGAAGCTTGTGCTTTGCCTGTTTCCTTGTTTCCCAAAGTCCCCACCCAACAAAGTGAAAAACACAGAATATATTCACATTTCTAGAGTGCCATTAACAGGCAAACTGATATTTTGCATGATCTAATGAGAACACTTACTCCTCCCTTTGTAACCTCAAGGCTAGGCTACTGTAACATTCTCAGCATGGGACTGCCACTGGAAACTGTTCAGAAGCTTCACCTGGTGAGCAGAAGACATTCCTGCCCTCTATACACATAAGAATGACTCAATAGTTCTGGTTTTGGCCTATGATACACTAAAAACAGAGCAGCACCTGAAGTACGGTAGACATAAGGTAGTAACTAATTAAAAAGAAAAAAAAAAGAAAGAAAACAAACCGAAGCCCAGCTTGTATTGGCAGGCGCTAAGGTCAGATGCAATTTCATCAAAGCAAACGTTTTTGTTGCCATGGTGATTACTAGCAAGAAACTTGGATCATGACTTTTTACTTGGGTAACAATTGTGTTATAAATAAATGTTCTTATTCATATATACGTTAACAGTTGGGTTTCGGGAGGAGGGCTAGTTCCTGTGGCCTTTCCACTGAAGTTAAGCAGTTGACTTCTAATTTATTTAGAAATGTTTATACCCTGCCCTTCCATAAAGCTCAAGGCAGCTGTCATCTGAAAAACTCCTTGAGTGTACAATCCATGCATGATCAATAGGGTCGCCAGGTCCCTCTTCGCTACCTGCGGGAGGTTTTTTGGGCAGAGCCTGAGGAGGGCGGGGTTTGGGGAGGGGAGGGACTTCAATGCCATAGAGTCCTATTGCCAAAGCGGCCATTTTCTCCAGGTGAACTGATCTCTATTGGCTGGAGAGCAGTTGTAATAGCAGGAGATCTCCAGCTAGTACCTGGAAGGTTGGCAACCCTAGTGATCAAACAGAAGAGGGAGTACAGACTGGTACTCCCTTCTCCTAGAGCAGCAGTCTTCAACCCATGGGTTCAGACCCCCAGGTAAGCAGCTGTGTCACAAGCCCCTATAGAACCGCCATTTTGGTGCCCTTTGGAAGGATTTGCTGTATAGAGAGTGCCAAGTCTCCTTCCTCTCTGTCCGCATGCCAAGAAGAGCAGCAGGATGTCAAAATAAGGTCATACCATGATGGAGGGGATACCTCCAGGGTGCTGTTCCTCAATATGAGTACACCACATGGTGCTTGGCTAATATTTCTTGTCCTCAGAGCTATTGGTTTGCTGCCCAGTGCCTAAAATCCTGGCATTATGGGGTCATAACACGGCCTCCTTTTTCCTATCATGTGATTCTGATGTCATGTGCTCACAAGCTCAGCCATGTGCTTGCAGCTGTAGGACTGGAAAGGCTAAAGACCAGGGCCCTAGAGGTGTACCAAAATCCCAAAATAACTGGGTTTTTTTTTTGTAAAATATATATCTGCTTTACCACTGGGTGGTGGGAATCTGTCACTACCAGTTCCTAGGCCTAGAAATAGAAGAAACCAAAACAAAAACATTTCTGTACATTTGTTTTGTTAAGACTATGAGGATTTTGCTGTCTTTTAATATTTGTGTTTTCCTGAAAAGGAGACATATGATGTGATATCGACACAATTCACCACAATTTGTCATAACAAGAAATCGATAATTTGGGAAACCATACTTTGTTGCTTTGTCTGAACCATGTTTTCGCCTCTCATTTCCAAACAAGGATTAAACTACTGTTTGGAATCCTTCTTCAGAGGGAAGAGAACAAACCACAATTTGTTCCTTCAAATAAAACAAGAAACTGTGGTTTGCTATGAAAGCAGAGATGATTAATTTCAAAGTCATATGCCTGACAAGAAGAGAGAAGAATAGGGGGATAGTCTGAGCAGACAGGAATGGGGGTGGTGATTTGGTATTGCACCTGTCTTCCAGTGCATATCTGGAAGTGATGTCATTGTGTCAGCATGATGCTCTAGGATACACCCAAAACTCTACGGTTTAACCATAGAGTTGGTGGTGAATCCTAGAGCATCGCCTTGACGTGATAATGACACTTGAGGTTTCGTGGCAATGCAACAACAAATACATTGTTCCCTCCCTCCAAATTCTCCCAGCGAGGGCTGGCAACCCTAGACAGGAAGCATATGAATCCACCTACACCACAGGCAAAATTCCTATCACAGGAATCATATTGTTTGTTCTCCAAAAACAATAAAACACATCCAATGACACTGAAACAAACAGAAGAAGAAGAAAGAGGAGGAGGAGGAGGAGGAGGAGGAGGAGGAGGAGGAGGAGTTGGTTTTTATATGCCGACTGTCTCTACCACTTAAGGGAGACTCAAACCGGCTTACAATCACCTTCCCGCCCCCTCCCCACAACAGACACCCTGTGAGGTAGGTGGGGCTGAAATAATGTGACTTGCCCAAGGTCACCCAGCTGGCTTCATGTGTAGGAGTGGGGAAACAAATCCAGTTCACCAGATTAGCCTCCACTGTTCATGTGGAGGAGTGGGGAATCAAACCCGGTTCTCCAGATCAGACTCCACCACTCCAAACCACCGCTCTTAACCACTACACCACACTGGTTTTAAACCATGGTTTATTGGGCAATCCTATCCAGAGTTCTACACAAGGAAATCACATTTAATCGAATGCCATTAATTTGCACATAACTGTGGACATAACTGTAGCCTCATGCAGAAGCATCGGTGGGGGGGGGGGGGGAACAAATGTCGATAATTTTCTCAAACCTCCTTAAATGATATCCTCCCTTTCTAGGGGGTTGTATGAAAGTGATTTTGGTTGCAGAGGCACTTAATTTGTTTCCCTTTTGAACCCAGACCCATCCTTTGCAGCTCAGTCGGGAAAGCTGGCTCGGAGCGTTATTTGCCAGCTCTACAGTATGCCGAGTTCACTGTCCATCTAGCAGATGGGGAAACGGAATTGTCAGACTCTACAGATGGAGTCTCTTTACAGTGCCCTTGCTTAAGTCTGCCGGGAGATGACCCACTAAGAGAGCCAAAAGTCTCTAATTTGTCTTTACCACCATTTGCTACTGGGATTCTTCACACTATTATTAAATAGCCCTCGCAATCAAGAGGCAATAAAAAGAGTGAAATGGCCCCCTCCGTTAGATGCATATTACCAGCACTAGTCCTCGCACAGGAAGACATTTTGGAGCATCCAAATTTCTCCATTATTACACCTGCACAAATGAATAAGAAAACCTGTAAGCATTCATTCCATTTCAGTTGGGCTTGGGAATGATCCAGGAATGATCCAGGAGTCTTATGGAAATGAACAGGTCAGCAACAGTGCTTGGAGGGTTGGAATACTGTCCAAAAATGTTGGAACAAGTTACTGTAGGAAAACGCGGTCATTTACAGCAATGGTGTTTATCCTGGTTAAAGTTTTAGCAAATTTAATTTATTGAGTGCATTTTTCCATCTCTGTGAAATAGGTTAGGCTGAGATAGAGTGGCCTGTGGTGCCCCAACAAGATCATAGAATCATAGAGTTGGAAGGGACCACCAGGGTCATCTAGTCCAGCCCCCTGCACAATAGAGGAAATTCACAACTACTTCCCCTCCCCCGCGAATGCCTGAAGTGCATTGCCAGGTTTCTTGCATTTATACTAGACCTGGCCAATCCAAAGGCTTGATATTGCCTGCCAATAACATGGGCTGATGATGCATATGGTTGCCAACCTCCAGGTACTAGCTACCCCACCGGCCCTCATCTAGTCAATGGGCAGCCCGGTGGTTTGGTGGGATTTTACCCACCCCCACCAGGCACTTGGCAACCCTACATTGAAGCCCCTCCCCTCCAAAACCCCACCCTCCTCAGGCTCCGCCCCAAAAACCTCCCACCAGTGGTGAAGAGGGACCTGGCTAACCTAATGATGCACATCTCTACTCCCTTCTGTGCCAAAGGAAGGCTCTGGGGCCTAACCGTAAATAAGTTGCCAACTTGCTAGATTCCAGCTTCAGGCCCTAACAATTTTAGGTTCAAGTGCCCTAATTATGGTCTATAAAAGGCAGGTTTCAAGCTTCTGCAATATGTCCTGTTATAAACAGAAAGAATTAAAAGGCAATTTTTCCTGCTCATCACACCCCCAAGTTCAGCAAAACAAGATATTATGGAAACAGAAAACTCATGTTTTTAAAGGTTTTTGCAGTATGCGCTCCAGGGGAAAACAGGCACTCATCTATGACTGAGATTGCTTCGCAAATGCGTACTTCTGGGCCCATGTTATCCCCTCTCCACAGATGAGCAGAAAATATAGTTTGCTTTGTTGTTTTTTTCTTATTCTGGGTTGGGCATCTGTGGCTCACTTAGTTCTCCAATTTTCTCAAGAAGAGCCAAGAAATGTTTGCTGCTGAATACTTCAGTGGAGATCTGCACCCACTCACTTCCCTTATGAAAATTTAAAGCATTCTTTAAAAACAAGATTTTAAAAATATATTGATTACACCAAGTCAGAATGCCACTGACACTTTGCTCCTTAAGAGGGCTGCTCCCCACTTTTCAAATATTTAGGGTCTCTGTTAGGAACTTAACCTTTGCTTGAAAATTTATTGAACGGTAGCAATTTACTGAATGGTAGACAAAACGGTAGACAAAACGGTAGAAAATTTATTGAACGGTAGACAAAAGCAATGTATATAGGGTTCCTAGCAGTACCTAGGCAAATGCTGGGAGAGTTGCAGGGAGGAGTGCCTGTGAAGGGTGGATTTTGGGGAGGGTGTGATATCACTTCCAGGAGATACTATAGGAATTTTTCCTTATTCTCTATGGTAAAAACCACAGAGGCTGGGAGAACATTCCTAGAGTGTCACTATGGAGGTCGTTTTTTTTCTCTCCTGTTCCACAATTTCTTGAGAACTGGAGATTGGGGCTGGGGGCAAGGAATTCCTTGCCGGGCCCAGGCAACTGGGAAGCCTAAATGTATAGGGACAAGTTTCTACAATGGTTCCAGGAATCATGCACACAAATGGTTCAAAGCCAATACCCCGCCTCAAAAAACAAAACAAACCCCTCCCCTCAAAACAGGATCTCAGATCCATCTACTGGAGGACCACACGATGAAACTCCTAAATAGAAATTCCTACACAGGACAAGCTATAAATAAGACTCATCCAAATGCCTACACACAAGTTGGTCAATGGGAAATTTTTTTATCATTAATGAAGCAGCTTTATGGATCATTCCTGAATAGAAAGATTTATAGTGAGATTAGCAAGCACTGTCATGTGCCACTTTTTGAAAGTATTTAAGGACTTTTCTGGCCACAGCCAGAATGCAGCATTGTGCTTTATGCTTCTCAGTGTAGGCAGCGACTGATCCGTTTGAGCCATTTTTAACTTCTTCCTTGCTAAAACTCAGTTATCAGCAGCAGTCCCTCATTGGGAGTGACTCTGATCTCGCATTCAGTCTGGCTCTCTGTAGAAATGTATCTCTTCCATTTATCGGTCTTTTTGGGCATACTGTGCAAAACATTTTGTTCCACGATACTTACAAAGGCAGAGTCCAAACTCCTATGTCACAAAAAGTTCTGCTATTATTTAAAGGTGCCATCAAAGAATTTTTAAACACGGGTACAACGTTCAATATCAGAGTGCTTTGACTCTTGTTACAACATTTGCAGGAATGTGGATTTTGGTTTGCTATATGGCAAAACTGACCAAGCCAACCACAGAACCACCATCACCAAAGCATACGCTGCTCAAATATAGAAACATAGAGCTGGAAGGGACCTCAAGGGTCATCTAGTCCAACCCCCTGCACAATTCAGGAAATTCACAACTACCTCCCCCAGTGACCCCTGCTCTATGCCCAGAGGAAAGCACAGACCACCAGGATCCCTGGGCAATCTGGCCTGGAGGGAAATTGTTTCTTGACCTTAAAGTGGCGCTCGGCATTACCCTGGGGATGTAAGAAAAGGCCACGAAAGCCGAGCAGTGACTTATCCCTTCCTGCCCTCCCTCTCATGATTTGTCTAAATTCACAGAATCAGCCTTGCTGTCAGATGGCCATCTAGCCTCTGCTTAAAAACCTCCAAAGAAGGAGAGCTTACCACCTCCCGAGGAAGCCTGTTCCACTGAGGAATCGTACAGTCAGGAAGTTCTTCCTAATGTTTAGCCGAAAACTCTTTTGTTTTCATTTCAACCCAATGGTTCTGGTTCAACCTTCTAGGGCAGCAGAAAACAACTCCGCACCATCCTCTATACGACAGCCCTTCAAAACTCCTTATTATCTGAATCTACTACATCCTCCTATCTGCTGGCAACAAAACTTCGCATCAAACCCTACATTCAGCACCGATTCTGATACTGTCTATTTTCATAAAAATCTAAACGTTCTTTGGGGCACAAACTGGAGGGTCATAGCTTATTTTGTCCTTAACCAAAGCCATGGAAGCCTACAGGCCAGAAAACCCAAATTTTACTGGTTGACAGTGCCATAGTACCATTTCCTCTTTCCTTTCATCCAGGTTGCAATTTCATAGAATCATAGAGTTGGAAGGGACCACCAAGGTCATCTAGTCCAACCCCCTGCACAATGCAGGAAATTCACAATTACCTCCCCCCACACACTCCCAGTGACCCCTACTCCATGCCCAGAAGATGCCCAAGATGCCCTCCCTCTCATCATCAGCCTAAGGTCATAGAATCAGCATTGCTGACAGATGGCCATCTAACCTCTTCTTAAAAACCTCTAGGGAAGGAGCGCTTACCACCTCCCGAGGAACCTTGTTCCACTGAGGAACTGCTCTAACTGTTAGAAAATTCTTCCTAATGTCTAGGTGGAAATTCTTTGGATTTAATTTCAACCCGCTGGTTCTGGTCCGACCTTCTGGGGCAACAGAAAACAACTCTGCACCAATTTACAAGGACTGGCTTTTGCTTTCGTACCCAAATAGCCAAATACCACAAAAAACAATCCCGCCGTTCACAACTGAGCATTTTCGAAAGTTAAATTAAAAACGAGATTTCCCTGCTCTCTGATTTGTTAGCACAGGTGGCACGTAGAGGATGTTAAAAAGAGGAAGGTCAAATTTGATCCTTAAACTAACAAAGAACCCAAGCGCTAGTTCAGAGGCAGGAAGGAGAAGGAGAAAAAGGGGGTAAGTTTAACTTTCATAAGGCATAATGAAATATTGGTTAGGATGATGCGATGCAGGAGAAAACTCATATGGAGAGCGTGCGGCGCTCCCACGGCGGTAGCAAGGGGGACCACAGGAGCTGTGCCTGGAATACAGCTCTGCAGTTTGAACGACCGCAAGTCCTAGGAAGTCCTTGCTGAAATCGCGTGCAACGAAGAAACGCCCCGAGAGCTCGGCGGCGGCGAAGATTTATGCTGCAGCCGTGATATTTATATTAATAAGCCGTCCAAGCAGTTGACAAGGACCAACGCTCAAGGTATTTTGCCCGAGGAGCAGGGCACAAGCACGTCGACACAAACACCCGAAACGCGGTCTCCCCTTCCCACGTTCCACGAAGGGCCGCCGACGCGCTACTCTGACGTGATCGCCGGGGGGGGGGGAAGTTAAGCGGTATGAGCCCCCTCTCTCCTCCATGGCTGATTAAGCAGTTGGGAGCAGAGAGTTTACTATGGGAAAAAAAAGCAAACAATTATATGCTATCTGAGGTAAACATTACCTTAGTAATGGAAGCGGCGCTTCCAACCCCTTATTGTCAGTAGGGATTAGCATTATAATACTTAAAATAACATTTATAACACTTACTGAAATTACAAGAATGAAGTCTGTGGAGACACAGAAATGAAATCAACTCAATGTGTTTTTATAAGAATACTGAAATCTAAGTCCCTTAGAGGAAAGATATAGACATTAACGGTTTTTGCAGGCTTCCATTAGCTGTTCAAATTTGAATACTGTTTCTTAGGTGAGCGCTAATCTTCTCTGAATCCTCCGAACACATTTTATCGGCAAAAAAAAAAAAAAAATTGTAGTTAAATTTTTAGTTTGATGGAATGATATTTAAGTGCTTTTCTTCATCTGCTCCCCGAAAGGCCCCTGAGAGATGAACCGTAATTTGTTCAAACGAAATAATATTTTCGTTTTCCCCTGTTCTCTTTGTTGTCTTCTGTGATGAAAAGTAACATTTTTTTTCTTTCAGTCCTATTAAATGTGCCTCTCCGAACGTGAAGCGACTCAGCTGAAATAGGATCTGGCATCCTTTCGCCGGGCTTAGAAATGGGAGCTGCCAAATACAGAGTTTTTGATCTAAATGTGACATGTCACTGGTAAAAGGGACTTTGAAACAATGATTCAAGAACCACTTCTCTCTGTTATAAACAATGGGAAGCCACATACTGCCAGGCAGCCAGGCCTGTTGGTCTTCCACAATGGGAAATTCTTCTCATGTGTTCTGGGATAACCTACTGAAGTGGGTTTCAAATTCGCTACTTCCGAGGAATTCTTTTCCATATCACCACCTGCTACGTAACCCCTATACATCTACCGCAGAGCACCCACATACTGCAGAGGACTCTGAAGCATGCTCATGGGTGCAGAGAGCTGGCTGGGTTAACTGGGATTCAGTGTTTCACCACAAGAACTGAGAAAGCATTCTCAGACCATCCCCAACACGTCCCTCTGTGACAGCACATTGATAGGGAAGACAGGGGCCAATGGGCAGGCTGCCCTTCAGGGAGTCTTCTCCTCTTGCTGGCTTTCTCATTGAGGAACGCTCCAGAAACTTCTGAGAAAAACCTAGATTCGTAGGAATCCAGTTTGAAAACTGCTTTACACCTATATGCAACTCGCAGAAAACCACATGGAGGCAAGCCATTACGAGCGGAGGTTCATTGGTGCACTGAAGTCTCCATGTGAGGTTTCATAACTGCTGGATCTCATCTAACAAGGCATAATTTGTGGTCGCTTCTTCATTACTGGGGTTCACAGACACTCCAAAACTTCTCACGCTATTTTAATATAACCAGCATTGCTGAGAACTCAAATGTAATTACTATCAACGGTAACCCACTATCTTTGACTTCGGAAACCTTGGATAGTCAAGTTGATATACCACACTTTCAGTTTGACATAAGGAGCATACATTAGGAGAGGAGGAGGAGGAGGAGGAGGAGGAGGAGGAGGAGGAGGAGGAGGAGAAGAAGAAGAAGAAGAAGAAGAAGAAGAAGAAGAAGAAGAAGAAGAAGAAGAAGAAGAAGAAGAAGAAGAGTTGGTTTTTATATGCCAACTTTCTCTACCACTTAGGGCAGAATCAAACAGGCTTAGCCACCTTCCCTTCCCCTCCCCACAACAGACATCCCTCCTGTAAGGTAGGTGAGGTTGAGAGAGCTCTAAGAGAGCTGTGACTAGCCCAAGGTCACCCAGCTGGCTTCATGTGTAGGAGTAGGAAAACAAATCCAGTTCACCAGATTAGCCTCCGCTGCTCATGTGGAGGAGAGGGGAATCAAACCTGGTTCTCCAGATCAGACTCTACCACTCCAAACCACCGCTCTTAACCACTACACTACGCTGGCTCTCCACATCTGCCTACCCAACCCAAAATTTTGCTACCTTGTTAGACATATGATGCATCTCCAATCTGCTAGGGTCCCAAAGTATGCTGGAGAAACAGAAGGGGAACCCACTACAGATGTCACCTGACTACCACAAAGGCAAACTGAGCACAATGCCATCTTTCCACCCGATCAGGGTCCACAAGTTGGCAAACCGAGAAAAAAACATTAAAATGTTTAAGCAATTAAAAATACAGTTAAAATTATAAAATAATTCAATTACATCAGAAGAGCATAAGGAGAGCTATGCTGGATCAGACCAAAGGCCCATCCAGTCCAGCACACAGTGGCCAATCAGTTACCTCCAGGAAGGCCACAAATAGGAAGACTGCATAAACACATGAGGGCCAGTAACCATTACTGGGAGTATGCCAGATTTTTATGTGTGTGCGTGGGTGGGGCATGCACACATGCTAGTTGTGCGGGGGCACTATTCAAGTGTCTTTAAGCCCAATTCTACCCACTGATACAAATCTGTTTCATGCTTCAGTTCTGATGAACCTCTCCACCTACAAATTTAACTGCTGTTAACAAACATATCCTAATACCACATTCTCAATGTAGTCCCCTTGCCAAAGCTATGGCTCATCCTACTACATGATCTTGTCTTTCCACCCACCCAGCCAGAACTGTTTGGCTTCTTGGGTCAGGGCGAGGAGCCAGTGACCTCTGCATCTACCGGGAGTCCCAGAGAACAGCTGGACCAGAAGTGAGGGCCCAAGTAGAAGATCACTTGGACCAGACTATCACATTGAATTAGAAAACAGAGATATATTACTCAGTATTGTGCTTGGGAAGCTGACCTCTGTCAAAGCAAGAGATTATTCGAACCACAAGTGTGAGGATCGCTGGGTATGGCTGATCTACAACATCCTGTTCCTGAGATGTAATAAGCATCTCTTGCAAACTACTGAACATTGAAACCCTAATGACTCAGTTACACAGAACCTGCTGGATAATGTCATTAGAGATATTGTACTCTGTAATCTACACACATCATATTTCAAAGCCTTACAAAGGAATTACAGCACATACTGTATATCTGCTGTGGTATCCCTTCCCTTATGTAAATAAAAGGAATATTAGAATCATAGAGTTGGAAGGGGCCATTCAGGCCACCTAGTCCAACCCCCTGCTCAATGAAGGATCAGCCTAGAGCATCCCTGACAAGTGTTTGTCCACGCTCTGATTAAAGACTGCCAGTGAGGGGGAGTTCACCATCTCCCTAGGTAGCTGATTCCACCATTGAACAACTCTTACTGCGCAATGAAAGATCAGCCTAGAGTATCCCAGACAAGTGCTTGTCCAACCTCTGCTTAAATACTGTAAGTGAGGGGGAGCTCACTATCTCCCTAAGTAGCTGATTCCACCATTGAACAACTCTTACTGTAAAAAAAATATTTCCTAATATCCAGCGGGTACCTTTCCGACCATAATTTAAACCCATTCTTGCGAGTCCTATCCTCTGCTGCCAACAGGAACAGCTCCCTGCCCTCCTCTAAGTGACAGCCCTTCAAATACTTAAAGAGAGTGATCATGCCCCCCAGGAATCAATCCCGCCCCCCATTCTCCCACCACTACCACCCAACATTACCTCTAAGCTTACGACCTCAAGAATTTCACCTTCCCCCAGTTTTCCACTAATAATGCCATAGCTGTAATAGGTCACCAACCTGCAATTTCAGTATTTTGACTCAGCATAAACTTTAATTACAACCAGCACTATGACTACACTATGTAACTAATGTTTACAATGTTATCAAAGGTAAAATATATACAATGTAATTCCAACAAAGTACATTTTTTCAAAGACCTATACGTGTGCATAATTTCCCTTTCCCCCCTTCCCTTCACCACACCTTCCCTAACATGTTTTGCCAATAGATGAAGGAACAGATGTCTGATACATACCCATTAAAAACTTAACAGGAGTTCTCATCAGAACATATATTTTTTCCAAACGTGCAGTAAGGAACAATATGGGGCCCATAGCTCAACGGGAGAGGACATCTATCAACCACCTCTTGACAAAGGACCCTAGAAATGGAATTTTTGGAAGGACCTTTCTCTTTCTGAACAGCTCTCATCAGCGTAGACTGGGATACCCAGCATGGTGCCATGGTACCTGCCAACACCTTTTCTGGCACATGCCAACTGTTGTTATGAGGTGGGCAGGCCAGGTGGGGCTTTTCCCCAGCAGGGCTTCTGACTGGCCATTGGCTGGGCAGATTTTTCAGAAGCAGCTTCAGCAGCAGCGGCCACCACGACACAACAATATTTACAGAAAGACTGAAGGTAAGTTGTGGCTCTGTGGCAGAGCATCTACTTGGCATGCAGAAGGTCCCAGGTTCAATCCCTGGCATCTCCACTTAAAGGGACTAGGCAAGTAAATGATGTGAAAGACCTCTACCTGAGACCCCGGTCGGAGTAGACAATACTGACTTTGATGGACCAAGGGTCTGATTCAATAGAAGGCAGCTTCATGTGTTCATGCAAGAAAATATTTTTACACAATATATTCATTTCAAAAGGCATCCTTTTAAATAGAGCTTCTGCCTGAAATGTTGAAGAGTTACTATTCAAGTTATGCATGACTTCACTCCCTGACATTTTGTGGCTGGCTCCACCTCCTGCAGCAGCCATCAGAATTCTAAGGTGCCTGCAGTCTCCAAAAGGTTGGGAACCCCTGAAGTAGACAGCAGCATAGCAGATGAACTGATGATATGAATAGGAGTGGCAGATTCATATGATGCTGATTTGATCATGGTTGAAGTTGGACTACGACTGGAAAGACCCAGGTTCAAATCCCCATTCTGCCATGAAGATCATTGGAACTTGGGCCAATTGTTTTCTCAGCCCGATCTACCACTGTTAAGATAAATCAAAGGAGGGGGCAAACCACAGACACCACACTGAGCTTCTTGGAGGAAGGCTGGAATAAAAGTCTGATAGATATGGAAATCAGTGGTCTGAGTACACATGATACATCCTACTGCTGAAGCTAAGCAGATCAGATCCTGCCTCCTTCCTGGGTGGGAGCAGAGATGGCTTGGAATTTTGGTGCCTGTAGAAGACAATTTTGAGAGCCAGCATGTGTAGTGGTTAAGGTGTCGGACTAGGATCTGGGAAACCCAGGTTCGAATCCTCAGTCTGCCATCAAAGCTTGCTGGGTGACCTTGGGCCAGTCACACACTCTCAGCCTCAACCCTGGCAAGCACTGGGATGGGAGACCACCAAGGGATACCAGGAGCATGACGCGGAGGCAGTCAATGGAAAACCACCTCTTGAGTGACTCTTGCCTTGACAGCCCTACGGGGTCACCATAAATCAGCTTTGACTTGATGACAAAAAACAAAGACGACAATTTAATGGCACTAAATCATGGACACTTGCTGGGACACCAAAATCATCTACCTACATGGGCCCATAATCCTAGTTCAGGATGGGAGATTGCCTGGGAACACCATGAAAACTACCCTAAGCATTTTGAAGGCAATTGTTTAAATGCCATAAATAAATAAACAACACAAAAACCTATAACAGAGTGGCATTGGGTCCACTATGCCCTACAAATTCACTCCAGGAAATTAAGCGCTGAACCTTGGGTTCTACATGCTATTTTGTATTGGCAGTTCCCAGAGATTCGTCTCAAAACTATTCACCAGCACGATAGCGAAAGCCGTCGCTACCAAGGGCATATTTTTAAATCTGATTCAGCAAATTAGTTAACAGACTGTTGAGCCTAATGTTATGCTACCATTTTGCCTCTTGTTAGCAACACAAATTGCTAGCAATTAGCTGTCTGCCTGTTCAAAGGCAGTTCAATTTCATGTATAAAGAGAATTATATAAGGGCCTAATCTATCTATCAAATGCAGGAGGCCAAACAAAATTAACCATGTGAATACATCGAGCGCGTCAATGGGATAATTATAAGGTGTCTGTTGCCCAAATGCACGTTCCGGGTGCAGAGCTGCAATTCCGGCAACTCCCAGTATATATATTTTTTTAAAAAAGAAAACCACCCAACTTATTAAAAGGTGGTACTGATCTAGTCGGGAGAAAGGCACTGCTAATTGTAAAAGTAGCGCTTTAGCCATAGCTAGCGGTAGGGTTGGGAGAAGCACCGCCAAACTTTGAGCCAACAAAACAGAATAGAGCTGGATGAATTTCCAGATTTCAGAGCGGCGGCACAATAGCAAATGATGCTGCTATTTAATTACTGGCTTTAAGGCGGGGGATGGGGGGGAGATGAGAAAAGATGGTAACTAAACATCGGTGTATGCTCTGTTTCCCTGGAATGGCAGGCTGCTCCCTAAGTATCGCTCGCGTATTTATAATTTTATAATTAAGGGGTGCTTAAGCCGTTCCAAGCACAACAAAAGGGGGGGGGGAAAGCCCAACAATTTCCAAGCCCAGGTTAGTCAAAGTCAAGTCCCTAGCAAGGCTCTCTTTTTTCTTGCGCTAATAGTTATGCAAGGCTGCACAGCCAGCTTTCCCTCTTGCATGCCAGCACACCAATAAATTAAGATATTCCTGGCCGCATCTGCACAGGGGAAATTAGAGCATTACCTGTTCTTCGCCACTGTGCCAGCTTCCTAGCGGCATGCACAACCCATGCTGAGCGACCAGCTGTCTGGGAATGTGCCACTCCGATCGGTACACACAAGCCAAGGGATCTCATAGGAGAGCTGCTCTAATATCACAACTGCTTCACTGCAGGACCGTTCCCTTCATAGCACAATATTCAAACACTTCTTTCCCAGCCCCCCTTCCGCCTCCCCAACCCATACCCACCGACCGTTTGCAGCTCCAGCAGAAAACTGGGGAGGGGGGGAGAGAACAGGGGGTGGAAGAGGAGAACCAAAACGCCTCTGCGGTTGCAGGCTGTTCCCTTGAGGTGCCTCTTAATGTACAGGAGGCTATTTTCCACCACCTTCTCTCCCCCACCACCCCTTCAAAGTCCTTAATAGCAGGACTTAACCGACACGCTCTTCTCTGTTCCAGAGGCTGCGTCGCGCAAGCACGCAACTTAATATGGCTGATCTTAAACCAACACGTATTTCCCTTCCTAGCAATTAATAATTAATCTTAATAGAGAAGAGGAAACCTTTTCGGGGGGGGGGGGGAGAACAAGAGGGAGGGTTAAAACCGAACCCTCCCCGCCCTTTCGGAAGCCATGCATCAAACACCCACACAGCCAACAAAAGAAATCAAGATTAAGCTCTGCTAGGCAACATGGACACAGCTGAAGGCAACAAAGTCCTGGTCGTGGCAAGAAGCGGAAGGGGGCAGAGGAGGCAAGAGACCAGGCGTCCCTCGAATTCACACCTGCACTTGTGTTTTTTTTTGGGGGGGGGGTTGATTTGCATAACCTAGATCTCGCTTGAAACGCCTTTCCCTTTTGACCTGGATTTTGCCTCTCCAAAGACAGCTAATACGATGACATCAGAACACCCTCCTGTGCTTTTATGAAAAATGTGCGCATGGAGTTAGAGAGGTAGGGATAGGCAGCCGGAGCTTCTATGGCAGCTTCGACAAGGGGAATATTACCGGCTGTAGACGGGGTACATCTCGTTCTAGAGACTGCCTGACTGTGCTCCTTAGTGGACGGACATGTCGATTGCTACAGAGGGCTACCTGCCAGGGTGCTATTAACGGTACGTGGAGGATAAGCAACCTGGAAAAGATCCAGGGGGAGTTATATGCTTCCCAGTCATTTCTGGAGCAACCAGGCTTTCACAGAGTCACTTAACTGGTCATCTGAGAACTAGTTAAAACCACCCTAACCCCACCTGCAACAATCAGGAAGGTAATTTTTTTATAAAATTGTCTCCCACCAGGGCAATGTGCTACATGGAAGGAGGAGGAGGAGTTGGTTTTTATATGCCAACTTTTTCTACCACTTAAGAAAGAATCAAACCAGCTTACAATCATCTTCCCTTCCCCTCCCTACAACAGACACCCTGTGAGGTAGGTGGGGCTGAGAGAGATCTAAGAGCTGTGACTAGCCCAAGGTCACCCAGCTGGCTTCATGTGCAGGTGTGAGGAAACCAATCCAGTTCACCAGATTAGCCTCCACCGCGCATGTGGAGGCATGGGGAATCAAACCCGGTTCTCCAGATCAGACGCCACCGCTCCAAACCACCGCTCTTAACCACTACACGCTCTTAACTACACCATGCTGGCACGTTGGCACAAGCAAGTAAACAAATAACTTTCTGAACTTAGTTGCCACGCTGCTGGCAACCTTCAGCAGAACTTAATTAAGGGGTGCTACACAGGTTGTTTTGCCACTAGTTATTTATTTATTTAAAACATCTATTAGCCGGCTTTCTTCCATATGGAGCTCGAGGCAGCTTACAACATAGATTAAAAAAAAACAAAAAAAACAAAGACCAAATTTAAAACCACAAACTCAGGACTGCTAATAAATTTAACGCTGTCCAAAACAAAACCATTTTCAACTGCCTCCTCAAGACTGAAAGTGAGGGGGTCAGGCGCACCTCTCTGGGGGGGTTGTTCCATAATCATGGGGCTGCCACTGAAAAGGCCCTCTCTTGCGTATCCACCAAATAAGCTTCTTTGATTGATAGGACAGTCAGGAGGGCTTCTTCCTGAGATCTTAATTTCCAGGCAGAAACATATAGAAGAAGAAGAGTTGGATTTTATATGCCGACTTTCTGTACCACTTAAGGGAGACTCAAACTGGCTCAATATCCCCTTCCCCTCTCTACAACAGACACCCTGTGAGGTAGGTGGGGCTGAGAGAGCATGACCAGCCCACGGTCACCCAGCTGGCTTCATGTGTAGGAGTGGGGAAACCAACCCGGTTCACCAAATCAGTGTCCGCAGCTCATGTGGAGGAGTGGGGAATTCAACCCAGTTCTCCAGATCAGACTCCACAGCTCCAAACTACCACTCTTAACCACTATACCACGCTGGCTCTCAGGCCAGCGTTTCCATGCCCCTGTGACAAGTAGGAAGGGAGCGGGGAGGAATGGTGCCAGAACCAAACGGTGCAGGGATGGGACATGTGAATGCCATGCTCAGGCACCACTGCTCCAAACCACTGCTCTTAACCACTACACCACGCTGGCTCTCATATGGGAGAAGAAGGTCCTTCAGATACCCCAGTCCCAAGCCATGTAGGACTCCAAAGGTCAAAAGCAACACCTTGAATTGCGCCCAGAGAGGATCGGTAGCCAGGGTCGTTGTTGTAATATCAGGGTCACATGCTCCCAATAACTGGCCCTGACCAGCAATCTAGCCACAATGTTCTGTACCAGATGTAGCCTCCAAACTCTCTTCAAAGGTAGCCCCAAGTAGAGCACATTGCAGCAGTCCAGTCTAAATGCAAGTTAGTTGACTGACTGATTTTTAATTTTAACAACTTTAGTACATCTCATCTTGGAAGACAAAGGGAGGTATCAATGACCAAAGACACACACAAACGTCAAGAGCCAATGGTGGTTATATTACTCTGCCATGAAGCTCACTGGGTTACCTGGAGTCAGTCACTGGCTCTCAGCCTAGCCTGCTTCACAGGGTTGTGGTGAGGATATGCTGCCTTAGCTTCTCGGAGGAGGGGCAGGATAAGAATCTGCTCAAATAAATAAATAGTGACTTTCACAGACTGGAACCTAAACTACTACCAAAAGACACATGGAACAAATTTAAGTTCTTGCAGTAGGTGCTCAAGATTTTGGCAGTTTCTCAAAATAAGGGGGTTTCTGCAACAATAGGCTAGCCATCCAAAATATTTTTCCTGTAACTTTCCATATTTGGGAAATGGATGTTATAAGAATGTATATTATTATTGCTATGTTTCCACCTTGCTTTCCCTCCGGAGAGTTCAGTCACTCATAAATGGTTCCCAGATGGTTTCCTATCCAGGCTCTGCACAGGTCCAAATTACATTACCTCCGGCGGTAGAACTGCCGCATGCATAGGGACACAGCCAGTGTTCGTAACTAAAACGAACCTTGGTGACTAGCAGGGCTTGCCTTTGTTTTGAGCCTTGCAGCCCTGACTTCTTTGCCTGTGCAGATTGTACATCAAAGCCAGAGAAGAACTCTCCTCTCCCCTCCTTCCTCCACACCCCTTAACTAAACATGCCTAACCATTGCAGCTACAACAGGTAGCCAACCAGAAGAAGGGCGGAGTGTCTCTGCCTGCCTCTTTCTCTTCCTTGGCTGTTCTGGCAGTGTCCAAGGGAAATGTTGTCCACAAGCTGCCTGGCATCTAATACTGAAACAGCATTCAAGAGCAGAAGAGATTATTGCCTCCTCATGCCCACCTGCAGCTTGCTAGCTGGGCATCACCTGCAGCATAATTCACTAGATAAACAGAGATAAGACAGACTGAGGATGGGATCTAGAGCTGGGTTTTGAGAAGTCCATGGTGCTGCCATGATAGGGTTGCCGCTTACCAGGTTCCAGTAGGGGACCTCCTGGCAATGAACCTGTCCCTTGTCCTTGCTCAGTAGAGCGGCAAGGAGGAAAATGGAGGGGCGGTGTTGGTGTTGGGACATCACTTCCTGCTTCAGAATAGGAAGTGATGTCCTGACACTCTACGAATTTTCAAATTCCTGTGGTAAAAACCATCTGTATTTATAAATTTATTGAGTGTCATGACATCACTTCCTCTTCCAAAACAGGAATTGACATCCAGCAGTCTCCCTCTCCCCCCCCCCACATCCAGTGCTTTCTTGATACAAATATCATGGGAGGACTGGCAACCCTACCCTATGATGTCATTATGAATACCACAAAATAAAACTTGTAATAAGAGTTGCTTCTCCTCTGTTTGCAGGTATTCAGTCTGACCATGGCCAAAGGCATTTCTAGCAGGAGAAGAAGTTGGGAGACAACTTGGCTAGCATGAGCTGAATAAGATCTGGGCTGAGCTTGTTTCTCCTTTGTTTGCAGGTATTTAGCCTGGGCATGGCCAAAAGTGCAAGCCAAAGGGGTCTCTGCCCTAGACTCAGCTTGTAGCTTGCAGCCTTAAGCCATGAGGTGGATCCAGGGTCCACCCAAGATGTGTCCACATCTTGGGTGGACCCTGGATCCACCTCATGGCTTAAGGCTGCAAGCCATGGGCTGAGTTTACGGCAGAGATCCCTTTGGCTTGCATCTTTGGCCATAAACATTTGTTTATGTGCTTGCTTCCATCTGTTTATTTAAACTGTGTTTTGTAAGTCACTTTCAGTAATCCCCTGGAGTGGGGTAAAAACATTTTTTTTTTAAATAACTTATACTGGCGAAAGGGGAAACCTGAGTGGCTCACTCATATTTTTTTGGTCAAACTGAACCAAATTCAAAACTGAAACGAGGGCCGATGTTTTGCTCATCTCTGATCAGATACTTTCCATAAGAAACATAAGGAACTATTTCACAACAAGGTAGACCAACTGAGCATATAAAGCAGCACACCAGGTCCAGGAGCAGGAACACTCTACTGCCAGCTACCTGAAATCCTTTCAGTGGATCAGTCAAGATTAAAACTTGGACTATGTATATGTCAAAACATGCCACTGTTAAATTCCATCTTGCAAGCAAGTTCTTAGTAGGGCTGTCACTGGAACGTAGAGTGGATGTTGAAATATAAAGGAATATAGTTGAAAAAATTATAGTTACTTCTGCTAATGGCTTTTTGAGTTTGATTTAGTACTGGCTGGGATGGTGAAAGGACACAGCAGTAGCAATGAAAGCCAAAATGCTCACATGCATTCAAAAATTCGAGTCCGGTAACACCTTTAAGACCACCAAAATTTTCCAGGGTGTAAACCTTCATGAGGCAAAGCTCACTTCATCAGATATTTATATCCACTGCAGACATGGAAACAACTGGATCTTTTCTTCAAGAGCAGGAGGGATACACACATGGACACATGAAGCGGCCTTATACGGAATCAGATCCTTGGTCCATCAAAATCAGTATGGTCTACTCAGACTGTCAACTGCTCTCCAGGGTCTTAGGCAGAGGTCTTTCACATCACCTACTGCCAGATCCTTTGACTGAACAGTCTGGGGATTGAACCTGGGCCCTTCTGCAGGCCAAGCAGATGCTCTACCACTGAGCCATAGCTCCTCCCCTCTTGGAAGCCAAGCAGGATCGGCCCTAGTTAGTATGTGGATGGGAGCCCTCCAATGAAGCCCAGGGTTGCTATGCACCTCTGTTTGTCTCTTGCCTTGAAAACCCTACGGGGAGGTCACCATAGGTCAGTTGAAACTTGACGGCATTTTCTACCTACCTTCATGTGAATACATAGATGCTCTACTGCTGAGCCATAGCCCCTCCCATGATATTTGTATCAAGAAAGCTTTACACCTGGTAAATTTTGTTGGTCTCTAAGGTACTACTCTAAGGTACTACTGGACTTGAAATTAGTTCTACTAATACAGACTAGCACAGCTACCACCCAAAAATGCATTCTGCTTCTGACATAGGTATATTTGTCTTTGTATTTTCCATCACCATTTCTGCATACCAAGGGGTGGAGGTCAGCACTTTTGCACTACACATAATTCACTTATAAAATTCACTGACGCTAGATGTGATCATGGACATAAGGTTAACATCATCAAACCTCAATGTTTAGAGGCAGTATAGCAGGCTTGTCATGAAAAGGTTGCCAGTGATGACTTGAAATTGGCTCTGACTGCCAATTTAGAGCTCTTTATTTTCAGCATACCCCCAGCCTCAATCTAGGGCTTTAAAAATAAAAATACATTGGACTTAGTTCAGTGCTGATGAAAACCCTCCTGTTATAGAGCCACTATTTGAGTCATAAATGGTGTGCTTTGTAGAGCTTGGTTGTTTGTTCCCTTTCTATGTGGGCTGATGCAACAAATGATGATAATCTCAGAGTCAGTAGATTTGTCCATGTGAGGACGGTCCTCGTCTTTGCAAAAGATCTCATTTCCTTTTATTTACCTTTGCCTTGCCCTGAGGCTGAATCATAAGAAAAGGTCTGAAGTGATCTCTACTTAGCTGCTTGCATTTGATGCAGAAGCTGCAGCTAGCTACCTTAAGAGAAAACAGCTGTACAAAAACAGCTTTTGTGAAACGTTTATTTGAGGATTATAATGCAATCCAGCTATGGATTCCTGTTGAGTAAAAAAGGCTTGGAAGCTATTATTTCACATGTTCTGTTGCTGTGTCATGAAAGTACGATCAAAGTTCTGTTGGGAGTTCTAGCAAACCAGGGCTCAGATAAAAAAAATCAGGGATGGAAACAGGGTACAGATGTTACCTGCAAAATCCTACCAGGTTTTTATGTCAGGTTGGGCAAAAATAGCAGATTGCAGGAAGGGTGGCATGAATTTTTTTCTAACTAAGAAATAGGTAAACAAAATAATTTGTGATTCATTGCGCCAACCCGCTTGGGAAGTTAGAATCAGAAAAAAGGAGCTGGCAGTAAAAACCCACGTCGGTGGCTGTGCTTTTTCTTTACGTTCCATTATGTTCCTTGGTTTACTTCATATTTTAAAACGCTTAAGCACCGCAAACATTGTTGAGTTTGCTTTTCTTTCTAAAAACTGTATAATGCCAGCAGCTCCGACTCACCGGGGGTGCCTGTTGTGGCCAGCTGAGAGCTGGACCTGTGTGGAAAGGAGACCTGCAGCGGCAAGAGTTGCTGCACTTGCCCCCACCGCATGGCCGGCAGTCCCCACCTGCCCCCTTTGATCTCGCAGCTTACAGCTGCATGGGGGCCGGTGCCTGTGGGATTGATGACGCAGGCACTCCCTGCGTCACTCCACCCCCCTTGCTTATTTAAGGCGGCATCTCCCGGCTCCTGTTCTGTTCTTCTGCCTGGTGGCGTAGGTTCCACTCAAGAGATTTATGTCCTAGGGGAGCCACCTTTACGCCACTCCGGTTGCTACCCCAACAGGCGGGTTGGGATCGCTCTATCGAATGGCAGGGTGGCCATTCGATGCCTGGATCTGTTCCCTATGCTGCACCAAGTGCTCCATCTGCTGTAATCAATAAAGCTGTAGCCTTTGTCATGCCAATGAATCAATGTCTCGGTAATTATTGAATTTTCCTTTCCCGGCAGGTCCGCTTCACCCATGGGGCCACAATCCCAGCACACTCTGAATTTTTAACCTGTGTTTTCTGAAAGGTTAAGAGCAGTGGTTTGGAGCGGTGGAGTCTGATCTGGAGAACCGGGTTTGATTCCCCACTCCTCCACATGAGCAGCGGAGGCTAATCTGGTGAACTAGATTTGTTTCCCCACTCCTACACCTGAAGCCAACTGGGTGACCTTGGGCTAGTCATGCTCTCTCAGCCCCACCTACCTCACAGGGTGTCTGTATTGGGGAGGGGAAGGGAAGGCGATTGTAAGCCGGTTTGATTCTGCCTTAAGTGGTAGAGAAAGTCAACATATAAAAACCAACTCTTCTTCTTCTTCTTCCTCCTCCTCCTCCCCCCCCTCCCAATGAATCAATGTCTGTGTAATTATTTAATTTTCCTTTCCCGGCAGGGCCGCTTCACCCATGGGGCCACAATCCCAGCACACTCTGGATTTTTAACCTGTGTTTTCTGAAAGATTTTTTTTCTTTAAGAAGTAGTTATTCAATCCACATCTGTTATCAGCAGGTGAGCTACTTTTTTATGATTACCAGGAGCTGGAGAACAAGCAATGGGAGACGGTACTCTGCGTGCTAACCTCCTACAGCTGTCTGGTTGGTGGCCACTGCTGGAAAGAAAACGATGGATGAAGCTGACCTCAGGCCTCATTCAGCAATTCCCAAATTAACAAGATCCCATGGTCCACATCCAATCAGTGATAAATAAGTTGCCTACCTTTGTAAGAATGCACAACCGTCAAACGTTTTCCAGCTCTAAATGGCAAAGGTTTCTCCCAGCTCTGCAATTGGAAATGCTTCAACTAAAAGCACTGAAGATTGAACTCGGATCCTTCTCCAGTCAAATCACAGAGTCTGCTGTTGACCTCCAGATCCTCCTGAGGTTCAGTGAAGAACCTACACCTCCTCTTAAGCAGTATTTCCCCCCCCCCCCATGTTGTATAACATGCAAGAAAAATGTCGTATGGAAAGTCAAAATACATTGTGGCCGGAACTCCAGTCTCCTAGATAACCTGTTCGACAAAAAACAAGAACACACTTCTAGAAACATGTGGAGAAAGAATATGTGGAGAAAGAGTAATAGTGCGCCCCTAAGCAGAGTTATACCCTTCTAAGCCCACCAACGTCAATGGATCTAGACAGATATAACTCTGCTTAGGATTGCCCTGCAAGCATCCCGTTTATATTGTTTTCTGATTTTATTTCTTCGCTCGGCTCTGTGCTTAAGGAATCTGACTCAAGACCTGATCAGCGTATCACTTTTCAAATGCCTAAATCCCTGTAAAGGTTTAGTGTCTGACTGCGTGCATTTTGCTCAGTATTAACATGTTCAATGGAGTACTTTGATTTTTTTTTTTTTATCTAGACGCCAGAAGCTGGTGAATATATGCTTCATAGCTTCAGATAAACCTTTTGTTCTTCTGGGGCTGATCAGCTGGTACGGCAGCGAGAGGGAGAGGAGGAAGGAAATTCACAGGGGCTCCGCGGTTTCAAAAAGTCAAATTACCTCTGAGCCATGGCATTGCTGATAATTTAAATGAATATATATATATATATATATACACACACACACGCACCCCCGATACATACATACACACCGGCTACACACCACACAACATCTCTACTGTTAGGACTTTTAATGAAGCCCCAGTTGTGATGACACTGAGGCAGAGAACGCTACGGTGGGATAATTACTTGGCTCCCTCACAGCTGAGTTTCACAGATGCATTATTAACGGCGCATTCCATGCCGTAACGATCACCGAATGTAGGTGGGATTCGCAAACCCCGGCATCCGCCATTAGTGGGTTGGCGCAAACACAAATGAGTGTTTTCACAAAAGCATGCAAAGGTTGTGAAATTCCAATGAATCCTTGCGGCGGGGGAAGGAAAAAAAAAAGAGTTCAAGCTTCCGTGACCGGGTATGTCACCTCCCAGGGCACCCCGTGCACCGAGCGAGGCACCCTGGGAAATTATAGAATCAGAATGCATTGATTTCTCTCTCTCTCTCCTTCCCTCTCTCCCCGGCAAAGAGAGGCAGCAGCCCTGATGAAGAATTAAGGAGGAAACGTAATAACCTAATTCTTCTCCAATCTTCCTCGCTCCCCCGTCTCCCGCCCCGCACGCCGCCGGTCCCCCGACTTGTTTGGCCAGACAATTGCGAGGCTTTGGCGGCGTAAGTGGGCGGAGCGGCCCCCAAGTTCGAACGGAGCCCCCGCCCCACGTGCCCTCTTGCAGCGAGGGTTGGAATTGGCCCACTTTCGTCCGGATGGCCTTCGGCTTGGCCAGACGGCGTTACGGGGCAGTGGCGGTCTTACGGCACCGCGCCTCTCTGTGACATTCACCCGTTCTTTCTCTCCCCACCCCCAACTTCCCTTTTAAAACATTTCCCCCTCAGATGCAGAGGCCTAACAGGTTCCCTCAATAGAATACTATGTGAGGCTATTAATAATTCTTCCTCAAACCGCGCCGTATGTGGCTAAGGAGGAGGGAAAAAGAAACTCAGGAGAATAAGACAAGGAATTCTCAAAACACACTACAGAAAAACATAACATTAATGGCTTCCACTCACATTAATCCAGGACAGATTAAGACAGAACATCTCCCCCTCCTGCCCCTACCCCCCACCTCATGCCCAGTTAACAACAAGATCAAGCAATTTCAAAGTAATTCTTATGGCCGACACTGCTCTCTTGTCGTTTTAGGAAATCAATTTGGAACATGGAGGCTATAACAGTCAATCCTCCCTTTATTTTTTTCTCCCTCCCTCTGAAAGCCTTGAGTTCAAGGTGACCATCTCCAAGAGTTCCCCTTTTGTTTCTGTGGCCATTTTGAATTTTCGGTCTCCCAGTAATTAACACCAGTGCTTAATGAGGTCTAGTTGCTCTCATGTCACACCAAGGCAATGTCAACGTTTTGTAAAACTACATAAGAACGTAAGAACAGCCCTGCTGGATCGGAGCAAGACCCATCAAGTCCAGCAGTCTGTTCACACAGTGGCCAACCAGGTGCCTCTAGGAAGCCCCCAAACAAGACAACTGCAGCAGCACCGCCCTGCCTGTGTTCCACAGCTCCTAATACAATAGGCATGCTCCTCTGATCCTGGAGAGAATAGGCATGCATCATGACTAGTACCCATTTTAACTAGTAGCCGTGAATACCCCTTTCCTCCATGAACATGTCCACTCCCTTCTTAAAGCCCTCCAAGTTGGCAGCCATCACCACATTTTGGGGCAGGACTTCCTTTTATCTGTTTTGAATCTCTCACCCTGCAGCTTCAGCAGATGACCCCGCGTTCTAGTATTATGGGAGAGGGAGAAAAACTTCTCCCTGTCCACTTTCTTCAAACCATGCATTTTTATAGACCTTTATCATGTCTCCCCTCAGCCGTTTTCTTTTAGGCTGCTCCGATTACAGCCCCTTCCCCCCACTCCTAGGGTTGCCAACCTCCAGGTAATAGCCGGAGATCTCCTGCTATTACAACTGATCTCCAGCCGATAGAGATCAGTTCGTCTGAAGAAAATGGCCACTTTGGCCATTGGACTCCCTCCCATGACAATGAAATCCCTCCCTTCCCCAAACCCCACCCTCCTCAGGCTCCACCCCACCCTCCTCAGGCTCTAGCAACCCTACCCACTTCACCAAACCGCCAAGGTTTGTGAAGGCTTTTGGCCTAAACCTCAAACGCAAAGCTTAACAAACAAAAAAAAAAAGGTGAAAAGAGAGAGAGCAAAAACTAAATTTTTGAAGGAATTGTTGCAATTGGCAGGATCGGGAGTGGGCTAATTTTAAACAGATTTGGTGCGATACACGATTATCCGGCTCTAAGTGAAAAACAGAAGTGAAAAAAGTAACAAACCTTATGAATATAACTCCTTCTAAAATGTTGGAAAATATTGCTGGGATAGATCTGCTCATTAGAACCTTAGTTTCTTTCCTTTCCTTTCGCTCAGTACACTAACCACATGTAATGCATGTATTGTGTCACTAGGTGTCACTGTGGCGCAGGAAGTGGCCGGCCACTCATTACAAGTCCTCAAGGAAGCAACAAATACGCATTGTGTCTCTGCTTCTTCTAACCTTACCTAATGTTGTTTAAAGCACTCACCTTATGTGCAGAATAATATATTTGATATAACTCACCATGGAGGAGAAGCCCAGAATGAATCAACAGCAAGAGAAGGCCTCCCCAGGAAAAGAGAACCACTTACTCACCAGGGTAAGAAATATATCCGCTGTATTTCATTTAAATGATCCAGGATGCACATGGAGTGCAGATAACCCATGTGGGCTGTTGACTGTGCACACTCAACACTTGATTCCCCAGTTAATGTGGCCTGGATCATGGTTTCTGTCTTCAGGTGGGCTTCCTGTGCCTTTAACCATTGTGTGACATAGATAAGAGGACATCAGAATTTCCTAGGATGACTGCAAAGTAGGGTTGCCAGATCCCTCTTCGCCACTGGAAGGAGGTTTTTGGGGCGGAGTCTGAGGGGGGCAAGGTTTGGGGAGGGGAGGGACTTCAATGCAATAGAGCCCAATTGCCAAAGCGGCCATTTTCTCCATGTGAACTGATCTCTATCAGTTGGAGATCAGTTGTAATAGCAGGAGATCTCCAGCTATTACCTGGAGTTTGGCAACCCTATCGCAAAGTGATGAAAGAAGCTATTGCACAGACTAGCAATATGTAAAGCAGCCATCACAGATAAGCCCAAGAGTAACTTCTTTCATAGTGTGATAACACTTTTGTTCAGGTATGCAACTTCTCAAGTAACACATTGTGCTTTTCAGCACAGGCATGTGGTCGGAAAACTTCAGAATAACTGGAGAGGCCTGCCCTGCAGAATCTTTCTTTGGTCAGCCCTGCAAGTTTTGGCAGGTCTTTGCCCAGGTGCACCACATTTTCAACATAGCTGCTCGTCTGGCAGAAGTTCAGCAGCCAGATTTTTTTCCCCCACCATTGCATCACCTAGGAAAAGTCACACCTGTTGAAGTTCTGCCTCCTGCCTTCATGTTTTCCTCTGCTAGACAAGCTTGGGGGAATCTTCCTAGCCCCAAATAATTTACCTAGAAACTTGCAATTCAAGGTGCTAGTTTGATAACCCTTCACCACTTGGGTCCCAGATGTTTGAAGGACCACCTCTCCCTATATAGACCTGCCCACTGTCTGTGTATGGCCTAACAGCTGCTTTTGACCATGTGCTTGTCCTAGAAAGCTCATGTTCTCTCCTTGGCCTTTTGGTGGTGGCACCCATCCTGTGGAACCACCCAACAGAAGAGGGTCAACTGCTTTGATCTTAGATTTTTTTAAAAAAACCTGGGCCAAATTGGCCAAATTGGCTGCTGTTGGGTTGTAAGTCCATTTATCTTAAAATTGTGTTTATCATCGTGTTCTATTGATTATACACTGAAAGCTGCCGCTGGGTTTAGTTCGAAGCAGGGTATATGCTTGTAAAATAAATAATGCAGTTTTCACAGAATACTTACACTCCCTCTGTTTCCCCTAAACTTGCCCCCTTCTCCTGCGGGTAGTAAACTCATCCCTTGGTTCAACAAATAGGACTATGCTAATGTTTCCATTGTCCCTACAACACACACATACACACTCACATGAATGGAACCTTGCCCTCACTGGGACCTTCTCCCTCATGAAAAGTCTTCTGCTCTACAGCATCTGTGGCAACATGGTGGCCTCTCCTCATAGAGCCTCAAGTCAGTCATTCTGTTTCTCTAGGGAACTCCACTTCTGAGAGGAATATCTTTAAAAAGTAGGGTTGCCAACCTCCAGGTACTAGCTGGAGATCTCCTGATATTACAACTGATCTCCAGCCGATAGAGATCAGTTCACTTGGAGAAAATTGGCAATTGGACTCTATGGCATTGAGGTCCCTCCCCAAACCCTGCCCTTTTCATGCTCCGCCCCCAAAACCTCCTGCCAGTGTCAAAAAGGGACCTGGCAACCCTATCAAAAAGACCTCTTGGTAACCTTATACTACTACAGCTCCCAGGATTCTTTGAGGGAAGCCAAGGTAGTTAATCTGAACTCTTTGAACTGTACTCACACTCACCAAATTGACTTACACTAACGTATTCTGTCATAACTCAGGCCGTTAACTCTCAACTGACTTATAGCAATCCCTGGTGGAGTTTTCAAGGCAAGTGATTAAGCAGAGGTGGTTTGCCATTGCCTTCCTCTGCAGAGTCTTCCTTGGAGGTCTCCCTTCAAAGTACCGATCCAGCTTAGCTTCCGAGATCTGATGAGATCAGACTGCACTACACCATTGCAGATCCCTACTCAGCCAATTACCTAACTATAAATTGAGAATACATGCTCTGCCTCCCAGGATCGTAACAGACAAAGATCAATAAAGTAATTTGCATTTTAAAGGGCTGCAGAAATAATATATATCGGCATATTATAGGGGGAAAATACTTTATGATCTCATCTCAGCAACAATTTGTTCTTGGTTCAAAGTGATAAAAACCTGGCTAAAATCAGATTGCTCAATTTTATTATTATTATTATTTTACACAGAGCTCCACCAAGTCTGAATAACATTTCGCCTCTCCTGAGAAAATGTCGACCCAGAACTTAAAGGGAGAGGAAGGGGTACCTCAACGGGATTTGTTTTCGATTGCAAATTGACTCCCTACATAAAGGCGACAGGGGCTTGATTCTTCCTCATTTCAGCTGCCTCTATAATGAAGGGCAGAGCTCAGGCCGGTTTGTAAAATTGCTGCTAAGGATAATGATTTCTAATGTGATAAAAGGCCTTTAAGGAGGCATCACGGAAGGGAGCTGGCTAATTTACTTTCCAAGGAGCCAATTTACACGTAGGAATATTCATTTGCATCGCAGATCCTAGCCTCTTACCAACTGGAGGTTAAACTTCAACTACGAACCAACGTGGCAACAATTAGAGCGAATCCAGTTTGTCTGAGGCAGAAAATTATAAATGGCGGGAGCGCTCCCAAAGTTATATTTTGATATATGTAATCTTGAAAACACAACAGAGGGAGCATACTGGTGCAGGCGTGGGAACTGAACTAATTTTAATCCCATTCCTGCTCCAAGGAGCTCAGGGTGGAACACGAAAGGGGCCACGGCTCAATGACAGAGCATTTTTCCATTTTCCAATAGGATCTCCCCTTCTGGGTCTGGCAGTATAGGTACAATAAATCACTTTTCCCCCCACTGTCCGTTACTTGAGGTTGATTGACAAAGACTGGTTGAGTCATTTGATAATGGAAAGAAGGCACTCACCCCCCCGGTGAATTGTTTTTTAACAACAAATAAATTAGAGATGGTAAAGATTGCTAAATTATATATAATAAAATGAGTACCCAGCTTACTGGGGGTAAAGTGTAGATGACTGGGGAAGGCAATGGCACACCACCCCGTAAACACAGTCTGCCTAGTAAACGTCGGGATGTGACGTCATCCCATGGGTCAGGAATGACCCGGTGCTTGCACAAGGGTCTCTCTCTGTCTCTGTCTCTCTTTTCTGTCTATCTATCTATCTATCTATCTATCTATCTATCTATCTATCTATCTATCTATCTATCTATCGGCTGCCTATTTTAAAGGATAAGGGGAATATATTAAATATTTTGGCTATTGTGCTTTGGTGTGGTCCTGCTTAAGACCTATTGGTCATTCGAGCAGAATCATTAAAGAAAGAAAACAAAGACAGAGCATCTACTTGGCATGCAGAAAGTTCCAGGTTCAATCCCCGGTATCTCCAGTTAAAGGGACTAGGCAAGTAGGTGATATGAAAGACCTCCACCTGAGACCTGGAGAGCTGCTGCCAATCTGAGCAGACACTATTGATGTTGATGGACCAATGGTCTGATTCAGCATGATGCAGCTTCAGGTGTTCATGAGTCACCCGTGCTCCACTTTATGCTCAGAATAACCCTGTGGGGTAGATGAAGCTGTCAGACAGTGACTGGCTCAAAGTGACCCCAGGGCATTCCATCGCTAAGTGGGGTTTTGAACCCTGGTCCTAGGCTAACTGTTCTGACCTGGATGGCCCAGGCTAGCCTGATCTTATCAGACCTCAGAAGTGAAGCAAGGTCAGCCTGGCTTAGTATTTGGATGGGAGAGCACCACGCAAGTCTTGGGTCATTAGGCAGAGGCAGGCAATGGCAAACCACTTCTGAACGTCTCTTGCCTTGAACACCCTACAGCCATAAGTCAGCTCTGACTTGACGGTACTTTCCACCATCCACCTAGGCTAACCAGTGCACCATAGTGGATTTTGCACAAAACTGCTTCCCCACTGCAGATTGGGTCTGCACGGAAAAAAAAAGCATGTCCACATACAGTGGCACTCTCTCTTGAAATATATTAGCAAGAACATGTACACAGAAGCTTCTTTTGCAGCACATATGGGGTTCTAAATCCAGGCGACGGCCATTCATCTGCACACAACAATTTTTTTAAAAAAAAAGAATTGTTCACAAGGCAATCGATTTTAGGATTCAAATTTCGTGAACGCTTGACTTTAGAGTTGAGCTCATTGTGGCCTTTTATGCAGGGTTGTTTCCCCGTGGTCACCCTCGCTGATTGCTTCGGGGCTTCCTTTTGATTATGTATGCCTTTCCCGGCCGTCAGAGGTTGCCTCGCTTGCCCCGCGCATTTCGCCCGTGTTTTCCGGAGGTTGTTTTAGCTAGAATCCGGAAAACGTGGGCAAAATGTGCGGAAGCATGCAGGGAATGGGAGGTGACCTCTGACAGTCAGGAAAGGCATGTGTAGTAAAAGGAAGCCTCGGAACAGTTGGTGGGGGTGACCACGGGGAAACAGCCCTGCATAAATGGCCTCAGCATCTTTGGTGGAAGGTAGCCTTAAAGCTATGATTCCTAGGTCCACACTGACTAAAGGTTTGTCTCTCCCCTCCATTCCAAGAAGATGAATAAACATGTCTTGCCAGAATTGATAAATATTGATCAACAAACATGTGCATATGGATTGCTGGATCAACACTGATGTTGTTAGGATCCAGGTGGTGGAATTACATAACGGGAGGGCCAATTCACCCCTCTTCAAGCACCTTGGGAGCTGATGAAGCTGCCCAGAGGGCTTGCAGTGAGGCAGTAGTCATGGGAAGTTTTTACCCGGGGCTCTTCACATGACAACTGTAATATGTGCAGTTGTGGAGGAGGAGGAGGAGGAGGAGGAGGAGGAGAAGAAGAGTTAGTTTTTATATGTCAACTGTCTTTACTACTTAAGGAAGAATCAAACTGGTTTACAATCCTTCCCTTCCCTTTTCCTCCCCACAACAGTCTGAGGCTGAGAGGGCTCCAAGAGAGTTGTGACTAGCCCAAAGTCACCCAGCAGGCTTCATGTGGAGGTGTGGGGAAACCAACCTGATTGTATGCCCACAGGCAGCCTACACCCTAAAGAGGTTCCTACATAAGGGCTACCGACAAATGTAACCCAGACTACAGATTACCCAGACTACTCTGCTTAGTTCATACATGCAACAGAATGGAAGTGGCTAACTGGTACAGAACGGACTCCAGCAATTCAGACTGTGGGTGACACAGTCCAGTTGTGAAGGTTCCTTGATGCATTTAAAAACAGCAACGTGGATGCAGAGGGGGGAAGATTCCACCCCCTTCTGTTTGCTGGTTCTCACTTTCTACTTGTGGTGGTGGAAAGTGCCGTCAAGTCGCAGCTGACTTATCGCAACCCCGTTCAGTTTTTCAAGGCAAGAGATGAACAGAGATGGTTTGCCATTGCCTGCCTCTGTATAGAAAACCCTGGGCTTCCTTGATGGTCTCCCATCCAAGTACTAACTAGGGCCAGCCCTGCTCAGCTTCCGAGATCTGATGAGGGCAGGATAGGCTGGGCTTTCTACTTTTTAACATATGGCAGCATTCTGCAGCCTGCAGCCAAAAGAGAGGCAGTCTTTGTTACTGCCTCTGATCTCTGTCACCTCAGTTCTCTGCATACAGGGAGCAGGCTTTAGGGGGGGAAAGGCAAGCATTCAAGCCAGCCAGCCACCAACCTATTTGCTCGCTCCTCAACCTTAAAAATCACAACAAGTTGCCAAGTTGCCACACAGCCGATTGAGTGTGCATATTTAAAGAAATAACCTTCCCTTTAAATGGTGCGCGCCTGTGTGTTTAGAACTGCCATGGAAAAGCATACTTCCAAGTTGAAACTGCAGAAACATCTGTTACCCATCAATAGTGGGGTTTTTTAAAAATGTTAAAAACACAGCCTTTCAGGATATTTTAGCTCCCTCTTTTGTTCACTTCTGGATCTTAATCTAACACTGAATTGCTGACTACCTTCCATTTTTTAATACAAACTTCACTGCAGTCATGGAGGGAAAACACACACGCGCGAGCACCACCATATAAAAATATACTTTTCCCTTTCCCTGGATCTCTTCTGAAGTTTGTTTTCTTAGGTTCTTGCTTAAAAACATTTAAAAAAAAATCTTAGGACAAAGATGTTGCAATGGATCTTCTCTGCCTGGACTTCAATTACTACAATGACTACAACCTTACTGATTTTTCAATTTTTCATTATCTACAGGTTTCATTATCTACAGCTGGCACTTGTTACTGAAATCCAGGCATTGGTACCATTCCAAGATATTCCCAGACATTCCAAGAATTGTAACTTCACGCTTCCCAAAATGTAATTCAGATTTCTTTCCGGCTGCAAAGTATGAAATACAACTTCATTTTAAAGGTTAGAGACGAGGTTTAACTCTGCATGCGAAATCTGTTGGGGTCCACCGAGCAGTTCCAATCTCAGAATGGCTGATGACCATCCCCATTCGAGAATAAAAACCATCATTCTCAAAAACATCTTTTGTTTTAAACATTTGGTTATAGGGAAGGCAGCAATCCCATAGACACCTGAATTAAGGTTCGTTTGTATTCTATAATCCATACGTGCTCATTCTTCACTGCAAAATTGCTACAGCTTTCCTTCTAATGGCAAGAACTGCTGGGAACTGAAGCTGGCCGCCTAGCTAAAATCAGTGATGATAAACCCGCTGAAAACTCAATGTGCAGCTATATCGGTGGGCCTCGAATTTGTTTATTTCTCAATTCCTTTTAAATCAGAAATACTACTGTGAGAAGGAATATTCCAGATAGAGCAGAAAAAAAGAAGTTATTTAAGATGCGCTTTCCTTCTAACAATCCGTTAGATTCAGCGGTCATTTCCAGAAACAGAAGGCAACTCTTATCAACGGAACCGGCATGGTTCCCCTCCCCAAACCCCACCCTCCTCATGCTCCGCCCCAAAAACCTCCCACCAGTGGCAAAGAGGGACCTGGCAACCCTAGTTCAAAGAGCTTCAGATACAAGATTATTGCGATCCTTCCAAGAAGCCTACAAAGGTGGTTGGCATCATTGTACCCATACTGCAGATGTATAGAATGGCTGAGGCCAAATGGCTATGTAAAGCTGCCTAGCCGGTACATGGCTGAGTCTCTCAGGCCAAAATCACATGTGCTTGGGATGAGAAGACTCATTGACCTTTCTGCCTGGCCGCCTACTGATTCAAAAACCTTCTATCAGCATTTTTGGAACTGACCATTTTTCTACATTAGAATCCTAGAGTTGCCATCCTGGTTCCTGCATGCATTGTGACATCACTTCCAGCAAAAAGCGGCAAGTGGCATCACCACCATCCTGCAACGCTCTAGGAATTCCCTAGATCGCTATGGTAAAGATGTTGGGGTTCAAAATTAACCACAGTACTGCACTAGCCCAATATACACTCTTACGATACACAGAAAGAAGAGGGGAAATGTTGAGTCTACTTCCTTTGCTGCCTAGGAAGTGAAATACCAATTGTCTTTTTTTTAAAAATCTCAGTAGTATTTTGTCAATATTTTTTAGTACACCAAAGCAAATATAAATATTTTATTGTAAACTAAGGGCCTAAAATAAACAGCTTAGTAAATAGTTATTACGTTACCAGGAGGGAGGGGGGTGTTAAAAAAAACATCTGTGGAAAAAATGTTTGCCATGTAATTATTCTTGCTAGTTTACATTTGCTCTCAACGTGCATCTCTTTGGCTGCAACGTCTCGCTCGTTCTAAATCTTCTTCCTTGTTGCTATTATTAAAATCTTTAAAAGGTGCCAAATCTTAAATGAGGAAAAAAAATGATTTGCTAGAAATTATTCATATCACAGTGAGCCTCTACTAAACCTGGCAGGGGTGCAATATTTTCGGTGAAATTAACATAAAATATACAACTGCAAATTATCCAGGAAATAGCTATGTTCTTTACAACACGCATTTACATTCGGGGGGGGGGGGAGGAAAGAGAGTGGGGGAAGTGTTCCACTTATCTTTCTAACCCAAAGCTGCAAACAGTCTTTTTTTTCCCAATGCCAGTTTTAAAGGGGAAAGTAATAGATTTCCACGGGGAGTGCAGCCTTTAAAGATGATATAACAAAATATGTGGTTGGGAAAAATCGACCTTAGATAATTACTGGAGACCACAATCAACAACGGACGTTCTCAAGTGCTCGTTGCTAGCGAGTCCATTTCTAGATTTATTTCCCCTCTCGGCACGCAAAATGCATTTCCTCTGCTAGGCCTAAGCCCTTCTTGCATAGACAGGGAGACCAAAAGAGGGGGGGGGAGGGAGGGAGACTCGTCATGCCATGTAAAATGCAAATCTCGTTGTAAATATTTTATAAAATTGTTGCATACATCCCAAAAGCTATAGGTCTTAATTGAGAAGAGGGCTATTTTTCCAGTCAATATATGGAAATGGAAAATGCTAATTCATGTTTTTCTACTTAAGAAAAACCCTAGAGAACCGCAAAACCACAAATGCACTCAACTTTAATATTATAAATATAATTTGGCTCCCTCTTTATAATCCCCAGCGTCCTGCCTTTTATCTCCCAATGGCTGCAGACGAAGAATTCGCACAGGCGCTTTTACATCATCTGCACAGGAAGTCAACCTTCAAGCCCTGCCAGCTTGGCAGAGGAGCAAGAGACTGAGCTAAGTAACATTGCAAACAGGAACTGAAACAAGATATCCCAGCCCCGTTGCACAGGAAATGAGCGCCGGCTGATGGCGAGCCAGATCAGAGCGGTGCAGTGGTGTGAACAGCCTATTTGCCACCAAGATCTGCTGAACTTCCGTAACGGATGCTGATCAGATGGCCTTTAATTTAAAACCGTGGTCCCTCGGATTCCAGGAGCCCTGTGGCGCAGAGAGGTAAGCTGCAGTACTGCAGTCAAAAGCTCTGCTCAAGACCTGAATTCGATCCTGACGAAAGTCTATTTCAGGTAGCCGGCTCAAGGTTGACTCAGCCTTCCATCCTTCCGAGGTCGGTAAAATGAGTACCCAGCTTGCTGGGGGTAAAGGGAAGATGACTGGGGAAGGCACTGGCAAACCACCCCGTAAACAAAGTCTGCCTTGGAAACGTCGGGATGTGATGTCACCCCATGGGTCAGGAATGACCCGGTGTTTGCACAGGGGACCTTTAACTTTTACCTCTGATTCCAGCACATCAAGGTCCCATAGAACCTAGAGACAATGCAAAGGGCTTAGGTGGAATCTCATCCAGAAGGTTTACATTGTTTTATGTATGGATTGCAGAAGAGGAGGGTTTAAGGATGGACTGAAAATTGGGGACTTCTGGGGAATGATGTTGAGGCTACTTGAACACATGAAGCGGCCTGATAATGAAACAGGCCATTGGTCCATCAAGGTCAGTATTGTCTACTCAAACTAGCAGTGCCTCTCCAGAGTCTCAGGTAGAGGTCCTTTACATCACCTGTTACCTGATTCTTTTAACTAGAGATGCAGGGGATGGAACCTGGGTTCTCCTGCATGCCAAGCAGATACTTTTTCACTGAGCCACAGCCCCTCCAACGAAGCCCCTCTGACTGAGTTTGGTAAATCTAATCCATTCCAATGGATCTGACTCATGTGCCCCTTCCCCACTCTGAAAGCACTTTCATAGAATCATAGAGTTGGAAGGGGCCATACAGGCCATCTAGTCCAACCCCCCTGCTTAATGCAGGATCAGCCTAGCGTATCCCTTACAAGTGTTTGTACAACCTCTTGTTAAAGCTCACCACTTCCCTAGGTAGCTGATTCCACTGTCGAACAACTCTTACTGCAAAAAGAAATTTCCTAATATCCAGCTGGTACCTTTCCTCCCTCAATTTAAACTCATTATTGTGAGTTCTATCCTCTGCTGCCAATAGGAACAGCCTTCCTCTAAGTGACAGCCCTTCAAATACTTAAAGAGAGCCATCATGTCCCCGCTCAACCTCCTCTTCTCCAAACTAAACATTCCCAGCTCCCTCAGCCTTTCCCCATAGGGCTTCGTCTCCAGGCCACTGATCATCCTCGTCGCTCTCCTCTGCACCTGCTCGATTCTGTGCACATCCTTTTTGAAGTGAGGCCTCCAGAACTGCACACAATACTCCAGGTGTGGCCTGACCAATGCAGCGTACAGCGGAACTATGACATCTTGTGATTCAGTATCCATTCAATCTGAAATTACTTCCAAATGCAGCCAGGGGAGTAAAGGATGAACTACACGATCCTGATATCTGCATCAGATACAGGTGTCATATTAAAAAGTACTGTCCAAAGATAGCTCATGCAACTACTTACTGTGTCTCCAGATCAACTCAAGAACACCATGTAACATGAAGATAAGCCTCCCAGGAGCAAAACTGGAGTCGTAAGCGAAGAATGATTACCCACATTGGGGGAACAAGCAACTTTTTAAAAAATGCACATATGTGATTTGGGCCACACTTTCACATATAAAGATGCGGCGGCTCCACAAACAGTAATGTACCCAAAAGATATACATATATTAAGAAGTATAAATGTTTTTAAACCGAAATAGGGCTAAACTAAATGCAACTGTAAATGTATAGCTGTAGCTCACAATGGCACCCATGGGCCCAGTGCCACACATAAAGCTTTCTTCTACTGAATCTGACCCTTACTCCATCAAAGTCAGTATTGTCTACTCAGACTGGCAGCGGCTCTCCAGGGTCTCAGGCAGGGGTCTTTCACATCACCTACCTGCCTAGTCCCTTTAACTGGAAATGCCGGAGATTGAACCTGGGACCTTCTGCGTGCCAAGCAGATGCTCTACCACTGAGCCATGGCCCCTCCCTGCCAGGTTGCTATAATGTCACGCATAGCTTATCTTTTGTTATGATGTCATAAACATTCTTACCGCTGTGCCTTACCTCACTAGCTACCCATGGCAGTGGGGAAGGGGGTACGCAGAACATTGCAGCATCACAGCCCGAGTTGAATTACACGAGACAGTGAATGCTTCTTTGTGGCAGTCACGCACTAATCATCAACATTTTTGCTTATTTCATTTCATTCTAGTTTGGGCCAGAAGACCAAGTGACGGATGGAAAAGGTGACAGGGACAAGGATCCTTACTTTCATTCTGAACGGGAAATAACAGAACTGCCCACCCACATTTTTTACTTCCCAAAACGGGGAGGGGCCATGGCTCAACGGTAGAGCATCTGCTTGGTATGCTGAAAGTCCCAGGTTCAATCCCCGGCATCTACAGGTAAAGGATCAGGTAGCAGGTGATGTCTCAGGCCTCTGCCTGAAACCCTGGAGAGCAGCTGCCAGTCCAAGTAGGCAAAGTGAGCATGATGGACTGATGGTCTGATTCAGTAGGAGGGGGAGGGGCCATAGCTCAGTGGTAGATGATCTGCTTGGCATGCAGAGGGTCCCCAGTTCAATCCCTGGCATCCCCAGTTAAAGAGATTAGGCAAGTAGGTGATGTGAAAGACCGCTGCCTGAGACCCTGGAGAGCAGCTGCAGGTCTGAGTAGACAATACTGAGTTTGATGGACCAAGAGTCTGATTCAGTATGAGGCAGCTTCATGTATTCATGTGTTCAGTATAAGGCAGCTTCAGGTGATCAAATGACTTATTTTAATGAACGTATAAAACAAGTTGCCTGTCATTGGTTTCAAACAGCCCAACAGAAAGAATGGGAGACACAGACAACTTTGCTATGAAAGAAGAGTCTGACAGAATCTCTGCCCACCCAACCAATTTCACTGGATTATCACCAGAAAATTTTATTCAACCCTGTCTGTTTGCACCATGACTGAATATCCTACTCCATATCATTCTGACTCATTGGAAGATCTCTTGCATCCTTATTCCAGGGCTTTGAACAGTGTCACCCATAACCCCGAGATCCTGCCATTTCTCCGCCAACCCATGTGATTCCTTTGCATTTATCATCAACCAAAGTCTGTCTTATTTTTAAACTTAGCAAACGTTTAACCATTCTGGCAAATCAGAGGTCAAATATATATATATAAACCTTCTATTCAAAAAAATGAAATCCAAATTTTAAAAGGTGGAGTCAAAGGCTAAATTTCTCTTCTTGCCAGGAGCAGGGAGGGACCACAACATATAATCATCTTTGCCTCTTGATATCCCAAACCACGTCTCAAGAGTCTTTCTAGAGTCAAGCCCACAAGATAATTGTAGCAACAGTAATTGCAAAAACAACAATAAAAAGCATCTGTACTGCACTTTCAAGCATTCAAAGCATTTCATCTACATCATCTCTTTTCAATCTTCCCAAGTCATATTCATTCTACAAAAGAAGAAGAAAGCCGCGCGAATGGTTTTAGCACTACCCCTAGGTCAAATACACCGCAGTAAATAATTTTGTTGATATCCTGACTTGGCAGGGGGAAAGCGAAAACGAATAGATGGGGGGAAATCAGGTGTTGATAAGCAACAGACACTATGGAATTCCTGCAAAACTAACCCATTTTTCGATATTGCCGAAAACCTGGAGGCAAAAGCGCCCCACAAAAATGAATTTCCTCAAAAGATTGGAAAAACATCCCACCCAGAATTTCGGCACACAAGGTATTTCCATTCCGATTTTATCCCAGAATAAAAGTGGATGGGAGTTTTGGAGCCACTAAATGTATAAGTGGGATGAGGCGACATTTACGGTCATTTTAAAAAAATAAAATGTTTGGTGTGCAATCCTCTCCTTTGTTTCTCCTGCCTCCACCTGTACAGGTGACTCTGCAAGGTGCAATGAATTTTTTGACCAAGGGTTTCATAAGGACTTTGAGCACGCAAGGCTCGGTGCCCATGCGCAGGGCCCTACTCGCACCTTTCAAGAGTAACAGCTCCAAGTGGGCCATAAGTCGAAGCCTGGAAAAATCCGTTACCGTTAAAGTCTTTGACACAAGATATTAATGCCTCCCACATTGACACCATAAATCAAAACAGATTTAGAGGAACTATTAAGGCTTATGCAAGAATACACACTTCACTTTAATAATTCCCTATTAACATATTTAACTGCTGGGCTGTATATTTTAAACATTTCTTACTATTGGGTATATAAGTAATTAGTGGCTTTTAAAAGACACATTAACAGAGAGAAAGGGAGAACAAACAGGGGAAAAGCACACACTTGATTTTTTAAAATATTCTTTAAAATATGATGCTATCAGAAAGACTGTAGGTTGCAGTAGATATGTTGAATTGACCTGAAAAGATGGAGGAGGAGTTGGTTTTTATACCCCTCTTTTCTCTACCTTTAAGGAGTCTCAAAGCAGCTTACAATCGCTTTCCCTTCCCTTCACCACAACAGCCACCTTGTGAGGTAGGTGGTGCTGAGAGAGTTTCTGAGAGAACTGTGACTAGCCCAAGGTCACCCAGCAGGCTTCATGTGGAAAAGTGGGGAAACCAAGCTGGTTCATCAGATTAGAGTCTGCCGCTCACGTGGAGGAGTGGGGAATCCAACCCAGTTCTCCAGATCAGACTCCACTGCTTTTAACCACTACACCACATTGGCTCTAGCACTAGCAGATTATGGTAAGTGTTGACTATCTGCTGAGCCTGTAGCAAAGACAGGAGTAACAGCAGTGCAGTATCAACATGGCAGCCATTTTGTGTGCATAGTCCACAGGAAGGGTCTGAGAAGCAGAGAGATTGAAAAGAAAGAAACAGAAGCTGGAATGACTGGATGCCACTGTAAAGAATGAAGGAACAGGATGTGATCAAGTTAATGAGAGAGAAGATGAGTTTAGCAGAAGCACCCTACCTCCCAAAGGATACATTGGGAGGGAACAGGGACATGTATGGTCTATAAATTACTCACTTGTGCCATAACAAATGCATGTCCAGAGATCCTAAATGTTGAAGACAGATGGATGTTAAAGTAGCTACCTTATTCTATCATGATGGGCCCAATCAAGTATTGTTAATTCTTGACACAGACATGTTTGTCTACATATAAGCTACATGCCACATGATGGGGTCCTCTCGTTGCAGAGGTCTAAACAAACATGCCTCTAAAAACGTCCTTGGACAATGTATGTGACGGCTGTTTTTGCACCCCACTCCCTAAATGGAAAGCCTCAGAAAACAAGAACATGAGTGAGACTGGGCAAAGGAAGGCAGCTTGCAGGTAGAGACACACAAATTAGACTGGAAGAAGATAATGCAACACACTGGTTAGGAGTCATTTCAGCAGAGTGGAGGGGAATAATCTTGGCATCAGCTCGGTACCACCATTATACTGTGCGGTGAGAATACTAATGGTATGTTATCAAAAATGATTATCAACCATTGGCCACTAATCAGACAAAGATAACTCCACCCCCCCCCACCAAAATAAAAGAGGTGGGACCAGATATTTGGGAAGATCTTTTGGCCATTAAAATAAAAATTAACCAAAGAATGAGCAATTTCACTTTGTATCTGTGTAAGAGATACCTTAGAGCTAGTATACAACTCCTAGTAAAATGAACTATGCAAATATGTGAACCACAAAAGTTGAAGATGCAAAACGCCCTCTGCGAATTTTATACCCTCAAGGTGAAGTGCCCCATATAGGTGGTGGAAAGTGCCATCAACTTGCAACCAAGTTGCTCCAAGTTATGAATACCGTACTGTGTTTCCTACCTGCAATAGCATTTTTCAAAATCCTCCTCTCCAGTAAGCCAGGAGCTGGAAAAGAATACAAGACCTCGCCATTGGGTATTGGGGCAGCACCTACAGGAGACAGGAGGCAAAGAGACTCAACTCCTCCCCACAAGGCAAGGAGCCGTTCATGGGTGAATTCAAAACACAACCAGGAAGGGATGCGGGAGGCAGCATGCGGAAATGGCTGAGTTAGGAGGAGGAGGCCAATGAAAAACACCATCAAGTGTTCCCCTACCCTCCAGATTCATCTGAATCAGGCATGAAAATGAAGGGGCTCTCCCACCACTACCAAACCCTCAACATGGAAAAAAAGCCACTAGAAAAAAAAAAGAAGAAGCATGCAGGAACCTCTTACCTTAAAAATGGGGGAACAGTTGGCATCAGGGAAGTCCACAAATAGAAACAAACCTGTGGAGGCGGCTACTTTTCTGGACCGCCTCCCATTACAGTACATTGGTCCTGTGCACCATTTACACATAACACATCTTTATCCAGGACACAGCCAAACCACAGACTCCGAAACAATGGCCCTTACAGAACGCAACTGGACAATCGGACGAAGGAACGCTCCCTCTGTCCACAAACGCCTTGCCTATGAAAAAGTTAATATGCCCAGGAGGAGATTTTCTAGGCCTCCATCAACAAGGAGGGGTTTCCTGGGTCTGCTGGAAAGTTCAACGCCTGCACTCTTTGGGAGTTCGTAAATCAGCTTTCAGAGACACTATAGGCTACAGTACACACTAGCACAGATTCTTGCCTACTTGTTTCACATGATATTTGGTTTAGACTAGCATGATATTTGGTTAGATTAGCATGTAGAAAGTTTTTTAAACATGAAAGTTTCTAGTTTAAATTAATGAATTGACAGCATAGTTGCTTTATAAAAAAAACCAACCACATACGTAGATACTCTGCAAACAAAAACAATCCTTTCCCCCAAAAAATGACTTCTCTGCCTATTTCCACATAGGGGGTTTCCTCCAGGTGGCACACAGCATGCGCACTTTATTTGGAAGTTTCCACACGAAGCCATGCTGTTTCTGAGCATAGCTCATGGGGCTCCCAGGGTTTTCCTTTTTATGCTGGAGCAAATAAAAAAAACCTTCTTTGTTCCCACTTGAAGAGGAAGCGCTCGTCAGCTGCAGGCAAGGCCTCCATGAGAAAGCCCTGCCTGTAGCCAATCCAGAAGGAGGCGGAGCTGACTGCCACCTTCAGAATGGAGACACTCATGTCAGGCACCCATCCTTTTAGCTCCTTAAACAGGACCTTTTTTAAAAAAATAAAAGCTCAGCTGTTAATGGGACAGGGTGTTGCTGGCAGCCGGGGAATAGTGGTGGCAATGAAATATGGTCATCAGGAGGAGGAAGAAGAAAAGGAGGAGGAAGAGGAAGGAGGAGTAGGAGTTGGTTTTTATATGTTGACTACCACTTAAGGAAGAATCAAACCGGTTTACAATCACCTTCCCCTCCCCATAACAGACACCTTGTGAGGTAGGTGAGGCTGAGAGAGTGTGACTAGCCCAAGGTCACCCAGCTGGCTTCATGTGTAGGAGTGGGGAAACCAACCCGGTTCACCAGATCAGTGTCTGCAGCTCATGTGGAGGAGTGGGGAATTCAACCCTGTTCTCCAGATCACAGTCCACCGCTCCAAACTACCACTCTTAACCACTATACCACGCTGGCTCTCAGGCCAGCGTTTCTGTGCCCATGTGACACGCAGGAAGGGAGCGGGGAGGAATGGTGCCAGAACCAAATGGTGCAGGGATGGGACATGTGAATGCCATGCTCAGGCACCTTAATCTTGCTCACTGCTGCTCACGCAGGAGGGGTGGCTTTTCCCATCCTGCGTGAAATCAGCCCCGCTCTCTCAAACTCATCCTGGAGAAAATTAGCAAGGCTTGCTTCCTTCAGCCAGTAGACTAGTATTCTTTGCCAAGCGCGAACTTATAGATAAGGAATGCACTGACCATATCTGCTGTCCACTGCAGTTGCTGCATCCTGCTATCAGCCAGCATGGTGTAGTGGTTAAGAGTGGTGGCTTGGAGCGATGGAGTCTGATCTGGAGAACCAGGTTTAATTCCACATGAGCGGCGGATGCTAATCTGGTGAACCGGGTTGGTTTCCCCATTCCTCCACATGAAGCCAGCTCGGTGACCGTAGTCACAGCTCTCTCAGCCACACCTACCTCACAGGGTGTCTGTTGTGGGGAGGGAAAGGGAAGGTGATTGTAAGCCGGTTTGATTCTCCCTTAAGTGGCAGAGAAAGTCGGCATATAAAAACCAACTCTTCTTCTCAGCTCTGTGTCTATACTTTTAAATTCTCCAGGCTGCTCTGTTGTCTGCCATGTTGAAACTTAGGGCTGCCAAGCTCCAATCCAGAGCTAAAGAGTGTGTTTTCAAGCCTCGTTTCTCCAAGATCAGTTGTAGGACATGGAGCTGGGCTTGGCAGCCCGCCCTGCCAACCAGGGCAAAGACAGAAAAGACAGGTTTCCTAGTTCTCATTCCAGGACTGGCCAGTTCAAAGATTTCACGCTGCCTGACAGTCACAGAAGTTGACACAGCCAATCCCTATTCCCTCTCCATGCCTTGAGGGGTCTTTGAAGATTCAGCACACATTGGGATGGATCCAGTGGTTCTCTTTTGCAAATGGAGGGATAGACGGTTGGAAGAAAGAGCTCTTTCTGTTGGATGACTCCCTTCCATTGGAGGAAGGGAACAAGTAGAAACCCTCCTTTCTACAACAGACTATTCCTCACTTAGCAGAGGGGAACCGACCAATCCAAGCCACAGTAGTTCATTCCGGCAGGTAACAGCCTCCAGTCCAAAACCTCATGTCCTCAACAAGTTCCCCCACCCATCTTCATGGCCTTCTGGATCTTTATGTCCCTGGATGGAATTTTTGAAAATCCCATTTCCCAACAGCAGTTACTCTGCGTCAAATAACCTGTGTGGAAATGGCTAGTGATTCTTGACTTACTCTTTGTTTCTTACTGAGCATATTCTTAAGAACATAAGAAAAGCCATGCTGGATTAGACCAAGGTCCATCAAGTCCAGCAGTCTGTTCACACAGTGGCCAAACAAGCACCTCTAGGAAGCCCACGAACAAGACGACTGAAGCAGCACCATCCTGCCTGTGTTCCACAGCACCTAATAAAACAGGCATGCTCCTCTGATCCTGGAGAGAACAGGTATGCATCATGACTAGTATCCATTTTTACTAGTAGCCTTGAATAGCCTTTTCCTCCATGAACATGTCCACTCCCTTCTTAAAGCCTTCCAAGCTGGCAGCCATCACCACATCCTGGGGCAGGGAGTTCTTAACTATGGTCATTTAGCACAGAGACTGAGAACGGCCAACCTGGAGGGAAATGTTTCTTTGCTCTCTGCTGCTGGTTTTTTTTTTTTTTTTTTTTAAACAACCATGTAGAAGGATTTCCTTGTGAAGGCATGTTTAAGAGATGCTTGTTTCCATTATGGCTAAGTGTTTGAAATTTCTTGCAATGGTCAATAAGAAGGCCAATAGTAAGAAGGCACAGCAGTACACACAAACACATACACATACACACAGAAAAACTTAAGTCAGCTCTGTGCATCAGGTATCTGTCAAATGTCCCCTGCTGAAAAAACACTGGGTCACAATTGACAATAGTGGAAAATTTCTGGAATACCCAGAAGTACTCATCATGTTCGCCGACAAACGGAGAGCAACATTCTACTTTAACTTGCTATATGAGTTCAGAAACAACCAAATAAAATTTGCAATAAAGACCATCTCTAATGGGTAGCCTCATAAGCTTAAAGGACCAGTTTAAAGTCTCCCTGAGGTTTGCAGTTCAATTTTTGTTGACCTTTAATTAAAGACAATGCGCCAAATTGACACCAAGAGAATTAAACTACAATATAAATTCAGTCCAGTAACTAGCATCCAAATAATTTTTGTTTTCTGCTGGGTGGCTCAGCCAACTTGTAAACCGAAAATATTCCTCTGAATACAATGACATTTAACAACACCACAATTTTATTCCTGATCCTTAAGAAACATCAAATGAAACTTGGATTTCACGGATCGTTCTTGGGCTTCTGTACATTTCAGGATGGAGCGCCACAATGCAGAAGGGAAGAAGAAGAGGAAGAAGAAGAAGAAGAAGAAGAAGAAGAAGAAGAAGAAGAAGAAGAAGAAGAAGAAGAAGAAGACGACGAAGACGACGACAGCAGTTCTTAACACAGCAAGAGTAAATATATTTGCACAGAATTTGTGCTGGCAAGTTTTATAGGGATTGAGAAGGATCAACTGACCCACGCTGCCCTCTCGGCTTTGGTGGGTATGGTTTCTTTGCTTGTAGTTCCTGGTTTTGGCCAGAATTGAACAGTGGGATACAGGCCTTCATCTCATATCCCTCAGTCTTCAGATCAAGACTCATTTGGGACGGAGTCCAAAGGAATCTGAGTTTTCAACTGACCACTTGAGAGGCATGATATGCATCTTAACTTCCCTGACTCTAAGGACAGGAAATACTCTAGGATTCTGCAGGTGATGAGGTTAGGTGGATTTCTGATGAATCAAAGCTTCCCCCATTGGGAAAAAAAAACCCTCCCTGCCTGTAAGAAGCTAGCTCCATCAAGAAAAGGGGGCTCTTCTTATTTCTATGATCATGGGGAAACATGGAAACAAGCACTTCCTCTCCTACATTGTTTGGGTTGCCAATCTCCAGGTACTAGTTGGAGATCTCCTAATATTACAACTGATCTCCAGCCAATAGAGATCAGTTCACCTGGAGAAAATTGCAGCTTTGGCCATTGGAGTCTATGGCATTGAAGTCCCTCCCTTCCCCAAACCCCACCCTCCTCAGGCTCCACCCCAAAAAACCTCCCGCCGGTGGCAAAGAGGGACCTGGCAACCCTATGCATTGTGAAGCGGTACAGTCCCAAGAGGAATCTACCATCTAAAGACATTTATGCATGGGAGGTTTTGCCTTGGATCTGCTGCTCTCTAGAAGCACATTTCCCCCATCCGAATTCTCAAAACTAAAAAATAAGTCCCCATGCAGAGTTTTGAGAATTTGGATCAGAAAAATGTGCATCTGGAGAGCAGCAAATCAAAGGAAAAACCTGCCATGCATAAATGGCCAAAGTCTGCTGAATGTACACATTGCTCTTCTCTTGTGTACAAATAAAGATGGTTGCTTTGCTCGGTATTCTTTTATCCTAATGAACACAGACGTATTGCTGGAAAATATAGGTCTTAAACATAGAGAGAGGAGGTGGCCAGCTGTTGGTTCCAGTGCAAATCCCACGCGATGAGAATTCACCTTTTTTTTCTCAGCCGGCATGCTTGAGTCAGAGCCGAAATATGTGTGATCCTAATCACAGTGCTTTGGGATGATAAAGAAACAGGTTGGTAATATCTTTAAATAGTCTCTTCCTCCCCTCCCCAGCAACCAATCCTTAATTTTCAAAGTAAGCAAAGAGTGAAACTAAAATAAGGAACGTAAAGGAGCATTTTAAAAAAAACCTGCAGATTAAAACTACAAACTTTAAGAGCAAGTGACATTGTTGCCCAGCTAGCTAACAGTTGTTGAAATGCTACAAACTGATTGAGACCCCAGCAAACATGAACTTCAGACTCGTCACACTGAAAACTCAAACCTGATTACAGAAAAGGTGTTTTATCAGCCGCTTCCTGCTACTTTACATACAAATATGAAACCGCCAGGAAAATGTTTAAACAGGTGTAATCACAACTGCATATGAAAATTGAGTCGGAGGGCTAGAAGGAATCTTAACATGGTTCAGAAGGAGCAGAAGCGACGTGAAGCTGCGATCGCAGCCGATTATGAATGTATCATGCAAAACAAGAATGTTGTCATAGCAGCTATAAAAATGTCAGGGAAACTGAGCAACCATTAGCCAAGCAGTAAATGAAAGAAGGGGATGGGAGGGAATGCAAAAAAGGAAAATGTGACTGAATATATTAAGGGAAACTATGTTTCACTCCGAGGGCAGATAAAGGAGCCAAGCAAAATAATATTTGCTCAAAATTCCTCTGAACAAATATGCCCAGATAACAACTGCAAAGGAATACAGGCACCCGGTGCATATGCGTCTGGCACAGTTCGTATTTTTAGGAAACGCTTTCTTCCGGAGAGGAACAAAGACAAGTTGAAAGTCGCAAAAGCAAATGCTAAAACAACCCAAGTGCTGATTTTACTCTTTAGGGCAGTGGTTCCCAAAGTGGGCAGTACCACCCCTGGGGCAAGGGGGCAGCAGGGGGGCACTAGAGGTGGGCCCCTTCAACTGTGTTGATCACTAATTTACAATAGATCAAGCTATGGCACCATGCTGGCAAATTTGGTGAAAACTATCAGAATTTTTTTCCAGACTTTGAAGAGCTGGTACCACTGGATCAAGTTCATCAGTTTTGTTGAATATATTTCAACTAAAAAGTTTTAATTTGATTTTAAATAGATGTGCAGTTAATTGTTACTGTTTTGAAAATGTATTGTTATTTTCATCTTTAATGAGTCATGCAAACCCCTATTTTGAATAATGCTTTTAATAGGATATGGTAGGGGGCGCTGGGGTTGAGTTCGTGGAACCAAGGGGGTGGTGGCCCAAAATGTTTGGGAACCACTGCTTTAAGGCATTAAACCATTTGGCCCTAAACCAAGGGTATTCACTGTGTGGCTCATGGGGAGTCACATTTGTAGTTACCATCAACCAAAAGAGCCACATTTCCTTCCATCCCTGGTATGATGCCTGCCCCTCAGGAAGGCTCACAGCTTACCCATTCTTCTGGGAGTGGCTGTTTCAAGGTGGAAACCATCTGCCAGCCACAAACCCTACTGGGCAAGGGTCTTGTGTACTCTCATGAAACATGGGTCAGGTGCCACTTTGGGAAAACAGTGCTCAGAAGAGCCACAGGTAGAGCCTGAACCACTGAGTATCACTGCCCTAAATCGTTTGGGTCCAAAGCACCTAAAAGGCTACCTCCACCCGTACTCACTTGCCCATAATATGAGACTGTTTCTTTCTTTGTTTTTCCCCTGTTCTTAGACCAAGGTCTTGGACAATAAAACCATAAAACTTAAATAAGACCCATTTCTAAAAACGGCTCCCTTTGACTCTTCTCCGCAGCCTCCAAAAAACAAGCAACAAAATAAGTACACTGAGGGTCAGAGTCCTCTAAGACTCTAAGGCAGGGGTGGGGAACGTCAGGCCCGGGGGCCATTTTAGGCCCGCGAAGTCATTTGGTCTGGCCCTTCATGGATCCTGGCAGATCTCTAGCTCAGAAGGATCTAAGACTGGCGATCCGCCCGCTCCCGCAGACAAGAATAGCCTCTATTCAAGGCGGATGTGAGTTTGTTTTGCTGAGGAACCTTTTCCCCCCATTGCAGAAGAGTCATTAGCTATAGAGCTGCTAGGACCGGCCAAGAAACTGTGTTAACCCTTTCCTAACTAGGCCGTGGAGAAACGTATTCCCTCTGTACTACAAGAGGTCTGGGGGCGGAAGTGGCGACAATGGAGGGGTTAAAGGGGGCACAGCCAGAATGCGTGTGTGTGTGGGGGAGTTCTTAGCCATTTCACCCCTAATTTTTAAGTTGATAATTTTGTATGGCCAGCGAATGATGTTATAAATATCCAAATGGCCCTTGGTGGAAAAAAGGTTCCCCACCCCTGCTCTAAGGGACCTCGCTTTGAGCTTTTCAACTTAGGAACTGAACTTTTTGCTCCAAGGTTGCTTGAGAAAATGCGGACCATTTGTTAAAACATGGTATAATCCATTTTAGCCTAAATTGGTACACGTAAGGACAATGCAAAAGGATATGTTTTAAGGAGTGTACTGACTGAAAAGGGCAGGGACACAGCTGGTCTGAAAAAGCATACGGCCCAGCAAAACCATTGAAAAAAGGCAATTAAATCTTGAATACAGAAAGATTCTACATAACTTTGGACTAACCAGAGAAGACAAGAGTCACTGGAAAAGACAGTCATGCTAGGAAAAGTTGAAGGCAGCAGGAAAAGAGGAAGACCCGACAAGAGATTGATTGGCTCTATAAAGGAAGCCACGGCCCTCAGTTTGCAAGACCTGAGCAAGGCTGTTAAAGATAGGACATTTTGCAGGACGCTGATTCATAGGGCCGCCATGAGTCGGGAGCGACTTGACGGCACTTAATACACACACAACCAGAGAATCCAGATAGGAAGGAAGAGTACCCTTAGATAATAGGCCCAGAATATACGAGATTGTCTGAGGATGCAGGACTGCAGAAACCTCATTCTCTGGGGTATGGTTGGTGGGGACTCACACAAAAGCCTTCTCCACCCCCACCCCAGACTTCGGAACGCTCTATCCCAGGGGGAGAGGGACCTCGCTTTGAGCTTTTCAAGGTCCATTAAAGACTTTTTTAAAAATTGGGAAGGCCTTTGAATTCGAATTTCATCCCTGGTTTTAAATGTTGACTGGAACCTTTTAACAGTTTGAAATGTTATTATTAATATCTGTGATAGTTTTTTTGCATTTTTTCCTACTTTCTTGACCTGCCTTGGGACCTTCTTCTCTGCCTTCTTATGGAAAGACAGGAGAGAAGAATTCTAAACAAGAAAAATGTGACAGATGAATATATGGACACTCCTGCGTTATGTATGAGCTCCTTCTCTGATCAAAATTAACTGTCCGAATGCTGTCTCCCCACCCTTACACATTTCTGAACATTCTTCTACTACTGGCATACACTATATATTCTATAACAGACAGTGTTCATAGGGTCACTATAACAGCTATGACTATATCTCCAATTGTACTTATAGCACAGATGCTTTAGCCTTCAAGTAAATGATCTTGCTTAGTATCCTTGCATGCATACAGAAAACACCAAAGAAGAAACATAATTCTTAAGTGGGGGAAAAAACGAGAGCTGCATGAGCAAAGGCTCTGCATGATTCTCCTATGGTAGCTCTATATATTTACAAACGAGCACATTTCAGTGTATAGCAACCAATAACTAGGCATGTTTGTCCTGTAAACGTATGAATTTCAAAGCGCGGGACTGGATTTAAATCAGTGAGTTAAAAATCAGGCGGAGGTTTTCATGATTTAAAACCAACCCGACAAAGACTGTGGCCAGGATCCAAGAGTTATATTAAGTACTCAAAAGGTTTGGCTGTGCCCGTTTGGCCTTTCTTCTTTGCAAGTGCCCTCTCAACACCACTTTAGAGAATCCCCTTGTCTGCAGATGCTGGTCGGTGTGCAGCACAGAGAGCCAATGTTCAAACCGCACAAGGCCAAGCCCTCTTGGACTCACGTAATGTGTCGCAAGGCTCTCTGGATCTCAGCCAACATACTTAAAGTAAACATTGTATTAAACATCTAAAATATACAAAATATAACAAGGCCTTCAAAAAGTGCATATTTCAAGAGAGCATCATGCATTTTAAAAATTGGAGAGAGAGTGAGAGTTAGAGCCCTTAATGTGTCCATAATTAATTCACACATTCAACTGTGGAGTCCAAAAATATGTTCATGCTGATCATTTGCATGTAATATTACAAAAACAATCTGTCACAATTTTTTTTTATCTGCCTTAATGCCTGAATGCTACTACTAAGCTACCGCTTTTCACTGTGAGACATAACTGTTACCAGATACATTTTAGACTAAATAGCTCTTTGGAGGGACTGCATGGATTTCCTCTCGATAATTAGACGGCTTTATCTCAGCCTTGACACAATCAACACATATGGATCTGTAAGTCTCAAGCAACGGGATGTATATATTTTAAATAATATTAAACAAATACTATCTGAATGAAAACTCTTTTCACTGAACATTACCTTTAAGACTGTAACTACCTAAAACAACTGAACATACCAGAAGGCTAGTTAATGAAGGTTATCAAGGAAAAACAGGTATTGTTTTGCAGGTCCCATTCTTCAAGATGCACCAGTCAGCATTCTCTATCTTGATTTTGAGGGCTTCTTTCTACGACCACTAACCTTTTCACAGGGAAGGAAACTCCAGCACATAGTCATACTGAACAATCCATATATACCTTTTTGTTTTTGTTCCATGTTCAGATTCAGGGACAACAGCACTTTTCAATTATTCCTTTGTATCCACCAAAACATGGAGAAGGGTGATTGGAGGCTGCATCCATTTACCCATCCCCACAACCTCCATGGCTTTTCAAGTACCATTTGCATGAAGGTCCTGCATGTAAAGGGCTTAAACCAGGCTCATCAGATCTTGAACACATGAAGCTGCCTTAAGCTGAATCAGACAATTGGTCCATCAAGATCAGTATTGTCTACTCAGACTGGCAACAGCTCTCCAGGGTCTCAGACAGAGGTCTTTCACATCACTTACTACCTGATCCCTTTAACTGGAGATGCCAGGGATTGAACCTGGGACCTTCTGCATGCCAAGCAGATGCTCTACCACTGAGCCAAAGTCCCTCTCCTCTTGGAAGCTAAGCAGGGTCGGCCCTGGTGACTAGTTGGAAGGGAGACCACCAAGGAAGTCCAGGGTCACTGCACAGAGCAGGCAATGGCAAACCATCTCTGTTTGTCTCTTGCCTTAAAATCCCTATGGGGGGGGTCGCCACAGATCAGCTGAGATTTGACGTTTTCTACCTACCTTCATGTGTGTATGGTCCTACAAGCACTTTCCATTGACTTCTCTGGAAAATGAAGGACATGTGTGCAAAGTTCCCATGTAAACAGGTATCTGCTACAATATGGAGATTGGGGAACAAGGTCAGTGGGTGTGATTGTTCCCCTCGTTGTTTTCATTTGAACATAAATGGGCTTACTATAACTATATATGGATCGAACAGTGCACATGTGGATACCTATGGTGGAATTCATCGTACTTTCTGGACAGAAGTCACTTCAGTGTATCAGCTTTATAACATGAGGCAGTGCCAGGAGTCATTCAGAACTTCCATTCCAAAGAACCCTCCCCAATAGGGTACTAAAAAAAACCCCTCCCATGAACACCTAAAGTCTGGGCAGACGCGGATCTGTCTTAAAATTTCCCATAAATTCCTCATACTATATTCGCCTTCAGCCTGTCTGGAGGCTCAAAGTTGGAGACAATGAGGAAATCCAGGCTATTCTTCAGTGTAAATGATGGGTGGGAAGGGAAGGTAGCAATTGGAGGACTGGGTGCACCTTATGAGCAATTCACCACCTTCCCCTGATATACTATTCATAGGATTTTTTAGAAGTCCTTATTTAATAGATACCCCATGCATGTGTCACTGAACACTGTGTCAGCAGATAATGCATACACATTTATTCTGAGTTAATACATTAACATATTAAGATAGAAGCCATGTTGATTCATGCTTGTAAGCGACACAGAAATTGAAATCAACCAAGTGTGTTTAGGATCAGAACAACACTCCCAATAATGAAACAGTAATCGAGCAGCTTCAATCCAAAATACTTCTACTGATGCATATGCATGTCTTAAACCAGTGGGTAAGAACCAAAAAGATTGAGGGGTATAAGCTTTTGGGAGTCAAAGGTCCCTTTGGTATCTGATGCAGGGAGTTTTGATTCTCGAAAGCTTATACCAGGAGTGTCAAACATATGGCCTGGAAGTTGGATCCGACCCCTTGAGAGCTTTTATCCAACTCACGAGCCAGCCACCCCCTGCCTCATCCCAATCTGGGCTGGCGAGGCATGGCTCAGCCCGACCAAGTGACATTTATGTCATCTCCAGCCCTTGTAACAAACGAGTTCGACACCCCTGGTTTATATGCTGAAAACCTGGTTTGTCCCTAAGGTGCCACTGGACTCGAATCTAGCTGTTCTACTGCAGACCCATGGTTACTCTCTGACACTAACTAATTAATGATAATGGACAAATAGTTAACAAAGTTCATTCAAGGAACGGTCTACTCGAGGTTCTCCCTCGACTTTGCCTTTACTAACTCAAAAGAAAGCCAAACACCACACACTAGCTACATGGCACTATTCTTGAAAAACAATCACAGATCTTAAAACCATTGTGGATTGTACCATCGGGCTTGCTCACCGAAAGCCAACAGGATCACTCCTGGGTGGACAAACCATTTATACCAGAAACAGTCAGCAGGATTACTTTGGAACAAACCACTGGAGACTTGCCATCCAAATGAGAAAACCCATGTAAAATTAGCAAAAAAGAAAAAAAAAAGTCCACCGCCTTTTTTTGTAGCAGCAGCAGCAGCAACAACAACAACAACAATAATAAATTATTTGTATCCCACCCTGCCCTGACGAGCCGGGCCCAGGGCAGCTAACATCATGTAGGTATACTAAGTACAATACATAAGATAACACAATATAAAATCACAACTAGACTAATAAATCCTATACCGATGACACCCAAACTACTCTACCTTAAGGAAGGTGTTAGGAAAAGGTGGCTGCGCATCAATGCCTACCCTTAATGCCACTCAGTCTGCGGGGGTGGGGGGGGAGAAGAAGAAGAGTTGTTTTTTATATGCTGACTTTCTCTGCAACTTAAGGAAAAATCAAACCGGTTTACAATCACCTTCCCCTCCCCACAACAGACATCCTGTGAGGTAGGTGAGGCTGAGAGAGCTCTAACAGAGCAGTAACTTGCCCAAGGTCACCCAGCTGGCTTCATGTGGAGGAGTGGGGAAACAAATCCAGTTCACCAGATTAGCCTCCACCACTCATGTGGAGGAGTGGGGAATCAAACCCGGTTCTCCAGATCAGACTCCACCGCTCCAAACCACCGCTCTTAACCACTACACCACACTGGCTGGATGGAGACAGATAGACACTGGCTGGATGGAGATGGACAGACACAGGAGTGGGGAAAACATAACAAGGAAAAGAGGGGGCAGGAAGGAAGGAGACGGAAAGTTAAGGAAACAAAAGAAAAGGGCCAACAGGGGAAGGGAAGGGAGGGGATCGTTTTGCCCCAAATCAGATGATACTCTTCATACCAATAGGCGATATTACACTCTGTCGCTCTGTCACCGTCACCACATCGGTATGGGAGACACTACAGATTATTAACAGTGCCGTCCTATGAAGAGTTGTACCACTGTAAATCCCTTGACTTAGGTTGGCTCTAAAAGGGGCTCCTGTGATTCCAAGAGCAGCATGGCCACCCTCTACAACAGTGGTTCCCAAAGTGGGCAATACCACCCCCTGGGGGGCGGTGGGATTACCTAGGGGGGCACTAAGAGGCAAGAGGGCAGCAGGGGGCACTACAGGTGGTCCCACTGCTCTACAATCTGGAAGCTACTGAGCATGCCCATCCTCCTTGACGTCTAATAGAGCGCACACATCAGAGGCGATGGAAGGTAGAGGGAGGAACCTGAAGGAGAACACACTTGAAACATTACCAGGTCAGCACAGTAGGAAGCAAGCAGTACAGAGGCAGCAAGAACTACTGGAAGGTTTTTTTTTTAATACGATCCTGGGTGGATCCCCCAAAGCCTCAAAAGAGAGGAAGAGACCTTCCCCCACCCTCTCGATGAATTAAAACGGTTCAAAAGAGGCTCGACTCAAACCCAGTCGTTTCAAAAAGCCTTCTGCTCTCTACGTGGTAGAGGGGGAGGGTAGAAATAGCCCTCAAAAAGCCTCAGTTGCAAACTGTTCTCCCAGCAGCCCCCTTTCCAAATTACTCATGAGTAAGAAGGGGGTCTGTTCCTTTGCTAGAAATGTTCCCAGAAGCCCTGGTATGAAAACAAAGCAGCGTGCTTTCCATATACTTCCTCCAGAGATACTGCCAGTCTGTTCCCTCTCTGGGGAGGATACACAGGGCCAATATGCTACTGTGTTTGTATGCGTGCATGTGTATATATTATGTTTCATAGCAAAAAAAACCCAAAACAACAAACCAAGGAGAGAGATTTCTCACCAGGATGTGCAAGAGTAATGCTGAACATCCCCCACATGTTAATTTGGGAGCCAGAGTGGTGTAGTGTTTAAGAGCGGTGGTTTGGAGCAGTGGACTCTGATCTGGAGAAATGGGTTTGATTCCCCACTCCTCCACATGAGCGTTGGACGCTAATCTGGTGAACTGGGTTGGTTTCCCCACTCCTCCACATGAAGCCAGCTGGGTGACCTTGGGCTAGTCACAGCTCTCTTAGAGCTCTCTCAGCCCCACCTACCACACAGGGTGTCTGTTATGGGAGGGCAGGGGAAGGTGATTGTAAGCCGGTTTGATTCTCCCTTAAGTGGTAGAGAAAGTTGGCATATAAAAACCAACCCTTCCTCTTCTTCTTTGATAAATGGAGTGATTGGTTGGAGGACCAGCGGGAGGGGACATGTTTCTTGGGGAGGCATCGCATCCGGGTCCTTAAATAACTCAGTCCTCTTTGTGGGGCGGGGCTGTTTGTTGACTCTGTTCCTTAACCCGGAAGGGTCTTCAGCTTTTTAACATTATAAATACAGCACTACATCTTCTCTGGCATCCAACTAGCACCTGTGCTAATGCCATTACTGTCATCTGGGGCGGGGGACACAGATCCTTTCCACAAGGGGTGATGTACCGAGGCGGACAGAGGCCAGAAAACAGGGAAGGCAAGCGACAGATGTGAAGAGAAACAGGCGGCAGCGTTGGCAAGAGAAGCGATGCTACAAATGCCTTCACACCACACCACATTTCGGTCCTGCCCTTGTGGGAATGAGCCTTGGGAGCCTTCAGGCAGACGGTGCTGTCGCCCACTCTTTCTCATGCGTGGTTTTGAGACTGAAGATCTCCGCATTCCCAGTTAACCATCCTTTCATTCAATTTGGACGAAACATTAACTGCTGTTTGCTGGAGTATGGAAGTCTCCAACATCAGAGCCACTCGGGGGGAAAGGGGAGTGAAAAAGGGGGTGTCCAAATCTGTGGACTTTGAAAGCCAATTCCGACAACGAGGATCTAAGAAAGCCACTCGGTTGTTTCTTACTCATGATCTGAACAGGCACTTCCAGAACTGCGCACAAAAAAAGTTAACTACATGCAGCTAGCTTACACCATTCCAAAATGAGTTCCTACTCTATGCAATCTAGACAAGAAGAAGAAGAAGAGTTGGTTTTTACATGCCAACTTTCTCCACCACTTAAGGAAGAATCAAAGCAGCTTACAATCAACGTCCCTTCCCCTCCCCACAACAGACACCCTGTGAGGTAGGTGGGGCTGAGAGAGTTCTAAGAGGGCTGTGACTAGCCCAAGGTCACCCAGCAGGCTTCATGTGGAGGGGTAGGGAATCAAACCTGGTTCTCCATATCAGAGTCCACCGCTCCAAACCACCACTCTTAACCACTACACCATGCTGGCAAGTGGGGGGAGAGACTGTAACGTTTTAAAAAAATTCCAAAACTGAATAAAAAATCTAAATTATAAAAAAGTACAAAATAAAAAAAATTTGGAGGACACATTTTCAAGATGTGCACCCCACCTGATTGTGATGAAATAAAGGGCGCTGTTTTCAACAGCACTTTTCATATGCCTTCAGCCACAGTTAGGAGCCTAGGCAGCCCGGCCTAGTCTGATCTCACCAGAGCTCGGAAGCTAAGCTGGGTCAGTCCTGGTTAGTGCTTGGATGGGAGACCACTAAAGAAAACGGGTGCTGCTACGCATAGGCAGGCACTGGCAAACCACCTCTGCCCCTTTCTTGCCTTGAAAACCCAATGATGGGGACCGCCATAAGTGGGTTGTGACTGGACACATGAACACATGAAGCTGCCTTATACCGAATCAGACCCTTGGTCCATCAAATAATAAAATAAGAAGAGCTGGTTTTTATATGCCGACTTTCTCTTCCACTTAAGGGAGAATCAAACCGGCTTACAATCACCTTCCCTTCCCCTCCCCATAACAGACACCCTGTGAGGTAGGTGGGGCTAAGAGAGCATGACTAGCACAAGGTCACCCTGCTGACTTCAGGTGGAAGAATGGGGAAACAAAGCCAGTTCACCAGATTAGCTCATGTGGAGGAGTGAGGAATCAAAGCCGGTTCTCCAGATCAGACTCCACCGCTCCAAACCACAGCTCTTAACCACTACACCACGCTGGCTCTCTCAAAATCCTTATTGTCTACTCAGACCGCCAGCAGCTCTCCAGGGTTTCAGGCAGAGGTCTTTCACATCACCTACTTGCCTAGTCCCTTTAACTGGAGATGCCGGGGATTGAACCTGGGACCTTCTGCATGCCAAGCAGATGCTCTACCACTGAGCCACAGCCCCTCCCCAAACAGCTCCCTTTATCTCTAGAGCCGTGGTTAGCAAGTTTTGCTGGAAGGCTGGTTCAAAAGGAATTTGTCGCTGAGCTTACAATCAGGACCTACCACATCTAGTGGGTCGCAATGTTCACAGGCCGATGTTCCCTCTACACGCCTCCCCTTCCCTCTCCAGCTTGGCAACTAGGATGCCGCGAGGTTGAGCATTGCTTGTTTAGTGCACTGAACACATTTCTAGAGGCCAGGGATGGGTGGAACCCTTTATGCAGGCCCAGTCGGAGACACCGAAGCCATATTGTCCCAAAGATGTGTCACGGGAATTTAATATTGTGAGCCTGCTTGTCACTGGAATCCTTTTTCAGAGTGCATCAAAAATGTGCACAATGCAAACAGGTTTGTCACCGATAGCCCCGCCTCCATTTCACAGGTTTGATGTGAAAACCACATAAGCAGTTGCCTAAAGATACCGCTCGTGCACATCTTAATACAAGGAGGGGAGAAGGAGGGGTGGGAAAAGGCTTGAAATCACTGTGGTCCAATTAGCAACGCTCTCACCCTTCACACCTGCAAACAAGAGATTGCATTAACACCTGCCACAAAAGCAAACATTTTTAGATAACTTCATTTTAACCTCCCTGACACCGCCTGCAAGCTCCCCGCCTTGCGCTACCGTGGAAATCACGGTGAGTGACAGTGCCTATTCTTCTCCGAGAAAGAGGTTTTGCTCTAATCTTCCGTGTCAGCTTTTCAAATTCTCTCTTCGACGTTTGCTCATAATGCACATTAATGATAATGGGATCTCCGTACGTGAAAGAATAGATTCTTTAAATGCAAAAATTGTTCAAGGGAAAATCATTATGATTATGGGAGATGAATGTGGCGCGCGAACACATAAAGAACACTGTAGGGCCCTTGAAGGATCTTCAACGGCAGACTCTGGAGTGGCATGTGTAAGGAACTCCGCTGTGGTCTATGCATCAAAATAAACTAAGCTCTCGAGCTGTCACATATATTTATAACATCTGTGCAGATAGAAGAAACAGTTCTCTGCATTCTTCAGGAAAAGCAGCCTCCAGCTGCATCAGAAATACGGCCCTTTTGATTGCAATAACATTTTACTGGGTCTTGTTCCCACCAGGACCAGTCTTGAAAACAAGCGAGGCCTCGCTGTCTACAACAGGAACAATAAATGTAAAAATGCGAACATCTCAAAAAGCAAACCTTTCTTTTTTTAAAAAAACCAATTTGCTCAGGCGAAAAGCTCCAGGTTTTTCCCCCCCTCCTCCTCCAATAAGTTAAAAAAAAAAAAAACACAGAAGGGGGCTGAAATAAAACTTCTTAAGCATCCTGTTTTGACAATGTGTCTCAGAAATCCACCACATTTAAGCTATGGAAATGTGCGCAATTCAATGTCATGACATACCAAATTGAAGCATAATTGCTTCTAAGTGGTTGACAACCAGCAAGTACTTTCTCTCCCCCCCCCTCCACTTTTTTCTTCTCCTGATTTGACTGAAATTCATGGCATAAAGAGGAAGATCTTGTCAAAAGTTTCATCATAACATGAGCGAAAATGGGACAGAGGGGAGGGGGGAAAGGACAACTCGGCATTAATACATTTTAAGCAGCTTTGAAATTGAAGAGAATTGCTGCCTTTCTAAATGGAGGATTCTTAAACACTGCTATTGGGAGCCTCCCCAAGGCAAGGAAGCAACTGTTTCAAGCACAGATCCCAAGTGGGAAACTTTAAGAGCGGGGAAGAGCAGATAGAACGGAAACAACTTTGCGAGCCCCGTGCTATGCTTTCAAGTCCCTAAAATGTCAACACAACAGTTTGTGAAAGGTAGATAATTGCCCCATTTCATACTTCAACCTGCATTCGGAGACTGGTATAGCCCCCCTGTGCTTTCTTGGTTGAGGAAGGCTTGTGTGGACCAGTGACCTAACCAATTGGTTTAAAGAAAACATACACTACGAAAGATCAAAGAGAAACTTTTATGCACTCCAGCAAGAGTCTACACCAGGGGGGGCAAACTCAATTGTTACGAGGGACGGATATGACATAAATGTCACTTGCTTGGGCTGGGCCATGCCTTGCCAGCCCAGATTGAGAGTGGAAGGGTGGCTGCCTTGGCTGCCTCTTGGGCCGGATAAGAACTCTCAAGGGGCTGGATCCGGCCCATGGGCCTTATGTTTGACATCCCTAGTCTACACCTTCTTGGATGAGACCAGTCCATACACATTGAGTGTCTTGGGCAAATGTCATGAGGGTGAATCCTAAGAATCTTTCAACCATCATGAGTCAAAGGAAGAGCCACCATTTAGTGAAATGCACCTGCAGGATCTAACACACAGTCATTTTGCAGCCAGCATGGCTGGATCCCAAAGAGATGTGTTACACAGTGGGGAAATAACCACGTATCTGTCTGTGCTGGTTAGATATCAGCAGTGCAGCATGAGGATCTAACGATGTAGGAAGCTGCAGCCATGTCGCAGTAGTTTGTAAGAATCAGCCCTAAAGTATTTGCATTTTATTAAAGGACACGGAACAAACTGGTCAAAACATTAACGACTCACTGAGAAAGCCAAGATAAGGAAGGGAGAAACCAAGTATTCGAAGAGCAGACAGGCTTAAATTGTGCTTACCAATCATATGATTTGCAACATGGATCTGTATCTCTCGCTCATTCTCAAAGGTCATCTGGCACTTGATGCATTGATAGGTCTTTTTCTGTTGAAACAATTGAAAAAAATAGGTAAGAGAGCTTGGCTTTCAGCAGAAAAGAAAATACAGGCATAAGCACTGACCAATACAAGCTCCATTCTTAGATTTTTACACTTCCCCACCATCATCACTCCTTCCTAGTCATCCTCCAAAAGAACCACAAAACCAAAATGTCTCTGGGTATAATCTTATGACCCTGACCCGGATGGGCCAGGCTAGCCCTATCTCGTGAGACTCTCAGAAGCTAAGCAGGGACGGCCCTGGTTAGTATTTGGTTGGGAGACCACCAAGGAAGTCCAGGGTTGCTATGAAGATAGGCAATGGCAAACCGCCTCTGAATGTCTCTTGCCTTGAAAACCCTATGTGGTCACCATAAGTTGGTTACAACTTGACAGCACCTTCCACCATCATAACCTTATGATTACCTGTCGATTAGGGTCTGGCTAGTCATTTATTTGTTGTTTTAAAGATTTTTTACGATTGCTTGCGTTTGTTTTTTAAAGATATTGTGTTGTAATGTTTATTTTGTTACCCACCTTGGGATTCCAGCTGTGCTGGAAGGAAGGCGGGTTTGTAACTACTATAAATAAATATGTAAAAAATTAAAGGTACATGCAGTAGAGTACCCTTGCTAAATCTTAATGGATGGGGAGGTCATTAGAGAAGGCATTCCTTAAGGTTGACTCCCTAAGTCCAATGACAGCATTAATGGAAAATGCAAATACGCTAACATTTGAACATGGAGAATGTTGGACCAATATTTCATCCCAGAAGCTCTGTTCACAAGTTACAGTGAACACACATATGATCCCATGTACAGCGTACCCTTGATTGTTCTGTATACATGCATTAAGTAATTATCGTGCTACACTCAATACAATTACAGCAGAACATGCGATTGAAACCCAACATTTATTCAGGTACTGCAAAGTGAACGCACACTGGCCCTTTCATACAAAACAGATGTACAGGCAGGATGCATGCATTGCTCACTGTAACACATGAACGGGGCTTAGTGTGGAGGGAAATTCAAAGGCCTTTATGTGTCTATCAAGGCATGTACGGGAGGAAGAAAGCAGGAACAACCCTTCGATGTGTTTCCCACTTGAACAGTTACTCGTATGAACAACAGTAGCCAACAATTCAAATGCTACCTGAAGTAATAAAAGGCTGCAAAGCACTGTGCAGTTGGAAGTGCTACTGTGGTGAAAAATTAGAATCAAGTAGTAATTAATATCATGGGTAAAAAGGGCTAATGGACAAATGCCCGATCATGGGCTGATTCGGAGGAAAGTTCATTTAGGCTGTCCAAGTATTTCTGAGCTCTTATTCACAGTAATAAAACGCCCTTTAAGGGGAAATGAGATTCCAAAGGGAGGGCAGTGTGATTTCAGGAACAGACAGGAAAGAAACTTCACTGCACTGAAGAGCTCAGCACCGCCTGCGGAAGCAAAGGTATGAATTTTTGGCAATCCCGAAACTCCCGCTGCAAAGCGAAGGCGGGTTTTCCTCCACCGTTTGTGCACGCTTCCTGTGTCACAATGTCATTCTAATGAAGCTGAGCCGCCGAAACAAGGAGGTTGCGTGAAGAGGCAATTACATGAGCCATTTATTCAATCAGAGGAGATGGGCTTGTACTCAAAAGTAGCACGGGCGTGTACTCTCGTAATGATGAGACAGAGGGAACTCCAAAGACTAAAAATGAAAAAGCTCACAGCATGGAAGACATTCCAATTTTTTTTATTATATGTATATAATTTTCCACTGCCAAATCAAGCTCAAGGAACGGGTTTTGTTTACTAACAATGCAATGGAGAGCATTTGCACTGCATTTCAGTAATTCATATGTGACTTGCATGAAGTCATATTCAGATTATACAAACAGCAGAACCAGAAGGTACATATGGAACGGTGCAAATATATCAGCTTCTAAGGGGCTGGAAAAAGAGGGCTGGCATTTATATTCAGCCCCATGCAAATAACAGGCACCAAGACCATAAGCCATACTCAGCAACGGGCCATGGCGCAGAACTTTAACCCTTCTGTTGTGTGAAAGAAAGGTGTGTTCTACTCGAGACAAGCCCCAATCCATGATTCAAGGTGCTTCACTCTTAAACTGGCTTACCGTATATACCCGTGTATAAGCCGACCCTCGTATAAGCCGAGGTGCCTAATTTCTCCCCAAAAATGGGGAAAAATTAGGCACCCGCGTATAAGCCGAGGGTCAGCTTATAACCCCACCCCCCGCAGGCTTACCTGACGGCTCCGGCAGCAAGGCGAGGGTCTGGAGACAGCGGCGGTGTGGCCCGGCGGGGGGCGGGGCAGCATTCCTGGGGCTGCCCCCGGCCGCTCCGGGTGGCGCGAAGCGGCGGTGCGGCCTGGCGCGGCCCGGCAGGGGCCGGGGCAGCCTTCCTGCAGCTGCAGGAGGCTGCCCCCGGCCGCTCCGGGCGGCGGTGCGGCCGGGCGCGGCCCCGCGGGGGGCGGGGCAGCCTTCCTGCAGCTGCAGGAGGCTGCCCCAGGCCGCTCCGGGCGGCGGTGCAGCCTGGCGCGGCCCGGCGGGGGGCGGGGCAGCCTTCCTGCGGCTGCAGGAGGCTGCCCCAGGCTGCTCCGGGCGGCGGTGCGGCCTGGCGCGGCCCCGCGGGGAGCGGGGCAGCCTTTCTGCGGCTGCAGGAGGCTGCCCCAGGCCGCTCCGGGCGGCGGTGTGGCCTGGCGCGGCCCCGCGGGGGGCGGGGCAGCCTTCCTGCGGCTGCAGGAGGCTGCCCCAGGCCGCTCCGGGCGGCGGGAAGCGGCGCAGGCTCAGCGGCGGCGGTAAGTTCCCCCCTCCCTCCTCCCTCCTTCCCCCCTCTACCGTATTGACCCGTGTATAAGCCGAGGCCGGCTTTTTCAGCCCTTTTTTTGGGCTGAAAAACTCGGCTTATACACGAGTATATACGGTACATGGTGAGAGGTTTTGTCCAAGTTAGAAACACAGAAGACATATATGGCCCAACCCAGTCAATACATGGACCTGCCTTTCCTGGATTCTCTAAGATTTCCCTTCAGCGTTTTGGAGATGTGACTGTAGTGGGAGAATTCTCAGCATTCAGAGAACCTTCTACATTCCAAAGCACCCTCTCCTTCTTTTTAAAAGAATTTTTATTATTTTTTAATAAAATATAAACAACTTCACGTACATCATTCACTCTTCATACTTCATATCCACAGCGAGATCCTCCTCTAATGTACAGTAGAGCGGCTTCAGTACATTTTATATGATCTAATACTATTCTTTTGGTCTGGGCAAACACAATGCTTCTATAAGTTCTTTATCTCAATTACGATTATAGCAAGCTTAAAATGTTGATACTAACATTTACAATTTTATGCTATCATTCACCACCAATATGTCTTCATCAAATCTAGCACCCTCTCCTTCTTGAATAGGGGACATCAACACCTATATATAAAATCAATAATGGCCTAAAGGGGGGGGGAATAAAACAGAGAAGTGGTCAAGAATTATAGAGCGGTAACATCATTTGGACAGCTGTAGGCTGCTTGGTTTCTATTGCAGGCCAAATAAAAACTGCATTTTTACCTGTTGTACTACAAATCAACAAGAGATTAGAAAACAGAGAACAGCACCTTGTTCAATTTAGCTTACCTGGCTATCTCCAAGACACCTTTTTAACAAGCTGCGGAAAGTTGCTGTTCTCTGGGAAGGATACAAGCGTTCAGGGGCCCTGCTGATCCATCGCAAAACTTCGGAAATCTATGAGTTGTGCGTGCGCAATTAGCTTTGGGTGTGCAGCTATTGTATGGGCAAGAACCGAAGTGAAGAAATAAATTGCCCACCACTGTTAACCTAGCATAATAAAAAACACGCATCCATCCGAATTGCCTTAGCGTTTATTAGCACAACCGGTACCTACATGTCATGTCTGGCTTTTCTACGCTCAATCTTTCCAGCACCATTAAAGCTATATACATAGCACACTGAATGTGCATCATAAGAACATAAGAAAGGCCCTGCTGGATCAGACCATGGTCCATCAAGTCCAGGAGTCTGTTCACACAGTGGCCAACCAGGTGCCTCTAGGAAGCCCACAAGCAAGACGACTGCAACAGCACCATCCTGCCTGTGGTCCACCACACCCAAAATAATAGGCATGCTCCTCTGATATGAGAGAGAATAGGTATGCAGCATGACTAGTATCCATTCTAACTAATAGCCATGAATACCCCTCTCCTCCTCGTACTTGGTAGACTACTAGAAGGCAAGTCCATCCCCTGAGGATCTTGAGTTCCAAAATATGATACTAGGAAGATAACAAAGAGAGGAGGGGGAGGAGCTAGGGCAGGAGTCCCCATCTTTTTTAAGGCCAAAGGCACCTTTGGAATTTTGAGAGGGGTGGTGAGTACCACCCTAATATCCCAAACGGCTGCCTCAGAAAGCAGAGCCAAATGGATTGCCTCCCTCCTCACACCTCCTGGGACTCTGTTCTGGAGAACCAGGTTTGATTCCCCCACTCCTCCACATGAGCGGCGGAGGCTAATCTGGTGAACTGGGTTGGTTTCCCCACTCCTACACATGAAGCCAGCTGGGTGACCTTGAACTAGTCACAGTCCTCTTAGAGCTCTCTCAGCCCCACCTACCTCACAGGGTGTCTGTTGTGGGGAGGGGAAGGGAAGATGATCGTAAGCTGGTTTCATTCTTCCTTAAGTGGTAGAGAAAGTCGGCATATAAAAACCAACTTTTCTTCTTCTTTCATTTGAATGAGGGAAGCCAATAACAAGATCTGCCTTACAATGGCCACACCCACTTTCTGAAAAGTTCAGTGGGTGCCAAGGGATGTACTGGTGGGTGCCATGGTACCCCCCAGGCACCGTGCTGGGGAACCCTGAGCTAGGGAGTAAAAAGGTAAGGTGGTGTTCACACCACTTACTTGTAGTAAAGGATGAGAAGTAAGGAGTCAGACATACCTAAGTCCCACTGGAACCAATAGAAACAAGTGAGATTGGTCACAAGTGGGATTTAGGCACAATTGTCTATAAGGAAATTGGAGCTGTGGTTAATTGGGGCTTCCACGGAGCTAAATGACTTGTCTATACTATAGGAAGATCTTGCTCACAAATGTGTTTCTTGCTGGCTTCGAACTTGGCAGTGTCCCAATCTGAAACAATCCCTGTCCCCAAAATTGCTCATGACTGATAGAACTGATTTCTTACCCCAAATAAAACAGTGCCCTGGGATAGACAGAAAGAATGAGCAATCATATTTGTCCCTTCTGAATAAGTGGGTGGACCATAGCAAATGGCACACACACATGCGCTCAACTTGCATTCTTGCTTTGGCCCGGCTTACACATCACCTGTGAGCAAAATGGCTGTTAGCATTTGCACATGAGCGCACAACCTGGGACCAGCAGATATTTTGCCACTGAGCTGTGGCTCCTCCCACAGTTGTCGCCACAACATTCAAGATACCGAGCATCATCTTATGCCCATGTAGTTTGTGTGGAAGATGTACACAACTGTATGAGAACACCACATTGGCAGTTGTAGCTCTCAACATGCAGATCTGACCCATCTTCCATACACATGGTATCGTCTTTCTCCCCTTCCTCTTCCTCCTGCACTGCAACCATATGGAACATCCCTCTCTGCTGGGAATGAATTCAAGGAGATGCTAAAGGAGATTCCTCCTTAGACCCAACTACAGTTCTGGGAGATGGATCTTGTCCATGTCCACTTTAAAATGTCAAGGTTGACAAGACTTCTAAAGAAGGTTAGTTTTTATACCCAATTTTCTCTACCTTTAAGAGTCTCAAATCGGCTTACAATAGTCTTCCCTTCCGCTCCCCACAACAGACACTTTGTGAGGTTCACCTGATTAAGTGTCCGCTGCTCAAGTGGAGGAGTGGGGAATCAAACCTGGGTCTCCAGATCAGAGTCCACCACTCCAAACAACTACTCTTAACCACTACACCACGCTGGCTCTCCACATCAATGCATTACTGGGTGGCAAGACCATCTCCCTTGAAACCAAGTACAGCCCACAGGAACTAGTTACTAGACCTTTTGCCAGGACAAGGAATGCTATCCAGGCGAAACAGCCACCAGAGGGCATGAAGGAAACCCATGGCAACTACCAAAACGCTGAGGGTGGGCTGGAGCCCATTGCTAGGATTGCCAACCTCCAGGTAGTTAAAGAAAATAGCAGCACCAAGGCTCTCCAACTAAATAATATAAATGATATTTATATTATTTTATTTATATCATTTATATCGTTGGATTAATTCGATGTACCTGAAATTATTTTGGAACCTTATGAGAAAGTTAAGTACTTACCTCAGTCTGTATCTTTGTTTTTCATTGTTCATGATTTGTTGTTCTTATAAATATTGTGTTTAGTTGGAGAGCCTTGGTGCTGCTATTTTCTTTAACCTCCAGGTAGTAGCTGGAGATCTCCTGCTATTACAACTGAACTCCAGCCAATAGAGATCAGTTCACCTGGAGAAAATGTCCGTTTGGGCAATGGGGCTCTATGGCACTCCCCTCCCCAAACCCCGCCCTCCTCAGGCTCCATCCCCAAAATCTCCAGGTATTTCCCAACCCGGAGCTGGAACCCTACCCGTTACCACGGAAACAGGCTTCTTGCAAGGCTCAGAAGCCCACCGGGCCTGTTGAGGCTGCCTGGAGCTATTTAAGGCCTTGTAGTCAGAGACCAGGGAGGCCAGCCTCACCATGACTCCTCTCCCAGGTGTGGGGAGTCAAGAGGGAGAGGGGAAGAGACAAGCAGCAGCCTGAAGGCAGGGGAAGGAATAGGGTGAAGCCAGAACCCCCTCTCCTCCCAATCTGAGGCCACTCATGGGTACAGTGGGCCAAGCAGCACATTAAAGATGGCGGCTGGAGTAGTCCCCAGCCCTCTACATCCACCCCATAGCCATCAGAAAAGGATGACGGTGTTGTTCACATCCCAGGGATACGCTCACAACGATGTTATTGTGAACAGGGTAGGAAGGTACAGCAGGTCGGAGGCATTAGCATATATGCCAATTGCAGGCTCCTGTGTAAAGTGTAATTTGGCGCAGGCCTGAATCCTGATTTTTCATTATCTTCTACAAAAGAAATCTACCCTCCTGGGAGGAGATTCAAAGCATTTACTTTGTTGAAGAACTTAAATTCTCTCCCGAGAGAAGGAGAGGTATGGAAGCTCTTGCCGAAGACAGACAGTTAAAAGTAAGAGTGAGGAGACGGGAGCAATTTCCACTCACGACAACTGCGGCGATTGGGGGGGAGGACGGAGAGTGCGCATAGTAGGCGCATAAGACTATTCCAGCCTCTGTGTGTGCAGCCATAGGAAACCGGAATTAGTTTGGCATAAAAGAAGAGGCCCGTCCTTTCAGAGGAGTTTGAAGCGCAACGAAGAAGCGAGGAGTAGGAAGGCGACAATGGGCCTAATAAGTAGTTTCGGATGATGAACTCTCAAGAGGCGTCGCGCTGAAGGGAGAGGTGTTTCCATTTCGTATTTTATTCTCCACAGAATTAGATGTATATCACAGCTGGAGGCAGGTCTAGTCACATATTCGCTTGACCCCGAGGGAGCACTAGGCAGTCGCAAGGGCTGAAGCAGCCGCGAGTGAAACAAAGCAAAGAATCTTTCGCTCGGATTGTTTCAAGCTTCGGGGATCCTTTGAACCCGGCACATTGTCGCGAGCAGCAAAAGATCTTTTCCCAGGCAGGCTTTTAACAGCTCTAGCTCAGCCCCGTACAAGATGGTTCTTCGTTAGGGCGGACTCGGCGCGGGAGGAGAGGGGACGCTTCTGGCTTGACCCCGGGGAAGGGCCTTCAAATCGGCCCACACTCAAGCCTGCCAATTTATGCCTGGAACCAGGGGTAATTAAAAACGATCCGTGAGTGTGAAGAAAGCTGTCCTGACTCCTTTGCCGGTCAGCTGAGAAAACTGAGATAAGTCCCGAGCCCTACTGGTTTTCCGGTTTCAAGCGGAACGCCAAAGGGCTAAAGTTATTTGTCGACTCACAAGTGGACGTTTGAAGAAATGATTTGCAAAGGGCACAAACTGCAGGTATGATACTGCACAACTCCTCGTCTCTGTAGAGCTTTTTGCTTGGCTAGATTGAATGCTAACCCTTCTATGGTAATGCAGGGCAGAATTCTGAATATACCATACTCAGACAGGATCTACCCTTGCTCTTCTGGCTCTATTGACTCATTAGCCCATGCCCTTTTGGAATGCCGCTTTTACGAGGAACTTCGATCGCACTATATTTCCCCCCTTTTAATATACAAATCCAATGCCTCTGTGACTGACATAATGCCTTTTTTACTAAGCGACAGGGACCCCAAGGCTACATTGTCAGTGGCAAGATTTGTTTCAGTCCTTATATCCCTCCAACACTAGATATATGCTGCTCAAGATCAATTGATCAAGGAGCTTCTAAGGGATAAAAGGAAGGAAGGAAAGGAAAGGTATGATACTGCAGGTATGACTGCAGGAAAGCCAGAGTGGTATGGCGGTTAAGAGCGGCAGTTCGGAGCGGTGGACTCTAATGTGGAAAACCGGGTTTGATTCCCCGCTCCTCCACATGAGCGGCGGACGCTAATCTGGTGAACTGGGTTGGTTTCCCCACTCCTGCACATGAAGCCAGCTGGGTGACCTTGGGGAAGTCACAGCTCTCTTAGAGCTCTCTCAGTCCCACCTACCTCACAGGGTGGCTGTTGTGGGGAGGGGAAGGGGATTGTAAGCCAGTTTGATTCTTCCTTAAGTGGTAGAGAAAGTCGACATATAAAAACTAACTCTTCTTCTTCCTCCAGAAAGTTGGCCATGTGCTAAAACAGCCAAGAATCCTTATTAGTACAGATGCAGATAGTAAGTTTTGCTAAAGAAACTCATGCAAGTAAGCAACTGCTGGCTTGATCAAATGTTAATTTGGGAATCGTTGCTACTTAATGTTTTGTGTAAAAAAAAAATCCCCCCCAAGAAAAAAATGCCTTTCAAGCTTTAATATATACAATGCAGTGAACATATGTTTCAAGGTAAGAAATGGACCTAACTGACATAATTGTTCAATGTTTTAATCATTTATTTACTTCATTTATTTATTCGCTTCATTTATGCCCCACCTCTCTCCCAGTGGGTACCCAAAGGGGCTTACATCATTCTCCTCGATTTTATCCTCACAACAACCCTGTGAAGTAGGTCAGGCTAAGAGTATGCAACTGGCATAGAAAGGTTAGCTGGGGAAAAGGCAGTTTTCATTCTAAATATAATGAACTTAGGTTTATCATTTGGCCCAAAAAATATATTATGGAGGATGCATGGCTGCCATTAAAAGCAGTAGGCCTGCATAATTCCTTGCATGTTTCCCCACTTCTGCTGAACTTCACAGGCTGCTCCTTGCAGGAGCTGGGGAAATGTTATCAGGAAGAGGAGGAGAAGACGCATGACTGCTGCTTTCAGCTGTAGCCATGCATCTTTATGATGACTACTTCCAGCCTTAGGCTAAGAACTTTTGTAGACAACCTGGACAGAACAAAACAGGATCAAATAAAGGTCCTGCCTTCTCCTATGTAAGTCACACGCTCTGCAATAACCAATAGAATGTCCTTTCTATTGGTTTGAGGTTTACGGATAACTAGTTCTTCCCCTTGAAGGTCACTACGTATGTGACTTTTTCTGACACGGGAAAAACATGCACACAATAGGGAAGTAATGACTGTGTGTTTCCACCATGGGCACATTGCAGAGCTGCCATGTATACCAGCTAGCCTTAATACCTACGTCGAAAAGCACACTCATGCCAGTATTCAAACATCACCATATGCACACATAGGAATCCTCCTGAATTCTGCTCCAGCTGGAACCTGGGAAAGGACCCTGAGTGCTGGTTGCACATTTTTAGCATGGGGTCAGTAACTACTACCCCCTAAACACAGTCTGAGGGGCATACTCAACCCCCTTTCCAAAAAATACCATGCACATCCAATACAGCAAGTATACAATGTTTTCATTACCCCACTGTCCGTGCCGGAAACTCGGAATACGAAGCAGTCTCTTAAAGAGTGCCTGAGATGTCCTGGGACAATCTAGAAGCCAGCTTACTTGACTTGTTTGTGTCTGGCGTGACAAGAGGCTTGGTGAATGAGGAGTAGCCTTTCTCAAGGATTCCTGCTTTACCTGCCCCAATTCAGGTGTGCACAAAGAGCCCAGAGAGTTTTGGAAGAGTAGAATGGATGTCTTCTGCTATCTGCCAAAACTTTCCAGAGCAGAACCAGTCAATTCAGTTCCCTCCTAAAGCATTCTTTGCCTCCATTCACTCTTTGAGCCAAATTTCGGGGGAAGGGGGGAATATCCCAGCACTAACCAATAAATTCCAATCCACAGTTTTAAATAAAGCGCCCAGTTTGTAATTAGAATACTATTTATTTGAGAGTTGTAATCCACGCTGTCCAACAGGCTCAAAGCAGGTAATTGCAATTTTTTAGAAATGGAATTGCTTCTAAAATCACTTTATACAGGAATGATACCTTTCAACGTTTATTTTGCAAATGTGATGCAGCGCTGTTTGCCTAAGTGTGAAACTGCCAGGATTTCCTAACCTTCCAACATGGATAGTTTGCCCCAGCTTGGATACTACTGGGAAGGTTTTTTCCCCCTCACTTCCCCACAGCATTGTGGTGCTTCTATACACTTCCTGGATTCTCCCCATTATTTCTGTAATCCTTCCCAAACCTGCTTTGCTGCAATTTTGGGGGAAATATCACAAAAAAGCTAGGGTGGCAGCCAAGAGGATGGGAAAATCCGAATAGTCTCAGTCCCTCCCACATAGGTGCCATTTTCCTGCCCCAGTTCCCCACAGCAGCAATTTCTTCCCCCCTCCCCCGCCACTGGGGATTTTCTCAGGTTTTTTAATTTTTAATTTGCAATTGACATATAGCCTGATCTCACCAGATCTCAGAAGCTAAGCGGGGTCAGCCCTGGTTAGTATTTGGATGGGAGACCACCAAGGTATACCAGGGTTGTTATGCAGAGGAAGGCACTGGCAAACCACCTCTGTTAGGCTCTTGCCATGAAAACCCCAAAAAAGGGTCGCCATAAGTTGGCTGCAACTTGACGGCACTTCACACACACACACATATCATTGTACTGTTATAACACTATAACAATCTGTCTGTCAGGTTATCTGAATTCCCAGTTTCCGTTTAAAACAAAAGTCTCTTGCCCCATTTGTTGCAGAAGTGTGCCTTTCCTCTTTTATCTCTGCAACACAAGCGGATCAAGTCTTTAAACAGGGTAAGAGCCACAGAGAACCCCTGTCCTAATATGGAAAACACATCTGTTAGACTAAAACACCCACATATTTTGTAATTATATTACACAGAACACAGATCCTCATTTCAATCCTAACTTTTCATGTGGAGCTCCTGCATACAAAGGGGCTTCCTATTCATTCTCGTGTCAAGGGCAGCTAGGAAAGTAAACGAGAATTCGTTCATGGTACTGCTTCCAACATCAAAGCGGAGATAGCCCTGTTCATGAATGGAGTTGTCAGGAGTACACATCAGACCCTCCAAATCAAGCATCTGCATATTATTATGCTTGCAACAAAACTGACCACTGAATAGTACTTACTCTAGGAACAGGGGATGTCTGGGTACCCTTCTTTTGGCCACTCGTTTCAGGTGTCAGGTCTCTGTGATCCAGCTGCAGGTGGCTCTCTAAGTCTTCAGCGCTTTCGAACTTGACACTACACTCCGGACACCGCAGGCTTCCACACGGTCTTTCGCTAACATCTGGCGTAGCCATCCCTAAGGACTGTCCGTTGGTGCTCCGAGTCATGCATGCAGCACACAGGCCGTACGGCAGACCATTGACGTCCAGTTTCACCAGGTCTTGCTTGTTCCTGAAGTCTTTCAAGCACAGAGCACACTTGTAGAGTTTCTGCAAGGCCTGGCCATTGGGAGAGGATGCCGCAGAGCTCCCTACCAGTTTTTGCATATGGAACGTCCCGTGGATTTTCAGCTCGAGAGTCGAGGTGACCGTCTGCATGCAGACGACGCAGCGAAACCCAGTGAGGGAGTTTCTAAGGTCAGGATGCATCTGGCAGTGCTCAATGAATTCTTCCTCACTCTGCAGAGGCATTTTGCAGATCCGGCACGTTCCTGTATCCAAGCTCTTACTGTGAGTCACTTTGTGCTCCGTCAGGGTCAAAAGCGACGGGAAGCGTTCCCCGCAAATGGGGCACATGTAATGCTTTGCTGGGCCTCGGTGAGTCTGCATGTGCTCCCGGAGGCCATTCTCCGAGAAAAAGGTCCTTGAGCAGATGTTGCACTTGTGACTCCCCTTGATGAATTCAGCTTTCTTCCTGGAACAATCATCCTCCCCTGGTCTGATGTTATGGTCCCTCAACCGATGGTTCTGCAAAAGGACCTCCATCGTATATGCAGCCCCGCAGATGTCACACCCATACATAGGCTCTGAAGCATCCACATCATCCTCACTAGCTTCATGGCTGTTGGACGTATCAGGATTTTTCATCAACATGTTCTGGATGTCCGCAGATTCGGCCTTCTTATTGGCCGGCGTCATACCATTCGCCGTCCCGTTCTCGGCGCCAGCGTCAAAAACACAATGTTTCTCCCGCAAGTGTTTTTCAAGCAAGATGATGGCGTGGAAAGCTTTGCTGCAGAACTTGCAGTTGTATTTCTTGCTGTGTGTCGTGATGTGGCATTGCAGCTCCACCTCCGTACTAAAGGTCTCTCCGCAAAAGATGCATTTGTGGGACTTAGCTGGGTTGCCCAAATGGCTGTGCTTCACATGGATCTGGAGGTCCACCTCCTTCCGGAAGTCCCAGTTACAGGCTGTACACCGATACATCTTTTTCTCATTGCTGTGCTTCACTGCCAGATGCACTTGGATAGAGACCTTGGAGTCGAAAACCTCTTGGCAAAGGGTGCAGTGATACAACACAAAAGTATGCATGTCTAGCAAATGCTTCTGCAGATCATCGACCGATGAAAACTGCTTGTCGCAGCTCTCACACACATAATGGGTTGAAGTAGTCATGTAATGCACGGTCAGGTGCTGCAGAAGAGACTCTTGGGAGTCAAAGTCTTCTTTGCACTGAGGGCATGACTGCTTCCTTAAAAGCAACTCCAAGTGCAACTTTAGATGAGTCTGGAAGCTTTCAAAGTTGGAGAACTTGAGCTCGCACTGATTACACGGGTATTCGCCGTTCGAAACGGAGTTGACGCTCGCAGAGAGCCGCTGCCTTTTGGGGGAAGAGACCTCAACATCCGAAGAAACTGGACTCTGTTCGCCTTTCGACTTCTTATTGTGCGCCAGCGGAATGTTCTTGTGGTTCTCTTTAATGTGCTTGGTTAGCTTGAGGATGGAGCCAAAAATGGGCGAGTTTGTGCAATAGGGACAGGAATAGACCTCCATGAAAGACTGGGAGGGTTGAACCACAGGGGAATCCAATTTGGAATTTCCTATGCTGCAATGAGTTTGCTGGATGTGCTCAGTCAGAGACGCTTCGGTCAGGAAGCCCATGGAGCACTGGTTGCAAAAAAAGGCATTGTTACCATCTGGCGCTGTGGCACCCGGCCCACAGTGAGCTATGCGGATGTGTTCCTGCAAGCTGTTGATATCAGCAAACATCTCAGGGCAATAATTACAGTGGAAGGCTGAAATGTTGTTGAACTGCATCATGGGATATGCATGGTTTTTATGCACCTTCCTCACGTGTTCGTTCAAGTTGTACAACGTGGGCATGGACTCAAGGCAGATCTGGCACGTGTGGCTTTGCTGAGGTTTGTCCGCGTGGATGGTCTTCAGGTGGATCTCCAAGACGGCGAGACTGTTGAAGTCACGCTTGGTGCAGTAGGGGCAGCTGTAGGAGACCTTGGACCACGTCTGGCCCTCTTCTCTTTCTAACGATCGGATCTTCTTTTGCCCTCTCAACGGTTTCAAAGTTGAGTCAGGGGTAGAGCCCCGCTCTACCGACGCACTGGAATCTGGCGTTGCACTGCTCATAGATGCCACGCTGCCCAAGACGGGGTCAGGACTGATGCTGTGGTTGCTCGAATCAGGCTGTCGATGGCTATCCAAGTGGCAATACACTTCCTCTACTGAAGAAAACTGCTCCGGGCACATTGGGCACTTGTGTTTTTTGTTGGCATGGGCTTGATGGATGTGGGAAAGCAGCGAGTTCTCATCAGCAAATACTTCGGGGCAATGGATGCATTGCAGGTCCGCCTTTTCAGACAGCTGCGGGTGGCGGGTCACGACATGCTTCTCCAGCTCTTCAGTCTGGCTGAAGGTCTCCTCGCAGTAGTCGCACATGAAGTCGTCCTTCTTTGCCTCCTTGTCACTCTTGGCCATGTGCTCCTTGTTCTTCTTGTGGGCCTGCATGTGGCTCTGCAGCGAGCTGGTGGACGAGAAGCCGCGCTTGCAGACCGTGCACTTGAACGGCTTGCTGGAGCTGTGGGTCTTCAGGTGGATCTTGAGGTGGTCGCTGCGCGAGAAGGCCGCCTCGCACTCGTGGCAATGGTACTTCTTGTCCCCCGTGTGCAGCTTGATGTGCCGGTCCCTGCTCCTCTTGTGCTTGAAAAGCCGGCTGCAGTAGGTGCACTTGAAAGGTAGCTTGTCGCTGTGGATCTGCTCGTGCCGTTTAAGGTAGCTCAGGCGAATGAAGGACTTGTCGCAAAACTGACAGGGATACGGCAGGCCAGTCCCCCCTTCCTCCTCCCCAATGCCGAGATCACACCCATCTCCGATCATCTGAGTGGGTGATGCAACGTCTTTGCTGGAGGGAGATGAAGCCACCCAGGAGAGTTGTGGGTCGTCGTCGCCATCTGTAATGGGAAAGCAGAAAGGAGATTAAAAACAATTCCCAGGGCATCTGTGAAAAAAAGAGGGACAAAGCCACTGAACAACACTCTGGCCTTCTGCTGCTACGGTATTAGTGGGGGGGGGGGGATGCAACTGCTGCACAAAAACAAAAGAGCCACCCCCGCAAATGCCTCGCGGATCTGAAAAGGATATTTGTGCAAAGTGGGGGTGGGGGAGCACCTATAGCACAAATGCAATTTTTTAAAAATATATTTTATATGTGTGTGTGTGCGCGCACCAATAACAGAGCAGTGCTATTAATGCTAAGCAATTTCTCCATTCGCCTCCTCCACTCCCCCACCCCGGTCCCCCAAGCAGGTTTAACACCTGTCTACTGTATTGCCGAGCAATAAACAGCAAGTCAAGAAAACAAAACGCAACATGCCTCAGAGCAATACCGACATTTCTAAGAGCTGCTGTGTTAAGTGCTCGTACGTGAGCCTTTTCCAACAGACACCAGTCAGAGAGGTTTTGAAAATACAGCCCGGAAAAGAAAAAATCCTTTTCGGCCCTGCCTTGAAACAGGAGGGGCTGTGCAGAAGCAGCGACAGTAGGAGAATCACCCTCTCTCTCTCTCTCTCACACACACACACACACACACGAGCCATTCGATAGTCGTGTGACATAAACAACGTGGGTTTCCCCGGAAGCTGGTTGCACCTGAAACGAAACTTCAAATCGGTGGGCAGGCGATTGAAAAGATAAGGCGTCTGACCGCTTCGGAGCCGCTCATTAACGAGGTGATGCCCACCTCTTGCAGGAAGGGGCTGGCGTTCTGCACAATGCCCCCAAAACTTTACTTGTGATCAACAGCCAGCCTGGCTCCGGTGCCAGCTTCGTGCCCTGCACCCGTGCCAACTCTGCAGCAAGATACAAAGCAAGTGGTGTCTCCGCATTGCATCGCAGAGCCCGAAAGCGCAGCAGGGTCTGTTGGGGCATCTCCGGCCATATTGCAGAAGGGGAACGGGAGTCGATATATTGATCTGACAATTCGAGGTTTTGTAAAGACCGTGTTTTGTTTTGTTTTTCCCTTATAAAGATTCCACGTTGGAGCATGTCAAGAAGCAAGGAGTTTCTCCTTTGACACAGCTGTTTCTGCATTTCCCTGCGAATTTGCTGCAGCTGTTTAGATATCTCTCGCTGTTCTCTCATCCTTCTCAGACACACACAAACACCCGCACCAGTAACAGCTGCTAAGCTGCCTCAGCCTTCCTTCTTCTCAGCCTGTCTCTGCCAACAGGCCCTGAAGAGGTGCCAATTCTCAGCTACTCCATGCTCCAGCCCCAGATCTTTCTGGATGGCGTCTTGGGCAGGATTCTGACAGTACGCCCCCAGGCCTAGATTCGCAGGCTGGACTCCGCACAAAGTTCACAGCGTGTCACATTCCTCTGCTAGTAATCTTGCCAACTGCCTGACCTTAACGTCCACTGATGCCACCTATGCCCGGCTGTTCTTTTATGCACCTACAGTATCAGACTTCCTGCCCTCCCTTCTTGGCCTCATTACGGTTTTGGAGATCAGAACCAAGACAGATCTGGGAAGCGAAGGCACCTTTGCTTGGCTGCTGTAGCTAAAAAAAGTATTAACTCATGCCAAGCTCTGCCCGAGCCAGTCTTCTAGGTCTGGAGGCTAGCTCAATAGACAGGCACGGGCAGTTAACTCACCATGTTAAAATGTTCCCGCCCTCCTCAGAGATATCTGATTGGCATTCTTAGGAAAATGAAGAATGCTGGGACTTGACTCTTCTTATACGGGCTATCAATCTATTTAAACCTGTATCGAACTGCGGCGCAGGCCTTTCCAATGGAGGACACTGACAAATGGACAAAGAAGGTACAACATTCCAGGGGAATGTTAGAAGAAGAGTTAGTTTTAATACATCGAGAGAGCTGTGACTAGCCCAAGGCCACCCAGCTGGCTTCCAGTGGAGGAGTGGGGAAATCAACCTGGTTCACCAGATTAGAATCCACCGCTCCAAACCACCGCTCTTAACCACTACGCCATGCTGGCTTGTATATTACAGTACTGTATATTACAGGATGGTATATTACAGTAGGCATAGTCCAGGCCATTTTCCTGCAAACAGCAGAGGGGACGGAAGCAAAATGGGAGCTTCTCGCCACTGTATATCATTCCCATATTGTATCCTTTCCTAACTAGAAAGAAGTCTGAGATGCTGCCTCCCTCCTAATGTATGGTTGCCAGCCTCCAGCTGAAGCCTGGAGATCTCCCAGAATTACAGCTCATCTCCTGACTACAGAATTCAGTTCCCCTGGAGAAAATGTCTGCTTTGGAAGGTGGACACTATGGCATTATACCCTGCTGAGGTGCCCCTCCCCTCCCCAAACCCCACCCTCGCCAGGCTCCGCCTCCAAATCTCCAGGAATCTCTCGACCTGGAGTTTGCAATCCTATCGAATACCAGTTTGGGTGTAATGCTTCTCTCCCTTACGCAGTGGACTGCATACATTAAACTGTGCATAAAGATTCTGTGATTTGCCTAGCAAATTAATGGGGACTTGCATACATTCTGAACAACGCACTTTCGATCCCCTTTGCAACTGGATTTTACTGTGAGAAGGCGCAAAATCCACTTGCAGACAACCGCTAAAGTGCAGTGAAAGTGCGTTAAAATTCATTATTCAGCATGTGTGAAAGTGCCCCCAATAAGAGATGTCCACCAACAGGTTTGGAGGGACTTGGGAAGTCAAGAAAGGGTAGACAGACAGACATCCGACGACAACAGATGGTGAATCTGCTCTCAAAGCGTGGGCAAAATGGTTTGGACACACAATCCCTGCCCTGCCAACAAATGTTTTAGAATGCAGCTCCCACGACTAGGCGGGGGAGGATTTCTGTTGGGGAAACCATGTGGGGGAAAGGGTCGCCCACCCCAAGCTCGATTAAAATTGGAGGGCCTCATTACAACTCTTTAACTTAAAAAAAAAAAATCAGGTGAAGTCAGCATGGAATAATGTGTGTAAATGAACCCTAAAATGTAAGAGCCCGGAGACTAAAATTAAATAGGCCTATATTGTTTGTCAAAAGGTACATTCTGCTTTATAAATAATTATTTTTTAAAAAGGTACAGGAGGACAGCTAATGGACCAACTTCACCGCAAGGTGTGAAACAGTGAACAAATTCTGTTTACACAAGCTGTTTTGTTGCAATTTAACATTCTATGCGTCCTTTTATGCATATAAAGAATACTGTAGAACAAATGTCGTATACTTCGCATGCGTGTGTGTTAACTGCCGTCAAGTCGCTTCTGACTCATGGCGACCCTATGAATCAAAGTCCTCCAGAATGTCCTGTCTTTGACAGCCTTGCTCATATCTTGCAAATTGAGGGCTATGGCTTCCTTTATGTAGTCAATCCATCTCTTGTTGGGTCTTCCGCTTGTCCTGCTGCCCTCAACATTTCCTAGCATGACGGTCTGTGACTCTTGTCTTCTCATAATGTGACCAAAATACGATAGCCTCAATTTAGTAATTTTAGCTTCTAAGGTCAGTTCAGGCTTGATTTGATCTATGACCCACTGATTTGTTTTTTGGGCAGTCCACGGTATCCGTAACACTCTACTCCAACACCACATTTCAAAGGGATCTACTTTCTTCCTATCAGCTTTCTTCGGTGTCCAGCTTTCACACCCATACACAGTAATAGGGAATGCGATGGAATGAATTAACTTAATCTTGGTGGCCAGTGACACAACCTTACACTTCAGAATCTTTTCTAACTCCTTCATGGCTGCCTTTCCCAGTCTCAATCTCCTTCTGAATTCTTGGCTGCAGTCTCCCTTTTGGTTGATATCACACATTAACTCACTCCATATAGGGGGGGCTACAAACCTCTGTCCCTGCATACTTTTAGCAAGAATGTGGAGACCTCTTTCCCATCAGCGAACAACAGGGACTAGCATCTTACTAGTAAATTGCTTCAATTAGACTGCTAAATTTTGCCTTCTGCCAGCTTTCATTATATTATCCCACTTTTGTACTGGCATCTGTTTTAGTGGGTTTCCCCCCTCCCAATTATATTTTTAAACATTGGTTCCTATTGTACATCATTCTGGACACAGTTCTATCACGAAACAGTTGAACAATGTTAATAAAAAAGAAAGCTTTGACTCCTGCCACTTTTGGCCGAAGTGACCCCAAAAGGCTAGAAAACAGTGAGGATTTTATTTTTTTTACTTTTGTAGTTCCCCTAATTCACCGAGAAGCAACGTTTTAATTCATCAAACCTGGGAGCTTCCACCTCCACCCCTTTCCCTAGGACTACGGTTACACCTTTTGCAGATGAAAAATGAAACCCAACCGCTGCAGATTGTAAATCAACTGTACACCCCATAATAAGGCAGCTTTACGCCTTGCCCTGGACAGCCTCTGTCTCGCTCTCACGCCAGCCGCGTTCACAGGGGGCCTCTCTCGCTGAGCAGGGAAAGGGGGAGGCTGCCGCCCCCCAAGGACTTGAATTAATGGGCTTTTCTAACTGGAAGGATTCAGCTGGCTGCCTGCTCCCCTGGATTAGATTCAGCAGGGAAGGACCAGCAAACCCCTGCCCGCCAATTCCCAGCACACGCCAGCTGGGCTCCTCAAGGGGGGATCCAGGCAAAAAGGGATGAGGAAGGCACAGGGGCTTTCAAACTAGGGCAACAAATGGCGAATTTGCTCTCCAAAACATCTCTTTTCCTTTTTTTTAAGCAGCAACGTTGTTCCCGTAATATTGAAAAAGAAACGGGAGCCACTGAGCCAGTGATTTGAACAAACAATGCTGTGTGGCAGGAACTGAAATGCATCCGATGCTTTAATCAGAGTCGACATTGATACCTTTTGTTTTTAAAAGGGTAATGCCGCTGGACCCTCGAGAGGCCAACGTTGCAGGACTTCTGGGGCCATCAAGCAAGCACAGGAAGTCAGCAAAGCAGCAAAATCTGCACCCCCTTTCCCGAGATTTCCAAGGCACTGACTGATTCCCGCTCCAGACTTCTGATTGGCCGAGGACCCCTATATAAAGTTTGCGGGATAAGCCTTCACTCCCACTCTGCCCGCATCTCGCAAGTGAAACCAGAGCTGGTCTGGACGTCCTATGTCGCAGGAAGGGGCTGTGGCTCAGGGATGGAGCATCTGCTTTTCATGCAGAAGGTCCCAGGTTCAACCCCCAGCATTTCCAGTTGAAATAATCAGTAGGTGGTGTGAAAGACCTTTACTTTAGACCCTGGAGAACTGCAGTTAGAGTACACTCATCCCAGGATGTTTTAGTGGTAACTCCAGCACTAGGAGCCCCGTGGCGCAGTGTTAAGCTGCAGTACTGCAGTCAAAAGCTCTGCTCATGACCTGAGTTCGATCCCGACGGAAGTCGGTTTCAGGTAGCCGGCTCAAGGTCGACTCAGCCTTCCATCCTTCCGAGGTCGGTAAAATGAGTACCTGGCTTGCTGGGGGTAAAGGGAAGAAGACTGGGGAAGGCACTGGCAAACCACCCTGCAAAGAAAGTCTGCCTTGGAAACGTCGGGATGTGACGTCACCCCATGGGTCAGGAATGACCCAGTGCTTCACCTTTTACCAGCACTATGCAACACCCTTCCAGAAGCCATGCATTTCCCCTCCCCACCCCACTTCACAGGCCAGCAGGGGGGAATGGGGAACACGCCAGCATCACAGCATTGCTCAATGTCACTTCCAGCACCAAATAGGGTTGCCAACCTCCAGGTAATAGCTGGAGATCTCCTGCTATTACAACTGATCTCCAGCCGATAGAGATCAGTTTACCTGGAGAAAATGGCTGCTTTGGCAATTGGACTCTATGGCATTGAAGTCCCTCCCTTCCCCAAACTCCGCCCTCCTCAGGCTCTGCCCCAAAAACCTCCCGCCAGTGGCAAAGAAGGAACAGGCAACCCTAGCACCAAACCAGATGTGACAGCATCGCATCCGGGCAAAACTCTAGGATTCACCCACAACTCTATGGTTTAACTACCGAGTTTGAGGCAAACAGCACTCCCAATACGACGATGTCATTTCCAGTATGGTTCCAGAAATGATGTTATGAGCCGGCACACCTGTCCCCAACACCCCAATTCCTCATGGGGGTTTGCCAGCTGCTGCTGCTGGCAGCCCCACAGCACTCAAAAAAATACCATATAACAGATTTGTTCTCGTGAGCCTTTAATGATACTGAGCTGCTTTTGCTAAGACCACTAACATACCTGACAGGAACACTGTCTGAATTTTGTTAATTTTGCTATTTTTTACAGGATATTTTTTTATATTTAATCAGTTGGTATGGAGTTTTGTAAGCCACCTCAGGTTCCTTTCAAAAGACAAGCAGGCCAAAAGCTTTTAAGATGGCCATCTTATGGCTAGATGGCCATCTGTCAGCAATGCTGATTCTATGACCTTAGGCAGATGATGAGAGGGAGGGCATCTTGGCCATCTTCTGGGCAGTAGGGGTCACTGGGGGGTGTAGGGGGAGGTAGTTGTGAATTTCCTGCATTGTGCAGGGAGTTGGACTAGATGACCCTGGTGGTCCCTTCCAACTCTATGATTCTACGATTCTATGAAATAAATATTTACATGTATAGTTCTTTGTCCTCAGATCAGTACCAAGATGACCTCACCCACAATGGCTTCTCAAACTTGGAGAAGGAAGAGAAAGTTCAGCCATGTTGGAAAGGAAAACACTAAGCAGACTTCAGAACGCAAGCATTCATGACAATAGCTTTGCGGATCAGCGAGCTTCTGGGAAGAAACTCAATAATCAATCACGAAAGAGGACGGTCATTTTGCAACTTTAATGTTTCAGTGCATTTTGCATGGCTGCATGCATTCATCTTCCTCACTGAAGAACTAATTCCTAAAGGGACAAATCCAGTAACTGTATTTCTCCCTCTAATAAGAGCAATTTGGCCCAAACCGTCATATAAATCACACTCATTCACCATTTATCTTTTCAGATTCACTTCTGCTCTGCTGGAAGATTTACTCAGGAAGCAACGAAGACCTTGCACCCTGAATGTTTCATGAACTGTGTTGCTAACTTATGATGAGAAAGACAACACAAACATAATTGGAGTAACAGTGTGGTGTAATACTTGGAGTTGCTGGATTTCAGTTGGAGAGTCTTGGATTCCAATCCCAGACAGAAAATTTACTGGGAGACTTCGGGACAGTCATCATCTCTCAACCTAATTTAGCTCTGAGGGTTGTTCTGATGATCACGGTTGGAGGGGGGAAGGACACCATCTATACAATTTTTTGGAGGATGATTACGGTAGGTTAAAATATAATTTTAAAGAAATCTATTACTGCTGGTTTTAACAGAGAAAGCATCAGTTTAGAGGCAGAGGGGGGAATGCACATTGTTAAAGCAACAACCTTTGGATTATCTTCGAAATGTTGAGCTACTTACTACGTGGGCAGCCATGCTAGTCTGTAGTAGGAGAACAAAATTCAAGTCCAGTAGTACTGTAAAGACCAACAAAATTTTCCAGGCTATACATTTTTGGGAGTCAGTGCTCACTTTGTCAGATACCGTCTGTCAGAGACCACTGTCTGACAAGAGCTTTGACTCACGACAACGTGGTCCATCTAGTCCAGCATCCTGTCTCACACATTGGCCAACCAGTTTCTCTGGAGAGCCAACAACACATCATGGAGGCCAAAGACTTTTCCCTGATGTTGCCTCCTGGTGCCGGGATTCAGAGGTTTATTGCCTCTGAACATGGAGGTTCCCTTTAGTCACCATGGCTAGTAGCCACTGATAGACCTCTCCTCTGTGAATCTGTCTAACCCCCTTTTAAAGCCCTCTATGCCTGTGGCCATCACTACATCCTCTGGTGGCGAAATCCACATTTTAATCATTTGTGGTCCATCTAGTCCAGCATCCTGTCTCACACAGTGGCCAGCCAGTTCTGAGAGTCAGCGTGGTGTTGTGGTTAGGAACGGTGGTTTGGAGTGGTGGACTCTGATCTGGAGAACCGGGTTTGATTCCCCACTCCTTCATATAAGCGGCAGAGGCTAATCTGGTGGACCAGGTTGGTTTCCCCACTCCTCCACGTGAAGCCAGCATGGTGACCATGGGCTAGTCACAGCCCTCTTAGAGCTCTCTCAGCCCCACCTACCTCACAGGGGGTCTGTTGTGGGGAGGGGAAGGGAAGGTGATTGTAAGCCGGTTTGAGTCTCCCTTAAGTGGTAGAGAAAGTCGGCATGTAAAAACCAACTCTTCTTCTTATACCCTGGAAACTTTGGTTAGCCTTCAAGGTGCTACTGGACTCGAATTTTGTTCAGAGAAGCTTCCTAAGGACAGCTGCGATCTCCCGTTTCCACCCATGAGCATGAGCTTCCTGCTTAGGTTGGTGGTTCATCAGAAAACTTTCTGCTGCGCTTTGGATCAAATATTTTAAAAAAAATTAAATTAGCATGTGTAGTTCCTTAGGGGGAGATGCTGATAGCCATATCTATAGACTTGGCTACCACCAATGAATGACACCTTTGAGGATTGAGGCAGGCTTGGACACTGAGTGGGAGAAACAAAGAGACAGAAATACTGGAATAGCATGTAGCCCTTGGTTTCCTGTTTGATTTGGTAAATCCATCAATCTCTGCCTGACCCTGCTCTTAAGAGCAAGAAAAGGGGGGTTGCACAATATGGTAGGTGGTACCAGCCATGATAGTGTCTAAACATTAGGAATTCAGTCTAAACATTAGGAAGAACTTTCTAACAGTTGGAGCGGTTCCTCAGTGGAACAGGCTTCCTCGGGAGGTGGTGAGCTCTCCCTCCCCGGAGGTTTTTAAGCAGAGCTAGATGGCCATCTGTCAGCAATGCTGAGAAGAAGAAGAAGAAGAAGAAGAAGAAGAAGAAGAAGAAGAAGAAGAAGAAGAGGAAGAGGAAGAGGAAGAGGAAGAGGAAGAGGAGGAGGAGTTTTTTATACACCGACTTTCTCTACCACTTAAGGGAGACTGAAACAAGCTTACAATCACCTTCCCCTCCCCACAACAGACACCCTGTGAGGAAGATGGGGCTGAGAGAGCTCTAAGAGAGCTGTAACTTGCCCAAGGTCACCCAGTTGGCTTCGTGCGTAGGACTGGGGAAACAAATCCAGTTCAGCAGATTAGCCTCCGCCGCTCATGTGGAGGAGTGGGGAATCAAACCCGGTTCTCCAGATCAGAGTCCACTGCTCCAAACCACCGCTTAACCACTACACCAAGCAGATCATGAGAGGGAGGGCATCATGGCCTTCTTCTGGGCATGGAATAGGGGTCACTGGAGTGGGTGGGGGGAGGTAGTTGTGAGTCTCCTGCGTTGTGCAGGGGGTTCGACTAGATGACCCTGGTGGTCCCTTCCAACTCTATGATTCTATGGTTCTGTGATAGATGGTGCATTGCTGCATGCTGTACACTCACTCATGCAACGGCACTGCCATGAACTATTGGTGTTTCCCCTATGCCTGCACACCGCTACAGCACTTTCTGTTCAGCCAAATGTTTACCTGATTGCCATGCTAACGAGAAGAAGGTGGAAACTTCACAAACAGCTCTCCTGCATATTTATGCCATATACTGATATATGAAGGTGGCACACAGCCATTTTTCTTGATCACCTATGGTGACTCAGAGCCTACGTATGGGCAACCAGAAAGAAAGTTTTCACACCATCGGAAAAGACCTGTTTCCTTAAGCCATAGATGTTTCACAGATAATGTGTCTCAGTGGTAGAGCATCTTCTTGGCATGCAGAAGGCCCCAGATTCAATCCCCGGCATCTCCAGTTAAAGGGACGAGGCAAGTAGGTGATGTGAGAGACCTCTGCCTGAGACCATGGAGAGCCGCTACCGATCTGAGTAGACAATATTGACTTTGATGGACCAAGGGTCTGATTCAGTACAAGGCAGCTTCATGTGTTCGAAGCACCTGGAGGAGAAACTGAGGGGCTGTGGCTGTGGTACAGCATCTGATTGGCATGGAGAAGGTCCCAGGTTCAATCCCCGGCATCTCCAGTTAAAGGGACTAGGCAGGTAGGGGTTGTGAAAGACCTCAGCCTTTGATGGACCAAGGGTCTGATTCAGTATAAGGCAGCTTCATATGTAGGTATGTGCCAATGCACTTGCTTGCAGAGGTGTTTGTGTGGTACCGACATCTGTAGTTTTTATTTACAAAAAGGGTGAGGGGGTGGGAAGAAATATATACTAAGTGGTAAAAAACATATTTTGATTCTGTTACAAGAACCATCCCATTAGGCTCCAAAGCACCCAACAGAAAACCTTCACACCACATAAGGCGTCTGACTGCACCACTCTGCTGGTGTGAATTAATGCAAATCAAGTTCACAAGAACCAAATGTTTAGACTTAGACATTTTCAATGAAGCTGAACAGAAGTGAGATTTCTGCTCAGCCTTAAAGCGATCTACAGCGTCAGCTCAGGCTTCTCCTTCCGCCTCTACTCCATTGCTTTCATACCGTGGTGTAGTGGTTAAGAGCGGTGGTTTGGAGGGGTGGACTCTGATCTGGAGAACCGGGTTTGATTCCCCACTCCTCCACATGAGCGGCGGAGGCTAACCTGGCGAACCGGGGTTGGTTTCCCCACTCTTATACATGAAGCCAGCTGGGTGACCTTGGGCTAGTCACAGTTCTCTTAGAGCTCTCTCAGCCCCACCTACCTCACAGGGTGTTTGTTGTGGGGAGGGGAAGGGAAGGTGACTGTAAGCCGGTTTGATTCTTCCTTGTTAGAGATAGTCAGCATATAAAAACCAACTCTTCTACTACTTCTTCATTGTATGAAGTGCACTGGAAAACTGGTTTCCACTGGGCAGGGGTTGGTAGGCACTGTGGGAAAGACTTTGGGTTGGATCCAGACTAAAGTTTCCACTAACAGAAGGGACTTCGGCCTGTGGAACAGAACGTTCCTGTCTCCCCTTCCTGCGACAGTCCAATGATCTCCCCAAAATGAAGAAGAGTTGGTTTTTATTCAGTTGTTAATAGAAGATCTCCAGCTTGTACCTGGAGGTTGGCAACCCTATATTAACACCCTCAAACTGCCGATGGGGAGGGGCCAAATGACCAGAGCTTTTGACCATGTGATAATCCATCATCAATTGTTTTACAAAGGGTCTTTGCTTTTTTACAGAACACCTGTACTCCAAAGCAACATACAACATAAAAGAAGCATTAAACTCGATTTTCAAGGCTAGAAAAGGCTGGAAAGGGAGAGGGGGGAAGAAGAGAGAGATTCCTTCCTTCCCGCTCATCTACCACCCCCTTCTCCTTCATAAGGAGAAATGACCTTGCTGTTAATAACTTGTCACAAACTACTCCCCGGATGCCCCTATAGCGGCCAAGGTGGAGTCTGTAAACAATACATGGGTGTCCTTTCTGTAAATCCTGAATAAGATTCTCCACATCAGAAGAGACAACAAAATAAGGCTCATGTGTGTGTGTGTGTGTGTACGTGTGTGTGATTTATATTTAAAACACACACACAAACACACAGTCCATGCAAAGTCAAAAATCTGCGTGCAATTACCCCCAAAAAATCAATCATTTAGTGAGTTGTATCACATTCCAATAAATGATTTGGAGAGGGGTGGAGGAAGGGGGAAAAGTTTTATGTTAGATCAAGGAATAAACTAAATGCTTTCAGGGTTGAATCACTGTTTTTCTGCACTCCCTTTGGAGCAGCCACAGACACTATATTCTGCCGTGCATCGTGGACTTGGGACTGGAAACAGCTGCACCCCTAATTACATGTAAAGTGTACCAAAACATTCCTTTTATCACAGACTGTAAATCTGTTAGCATCTGTCTCTCCTTTGTTTCTTCCACAAGATACAAGCTTGTTTCTACATTTTTCTCACCTGTAGCGGTGATTAAAATTCATTATAAATGAAAGGAGTGAACACTAAAACAAGTTCCTCTGTGTACAGTTCTAAACTCAAATTAGAAACAGCTGTTTGCTAATTCATGCAGTGATGTTTTGCCGTGCTCTGTGAATCAATAATAACTCAGCCGATTTCTATGGAAATTTTTAGGGTTATCCATGTGTTGTTGTTTTTTAACCCAGCTCTCTGCTCTTTAGACATGCCCATGAGAAATTGGGTGCTCCTGTTGCAGAAAGGGTGGCAACTCCAGAGTAGATACTATCGGTGCAGTGCAAGAAATCAGGGCGTCCATCAACGTTGCCCATTTGAGGATCAGAGAGGAAACTCCTTCCAAATATTTATTTTCTACCCAAGGTTCCATCATTTGGCAGAAGGGGAGGCAGAAGACAAAGTCCATGTCTCTCCTGGCAAGAGGACATTTGTGTATGTGTTAAGTGCCGTCAAGTCGCTTCCAACTCATGGCGACCCTATGAATCAATGTGCTCCAAAACCTTTGGGGGGAAAAACACACACACAGAAAGGAAACCTGTCAAGTGTCTCGCAATTTTTGACAATCTTTGACAGCCTTGCTCAGATCTTGCAAATTGAGGGCTGTGGCTTCCTTGATAGAGTCAATCCATCTCTTGTTGGTCTTCCTCTTTTCCTGCTGCCCTCAACTTTTCCTAGCATAACTGTCTTTTCCAGTGACTGTTGTCTTCTCATAATGTGACCAAAATACGATAGCCTCAGTTTAGTCATTTTAGCTTCTAGGGTCAGTTCAGCCTTGATTTGATCTATAACCCACCAATTTGTTTTTTTGGCAGTCCACGGTATCCATAACACTCTCCACCTAGGGGACATTTAAAAGGTAAAGGTCCCCTGTGTAAGCACCGGGTCATTCCTGACCCATGGGGTGACGTCACATCCCAACGTTTTCTAGGCAGACTTTGTTTATGGGGTGGTTTGCCAGTGCCTTCCCCAGACATCTTCCCTTTACCTCCAGCAAGCTGGGTACTCATTCGACCGACCTCAGAAGGATGGAAGGCTGAGTCAACCTTGAGCTGGCTACCTGAAACCGACTTCCGTCGGGATCGATCTCAGGTCGTGAGCATAGCAGTACTGCAGCTTACCACTCTGCGCCATGGGGCTCTAGGGGACATTTACCTAGGGTCATATTGCACTATCCATTTGGGGGAGGGTCCCTTTCAGTGAGGAATGCCAAGCCTCTGGATACCCCAATAGCGTCTGGTCTCCAAGTACAGGGCTTTACTTATTCTTGCAGGTGTCAATGGCTAGTTGGCTAGTCAGCTGAAGCAAACCACCTCTAGGTAGGGGAACTCTTGTAAACTAAATAATAATGGATTCTCCCCCACTACACCACCTGCTCATGTACTGTTTATTGATATGCACGGGCAAGCATGGCTAGTAACAATTTTGTGGGCTATTAAATTTTGGGGGGATTACTTGCAAAGTTGATTTTATATCTGGATTAAAAAAAAAACTTTTCAACAAGGGTATAAAAACCACATGGCTGGATGGTCGGTAAATAAAATATAGACAAATGGTAACTCAGAATAGATACCCATGTAACCCTGTAGCCCGAGGGGGCAGGGGAAATGAAATTGTAAGAGTGGAGAACCTCAAGTCCTTTCCTTATCAACCCTGAACAGAGATAACAGCTTGGGAAGGGGAGGGGGAGAAGAGAGGAGAGGAACGAAAGAGAAAGTATAGATTTTATGTCCGGAATGATAAAAGCAGAGCCAGTCTTCTTACTTAGTAGAGCTGCAGGCTTATGATGTATAGATGTGTTCCCTCTTTTTATGAACAGCATCTGTCATTTTTAATGAGAAATGACTTTTAAAGGAGAAGGAAAAGCAAACAAACAAAAAAATCTTTGCCACCTGTTAAAAGGCCTTCTATCTTCTCAAATCTGTGTCCGCCTTGCGAGGGGCGCCCGACATCAGAGGCCTTTCATGTTTAACCAGCGATGACCCCGATGCCTGTGATCTAAGGGCTCGTCTTGCGGCGGAACAACAAAACACTTTGTAGAAAGGCAACTTCCTTCTTCCAATAGATCTCTGGACCCTTTGACAGGAGGAACCAGTAATAAAAAAAATTGCGAGACTCTTGACAGGTTTCCTTTCTGTGTGTGTGTTTTTTTTCCAAAGGTGGTGCTCGAGTGACAAGCGCAATCTTTCTTCGGGTGACACGGCATCCTCATTATAATATCATTGAAGTCGGCACAACAATTCCCAGCTGAGTCAAGCTTATTCATAGCTCTGTCTTGGTGCCATCAAGGGGGGGACCGTTCAGTTCAGTGGCTGCACGGCAGCCCATGAAGCAGGGGTCCGAGGCCAAGCTCACTTCCTGTCTAGGGTAATTTATGGATTATACATAGCAGCGGGTCCTACAGGCACGCAGAGGACCACGCTAATTGCCGTATACAGAAACACACACTCCAGTAGCGGATGTACCCAGCCTGGACACGCATGGATTTCAGGCAACATCTTTGTTATATAATCTGATTTGTGTGTACAGGCACACCTCATTTTATTGTGCTTTGCAGATACTGCATTTTCAAGCAAGTCTATCGGTGCCTTTTTTCCAATGGCATGTGCTCACTTAATGTCTCTGTGTCACATTTTGGTAATTTTCGCAATATTTCAAACTTTTTCATTATAATGCAGTGCATTTTTAAGACATAATGCTATTGCACACTTAATAGACTACAGTATATTGTAAACATATGCACTGGGAAATCAAAAAAATTGTGTTATTTGCTTTACTGTGATATTCGCTTTATTGCGGTGGTATGGAACCGAACCCACAATATTTCCGAGGTATGCTTGAATTTGGCAATTTCACAAAACCGCTGGGTGTGTGTTTGTGGAATTCATTTAGACGTCATATTCTTTACCCTGCCCTTTCTCCAATGAACTTGGGGTAGTATGACATCATTGATCCTGTCCCTCAATTTTATGTTCACAACCCTATGAGATAGGTTAGGCTGAAAGAGAGAGACTGACCCAAAATCATCCAATAAACTTCATAACATGGATGAAGGGATTTGAACCTGGGTCATCCTGGTCTTAGCTCCAAAACTCTAGTCTAACCCCTACATCACAGTAGTGTTAGAATGTGATAATAGGCAAAGAATTCACCAGCCAGCTTGGTGTAGTGGTTAAGAGAGGTGTACTCTAATCTGGAGAATTTATGATATGATGTTTACAATCTATGTTACACTTTTAATTCTAGATCAGCTGGAAAGTTACTTTTAATTTAAAACTTCTTACAAAAAAGATTCTTAAGAAAGGAATTATAGGTACGCACAAGCTACATTCAGAAGTGAAAACCCAGCCCGATGCCTCTAAATGAGCCCCAAATTGTCAGGTTTATATGTTCTTTCCCCTACCCCACGTCCTTGCACGTTGGGTACAGATCAATGACTTGATGCAAACCACTATTTGACGTGATGCTCAAATCAGGCAAAATTATGGCTGGTTTCTTGTAAAATCCATGAGGTAGTGTGGTTCAAATCCATGAGGTAGTGTGGTTTGAATCAAACCAAGATGCCTTCAACGTACACCATGTACACAAGAGAGAGAGAGAAAAGCGCCTGAACCCAAGGATTTTAAAGCCTCATTTTCATCATAAATGAGGTTTCTTCTCAGTGTCTGAATGCTGTGGAAGTCTGCCACAGGGCCTTCATCTCTCTCTCCATCACGCATTTCTCTTGGCACGCTACTGTGCATCCCTACAATGTCATTCACTCGCGCTCGGCACACCAAAGGGAAGAGCCCAATAATAGATCAACTTTCAGAATAGAAGAGGGAAACGGGAGGATGACCAAAATTTGTCATAAACTGCTTTTAGCACTCAGATAATAATTTCCAAGGCAGCCAGAGAAAGTGTTCGACTCCTGGGAAACTACTCTCCAGCCATCCCGCTAGCAACGCCGTTCGCGCTTAAAGCATCTCGTTCGCAATTTAGAAAGAATAAAGGTGGCCATTTAAATTTTCCCTTATAAAAATACATTAAGGAGGGGAGGGGGAGGACACAACATGATTTAAGGAATCCTTTTGTGTAGAAAATGGGAAGGGGGGGAGGAATAACATTCTGCACAAAAAAAGCCAAGCGACTCCCTCTGTACGGGAGTTCGCTGCCTCCTATTACATTTGCAGAAGTACACCTTGATGATAAAATGCAGCAAAAAGCAACTTAACAGCGTAATTTTCTTTATAGGCATTTCACTTCGGAGTTCCTCCTTTGGGGATCAAAGCAGAAAATTAAAAACACACACACAATGCACACAACACACATTTCCAACGTACAGCTGGGCTAACTTGCAGAACAACCTTTAAACAACTGTCTTAATTTATTCTCTCTGGAGATACAAAAACTCACTTCTGTCATAAAAGCTTAGCAGCACACGTTGGAGAACACGCAACATCATAAATCCAGCACTATGGAGAACTTCAATCAAGAAGGGAGTTTTTCTGGTTCCCCACCCCTCCCTCCCAACAGAGCTGCACTGCCAGACGTGTGCGAAAGGTACGTATGAAAATCAAGAGCCTCCGTACATTGTGCAAGCCCTTTTTCGCGCTCTCGTACACAAGTACATGAGAAGCCAGGCCTTTTCAGTGTGACAATCATTGTGGGAGGGCCTCAGTGCAAATTGCAATGGTAGCTGTGTTTGTCTGTAGCAGCAAACACATCAAAGGATTATTGTGGCACCTCAAAGGCCAACAAATTAATAATAATAAAGGGCTGTCAAGTCACAACTGACTTGTGACGACCCCTCATGGGGTTTTCAAGAGAAGAGGTAAGCAGAAGTAGCCTGCCATTGCCTGCCTCTGTGCTGCAACCCTGGTTTTCTTTGGTGGTCTCCCATCCAAGTACTAACCATGGCTAACCCTGGTTAGCTCCCGAGGTATGTCGAGATTGGGCTGGTCTGGGCTATTCAGGTCTAACAGCTGGTAAAGCCCACTTCACCAGATGCGGGGAGCAAATTCTCAATTTGGCAGTTATATATATGCCCCAGGAAACAGCAGGGTCAAACATCAATGAAATGGAAGAAGTAGTTTGGACATTTTCGTGCAAAGATGAACTGTATAGAAGGTACATACAGCAGCAGTAGCGGATAATAATGCAACCTTTCTAGACTTGCTAAACTGATAATACCCATAGCACAAGAGGAACCCATTACCACAACTGAGTCCTAACTAGATACTTTCCTAGACTCATTCAATTTTATTTATTTATTAGCTGTTAAGTCACAGCTGACTTATGGCAACTCTGTCAAGTTTTCAAGGCAAGAGATGTTTGCCTGCCTCTGTGTAGCAACCACGGACTGCCTTGGTGGTCTCCCATCCAAGTACTAACCAGGGCCAACACTGTTTAGCTTCCAAGATCTGACAAGATCAGGCTAGTCTGGGCTATCCAGGTGAGGGCACTCATTCACTGTTGGTCTCAAATCCAGCTGATCTATCTAGATGCTGTCAAGCTACTTAATTCAAGGCTATGAAACTCCACCCCTTTATCACGTTGATGTATTTATTAAAATATTTATATCCCACCTTTCCTCAGGGCAGCTTACAGATCACAACTGAAAACACCACAGTTTAAAACATACAAAATAAAACCTTCAATAACCCTTCCTTCCTCCCCACAAACAATGCCTGCAATTTATACCTAATTAAAAGCCTCGGCAAATAAATTGGCCCCCCAACACCTTCTGGCTGGGGTGGCAGGTCTTTTGGTGGGAAGCCCTCTTCCCCTCCCACTGGCTGCTCCCACCGCTACTCAGCTGGGCAGTGGGAGGGGGAATGGGGGTAAAGGGCGTTGGACTATTGCTGTCAACACTCTAGCATTTGACCAAAATTCTATGGTTAAATTTTACGCTAGAGAGTCACAGGCGATGCAATGACATCACTTCCAGTCACAGCGGAAGTGACATCATTGCATCCAGCGATGTCAATACATTGCCAGCATGGAGGGCCACCCCCCACCGTTGAGTCTTCCGCCAGTTGCAGGTTTTGTGCTGGCAACCCTACCCGCTGAACATTTCTAAAGACGGCACCCCCAAAGTCTCCCCATCTCCCACTGTTGAGATTTACTCACTCGCTTTAATGGCTAATTTTGTAGCCTAAGGGCTGGAGTCTTGCAGCCTTTGATGCAAGATTCTGTATCAAAATCCCATGCTTCCCCGGTATGGCAGCAAGAGGATAAGATACACACACCATTGCCATGAGCTTCTTTGCCTGGGGTCCGTGAAACATTTGGCAAGTTTTCTAAGGGGTCATGATTTCATCAAAACTAACTAAAGCCACTACAGCATGCTTTTGGCCGAAAATTCCTACCTTCCGCATTTCCATACGTTCCTATGAGCAGCATAAAACCTGCTCTGCTGCTCTTAGCCTTTGAGCAAATTACAATTAGCTATTGTAATCAGTCCTTAATGGTTTAATTCTCCCGAGACACAGGGAGGCAAAGGAAAATTACACAAGAGAAATATTGGGGACAATGTCAGCTTATCCAAAAACAAAGGCATTGAACAATCCTCTAAAACCGAGTCGGGCCAAGCAGATCCAGAAGGGGGTAGAAGCGACCTTCTGCTATGCTGTGTAGACAGCCTTGTCACTTTGAACTGCATTATTCTCTGGTCTCATAATCCAAAACGCTTACAGAGTTCTCGTATGCAACCGGGGAGTGTTTCCAAAAGCGGCTATCACTTCGAGGTGCTGACATGCACTTCCCTTTCCATCGCAACTAGCCCCAATGACCCGTCTCCTTTCTGTGTGTGTGTGTTAAGTGCCATCAAGTCGCTTCCAACTCATGGCAATCCTATGAAACAATGTCCAGCCTTGCTCAGATCTTGCAAATTGAGGGCTGTGGCTTCCTTTATTGAGTCAGTCCATCTCTTCCTGGGTCTTCCTCTTTTCCTGCTGCCCTCAACTTTTCCTAGCATGACTGTCTTTTTTAGTGACTCTTTGTCGTCTCATAATGTGACAAAAATACGACAGCCTCAGTTTAGTCATTTTAGCTTCTAGGGTCAGTTCAGGCTTGCTTTGATCTATAACCCACTGATTTGTTTTTTGTTTTGTTTTCTACACCTCTTATTTTACCGCTGTTCCCACTGTCAGATTACGAGTGTATGACTTCTGTGCCAGTCTAAACACTCAGTCATTGAGCAAAGACCTTTCCTTAATGGGGACCAAAAAAACGCAACACCACCTCAAGCTCATCTACGGCCTGAAACACTTTCCTTGGGCCTTATGGATGGAGAGTTGGCAACATGGGTTACATCATTATTCCAAGGAAGAAAGGAGAGAGGCAAGGGAGAGACATTTTTTTTGTTTTAAAAAAAAAACTACAGCAAGCATAATTAAAGCTCATCAAAAGAGCATTAGAGAACACCTGATAATATGCACCCAACATTAATGATCTTTACAGTGTACCACATTAATGCAGCTGATGTTATACAGATTCACAGCAACTGAACTTTCCCGTTCGTGCAGATATTTTTTGAAACCATCTTCATTTAAAATGCCCTCTCGGGCTAATTCAATGGCGGGCTCTGCAGCGCAGCAACGTACAAATACCGCAACAGAATTTGACCCAGCTACACAAGAGAAACACCAGTCTGGACCAATGTTTCATCAGTCTGGTCACAGATGCTACTCCTGGCTTCAAATGGATGTGTGTGTGTGAGAGTGTGTGTGTGTGTATGTGTGTGTTAAGTGCTATCAAGTCACTTCCGACTCATGGCGACCCTATGAATCAATGTCCTCCAAAATGTCCTATCTTTGACAGCCTTGCTCAGGTCTTGCAAATTGAGGGCTGTGGCTTCCTTTGAGTCAATCCTTCTCTTGTTGGGTCTTCCTCTTTTCCGGCTGCCCTCAACTTTTCCTAGCATGACTGTCTTTTCTAGTGACTCTTGCCTTCTCATAATGCCAAATGGATAGCTAAATGTATTCTCTCTATTTCCTCTGGTCCCATGGAAATCTCTAGCCTACAATTGAGGCTTTATTTAGAGATGGTTGGAAAGTTTAATTTTCCCAGTTTTACCTCCTCCCTCTGGGAGGCAAAATCTAGGGGTCCCATTTACTCCCACTGCCACCAATCCTTGTCAAACCTTCTGGATCGGGTGAAGGAGAGAATCTCCTATGTGGGGAATGAGTCCCCAGTTTCAAATAGTCTACAAACCATAGCTGAAGCAAGCGCATGATGAGCCTAGCCACAAAGGCTATAGATGAAGTGTCCCCAACCCTTTCATCAGGGGAAGGATTAGAAGGGGCCTCTGAGCTGGCCTCAGAGCCCAAGGACATCTCCCTCTGGACCCTCTTCATCTGATTCGAAAGTAGGTTCTATGTAGGAAACTGCTGGTGGGGCTAATAATGTTGCTGAAGCTGAGGGTCTTCGATGTCATGGAGGCTGGGAGGGTGTCGGCTCTGTCCTTGGAACCAACCTAACATAGTCCCCCCATTCTTGTATGCTGGGGACATTAAATATGGATGCAGTTCCCAAGGCATATGCATCGGTGGAGGCCAATGAGAAGGTGGGAGGGATTCCATGCAGCCAAACCTCAGATCAGGTGGTTGTGTTGGGTCCGAAGAACATAACAGGTCTGGGTCTACCTCCCCTTCAGAGAAGGAATGGGGTGGTGACAAAGAATGAACGGATGGTGTTCTAGGCAGCCAGATGGTCTCCTTGAGGTCAGGCAGCGGTTCTGGGGATGGAACTGAGTGGGATCGGTGTTTTGGATCCAACTTCATCTGCTCCTTTTAGGTGGGAAATGGTTGCAACGGCTCCAAGAGAGGGTTCAGTGCCCCCTAGTGGAAATTTAAGCAAGGAAAGAATATCTCCGGACCAGGCCTGCTCATGCGCAGTCCCAATGTGTGCCTCCCCAGAAGATCGAAGATGAAACAAATGTTTTCTATCTGGAGTTTCAGGGAAACTCTTATTGTCACATTGAGTGCACCTTTGTTCCTGAAAAAAATTAAATGGTACAGACAGAAGGCTCACATTAGCGCACATAAACAACTTCACTTCCACCAGATTTTTTGTACAAATGTGCCTCGTTTTAGCCGACAAGACCATCAGTTATTTGCATCTGCCAGCTTTGATGATAATTGCAACCCGTTTGACACTTGTGTTGAAAGGTAGTTTTACCAACAAGGAAACCGATAAATATTCAACAGAATGGGATTAAATTATTCTATTTACCTTGGAGCTACTTGCCATGAAAGTGTTTCAAAATATTTGTGCACGTCTAAGAAAAAGGAGGGGATTGAAAAGGGATTGAAAGGGATGCCTCTTTGGAACAGAGGGATTCCTAGAACTGCCACGTTAATGAATCAAAACTTTTTTTATTATTTTTATTTTCAAGTTTCATGAAAGAATGCCATATATGCAAAATTTCTGATCCCACATTACAAAATAATTACATGATAATTACAGGCGCATTAAGATGTCTACCCCCTGTGTAAAGCTTCTGCACCCAACCGCTAACTGAGGCAGCCCCGGAATGATTCAGCTTATTAAGGAGAATTCCAGCATTGAGCAAAACCTCCAACTGAAGCAGATTTTGAATCTCTTACTTCTCTGATTTCTAATTAATTTTTTTTTAAAAAAGGAAGCTCCTTTCTTCCAAAACCCCAATTATACTTGGGCATTAGCCTGCCAACAAACTTTTCTTATAGCCTAAGCTACTTCCTGCACATTTAAGGCGATAGGGATAGGTTTCTGCACAATTTCACCCGGACAATCCAACCTTTTAAAATTGGGTTCTTTTTTTTTAATTGTCCCCCACATAATCCAATCCTGAACAATAAAAATGTAACATTTCCGAAGACTAATTAGCATGTTAACAGAATGGATTAGTGATCCTCCACTTCCCTTTTTCTAAAACCACTGCTCTCAACCAATTTAGAACTAAACAATCAGCTTAGCGGCCTGGATGTCTCTGCCTGGAAGTAGACATTACGGAGAACACGCGGCTGCAACGGCAAAATAGGACCCAGCGTCTTCTTCCTTCTCTCTCCTTGTTAATAGCAACTTTCACAAAATGAATGGTGTTATACATAGTCAGGGTCGGTGAGTTTCCCCCATCCTTACATATGGCAACTATTGAAGTTTGAGGGCAGGAGGAATACTTACACACTTACGCCACACTGTTCGTTTTGCAACAGAGAACATTACGGAAGGGGAGAGGAGGACATGACGTATGACTGCTATTTTCTGCAGGAGTCACACCGAGGCTTACCAGGTCCCTCCTCTCCTCTGGCGGGAGGTATTTTGGGCGGAGGTGAGGTATGATCATGCGTGCACGTGGCAGAGCTGACGCAATTGCGTCACTTCCGGTTTACACCCGGGCCGCGTCACAAGGGGCCTTTACCACTCAAACTGGGAGTTTGAGTGGTAAACGGCCCCTTGCGACGAGGCACTTCCAGGTGTTAAAGCACTGCACTCAGTTTGAGTGGTAAAAGGCCCCTACCCATGCGGCACTTTCAGGTGTAAACTGGAAGTGACGTGAGCCGTGGGTAGGCGTGCATGCATGCATTGCCCGCCGACCTTCAGCTGGTCGGCGGGCAGCCAGGTGGATTGGCGGGGGTTGCCCACCACCACCTGGCACTTGGCAACCCTAGTCACACCTGTCCTGCAATGTCCACTTTCAGCCTTTGTGGTAAATGCCTACCAAGTCACACAACTTCCATGGCACTTTGCATGATGGGAGGACACAACTGTAGGTGTCCACAAGAAGGAGCAAAGGTGTGTGCGCCAGCCCACATAGATTGGTTCCTGCTAAGACCTCCTTTAGCAACTGCACTGCTTATGATCCCACTGTTAAAGGGCCATCCTGGCTCTTCCTTCCAGCTGGCCACAGGCCCATCGGAACCCAAATGATTCCAATATCCCAGCTGAAGTGACGTAAGGATTCCCCTATGCTGCACATTTTGTTGCTTCTGAACTTCCCATTTCTAGCTGAGCTAATACGAAGGAAGAAGAAGAGTTGGATTTTATATGCCGACTTTCTCTACCGCTTAAGGGAGACTCAAAACGGCTTAAAATCGCCTTCCCTTCCCCTCCCCACAACAGACACACCCTGTGAGGTAGGTGAGGCTGAGAGAGCTCTAAGAGGGCTGTGACTAGCCCAAGGTCACCCAGCTGGCTTCATGTGGAGGAGTGGGGAAACCAACCCGGTTCACCTGATTAGCCTCCGCCACTCATGTGGAGGAGTGGGAAATCAAACCCGGCTCTCCAGATTAGAGCCCACCGCTCCAAACCGCTGCTGTCAACCACTACACCACGCTGGCTCTCAAGGAGCAGGTTAGGGAGAGAGGCAGCAGAAGGAAGAGGCAGGAAAAGCCTTCCTTTCCTTTTATAGTCTCCCAGGTGGAAGGGGATTGGAGACATGCCAGGTAAGGGTGGGGCCAGGGTGCCCTATAAAAGGGAAGGCACCACACCTGGCCAGGGAGGAAGCAACAGACTGAACTCAGACCAGGGAAGAAGAGGTAGCGGGCGCACACATGGAGAGCCAGTCTGGGGAAAGAAGAGGACCCTGGTGCTGGAACTCCCTCTCCTTCCCAATTCTGAAGCCAGTGTGCCAGTTGCCCTCTTTGGTGGTGGGACAGTGGAAGGCAAGCAGAGAGTCCTGGGGGCAGGGGGGAGACCCACAATGAGTTATTGTTAGAGTTATACATGGGAGTGGCTGTGGCTCAGTGGTAGAGCATCTGCTTGGCATGCAGAAGGTCCCAGGTTCAATCCCCGGCATCTCCAGTTAAAGGGACTAGGCAGGTAGGTGATGTGAAAGACCTCTGCCTGAGATCCTGGAGAGCCGCTGCTGGTCTGAGTAGACAATACTGACTCTGATGGACCGAGGGTCTGATTCAGTATAAGGCAGCTTCATGTGTTCAATTCGCTCCCTGACATTTTGTGATTGGCTCTGCCTCTTGCGGCAGCGATTTCGGGGGGGTGCCCACCATCCTGTCTCATAACTCCAAAGGTGATGCCCGCAGGGTCAAAAAGGTTGAGGACCCCTGAACTGGATGAAGTTAAAAGAAGTAAATTATTCCGGTACTTTTTAAGTCATCTTTTGTGCTACGACAAGCTGTTGCGCAACTATAAACACAACCTCAAAGTTTTTTTATTAAAAAAAATAAACCAAAGAGCTCACCTGTTAAAAGCAACAAACTCAATAACTTCTTACCTACATTCACATTCACACACACACACAAATCAGAAATAATTCCACATGACTCCTTGGAAAGACAGTGAAGCCAAATTGGTGTAAATTAACAGGAAGCCCAAGCCACTGTGTCCATCAGAATCGCTTCCTGATGCTGTGGCGTTTCACTCCGGGTAAACAGATTTTACAGTCAATTTGTACGAGTCGGAAATAATGTGAGTCCTGACAGCTCCATAGCCGGAATGGAGCTAGCAGGGGTTGCTCAAATACTCAGTCAGCTAACCAAATCACAGCAGAAGATAAGTCCAGAGTATAAACACAATTTTGGGAGGGGGGAATATCATTGCTACATGCGATTCTGCATAGCTGCCACTCAGGCGCACGGCCACCTATGCGCCTTGCAGGCACATCATGGATTCAAGAGACTTACAGAGATCCATCTGTCCTCCTCCCAGCCACAGCCTTCGGCCCGCACAGCTGGGCCTCAAGGTGCCAGATTAGGGAAAATTGAGAAGGTTCTCCTCCACCTTCCCTGCCCCTCCACTGGGAAAGAGAAGCCATTGCCTTTCCCAACTAATGGGAGACATGATAGAGGTCTATAAAATTATGCATGGTATGGAGAGAGTGGACAGGGAGAAGCTTTTCTCCCTCTCTTGTAATACTAGAACGCGGGGTTATCTGCTGAAGCTGGAGGGTGAGAGATTCAAAACAGATAAAACAGGTCAGAACTCTTTACATACATGCTTCTGCTGCTTAGAAAGCCAGTGTAGTGTAGTGGTTTGGAGCAGTGGACTCTAATCTGGAGAACCGGGTTTGATTTCCCACTCCTCCACATGAGCGGCGGAGGCTAATCTGGAGAACTGGATTTGTTTCCCCATTCCTACACACGAAGCCAGCTGGGTGGCCTTGGGCTAGTCACACTCTCTCAGCCCCACCCACCTCACAGGGTGCCTATTGTGGGGAGGGGAAAGGAAGGGGATTATAAGCCGGTTTGATTCTCCTTGAAAAGGTAGAGAAACTTGGCATATAAAAAACATCTCTTCTTTTTAGGGCCAAAGAAAAGTGTGGCGAACCTTGTGGGTCTCTGGTGGTGATGGAAAGGGCCATCACATCGCAGCCGACTTATGGCGACCCCATTGGGTCTCTAGCAGCCTGTAAAAAAGTGAACTGCGAACATATGCAGCGGCATTTCAGATCATGGCTATGAAAAAAGGGAAGAAGGGATGCGTCCTTTAAAAAAAAAATTTTTTTAACAGTATCACCACCAAACCCCCCACTTTTAAAAAGCTAACAACAGTGTGGGAAACTCAGTTTTTGATTGGTGAAAATGAGCAGGGGTTAAATGCCTTCATCCCTGCTTGTGTGGCACCAATCTGAATTATGGCTGCATGTCCATGCAATACACCTTTTTACAGACTGGAGGGGAACTCCATGTTGCCACTTTTGGCCCTCACCGGTGCATTTGCTAGATTCGAGTCCAGTAGCACCTTGGAGGCTAACAAGATTTTTGACGTATAAGAGTATAAGTAATTCCTACTTGTATCTGATGAAGGGAGCTTTGGCTATCGTAAGTTTATACCCCCAAAATCAGGTTGGTCTCTACAGTTGCCACTGAACTCAAATCTAGCTCTCCTACCACAGACCAAGGTAGCTACTCTCTGAAAGTGGTATATTTGCCATTGTTGTTTAATTTTTTAAAAATAAAAAACCTTGGGGAGGGATGAAATTTTGTAGTGCCCACCTGGTTACAGCGGAGAAACTTAACCATTTCTGTGTTCCAAACCACCCCGTAAAATGCTTGGCCTTCTTCCCACAGCATTCACAAATATTTGCGTGGAACTTTATCTCATGAGGGAAAGGATCTGGAAAAGGGAAGGGGGAGAGACTGGAGAGAAAAACTGGCAGCCAGGGAAAAGGTTAAGCAACCCCATGTTTCTACAAGCCAAATGGCTCCCTCCTGAAATGACTTTTCTTCCCGCGCAAAAAATGGCACCGGGGCTGTTATATGCATTTGTCGGTCCTGTTTAGTTTACCCTTAAGAGCAAATTCAAGTGTGCAGGTGTTCTCATATCATCCCCAACTGTTCTCGGAGGATCACTCATTTGGAAGGGTCCCTGATGCCCCCACAACACATAGATACGTTTAAATCTTCTTCCACACAGAAAGCTTACTGATGTCTACTCAGTCTGAGACGTACCGGACCACACAAGAGCCTCCATGCTTGACTCAACCTTCAGAGCACAGAACAAGACTGCCAGAAACTGTGAGAGAACTGAAGTCTTTGACCAATAACTGAAACAGACATCAGCCTTTATCTCTATTGCAAGTGAAACACTGCCTCAAAAAGAAATTGCCATACAAACTTGAGGGTCATTATCTGTCACATGAAGCTGCCTTCTACTGAATGGGTCCATCAAAGTCAGTATTGTGTACTCAGACCGGCAGTGGCTCTCCAAGATCTCAGGCAGAGGTCTTTCACATCACTTACTTGCCTAGTATCTAACTGGAGATGCCAGGGATTGAACCTGGGGCCTTCTGCATGCCAAGCAGATGCTCTTCTACTGAGCCATGGCTCCTCAGTTTCTCCTCCAGGTGCTTTGAACACATGAAGCTGCCTTCTACTGAATCAGACCCTGGGTCCATCAAAGTCAGTATTGTCTACTCAGACCAGCAGCAGCTCTCCAGGGTCTCAGGCGGAGGTCTTTCACATCACCTACTTGCCTAGTCCCTTTAACTGGAGATGCCGGGGATTGAACCTGGGACCTTCTGCATACCAAGCAGATGCTCTACCACTGAGCCACAGCCCCTCCCCATGGTTCTCTAGGGTCCCAAGCAGAGGTCTTTCACATCACCTACTTGCCTAGTCCCTTTAACTGGAGATGCTGGGGATTGAACCTGGGACCTTCTGCAAACCAAGCAGATGCTCTACAGAGCCACAGCCCCTCCAAATGCCAGTATCTCAAAAAAACTGGAAGACGTTCAAGAAACTCAAATGTATATCTAAGCATTTGTTTCTGCATATGCCTATGTGGTGTAGTGGTTAGAGTGTCAGGTGAGTAACTAGGAGACCCAGGTTCAAATCCCTACTTGGTCATGGAAGCTTGTTGGGTGAACTTCGGCCCATCACGCACACTCAGCCTAACCTACCTCCCAGGGTTGTTGTGAGGATAAAACAGAGGAGAATGATGTAAGCTGATTTGGGTCTCCCTTGGGGAGAAGGGCAGAATATAAATAAATAAATATATAAACTCTGGGTCTCCTAGGGGAAAAAAAAAGAATTTAAGAGTACCTAAAACAGCACAGAAATATCAGAACATAATGGTTTCCACCATTTCAGATTTTTCCCCCCTGTCTTATTTTCGGCCCAGAATAAGCAACAGTTGTATATAGTACAAGGCTTACTAGGACCTTTACATATAAAGGTTACAGTTGACAGAGCAAAGACAAAATAATCTCTCTACGTTTTAAAACCATTGTTTTATTGGTTTGATCTGGCTGTGAGGTGCCTGATGCTGGAGACACAGCTGAGAAAGAATCGATGTAAATAAATAAATAAAGCGGCCAACTCCAAAATTCCAGAACACTTTAGCATAGGCAAGATATCAAACCCAGGGTAGGTCTTTCCTCGCATGAGAAGTCTAGATTCTCAATGGCTCAGCTCAGAGTGGGGAGTTGACATATTTAACTCATGCCTTGAACACATGAAGCTGCCTTATATTGAATCAGACCCTTGGTCCATCCAAGTCAGCATTTGTCTACTCAGACCGGCAGCGGCTCTCCAGGGTCTCAGGCGGAGGTCTTTCACATCACCGACTTGCCCAGTCCCTTTAACTGGAGATGCCGGGGACTGAACCTGGGACCTTCTGCATGCCAAGCAGATGCTCTGCCACCGAGCCACAGCCCCTCAGTTTCTCCTCAGGGTGCCTCAAACACATGAACACATGAAGCTGGAGATGCCAGGGATTGAACTGGAGATGCCTGGGATTGAACCTGGGGCCTTCTGCATGCCAAGCAGATGCTCTTCTACTGAGCCATGGCTCCTCAGTTTCTCCTCCAGGTGCTTTGAACACATGAAGCTGCCTTCTACTGAATCAGACACTTAGTCCATCAAAGTCAGTATTGTCTACTCAGACCGGCAGCGGCTCTCTAGGGTCTCAGGCGGAGGTCTTTCCCATCACTTACTTGCCTGGTCCCTTTAAGTGGAGATGCTGGGGATTGAACCTGGGACCTTCTGCATGCCAAGCAGATGCTCTACCACTGAGCCACAGCCCCTCCGCCTTCTCACATGTAAAGCGAATAATTACTACTCGCTCTTATGGGGGAAAGCAGGTGTTGTGGCTGCTGTTTCAAGGAGGAAAAACACACCCACTCCCGACAACCTGCAGACTGGCCCCGTCTGACACAGATCAGGAGGGAAGAGGTATTTATCCCCTATGCACAGAACATGGCAACAATCTATTGCACTTCCTAGAGGCACTTCCAGAACTGAAGTTCTCCATCCAAACACCCTGCCAGTTATGACGACAGGCATTTTGCTAGTAGAAGAAGAAGAGCTGGTTTTTATATGCTGACTTTCTCCACCACTTAAGGAAGACTCAAACTGGCTTACAATCACCTTCCCTCCCCCTCCCCACAACAGACACCCTGTGAGGCAGGTGGGGCTGAGAGAGCTGTGACTAGCCCAAGGTCACCCAGCTGGCTTCGTGTGTAGCAGTGGGGGAAACAAATCCAGTTCACCAGATTAGCCTCCGCCACTCAAGTGGAGGAGTGGAGAATCAAACCCGGTTCTCCAGATCAGAGTCCACCGCTCCAAACCACTGCTCTTAACCACCACACCACGCTGGTATTAAAAAATATTTTTTTCAGGTTTTCTTATATTTGTCTTTCCACGCATACTAAAAAATTAGTTGAGGTAAAGACTGAAGGAGGGGATGGGATGAAGCACACTATAAAAACTCCCTACAACAGACACCCTGTGAGGCAGGTGGGGCTGAGAGAGCTGTGACTATCCCAAGGTCACCCAGCTGGCTTCGTGTATAGGAGTGGGGGAAACAAATCCAGTTCACCAGATTAGCCTCCGCCACTCATGTGGAAGAGTGGGGAATCAAAGCCGGTTCTCCAGATCAGAGTCCACTGCTCCAAACCACCGATCTTAACCACCACACCACGCTGGTATTAAAAAATATTTTTTTCAGGTTTTCTTATATTTGTCTTTCCACGCATACTAAAAAATTAGTTGAGGTAAAGACTGAAGGAGGGGATGGGATGCACACTATAAAAACTCCCTATTATCCCTACTCTTTCATCCCACATAATGTTCAACAAAACGTTACTGTTTTTTCCTGCACGGTAAAGGTTAGCGCGCAATGGGGGCCACAGAGAGCTTTGTGAAGAGAAGTTCTCTTTATTCCTCTATGCCCAATTGCTCCCTGAAATCCAACAGCCTGTTTCTATTCCTCTTTGAAGGAATTTGGAGTCGGTTTTGAATCACTTCCGTTTTCAGAAAGGGAAATTCAAGGAAAGGTGTGGCGGTTCTGCAAAATTTCGGAATTTCACTCTGCACATGCTCAGGGTTGCCCCAAACCTTCCTTTCCTCCTGTTAGAGCACCACCCTGTGGTGCGTAACAGCAAAAAAGAAACATTGAAAGAGCTGAAATTACACAAGGTGCAACAAAGAGAAATCAAAGAGAAATTCCTCTTTTGAGAGAGAAAAAGAGAATAGGAGGAATCGATGGCTGCTACATATAAACAAGCGAATTTCGGAAAAAGAAACCCCCCCTCCCCATAACAATGCTAGTTACAGACCACGTTGCAGAGACGCATTTCTTGCAGGATTAGGGTCTGGCACCAAAGTAGTAGTCCAGTGTTGAAAGTCCGCCCTCCCACTAAAACTCCACCCAGCCGTTTAGTTTAAAGAAGGGGTCCCTGGCATTGACTTTAAAACCTGCAGGACAAAACAGCACATGCAAACCGAAGACGTTTTCTTCTCACAGCACTTCTGGCGCCAGCCTCCCCCAAACTGTTCTGAACTCGAAGGAGGATTTAAAAGCAGTTTGAAGGTCCGGGGTGGGGCGGGAGGGAGAATAGAGTCTCACGCTTAGAAACAGTTCTGGGACAGACGCCTGCCGATGGGACCCAGCCCTGAGATTTAGATAGTCGATATTTCAGCACCCACATTTGGCAGGGAAGGGTAGCCTTTGTTGCATTTAATTGCAAATGAGACGCACACAAATCATTACAGTGCACAGATCCCGCACACACACCCAAAAAGAGAAAAAATCTTTTTGCAGCACCGTCCCCTCTCAATTCTAACACATTCAAAGCCCGGAAAAGTGGATACCCCATTGTTCTCAGGAGCCCTCCGGGAGGGGGTGTAGAAAAGGCAGATGGGGAACGCACTAATTCCCTGCCTCCCCGGGGCAGCCTCCGTGGACCGTGCTCCAAGGAACCCCCACCCCAGCAGCAGTTTTAAGCTGCCCTCCCCTTGACAAAACCCCCTGAGGGCAGAAAATTGTGCAAACACCACCTGCCCACACCCAGGGGGGATCGACGGCCCCTGATGGCACAGTGGGAAATAGGGGGAGTCTGTTAACCCCACTGGGACCATGAGAACCAAGGGGTTGGCCTGAATGCAGTTTAGCACACACACACACACACAAACCCACACACGCACCATTCGGATGCTAAGGACAACAGCCCGCAGAGAACTCAAATGTCACTCGGCACCTTCCAGACAGGAGAGCCCATCCTTTTCGACCCTTTAATTTCTCCTAATGGTCTTCATGTTGCTACCTCGCCTACCTGAGTTAACATTTCCTTAAGCCGCCACCTGCCGCTCGTCCCTTATAAGTTTATTAACATCCACTAATAAACAGCCCCACAACATCTCCCACTGTGTCTGGCAAGCGAAGCCAGTCCGAAGAAACTCTGCTGTTCTTTTCCAGCACATTGGCTCTCGTGTGGGAACAATTAGGGGGGAACTCCTTCCAGATTACATGGAGCAATACACTTCACATTTTGATTTTTTTTTTTAAAAAAAAAATCTAAAATATCTGGGATGCTTAACGGGGGGAGGACGGCTCAACCCCCACCCTTTCCAGCAAGGCCACATCCACAGCCTTGGTTTTGTCCGCTCAAGTTTCGTTCTCTGTTCCCCCTCCTCGATAGATCTACGTAGGTATAGATACTTGCGATAGGAAAGATGCATTATGCACGGTCGGTTATATTCTATATATTTTCCCCCCACACCCCGATCTTTATTTTGGAATTAAAGATCATCATTTCTCACATCAAAGGGGCTGGTGGAGAATAAAAGAAGAGGCAGGGACAATGAAAATAGCTCGCCGGCACAAGCCAGATCAAAGGCGCAGGCAAAGAAAATGAGGAGCTAGGGGGGTCCTTTAATTACTGTCCACATCCTTCAAGTCATGTGGTGAAAAAGAAGGGGTGGGGGGTAGGAAAAAAAGTTTTGAAGGCCACTGGGTTCAGCCTCGCCAGGGCTCCCATTTGCAGCCTGTGACAAACTGGATCGCTTTTTTTTTTTTTTCGTTTTTAACCCCCCCCCCATTATTATTATTAAAGCAAACAGGATTCCTGCATTCCCAAAGCTCCTCCCTTTTGCCAGAAGGAGTCAAAGGCAGGGAGGAAAGAGAGCAAAAAAATATATATGGGGCGGGGGGAGAGAGAGAGAAGAGAACCAACGATGGAAATATAGTCATCTGCAGCAATTGCCTGAAACGGTTTCAGGAGGACTGCTCCAGGCGGTGCCTGGGGAAAATCTTTAGGAAGGAGAGATCTGGCTACCTGAGGCTACGCTTTATTTCCAGGCCTCCCGGGTTGGGGGGAGAAGAGGGGGGGGGAGAAAACCCTTCAAATTCACACAGGACAGTACTCCGTGGGACACCACATCAAACCTGACTACTAGCTGTTGGAGCTCAGCAGCAGAAAAAAGGATTGTTCTGGGACAGAGCTTAAGCAGAAGCATTATTAAACTTCAAACATCGGCCAGGCTCCCCGACCCGACCTGACTCCCCTTTATTTTTATTTTATTTTTTGTTAAAGCACGGACCAAACGTTAGGGCTAACGCTTCAATCCAGACTTAAAACCCCCAGCAAATAATGTATGCCACCAGATTACGCTACAGAACATCGTTAAAATAAAGCAGCATTCTGCATTTTAAAAAAATGAACGGTTCGCTTTAATAGACCCTCTTTTGAAAACATACCATGTCCTCGAATGTGTACGTTAAAGCTGACAACGGACCACATTTGTTCATTTTTGCGTGTGTGTGTTTGTAAACAAGACTATGACAACACATGATTCATTAAAAACATTACAGGAAAGGGTCAATCAAGAAAACGAACCAGTGAGTGAGTTGCCTTTTTTCCATGATATTTCTTCTTTTACGGAACAGAACGCAATCTGCAGAGAGCCAGCATGGTGTAGTGGTTAAGAGCGGTGGTTTGGAGCTGTGGAGTCTAATCTGAAGAACTGGGTTTGATTCCTCACTTCTCCACATGAGCAGCGGAGGCTAATCTGGTGAACTGGGCTGGTTTCCCCGCTCCTACACAAGAAGCTTTCTGGGTGACCTTGGGCTAGTCACAGTTCTCTCAGAACTCTCTCAGCCCCACCTACCTCACAGGGTGTCTGTTGTGGGGCGAGAGAGGGAAGGTGATTGTAAGCCGGTTTTATTCTCCTTACAAGGTAGAGAAAATTGGCTTATAAACACAAACTGTTCTTCTGTCCGGAGGAGGCAGTATTTAACCAGGATCTTCAATCCTGACCTCTCTTCATGCCTTCATCATCTATATATTAGGTGCTGTGAAACACAGGCAGGATGCTGCTGCAGTTGTCTTGCTTATGGGCTTCCTAGAGGCACCTGGTTGGCCACTGTGTGAACAGACTGCTGGACTTAATGGGCCTTGGTCTGATCCAGCATGACTTTCTTATGTTCTTATGTTCTTTATCAGGGTCAGGGAATATCAACTGAGGCTAGTCTGACCTGCTCATGCAAAGAGGTTTCCTCGACTGATCTCACAGCAGCGCTCTCTTTTGACCAGATCTAAGTGTTGATAATGACTAGTATTGAGACTGTAGAATCCAGAAGCAATATGCAGGTGTGGCCCTAGAGCACAAACTCACCTGGGGGCCTACGCACAGGCCTACGAACAGTGGTCAACAAGTAAACGCACAGTGGTCAACAAGTAAACACCCACTGCAGATGGTCCTGATAGTTCTGTGTCTACACATGATGAGTTCATGGTAGCAACTATATTTGCAGTGTAACAAGCATGGCGCTTGTCTCACACTAAAGGGTAGTAGGAAGGGCTTTAGAGAAGGAGCCAACAGGAAACCAACATTGCAGAATAAAAACCAGATCCCCGTTAACACTGGGCTTTCTCCAATACCTTGCTGCCAAGATGTCCCCTCCAACAACAACAAAAATAGCCTATCATAGATTGAATGAAGAACATAAAAAATAAGAAAGGCCGTGCTGGATCAGACCAAGGTCCATCAAGTCCAGCAGTCTGTTCACACAGTGGCCAACCAGGTGCCTCTAGGAAGCCCACAAACAAGACTTTGACTGCAGCAGCATTATCCTGCCTGTGTTCCACAGCACCTAATATAATAGGCATGCTCATAAGAACCATAAACAAGGCCATGCTGGATCAGACCAAGGCCCATCATGTCCAGCAGTCTGTTCACACAGTGACCAACCAGGTGCCTCTAGGCATGCTCCTCTGATAACTGGAGAGAATAGGCATGCATCATGACTAGAGCTGTCACTAGAGGAATGTGCGGTCACTAGAGCTGATATCTGAAGTTTGGGAAATTCTTTGAGATTTAGGGATGGTGCCAGGGGATGGGAGCTCAGAAGGGGTGCCTCAGGGATCTGTGTTGGGACCAGTGCTTTTCAACCTGTTCATCAATGATCTGGAGTTGGGGTTAAACAGCGAAGTAGCCAAGTTTGCAGATGACACCAAATTATTTAGGGTGGTTAAAACAAAATCGGACTGTGAAGAGCTCCAGAAGGATCTCTGCATACTGGAAGAATTGGCATTAATAAAATCGCAAATGAGATTCAATGTGAGCAAGTGTAAAGTGATGCATATTGGGGCAAAAAATCCCAACTTCACATATACACTGATGGGATCGGTGCTGGCAGCGACAGACCAAGAAAGGGATCTTGGGGTGGTACTGGATATTCTGGGTAAAGGACTTCTGTTTCCCCTAGAATCTGTGTTACATCATATCCACCATTTGAAATGACCAATTCTTCCAGGGGAGCTGATCTCTGTAGTCTGAAGATCAGTTGTAATTCCAGGCCTCACTTGGAGGCAGGCCCCTGCTGTGGCCTGTGCAATTCCCAATTCCAGTTGTTGCTGAGGTGGTCATTGTCTCTCCAATCTCCAGCAAGCCTTGGGTTAATTTTAAGGCCTAGAGGTCTTTGTGTCAGGGTAATTCAACAGGGCAGAGACAGAGCTAGTAATGAAATTCCAGTCTTCTGAGCCAACCTAATATGATTTGGAAAGACATTGTTTTTCTGAAGGACAGGGCCCATTCCTTCTCCATGAAAGTCACCCCCTCGCCAGTTTACTGTTCAGCAATATCGAAGTAGTATTAAACAGACATTCTCATAAGGGGAGCGGAGAGCGAGGTGTAGTCAATACAGGAAAGGAACCAAGAGGACCTAGTCAGCATCAAAGAACCAGATACTACTCTGTGTAGAATTTTCTGCTGCCGAATTTTAACTTGCTATTGAATACCATCTTCAGCTTTTATGAAATGGTCACCACCATCTAAATTATGTATTTGGCATATTGGCAGCCTAAATTCCTGGTTGGCAAAACATCTCTGAATAGGAAATCTGGCCTAACTAAAAGCCACTTTGGTGGGAAAAGCCTTGAGAGTTGAGTCAGGGACTGTAACAACCCCCTAATGAATCTCAAAATGTTGTATTCAGGTAGTATTTTCACTGAACATCACTTTGTGTTTGGACTTGCCCCAAACAGACAAGACCATTCGAGATTTCCTCTAGGTAATACATGACAACAGATGCCCAAAGTCTAACTCATGGCAGCTGATCTCAATTGTCAAGATGAGGCGAAGGAAATAAACATAGACTGATGCCAATGACTGAGAGGAAAACTGAGGTTATCTTGAGGAGGTACTTGGGATACAGTCACAAAACCAGTCGATTGGCCTTTGTGGAAGTGGTAAAAGGGGGACAAACACCTTGAAAGGCTGGAATACCTTTAAGTCCTTTGGCAAGGAAGACTGGCATAAGGAATCAATCAGACTCCAAAAAGAAAAGAAAAATTCAGAGAGGCAGCCAAACATTGGGTTCAAATGGAGAAGCCTAAGTAGTTTACACAAATATCTGTTGGAAACTCAACATCCAAGTACAAGGAAGAAATACTGGAGAATGTATTTCAGAAAACCCTTCAAAGGATCTCCATCTAGAGCAAAAGACAGTCCAAACACTAAAAAGACCTTGAGAAACCACCACCACCCAACCTCCCCCCACCACCAAATTATCCAGTGTAAATCAGCATATGTATTAACAATTAGTATGTTGGGGAGGGGATTTCAGACACACAAATAGTATACAACTCTAGCACACTAGACACAATCTGGCTGCCATGGGGGTGCTATATGCAAGTATACTTCTGCAAAAGAATTAAGAAAACATGGTAGGTATGCGTAAAAACAGATTACAAATAGCTGAAGATGGTATTCAATAGCAAGTTAAAATTCGGCAGCAGAAAATTCTGGACAGACTAGGATCTGGTTTTGATTCTGTCATGTTGATTAGGTCCTCTTGGTTCCTTTTCTGTATTGGCATCCCAAATTCCTGATTACTGCACTATACTCTATGAGCGCCTGCCCTTGAAGACTGTCCAGAAGTTGAGACAGAAGGCTATGGCCAGTTATGTTGACTGGAGAGGGTTGTTTGAAGCCTGAGGAGGGCAGGGTTTGGGGAGGGGAATGACTTCAATGCCATAGAGTCCAATGGCCAAAGCGGCCATTTTCTCCAGGTGAACTGATCCCTACAGGCTGGAGATCCGTTGTAATAGCGGGAGATCTCCAGCTAGCACCTGCAGGTTGGCAAACCTAATTACGCTGTCCAATAAAGATGCATGAAGACCACAGAAGTGGCCATGTAAAATAAAATAAAAAACTGAAGAGGAACTTGTGACAAAGAGAACAGGCCTCATACCCTGCAAATGTAAAACTCCCCCCCACACACCTAGAAAAGCCCCCCTTCTTCAGAACAACAATCCAATTATGAGCCTAGAAGTGGAGACAAATTCTTAAACTTTAAGGACTCCATTTCCCCCCCCTGGCTGCAGTTGTTTGCTTGTTTAATTGTGTCTTTCTGTTGGCCCGAGTTTCCCCTCCGAAAGCCGAAGAGGGCATGTGCTTATTATCTTCGAGAGCAGCTTATGCGCGCAGCAACCTGAGCGCCTGGGACGCATGAGTTTGGAAAAACAGGGGAGTGTGGGGGGGGGGAATTAATTGCAAGGAGAAGGAGGGAGGGGGAGAGACCTAGGCCTGCTCTGCTACTTTGATTCAATCAATTATCATTATCTTTCATAACAGCTCTCCCGCACAACCGCCCCTCCCCGCCAGCCAGTTGTGTTTAACTTTCTTTGCCAGTGGTGTGTTATCCCTGTCAGATTTCTGGGGGTGGTAAGCCGCCGGTTCTCTCCCCTTGCCGGGCCCTTATCAGCCTCTCCCAGTCAGCTCCGGCCTAGCACAGCTGTCAGAGTCCCTCATTCCTTCCACTTTATCTGCTCGCGCAGACCTCTGCCTGGCAAGGAACAGACCAAACGGCTGTTCGGCGGTCCCTGGGAACCGAGCATGGAAACAGTGCTGCATTACTCCCACAATCCACTGGGAGTTCATTACTCAGGCAGGGCTCTCCCACTAGCCAGCCGAAGAGCAGGGCCAGCGCATTCCGACTCCGCTCCATCGGCGCTCCGTCATTAAAACTCAAAACCTTCTGACGAGGATAAAAGAACAAAACCACAAATTTAGATTAATAAAAGCATTTGTTGGTTCTACAGAAACTTAGAAGGCCCCTCGGAAACCCACCCGAGAGCCAGTGCAACTCCAGTAATTTTCTGTTATATTATCTTTCTTGTAAAATACTTCCCCAGACAGAGCCCCCGAAGGGGCTCAGATATCACTGTGACTAACCGAAATCAATGTGCACTCACCTATTGACATTTTTACATAGTTTTTGGATTTAGCATCCGGCCCAAAACACAATCAAATCTTCTGCCAAGGAAATAACAGGCACTTAGCTAGTCAGCTATTAGTGTTACAAAGGAAAAAATGTGGGCACCCAAGGGAGAAGGGAGAGACGGCATTGACGTCAGGGGTAATTGGGTGTCTGAGAGAAATTGCCAGCGGCTGGCCAAAACCCCCAGGGGCCCCACACAAAGCCTGAGCTGCAACTCTAATAAAGGAAAGTAAATTCTAGAAAGGAGCTTTGCTGAAAAGGACCAAAAATATCTCTCTCACACACACACACACATATACACACACACACCCCAAAAAAACCCATAGCATAAGAGAAGTTTTCTTTTGCACATCTGTTTTGGACTAAAGTGGTTTCTGCTTTTTTTATTATTTCCCCCCCCCCTCTTTCCCTATACCACATGGATTTTTATGTTGCGCCGTATGTTCGCCGTCTATTTTTATAAACCAGAATTCAGGGGTTTAAAAGGGGGGAGGGAGAGGGGGGGGAAAGAAAAAAAAAGAAAACGTATTTTTAATTACCGTGGTGCTAAACTGCGATATCTTTATCATCCTACCCAAAAGTCATTAAGAGTTGCTTGGAAATCGCTGTACTAGGGTTTCGTTTTATAAACCCCTAAATAACTTCCTAAGGAAATAAAAAACACAGCAGTCTCTGAAGACACTAGCACCGATAAGGAGACAGATTCCCTCAGATTTCAAGATATGATTGCGATGGAAGAAATCTTATCTGCACCACAAGGTGGGTTCCTCCAGTAAAACTCTTCCTTCAGCCATGACCTCGCTAGGAAGCCTCCACCCATTCAACCTTCCCTCAACTTCAGGCTCACCAACTCAAAGAAGGGGATAATGGCAACTTGGCAAGACTACCTTATAGGACTGTTGTAAGATCACTGAAATAAAGTATGCAACTATGCTCAGAGCACTTGAAAAGAACTGCATAAATCTTGACCCCTGCAGTTATTTGCTCCCTTGCCCATCGTTTTTTCCCCATCAAAGATATTTTGAAAACACAGCAAAGAAAACAAACCAGAACACAACCCTGTAACCATGCAGTTTTAAACACACACACACATATATGTCATCTATGCTGGTCTCTTGACCTTTTTCTCCCTATCTTTCCCCCTCCCCATATTATTTTGATTGGTGTATGACCTGGGGGGTTATCTGGCTGCCATAATTTATCGATGGCCATTTTTGGCATCAACTGCTGTTTAGATGTTTAGGACTGTTTTAATGATTGTTTTAGATTTGTATAGAATACTTATTATGCCTGTCGGCTGTTTTAATGTCACCTGCCCAGGCTTCGGTTGGGGAGGGAGGGCGGGAGAAAGAAAGAAAGAAAGAAAGAAAGAAAGAAAGAAAGAAAGAAAGAAAGAAAGAAAGAAAGAAAGAAAGAAAGAAAGAAAGAAAGAAAGAAAGAAAGAAAGAAAGAAAGAAAGAAAGAAAGAAAGAAAGAAAGAAAGAAAGAAAGAAAGAAAGAAAGAAAGAAAGAAAGAAAGAAAATGTACATATGGATACATATGTCAGGCTTAAAGCTTAAATAATAATTTTAAAAACCTACAAGATCTCAGATCACTAGTTACAAAATATAAAAAATTATCTTCTCCTGTTGCATTAGCTATGGGGAATGATGACAGACTATCGGGGAGATCACAAAAGATCAGAGATATGAAATGCAAGGTGCCATAGTCACAAAAGTCTAGGCTGTTTTGTGGCCAACGAACGTAGAAGGTGAACTCCTGTATTCAAACCTGCTCAGCTTCTTCTGGCATCTACAGAAGCATTGCCTTCTACCGCCCAGCCAGATATTTATTTGTTTACTTCAGCCATTGATATCATATGATGCTGTCTTGTACTGAGTGAGACCCTTGATCCATAGAGGTCTCACCACTGTCTACTCCGGCCGGCAGCGGCTTTCAGAGTTGTCAACCTCGGGCATGGGGTCTGAAGATCTCCCGGAATTACAACTGATCTCCAGACTATAGAGATCAGTTCTCCTAGAGCACTGGTTCCCAACCAGGGGTCCATGGACCCCCAGGGGTCCACGAGAACTAAATTAAGGTCCACGAAACAAAGTTATAAACCCATAATAAATTAATA